>NC_060130.1:251516643-252752477 GCF_021461395.2 Schistocerca americana
ACTTCCCGCTCGGCGCAGAAAGCGCAACTGAACAATTTTCTGATAGTCGTAATATTTGCTGAAGATAAAAAGATGACAAATATGCGAATGGCACTGAAGGAGCTATAACAAGTGTACAAAATGTTAAAACATAGAAAGTTGATGGTACTCAAACTGGAGAAGGAGGGTGGGTTGGTTGGTTAGTTGATTCGTGGGAGGGGACCAAACAGCGAAGTCATCGGTCCCACCGGGATAAGGAAAAGATGGGGAAGGAAGTCGCCGTGGCCTTTAAAAGGAACCATCCCGACATTTCCCTGAAGTGATTTGGGGAAATCACAGGCGCTTATTGACAGAAAAATCTTAAAAACACCGTAAATGAGAATGTCACTGGTGAAGATGTCAATGAAGTCGCTAGTGCAAGTAGTTCACATGAAATCTTATTGGGAACACTGTAAACATCGATAGATGTTCGTTCTACACTGTTGCTTAGATGCTAGGCAACGACGTTGTGGCCGAGCGGTTCTGGGCGCTTCAGTCCGGAACCGCGCTGCTGCTACGGTCGCAGGTTCGAATCCTGCCTCGGGCATGGATTGTAGGTAGATTTAAGTAGTTCTACGTGTAGGGGACTGATGACCTCATATGTTAAGTCCCATAGTGCTTAGAGCCATTTGAACCATTTTTTGAACGACGCTATGTTTGTTTACATTGTGTTTTGTGTACACTGCAATTACAAAAAAAATTGCTCAAATGGCTCTGAGCACTGTGGGGCTTAACATCTTAGGTAATCAGTCCCCTAGAACGTAGAACTACTTAAAGCTAACTAACCTAAGGGTATCACACACATCCATGCCCGAGGCAGGATTCGAACCTGCGACCGTAGCGGTCACACGGTTCCAGACAGAAGCGCCTAGAACAGCACGGCCACACCGGCCGGCCTGCAATTACATTGTGGGGGTACTTTCACTTACTGTGTGATAGCGGATGTAGTAGGACGTGCATGGAAGACGGTATTTCCCAGTGCGAAAAAAGGGGACATGCTCATGGTTTATGGTGAATGTAGGAAGTATGGCGTTCGTTGGTGTACCGTGTATGACAAAAATATCCCAATAGACGTCAACAACTTCAAATGGCGCGTTACTATTGCCTGGACTGGAATTTCCGCTGAAATACTAGAACGTGTGAAGCAATCGTTGCATGACATTGTACTGACGGTGGGGGTGGTCATTTCGAGCACAGGCTTTGAGGGTACATTGGTTCTTTACGTGTCAGACCGCAAAGAGGTACTGTATTCTCTTTTGTTTGTCTTTAGTTTGGCTTAAGCAATGTCTTATTTAACAACACAACACTTATGGAGATGTATTAATATCGTTGTAGGGCTACACATACGCTGTCATGTGAATTTCACATTCGTTTGTGGTACCACACGTCGGTGTGTACAATGTTCAAACAAAGATATCTCGTAAACTACTTGCACTAGACTCTTGCAACAAACACCACTGACATTCTAATTTGGTCTACTTTGATTATGGTACTGTCAATAGGCATCGTTTCATTGAAATATTTGTACATTTTATAGATAAATACACATCTGAAACTAATACCATTTCGCGTATGGGCTGTAAAGGGAGACAACTGCCTACCATTCCTGTCTGTGAAATCCATATATCAATTTCTTCTTCCATTATTGAAATATATACGATGCAAGTTTTAGGTGATTCACCCTGTATAAAATGTAGATAGCTTGGAAACGCGCAACACAGCAGTCGATAGGAAGGGCTGGTTTATATGCAGCCCTCAATCGTTTCTGAAACTTCGCGCAAACACTTACGTTGCCAGAGTACACAAGAAACTGCACACAAAATACTAAAGAGAATAAGGAAGTGACTAGACTGCTTGCTTGCTTTCCTCGCTACACGCAGTGTCGATTCATTGATTTTCTGTAATCCATGTGACATCCATTGCGAACAGGAAATCAATGAAAGTGTTTAATAGTGGAAAAGATAAAATCACCATTACTTACGTCTGTCAACATGTTATGGATCCTTTGTATTTTGCTAATAGTAAGCACTGCTACACAACATTATTCTTCTCACGTCGTCGAAAGAGAGACGTGGCTTCCAGGGGAGACTAAAAATCATTGAAGAAAACGTGATAAGAGTTGAACTGACGATCGCATGCTTCTGAAAATGTTTCCAACAGATCAATTATGCTTTTTAATGCTGCAATGTGTCCCAGGATTATGGGCGAACAAGCTATTTGAAGTATGCTGTTCACATATTATGAAACGAATAGAATTCGGAGCATTCTGCTCACTATTCCTTATTAGCTGAGGTACCCGGCTTCGCTCAAGGAGTTGATATGAGATTGTGTGGTAGTTGGAATAAAAGGATAAACTTTAAAGTATAAGAGGTAAAAAAACTATATTGAAAACATATTCTAACTATTTACAATAGTTGTTTATAAACAACAGTTTTCATTTTGTTATCCGGGGTAAGTATGTATAAATTTTTCGAATTTAGTAGTCGAGAGCAAGCTACGTATAGTTGACCGTGACAAAAGCAGAAGTCTTTGAGGTTGATGTTGCCATATTTTAAAGTTTGTCCTTGAGCTTTATTAACCGCAAAACTGTAAGCTGAATTCCTTGAAAATTGCAGTCTTTTAAATTGTAATGGAAGTTCAGTAGAGATCAGTGGTATTCTGTGGATAAATAGTGTGTGTCCCTTGTACTTTCCAGTCATGCGTTCGGCTTAGATGATGTTATTCGATAGCTGTTTGACGATTAACCTTGTTCCATGACATGTTTCTGATTAGTTGAGATTACTGGGTAGTATGATCGGAGCTCCAATTGTAAGTCTAAGGCAGTGTAATGGCATTCCTGGTACTTGCAAAGAGTTTAGAAAATCTGTAGGGAAGTTCACAATTTGTTGAACGTTTGCCATCGTTTTGAACGATTTGTATATTCTCTCTTCACCGGGAATTTTCTTTTGAATATTAACGTTGATGTCAACAATATAATTTTTATTTGTCAGAATTTGCCCTTTCAAATAGCCAGTCCGACTTGGTATAGATGTGAACAATGTTTGGATAAATTTGGTCGATGAGGTCGTTTTCAACATTGGCTATGTTGCAAAAAAATGGTACAAATGGCTCTGAGCACTAAGGGACTTAACATCTGAAGTCAACAGTCCCCTAGAACGTAGAACTACTTAAACCTAACTAACCTAAGGACATCCCACACATCCATGCCCGTTCTGTAGATCGCAGTACATTATTTAATCAGCCTATTCTTGTACTAACTCTCGCTGCTCTCAAAAAAATTAGTTGGGTTACAACTTAAATTGGAAGGTTCAAAATGGTTCAATTGGCTCTGAGCGACTTAACTTCTTAGGTCATCAGTCGCCTATAACTTAGAACTAATTAAACCTAACTAACCTAATGACATCACACACATCCATGCCCGAGGCAGGATTCGAACCTGCGACCATAGCGGTCGCGCGGTTCCTGACTGAAGCGCCTAGAACCGCTAGGCCACACCAGCCGGTGGCTATGTTGCAGAAATCACTGTTGCGTTTAATGAGGCTGGGCAGAAATCACTGTTGCGTTTAATGGGGCTGGATGTCTGGCCAGTAGGATATATGCCTTCACCTATTTGTATAAACTGTTGAGCAAAATTTGCTGTTGTTTCGTCTTTCGATAGTTCAACTCTCATATTTTTTGTTAGTTGCAGTATTTGTACGTGTGGGCAGAGACGTGAGTTTTAAGCATGCATTGGTCTCATCTGTTGGCGCTGACTCGGCAGTAACTCGAAGTCTTTGTCAAAATCTCCTGAGGGTATGAGTAGAGCTCCTCTCATCACTTCGAGATTCCTTGCAAGGCTAGTAATGTTCTGTCCATGGCTCCGAGATATTTTTTTATGTGCCATCGTACATTCGTCCCAAAAGATGATTTTAGCATGCTTTAGAAGTACACCCCGTCCAGATGCTTTTGAGATTTTACATATCGGTAATTGTTCTTCGTCTGTAGTCATTGGTAGTTATAGGGCGGGATGGACAGTTCGTTCTCCTTCCATAAGTGTAGCTGCAATGCTTGATGATGCCAGTGCAAGTGTGATGTGTTGCTTAGCACGTATTTCCGCCAGCAATAGATTTATCAGAAACGTTTTCCCGGTGCCGCGTGGTGAATCCAACTAAATAATTCCGCCACTGTTGTTGTCGATCCGGTCCATGATAACTTTGAATGTTTCCTTTTGATTGTCATTGAGGAGTGGTTTGTTGTGAGCAATGTATTGCAGCAGTTCGTTGATGTTACAGTTCTTTTTTTCCTTTGCAGTTTGGAAGTTTAGCACACTGACAGCATCTTTTCGTGGTGCTTATATATCAAGTTGTACTAAGGTCTGGTTGTTTATTGCTAAACATTTATCTTCTTGGCGAAACATTGTTTCATTGAAGCTGGTCGAGCAGGCCGCTGTGGCCGAGCGATTCTAGGCACTTCAGTCCGGAACCGCGCTGCTGCTACGGTCGCAGGTTCGAATCCTGCCTCGGGCATGGCTGTGTGTGATTTCCTTAGGTTAGTTAGGTTTAAGTAGTTCGCCCGCATCTCGTGGTCGTGCGGCAGCGTTCTCGCTTCCCACGCCCGGGTTCCCGGGTTCGATTCCCGGCGGGGTCAGGGATTTTCTCTACCTCGTGATGGCTGGGTGTTGTGTGCTGTCCTTAGGTTAGTTAGGTTTAAGTAGTTCTAAGTTCTAGGGGACTTATGACCACAGCAGTTGAGTCCCATAGTGCTCAGAGCCATTTGAACCATTTTAAGTAGTTCGAAGTCTAGCGGACTGAAGACCTCAGATCTTAAGTCCCATAGTACCTAGAGCCATTTGTATCCATTTGAAGCTGGTCGTCGTTGAATACCATGGTCAGTTTAGTACGAACTTTTCGGATTTGGTACAGTGTATCTTCACTCCAACTCTCTTTGAAGGAGTTCCCGAGTTGTTTTGGATTCGATGAGTTACATGTTGTTAGAATTATGGCTAATAAGTCTCTGATTTGTTCAGCTGAAGCTGTAAGTGAGGCTTCTGGTAGTGTTAATTCCCTATGGTTATCTTTTTCCAGTAGCCCT
This sequence comes from Schistocerca americana, assembly GCF_021461395.2. NCBI lineage: Eukaryota > Metazoa > Arthropoda > Insecta > Orthoptera > Acrididae > Schistocerca > Schistocerca americana. The sequence goes on from NC_060130.1 coordinate 251,521,732, forward strand.
ACGCGTTGCCATAATTCTTTGTACGTCTCGCACAGGTGAACGTCAAGAGTCTTGAAATCCGTGAAACTTGTTGGTCCCCGTATTTCGTTTGGCAACATCCGGAGATAGAAACATTCGGCGTTGTTCGGATGTACGGTGTATCCTCAGCCCTGTCCGCTATTTTCATGATTACTGGGTGATCTTCTACTAGAATTCATTGTTGTCCTCTTTGAAAGATTTTTCTAATAGTGGTCCACATATGACGGGTAGGGACGTCGACATATAGTAATGGTTTTGCGAATGGATTCGTTCAGCACAGTTGGTAAAAAGCTGTGAATGTTGAATTCTGAAGTGGTTCGCTTTCAGTTTTCCTGGTCGTGTCTTTTGTAAAGCAAACTCTCTGTCCATTCTCCAGATGTACTGCTAGATGTTGCACAGTTGGTTAGCGTACCCGTATGGGAAAACCGGAAATCCATCACACTGCTTCATTACTGTTGATGTATCTTCCGATTTGGTACACGAGGATCTCGTCGTTTCTGTTTTGTCGTTCGCTGTCTTTGGTTATTTGGAATACTGCCATTTCACTGCCTTTGTTCACATACTTACAGACATATTTGATGGATTTCACTGAATTGCAGTATTCTACTTTTATGTGTGCTTGGAACAGTTTGGAATGTAGTGTCATATGGTGCCACCCATCGATTATCTATTTCCAGTTAGCCGCTGCCACGTATTCATATTTTTGCTGTGAAGCCACCGTTTTCTGGTGATCGTCTTTTGTGTTTGGGATAGTCATCAACTTCGATTTGTGTGTCGTCCAGGTAAGGCTTTGGGCATTTTTTGTACATTTTCCACCGCTCATACATGGCGAATGGGAGTTTAATGACCCGCGTGGTCCGTGACTCATGTTTTTCACTACTCTGTCGTACATTTCCGATTCTCCTTTTGAATTGGGAAATTCGGCTTGGATGATTTTGTAGATATCTGCGGGTTGAATTCTGTCGTATGGCCGTATGAGATTGTGTGAGCAAGGCATTCCTCGTTTTTGCAATTTGATTGTGTACATCCAACATGTAACTGTTCCAAAAATGTGGTATTTTCTGATGACTTCCATAAACCTCATTTGTTTTTGTCGGAAAACTCGGGCTAATATGTTGTGTCGACGCATGGGGGCTTGTCCGTATCTTAGTTCTTCTTTGATTTTTGGCCACGGCAAGTTGCATGTGAACGTTATGAAGAGGTCGGGTAGTCCATATTTTCTTATGTAGGTCATGTCATCTTGAGCGTATTCGTGCATGTGCCTCCGACTTCCTATATAGGATGACGGTAAGATTACCATTGTTCCAACGTCGTCTGCGTTTCCGTCATTTATGATTGCGTCTCAAAGGTAGATATATTCTTCCGTGCGTAGTTTCTTCTAATTCAGTCTTATGTAAAGCATCCGTTCCGCTTCCGTTTCTGCATACATATGTACCACTAAATGTTGGACCAAATGGTGAGTACTGAGAATGTGGTTGTAAGTTTCATTATCTCTGAGCATTAAGCGGTAAGCATAAAATTCCTTGGAAGTAACTTTTTTGTTTGTTTTTACGCCTGTTTCAGATTGGATTTGTTTCACATCTACATCTACTACATCTACATGGAGACTCTGCAAATCACATTTAAGTGCCTGGCAGAGGGTTCATCGAACCACCTTCACAATTCTCTATTATTCCGACCTCGTATAGCTCGTGGAAAGAATGAACACCTATATCTTTCCGTACGCGCTCTGGTTTCCGTTATTTTATCGTGGTGATCGTTCCTCCCTATGTAGGTCGGTGTCAACAAAATATTTTCGCATTCGGAGGAGAAAGTTGGTGATCGGAATTTCGTGAGAAGATTCCGTCGCAACGTAAAACGCCTTTCTTTTAATGATGTCCAGCCCAAATCCTGTATCATCTCTGTGACACTCTCTCCCATATTTCGCGATAATACAAAACGTGCTGCCTTTCTTGGAACTTTTTCAATGTACTCCGTCAGTCCTATCTGGTAAGGATCCCACACTGCTCAGCAGTATTCTAAAAGAGGACGGACAAGCTTAGTGTAGGCAGTCACCTTAGTAGGTCTGTTTAATTTTCTAAGTGTCCTGTCAATAAAACGCAGTCTTTGGTTAGCCTTCTCCACAACATTTTCTATGTGTTCCTTCCAATTTAGCCGGCGGGAGTGGCCGTGCGGTTCTAGGCGCTACAGTCTGGAACCGAGCGACCGCTACGGTCGCAGGTTCGAATCCTGCCTCGGGCATGGGTGTGTGTGATTCCTTAGGTTAGTTAGGTTTAATTAGTTCTAAGTTCTAGGCGACTGATGACCTAAGAAGTTAAGTCGCTCAGAGCCAATTGAACCATTTTGAACCTTCCAATATAAGTTCTAACCCAAATTAATTTTTTGAGAGCAGCGAGAGTTAGTACAAGAATAGGCTGATTAAATAATGTTCTGCATTCTACAGAACGACTAAATAATACAAATGTGTCAGTTCTTCTCAGTATATGTCGTAGGATGTCCCCCAAATAGATTGTTGTAGTCATATTCCCTTACACGAAAAGCCTTGAGTGCGAAGTCGCAAGTTCAATCTGTAGTAAGACTCATCTGAAAATGTTAAGTTATGACAGGAAGAGTATTAGCTGCTAATGATTTTCCATGTGCATCAGAAAGGCGACAGAGAATGAGTGCCCAGGAGGTGCAGACATCAAAATTCTCTGGGATGGATGTATTACAAGTGACAAAATGGACATATCGATATTCAAGAAATGTTAAAAACAAACCATTAACTTTCATCATGAACACGGAAAGAAAAATGGCGCCACAGTGAACACAAAGGTTTACACTATCAAGATCGAAGGCGAATTCCTTCGGAGTTACACACCGTGCAGTACGTTCAGCTAAGTATCCAGTTTTAAGGAATGCTTATAGAATCATATTGGTGTAACGGGGTTATGAGAGCTCTAAAGGAGTATGATCTCTATACGCAGACTAGGAATCAAGCAAAAGCAAGTTATTTTGAACAGCTATTGGCCAAAAGCACTGCTCATACCATAGTTGTAGCTCTCTTATCCCCATTTTCCCACTCTTGCTTGCTGTGACGTAGATATTCTCTACTGCCGTTGCAAGATCACGCTCACGAGAAAGAATTGTAGGGGGCAGAGCACCTCCAACTTCTCGCAGCACAGTAAATAACTTTCCAGCCAATTTACCATACAGATTAATAGTCGGTATAATTGTATACGATAGCGTTAAGTCACTAATGTTAGTTGACCTTGTTATAACCCTCTTGGTACTCCAATTTTCCAGGGTTCCTTCCATATGCATTTCCTCTTCAAACCCTGATTGGTCGTAGTTGAAGACAAATTTCTTACTGAACGATGAGTTAAGTTTGTTTATTTTCTCTACAAATTTTTGGGCCGATTCCGCAGTTTGCTGCGCATCGTCAAGCTGAGGTTTTGTTTGATATTTCGTTATCTTACGTCTTCCAGTTCTGTGGCACTGTTTGAAGTTATGCATTCATCCATCACTTCCCTTGAAATCTCTGTAATCTATGTCGCGCACAATTCGATGTGCATAACGTAGTTGGCCACTATCACGCATATCCTGTAAATTGTATCGAGGAGCCTTGAAACCTGCAAACACCAGTTTTTGTGACAAGTGAGCCTTGTCTTCCCTCGAGTATCCACAGTTTTTCTTATGCTCTACGAGCTCATTTTGCTGCGGACTTATTCGAAATCTGTTAATAATTACTTTTTTCCCGTATGTAATTACGCTTAGTACCCATTTGTTCGGCAATGGTTGTCCTTTACTGTGTTTCACTGGTGGCGACATTTGTCGCTCCCTGTCCGCCAAGGTTTATGAACTACATGGTTCGATGTTTCGGTATCATTTTCACTTGTTAAGCACCCATGGTTATCATTGTAATCCCCCCGTACATTGTTCGCACAGTCGAGCGTAAACCACACCACAAATTCCACTGACTCACCTTGGAGAAACGATAATATTTCGTCTGCCATTTCTTTCTCATTTTGCGAAATACCTTTTGCGTCCTTTCTGACGAAATGTCAACTGGGGAAACTGTTGTTGTGTGTACGGGGTAGTCCACTGATAGTGACCGGGCCAAATATCTCACGAAATAAGCGTCAAACGAAAAAACTACAAAGAACGAAACTTGTCTAGCTTGAAGGGGGAAACCATATGGCGCTATGGTTGGCCCGTTAGATGGCGCTGCCATAGGTCAAACGGATATCAAATGCGTTTTTCAAAAATAGGAACCCCCATTTTTTATTACATATTCGTGTAGTACGTAAAGAAATATGAATGTTTTAGTTGGGCCACTTTTTCGCTTTGTGATAGATGGCGCTGTAATAGTCACAAACGTATAAGTACGTGGTATCACGTAACATTCCGCCAGTGCGGACGGTATTTGCTTCGGGATACATCACCCGTGTTAAAATGGACCGTTTACCGTTTTGCGGAAAAGGTAGATATCGTGTTGATCTATGGCCCAACGGGCGTGTGCTATGCATGCTGCTCGGTATCCTGGACGACATTATCCAAGTGTCCGGACCGTTCGCCGGATAGTTACGTTATTTAAGGAAACAGGAAGTGTTCAGCCACATGTGAAACGTCAACCACGACCTGCAACAAATGATGATTCCCAAGTACGTGTTTTAGCTGCTGTCGCGACTAATCCGCACACCGGTAGCAGACAAATTGCGCGAGAATCGGGAATCTCAAAAACGTCGGTGTTGAGAATGCTACATCAACATCGATTGCACCCGTACCATATTTCTATGCACCAGGAATTGCATGGCGACAACTTTGAACGTCGTGTACAGTTCTGCCACTGGGCACAAGAGACATTACGGGACGATGACAGATTTTTTGCACGCGTTCTATTTAGCGGCGAAGCGTCATTCACCAACAGCGGTAACGTAAACCGGCATAATGTGTAGTATTGGGTAACGGAAAATCCACGATGGCTGCGACAAGTGGAACGTCAGCGACCTTGGCGGGTTAATGTATGGTGCGGCATTATGGGAAGAAGGATAATTGGCCCCATTTTATCGATGGCAATCTAAATGGTGCAATGTATGCTGATTTCCTACGTAATGTTCTACCGATGTTACTAGAAGATATTTTACTGCATGACAGAATGGCGATGTACTTCCAACATGATGGATGTCCGGCACATAGCTCGAGTGCGGTTGAAGCGGTATTGAATAGCATATTTCATGACAGGTGGATTGGTCGTCGAAGCACCATACCATGTCCCGCACGTTCACCGGATCTGACATCCCTGTATTTCTTTCTGTGGGGAAAGTTGAAGGATATTTGCTATCGTGATCCAACGACAATGCCTGACAACATGAGTCAGCGGATTGTCAATGCATGTGCGAACATTAAGGAAGGCGAACTACTCGCTGTTGAGAGGAATGACGTTACACGTATTGCCAAATGCATTGAGGTTGACGGACATCATTTTGAGCATTTATTGCATTAATGTGATATTTACAGGTAATCACGCTGTAACAACATGCGTTCTCAGAAATGATAAGTTCACAAAGGTTCATGTATCACATTGGAACAACCGAAATAAAATGTTCAAATGTACCCACGTTCTGTATTTTCATTTAATTAACTTACCTGTTACCAACTGTTCGTCTAAAATTGTGAGCCGTATGTTTGTGACTATTACAGCGCCATCTATTACAAAGCGAAAAAAGTGGTCCAACTAAAACATTCATATTTCTTTACGTACTACACGAATATGTTATAAAAATGGGGGTTCCTGTTTTTAAAAAAACGCAGTTGATATCCGTTTGACCTATGGCAGCGCCATCTAGGGGGCCAACCATAGCGCCATCTGGTTTCCCCCTACAAGCTAGACAAGTTTCGTTGTTAGTAGTTTTTTCGTTTGACGCTTATTTCGTGTGATATGTGGCTCGGTCACGATTAATGGACCACCATGTATAATGCAATGTTTGCTTTGTTTATCGTTGCCATTGCTCTGCTTTGTATCAGCACCACTAGCACTGTAGCACTGTTGTGAGTTACTCGTCGGCTCAGCAGTTCAGCTACGCTCCTTAGCCTCATGATGTGCCTACCATTGGATACCTTCAGTCCCACCCCCCGTTGTCGTTAGCAGCCAATATTGTGGTTACATGTTAGGCAATGTGTGGGCCATCGAATGCCGCAAACATCATTGGCCTTTTGCGACCTCGCCCTTAAGGGGTTCCTTGTTAGAGGTAGAGCAACGGCGTACGTAATCTGTTTTTGCTTACTGCTCAAATGAGAGAGGATATTCTACGGAAGACAATGCACCATCGATTTTATTCTTCTCACTCAACAATGGTACTGTCATAATGATTTATCGCACTACGAACTTAATTCTTGAGCATTATCTGGGCGTACTGATCGTGTACTCTATGTCCGATGTTTACTAATTGTTGTCTTTTGTGCACATATAAGCTTCGAATCGACGCCGTGCACACTGTTTAGCGTAGTTTTTGGGGTGAAAATATCGTGAAAATTATTACGTGGCTCATGTGAAAGTTTTTTGATCAATTTAGAACAAAAAATTTGAATACAACTGCGTATAAGAAGGAATACAGTTACCCATTAGTACAATATAGTTTCTTATTAACAATTTGTATCCGACAGTATGGTCAAGCAATGAAAGTTTGATGCTGTAACACAAACGGCTCTTTGTATCCGGTTCCAAAACCTCCTGTTCCTCAATATCGCGCTTAAACAAAGAAACGCAGTAGACATAATTGGTAAATGTAAGGGTCAGTAAAATGGAAAAGACACAAATAAAAGAAATAACAAATTGCTTGTTATTTCAAAAGCAGTAGCCATAACTGTTAATACAATTATCCTTTTGTGGGGCAAGACGGTCAGTGCCTTCAACGAAAAATGTTAGCGGTTGCGCATGGAACCACGACTGTAACTAGACGTGCACCTGTTCCTCTGAAGTAAATCGACGTCCACGATTGTTTATCCTCAGGGCACCATAAATATGGAAATCGCATGGTGGGAGATCGGGACTTCATCGAGGATGTGTAAAGGCTTTCCAGCGCCTCTCCTGCAGAGTAGTCGCAACAACCTTGGCAACATGTGGGAGAGCCCACATATTGCCAATGTTGTTTCGAGTTCTATGCAGATGTTTCTCTGGGAAGACGTTACACATTCTCCATTAAGTTCCGATTTCTCCCCATGCGATTTTCATGTCTTTTGAGCCCTGAAGAAAGACATTCGTCGTCGTCTATTTGCGTTGGACGGAGCGGTGAACGTCTGATACAATCGTGGTTCAGTAGGCAACCGCAAACAGTTTTCCACGCAGGCATTCGCCATCGTGTCCGACATTGGGATAAATGTGTTAACCGTTATGCAGACTGCTTTTGAAATAACAAACCCTTTGCTTACTTTTATCTACCTCTCTCGTTTTCATTTGACTGCCCCTTATACACTCATCATCATCATCATCATCATCATCATTATCATCGTCTCAGCCTTTTCCCACGTCATGTGGGGTCGGCGTTGCTTTGCTGGATCCTTCTCTTCCATAAATGCCTATCCAGTGCTTCTTCTCTGAGCCATCCTTTCTGCCGTAGGTCCCCTGCTACCTCGTCCTTCCATCACAGTTTCGGTCTTCCTCTTCACCTCGATCCTTCGATTTCTAGGTCTTTAACTCTTCTCCCCACATAGTACTCCCCTCTTCTCTGCACATGTCCATACCATCTTAGCCTACTTTCTTGGATCTTCTTCCCTAAGGGCTCCACTTTCTCTGTTCCCCTGATGTACTCATTCCTTAGTCTATCCATTCGTGTCACCCCACTCATTCACCTTAACATTATCATTTCTGCCACTTCCATCTCTTTCTCTTGAGCTTTTTTAATTGGCCAACTTTCTGCAGTCTACAGCATCGCAGGCCTCACCACAGACTTGTAAAGCTTTCCTATCATTCTGCAGCTAACCTTCTTATCACACAGTACTCCGCTCACTTTCCTCCAGTTCATCCATCATCCCCTTATACAAGATGTGGTCAAAAGTATCCGCACACTCCTGAAAGCATACATTTTTCATATTAGGTGCATTGTGCTGCCACCTACTGCTAGGTGCTCAATACCAGCGACCTCAGTAGTCATTAGACATCGTGAGAGAGCAGAATGGGGCGTTCCGCGGAACTCACGGACTTCGAACGTGGTCAAGTGATTGAGTGTTATTTGTGTCATACGTCTATACGCGATTTTCACACTCCTAAACATCCCTAGGTCCACTGCTTCCGATGTGAAAGTGAAGTGGAAACGTGAAGAGACAAGTGCGCCAGAAAAGCGTACAGGCCGACCTCGTCTGTTGACTGACAGAGACCGCCGACAGTTGATCCGGGTCGTAATGTGTAATTGGCAGACATCTATCCAGACCATAACACCATAGGAATTCCAAACTGTATCAGAATCCACTGAAGTACTATGACAGTTAGGCGGGAGATGAGAAAACTTTGATTTCATGGTCGAGCGGCAGCTCGTAAGCCACACATCACGCCGGTAAATGCCAAACTACGGTTCGCTTGGTGTAAAGAGCGTAAACATTGGACGACTAAATAGCGGAAAAACGTTGTGTGGAGTGACGAATCAAGGTACACTATGTGGCGATCCTATGGGAGGGTGGGGATATGGCGAATGCCCGGTGAACGTCATCTGCCAGCCCGTATAGTGCCAGCAGTAAAATTCCGAGGCGGTGGTGTTATGGTGTGGTCGTGTTTTTCATGGAGGGGGCTTGCACCCCTTGTTGTTTTGCGTGGCACTATCACAGCACAGGCCTACGTTGATGCTTTAAGTACCTTCTTGCTCTCCACTGTTGAAGAGCAATTCAGGGATGGCGATTGCATCTTTGAACACGATCGAGCACTTGTTCATAATGCACGGCCTGTGGCGGAGTGGTTACAAGACAATAACATCCCTGTAATAGACTGACCTGCACAGAGTCCTGACCTGAATCCTACAGAACGCCTTTCTGATGTTTTGGAAGCCGACTTCGTGCCAGGCCTCACCGACCGACATCGGTACCTCTCCTCAGTGCAGTATTCCGTAAAGAATGGGCGGCCATTCCGGAAGTAACTTTCTAGCAAATGGTTCAAATGGCTCTGAGCACTATGGGACTCAACTGCTGAGGTCATTAGTCCCCTAGAACTTAGAACTACTTAAACCTAACTAACCTAAGGACATCACAAACATCCATGCCCGAGGCAGGATTCGAACCTGCGACCGTAGCGGTCTTGCGGTTCCAGACTGCAGCGCCTTTAACCGCACGGCCACTTCGGCCGGCAACTTTCTAGAACCCGACTGAACGTATGCCTGCGACAGTGGAAGCTGTCATCAAGGCTAAGGGTGGGCCAACACCATACTGAATTGCAGCATTACGGATGGAGGGCGCCACGAACTTGCAAGTCATTTTCAACCAAGTGTCCGGATACTTTTGATAACATAGTGTAGATTAAATATTCGTTGAGTGATACACTACCACTGCTAGATATCAGTGTGAAATGTAATACTTAGAAATGTGGGAAGACCCTTATAATTTGGTTCCATATTCAAGGCAAATGCTTTCAAAAAATGGTTCAAATGGCTCTGAGCACTATGGGACTTAACTTCTGAGGTCATCAGTCCCCTAGAACTTAGAACTACTTAAACCTAACCAACCTAAGGACATCACACACATCCATGCCCGAGGCAGGATTCGAACCTGCGACCGTAGCGGGCGCGCGGTTCCAGACTGTAGCGCCTAGAACCGCTCGGCCACTACCAAGTGCTTTCAGGCGTAATATTATTCCCTTACCACGTGTTATCACTAAAACATCATTATTGAAATTTTAATAGCTTCGTTGTTGCTCCCCGTCATAACTGCTGCATTTGATCGGTCTTAACGCTATCTGCCTGTGAAAACGGGCGTCTCAACTCGTAATTTCATCGCCACTTATGCCATTTACAAGAAATTGATTTTTCCTTTACACAGCGCTTTTAGATTAAAGAAATGACAATCGGCAGCACGCTAAATTATTGTAGTCACAGACATATGGGTCTATGATTCTACGGACAGACTCCTTCCCCGTTTGCTTGATAAGTAACTTAAGTCTACTATGTTGAATGAGTAATGCCGTTAATTCAAATCGATTAAATTTACACAAGTTCAAAAATAAATTATTAACTATGAATTTAGAGTCAAAAAGAGCCTCCAGACCAAACTTAATTTTTGCTGAACCACTTTCACCATTGGAGCTACTGTAATCTTTGTAAATTCATTTGATTTAATTGTTCTAAGTTATACTAATTAACAGGTCACTCGGTATGAAACAGCTAAGGATTGCACTATCTCGCAACATCTCCTAACTAATTACAATATTATGGCGCTTTCCAGATGTCAATAATGATAGTGTTTTAATTATTAACGTATATTCCGTAGAAATTAACAACAATGTAAAGTCTTTTTGTAGGAATTCAAATACATACAGTTTAAAACCTCTACTACACGTAGTTTGAGATGTAGCTACTATTTGTGAAAACTGCAGCACCAAGGAGGAGACATATTATTGCAATGAAATTTATTACACATGGTAAAGACGTACGCAATTGTTTAGAATTACAGAACTATACACGCACTTTGAGAGCTCTAATTCAGCACTTTGTGAAGCCAGCACGTGCTGCAATTAGAACCTCTACACTTAATGACATAATACCAAAGACTGCCCTGATCTGCTTCTGGTGTACACGCTGCTGAATGGATTCTAGACACAGCCACAATGTATCGACAATTGTTGCAGGGCGACCAGAACGAATAAGTTGCTGACCGACCACATGCCAGACATTTTCGATAGACGACGTATCAGGCGAACAAGGGAGCCAGGAAAGTAGTAGTATTGGCCGTTCTTTGAATATGGCTAGCACGGAATTCGCCACATGCAGCCGGGCATTGTTATGTTGAAATGAGGCATTTGGAGCCACCTGCAGGAGGGGCAGTGCCTCGGGCTCTAAAATCTCCATGGGGTAGTGGTTGCTCTTCAAATTACTCTCAATATGTAGGAGGCGAGATCGTATGACACTTCAGACCAGTAACCCCTACTCCCGACTGTTTAAAAAATCAAGCTTTCATGTATAAAACAGCTTGAATCATAGGATTACCTTACAAATGCAATAGTGTGGTAAACATTGGACTTTCAATATGTAAAACCATTCGCAGTTAAACGGTTCAAATGGCTCTGAGCCCTATGGGACTTAACTGGTCGTCAGTCCCCTAGAACTTAGAACTACTTAAACCTAACTAACCTAAGGACAACACACACATCCATGCCCGAGGCAGGATTCGAACCTGCGACCGTAGCGGTCGCGCGGTTCCAGACTGTAGTGCCTAGAACCGCTCGGCCACTCCAGCCGGCCAGTGCGCAGTAAGTACTGAAGAAATAGTAAATTCATTTTTACTGTATGAACAACCAACATTTACCGCAGTAGTGGGTATACTATTTCCGTCTCATTATTTTGTGTGGCTCTGAGCGAGGAAAAGGTTAGAAAATGTTTTAAATTGTGTTTAAAGTTGGTTGACAGTCAGTAAGTGCTATCATTCTCAAATCCTGGAAGAATGTAGTCTTGGTAATTTGCACGCTGCGGGCCACACTGCCTTAAAACATGTACACACTTTCTAACTTTAGTATTTGATTCATTGTATTAAACTTTTAACGTGTGGTCACAATTCTTAATGAGTGTATTATGATGGAATTTTAAATTTTCAGATTCGGTCAATAATTATAATGAAAGGCGTGTGTAAATTTCAGTGGGAAAATTTCTTGGTTTCGATGTCTGGAATCGAGTTTCTAAGGTTTGAATTGCTTAGACAAGCGCGTGTAGCTGGACGGAGAAGCTGCACTGTATAGAGATGAGTTAGAAGCGATCTTTGCTCTGCGAAGATGCGCGCCAGCTTTATCTGCTGGTTGCGAGTAGAGGAGAGGAGACAAGCGGTTGAGCTTTGGTATCAGATGTAAACAGTTGAGCTCTGGTTTAGCAGCAGTAAGCAGCAAACAACGGACATTTGGGAATTATATTATGGATTAATAATTATGTAGAGAACAAGAACAGTTTTTTATATTGGTACAATTACAGCCTACTCTTTATGAAGAATGGATTACAGGTAATGATAAAGTCTGTTTTATTTGCGGCAGCGGTCTGATAATGCAACATTCATTCGTCAAATATCCAGATCAACTTTTTGTTGGGATTTGTCGATCATCTAGAGAAAAACTGGTTTAAGGTTTAGCTTTCGGAATTTTGTTTAAGAAAATGTTATACAGGTGAAGTTTAATTTTTGTAAATCTTGGACCATAGTTGGTGATTTCCGAGAAAGCTGAACTATTAATGAAGTTTCATTAAATGTTATTACGTCAAATGATATGAGATTGCTAATGAGTTCATTTAATCCAGAGTCGTGGTTCACATCCCAAGAGTTAATTAATTTGCAGTTATTTTAAAACCATTACAAAAAATTATGAACCACGAATGGTAGCAATGTTTATAGAGAAGACATTGCGTATTTCAGTAATTCGATTTTGCAGCTCTGTTATCGAAACGCGCTGTAGCTACGAGAGCAGTTTGCGCGGCGTTATCCAGTGTGACACAGGTAAGCCAAACAGTGTATTAAACAGATTCTTTCTTTAATTAAATTTCACAGGGACCAACTTTAGTTTCGAAGTTATCATTTTTCTCATCAAAGTTCATAGTCACATTTTGTGATAACAGTAAGTTTCAGTCAGTGCATGATATTCTTAGAATTTTCGCAGTTAGTTTCTCTATGCATTCTCGCAGTTGAATTTTGCCACCAACGGTTAGCGGGATGCAAGCTATCATCTTTATTGTCTAGTATAAGCATTACTCAAAACAGGAGGCCCATAGTTTTAACATTAAAAACACAATCAAAATCACGGATCCGCTTCCACTAAAATAAATATCAACATGTAACTTTAAATATGAAATACTGAAAATGAAATTATTGTTGCTCCTGGAAACTGTTAGACAGGCAGCCTGCATCTAGGAATGGGAATAGTTTTAGCCATTTAGTAATACAGACAGCGCCCAATCCACCATACTTGTCGTTTGTCAGCTAGGCCGTTGAGCAACGTAGTCTTCCCGAACGCGTTCATCTGTGGTAGCATCAAAGGCGTATGCCGTCGTCACTGTAAGGTAAATTGAAGTGGGACTTGTACTTTTTCGGACATTTGGCTATTCAACGTGCCAGTGATGTAGTTCAGGTGTCCATTGCAGTCTTAGTAGTTGGCGATTTCTGGCGAATGAAAGCCAATGGAATAGCATGTGTGGCAGCAATCAAGCCCTCAACAATGCTCCAACATCGGTATACCGCTATGGACCAAACTGTTCTATCCATTACGGGGATGCAGAAAAGATGGTGGTCATCCTGTCCTGATTGTGTTGTCCGGGTATCCGCTCATCACCCTCTTCTATCCACTGGTTCCACACACACACGTCACCGCCGCAGCAGTGTGCCAAATACGTCACGGTACAACAAATCCATTTTCCAGAGACCAGTCATACCACGCGGTTCGAACTCACAAAGGTGTTGATATTGCACCCTTAGACATCGACGAGCCATACCTTCACTTACTTGCACGTTTCCGTATCGTTCGATGGCTGTGAAGCGAGTGAACGTGGCGTAACACTGACCTGTACTATCACAGAAAAGAGTACGCTGTTGGGTCTACGTGCACGGCGTCTCTCTGTATCCTAAATCTATTATTATGATTAACTCCTCTATAAATCCTCCGATTGTGGATACTCGCCAGGTTAGCCTACAGCGCTAATGCGCTGCTTCCTGGACTCGGGCAGGCGCGTCGGCCCCGAATCGAATCCGCCAGGCGGATTAACGACCAGCCTGGATGTGGTTTTTATGCGGTTTTCCACATCCCCCTAGGTGTATACCGGGCTCATCTTCACGTCCCACCTCAGTTCCACGACTCGCAGACATTTGAACACGTTCGCACTATTCCATGGATTAAACTAGACACAGGCAGCTGGCGTACACTAATTCTGTCCCGGGAGGTGCAGGGACGCGGCAGGAAGTCATCCGGCCACCCGTTAAGGGGGGTAGGATGTCAAACGGGCCGACTTGGAGCAGGAGAGGCATCACAGGACATTTTAATTTCCACTGTCTATAATTTTACAAATAAATTCATAAAACTTTGTCAGCGACACCAGGAAGGATTCAGGATTCACATTCATTGCAGTAGAAGTTCGAAAATATCAAAATAAATTTTTTTTTACGTGCGAAATTTCATCATTTTTTCACTTACTAATGGCTGCATTTGTTGCTATAGGTACACTTTTCTTCATAAGTTAGAGAGATTCATCGATGAATTTTGCACAGCATACATACCATGCTCACAGGTATATGAAACTCTAGAATTTATTTAATTTATGAAAAAACGAATGAGCTGTTATATTTTAAACTTCATGTTTAGAAAAAAACACATTTTATGGTTAATTACCTCAATTTTTACCACAGTTTGTAATAGATTTGGAAAATTCTAGTTTTTCATACACCTTTAAGTATGGTTTGCATGCCGTGCAAAATTCATCGAAGAATCTCTCTTACTTATGAAGAAAAGTGTACCTATAGCAACAAATACTGCCATTAGTAAGTGAAAAAATGATGAAATTTCACAAGTAAAAAAATCATCTCGTTATGTTTCCGAACTTCTACTCCCATGAGTGTGAATTCTGAATCCTTCCTGGTCATGCTGACAAAGTTTTATGAATTTATTTGTAAAAGTATAGAGAGTGGAAATTAAAATGTCCTGTGGTGCCTCTCCTGCTCCAAGTCGGCCCGTTTGACGTCCTACCCCCCTTAACATTAACCTTGCAAATCTGTACTTAACCATGCCGACCCTGCGAACCGAGGGAGAAAGGCACAAGCAAAAGAAGAAGAAGAAGAAGAAGAAGAAGAAGAAGAAGAAGGTATCCTCCGATTATGGAGTGGTTCCTTAAGAGTACTACATTTTCACAAACAGTAGCGTGTTTACATGGTAGCTTTCATATTGGAATATGATTGGTGGCTGCAACTTAAATGGCTGAATGTTGACACTTCAGTCTTATTTTTTTTTCTATAAACAAAATAAATTAAACGGTCTGTTACGTATCCGAACGGAACACAAGAGCGCATATGAAAGTGTTCTCACAACCAAAGGAATGATAGTTCAGAAACCGCTCTATCCTTTTTTCTGACGAGAAACAAATTTTAGATCACAACGTTTACAAAATATGATTACCTTATTTTCTATGTAGATACCAGAACTGATGGCTTCTGCAACTTGTCCAGCAATGAATGAGACACAGAGGGATTTGTCTCCATAATTTTCGCACAGCCCTGTGGAGTCATCTACATGCTTATTCGACTTAGTCAGTTATCCCAGCAAAGATCTTATACTCTCCTCCACCAGTGGGAATAATAAATGTCTTTTTACAAGTCTCACATTCTTGTAGTTTCACACTCACAGCCTTACAGTTCTTACTGCGGAGGGAGAGACAAGGAGCAGGCCAGATACTGCTTGCGCGTATTTAAAGCGAGAAAACCCGTTCTGACTACACCTCTGATGATAAAGACACACTTTTGCATACAGCATAGAATAATGTTTAGTATAGAATACAAAATCCCTAAATACATTTCAAAGAAATTTCTTCTTTATAATTCTTATATCATACATTCAGTTGGAATTAAGAATTTAAGGCAGTTAATAGAAACTGCTGTATACATTTCCGGGGGGGAAGGCGTGCCGGTTCCCGGCATGAATCCGCCCGGCGGATTAGGGTCGAGTTCCGGTGTGCCGGCCAGTCTGTGGATGGTTTTTAAGGAGGTTTTCCATCTGGCTCGACGAGTGATGGCTGGTTCCCCTTATTCCGCCTCAGTTACGCTATGTCGACGATTGTTGCGGAAGCACTTTTTCCAAGTACGCGTACACCATAATTACACTACAGCGCAAACATTGGGGTTACACTAGTGTAGTGTGAGACGTTCCCGGGGGGGGGGGGGGGGGGGGGGTCCACTGGTGGCCGAACCATACAATAACCCTGGATTCTGTGTGGGGCGGCGGTGGGGTGAGTGGACTGCTGTAAGTCTGTTGTGGGGATGTGTACCACTGCGGACTACGGCGGGGACGAAGCCTTTCCGTCGTTTCTAGGTCCCAAGTTCCGTACAATACAATACAATACTTATGCATTAATAAGTTATGGCTCACTGAAAATGCCCTGTCCTATGATGCTTCACCTGTTATGACATCGGTGTAGAAGGAACGAACTCTAATCTTTCATCCTTCTATCCCTGATGGCGTTTTCTGCGACCAACGGACGAACGTGTGAGGGAGCAGACATCCTACCCACGTGCTATGACTGGGTTATGAACAGAATAACTAACGACCAGACTCCTCTCTATCAGCGTGCTGACTTGTTGGTGTTTGCCATGGTAGGCGAGAGAAAACTTGAATTCAGCTGCATAATTAAAGTTAGTTGCAGGCAAAATAACGCAATATACACTGTGGTGTATGGGATACCTCCTAATATCGTTTCGGACAACTTTTTGAGCGGCGTAGTGCAGCATCTCGACGTGGCGTGGACTCAAAAAGTCGTTGGAAGCCCCTGCAGGAATACTGAGGCATGCCGCCCATAACTGCGAGATGGTTGCCGGTGCAGGATTTTGTGCACCAACTGACCTCTCGATTGTCTCACAAATGTTCGATGGGGTTCATGTCGGACGATCTGGGCGCCCAAATAGTTCACTCGAATTATCCAGAATGTTCTTCAAACCAATCGCGAACAGTTGTGGCCCGTTGACTTTTTTGGGAACATGAAGTCCATGAATGGCAGCAAATGGTCTCCGAGTAGCCGACCATAACCATTTCCCGTCAATGACCGGTTCAGTTGGACCACAGGACCCAGTACATTCCGTGTAAACACAGTCTGCACCATTGTGGAGCCACCATCAATTTGCACAGTGCCTTGTTGACAACTGCGCCACACTTGAACCCTACCATCAGCTCTTACCAACTGAAATCCGGACTCATCTGACCACGTCACGGTTTTCCTATCGTCTAGGGTCCAACCGATATGGTCACGAGTCCACGGGAAGTGCTGCAGACAATGTCGTGCTGTTGCCGGCCGGAGTGGCCAAGCGGTTCTAGGCGCTACAGTCTGGAACCGCGAGACCGCTACGGTCGCAGGTTCGAATCCTGCCTCGGGCATGGATGTGTGTGATGTCCTTAGGTTAGTTAGGTTTAAGTAGTTCTAAGTTCTAGGGGACTGATGACCACAGCAGTTAAGTCCCATAGTGCTCAGAGCCAATGTCGTGCTGTTAGAAATAGCACTCGAGTAGGTCGTCTTCTACCACAGCCCATTAACGTCAATTTTCACCGCATTGTTCTAATGGATACGTTCGTTGTACGTCTCACATTGATTTCTGCGGTTATGTGAGGCAGTGTGGCCTGTCTATTATCAGTGATACCTCTACACAGGCGCCGCTGGTCTGGGTCGTTATTGAACTAAGTCGGCCACCGCGTTGTCCTTGGTCAAAGGAAACGCCTGGAATTGGGTATTCTCGGCACACACTGTAGATATCGGAATACTGAATTCTCAAACTATTTCCAAAATGAAATGTCCCACGCGTCTAGCTCCAGTTACCATCGTGCGTTCAAAGTCTATTAACTCCCGTCATGCGGCCATAATCACATAAGAAACCTATTTACATGACTCACCTGACAACAAATCACAGCTCGGCCAATGCACTGGCCTTTTATACCATGTGTGTGTGGTACTACCGCCACCTGTATGTGTGCATGTCGCTATCCCATGATTTTTGTCACCTCAGTGTTATAATGTGGCTATATAGGATTCCAATGTAGTCATTGTCGGCAGCTCATATGATTAGTCTGATCAGCGACAACGTTATAATCCATTAAGAATCATCTTTTATACGAGGTGCCTACCAGCAAACTATTTGAATCATATTGAGATACTTCAGTTTTGTCTATGTGCTGGAGGGCTGCCAAAGACCTGTGTACCTTCCCAAGTCCCACTGAAATGATTTTTAGCGAGTGCACGTAGACCTATTGTAGTACTTCAGAATGATTTGAGAATCTGGCAGAAAATTAAAAGATTTGTGCTGAAAAAAGGCGGCAATTGGTGACCGTCATCTCAGGCATTATTAAAATAATTTCTGCGAATGGGTACGGACGGCAGGGAGGAAATGAGAGTTTGTAAGATCCAAAAAATATTTCAGACTCATTTGTCAGATAGATGTGTACCATTGTATGTAGGTATACGAGAAGTCAGAAATGGAGTAACTGCCACAAGAGAGATGTAAATTACGGATGGTCATATTTGGCTTCAGAGGGATTTACAGATTTTTGCTTTCCGAGGAGAATCAAATTAAATCATGAGAGATTTTTGGTAGTTGAAAGACACCAATTAACTTATCGTATCATGGGGCGAGATATTCGAAGCATGGAAGAAAATTAGAGTGTAGTGATAAGTGTGATAGTTTAAAAATTCAAAAAGAATGGAGAACAAATTCACAGTAAGAAAGAATCGTAGGAGAACTGCAGTCTGTCATTGCCGATTAACGTAGTTGCTGAGAAATAATGGATTACCCATAAAATTCGGCTTATGAACAAACAAACAAAACGCAGAGGTGTAGAATAGCGCGAGGAACTAAAATAAAAGACGTAGTTAATATCAAAATTTGAGAAAATGCAGACAATGAATGACGATCTTCTACTGTTCGTGATGTAAAATTGTAACATTTAGCCAAAGTTAGACAGGTCAAGGGGGAGAACAGATCAGTGAAACAAACTTGCAGCTAGCTTCAAACTCCGACGGTAATCTAAAAATTGTGAAGGTTATAAAATTTTTCGTTCTGATCACAGCACGACAAGCAAGTGAACATCGACAACATCAAGCGCTGTGAAGAGGACTTCAGTAATATTACATCTTGCAGAAGAATGTTATAAATCTTGTTGACTTGTCTCGTACTGAACAAACGCATCTGAAAGTGAAAGGAGGAGAGAAGAATTTTACAGAAAATCCTAATAAAAAAAGGGTCAATTTGACGGAACATGTCCTAATGCATTTAGTGACAGTGGATTAGCCATTGATAATTATGACATACAGAGAAAGACAAATAATGGAAAATACACTACTGGCCATTAAAATTGCTACACCACGAAGATGACGTGCTACAGACGCGAAATTTAGCCGACAGGAAGAAGATGCTGTGATATGCAAATGATTAGCTTTTCAGAACATTCACACAAGGCTGGCGCCGGTGGCGACACCTACAACGTGCTGACATGAGGAAAGTTTCCAACCGACTTCTCATACACAAACAGCAGTTGACCGGCGTTGCCTGGTGAAACGTTGTTGTGATGCCTCGTGTAAGGAGGAGAAATGCGTACCATCACGTTACCGACTTTGATAAAGGTCGGATTGTAGCCTATCGCGATTGCGGTTTATCGTATCGCGACATTGCTGCTCGCGTTGGTCGAGATCCAATGGCAGAATATGTAATACGGAACGCCGTGCTGGATCCCAACGGCCTCGTATCACTAGCAGTCGACATGACAGGCATCTTATCCGCTTTGAACAGTGGACGTTACATTTCTGATGTGTTACGACCCGTGACTATACCCTTCATTCGATCCCTGTGAAACCCTAGATTTCACCAGGATAATGCAAGACCGCATGTTGCAGTTACTGTACGGGTCTTTCTAGATACAGAAAATGTTCGACTGCTGCCCTGGCCAGCACATTCTCCAGATCTCTCCCCAATTGAAAACGTCCGGTCAATGGTGGCCGAGGAACTGGCTCGTCACAATACGCCAGTCACTACTCTTGATGAACTGTGCTATCGTGTTGAAGCTGCATGGGCAGCTGTACCTATACACGCCATCCAAGCTCTGTTTGACTCAATGCCCAGGCGTATCAAGGCCGTTATTACTGCCAGAGGTTGTTGTTCTGGGTACTAATTTCTCCGGATCTATGCACCCAAATTGCGTGAAAATGTAATCACATGTCAGTTCTAGTATAATATATTTGTGCAATGAATACCCGTTTACCATCTTCATTTCTTCTTGGTGTAGCAATTTTAATGGCCAGTAGTGTATATAGCAGAACACTTAAAGTGTTGGCTGTTTTAAGTTTTAGACAATGAAGATACTGTTGCAGGATATGATTCAATGGAAAACCACATCGAGTTGAGAGATTGATGATACAAATTACGTGATATTTTGACAAGCAACAAGCAATGAGACTGAGTATATTGTACAAATAATGCTATGGGAAGACAAAGGATAAATTAATGTGTTAGTATCTAACTAGTTAGGACTGGGAATCAATGCATAATAGCCTTCCTGTAACGACTAACACTTCGTATAAGTTACTAATGTACTTATACTAAATAGTTCAGTTTTGCTTTATACTGCCATTACGATTGCAATTTTTCATACTGAAGAATACTTCATTGGTTCGTATTCTGCAGAATAATCTGAGTAGGTAATCTGATGGGGTAGACACAGCACAAAATCAAACCATGAAAAATGAGTAACTGACAAAAAATGTTTTGATACGATAAAAGTCTCTGAAAATTCCAATAATCAGTTTACAATTGAAACAGTAACATCTTGTTTTATACTAATGATGACAATAAACTTGTTCTGCTGCTATGATGGACAAGTCCATATCAAATTGATTAAAGCCTCATGCATCAGCAATCTCACCCTCACCCTCACCCCCCATCCCCCCCTCTCCCCCCTCCCCCATCCCCCTCCCCCTCTCCCTCCCCATCCCCCTCCCCCTCTCCCTCCCCATACCCCTCCCCCTCCCCATCCTCCTCCCCCTATCCCCCTCTCCCCTCCCCCTTCCCCTCTCCCCGTCCCTCTCCCTCATCCCCCTCCCCCATCCCCCTCACCCCTCTCCCTTCCCCACTCTCTCCCTCCTCCCCCTCCCCTCCCCCTCTCCATCCCCCTCTTCCTCACCTGTCTCCATTCCCCTCTCCCTCCTCCCTCTCCCTCCCCCTCTGCTTCCCCCCCTCCACCCTCCCCCTCCCCCTCTACCCCCCTCTCCCCCTCTTTCCCCCCTCTATCCCCCTCTCTCTCCCTATCCCCCATCTCCCCCTCACCCCAATCTCCCCCCTACCCTTCTCCCCCTCTCCCCCTCTCCCCTACCCCATCTCCCCTCCCCCTCACCCCCTCTCCCCCTCACCCCCCTCTCCCCACTCTCCCCACTCTCCCCCTCACCCCCTCTCCACCTCTCCACCCTCTCCCCCTCCACCTCTCCCCTCTCCCTCTTTTCCCCCTCTCCACCCTCTCCCCCTCCCTCCCCCTCTCCCCCTCATTCCCTCCCCTCCTCCCCCTCCCTTCTTCCCCCTCTCCCCCTCCCTTTTCCCCCTCTGCCCCTCCCGTTCCTCCTCCACCTCTCCCCATCCATCCCTCCCCTTCTCCCCCTCCCTCCTACCCCCTCTCCCCCTCCCTCTTCCCCTTCCCTCTTTCCCCTCCCCTCCCCCCTCCACCTCTCCCCCTCTCCCCCTCGCCACCCCTCTCTTTCTCTCTCTCAACCGCTTTGTGTGTGTGTGTGTGTGTGTGTGTGTGTGTGTGTATGTGTGTGTGTTTGTGTGTCTGGGGGTGGTGGTAGGGGGGAGGGGGATCAGAACGAATGTCGCCCTGTGAAATACCATATGTAATTTATAAACCTTATTTGCGGAACAGATTTTTTTCTTTATACGAATTAACAAATAGGAAGCGTGTTTTTTGTACTAATGGATAAACTGAGATACCGTGAAATCATAACATTCATTTTTCTGATAGGTTTCTTGGCAACAGAAATTCATCAAAAGTTGGTGATCTCTAATAATGAGACTTTTCCCTGGTTTTCAGCTAATAAGAGAATGGAGACTGAGTTTTAATGTGAGCGTACATACCTTGAAGATAATGTAGTGAATGACGTTCCACAACCGTAACCACATTTACAATTTGGAGAACGTGCACAACATGGTATTGCCTGATTGACGAGTAAAGATATATGACGTGGGCATATGAGGAGAAAGAGTGTGGTTCTTTTTGTATGTACAGTCAAATAGGAGGCAGGGAGGTAGGAATGTTGGGAATTATCAGGAGAAATAGGTAAACGAGGAAATGGACTAGAAAAAAGGCTGGAGCAGGAGAGACATAATAAATCGATAGTAGAAATACCAACGTAGTGTTTTGATATATTTTAAGATATAAGAATTCACCAAGATACAACTAATGGAAGGTGGCTAGATGGCATTAGAAGACATGAAGGAGCTGAAAACCATATTCATGGAACAATCTACAGGAAACTTTAACCACCAGTGTGTGTGATCTAGCAGCACCGCTGCTGCTGCTGCTGCTTCTGATGATGATGATGATGATGATGATGATGGTGAAGATGGTTACGATGACGACGACAGTATTCTGCTGGAAGATTGTTACTTTTGTTGATTGCAGGTATATGAGGGGATCTCGCATTTGGTAACTTACTAAAGGGCTTAAAAGTAACAGAGGGTATTGCTCAAATCCTCTGACAAATTGGGTGAAAAGATTAGCGAGAAGAGGATTGGAGAGCACAAGAAAAAAGTACTCTTTCCTCAAGGCATTACACCTGACCACAAAGTTGAATATACTTCTGGTCGACTTGCCATTCAAACGTCCGCAAAAACAGCACAGAAGTTCCCATGTTCGGTATACTTTTACTGCGTAACGTATTGTGAGGCCTATAAAAGAGTTATGTGACTGAACTTATCTCATACAGCTCTGCTACTCTGGCGTTAAAAACGCAATAGTGAAGCAAAGCAAAGGAAAGCTGATGCTCGTATCTCAGTGATTAATGAAGTTGTAAAAATATGTTGGTCTTGGTTTCATGAGTTCCTAGTCGCAATTCGTCTATGTGGAAAGAAATTCCAAATATTTTTACTGAGTAAAAAAAAAAAAAAATATTTTAGGCAAAAATGCAGGGCGCTGCACTACGTACAGTACGTCTTAGGTGGGACATTTTGATCATCACTGTGCTGCCGGGAGCCGCGCGGGGTAGCCGCGCGGTCTTAGGCACCTTGCCACGGTTCGCGAGGCTCCCCCCGTCGGAGATTCGAGTCCTCCCTCTGGCATGGATGTGTGTGTTGTCCATTGCGTAAGTTAGTTTCAGTTAGATAAATAGTGTGTAAGGCCAGAGACCGGTTACCTCAGCAGTGTGGTCCCATAACAACTTACCACAAATTTCCAAATTCCAGTAATGCCGGGATTAGCGTTCCCACGTTGAAAACCAAGAACTAAAAGAAGGAATCTTCCAGCGTCGTCTATAAACTATAAAGTAAATTTCTTAGGATTTGTAGCCTTATTGTATCTCTGGAAATATTTCTTTCTCCCGGAGAGCAAGGTAAGAGAATAATTGTTATTTTTATACTAATTTTTTGATTCTTGTGAAGCCATCTTCATTGGCTATTTGTGTCGAAAATTCATAACCTTCAGCAACCATCGAGGCATCAAAATTGACGCAATGCAATAGAAATTTCGTGTACGTCCAATATGGAATAAAGATAAACATTTTAAAATATAACTCATTATAGAATTTAATTGTACTGATTTGGTTTGTAATAAACGATTGATTGTAAAATGTAAAATTTGACGGCCGAAAATCTTATAATTAATAAAATGTTCCTGGCTATTATATAGTGGTCGAATGCATTTCACATTAAAACCCAACGTTGCGGAACATACTATGCAGCCAAGGTACCACCACATCAATTTTGAAAGCACTGAAGTTCTGGCACCCACAAGCGGATACCAGAAAGGCTATGTAGAGAGTCCATAGGCATTGTAAACAACACTAGGAATTTGAGTACGAAGGAGGAAGGCGTGAAATTGAATAACATCTGGATTTCGGTGCTGTAGAAGATTTATATCTGTCTTCCCCAATGGGTTGATAGCAACAGCGTACGACAGAGGTCGACAACGGCCAATTGCACTCGGTTATTCAAAAACGTGACGTCACGCTACTGCGGGGAAGCACGCGTAAACGGAATTTTGCTGCAGTCGGAAGCGAGCCAGGATATGAATCGGATACTCAAAGAAGCTACGATCTCCCATGAAGATGTCCTCTGCAGATGGGGATGAAACGTTGTGTTTAAATGTGAACTCCACTCGAACACGTCATAATAGCCCTGAACATTTTATCAATTGTAATACACGGTTAGAGACTAATTCCAACATACTACAGACCCTAATTTTTTTATGAATACACAGTTAAATTCTGCATTTCTTTTCTCCGGCTTTCAGTATTGCACGCATCTCTCCCTTATTTCTTCCGTAGCTTTGTATTATGCTCCGGGTTGATGCATGAGTTTGGAAGGAACAACAAAAAGTGAATTAATTTTGTCGATTCTGAAGTCATTACTGTTCATCCCCAGTCAGTCCATTGCTTCAAAAAAATTTTTTTTAGTCTATGTTTGCCACGAAAAGAAATTGACATTGTAAAATCTTCCGGTCCCGAGCTTTTTTTAAATATATAGTTACGCTGCGTTTAGAGTCAGTTATTATTTCGGATCAGCTTAAAGTTAAAAGGCAGAACATATGGAAAAATAAGTCGTAGTACATGCCAGTTGCTGGATGTAGTGTTGGATATAGGATAAACTTATTTTACCATGTGACTGAACGTTTTTTGCTAGTTGGATTCAAGTTACTATATTTCTGCAAATACATAGTGTGCACGATTAGCATCAACTACGGAATATTTGCCGTGTGGTTGTTTGTTGGTCTGTGAGAAGCAACATAAGGTTAATCTATCACCGGATGACCAGAATATTAAGCTTCCTACAGAGAATGCTTTTGTTTTGTTTTCAATACCGCACTGCGGAGCCACGATTATAAGGGACTCGATGAGTAGGTTTTAATCGCGAGCCGCAGCAGTTGATTACTAGAGTCTAATTCCTCGGTTTCATCTCGTGTGCATATTTGGAGTCAGCTCCTCTTACTGGCAGGACGCTGCTACAGACTCATTCCCGAAATATGAAAAACGTGACGGTGTGACCCTACTAATTAAGAAAACTTTTAATTAATTTGCCGGCACGTCCGGAAGATACGGAAATTATTTTTCGTCCCTTCTTTGGTATGCAACTCGCGCCACTGACGTATGTGAAAAAATAAGTGTAATCAATTCTGAGATGCTGTGCCACTATCTTCATTCGCCATATTTGTATTTTAGACATGTTAACGTCTGCTGAAATAGCATAAATGTCGAAATTTTGTTTCTATAAGTACATGTAACGCTCTTAGAGTGTGAACTTGATGTGCGGAATCGTATTTTTGTGTACGGTTTTTAAAAGTAGTCGTCTTGTGCGTATTTCGTAGATAAACTGAAGTACTGTGCCATCATAAAGGGTTATGTTCATTGACAGCGGAAATTAACGCAAAATTAGCGAAGGTTTTTATGGTAATTACTACTTCATTTTCAACAGTTAAGAAACGAGTGGATTACTATTAATGTGTCTTACTTCTGCTGAAGATAAATCACGGAAAGAACCTCCAAAACACGATAAAAACAACGAAGAAACTGGAAAAATTCACAATGCGGTGTTCGATGATTGGTAATTAAAAAAATACGTACAGCCGTACACGTTAAAGCGCACTTCTCGGACAGTAAGATGCAACGGCCCCAGATCGAACACGCCCGGTGGATTAACAACGTGGTTGTGGTTTTCAGGCGGTTTCCCACAGCCCACTAGGTTAATGCCGGGCTGGTACCCAAATCCCGTCAGTTACACGATTCGAAATCATTCAGAAGACTGTCTTCACTTTCACGTGAATAACACTACACGCGGACAGTTGGGTTACACATATTTCGCGCCATGGGGCATCGGGGTGACGACAGGAAGGGATTTGGACACCTCTTAAACTAACCATTCCAAATTCGTTAATAAACATGCCGACCCTCCACCGATGTGGGACAAAGGGGCAAGAAAAATACATAGTAGGGAATAGCTGGCGCCATAAACATTTCTGACGAAAGAATGTAGTACATATACCACTACGAAATTGCTATAAAAATCTTTGTTGAATGCTGACCAGAAGGAAACACCATAAAAACTTTCTAGAAAGAAATGGACAGTTTTAAAAACACCTCAGATGCTTTCGTGGGCCGGTTTGTTATTGTGTGTGACACACAGATATACTATTTCACGCCAGAAGCGGAACAGAAACCAAACAAATAAGTAATATGCTGTAGTCTTTCACAAATACAGGCAAAATGGATTTCGCCTTCCAGAAAGGTGACTTCCAGTAATTATAAGAATGCAGCAAGAATTCTTTTTAATGATTACCATGAAAAGAGTGAAAGAATAACTGGCGGTTACTAAGAAAATATTCTGGAACAAATGGATAAAAAAGTAAGTGTGAAGGTGTCTGGATTGCAGTAGCTAACAGGAAGATAGAGAGCTTGTCTGTAAACGAATTTTGGGAATGGGAGAAGTTAGTGATTTGTAGAAATGTTCGAATCATAGAAGGTTGTATGACATCTGCAGACGAGTTTTTCAAACTTTTCAAGATCGCAATAACGTAATGATTCTGGTTATCGGACAAAATGCAGTGAACAAAAAGACGACTATTAAAGAAATAAGGCTTCTTTCATTTAGATGATATAGTCTTTCATCGGAAAGCAGTAGTGTTTACTTTGACGCAGTACATTAATTCAAAAAAATGGTTCAAATGGCTCTGAGCACTATGAGACTTAATCTATGGTCATCAGTCCCCTAGAACTTAGAGCTACTTAAACCTAACTAACCTAAGGACATCACACAACACCCAGCCATCACGACACTTAATTCGGTACCAATAACATAGTGCAGAGAATTTGAGAATATGTGAAGCGTATTGGAATAATTTTGAAATATTTACTAATCTGTTAATTATCTATAATGACCACTATCTGTTTTAGTGGAAATCGCGTAAGTCTTTGCTTTGAGGGTATGATATTAGTCTTTGCATTAAACAGAATACGACTGATGCATGGGGATGCTGAATCTGTTATGGCTTTGAATAAGATGTTACTAGTTACGACTTCAAATGCACAAATTTTTCTAGAATAATTACTGAACTTCATAAAAAATTTCACTGTAAAATTTACTAAACTGCTGACGCAATATAAGGTGGGGTCATCGAAACTGTCCTGTCTAGTGACTGGATTTAGGATTAACACTTCTCACAAGACTCAGTAATAATACACACATAAACACAAATATGTGAATAAAAGTACCATTACAAACCCTTAAAGTAAATAAGAATTGTGTAGGCCTTCGACCTATTATGGGCTGCTCTTAATTTTTAGATTAACTGTTCTCTAATGGAGCTTCTATTATTGTGCAAAACTTTTAGTAAGAATATAAGTCACCAGTTCCATTAAGCCTTTTTTAAATATTTATACCTTTAAGACAACTTGGAACATTTCACACGACAGACTAACTAACCACTTAAGAATACTATTACTCTACGGAAGTTAATAAATATTTCGAAACGGTAATGATTGTGTAGTTCATTATAATGGGAAAAGCTCTGTATCTTTCAGCACTACGAAAAGGAACCTAAACAGGCAAATGACTGAGGCTAAATCTGTGTTCTAAACAAAATGTTAAGAATAATGACGTATATTCGAATTTTTAGCAAATTACTGGTCCTTGCAAATACATTCTACACAGCAACGTAAATGGTCATTTTGTTGCCACTTTCCCCACTGATTTTAGAAATTCTGATGGAGTGTTATCTATCCCTTCTGCCTTATTTGATCTTAAGTCCTCCAAAGCTCTCTTAAATTATGATTATAATACTGGACCCCCAACTCTTCTAAATCTACTTCTGTTTCTTCTTCTATCACATCAGACAAATTTTCCCCCTCATAGAGGCCTTCAATATACTCCTTCCGCCTGTGCGCTATCTCCTCTGCTTTTAACAGTGGAATTCCCGTTGCACTCTTAATGTTACCACCCTTGCTTTTAATTTCACCGAAGTTTGTTTTGGCTTTCTTATATGCTGAGTCAGTCGTTCCGACAATCATTTCTATTTCGATTTCTTCACATTTTTCATGCAGCATTTCGTCTTAGCTTCCCAGCTTCATGTTGATTTCATTCCTCAGCGTCTTGTATTTCTGTGTTCCTAAATTTCCCTGAACGTTTGTGTGCTACCTTCTCTCATGCATCAACTGAAGTACACACATCAAAAAAAGTTTTGCATCACCCCGGCTCCCAAAACTCCTGAAGACAGACGTTGACTATGGATATTGTATCACAGAGACAGTCCCTCTGATTGTTCAGAGATGCCACTAAGCCCACCAAAAGATGTAAACAACCATTCATGAGCAGCACCTACTAGACGGAGGGGCCCGACAGCCGATCAGTTCCAGTCATTCCACTAGGACGAAAGTACACGGTTCGTGTTGTCTGTAGTTCAACCATGCCTAGACGGTCAGTATCGCTGTTCGATCACGTCCGCATTGCTACTTTGTGCCAGGAAGGACTCTCAACAAGGGAAGTGTCCAGGCGTCTCGGAGTGAACCAAAGCGATGTTGTTCGGACATGGAGGAGATACAGAGAGACGGGAACTGTCCATGACATGCCTCGCTCAGGCCGCCCAAGGACTACTGCAGCAGTGGATGACCGCTACCTACGGATTATGGGTCGGAGGAACCCTGACAGCAATGCCACCATGTTGAATAATGCTTTTCGTGCAGCCATAGGAAGTCGTGTTACGACTCAAACTGTGCTCAATAGGGCGCATGATGCGCAACTTCACTACCGACGTCCATGGCGAGTTCCATCTTTGCAACCACGACACCATGCAGCGCGGTACAGATGGACCCAACAACATGCGGAATAGACCGCTCAGGATTGGCATCACGTTCTCTTCACCGATGAGTGTCGCATATGCCTTCAACCAGACAATCGTTGGAGATGTGTTTAGAGGCAACCCGGTCAGCCTGAACGCCCTAGACACACTGTCCAGCGAGTGCATCAAGGTGGACGTTCCGTACTGTTTCGGAGTGGCATTATTTAGGGCCGACGTACGCCACTAGTGGTCGTGGAAGGGTCCGTAACGTCTGTAGGATACGTAAATGTCATCCTCCGACCGAAAGTTCAACCATATCGGCAGCATATTGGCGAGGCATTCGTCTTCATGGAGGACAATTCGCACTCCCATCGTGCTCATCTTGTGAATGACTTCCTTTAGCCGCGCGGGATTAGCCGAGCGATCTAAGGCGCCGCAGTCATGGATTGTGCCGCTGGTCCCGGCGGAGGTTCGAGTCCTCCCTTGGGCATGGGTGTGTGTTTGACCTTAGGATAATTTAGGTTAAGTTGTGTGTAAGCTTAGGGACTGATGACCTTAGCAGTTAAGCCCCATAAGATTTCACACACATTTTTGTCTAACTGTCAAGTCGAGGAAACGCTACAAGGTTTACAGAAGGCATTCACGTCGAACATATCGTGGTCGTCACTGCCGTTAAGACAGAAAATATCCGTTCGAATTAGGCCCCAGTGAGAAAGCAGCGCCACGCGCAGCGATCCTCACACTGTGGCAACTCCGGGTTCGATTCCCGGCGGGGTCAGGGATTTTCACGTGCCTCGAGATGACTGGGTGTTTGTGTTGTCCTCATCATTTCATCATAATTCCTGAAAGTGGCTAGTTTGGACTGAGCAAAGCGCAGTTGAGCGCCCCACAAACCAGACATCATCATCATCATCATCACTGTGGCAACTTCCACGGTTACAACGCAGTGCTTCTTGACCATTTAATGGAATCACATTTCACTCACGATTGAGTGACAGAATTAGCATAAATACATTTAAAAAATAATCATTATGAATGGAAACATTAGAAGGAATCTCTGTTCTCCAGTGGTTCGTTACAGGGTGAATCGTTCGGTTTGTTATCCCAGTTACTTTTGTACCTGGACTGAACGAGAGTATCTGGATTCCAGTGCATATGTGTTAATTTTCACGGAAACATGATATTCTCTTTTCACAAAATACGGCGGGCGTTCAATAAGTAATGCAACACATTAAAAAAATGGCAGCAGGTTGGTTTTATTCAATATTCCAGTAAACCATATTATTCTATATTCTTTTGGCTATTTGTCAATAGAATCTCCGTTAAATGCGACAGCCTTGCGCCATCTTACTGGGAGTGTCTGTATGGCCGCATGGTACTACTCCGCTGGTCGACGTCGGAGCCTATGTCCTGCTGGATGAATAACCTCCCCATCATCCACGTGCTGCTTTCACCGGAGTGTATCCTTCATTGGGCCAGTCAGATGAAAGTCGGAAGGTGCTAGATCCGGGCTGTTTAGTGTATGGTTCAAATGGCTCTAAGCACTATGGGACTTAACATCTGAGGTCATCAGTCCCCTAGACTTAGAACTACTTGAACCTAACTAACCTAAGAACATCACACACATCTGTGCCCTAGGCAGGATTTGAACCTGCGACCGTAGCAGCCGCGCGGTTCCGGACTGAAGCGCCTAGAACCGTTCGGCCACAACGGCCGGCTCTTCGGACGAGAAGTGATATGACGCCACTTCATGGAGTGCCGTATTGTTTACAGTTCGGAGAGATGAACCC
Source organism: Schistocerca americana (assembly GCF_021461395.2). Taxonomy (NCBI): domain Eukaryota; kingdom Metazoa; phylum Arthropoda; class Insecta; order Orthoptera; family Acrididae; genus Schistocerca; species Schistocerca americana. Next base: position 251,552,443 of record NC_060130.1, read on the forward strand.
ATATTTCATCGACTGTGACGATGTTCGACAAAAACTGTCACCATCATCGTCCTAACGCGCTAGTAATTCCACACAGATGGGCCTACGTTGCTCTTTATGGTCTTCTGTCACGAACCCAGAGGGCACACAGCTTTGAGTACTCCAAATGGTGGACGAATGTGTCAGCGGTACCGACAGAGACGTCCAGTTGAGCAGCGAGTGTTTGGGTGATTGTGGGCCCACAGCGCACCCGCGGAAGACCTCACTGCGGAGTTTGACGGTGGGGGGGACTATGAGCGCCGCCTTCCTCCACCTGCGAGCGTCTTGCGGCGCACGCGTATGATACCGCAGCAAACCCGAGAATTACTTTCAACAATTAGTTCATGAGCCCACACGATTTGCAAATGGTTACGAAAACACACTTGACCACTTAGCCACAAAGAATCCTGATCTAATAGAGAACGTCATGACGGATATACGGATTAATGAACACAGGGTCATTGTAGCGAGGCTCAAAACCTTATTAACCAAAACCATTAAAAATAAACGCAAATAAATATCTATATCTGTTTAAAACAGCAGATAAAAATTCGCTTGATGCCTTCCTAAGAGAGAGTCTCCATTCCTTCGCCGCGCGGGATTAGCCGAGCGGTCCCACGCGCTGCAGTCATGGACTGTGCGGCTGGTCTCGGAGGAGGTTCGAGTCCTCCCTCGGGCATGGGTGTGTGTGTTCGTCCTTAGGATAATTTAGGTTAAGTAGTGTGTAAGCTTAGGGACTGATGACCTTAGCAGTTAAATTCCATAAGATTTCACACACATTTGAACATTTTCCATTCCTTCCAAGCTAATTATGTAAATGTAGACCAGATATGACTCAAATTCAAAGATACTGTATCGACAGCAATAGATATGTTGATACCGTGTAAGTTAATAAGAGACGGGACTGATCCACCACGGTACAAAAAACACGTAAGAGCACTGTTGCAGATCTAATGAAAAAAGCATGCCAAATTCAGAAGAACGCAAAATCCCCAAGACTGGTTAAGTTTCGGGGAAGCTCGAAATTTAGTGCGGACGTCAATGCGAGATGCTTTTAATAGTTTTCGCAATGAAATATTGTCTCATAAAATGGTAGAAAACCCAAAGAGATTCTAGTCTTATGTAAAGTACACCAGTGGCAAAAAACAGTCAATACCGCCACTGCACGATAGCCTTGGAAATGTTATCGATGATGGTGTCACTAAAGCGGGGCTACAAAATACAGTTTTCTGTAATTCCTTCGCGACTGAAGACGAAGTAAATGTTCCAGAATTCGAAACCAGAACAGCTGTTAGCATGAGTGACATAAAAGTAGGTATCTTAGGTGATAGCCTTGGAAATGTTATCGATGATGGTGTCACTAAAGCGGGGTTACAAAATACAGTTTTCTGTAATTCCTTCGCGACTGAAGACGAAGTAAATGTTCCAGAATTCGAAACCAGAACAGCTGTTAGCATGAGTGACATAAAAGTAGGTATCTTAGGTGATGCGAAGCAACTCAAATCACTTAAGAAAGGCAAGTCTTCCGGCCCAGATGATATACCAATCAGGTTACTTTCAGAGTATGCAGACACAATACCGCCTTTCTTAGCAATCATATACAACCGCTCACTTGACGAAAGGTCTGTTCCTATAGACTGGAAAGTAGCATAGGTCACACCAATATTCAAGAAGGGTAATAGGAGTAACCCACCGAATTACAGGCCCATATCACTGACCTCAATTTGCAGTAGGATATTGAAGCATATACTGTACTCGAACATTATGAATCACCTTGAAGAAAATGTCTTATTTATACATAACCAACACGGATTCAGAAAATATCGATCTTGAGCAACGCAGCTAGCTCTTTATTCCCGTGAAGTAATGAGTGCTATCTATCGACAAGGGATCTCAGATCCATTCCATATTCCTAGATTTCCAGAAGGCTTTTGATACCGTTCCTCACGAGCGAGTATTAATCAGACTGCGTGCGTATGGAGTATCGCCTTAGTTGTGTGACTGGATTCGCGGTTTCCTCTCAGAGAGGTCACAGTTGGTAGTGATGGACGGTAAATCATCGAGGGGAACAGAAGTGATATATGGCGTTCCGCAAGGTAGTGTCATAGGCCCTCTGCTGTTCCTGATTTACATAAATGATCTAGGTGATCATCTGAGCAGCCCCCTTCGATTGTTTGCAAATGACGCTGTAATCTACCGTCTAGTAAAATCATCAGACGATCAATTCCAATTACAAAATGATCTAGAAAGAAATTCTGTATGGTGCGAAAAGTGGCAACTCTCACTAAACAAAGAAAAGTGCGAGCTCATCCACATGGTTACTAAAAGAAATGCGATAAATTTTGGGTATACGATAAATCGCACAAATCTAAGGGCTGTCAATTCGAATAATACATAAGAATTAAAATTACGAGCCACTTAAATTGAAAAGACCACGTAGATAATACTGTGGGGAAGGCGAAACAAAGACTGCGCTTTGTTGGCAGAACACTTAGAAGATGCGACAAACCCACTTAAGAGACAGCCTACATTACATTTGTCCGTCCTCTGCTGGAATATTGCTGCGCGGTATGGGATCCTTACCAGGTAGGATTGACGGAGGACATCGAAAAAGTGCAAAGAAAGGCAGCTCGTTTCGTGTTGTCGCGCAACAGGGATGAGAGTGTCACTGATATGATACGCGAGATGGGGTGGCAGTCACTGAAACAAAGTCGGTTTTCTTTGCGGCGAGATCTATTTACGAAATATCAATCACCAACTTTCTCTTCCGAATGCGAAAATATTTTGTTGACACCCACCTATGTAGGGAGAAATGATCATCATAATAAAATAAGGGAAATCAGAGCTCGAAGGGAAAGATTTAGGTGTTTCTTTTTCCCACGCGCCATTCGAGAGTGGAATGGTAGAGAAGTAGTATGAAAATGGTTCGATGAACCCTCTACCAGGCACATAAGTGTGAATTGCAGAGCAACCATGTAGATGTAGATGAAGTGTATTAGCAATGAAGTGACCATCTGTGTGCTTCTGTACGAGTCCTATAATGAGCCCTTTGCGAGACATTTGGGGAAAGCAAGCTTGCCTCGAAAACTGTTACTCCAAATTTATGTAACAAAGTTTCGCGAGGATAACGTCTTCTTCCCTCTAGCGATACACGTCAAAGGCAGCTGAGCATCTCCGTAACACTGCGTATGCTGCATACCTCCCTGTTACGATCCTCTGAATTCGTTTGAGACCTTCCGCCAGGCGACTTTATAAGCCCACAAAAGCGGAAATAGCACTGTAGAACAGTTTGCACTAGCTGACTAGCGTCTTGTTTGCGGTTTATTCGATTTACTTAAACCATGCTGCTAATTTCACATTCTTGATTTTCTGCAAGCCAGTGTGAAAAGTATGATGGAGTGTACTTCCTGTTATGTGATCTATTAGAGTTTCTTCCCAATCCGTACACATATTGAAAGTGGGAAGATCGACTGTTTAAATGCCTCCGCGAGCGCTGCATTTAGTCCAGTCTTACCTCAAATTACCCTACGGGAGCGACAAGTATGAGGGGCTGTGGTAGTATGTTCCCAGTTTTTTCGCTTAATACTAGTTCTTGAGACTTTGTAACGAAGCCTTCGGGGGATAGTTGGCTTGTATCTTCAAGCGTCTGCCAGTTCAGATTTGTCAGCATTTAGGAGACTCTCTCCCATAATGTTACTCCCAAATAAACTCATGTCAATACGTAACTGAGTTCAAAGAAAAAATATTGCATCATGGGAACAAATCGTGGACTACTGAATGGAGGGAGAACGCGCGGACGCAGTACATGACTGATACAGCAGTCGAGCTTATTGTGCCTCTATTGTTACACATACGGCAAGGTCTCAAGTATGTGTGTGTGTGTGTGTGTGTGTGTGTGTGTGTGTGTGTGTGTTTGTGTTTGGCACACAGAATGTGACTCATAGGAGCGTAGGCTTTCTTAGTGAACACATATGGGTGGCATTACCCGTGATTGGGTTATTGGTAGGTTAGACGTTAACAACAGTCAGAGGGAGGTGAGATAGTATTTGAAGGTACCTTTAATGTCATTCCAACAACTGTGAAAGGTTACAGGTGGGGGGAAAACTATTCAGTGACGATGAAGGCAAGTCTGCTACGTGCTACAACTCATGGTCAGGATTGTATCTTGCTTCAAGTGCACAACACCTTTCCTGGCTGGAGACTTCTCGGCTGCCAGTGAGTCACGCATATAATGTCAGAGACCATATGAGAAGTTCATCTACGCTGCCTGACAAAAAAAAGCACCCATAATGGGAGAAGGAAACTAAATGAAACTTCACGAGCTGAGAGGGCATGTGATGTTGTTTCAGTATTACAACATTGAATCAAATTTACAAAGAACTTGGGAGTATGAACCCACTTACCAGTATGACGTTGTAGCACCTCTGACCTCGATACACAGAGTAATTTAGTTAGGAAGGGTGTCATAAAGCTGTTGCATCCTACTCTGAGGCAAGGTGGTTCACAAGTGTGGTAAATGGTTCTTGATATCCTGGGTATTGGCACTGGGACAGAGTTGACATCCAAGCTGGTCCTACGTGTTTGTTCTATTGAGGAGAGATCAAAGATTTTTGTTGGCTACAGGAGAACCTCACCATCATCATGACAGTGCATAGAGAGACATACCATGTATAGACAAGCATTGCCCTGAAAAATGGCACCACAACACTGTCACATGAGAGGTAACGCAAGAGGTCTCAAGATGTTCATGATATACCATAGTGCCACCAGAGTCCCTTCAGTCACTGCCAGCCGTGACCTGATCATACCTGATGGCATTCACATTATGACACAAGGAGTAACACCGCTGTGTCTCTCCAAAACGCAGGATGAAAGGGACCTCTACCCAGATCAGCGCCATACTTGCCGGCTATCATCATCTGTGATAGTGCAGAGATTCATCGCTCACCTCAGTGCGAAGCCATTCATTAGCAATCCTGGTCATGCCACCATATCGAAAGCAGCCTTTTTAGTTGTGGTGTTAACGATAGCCAACACAAGGGACAGTAATTGCCTAGTATTACTTCTGTTAGCCTCCGGTCATTGGTGTGGGATGATAAGGAATATTTCAGGGTGTCCATTATTTGTCCTCGGATGGCAGGTGTAGATGTAAGGTGGTTACGAGGTGCTGGGTTCACAATAGAGACATGCTTTCTTGTGGCCGTCAGACGTGGTCGACTGAAACCTGGACGATTAGCACACCTGACCTCACGTTCCCACGAAGTCCATGGCCACTCTCACATCCGAATACCACACATATCTGGATATTGACAAGCCGTCCAAATGGAGACGCACAATGATGCCCCTTTAAAACTCTGTAAGGTGCTGATAACGCTGTCTCACACAAGTGCATGGCATAGCCATCTCATTCACAGTGACTACCAACATTTGACGCTGCTCACGCTCCATATATACCGTACCAGGCATGGTAACAACATTCTTCTAGCTCTTGGAACTTCAACAGTAAATCACAATGTGATGCCTCACTCCCCTTTTGTAGCGCCTGCCACTGGAATTGAACGAGCACCTCCGTAAACCGTTCGTGCTTACTAAACGACGCTGGTGTAGATGAATCGTAGTTTAGCCTGGATTTGAATCTCCCCAGCTGGTTATCTGGCGCAGCCCTGTTGCACGTAACGACCTTATTAATATTATGAAACTGCTACGACAATAAAACACTGGTCTTCTCGTCTGAGGCGTGATAATGACAGGAAGGTTTGTATCACAGCATTTATGACCTAGTGGACGAATAATTGCAGCGCGAGGACATCAAATGTCTAGAATGGCCGGTTCACTGAACAAATAAGATCCTCTCTATGCTAGAGAATTGCATCTACCACCACAGTCCACTGGTGACCATAAGAAGGCGCTTCTCCACCACTGAGAGTCCTTACAGCGTGCTATATGGACAACCGGCCGCGGTGACCGAGAGGTTCTAGGCGCTTCAGTCCGGAACCGCGCAACAGCTACGGTCGCAGGTTCGAATCCTGCCTCGGGCATGGATGTGTGTGATGTCCTTAAGGTAGATGTTAACTGTTAAGTCCCATAGTGCTCAGAGCCATTTGAACCATTTTTCTATATGGACAGCCCGAACCACAATGTGGTGAGTCGTACATCCTCTGTTACAAAGCAAGGACATAAAATTCTGTATTGTCGTTCTGAATATACGAGTGAAGGATCACCAAATAGAACAAGTGCTGCTCATAGCTTATTTTCCAATATGCGTTGATCAGTATAATTGTGACACGTGTCACATTGTTGCTGGGGCACAATTTGCGGCACGCATTATTTCTATGCAATTTTTTTCCAGTAAATGCCTTGACTTACGGACATGATCGTGCTTAAATGACTTATTTTTCACCGCCAGTAATATAATACTATCGCGTTCTCTGTTTGTGACAAGCATTAGCTCCCACATAACGAGAGCTTCCTTTTAGTAGAACAGGTGAAAATACTATCAAAGTAATTTTCAAGTTCCTTACAATGGTTGAGGAACTATAGTTTCCTGTAGACAACAGTGTAGTCAGTGAAAAATCAGACTAGGTACTGGCCCTATGTGACAAATGGTTATGAACGACGTTGGGAATCCATTAAAGCTCCTTTGAGGCAGCCTGTCTTAATTTTTGTTTCTGCTGAGCGTTTATTGCCGGTGAAGAATTCTTCTCAGAAGCCACATATTTCAGAAGATACTGCGTATTATGGTGTATTCGTTTTCGGTTCACAGTGTTTTATGGTGTTGTTCGCCTTTATGAAATTTAAGGAGGCGAGAATGTACGTGTTTGTACACATCTACAGTTCAAAAGCCGTTGCACAAAGAAATTGTACAGTGTTTCACACCAGTACTGTTTCCCAAAACCATGCTGAGTGATCTAGAGCAACTTCGTTTCTTCGCGACATGACATTGCGTTTTTATTTGGAAACTGTACTGTCTGTGTGTTTAGGGAGAACAATGAGTCTGGCAATGCGTCAATGAATATCTACAAAAATCAATCAAAGTGTGGATTTATGTCATACAGTTACAGAGAAAAAAAGTTGGAGTATATAACATCTCTTCGACGGTGACCTAGGCCTTCTCACTGAATTCGCATTAAAGTGACTACAGAAAACTCAGATCAGGGTGTACGGATTCCTATCGAATACGAGTCTAGTTTATTAACCCCTTGTGTGACTTCACACCCTTGGGAGAAAGTTGATAAATGCTTATTCGCAAACTGAGAATCCAAAATCAGTCAGGCAGCTGCAGCTGGCCGAGACAGAAGCAGCAACAGGGAAGTATCCGATTTTATAACTTTTGCAAGTTCGTAACAAGGAGCGAAGTGTATAATTTCATCTATGTGCTTCGGTAGTTTAGTTTATTCAGTTTCTGGGTGTTAATTTAATATCTAATTGACACAGTTCCCGCGTTTTAGTTTGCGTCGGAAAGTAAACCGATTTTGTGAGATATTACAAGTTCCTAATCAGGGCGAACTATTTAGTCTCACCTGAGTGCTTTGGTAGTTCGGTTTTTGAATCTCTGCATATTAATCTAATTTATTAGACACAGTTCTTGCGTTTTCGTCATGGTCTACAGTAGAATTCCGCAGCACGTGTCGATAGTCCATTTGTTTGGGTAGTGTAGTTTTCCAAGATCTTTAATATGTTGTGTGAAGATTCGAGCTGAGTTGGTGACATTTCACTCTCAGTCCAGGCTGTGATGGCTTCGGTTACACAGCTTGAAACTACAGTGGATGGGCACCACTATTTTGGGCCGACTGTGGGGATCCAACGGACGTCCAGCACGTCAGAGTCCTCTGATCGGTCCTCACCGGTTACCTGCCCAGTTACTGCTCGCACTGAGGTTGGCCCCTCACCTGTGGTCGAGTGTGAGGTCGCCTCGGGGCGTGGCAGGCGGCAAAAGACTCCCCAGTGGGCCGCACTTAAGGCCTGTGTAGTTAGTCTGACAAACAGGTTCCAGGCGGTGTCTGTGACTGACATTGTCGCTCAGCCACATACAGTCACCTGCCTGTTTCAAAGGAAACCTCTCAGCCTGCAAGATCCAGGCAATCGTAGAGGGTGGGATTATTGGTAGTTCGCAGCTCCAATGTCAGGTGCCTTTATGGGGCCCCTTAGGGACATGGCTGCCAAGAGGGGGAGGAAAGCCAATGTGAACTCCGTGTGCATACCAGGTGGAGTCATTCTAGACCTGGAACGAGTCCTTAAGGATGCCATGAAGAGCACAGGGCGCAGTCAACAGCAGGTGTGGCTCACGTCGGTGACAATGATATGTGTTGCATTGAATCGGAAGAGAGTCTCTCTCGTTTTGAGCGGCTAACAGAAGTGGTTAAGGCTGCTAGTCTTGCTTGTGAGATGAAAACAGGGCTCACCATTTGCAGCATAGTAGACAGGACTGAATCAGAGGCCCAAACGGTTCTGCTGTAGTGTAGGCTGCAGATTCCTCGACTTGCGCCATAGGGTTGTTGAGTTTCGGGTTCTGCTGAATAGGGCACGACTCCACTACACTCAGGAGGTGACTAGGCGGCTAGCAGGGTCTGTGTGGAGTGGGCTGGACGGTTTTGTAGGTTAGCGGGTCTCGGGAAAACACAAAAAGGGCTTCAGTCACAAAGGGTACAGACCGAACACAGGAAGAACGTAGATACAGGAGACATCGGTAACAGTTGTAAATGTCGTGGCTGTGTTGGGAAAGTACCACAGCTCCAAGCTCTAATAGAAACCAGTGATGCTCAAATCGTCATAGGCACTGAAAGTTTACTAAAGCCGGAGATAAGTTCAACCGAAATTTTTGCGAAGAACACAACGGCGTTCCGAAAGGATATGTTAAACACAACTGGCGGTGGCGTGTTTATTGCTGTTAGAAGTAGCTTATCTTGTCACAAAATTGAGGTAGACAGTTCCTGTGAGTTAGTATGGGCAGAGATCAGTGATGGTAATTAGAATAAAATAATAATTGGATCCTTTTACCGATCTCCCAATTCAGGAGATACAACTGCTGAAAGGTTCAAAGAAAACTTGAGTTTTATTTCAAACAATTACACGACTCATCAATTGTAGTTGGTGGTGACGTTAATTTACCCTCGATATGTTGGCGAAAATACATGTTTAATTCCAGAGGTACGCGTAGAACATCTTCCGAAAATCATTTGGAGCAGTCAATTCATGAGCCCACGCGAACAGTAAACGGTTGTAAATACGCACTTGAACTCTTAGGAACAAATAATCCTGAGCTAATAACGAGCATTAAAACGGATACATTGATTAGTGAACGTAGGGTTGTCGTAGCCAGACTGAATATTGTAATCCCCAAAACCTCCAAAAATAAACTACAAATATACCTATTCAAAAATCAGACAAAAATTCACTTGATGCCTTCCTGAGAGACAATCTCCACTCCTTCCTTGTTAACAATCTAAGTGTAGACCACATGCGGCCTAAATTTAAAGAAGTGTCGGCAGAAACTGAGAAATTTATACCAAATAAATTAAGAGACGACGGAGTTAATCCTCCTTGCTACACGAAACGGGTCAGAACACTGTTCCAGAATGAAATAAAAAAAACATGCCAAATTTAAAAGGACGCAAAATCTCCAAGATTGGCGATCTTTTACAGAAGCTCGAAATTTGGCACGGACTTCAGTGTGGGATGCTTATGATAGTTTCCACAACGAAACTTTGACTCGAAACCTGGCAAAAATCCAAAGAGATTCTGGGCGTATGTGAAGTATGCTAGCGGCAAGACACAATCAATGGCTTCTCCGAGCGATAGCAATGGAAATACAATCGACGACAGTGCAGCCAAAACAGAGATACTAAAGAAAGCCTTCCGGAATTCCTTCACCAAAGAAGACGTAGTAAATGTTCCAGAATTCGAATCAAGAACAGCTGCCAACATAAGTAACAGAGAAGTAAACATCCTCGGAGTAATGAAGGAACTTAACAAAAGCAAATCTTCCGGTCCAGACTGTATACCAGTTAGGTTTCTTTTAGAGTATGCTGATGAATTAGCTCCATACTTGACAATCATATACAACCGTTCGCTCGACGAAAGATCCGTACCCAAAGACTGGAAACTTGTACAGGTAACACCAGCATTCAGGAAAAGTAGTAGGAGTAATCCACTAAATTACAGGCTCATAGCATTACGGTCGATATGCAGCACGATTTTGGAACGTATATTGTGTTCGAGCATTATGAATTACCTCGAAGAAAACGGTCTATTGACACACAGTCAACACGGATTTAGGAAACATCGTTCTTGTGGAACACAACTAGCTCTTTACTCACACGAAGTGTTGAGTGCTGTTGACGAGGAATTTCAGATCGATTCCGTATTTCTGGATTTCTGGAAGGCTTTTGACACTGTACCACACAAGCGGCTCGTATTGAAATGGCGTGCTTATGGAATATCGTCTCAGTTTTGTGACTGGATTTGTGATTTCCTGTCAGAGAGGTCACAGTTCGTAGTAACCGACGGAAAGTCATCCAGTAAAGCAGAAGTGATTTCTAGCGTTCCCCAAGGTAGTGTTATAAGTCCTTTTCTGTTCTTTATCTATATAAACGGACTAGGAGACAATCTGTGCAGCCGTCTTAAGATGTTTGTAGATGATGCTGTAGTTTGTCGATTAGCGAAGTCATCAGAAGATCAAAAATTGAAAAACGATTTAGAAAAGATATGTGTATGGTGCAAAAATTGGCAGCTGACCCTAATTAACGAAAAGTGTGAGGCTATCCACATGAGTGCTAATAGGAATCCGTTAAACTTCGGTTACACGACAAATCAGTCAAATCTAAAGACCTTAAATTCAACTAAATACCTAGGAATTACAGTTACTAACAGTTTAAATTGGTAGGAACACATAGAACATGTTGTGGGGGAGGATAACCAAAGGCTACGTTTTACTGGTAGGACACTTGGAAAATGTAGCGGATCTACAAAAGAGACCGTCTACACTACGCTTGTCCGTCCTCTTTTATAATGCTGCTACGCGGTGTAGGATCGTTACCAGATAGGATTGACGGAGTAAATCGAGAAAGTTCAAAGTAGGGCAGCATGTTTTGTATTATCGCGAAATAGGTGAGAGAGTGTCACTGGAATGATGCAGGATTTGAGGCGGACATCATTAAAACAAAGGCATTCTGCGTTTCGGCGGGATCTTCTCACGAAATTTCAGTCACCAACGTTCTCTTCCAAATGGGAAAATATTTTGTTGATGCCGACCTATATAGGGAGAAACGATCGCCATAATAAATTAAGGGAAATCAGAGTTCGCACCGAAAGATCGTGTTCGTTTTTTCCTCTCGTTGTACGTGATTGAAATAATAGATAATTATTGTGAAGGTGGTTCGATGAACCCTCTGCCAGGCACTTGAATGTGAATTGCAGAGTATCCGTGTAGATGTAGACTACTTATTGGTGGCATATGAAAATCTGTATCGGAGCGGAACTCGAACCTGAATTTTCCGCTTATCAGAGAGGTCGCCTTGACCACTTCCACTGTAGGTGCACACCTCTTGGACCGATGAAGACCTCTACATGTCATATTTGCCCATATTTTCTAACACTCTACACACATTATGTGATTTACTCAACAGAGAGAGAGAGAGAGAGAGAGAGAGAGAGAGAGACAGATACGTTAAGATTGTCGTCTTAATCCGTCGAGGTATGTTATATTTATAATGTGTGCGGGAACATTAAGAAATGTAGCCAAGTGTAACATATAGACGTTTGGGTCGAGCCGAGAATCGTATATGGATAGCGAATGTGGTTAAAAGGACTGCTCCCGATAAGCAGGATACCCGGTTTCCAGTCCCGGTCCGGAACAAATCTTCATGTGTCACCAACAAACAGTACAGCTGAAGTCAATTCACAGTTTCCGAATAAAATTTCGTGATATGTAGATCGTCAAGCAGTGTTTGTTCCTTCTGACTGTGTGCATTTTACAATAAAATATTAAAGAAAGTGGATTCAGGTGAGCACTACTAGGGGGCTGCGAGTTGGTAGAGAATGGTGGACGAGAGAGTTGTAGTACTTGCTGTTGAGTAAAATAAAAAGGGAGTTAGAGGGTAATAGTCAACCAGGAATAGAAAGAGCTGTTGCAGAGATGGAAGAAAAGGAATGTTTGAAAACTGAGATTGTAGATCAGAGTAAGTTTGCAGCGAATTCAGAGGATTGTGAATTATCGTGTTATGAGTGTGTGGTTCTAAGGTTTCTAGAAATTATAAGCCGCGGTCGTTCAGTGACAACTTGAATAAGGTAGATCTGATATAGGGAATGTTGTCGAGAAGGACTAAAGAAATGTTTACGGCGTGCGACAGTATATTTGAGCGTAAAAATCCTAATTCTTCTGGTATTCCTTTTTTTTCCACGCATAATAGCCGAGCGTCAAAAACTCATAACGTGCTCTTTCTTTAAAATTTCATATGTGACTGCACTTGCGAAGGGTCATTCTCAAGAGTTCAAACGCCTGTATCTTAAACTTAGGAAACGGAGGGGTAGATTCCTTATAAATTTTCATCAACTTCTGATAAATCGTATTGGCAGCAAACCGCCACGTCCAAAAGAATTTATGATGGCACAGGTAAACAGCTTTTGCATTTCAAGAAAATACACGTAAAATGACTTCTTTAAAACATGGCATAAACATAGCTGTTCGACAGATGAAGTCGACACTTCTCCTATACACCACCGCCATCACTTTGTCGATTCCAGGATTTTCCTTTTTTTCCTTTTTTTCACTGTCAGATAAGAAGTGGAGCCCCCCAACGCCAGCACTGGCATGGTGACCAATACAAAACGTTCTACTGTCACCTCTGCAAAAATGGTTAGTATGCGAAATGAGGAGCCACAGGACGCGGGTCTGTGATGTTGCCCGTATGTCTGGGTGCAATCACCCACTAGCACGGCCACACCGAGGAGACAGCAGACAGAAAGCGATTGAAGGATAGCGGTTTTAAGGGGAGAGTGGGGAAAAAATGCCACGGCAAATGCCCTGGGGAAAAAACCTGTGCGATAGTCTGGGCGGGTAGTTGGTTTACTGTCGGATTTGTGACAGTGGCAACAGCTTGTGATTAGATGTTAGTTGTTAGTGGACAGGGGTTTCTTTGTCTTGTGTGTTCGGCTTCTCTGCTTGTGTCGATTAGTTGCCTGCATAAGATCAGCTGGCGGTGCCAGGAAGATTTGCTGTAATACAGGCGTTCGCCGATTTAACGTTGTTTGTGTGCTCAATTTAATCCTTCCATAGGTGGGTAGTTTTACCAAATCTATAGTGTTCTTTGGGTGGTTATTCTTCCAGTTGTGGTTATGATCTTCGTTCCCCAGACTTAGGATGAAAGGTTTGTTCAAGTGTCTGGAGCTCTTGTGTAGTCCGGTGGCTTGTTTTCGAATACCTCCACAGGAGTATCGAGGTGGAATTAATTATGTAAATCCGCGGTGCGTGTGTATCTTGGAGCATTTCTTATGATTAGTAATACCTTTATCTGTATGAACTGCAGGTGGTGGAGGCCTGTTGGAACTGGATAACCACGGACTGGAGCTGCGTATGTCATCATAGGCCTAGTACGTCTCATGTACGTGAGACTCGACACCCTCCTAATCCGTGTGTTTTTGCTTGTTAAGTATAGTGTACAGTTATCGTAGCTACGCGTGTGCTTTGTTGGCGTCGTGTTGTATGTGGTGTCCCCCCCCCCCCCCCCCCCAAATATGAGTTTCCGATCCATCCAGAAACCGAGGTATTTGACTTTGTCAGGGAAACTTTTTAGGCATAAGTGTAGAGCTATTTGTCCACACTGTTCGTGTTTGTGTAGTTGTTCGGTCTGCGTGCAAAAAGAGCTGCTTCGCAACTATCGACTTTTACGTTGCAATGTCATTTCTCTACCAAAGCATCGACAGTTCTGAATGCTATCAGTAGTCGTGAGTTGATGGTATTCAGTCTTGCGCTAGGATGGCAATGTCATCAGCGTAGATGGCAACAATTACGTTATGTGTTGTTGGAATATAATTAATGTAGAGGTTAAACTAGAGGGGGCCTAGGATGCTGCCTTGAGTAACTCCAGCTTGAATACCACGTCGTGTTGATTAGTTTCCCTGAATGTCAATACTGAAACTTCTGTTAGTGAGATATGAGTGTAGGAGACACGCGAGTCCGTATGGAAAACCAGTGTCACTGAGTCTGAGGATAAGGCTACTGTGCCTGAGACGACGGACGGCTTCTTAGATGCCCAGGAACACAGCCCCCGGCGCTTTTCTGGTGTCATAGGCGTCTGTACTCTGTCCCACTACGCGAAGGACTTTTGCGTTATTGAGTGGTGATTCCTGAATCCGAACTACTCCGGCCCAGCGTGCTGTTGTTGTCGTCGGGCCTAGTAAGTCATTTTAGAATTACCTTCTGCCAGCCAGTGAGCTCAGCAGGCTGATGGATTGGCAGTTTTGTAGGAGGGAATGGTGTTTCCCTGGCTTCCTGAACATCAGGATCTTGGCTGCCTTCCAAAAGGCAGGGAAGACTTGGTGTCGTAGGATGGCATTCGTGATGTGTGTTAAGTCTTCAAATGCTTTATCCATTAACTCCTTGAGGACATGGTTTTGAAGACCGTCCGGACTGTATTATAGATTGCACATTAATACTGATATTCGGTACAGCTAAGCGAGGAGAGGTTTACCAGTAACTGAGTACTTCTTGTTTGTGAAAACGGTGTAGCGCTCTTGCTTAAAATAAGGACAGGTTAAATTGGGTACTAACAGAATAAATGCAATAAATCATTAGATATGTACACTGTGTGATCAAAAGTGTCCGGAGACCCCCAAAATCATACGTTTTTCATATTAGATGCATTGTGATGCCACCTACTGCCAGATGCTGCATATCAGCGACCTCAGTAGTCATTAGACATCGTGAGAGAGCAGAATGGGCGCTCCGCGGAACTCACGGACTTCGAACGTCGTCAGGTGATTGGGTGTCACTTGTGTCGTACGTCTGTATGCGAGATTTCCACGTTCCTAAACATCCCTAGGTCCACTGTTTCCGATCTGATAGTGAAGTGGAAACGTGAAGGGATACATACAGCACAAAGGCGTACAGGATGCCGGCCGAAGTGGCCGTGCGGTTAAAGGCGCTGCAGTCTGGAACCGCAAGACCGCTACGGTCGCAGGTTCGAATCCCGCCTCGGGCATGGGTGTTTGTGATGTCCTTAGGTTAGTTAGGTTTAACTAGTTCTAAGTTCTAGGGGACTAATGACCTCAGCAGTTGAGTCCCATAGTGCTCAGAGCCATTCCAAAGGCGTACAGGCCGACCTCGTCTGTTGACTGACAGAGACCGCCGACAGTTGAAGAGGTTCGTAATGTGTAATAGGCAGACATCTATCCAGACCAGTACACAGGAATTCCAGACTGCATCAGGATCCACTGCGAGAACTATGATAGTTAGGCGGGAGGTGAGAAAGCTTGGATTTCATGGTCGAGTGGGTGCTCATAATCCACAATGCCAAACAGCGCGTCGTTTGCTGTAAGGAGTGTAAACAATGGACGATTGAACAGTGAAAAAATTTTGTGTGGAGTGACGAATCACATAACACAAGGTGGCGATCCGATGGCAGGGTGTGGGTATGGTGAATGCTTGGTGAACTTCATCTGCGAGCGTGTGTAGTGCCAACAGTAAAATTCTGTGGCAGTGGTGTTATGGTGTGGTCGTGTTTTTCATGGAGGGGGCTTGCACCCCTTGTTTTGCGTGGCACAATCACAGCACAGGCCTACATTGATGTTTTAAGCACCTTCTTGATTCCCGTTGTTGAAGAGCGATTCGGGGATGACGACTGCATCTTTCAACACGATCGAGCACCTGTTCATAATACTCTGCCTGTTGCGGAGTGGTTACAAGACAATAACGTCCCTGCAATGGACTTGCCTTCACAGAAACCTAACCTCACCTGAATCCTATAGAACACCTTTGGGATGTTTTGGAACGCCAACTTCGAGCCAGGCCTCAACGACCGACATCGATACCTCTCAACAGTGCAGCACTCCGTGAAGAATGGGCGCCGGCCGCGGTGGTCTAGCGGTTCTGGCGCTGCAGTCCGGAACCGCGGGACAGCTACGGTCGCCGGCCGAAGTGGCCGTGCGGTTAAAGGCGCTGCAGTCTGGAACCGCAAGACCGCTACGGTCGCAGGTTCGAATCCTGCCTCGGGCATGGATGTTTGTGATGTCCTTAGGTTAGTTAGGTTTAACTAGTTCTAAGTTCTAGGGGACTAATGACCTCAGCAGTTGAGTCCCATAGTGCTCAGAGGCATTTGAACCATTTTTTTGAACTGCTGCGGTCGCACGTTCGAATCCTGCATCGGGCATGGGTGTGTGTGATGTCCTTAGGTTAGTTAGGTTTAAGTATTTCTAAGTTCTAGGGGACTTATGACCTAAGATGTTGAGTCCCATAGTGCTCAGAGCCATTTGAACCATTTTTGAAGAATGGGCTGCCATTCCCCAAGAGACCTTCGAGCACCTGATTGAACATATGCCTGCGAGAGTGGAAGTTGTCATCAAAGCTAAGGGTTGGCCAACACCATACTGAATTCCAGCATTAGCGATAGAGGGCGCCACGAACTTGTTAAGTCATTTTCAGCCAGGTGTCCGGATAATTTTGATCACATAGTGTAGTTACATTGCGGCAGCCTTCCCACATTCTGCCAAAGAAGCGTATGTGCATCCACGATACTATTTCATTGTAAAGTCAGACCGAACTTGGTATGCGTGTGAAACACGGTGACTTATGCCTACAAAGAATATGCTAAACAACGCAGCAGTTATCTGGGGCCTGTCGCTATACTGTATTTCAGTCAGAATTATATACAAATTAAATATTATCGCAACTTGCGGACTTACGGCAATCAGTTCGTCGCCTTGTCCGAGAACTCGTGTAGAACCGTTTTTCAGTTGCGTCTTATAGAGTGTTCACAAACTGTTTAACTTAAATTGTAGCAAATTGAGCTCCTTTTGACCACGAATTATTATTTGTTTTGACAGGAACGTGTATATCTCTAGAACACCAGGGGGAAGTCATATCTGAATATAATCTGAAAAAAAAATCCTGGAAAATTGGATATTCAGCCAGTTTAAGGCAAACTGCAGGAGTATTTAGCACGTCTGTAAACGATATTTTCAACAGTTATCATGGTGAGTTGCAAAGTGTCCCCTCACATCGCTTCGTCCTCCTTTGAACCTTAGGCGGCACGCAGAGCTGATCCGTCACAAACGATGTTACGCAAGTGCCAAGGCGGCACGTACATCAAAGGAAAGCATTGTAGCGCCGCTCCTATGGCAAGCTGCAGGCCCGCAAGAGTGGGATGTCTGGCAAGTTGCCGATAAGAGCTTTTGGCAGACGTAGCGCTTTCAACGATGACGCTACAGGCCTATCACGTACCTGATGACGTGTACGTGCGTCGCATCTTCCGAGTTAAGTAATTCACTGTTTCAAACGGAGCGCCTGCTTTTTGGAAACCAGCGCATAACGTTAACACCCTCTAGTTGAAAGAAGAGATGGTGTAACCCTGTTCGTTTCTTAATAACAGTATCTGTGGATGTAACGACTGTTTTTTTTTCTTTGATAACAGTATTTGTAGATATAACGACTAAGTTTTGTTCAGAATCAGTGCTGCTCAGGCAAGTACTGGTCGCAATTTTAATTTCTTTTCCTAAACATATGTGGTATAAATAAATGGCATGAATCTTTTACTTTACATAACGCTAAATCGAGCAATAGATGAGTACGTAAGATAACAAAGGACCTACAATCATAAAAAAGAGCAATTACAGAAAGTACATCGTATCGAGACAAAAAGTTGCCAAACTATTGGGCATGTGAACTAAATATAAACAGAGTGTCACTTAACATGGAGTACAGTGGAAACCATAACGAAAACATAAATTGTCGTTAGATGGAAGTAGCATAATACATAAAGGGACTGTCAAAATGACTCGTACATTAGTTGTGCTATTACAATATAAAGCCTAGAGCATGATATAATTAAAAATACAGGAATTCTTGCATGAAGATGTACTGTAGGTAAAATGTTTACCATGAGGCAAATCTGGAAGAAGTAATGAGAGCTCAACATATCCATGCTGACAATACTTCCAGATTAGTCCTCAATCTGAGCCTGTGCAGCAGTGTAAGAGTTATATGGTGTTGGTGGACATGGTGAGAGCGTGCACAGCACGGACAAGAGCAAAGGTGAGCTACCAGCGAGTAATATCCAGGGAATTAGATATACGCACGGATTTGCGACAAAGGGATGTTATGTTACACATACTGTTTAACACAGAATCTGAAACGAAAAGTCTTTTAAGAAATGGATGAGAATGTGGAAGTTGCCACCTAAATGGTAGAATATACTCGTTAGACTATGCAGATGGTATGACTGTCCTGGCGAAGTTGGGAGCTAAGATAGTGGAAGCAGGCTATAAATCAATCGAAGACAGCCTAAAATCAGTTATGAGAAGACGGAAAGCAATACGTGCAATACAAAAAATAGTTCCAGTGGTACTGTATGCAGCAGAGACCTTGAATACAATGAAGGCGGACAATGGAAAACTACTAGTATATATGTAACAACAACTACTACATTTACATATCTACTCCACAAGTCAGTATGCGGCGTTTGGCGAAAGTTGATTAGTATACCAAAATCATATTAACCCTTCCCGTTCCATTCGCGTATAAACTAAACTAAACTAAACTCCTCCCGCACAGGCCGTGAAGGCCCAAAGGTATCGACCGGCCACCATGTCATCCTCAGCCCACAGGCGTCACTGGATGCGGATATGGAGGGGCATGTGGTCAGCACACCGCTCTCCCGGCCGTATGGCAGTTTCCGAGACCGGAGCCGCTACTTTACAATCAAGTAGCTCCTCAGTTTGTCTCACAAGGGCTGAGTGCACCCCGTGCCTCACAAGGGCTGAGTGCACCCCGCTTGCCAACAGCACTCGGCAGACCGGATGGTCACCCATCCAAGTGATATCCCAGCCCGACAGTGCTTATCTTCGGTGATCTGATCCATTCGCGTATGGCAGTGAGAAACATGGTCGGTAGCCTTCACCAGTTTTTGCTATAAACAAAATATTACCTAAAAGTATACATTTTTGTGTGTAATTGATATAAAGGCCACGAATGTTTTACTTTACGTAACGCGAAATCGAGCAATAGATGAGTACATAAGATAACGAAGTATCTACAATTACAAAAAAAAAAAAAACAATTACAGAAAGTACATCGTATCGAGACAAAAAGTTGACAAACTATTCGGTATGTGAGCTAAATATAAACAGAGTATCACTTAACATGGAGTACAGTCACTGGAGTACTCACGTCGTAAAGTTGTCCTTTTTTCCAGCCAGACTGCATACGACTGCTTTGTGGCGAAAGTGTGCTTATATAGTTCGGCGCGTTATACGCTTTACTCAGTTACTGTTAAAGGTAATTATTATTCATCTTCTTACGTTGTCGCCATCAATACATATATCTGGACCGAATAATTCTCAAAGATAGTTAGTGCCAGACAATAACTGAGAATAGCAAGATTTTTATCGAAATAAGAAAACTATCGAAATTTTTTTTTGACGCTGGTAATGACATGAAACGACCGATGAATGGTTTTTGTTTGCGCTGACTTCACCTGTCCATCATGAAAAGAAAATTTAAAATACATTCTAAGAAAGAGAAAAGACATCTAGTCATTCTTTGTAAACAAGCACGTTACGAACACTCATGAGCATTTATATGGGAAGTATCTGTAGTGTTGTAAGTGAAGGTGATGATGGTGTTGGTGATAGTGGAGTTATGATCGGGCCACTAAGCACTGAGGTCAGCACCCTTACTAAAATATTTTGAGACTAACGTAGTTAAAATATTTAAAAGTCAATAGTTTCAGGTAAAATCCCTAAATGAACTGGTTTCTTCTCTGTTCCATGTTCATTCGATTCACGCACTTTTTCACTAGAAGGACTTGATCTATAAAACTCGCTCTTTAGTCTTTGTATAAAATTCTTGCTGAAAACACCAAGAACTCGTGAAAATAGTAGAACAAGTACAGGGTGATTATAATTGAAGTTTCAGCTGAAAACTCTGAAAAAAAAAAAGAACTGCTGCTCAGAATGATGTCAAATTTGAACGGAATATTGTCAAAGAAGGGGGAAACTTTACGTAAACAAAAAGAAAATCACGAATATTTTCCAGCTATATGCCGCTGAAAGCGTCCTATGAGAGATGGGAGATGAATTCTAACAGGATGGCTATGGTGTGAGTTGCTTATTAAACCAACCGTAGGTGTACTCTGTATGACAGCACAAGATTGGCATTTAACAGTTGTGGCAATGTTAATTACTTATGGTCATCCACTACAGGAAAGTCTTACCACATCGGATGGGAAAAACCGGTTTTTTACTGTCCTGAGGCCAAAATCCGCATAAAGAGAAACAATGACATCATTTTTTATTGCCATGAGGCCAAATACCATATAAAAAGCAACAAGTAAATTAGTGTTTCACTGTCATCAGACTGGAGCAAGACATTGAGAGGCAGCGCAGCACACTCTAACAACGTTGTCAGTCAGATTAATATTCATATTTTAGGTCATAGTGTCGGTGTTCCCCAGTACTACATTTGGTACGTGTGGCTTATGACTTTAGGAGATTGTGGACAGTGTGTTCTTATAACTGCATGTGTAACCTGTGGAGATCTTCTACCCGAGGGGCCATAGTGGAGGCGACAGAGAACAGGGAGAGAGTTTGATTGGGGCCCATAAATTCTGAGTGCAGCAATCAGGCTGTGTGAGTGATTCTGGGATTCTGGGCCAGGTGGCAGTGCATCGCAAAGGCGGACAGTTGGCGGAAGGTTGGTGGAGGAAGCCATTTAAGAGAGACTGCTGTCAACTGAGTCTTTGTGCAAACGGTGGGAAGATCGTAAAACTCCGTGCATTCTTATGTTAGAAGCTGGGACGATATGGACAGTGCGGCTGTTGCATGTGTTTAATAGAGGCAAGACTGTAACTACCCTGACGCCAGGAACCTCCAGGTACTTTTAGCCAGCGGCAAAAACATACACTACTGGCCATTAGAAATGCTACACCAAGAAGAAATGCAGATGATAAACGGGTATTGACTGGACAAACATATTATACTAGAACTGACATGTGATTATATTTTCACGCAATGTGGGTGCATAGATCCTGAGAAATCAGTACGCAGAACAACCACCTCTGGCCATAATAACGCCCTTGATACGCCTGGGCATTCAGTCAAACAGAGGTTGGATGGCGTGTACAGGTACAGCTCCCCATGCAGCTTCAACACGATACCACAGTTCATCAAGAGTAGTGACTGGCGTGTTGTGACGAGCCAGTTGCTCGGCCACCATTGACCAGACGTTTCAATTGGCGAGAGATGTGGGGAATGTGCTGGCCAGGGCAGCAGTCGAACATTTTCTACATCCAGAAAGGCCCGTACAGGACCTGCAACATGCGGTCGTGCATTATCCTGCTAAAATGTAGGGTTTCGCCGGGATCGAATGAAGGGTAGAGCCACGGGTCGTAACACATCTGAAATGTAACGTCCACTGTTCAAAGTGCCGTCAATGCGAAAAAAAGGTGACCGAGACGTGTAACCAATGGCACCCCATACCATCACGCCGGGTGTTACGCCAGTATGCCGATGACGGATACGGGCTTCCAATCTGCGTTCACCGCGATGTCGCCAAACACGGATGTGACCATCATGATGCTGTAAACAGAACCTGGATTCATCCGAAAAAATGACATTTTGCCGTTCGTGCACCCAGGTTCGTCGTTGAGTACACCATCGCAGGCGCTCCTGTCTGTAATGCAGCGATTAGGGTAACCGCAGCCATGGTGTCCGAGCTGATAGTCCAAGCTGCTGCAGAAGTCGTCGAACTGTTCGTGCAGATGGTTGTTGTCTTGCAAACGTCCCCATCTGTTGACTCAGGGATCGAGACGTGGCTGCACGATCCGTCACAGCCATGCGGATAAGATGCCAGTCATCTCGAGTGCTAGTGATACGAGGTCGTTGGGATCCAGCACGGCGTTCCGTATTGCCCTCCTGAACCCACCGATTCCAAATTCTGCCAACAGTCATTGGATCTCGACCGACGCGAGCAGCAATGTCGCGATACGATAAACCGCAATCGCGATAGGCTACAATCCGACCTTTATCAAAGTCGGAAACGTGATGGTACGCATTTCTCCTCCTTACACGAGGCATCACAACAACGTTTCACCAGGGAACGCCGGTCAACTGCTGTTTGTGTATGAGAAATCGGTTGGAAACGTTCCTCATGTCAGCACGTTGTAGGTGTAGCCACCGGCGCCAACTTTGTGTGAATGCTCTGAAAAGCTTATCATTTGTATATCACAGCATCTTCTTCCTGTCGGCTAAATTTCGCGCCTGTTGCACGTCATCTTCATGGTGTAGCAATTTTAATGGCCAGTAGTGTATATATTTCAGAGGCACAACTGTCTGGGAAGCTTAACAGTCTTCTTTCAGAAATCGGAAACGGTCGGCCTGGAAACATTTGGTCTCTGCATGTCATTACTTTCAGAGATGGTTGCGGGGCCTGGTTGTTCTATACAGGGTGTCAAATCAAACGCCTTTCAGCCATCTAGTTTCCAAACTTATTTTATTTGGCTACCAGTTTTGGCGATTTGCTACGCCATCTTCAGGACCGTGAACGATGCGTAGGAAGATTCCACCTTGGTTCTCGTGAAAATAGGGGCCTGCGATACTGGTATTAGTAGATTTCTGCTTGCTACAGCCGGCAGATGATGGTTGAAAGGATCTTCCTTCACGTCAGTCACACGCCTGAAGATGGCTCAGGTCAGAATGGCGTCAAATTGCAGCGGAATATTATCGGAGAGGGACAAAAACATATGTGAGAAGAAAAAAATAGTGTGAAAATTGATCAATAGATGCCGCTGCTTTTGTCAGAGTACGTAAATGAAAACACCTGTTATGCGCACGGCCATTTGAAGTTGGTATAACCACGCCAGCTACACGGCTTTTCCTCCTTTCGCGTCTGCGCCGTTCGCCATGACTGTCTCAATGCAGGATCGCGCTCTGCTTGTAAAGCTGTATTACAAGAACGACGACTGTGCACACGTCACCCTGCAGAAGTTCCGGACGCTGAAGGGTTAAAAAGAAAAAAAAAAAAAAGAAGAAGTGGTGGTCCGATGACTGCCGTCTGTCTGGAGAAAATGATTCGGAAATTCGAAAAGACGGGTTCATACTTCTGCATCTACATACATACTCCGCAATCCACCATACGGTGCGTGGCGGAGGGTACCTCGTACCACAACTAGCATCTTCTCTCCCTGTTCCACTCCCAAACAGAACGAGGGAAAAATGACTGCCTATATACCTCTGTACGAGCCCTAATCTTTCTTATCTTATCTTTGTGATCTTTCTGCGAAATGTAAGTTGGCGACAGTAAAATTGTACTGCAGTCAGCCTCAAATGCTGGTTCTCTAAATTTCCTCAGTATCGATTCACGAAAAGAACGCCTCCTTTCCTCTAGAGACTCCCACCCGAGTTCCTGAAGCATTTTCATAACACTCGCGTGATGATCAAACCTACCAGTAACAAATCTAGCAGCCCGCCTCTGAATTGCTTCTATGTATTCCTTCAATCCGACCTCATAGGGATCCCAAACACTCTAACAGTACTAAACAATAGGTCGTATTAGTGTTTTATAAGCGGTCTCCTATACAAATGAACCACATCTTCCCAAAATTCTACCAATGAACCGAAGACGACTATCCGCCTCCCCCACAACTACCATTACATGCTTGTCCCACCTCATATCGCTCTGCAATGTTAGGCTCAAATATTTAATCGACGTGACTGTGTCAAGCGCTACACTACTAATGGGGTATTCAAATATTACAGGATTATTTTTCCTTTTCATCTGCATTAATTTACATTTATCTATATTTAGAGTTAGCTGCCATTCCTTGCACCAATCACAAATCCTGTCCAAGTTATCTTGTATCCTCCTACAGTCACTCAACGACGACCCCTTCCCGTACATCACAGCATCATCAGCAAACAGCCGCACATTGCTATCCACCCTATTCAAAAGATCATTTATGTAGATAGAAAACAACAGCGGACCTACCACACTCCCATGGGGCACTCCTGATGATACCCTCACCTCCGATGAACACTCACCATCGAGGACAACGTACTGGTTTCTATTACTTAGGAAGTATTCGAGCCACTCACATACTTGGGAAACAATCGCATATGCTCGTACCTTAGTTAGGAGTCTGCAGTGGGGCACCGAGTCAAATGCTTTCCAGAAGTCAAGGAATGTGGCATCCGTCTGATACCCTTCATCCATGGTTCTCAACATATCATGTGAGTTGCGTTTCGCAGGAGCGATGCTTCCTAAAGCCGTGCTGATGCATGGACAGCAACTTCTCTGTCTCAAGGAAATTCATTATATTCGAACTGAGAATATGTTCTAGAATCCTGCAACAAACCGATGTTAAGGATATTGGTCTGTAATTCTGAGGATCCGTCCTTCTACCCTTCTTATATGCAGGCGTCACCTGCACTTTTTTCCAGTCGCTCGGGACTTTACGTTGGGCAAGAGATTCGCGATAAATGCAAGCTAAGTAAGGAGCCAATGCAGTAGAGTACTCTCTGTAAAACCGAACTGGAATCCCATCAGGGCCTGGCGATTTATTTATTTTCAACCCATTCAGCTGCTTCACAACCCCAGGGATGTCTATCACTACGTCCTCCATACGGGAATCTGTACGAGACTCAAACGGCGGTATGTTTGCACGATCCTCCTGCGTGAAAGATTTCTCAAATGCTAAATTTCGTTTTGCTGTCTTCCGTTGTCAGGCCAGACTGATCAGTGAGTGACTGGATCGAAGCCTTCGACCCGCTTACAGATTTTACGTAAGACCAGAATTTCCTTGGGTTTTCAGCAAGATCTTTTGCTAAGGTATGACGGTGGTAGTGGTCGAATGCTTCGCGCATCGCTCTTTTTACAGCAGCACGAAACTCTACTAACTTTTGCCTGTCCTCATTCTCCCGATCTCTCTTGTACCGCGAGTGCAACTGCCTTTGCTTCCTGAGCGTTCTCCGAATTGCGCTGTTAAACCACGATGGGTCTTTTCCGTCCGTAACCCACTTTTTCGGCACATACTTGTCCAATGCGTGATTTACAATGTGTTTAAAATTTGCCCATAATTCTTCCACGTCCATCGTACCGGAAGTAAATGAAGTCGATTCATTTACTAAGTGCCATGCTAACAAGTACTTATCTGCTCTTTCTAGTAAGAATATTCTCCTAGCCTTCTTGACCGACTTTTTAACTTTCGTAACCATAGCCGTAATGACAACATCATGATCACTAATCCCTGTCTCAGCACCGACACCGTCGATGAGGTCTGGTCTGTTCGTGGCTACCAGATCTAAAATATTTCCATTACGCCTTGTCTGTCGATTTAGCTGCTCAAGACAGTTTTCGGATAATGTGTTCAAAAGTAATTCACACGACGGCTTGTTTGTACCACCTGTAAAAAATCCATAGACCTCCCAGTCTATACTAGGTAGGTTGAAGTCGCCTCCGACTAATATAGCATGATCCGGGTACTTCTGCGATACAGGATGTAGACTCCCTTTGAATGATTCTAGAACTGTCACGATGGAACCTGGTGGCCGGTAATAACCCCCCACAATTAACTTTATTTCCCGTAGCCCTGTTAAACGTGTTCAGATAACTTCACAATCACACTCTACTTCGACCTCAGTAGACACAATATTTTTGTAAACTGCAATGAAGACACCACCTCCTACGGTGTCTAATCTGTCTTTCCGATACACATTCCAACCCTCGCTAAATATTTCAGAACTTCCTATCTCCAGGTTCAGCCAGGTCTCAGTCCCGAGAATAATTTGCGCGCCACACGCTTCCTGGAGGACAGTAAATTCAGGAACTTTATTTCGAACACACTGAAAATTTGCTGCTAATATCTTGATAGCTGAAGTGTCTTTACGCTGAGCGCGTCCCGATTTCCCTGCCTGCACGTCGACTGGTGAATGTTCATCAGGACACCTCGCACTACTGCCTAGCCTGAAAAAACCCATGTGCACGCTACAAGTACTCTTCTACCTGCGATGCCGCTTCCTTTGTGTAGTGCACCCCTGATCTATCTAGGGGCGTCCTACAATTCGCCACCCAATAGCGCAAGTATAGAAATCTGCAGCCAAGACCGTCACAGAGTTGACGAAGCCTCTGGTTGAGACCCTCCACTCGGCTCCAAACCAAAGTACCCCGATCCACTCTGGGAACGATGCTGCAAATAGAGAGCTCTGCTTGCACCCCGCGTGTGAGGCCAGCGGTCTTTACCAAATCCGCAGGACGCCTGTACGAACTGAGAATCGCCTCAGAACCCAAGCGACAGGCATCATTGGTGCCGACGTGAGCAACTACTTGGAGGCGACTGCACCACGTACGCTCGATAGCCGCAGGCAAGCCCAGATTTTGGATGAGGCCCCCCGGCAGACAAACCGAGTGCACGTTGGATTTCTTTCCAGCCCTGTACGCTATTTCCCGAAGGGGTTCTTTTGGTGTGCAACCTGTTAGAGGGACGAAACGTACTGAATTGACGTCAGTGGAAGCAGTGGCCACAGCAATGCAGGAGGAGAAGAGTGGTGGTGTGCAAACGTTTAGTGCACGGAGAATTGCCCGAACATTGGACATACCAGTTAGCAAGGTGCTTAAAATCGTAAAGCATCCTTCTTTGATATCCATTCAGAATTACCCATGTGCAAAAGAGAGACCTTTGCTTTAGAATTTCTTGCTCACATGGAAGTGGACAATGATTGACAGTGGAAGATTTTGTGGACAGACAAAGCCCACTTCCATCTGACAGGATATGTCAATATACAGAATTCTGGAATATGGGCAACGGAAAATCCACACGCAAATCAAACAGTACCACCTCGTCCTGAAAAGGTCACTGTGTGGTGCGGGTTTACGGCAGTATTTATCATAGGGCCAGATTTTTTCGAAGATACAGGTGCTTCTGCTCCTGCTACCTGTACCGTCACTGGTAAGCGCTATGAGTGTCTTTTGCGCAACCACGTCATTTCAGCTCTCCAACAGCGTAGATGTCGATGGGATCATTTTTATGCAAGATGGCGCACCTCCGCAAATTGCAAATCCAGTTAAGCAGCTGTTGAAGCGCCATTTCGGAAATGGTAAAATTACCAGCCGCCATTTCCCTACAGCCTGGCCGTCCCCATCATATGATCTTAATCCGTGTGAATTCTGGCTGTGGGGCTATCTGAAAGATATTGTATTCAGTGTTCCGATTGCAAACTTAGCTGCATTGAAAGCACACATTGCGCAACACATTCTGGACGTGACCACAGAAACACATCGATCAGTTGTGGAACATGCTGTTTCTCGATTACAATTTGTTGCAGAAAACGGAGGACAACATATTGAACATGTTTTTCGCCAGTCTCACGGACATTAATAATCCAATTTGATTTTGATTGATGCTTTTTATGCGGTTTTTGGCCTCAGTACAATTAAAAACCGATGTGATTGATGCTTTTTATGATGTTTTTGGCCTCAGGGTACTTAAAAACCGATATGAGTAATGCTTTTTATGCAGTTTTTGGCCTCAGGACAGTTAAAAACCGATTTTTCCCATCCGATGCGATATGACCTTGCCGTGGTAGATGGACTTACGTAACTAACAGTATCAAACCTGTACACCCATGCACACTGAGTAGTACAGATTGTTTAAAGTCAAACGCACATCTTAGGCATTGTTGTATGATTCATTTGTCATTTGTAGTTGACCACTATTAAATTATGATGATTACAGCGCCATCTGTTGCTACATTTTATAACTATTTATTTTTCTTCAGACATACGTTTTCCCCTTCTCCGATAATATTCCGTTGCAATTTGACGTCATTCTGACCAGTAGTGTTATTTCTACAGCGGTTTGAAACTTTAACTTTAATGATAATCACCCTGTACTAATATTGTGTATAAGGTGGATCTTATCTCAGGTTGCGTTATTAACAAAGGTCTGTGTGTGCATGAAGTGATGTGAAATATATAAATAAATTACTAAAGGCATCCTAAATTTGACCAAGTGAGCACACTCACAAATATAATGTACAGTACACAGAAAATTATGCTAGATTTGCTCTAGTCAGATTTGAGCCGAACTTGCAGCAATGCAGTCTCAGAACTGCCAGTGCAGTGTGTTGTTTAGCGGGAGAACAAGCTGTTGTAGTTGCACAACTGTAGGCGTTGGTATCTGTAGCTTAATATGAATACATCCATGAGTTGCATTTAATTCGATTTACTGAATCAATATAATCTTCGTTTTAGATTGGTAGCACGTATGAAGGTTGCAGCAATTGATACACAAGGCAATTACTGAGCCACGTGGTAAAAGTTAGGAATGTTCATCATATTTGACAACACGTAACAAGTTATTGTTTCAGGTTCTGTAAATTTTCTTATGTAAAGAAGAGAAACGAAAGAAAAATCAATAAAATGTGCTCCATCCTTTCCAAAAATTCATAGAAAAAAACCCTTAAATTATGTTTTGTCCCTAGATAATATTGTCTCATTGGTCACGGTTTTGTCTATTATATTATTGTGGAATAAACATACACTCCTGGAAATGGAAAAAAGAACACATTGACACCGGTGTGTCAGACCCACCATACTTGCTCCGGACACTGCGAGAGGGCTGTACAAGCAATGATCACACGCACGGCACAGCGGACACACCAAGAACCGCGGTGTTGGCCGTCGAATGGCGCTAGCTGCGCAGCATTTGTGCACCGCCGCCGTCAGTGTCAGCCAGTTTGCCGTGGCATACGGAGCTCCATCGCAGTCTTTTAACACTGGTAGCATGCCGCGACAGCGTGGACGTGAACCGTATGTGCAGTTGACGGACTTTGAGCGAGGGCGTATAGTGGGCATGCGGGAGGCCGGGTGGACGTACCGCCGAATTGCTCAACACGTGGGGCGTGAGGTCTCCACAGTACATCGATGTTGTCGCCAGTGGTCGGCGGAAGGTGCACGTGCCCGTCGACCTGGGACCGGACCGCAGCGACGCACGGATGCACGCCAAGACCGTAGGATCCTACGCAGTGCCGTAGGGGACCGCACCGCCACTTCCCAGCAAATTAGGGACACTGTTGCTCCTGGGGTATCGGCGAGGACCATTCGCAACCGTCTCCATGAAGCTGGGCTACGGTCCCGCACACCGTTAGGCCGTCTTCCGCTCACGCCCCAACATTGTGCAGCCCGCCTCCAGTGGTGTCGCGACAGGCGTGAATGGAGGGACGAATGGAGACGTGTCGTCTTCAGCGATGAGAGTCGCTTCTGCCTTGGTGCCAATGATGGTCGTATGCGTGTTTGGCGCCGTGCAGGTGAGTGCCACAATCAGGACTGCATACGACCGAGGCACACAGGGCCAACACCCGGCATCATGGTGTGGGGAGCGATCTCCTACACTGGCCGTACACCACTGGTGATCGTCGAGGGGACACTGAATAGTGCACGGTACATCCAAACCGTCATCGAACCCATCGTTCTACCATTCCTAGACCGGCAAGGGAACTTGCTACTCCAACAGGACAATGCACGTCCGCATGTATCCCGTGCCACCCAACGTGCTCTAGAAGGTGTAAGTCAACTACCCTGGCCAGCAAGATCTCCGGATCTGTCCCCCATTGAGCATGTTTGAGACTGGATGAAGCGTCGTCTCACGCGGTCTGCACGTCCAGCACGAGCGCTGGTCCAACTGAGGCGCCAGGTGGAAATGGCATGGCAAGCCGTTCCACAGGACTACATCCAGCATCTCTACGATCGTCTCCATGGGAGAATAGCAGCCTGCATTGCTGCGAAAGGTGGATATACACTGTACTAGTGCCGACATTGTGCATGCTCTGTTGCCTGTGTCTATGTGCCTGTGGTTCTGTCAGTGTGATCATGTGATGTATCTGCCCCCAGGAATGTGTCAATAAAGTTTCCCCTTCCTGGGACAATGAATTCACGGTGTTCTTATTTCAATTTCCAGGAGTGTATTAATGGTTGAGGAGATTTATGTTCCATAAATATAATTTTTTCATATATCTGGTGAAATTCCCTTATAAAAATAAGCTGACTCATGCAACACACTTAACTTCTTATTTCAGTATGAATGTGTCTCATTATTCACTACGTTACTAAGTATACTAAGCAATGGCAAGTATAAACACCTCAGTTATATTTTATCCATTTCTATTGGGTGAGAGATCATGTTTATATCACGCTTTAAAAAAATTATGAGCTTCAGTCTCAATGTTTAATCACGTTTATCACATTACGAAACGACGTGTTCCGAGAGGAGGTGCTTCGATCACAGGGCAAGGAAATCTTTGGGGCGCTTCGATGTACAAGTAGCGAAGGAACAACGAGAAATGTTGTAGATGCGTACTGCGGTCGGCTGATGGAAACCATCCACAGGTGCTAAGATTGACTGCACACAATTCGCCGGACCACCGATGGAAGATGTGGATCCGGCGAGCAAGCAGAACGCTGTTGGTACCAAGAAAGCCGGTAAATTTGATATTTTCTGGTGCAACAGCACTGATTATTTTAATTTATGTCAGATTGTGAGAGTTTAAATGGGTTCTTCCCGGTGTGAGGAGCATGATATCTCGATCCACTCCGAGTGTGTAGTAATGTGATCACCATTATTAAACATTGTGGTTCAAGCCATGACCTGCTAAAATCACTTGAGTTTTCTCATAAATTCAAAGTTGTCCAGGAATTTCATTAGAGAAGAGCTTTTTATTTTCGCTTGGGGAATCTGTAAACTGACCATCCCTGTATTTAAATTGATCTTAAAGAGATAGCCGAGGAATTACACAGTTAAGGAGTAACAGCATAGAATTACAATCTGGGGCAACGTCGCTTAGTTCGCACCAATAGTACTGAAGTAAGGTATAACCGATTTCAGATAAATCTGCTCCTCACAGCGTTGTTTCCAAGTTTTACGCCATTAATATAATTTTGACCATAGAGTTTTAGCAGGTGGTACACGCGTCTTAATCATGGTATCTCAGTACTATCTTTTGAGCGACCCTAATAACTTTTGGCACTTGAATAATACGTATACGGAAACAACGTTGTTCAGACGTTCAAAATACGCGCTTGTTCCTCTTGTTAAAGAACGTGTCTAAAGCTGCAATGGGCCCATTTCAATTTAGAGTTCGTTGATCACGAGCAATACACTTTGATTGACTGCGGTATACAGTTATTGAGAATCGAAAATTGGTTCTCGATAAAAAAAGTATTCTAGTACATCGACAGAGTTTAAACTGGAAAAATATAAAAGCACGTAAACTTCTTGAACCCTATACAAAAGAATGAATGATAGTAACTGTAGAATTGATAATTTCACGGGTCAGTTAAATTGATTGCGAAGCATATCTTCAGAACGTGCCCTGTTCAGTTTAATTTAACCAGTACTTTGAGAACTGAGAAAGAGAACACGTGCTTTAAAGACAACGGTGAATTTTATAGTTACTGGTGAATCGTGTTGTCATCGATGCCTTTCGTCCTTAATCTTTCGTTATATCTGTAACATGTAACGAAACCTACTCAGTGTTTTATTTGTAATTAGTTTCTATTCAAAGTGCAGCACTTCTTAGCATGCTCTAATTGGCAAGGACAAAGTTGACACTAGCCGAGCGGTCTCAGGCGCTGCAGTCATGGATTGTGAGGCTGATCCCGGCTGAGGTTGGAGTCCTCCCTCGGGCATGGGTGTGTGTGTTTTTATCCTTAGGATAATTTAGGTTAAATAGTGTGTAAGCTTAGGGACTGATGACCTTAGCAGTTAAGTCCCATAAGATTTCACACACATTTGAACATTTTGAACGAAGTTAACTAGATGGAAGTATTTTTTTTCCCACGCGGTACCGCTGGTAATTTGTGTGTACTATGAACTTTTAAAAGGAAACTAAACTAATAGCAATATACAGTGTGCTCACATGAACGTCGTGATGATCACTGCTTGATAATAGCGACGACATTCACCGGAGATTGATAATGCAGCTTCTCGTAGATAGTAGGCGAATCTCTGTACCACCTAACTTTCGGAAGAGGCACCAGATGAACAGAATTACGGAGTATAAAGAACGATGGAACAGTCATACTTTCAGAAACAGTTTACAGAATAATATATGATTAAATTTTTCGTGAGCCCTCTTGTTCGCCAGGTTGTGGCAGACAGTTACAGGCGACTACCTATACCAGAATAACTGAAATGCAACGAAACCACGTATAAGGAATGACAAACGATACCAACTGATTTATTATTCCTAAAATGTGACGAATACTTGTTGGCTGGAGTACTCCCTGTCCCTGTAAGCTTGATTTTCGTGACATTGACAGCGTAGTCAAAGGTCTAGGCTCGGCTGGAATGTTTCAGTTTGGTAGTTGCCGAAAGCAACGAATGAGAGAACGAAATAATTTCTGTGGCAACAAATTGATCTGTAAAGCATCCCAATACCTATATTCGCTACGCATTTAACGGACTTTTCGTTATAAGGACGGAAACTAGAAAGATAATTTTAAAAAGGTCGTCTTATATTATGTATCGGTCGACCACTTTGGTGTATACTACAAATATCGTAAGTGAACTATAAAAAATGAGACCACTATGTAACTCTTCCCCATTCATTTAATTTTCCTGCAGAGGCACATACATTAAAGCAAGAAGAAACAACGCTTAATGATCAGTTGCGGAAGTGGTTCAAGGACGAGCAAGTATTTTTTTGTGTACTAATTAGACACGCTCAGGCATATTTTCAGAATGAAAATTCCGGATGTGGAATTGAGCGGTTGCTCTCACGTAGATTTAGCTGCCAGCGCTATGGCACCCTTTGTGCCAGGGTGGTAAGCCTAAGTACGTTACGGGGGCGCGAGAATGTTTGAGATCAAAGACGCGTGGGAGCTGCAACCCTATGGCATCCCGGTGACACTTCTCCCTCCGGCATTCAGGAATGCGACCTTGTTTCTCACACTCGCCCCGCCTTCTAAGGTAGGAAGGCACTTTGCTGGAGGAGGAATGTATCCAGTCACACAGATTTTGGAGGAACGCCCCACTGTATAACCGATTCTTTGTTTTTTCTACAGAAACTGGGGAACTTTCTTTCCTTCCACGCTCTTGAATAAAGTTCCAAATTGCAAAGGGACGGGGAAGCATTGAGCCTCTGCTGTGTCAGAACGAGCAAGAAAGAACTAGTATTAGCCATTAAATTCGCCAGGGATTCCCATACGTCTGAAAAACAAAGTGTCTAGGGTTTCTCCGAGTAACGCCAATGCTGCGAAGCACCTATGTTGCCGTCCCTGTTTTGTGCTTGTAACAATAACAGTTTGTTGAATCTATAGTGTAGAAGCTACAAAGGATCTTAAATAAACACGTTCAGTGCCAAACCTAGAACAACGCAACCGTCCTAGGCTATGGATAAATCTGATGTAGGAACATCCTAAGAAATACACTAAGTGATCAAGAGTATCCGGATACCTGGTTGAAAATGATTTACAAGTTGGTGGCGCCCTCCATCGGTAACGCTGGAATTCAGTATGGTGTTGGCCCACCCTTAGCCTTGATGACAGCTTCCACTCTCGCAGACATACGTTCAATCAGGTGCTGGAAGGTTTCTTGGGGAATGGCAGCCCATTCTTCACGGAGTGCTGCACTGAGGAGAGGTACCGATGTCGACCGGTGAGGCCTGGCACGAAGTTGGCGTTCCAAAACATCCCAAAGACGTTCTCTAGGTTTCAGGTCAGAATTCTGTGCAGTTCAGTCCATTACAGGGATGTTATTGTCGTGTACCCACTCCTCCATAGGCCGTGCATTATGAACAGCTGCTCGATCGTGTCCAAAGATCAATCGCCATCCCCGAATTGCTCTTCAACAGTGGGAAACAAGAAGGTGCTTAAAACATCAATGTAGGCCTGTGTTGCGATAGTGCCACACAAAACAACAAGGGACGCAAGCCCCCTCTATGAAAAACACGACCACACCATAATACTACCGCCTCCGAATTTTACTGTTGGCACTACACAAGCAGGCAGATGATGTTCACCGGGCATTCGCCATACCCACACACTGCGATCGGACCGCCACATTGTGTACGGTGATTCGTTACTCCACACAAAGTTTTTCCACTGTTCAGTCGTCCAATGTTTACGGTCCTTACACGAAGCGAGGCGTCGTTTGGCATTCACCGGCGTGATGTGTGGCTTATATGAGCAGCCGCTCGACCATTAAATCCAAGTTTTCTCACCTCCCACCTATCTGTCATAGTACTTGCAGTGCATCCTGATGCAGTTTGAAATTACTGTGTGATGGTCTGGATAGATGTCTGCCTATCACACATTATGACTCTCTTCAACTGTCAGGGTCTCTGTCAGTCAACAGGCTAGGTGGGCCTGTACCTTTTGTGCTGTACGTGTCCCTTCACGTTTTCACTTCCCTATCACATCGGGAACAGTGGACCTAGGGATGTTTAGGCGTGTGGAAATCTCGCATACGGACGTATGAAGTGACATCCAATCACCTGACCGCGTTCGAAGTCCGAGAGTTCCGCGGAGTGCCACATTCTGGACTCTCACGATGTCTAATGACTACTGAGGTCGCTGATTTGCAGTACCCAGCAGTAGATGGCAGCATAATGCACCTAATATGAGAAACGTATGTTTTTGGGGGTGTCCGGATACTTTTGATCACATAGTGTATCAGTCCGTAGCACAGTATACAATGGTAGAGTCACAAATAAACAGTTGAAGAGCAGACGAAGGCCCGCGCGGTGTGACCACGTTGTTAGATACGCCATGCCACGGATTGCGCGGCCCCTCCCGTTGGAGGTTCGAGACCTCCCTCGGGCAAGGGTGACTGTGTGCGTGCGTGTGTGTGTATGTGTAAGTGTGTGTGTGTGTGTGTGTGTGTGTGTGTGTGTGTGTGTGTGTGTGTGTTGTTCTTAGTATAAGTTAGTTTAAATAGTGTGTAAGTCTAGGAACCGATGACCTCAGCAGTTTGGTCCCTTAGTAATTCACACACATTTGAACATCCGAGCAAAGTGGTTCAAATGGCTCTGAGCACTATGGGACTTAACTTCTGAGGTCATGAGTCCCCTAGAACTTAGAACTACTTAAACCTAACTAACCTAAGGACATCACACACATCCATGCCCGAAGCAGGATTCGAACCTGCGACCGTAGCGGTCGCACGGTTCCAGACGGTAGCGCCTGGAACCGCTCGGCCACTTCGGCCGGCACACCCGAGCAGACGAGGTGTAAACAGTTTCGTGGCTCTAAGCACTATGGGACGTAACATCTGAGGTCATCAGTCCCCTAGACTTAGAACTACTTAAACCTAACTAACCTTAGGACATCACACACATCCATGCCCGAAGCATGATTCGAACCTGCGACCGTAGCAGCAGCGCGGTTTCGGACTGAAGCGCCTAGAACCGCTCGGCAGCAGCGGTCGGCAAACAATTTCTTGACAGTGATCCAAACTTCTGGTGTACCAAGATGATGATGATCCACGATAAACACAGTAATGGCTTGCGGAGCGGGCACTGTTGTTCGCTAACCACAAGAGCGGCGCTTAGGGAGGCATCATTGTTGGTGCCGTCGACGGTGTAACCTCAGCATATGCCTAAAATATGACAAGCGTAAAGAAGAGGGTTACAGTGTTAAATTCCTCTGATTACAACTGGATAATAAATTCAGTTCTGATGATGTATACCACAGAACTGAAGAGCATAAACAAATATTTACTTGTAGGGCGGATGTTGTCACACCCAGGTGATGCAAAAACATCATACTTAGCTTGCTTTCATTCCGTAATGCCGTACGGAATAAATTTTAGGATAACGCATTAAGTCAGGCTAGTCTTTAGAGTGGAAAACTTCATAATACGGATTTTTTGTTATGTGAACTCTGCGTCCTGCAGAGGCCTGTCTAAGGAACTGAGGATAGTTCCCAGTATATCTTTTTCTTAATGGATCCGTCAATATCTTCTTCAAACCAATAGTTCAGTTCACGGAATCAGTAGTAGAAATAAAGATAATCTTACAAAGATTTATACAGAAATACAAATTTTTAATAAGCTTCCACCAGCCATAAAAATTTAATTGCTAATAAAGTTCAGTTTAACAGGAGCCTATAGGAACTGTTGGCCGACTCCTTCTCCATTGACGAATTTCGTAGCAGAACCATTTAATGTATATATTAACAGTATCAAATAACACGTTACGTAAAATCTGACGCCTGTGCATTTTCAGTGCAGCAGTGTGATCAATTTCAATACGTTTCCAGAATTTAAATACGTGTTGTACACAGATTTTTTCTGCGATGCGTGACTACAGCAGCAAAGAATTAAGATATGGAAAACAATGTATCGTACATTTACTTTCTTTGTGACAAAACATTACCTCTTAAATGAAACTGTTCCAAGTTTTTGACTTATTCCACATATATGAGGACCATTTCACTTCGGATCTGTGTAATGGACATCAGCATCTCTCTCAAATGTATTATCTGATCTTGATTTTTATGACATGTCCTACATCTTTAAGGATCTCTCCTATATGAAACTATATAATAAAAGCCCCTCCCCCTCCCCTGTGGTGGGGAGGCTTGCGTGCCTCAGCGATATAGATAGCCGTACCGTAGGTGCAACCACAACGGAGGTGTATCTATTGAGAGGCCAGACAAACGTGTGGTTCCTGAAGAGGGGCAGCAGCCTCTTCAGTAGTTGCAGGGACAACAGTCTGGATGATTGACTGATCTGGCCTTGTAACACTAACCAAAACAGCCTTGCTGTGCTGGTACTGCGAACGGCTGAAAGCAAGGGGAAACTAAGCCGTAATTTTTCCCGAGGGCATGCAGCTTTACTGTATGATTAAATGGTGATGGCGTCCCCTTGGGTAAAATATTCCGGAGGTAAAATAGTCCCCCATTCGGACCTCCGGGCGGGGACTACTCAAGAGGACGTGGTTATCAGGAGAAAGAAAACTGGCGTTCTATGGATCGGAGCGTGGAGTGTCAGATCCCTTAATTAGAAAATTTAAAATGGGAAATGGATAGGTTAAAGATAGATATAGTGGGAATTAGTGAAGTTCGGTGGCAGGAGGAACAAGACTTTTGGCCAGGTGAACACAGAGTTATAAATTCAAATCAAATAGGGGTAATGCAGGAGTAGGTTTAATAATGAATAAAAAATAGGAGTGCGGGTAAGCTACTACTAATAGCATAGTGAACGCATTATTGTGGCCAAGATAGACACGAAGCTAACGCCTACTACAGTAGTACAAGTTTATATGCCAACTAGCTCTGCAGATGACGAAGAAATTGGTGAAAGTTATGATGAGATAAAAGAAATTATTAATCATAGCTAACACTTGGTTCAAAAATCATGAAGGAAGGTTGTATACATGGAAGAAGCTTGGAGATACTAGAAGGTTTCAGACAGATTATATAATGGTAAGACAGAGATTTAGGAACCAGGTTTAAAATTGTAAGGCATTTCCAGGGGCAGATGTGGACTCTGACCACAATCTATTGGTTATGAACTGTAGATTAAAACTGAAGAAACTGCAAAAAGGTGGGAATTTCAGGAGATGGGACCTGGATAAACTGGCTAAACCCGAGGTTGTACAGAGCTTCAGAGAGAGCATAAGGGAACAATTGACAGGAATGGGGGAAAGAAATACAGTAGAAGAAGAAAGGGTAGCTTTGAGGGATGAAGTAGTGAAGGCAGCAGAGGATCAAGTAGGCAAAAAGACGAGGACTAGTAGAAATCCTTGGGTAACAGAAGAAATATTGAATTTAATTGATGAAAGGAGAAAATATAAAAATGCAGTAAATGAAGCAGGCAAAAAGGAATACAAACGTCTCAAAACTGAGATCGACAGGAAGTGCAAAATGGCTAAGCAGGAATAGCTATAGGACAAATGCAAGGATGTAGAGTCTTATATCACTAGGGGTAAGATAGATACTGCCTACAGGAAAATTAAAGAGACCTTTGGAGAAAAGAGAACCACTTGCATGAATATCAAGAGCTCAGATGTAAACCCAGTTTTAAGCAAAGAAGGGAAAGCAGAAAGGTGGAAGCAGTATATAGAGGGTATTCCATTCGAAATACTGACAGCCTTGGGACAGCTAGCCTTGACAAAACTCTACCATCTGGTGTGCGAAATACTCTCAGACTTCAAGAATAATATAATAAATCCAATCCCAAGGAAAGCAGGTGTTGACAATTGTGAAAATTACCGAACTATCAGTTTAATATGTCATAGCTGCAAAATACTACCGCGAATTCTTTACAGACGAATGGAAAAACTGGTAGAAGCCGACCTCGGGGAAGAGCACTTTGGATTCCGTATAAATATTGGAACACGTGAGGCAATACAGACCCTACGACTTATCTTAGAAGAAAGGTTACGGAAAGGCAAACCTACGTTTCTAGCATTTTTAGACTTAGAGAAAGCTTTTGACAATTTTGACGGGAATACTCTCTTTCAAATTTTAAAGGTGGCAGAGGTAAAATACAGGGAGCGAAAGGCTATTTACAATTTGTACAGAAACCAGATGGCAGTTATAAGAGTCGAGGGACATGAAAGGGAAGCAGTGGTTGGGAAGGGAGTGAGACAGGGTTGTAGCCTCTCCAACATGTTATTCAATCTGTATATTGAGCAAGCAGTAAAGGAAACAAAAGAAAAATTCGGAGTAGGTATTAAAATCCATGGAGAAGAAATAAAAACTTTGAGGTTCGCCGATGACAATGTAATTCTGTCAGAGACAGCAAAGGACTTGGAAGAGCAGTTGAACGGAATGTACAGTGTCTTGAGAGGAGGATATAAGACGAACATCAACAATAGCAAAACAAGGATAATGGAATGTAGTCGAATTAAGTCGGTTGATGCTGAGGGAATTAGATTAGGAAATGAGACACTTAAAATAGTAAAGGAGTTTTGCTATTTGCGGAGCAAAGTAACTGATGATAGTCGGAGTAGAGAGGATATAAAATGTAGACTGGCAATGGCAAGGAAAGCGTTTCTGAAGAAGAGAAATTTAACATCGAGTATAGATTTAAGTGTCAGGAAGTCGTTTCTGTAAGTATTTGTATGTAGTGTAGCCATGTATGGAAGTGAAACATGGACGATAAATTGTTTGGATCAGAAGAGAATAGAAGCTTTCGAAATGTGGTAGTATTGGAGGGCAGCGTGGAGGGTAAAAATCGTAGAGGGAGACCAAGAGATGGATACAAAAATAGTTCAAATGGTTCTGAGCACTATGGGACTTAACTGCTGAGGTCATCAGTCCCCTAGAACTTAGAACTTCTTAAACCTAACTAACCCAAGAACATCACACACATCCATGCCATAGGCAGGATTCGAACCTGCGACCGGAGCGGTCGCGCGGTTCCAGACTGTAGCGCCTAGAACCGCTCTGCCACTTAAGCCGGCAGATGAATACACTAAGCAGATTCAGAAGGATGTAGGTTGCAGTAGGTACTGGGAGATGAAGAAGCTTGCACAGGATAGAGTAGCATGGAGAGCTCCATCAAACCAGTCTCAGGACTGATGACCACAACAACAACAACAATAATGTAAGGAAACTATATAATAAAAATCCAATCTATAGTGTCAAACTCTTTAATGTCTGTGTCTGACAGGGATGTCTAGTTTCGTGTTTCGTCGATGTAACCAGTCTAAAACTTAATGAACAACTACGACACTTAACTAAGAATGAAACAAGTTCGTAAATCATTATTTCTACGTACTTTCTATGCTAATACTGTGCGAGTGGTAGGAGAGGTAAACTTCATCAAACAATCGAAAGACTGAACGAGTAATGAGACTTAACATCGAAACATTACATTAAATGATGCAGCACTTGCCCGCGAAAGGCAAAGGTTCCGAGTTCGAGTCTCGGTCCGGCAAACAGTTTCAGTCTGCCAGGAATTTTATCAGCGCACCCTTCGCTGCAGAGTGAAAATTTCATTCTGGATCACATTAAATGTTTAAACTGTCCCTTCTGCGGCAGCTTACTAACTGGCCAGCTTAAACATCAGGAATAGTATCAATAACGATGTGCAATCATTTATTCTACCAGTCATTCGCTCTGTATTTCGGGATTCAGGCGCTTACTGCAAATTAAGTTGTATTTTCAAGGATGCTGTACATGTGCCGATATGTTTGTTTTCGTTTTTTCGATGATGTTAGTATAGATATGTAACAATCTTGTAGTTGTCGGAAGCTAGTATTAAGACGTGACCAATGACTTTAAAACTGAAAATTCTGATCCAAAGAGGTTTTCAGTTGATATTCGATGGAAGCACCATCGCGGCAACTGAACTGATTCCGATAGTGTTCCGGCGAAGTCATTACTGCAGCAGGCGGCTTCTATCTGGGGCTGGCATGCCTATCTCAAGAGCTAGCTTGGGCCGTATTACCATACCCACGTATAGCCTTCAAAATCCTACATTGGTCTTCGATGTTAAACTCAAGTATTAAACATTTATTTTTTTATTTCAAGTAAGAATAAAATCAATTAATTGAAAGAAAATTCTCCATTGTCCGATTATGATGTCTTTCGCAAATTTCCTAACTCATTTGCTATTCATAATTTATATCTGTGTTTTACATAGACCCTCACAGCACCCGCTATTTGAAATAAGTCAGAAATTCACTTAAGCGGACAACGTGTTTTGACACATAATGACGTGCGTACCTCCAACGTTCTATTAATATGAAAACATACTAAATGAAGACATTAGTTAGGTTCTACTTACATCTCTTCCCAGTTAAAGAGACGTTTATGGATGTCTGAGATATCTAGTGTTTAGGTGAAAAAAATCTCACTAAATTACTGCTAAGAAAGGGAACACAGTGATGTGATCGTAACTAAGTGTCATGATTGTTTTATTTATTTATTCGTACTTCAATAATATGGCAGAACAGTCTAAGAAACCGAAATTAATTTGCTGACTACAGATAATCGGCTCTAATAATCAGATCTAGCTCTTTCATACTCAGTCACAGAATGCTGCTGTTCCATCTGGTCAGACAGGACTCACACTGAAATAGTTGACACACGGCTCAGTAAAGCAGTGCGCCTTATCTCAGGGTGTATTCGACCCACAAAAACACCGACTGGCTACCGGTAATTATATTCCACCACCAACGATAAGACGATCAGTTATGCTGAACGTGTGGACAAGAATACACAACCCGGAATAACCAATTCATTCAGATATTTCATTACCATACCCAGCGACTGATGTCTAGAAAACCGTCGTGGCGCGCAGTAGTCATCATGCAGAACAGTAGCTTCAAGACGTAATTAGCCAGGAACAGTCAGTGACAGGAGCCATCTTCCATGAAGCAGTACTAATTAATCAAAACTCCCAGAGAGTTTTCATCCACCCCAACGACAATGGTGCCTGATGAATCGGATCAGAACTGAATGGGACAAATGTGGAGCACTGATGCACCAATAGGAATGAAAATCCTACCCTAAATGTGACTGTGGTGAAGAACAGCTAACGCTACATAACAGTTGCA
Organism: Schistocerca americana; assembly: GCF_021461395.2. Lineage (NCBI taxonomy): Eukaryota > Metazoa > Arthropoda > Insecta > Orthoptera > Acrididae > Schistocerca > Schistocerca americana. Next base: position 251,594,170 of record NC_060130.1, read on the forward strand.
TGTTTCCTCAGAATGTTCAAAGGGACAATGGAAGACATTCACAGTTCGTCTGCAGAAGCTTCAGACTGGATATCCAACCTGGACTCGGACCTATGAACCCATTATAAACATTAGACTGAGTGTATCTGTACGAAATGCGTATATTTCTTGTAAATAGTTGTCTATATTTCTGTCATCATACTGTAAATAAATAAATAATTCGCTGGCTGCTAATTCCTTGACATCAGCTACAATAGGCATAGATTTACTACCCAATACTGTCATAAGAAAACTTGTAGTGGACTGGGATTCGAATTAGGATATTCCCGCTTTTACCGAATAAATTTTTGAGTAATTCTGACAACTGTGGATCGTAAACAGCATCTGTTCTTTCAGACATGCATGCGAGTGCAGGACATGTCAGATACATGTCTAAATAACATGTACATGTATAAGCAGTTAAAAATCAGGGTAGTATTAGATGCAGATAGGGCTGAAAGTTTCTTATAACGAGGTCCTACATACGAAAATGGCAGTGTAGTCACTATGTGTTACGGTTCTTTGTTTTGGCTTGTGTGACATATATTCACAGCATTACAGGCGGAAAAAGCGTGTGAAGCTGTAACGCTGGAAAAAAACAAATTGTGTAACAAAGTGTAAATACAGAATAAGATGAAAAATGCTGCCTTCATGTAATCCTTGACTCTGGTGTCAACTATCAAGAAGATGAAAAAACCTTTGGCATCACATCACACTGCTACAATTATTTCATGAACAAATCAGTCATTTGTAGTATATTGAAAATAGTTTCTCAACGAAAGTGTTCTTTCTATTGTGGACGCTCTTGAACTCCATGCCTGCTCCTTTAACACTTAATGTTGAATAAAATCCTCTACCACTCACAAATGGTGGTTTATTTGAATGACAAGTGTTTTCGGGCCCGTTTTCGGGTGTTATACGCTTTAGTGTTATCACATTCAATGTTTGTTCACTGTTCAACCTAAACGGCAAGTTACATGATCTGACTAGATAGACATTAGAGAAACTATTTGAAATGGGATGAAGTGAAATTTACGATACCGGAATTTGGATCTGTGGGTGTTGGTCGTATCGTGGGCTTCGTTTGAGCGTAGGTCTAGTGAAATTTCCGATGGCAGATGGTTTTAATGGTTGGTCGTTACTGACTTGATTTTTACGTTAGTATTCGTTATGCTACCTCTTCAGTATTAGCACTGTCGTATATTTAATTTGACCCCGCCAAAACCCCCTGGTACCCATGGTTCTCACGCGCTTGTGCAATAGGTCTCTGTTGGTTGAAACAGCTAGCTCCCAACAAGTAAAGAACCTTCAGAAAGGTCAGTGCCTCGGGAGGTATGCGATATAAACTGGGATTGCATAACACCTTGAATTACAGAAAAGGTGTTGTGACTAGCAGGGATCTAGTTGACATTCTCCGAGAAGAACTGAAAGCTGAAGGCATAGTTGACGTGAGTACCTGGCAGTAGGTGCAGCACAGTGTACCTAAAATGAAAAAGTATGTTTTTGAGGATGTTTGGATACTTTTTATCCCACAGTGTATGTACTGAAATGATGACCTAACTGGGATCAGAGTCATGGGACGGGTTGCTGTGTATGTGAATAACGCCCGTCACTCCTTTGCTGTCTGCTGGGCTACTCATCTGTAAGCAGTTGCTGTCGAAAGTCATAGGTGTCAGAGAATCACTATTTTCTCGCTGTATCTATCTCCTCAAGATGAAAAAGAATCTGAGGTTCCCTTAGATCATGGGGAAGAACTCCCATGACCATTTCTCCTACTGGGAGACTTCAGTGCTCATCACTGTACTGCTCGACCTCTACTTGCCATCGAGGTCTGGCTTTGGAGAGACTCATGACGTCTCACGAGCTGTGTATCCTCAACACAGGATTCTCACACATTTCTACATTGATACTGGGTCATTCCCAGCCTTGTACTTCTGTTTCTGCTCTCCACCCATCGTATACTCGATTTAATGCGAGGTCATTGACGACCTTCATTCTAGCGACCACTTCCCACTCCGCATTCACGTAATGGATGGAGAACCACCAGAAGAGAATTCACCCAAATGGATGGTCAGCGGCCCTAACTGGACGCTGTTCTGCCAGCTGGCTGTGTTTGAACATCGTGACAGCGTCCAAGAATAGGAGGACCACATCACACGTCATGCCGCTGACACATCCATCCCAAAGTCTTCAGGTCATTTTAGGAGGCGACCTGTACCTTGGTGGACAGGTGACTGCCATTCAGCTGTCCTGGACAACGTGTGACTCTCCGACAATTTAAGTGACGCCCTACAGCAGACAACCTCATAACCTTAAGAGTCGCGAGAACCAAGGCTCAACGCGTAATCAAGGAGAGCACGAAAACGTCATGTCGAGCGGTCCTGGGCTCCATAAACCGCTCCACTAGTTCTACGAAAGTATGGGAAGCCATCAGGAGGATTTCTGGTAAACAGTCGTTGAGCAGTAGCAGCAGTACTGAAACAAATGTCTCCAAACAACATATGGAGATATCGCTCAAGACGCTGCCAGGGCATTTTGCAAGAACTACAGCCAATAGAAGCCAGGATCCGGCGTTTCGTCGCTACCATGGGACTGTACAGAGGAGCAATTCCTACAACTGCCCTTTCTCCATGTGGGAGCTGGAATCGGCACTGTCGGAGACTCGTGACACTGCACCCGGTCCCGACCAGACCCAGTACTGCATGCTTAGACATTGCGTCAAAGAAAATCCTCGAATGTTTTAATCTTATATGGTAGACGGGTAACTTCCCCAAATCGTGGGGGGACGAAATTTTGATACCTCTCCTCTAACCAGGAAAAGATCACACATTTTCCAGAAGGTACAGGAGTATCGCCTTAACGAACTGTGTAGGAAAGAACCTGGAGCGAATGGTTAACTGTCGTCTGATGTGGTTGTTAGAACAGCCAACTCCTTAGCCGTTCACAGTGTGGTTTCCGTAGATTTCGGTCTGCTATCGACAATTTGACCTTCCTAGAGACGGCTATTCAGCATACTTTCCTACGTAAACATCACTGTATTGGCATCTTCTTTGATATCAGTAAGGCATGTGACAGTACGTGGAGACACAGTATTCCCGTGCAGCTGCATCAATGGGCCTTTCGTGGCCACCTCACCATCTTCATACGGTCTTTCCTGTCCCAGCGGTCTTTTAGGACTCGAGTTGGTGACAAGCTGTCAGATCGATCTGAGCAGGAGAGTGGTGTCCCTCAGGACAGTGTTTTAACCCTTTCAGACCCTCTGGTTATAATTGTGTACATTAACATTTACTGTGTCTTAGCTGCAACAGAAATATTTTCTCCTAATGTAAATCTGAGGTACACATTTGTGAGTGTTCAACCTTTTCGTCATGCGCAAGTGCCGCCAACTGTTGGGCATCACTATGAAAATATCAGTAAGTCAGTGTAGCTGTGCGCAACAGCTCGTGACTGACAGAATACACAGGTGTGGTTGGTTCGCTATATTCCAATGTGTAATACTGTTATTGTTATTTTGCTTGGTAATTTCTGAATGATCATTTGGCTATTTATTACAATAGAGAATATTTCATAATTAGTTATTTTAGTCAATAAAATGAAGCCAACTGTACAACGTATGTTTTGAAAACGGGTGCATATTTTTGTATAAATCTTGATCCTAAATTCATTAAAAAATCACCTAAGAGCATTACCACATAAAGAAAAATTTTCCTTCCCCCAGAAAAAAATTCAGGTGTGAAAGCGTTAAGTATTACCCTCGTTGTCATAGCAATCAACAGAAGCACGTTTATGGTAAGGAGTCCAGTACTACTTATTTGTGGACTATTCTGCTGTTTTCTGTTCATCTTCCAATGCTGAAACATCAAGCCGTCAGTTGCGACTTACATTGTGGATGCGGACGCTGGAGGAGTGTCTCCCCCCCCCCTCCCCCGCCCCGCTCCCCGTCAGGTTGGCCTCCCCCCACCCCTGTATTTCTATCCAGATCGTAACTAATATGTGTACCAAATTTCACGCAGCTCAATGTTTATAAGGTCGTATCTTCTGATCTGTGCCGTACAATGACATAATTTTACTGGTACATTCAGAGGTCTATGTGAACACTGACTGCAATATGTGTCGCTAATACAGTTAGTAGTAAAAAAGTAACAAATTAAAATGTCATGCTTCATGCGGCAGTTTTACTACATGAACAGCGAAAATGTGGTAAGCGACAAACTTTTTTCGTTTCATCATTTTGTGGGTGCTGGCTCATTCTCAAATACTGGATGAAGAAAGTATGGGTATCGCCCGTCGTGGCCTATACTGCTTCTTCATCGCACGCCCACCTCTTTGATAGGTACACGTTTCTTAAGCCCACAGCGACGCTTCCCAGACAGTGATATGTATACCAAGTTCAGTTGAAATTGGTCCAGTGGTTTAAGAGATGATGTGAAACACACATACGTTCATTTTATAATAAGTACGGACACTCTTCTCAAAGAACATTTTTAAAGTGGTTGTCGGTTAGTATGCAATATAAATTTTCATTCCCCGCCGCCCTATTAGATGTGTGAGCGAAGCATATTACTGGAAAAGAGTGATTTAAACCCTCCAGTTTATGCAGTGTTCATATTAGTCACTCCTGCGTGATATCACATCAGGATTCTATGAGGTCGTTACTGAGCAGCAGCGCAAAGTGACAACTGGAAAACGGGATTTGCCAAGGATGTTCGTCCACCAGCAAAATCCGCCTCTCCCTGGCCACAGAAAGTCCGGGCACGTTCCCAACAGCTGCTGCAAAGTGGGCGTTCCGACAGGAGAAAAGAAAAACTGTTTCAAATAATAACGGAAAGAGATTTATATCGTGGAGGCCGGCGTGCCTTATCATTTAATATCTACAAATTTATTGCAAAACTGTTGCCAGGTTGAATGTAACACATTTTTGTGAAACGTGTTAGATGTTGAAATAGAATGACAAAAATGTTTGTTTCGTTAAACACTGTTTTGTTAAATATTTTGGTCCCGTGCAGTATATAGAGCGCTTCTCAAGAAATAATGAGGTATCTGAAACTATGTTACTAAAAAGTGTGGGACTTATAGTTGCGATAATGAGAGATGATCCGTCGTTCATCGATTCCTGGGTAGTCTGGTTAACTGTCAGCTTTAACTGTTTTATATTTTGTAAGCCCTGTGATGCAGAGAAAAAATATATTAGCTGTAGAGAATTTTATTAACAGACACAGGAAACTTCTATGTGAAAATCTTAGAGTGTGCAGAACTATCCACAATTTTGTCAGAGAACAGATATGACCACGTACGTGCAGCAGAGTGTCTCGCATTACGTAGGTCAGTTTTCGTCTCATTCATATTATATGCACTTCGAAGTGCTCTACTTCACTCCAACGTACGATAGTATCACGCGCTACGGGCTTACGCTGAAGATGTTCGTGGTAGAGGCTAAAATTATAGTCGAATGTTTTTGTGAGCTTCTGCTCGACGGATATACCTGACACTGGGGGTCGCTTTCAGGTGCCCAGTAGAATGGCGTCGGCAGTAGAATGGCGTCGTACTATCTTTAGAAAGTAAGCTGCACATTAGGACTGTTGATATTTTTGAAAGTATCGGGTATCCAATATATCGGAATTTAAAAAAATATGTATATCGAAAAAAGTATCCGTATATGGATATATCGACGGAAGAAACATCAACGTACTGGCCTATAAAAATATCGGCTGCATATTGTAAATGTACTGCCGGTTTAAGAGATGTATATTTAAGTATATAGATTTGTTATTAGATATTCTGTATATCAACAAGCCAGCAGCTTGCTTATCTCACTTAGAGCAAGATCTGAAAGGAAAACGATGCACTTTCACGCTTAGCCATAACCACTTTGCTAGCAATGGTAACTGCATGTAAGTGGCGCAATAGATGTCCGATGGATCCGTCGTTCTATTTCGTCACATATCAGATTTATCCGGAACACTTCATCTCCTCTTTCCTGTTTTTTTTTTTTCATTTCTGAAAACGCCAGTGACGTAGCAATTGTAGTGTCAAAATCGCGTGGTGAAGTGAAACGTTGCAGTTTCTGTTGGTAGCGCCAAGCGCCGAATACGTCAGCATTTTCCGTCACACGTCTCCGCCCTACGCAAAGACCAATCTTGTCATTTAGATTTTCCTTCATTATTTTCATCTTCACATCGGAAATCTTGTTATTGCATTCACACCGCACTTTCCCCCCCCCCCCCCCCCCCCCCCGTCCCTCTTCCCCCGTGCAATTGGACTTCTTTTGCGCCACCTATGCTTGATTCACACAGTCAAAGAGAAAGACTAGACGTGATGAAAGCTTAAAAAGTAGTAAGATTTCTTCACAGAGTGAAAGTAAGATTACGTTCTACTATAATTTCAAAAGAAGTTTCAAATTTTTACCGAAAATTGCGAAACAAATATAAAACAAAAATATCGGCTTCCGATATTGCCATTCAACTATCGATATATCGGTGAAGGGAACATCGCCAATATATATCGATATTTTTGGAGAATATATCAATATATCTATCTATATATCTATCTATATCTATATATATATCTATATCTATCTATATTTATCAACAGCCCTACTGAGCATGCCATCACGCGAAGACCATTGCTCAAGAATAGAGTACATGTTCCGGGTTTCCTGCCGACAGTTCTGCTGCGGTGCCGGCCGAAGTGGCCGTGCGGTTAAAGGCGCTGCAGTCTGGAACCGCAAGACCGCTACGGTCGCAGGTTCGAATCCTGCCTCGGGCATGGATGTTTGTGATGTCCTTAGGTTAGTTAGGTTTAACTAGTTCTAAGTTCTAGGGGACTAATGACCTCAGCAGTTGAGTCCCATAGTGCTCAGAGCCATTTGAACCATCTGCTGCGGTACGGATGACACGTGCAACACTATGTGCGATTGAAATGTCACAGAGAGTGGAAACGTACCTAAACTTGAAGTACTCGTGATAGCACGATTCTTGTGAGCAAAATATCTAAACTGTACATCCACACAGTGAAATTCTTGCGGTGTGTGTACGAAATCCAATGTCGTGCTCAGTCGTAGTGAAATGGTGCCAAAAATTTGATAAAGGGAGCACAGATGTGAGTAACATTGGTCGGAAAGTGAAGATCTTGCACTATGAGAGTTCCACCTTTTCGGCGAGCTGAAAGAAAATCTGGGGGAAACATATTGCAACGACAGGAACGTTCACACTGCGGTTCTAGAATGGCTGCGTGACCAAGGAACGGATTTCTATTGCCCAGGGACTGAATGATCATCTCTTGTCGCTGTAACACCGGCGTTTCTAAGTAGAAGACTGTACACTCTTCCCCCCCCCCTCCCTCCTCAACCAAAAAAGAAAAGAAAAAAAAAACTTTTTGTTTGTCTTTGAAGCAGCAGGTTCCATCAACAGGCTAGCACTACGGAAACGCAAATCGGAAAACACTCTTTTCACGAAAAACACTACTGTGAAGCGACTTTTCGCGTAAGATAAGAGAAATTAGACATCGATAGACGTATCCATTTCTAGCACAGTTTTTATTGGTGGCGCAAGGTATCATCCTCATGTTAACAATAAGTGACCTAGAGTTGGACAAGTATTTACGCTCAATCTGTGTCTAGTATTTATGTAAAATATATACGCTGTAAACACTGCATAGTCAGTAAAATAGCGTTCTATGGAAGTAGCTATTTCTCTTGATAATAATAGCCTACATCCATTAATCCAACCCGGTAACTGTCTGAATGTCGATCAGATCACGCAACACACCACGCAAATCCTAAACATTTTATGTACACTGAAGTGACAAATGTCGTATGATACCGGTAAGTATATATACAGATGGCTGCAGTATCCCTATCACAGGTATAAAAGGTCAGTGCATTGGAGGATCTGTCATTTGTACTCCGATGATACTTGTGAAAAGGTTTCTGGTGCGGCTATAGCCGCACGAGGGGTATTAACAGACTTTCAACGCGGAATGGTAGCTGGAGCTTGACGCATATTTCGGAAATTGTTACGGAATTCAATATTCCGATATCCACAGTGTCAAGACCGCGTCAAGGATATCAAATATCAGGCATTACCTCTCACCACGGACAACGCAATGGCCGACGGCCTTCATTTAACGACCGAGAGCAGTGGCGTTTGCGTAGAGTTGTCAGTGTTAACAGACAAGCAACACTGCTTAAAATAACCGCAGATGCCAATGTGGGACGTACGATGAACGTATCCGTCAGGACAATGCGGCGAAATTTGGCGTTAATGGGCTATGGTAGCTATCAGCACCTGGGCTCTGAGCACTATGGGACTTAACTGCTGAGGTCATCAGTCCCCTAGAACTTAGAACTACTTAAACATAACTAACCTAAGGACATCACACACATCCATGCCCGAGACAGGATTCGAACCTGCGACGTAGCGGTCGCGCGGTTCCATACTGTAGCGCCCAGAACCGCTCGGCCACCCCGACCGGCGCTAACGGCACGACATTGCCTCCATCGCCTGTGCTGGGCTCGTAAAGAGAATGGTTGTACCCCAGACGACCGGAAAACCGTGGTCTGCTCAGATGACTCACGATTTCAGTTGGTATGGTTCGAGTGTGGTGTAGACACCACGAAGCCATGGAACGAAGTTGTGAACAAGGCACTGAGCAAGCTTGTGGTGGCTTTATAATAGTGTGGGAAGTTTTTTGAAATGAATGGACTGGTCTCTAGTGTACCTGAACCGATCATCGACTGGAAATGGCAATGATCTGCTACCTCGAGGCCGACTGCAGACTTTCATGGACTTCAAGTTCCCAAACAACGATAGAATTTTCATGGATGATAATGTGACATGTCACGGGCATAATTGTTCTCGATTTGCTGTGTAGAACATTTGAAACGTCCCCTTAGAAAAATTATAAATGACTGTGCTTAAACTGACAAACAATATTTTGTAGCGCAACGCCATCTGACTTTCAATAATCCCTACAAAAGAATGGCCCTGACTAACATACCTTTCACAAATCACTTACCTCACAAAAATCTTCGTTACTCCAAATACTGCAATACAGCGAGCGCCACTACTGCCAGCTAAATAAGAGATTCAAAATACTGAAGGCACTAACTACTGATAGGCATAGTTAGCAAATGAAAGATTTTGAGAGAGAACAAACAATGTATTTACCTTAATAGTGTTCAAAAGTCATAATATATATAGCATTTCATGACATCCATTCTTACAAAGGTACTGTTTCTGATGGACACACGTCCAGATCATCCGCTCTCAAAAATCCGCCATCTCACTCCCCCCCCACATCCACCACTGCTGGCGGATTACCTCCAACTGCGCAACGCTACGCGCTGTTAACAGCCAACAGCCCAACACTACAATAGCGAACAACAATGCAAACCAGCCACAGACTGCACACAGCACAGCCAGTGATTTTTTCATAGAGGGCGCTACGTGGTGTTACCAATAAAAAGAACCTAAACAGCCTACTTACATAGCCCCCATGCTCCCCACAAAAAAATTTACAAATTGTTTTGGGCAGTGGCCAATACAATTTTAAAAAATTTTTCACAATTACAATAACAAAGATATCAAATGCACACACTTATTGATACAATGTTGGTCAAAAGCTAAAATTTTCTCACAGTCCATAAAGTAGTCCTGATCGTTCATCACAGTAAAATAGCAGTGTTTTTCTCAAAGTCTGTGCAGTAAAAGAAAATGCGCACGGAAGTAGTGGATTTCCATGCAATTTTGAAGAAGTAGTGTTGTCCTTCCAACGTAAAGACAGTGCTGACTCTTGACATGCAGACAGGTAATAGGCCACAACAGAGCAAACCCACCGCAGAGTCAGTCGAAGTTTTGAAGAATGTTGGTAGGTAGATCATCGCAGAACAGACCCACTGTAGTCCTGGTAGAGGTAATGGTATTGGTGGGCCATCAAACGTGCAGACCCACTGCAGTCCCTGTAGAAATAATGATATTGGTGGGCCAGCAGAGGTGCAGACCCACTGCAGACCTTGTAGAAACGGGCAGCTGCCATCTGTTGCGACAGTGCAGGTGCACAGTCACCATCGAAAGGTCTTGCGGACAATATAGCGAGTCCATAAACCACTCACAAAAAAATTTTTGAATGTCCTTAGAACCAGCAATGCTGTTAACTAGTCCCTTGCTGAATTATTAACACACGTGCAAACACTAACAGTCCCCACCCCCTTTTTTTTATTTTTTACATATTGTGCATATACTATGACCAACAGAAACGTGTGCACTGAAATGAAACTTAATTTGAAGAACTGGTATCTACACAATTATAAATTTACAACATAAGAATACAATTACAAAGGTACAAAATACATCATTAAAGAACATAATAGTACAAATAACATTTGTAGTAATACAGGCTATACAGAAGAATAGAAATAGATCTATACATCAGTGTTACAGGAATTATGACATAAGTAAATAAATAAAATAATGATAATAGTTTTTGAAACATTAATTTCACACATGAGCATTGAAACAGAACAGAATTAATAATGTCTATAAACATCTTTAAAAAGAAAATAACATATTATTAATGCAAATTATATTTGAAGATAACAGTATTCCTCATCATAGTGAATGTAGCTTAGTACTAGAAAAATTCTACAAAATAAATCGTATTAGCTAAACACATAAAGACATGAAAAACACAAATACGCAAGAGTACACAAACACATAGCAGAATAACACAGGAGGAAAGGACAGAGTTTGTTTTCAGTGTAACATTTGGTACTGCAGTCCAACCCAAAACTTCATTCCATAGATCTTTTCTCTTATTTCAACATTTGTTTCCACCAAAAAAAGTCCTATCGAGGCATGCTTTCTGTATTTATATGTTCACATATTTCTTACCTCATTATTTATTATCCATTATCTTACCTCATCATTTATTTCCAAGAAAATCCTACCTAAACCTGTTGTCCCTAAACGCTAATTTTTGTTCATATCCTCTTTCAAAATCCTTTTTTGGCCAAACTATTTTCTTATAGCTTCTCAATGCATTTCATCCAAATCATCACAACTCGTTCTCATATATAGCCTACCCCATTATAAGCTAACTTAAATCTACTGAGCTCAGATATATATACTAAGGGACAAGGCAATGCAGCAGTACAAAACAATTAACACAAACAGCAATGACAAAAAAATGCAAATTGGCAAAGCAAGCAGCAATATACATAAATTAGCAAAGCAATACAACTAATATAAGGCACTGTGCAGCAAACAAGAAAAATAAATCAGTAGTAAAACTGGCTTAACAGAGTAATACAAAGAGAAATTTAATAGCACTATGCCTGGCAAGCAGCAGCAGCAAATGCAATAACTTATATCTAATCATGACAAAGCTCAAGCAGAAAAAATATTACCGTAAAAATGGCCATGTTTAATACCTATGTCACATCTTAACACTAGAGTGATGAATCACGAGAATTTACTCTAGCAGATAAGTTACCAAGTCATTGACAAAAATTATGTATGCAATTCCTGTGAAGTGGAAATGCCTTTTTGTGCGCCCTCGTTTTTTTGGAAGTAGATCATAAAATTATTATTAACTGTATCTGTAGGTATAAAATATTTATATTAGTACATCTATAAAATTTCATTTTAACCAATGCTGCAGTGGAGCTAGATACTAGATATTAAACAAAATGAGCAATCTCTCAACTAGATAGGCAATAGATGTAAAATGTTTCTCATCATTTCATTAGGCATTTTAGTAAATATCATAAATTACGAGCTCCACAGTGTACTCATATGTTATCAAGTTTGAGCGTGTAGTATTTGCGATGCTTTCTACAAAGAAATGTCAATAGCGAGGACAATGGCCTCCTTTTTTCTCCACCTGTACCTCTGAAAGGCTTTTTTTCCAGGTGACTGTCGCTCAGCTGGGTCTCCACAGCACATTACATCAAGGTTATCTACCTTCTTTGCTGAAATATTTATGGCAGCAGTTTCCACTACAGTGACAGTTTGGTAAAAATAAGATTTCACAGGTCGAAATATTTGCGTTACAAATCTGTAGAAAGAAAATCTTATCAATATAACAGTGTCCAAAAAATTTTCGCCAGGATTGTGATACATTCACGCATTTACACACATTTCATAACTCTTAAAGTACGATTCTTGGTTTCCAACATCCTTTTTCACAAGTCAGAGTCCCTAACCACTACTCATTACTCCTTACCTTATTACACATATACATATTCGTCGACACTTCTTCAATATTACATCATAATAAATACATAGCATAATCAAATTCCTCATATAGCATCAGCTTATTGATCATAAACATACCTCAACAGCATAATACACATCATCGTCATAATAATAACATCATAACGGGTCAATCACATCTCAAAATCGTTGCAGCTTCTTTCAATAATTTCAAAACCTTCAATAAAGTCATCTACATTAAATGTACTTCAAAAATCATGATCCCTTACCAAATATGAGAGTCAAACCTCTCATAGTATCACAATGGTTCCGAAAAAATATGAAGTGTTCACAAAGTACAGACAAAATTACAATTTCATAAGTGTGAAGTTATCCAACTGTGTAATTACGTAAACATCTGTCACTGATGTAGTAAAAAATGTTTGTCTCTCTCAGTTAAATGATCAGATAGCTGTGTAATTTATGTGTTAGAGAAATATGGTACCGATCTGTAAATTTGTATAAGCAAATACCATATTAGCTAGGGCTCCTTGTGCTTGCTACACACATGGTACACAAAGTAAGCGTGTACCCCCCTGAGGATTAATGTAGTTATACCCTCAGGTGTTACAGATTACAGCAATGGAATGAAATGTATCACGGAAAACTTTCTTTGTAATTCAAAAATCTTTAAAAATAAGTGTTTTAAGCACAAAATTAATCACTCAAATGCGTGTCCTGTAGCGCTAAATGTGCGTCTTGCTGTAAGATAATTCTGTCGAAGTGTCGTAGTTATCATCCTCTGTAAGCAAAGTTCTGCTGAAGTCAATGTACTCACCTCATCATAAACAAAAGTGAAATGCTTTGGGTATAGATATCGTAGTTATTATGCTTATTGCCGTGATGCAGAAAGTGCTGTACTGTAACGTATTGTTATGCTACGGAAAAGGCTGTCTCATTGTAGCTATACCACAAAAGTTACTACTAAAACATGTTTTACTTTCCAGAATAATACATAAAAACTGTGCAGATATAAAACAGATACACCGCAAAAGCAACAATGTAAATTGTGTCACACATTAGTAGCGTCGTGATATAATCGTGCAGCTGTCAAAGAAACCAAATACTAAGTCATCTTTAATCTCATAGAAAGTACTTCAAATAAAGAATGTCTTTACAAGTAAAACAAAATGTTGCATTAAAATCACATTAGCAGTATACGTTCTAAGTATGTAAGCCTTATAATCGTTACGTAATCGTGCAATTAACAAGCAAGAATGTACACACACAACAACACCGTGTCCTCTGTTCACTGTAACAATGCATTCGTAATTTCTTTTTAAATAAGTTCTCTTGGTTCTTGACTGGATATTTAACTTCAAACATTGTTGCATGTTAACAGATTCTAAGTGTGACAAAGTATACTAGTAATGTAAAGTGAAAAATTTTATTGCAAGGACTAAGTTAAAAAAACAGATTATCTCTCAATAAGCGGTTTCACATTTGAAGTGTGGTGCAATCCTTTACTCTTCATAGTACTCAGAGTTTGAACTAGAATGCAATTATCATGCGGTATACGTCGGTAAAGAATACTGGAATTTTTCTCAAGGTTAGCGTCTATGTTATTTTCCTCTGAGCCAGCCGGCGCACGTGGCTGCCTGTGGTGCGAGTCATTGTCTGTCTCTTTGTTGGCGCGCGTCGTTATTGGGATTAGGAGACCTAACTTCTACAAATTCACCTTGTCGAGAGGGCCCTGCCCTCTTTGAATCCCGCCAGTTCTGATGAAATTCAGGTCTGTCGTTATGATTATATCGTCTGTCATCATGTCGGTAGTTCCTGTAGTTTCTTTCTCGTCGGTTAAGTGGTGGAGAATTTCTCCCTGAATTATCACTGCACGGTGGACCGTTGCGTCTGACGTTATTCTGTCTCCCTTGATAATAATTATTTTGGTTCCCATATTGTCTGTTTCTCTGATTGTCTCTGTGATAGTCATTAGCATGGAGAGGTAATCTTTCCCTGTAATTATTACTACTCTGCCAACAGTTGTCATACGGGTGGTGTCTGTTTTGGTCACGATTTACGTAGTAAGAATAGCCTTGTCTTGTCCATTTATTATTTCTGTCATTGCGGAATTGTGACGGATGTAACCTGTAATTATTGTGCTCCTGTTTTCGCGTTCCGCGATTGTCAGTGTCAATTTGCAATTCTTGTAACAGTCCCTGAAAAGCTTCAATGTCGTCTTTGCAACGTCCTTCCAAAATAATATGTCGTAAATGTCCAGGCAATTCGATTAAGCAAATGCGGATGGGTTCTGAGGGGCTGTAAGGGTTTGACAGGTACTGATTCTTGTGCAACATGTCTTCAAAATGTTTCACAAGACTGGAAAATTCAGATTGTTCGAAATGTTTCATCATTATGATGCTATGTTTTACTCGGTCTTGTGTAGCTTGAGACCAATATGCTGAGACTAAGGCATGATAAAATTCTCCTTCACTGTGACAATCGTGAATGACCGATCACATTCTTACAGCTGGTTCATTCTCTAAATAGCCACACATAAATTCTAATTTGTGCTCTAATGACCAGTTGGGAGGAAAACAATGAGAGAATTGATGAAGCCACGCTTGTGGATGAATGTCGTTGCCGGAATTCTTGAATGTTGTGAATTTACATGTAGTAATAAACAGCTTATAGTCAAAATTATCATGTCGGCGAGTCGCATGTCGGTTATTGTTACGTCGTTTCGGCGGTTCCATCTCAAAATTCGGTGTACCTTGCCAATTTCTTTCACAATTTCCGAAATGCCCTGTGTTATTATTTTGTGGCTGTTCCGTATTTTTATGTCCCTCTTCCCGTATTGGAGCGCGAGTGTCCTCTGAAATATGTAATTCTTGAATTACCTGTGTCAACTGATCTTGTACTTCCCAGAATTCTCTTTGGTGTTGCGTATTAATTTGATTTTGATTGAATTTCCTAATTTGTTCGTACTCTTCTGTGTCAGTGAAGGCTACAGGTCTTGTGTCATTCATATCATCATCCACCTTTGTAGATAAGTTAGTGAACTGATCCGACTACTTTCTCCGATAGTGAACTTATTTCCTCAGTGTGTTTTTCTGAATCAAGTTTCAGAGTGTCCATTTATGTTGAAATCGTATGTACTGTGTCCTTTAAGTTTTCCTTAGTTTTTGTAAGTTGCGTAACCGAATCGGTAGATGCAACTGAGTCAATCTTAACTTGCAAGGTCCCGTGATTTTCATGAACAATAGTTTGCAGTTCTTTTATGGCTGCTTCGTGATTCTGTAATGTATTTTTATGCCGCGAAAAAATAGGTTGGAAATGCTCACAAATTTGTGTTTTGACGTCATTACAGACTTTTTGACATTTCGATTCGATTTTAGTAACTCAGTAGTTAAATCTTCACGTGTTTGTTCAAGCGTGGTGTCTAGCCTTTGAAGATTTTGTTCCATTGTGTCTAACCTTTGAAGATTTTATTCCATTGTGTCTAACTTTTGAAGATTTTGTTCCATTGTGTCTAACTTTCGAAGATTTTGTTCCATTGTGTCTAACTTTTGAAGCTTTTGCTGTGTTTGTCCCAATTGTTGTATTAATTGTAATAACAATGCACTGGTGTCTGCAACATGTTCCTCAGTGCTTTACGGCAGTGAACTTGCACCGGCAACATTCACATTTTGACAAGCAGAAAATGTGTCTTGACTTATTTGAGAAAACGGTGAGAACCCAAAACCTGAATCAACAGTATTTGTGAGATTGTGTCATGTCATTTCGGATTCCTGAGGCGAGCTGTTGCCGACCGATCGATCGATAATGCTTCCCTGTTCACTAATTGTTTCACTGTCTACACCGTTATTTGCCGCCCGCTCCATCTCCCTATGCACAATTACCAAATTTCCACTCTGAATGTCTGTTAATTCTTTACACAGTGCTGCTGATAAGCTACGCTCGTCGTCACTATTATTTACTTTGGAGCCTAGTGTTACGTTTTTCACACGCCATTATTGTCACAATGTTTCACACGATAACACACAAAAGCACAATTTGAAGAGAAAAATAAGAAAACACATTAACATAGCACTGAAAATAATATCTAGTTAATTGCAAGCGCAGCTGCGAAATACTTGGTGCAAATCTGCATGCATGCCACAACTGTTTTACTGTACAACAATGAAAAACTACAACTACAAAGGAAATTCTCTCTATGATTACGCGCTAGCAATAAACAATAGCTGCACTAATTACACAAATTACAAGAAAAAAATCAGATTATTCCAATGAGGTATCCTCGGCTAAGGGTCGACATATGAAACGTCCCCTTAGAAAAATTATTGAATTACTTTGCTGATAAATCTCTTACATTATTTGATTTTCAAACAGCTGAGCAAAACTGAACGTGCTCAGACATTCACTAAAGTGACACAATATTTTTAGCTCAACAGCATCTGACTTTCAATAATCCCTACAAAAGAATGGCCCTGACTAACATTAACCTATACCTTTCACAAATCACTTACCTCACAAAAATCTTCGTTACTCGAACTACTGCAATACAGCGAGCGCCACTACTGCCAGCTAATTAAAAGATTCAAACTACTGAAGGCACTAACTACTGATAGGCATAGTTAGCAAATGAAAGATTTTGATAGAGAACAAACAATGTATTTACCTTAATAGTGTTCAAAAGTCATAATATATATAGCTTTTCATGACATCCATTCTTACAAATTTACTGTTTCTGATGGACACACGTCCAGATCATCCGCTCTCAAAAATCCGCCGTCTCACTCCCCCCTACAGCCACCACTGCTGGCGGCTTACCTCCAACTGGGCAACGCTACGCGCTGTTAACAACCAACAGCCCAACACTACAATAGCGAACAACAATGCAAACCAGCCACAGACTGCTCACAGCACAGCCAGTGATTTTTCATACAGAGCGCTACGTGGCGTTACCAATAAAAAAAACCTAAACAGCCTACTTACACATTCTAGACAACTCGAGCGAACGATTTGGCCACCAAGATTGCCCAGCATGAATCGCATCGAACATGTGAGACACAATCAAGATATCAGTTCGTCCACAAAATCCTGCACAGACAACACTATCGCAATTATGGACAGCTATAGACTTATCATGGCTCAATATTTGTGCAGGGGACTCCCAACGACTTGAGTCCACGCCACGTCGAGTTTCTGCACTATGCCTGACAAATGGAGGTCATCCACGATGTTACGAGGTATCCCATGGGTTTCGTCACCTCAGTGTATGTGATAATTATGGATTCGAAGGCCAATCGTAGGTATTTATTTCCAGAACCATACTGACATTAACGCTGCTGCGTGATGGAGCCGTAACATATCTAGCATGACAGTGTTTGCACCACGCGAGTGTCTAATAATAACAATAATAATGTATGCTTTCCGAGTTTCGGGCATTTTTTATATTCCTATCAAAAATCATCTGGGGAGTTACTGTATTCCGTACTGGGTTGCTTCCAACATGTAGGCAACCATAGAGGCTGGATATAGTTCACGGTAAAACCGTCAGCATCGCTTTTTGCTAGTACAGTTAATTGATTTTACCACTTTAAAACTACAGAGATACAGAGCTTACCATTATAACCATTTATCTAGCGTGATTACATGGAATTTATGTACAGCTTCGCTAGTCGATGGTATTTTTACATTAAATCTCCAGAATATTCCTGTTTAGACACCAGCCTACCTTAGTATTCTTAAAAGTGTAGGACGAACAGAGGAGTGAGTCTTAGCATGGCGATATGACCACTAACAGGAAATGCAAAGCATTTGGATGAAGGTTGGGTTAGGTTTTTTCGGGGAGGAGACCAGACAGCGAGGTCATCGGTCTAATCGCATTAGGGAAGGACAGGGAGAGAAGTCGACCGTGAGCTTTCAAAGGAACCATCCCGGCATTTACCTGGAGCGATTTAGGGAAATCACGGAAAACCTAAATCAGGATGGCCGGACGCGGGATTGAACCGCCGTCCTCCCGAGTGCGAGTCCAGTGTGCTAGCCACTGCGCCACATCGCTCGGTTTGGGTGAAGGTCTCGATGATGACACGAAATAACGTGATCTTCGGGACAGAACCTCTAAATGCGATTGAATTTGCAATCTAATTGCACTATATTTTGTGTGCGCATCTGCGATGGGTATAACGGATCAATGGAATGTGATGTGGGCCCAGCAGCATGCAATCAAGATGACATTACTTTCGGAGATGCCTTCTAAATGTGCTTGTGAATACACTGTTATGAGCGTGCTGCGACGCAGCAGGCCAGGGCTAGAGGTAGATATGATGATTGTTTTTTGCTTGCAAAATGCGTACTAATGGCTGAAACCCCCTTAAAAAGACCACCAGACCACTTCATAATGAGAGAGTAATTCTTTATTTACCTAATAACGTTTAACGGTAAAAAATGTTGCAAGACGGCATGCAATCTGGCCTCTTCATACACTTATTAACGGCCATCAAACCAGCCTATCTTGCATTTTTAGGATCTAAATTTTCATACATGTAAATTGTCATTTCGTTTCTGTAGTACACTGTCAAGCAAAGTAAGTGATCGGATGCTATGTACCCGGAGTAGGATGCATGCATATCGTAATTCTGTTAATTTCATGTGGGAGACGAGCTGAAACTTTTGGGCTGTGAGGAGACCAACCGCTCACAATAGCAGTGAACGTTCAGAAGTATAGGGGGTGGGGGTGGGGGAGGGTAATCCGGGCACTAGGAATTGCGGACAGCCCTGACCCACGGCTGGCCGCTTTCTCCTTTGGTGTTGGGTTTCAGGAGCCAGAGCAACAGACGTTCGCTATTTTTACAATGGCTTGGGGCAGTTTTCTCGCGAAAGCCTTCTGTTTTGGGGAGGAACGCATGAATTTGGCGCCACGGCTGTGCTAATGATTGCGACGTTTCGAAAATGTTCGAATGTTTGTGAATTCGTAAGGGACCAAACTACTGAGGTCATCGGTCCCTGGACTTACACACTACTAGAACTAACTTAAACTAACTTTCGCTAAGAACAACACACATACCCATGCCCGAGAGAGGACTCGAACCTCTGGCGGGAGGGGCGGCGCAGTCCGTGACATACCTCCTCAAACTGCGCGGCCACTCCGCGTGGCCGACGTTTCGGAGACAGAACAGCGCCACATGTAGCAAGCCAGTTATCATACTTAGTTGGTGCCTATCGCCAGAAAGCTTCCTGAGTGAAGTCCTGGCAGAGGCTATGATAGGCTGCTCGACTGTTACGTCAGCACACGTTTGCAGTCACCGTCTGGAATTGGCGGAAAGGAATGGTATTGGTGCCTAGGTTGATAGAGAATGGAAGTGATAGTCTAGACGAATTTTTTGTAGGGCCATAATTGCCGAAAGTTTTATCAGCGACAACTGGCCGTATTCTGGCACAAGCGGAGTAGTCGCTCTCTGGGCGCGAGGCGGAAGGGAACTGAGTGGGTTTGGTTCGTGTCCACCACAGGAGTTTTTAGCGTATTTTGCCGCCCTTGCTGCAGAGTAATTTCATTCGCAGTTTCACTTGGTCGGCCACCCAGTCAAACATTTAGTTTTTTCCGCGCTCGCAGTTCAATCGGTCTCCAAGGTGGAACCCATCTCCATGCAACGGACGACCAGGAGTAGCAGCTGTCATGAGCACACGGCGTTGTTCCGTACTGTCGGTAATACACGCTGCTCTGGTCTATAACACTTCAGTTGATTTTTGAGTCACCCAAAATTCGAATTGAGGTTTCTCAGTGGTGGCTTCTGTAGAACCACTTTGCATCCTTGGATGACACCGTGTTACTGCATCCGATTACCCACTCACCATCACCAGAATCCTTTCTCATCATTTTTGGAGGGGAATTTAGATCACTTAATTTAATAAACAAATTACTTGAGCCACGCCACACAGTATGTACACTCCTGGAAATTGAAATAAGAACACCGTGAATTCATTGTCCCAGGAAGGGGAAACTTTATTGACACATTCCTGGGGTCAGATACATCACATGATCACACTGACAGAACCACAGGCACATAGACACAGGCAACAGAGCATGCACAATGTCGGCACTAGTACAGTGTATATCCACCTTTCGCAGCAATGCAGGCTGCTATTCTCCCATGGAGACGATCGTAGAGATGCTGGATGTAGTCCTGTGGAACGGCTTGCCATGCCATTTCCACCTGGCGCCTCAGTTGGACCAGCGTTCGTGCTGGACGTGCAGACCGCGTGAGACGACGCTTCATCCAGTCCCAAACATGCTCAATGGGGGACAGATCCGGAGATCTTGCTGGCTAGGGTAGTTGACTTACACCTTCTAGAGCACGTTGGGTGGCACGGGATCCATGCGGACGTGCATTGTCCTGTTGGAACAGCAAGTTCCCTTGCCGGTCTAGGAATGGTAGAACGATGGGTTCGATGACGGTTTGGATGTACCATGCACTATTCAGTGTCCCCTCGACGATCACCAGTGGTGTACGGCCAGTGTAGGAGATCGCTCCCCACACCATGATGCCGGGTGTTGGCCCTGTGTGCCTCGGTCGTATGCAGTCCTGATTGTGGCGCTCACCTGCATGGCGCCAAACACGCATACGACCATCATTGGCACCAAGGCAGAAGCGACTCTCATCGCTGAAGACGACACGTCTCCATTCGTCCCTCCAATCACGCCTGTCGCGACACCACTGGAGGCGGGCTGCACGATGTTGGGGCGTGAGCGGAAGACGGCCTAACGGTGTGCGGGACCGTAGCCCAGCTTCATGGAGACGGTTGCGAATGGTCCTCGCCGATACCCCAGGAGCAACAGTGTCCCTAATTTGCTGGGAAGTGGCGGTGCGGTCCCCTACGGCACTGCGTAGGATCCTACGGTCTTGGCGTGCATCCGTGCGTCGCTGCGGTCCGGTCCCAGGTCGACAGGCACGTGCACCTTCCGCCGACCACTGGCGACAACATCGATGTACTGTGGAGACCTCACGCCCCACGTGTTGAGCAATTCGGCGGTACGTCCACCCGGCCTGCCGCATGCCCACTATACGCCCTCGCTCAAAGTCCGTCAACTGCACATACGGTTCACGTCCACGCTGTCGCGGCATGCTACCAGTGTTAAAGACTGCGATGGAGCTCCGTATGCCACGGCAAACTGGCTGACACTGACGGCGGCGGTGCACAAATGCTGCGCAGCTAGCGCCATTCGACGGCCAACACCGCGGTTCCTGGTGTGTCCGCTGTGCCGTGCGTGTGATCATTGCTTGTACAGCCCTCTCGCAGTGTCCGGAGCAAGTATGGTGGGTCTGACACACCGGTGTCAATGTGTTCTTTTTTCCATTTCCAGGAGTGTATATCAAGGACACTATAAGATTGTGTTACACACCTTATGCAGATTCAATATAAATCAACTTGGATGTGTTTTACATAACATAGTGGTTCAGCCCCCTAACTTGCACATCAGTTAAGAGTCCCACGGTAGCAAACACGCGGCTAATTCTTGTTGTTTAAAAGAGAGTGGTAACAAGCGGTGACAGGTTGTCAGAGTTATCAAAGATTCAGCTGAGACTAACCTGCGAAGCAGTATCTGCTATGACGTTGAATTCGGACGTCTCTCACGCTCACCAACGTGTGTTCACTCTCCTCCAAAAAAACAGTCAATATCACATGTGTCGAAAGTAGTAAATACACCATAACCCTGTACAGAGGTCGACAATCATATTTACAAATGTGCTCCGCCAACCCCCCCCCATCCCCCCCCCCCCCAAACACACACACACATCCAGCAAAGAAAACACTCTCTGGAAGGGTGCCGCTTTTTGAGAACCTTAATGACTACAAATAGGCATACGTTCGAGAACTTACCGATAAAAATAAATTGTCGGAATCGAGAGCGGTCACTGCCTTAAGGGACACGCGAAAGAAATGAGCCGGCCGGGGTGGCCGAGCGGTTCTAGGCGCTACAGTCTGGAACCGCGCGACCGCTACGTTCGCAGGTTCGAATCCTGCCTCGGGCATGGACGTGTGTGATGTCCTTAGGTTAGTTAGGTTTAAGTAGTTCTAAGTTCTAGGGGACTGATGACCTCAGATGTTAAGTCCCATAGTGCTCAGAGCCATTTGAACCAAAGAAATGAAAAAAAAGTTTAAATGAGTGAACGCCTACCAGCTCATCCCACAATAGAATCGTACAGTTGGGATTAGAATGGATCGCGTGTTTGCCTCTGGCTGAAGGCAAACAACAAACCGTATTTATAACTGTATTCTTTGCCAGCCACTTCCATGTATTATCAACTAACGATCAACGGCTACCGTACGTTGTTTTTAACACGGTTTTGCAGTTTGTCTACTGAGGTGATAAGTTCCAATGCACGATTAATGCGTTATGTGTATGATAAAAATATCCTGTCTCGACCTCTTAGTGTATATATCAATTTTTGAGTTAGATGGCACTGTGATTCTAATGGACATCTTACAAGAGCCAGAATGGACATCTTACAAGAGCCGGGGACCTACTTTAGGCTCCAAATTCCAACGTTGCGTGCCAAAGCCAACGTTAAATAAGCAAACATGTACTCCTTTGTAAACACACAGAGCACATTTACACTATTTTCGTGTGTTGGCTTCCCTTTAAACTCCCCTCCCCCCTTCTTCAGCGGCGGCGGCGTTGTACGCGTGGAGGAGGTGGGGGTATGCGGCTCCAGCAGCAGAGGCGGCGATTACGCAACGGCCTACAGCCGAACTTTCTCGGAGGAAGGCTGGTTTCGAGAGAGACAGAAGGTGGTACTCCCAGGTGAGATTAAGACAGCTCTTACCAGATGCTTTACAAAAATGTACCCGTCTGTCTGGGAAGCCTAATTGCTTTCTTTACGATAAAGCAATCTCTCCCAGGAGCTCTCTGTAACAGTTAGGTGACGACTGCCGGATAACTCAACGGGGGTGATATTCATCTAGACGTAAACATCCCAGTCGAAAATCTGAGCATTAAATTAAGGTCTAATTACTTGGCAGTTCTATTCGAGCCTTTAATATCGTATGAGTGCTGTAAAAATGGGTTTTCCCATGTGGCTCCCAAACACCATAGCATCCTCGACGTCGCCTCCGTGGAAAATAATCGGAGAAAAAATATTCTGAAAACTTAACTTGAAGTCAGTTATTGTACTGTAAACATACTCATTTTGGATGAACCGTGATTTATTTTCAAAGAATTTTCGTGAGAATTTATTCTACTTACTAGCGATTCACCAAGAACATTAACACATTTAATCAAACGATGTGAGCGTGGAAGTAGTTGCCAGGGAGTAACTGATGAAATCATAAGCAAATTCCTTTTTAATAAATGGTAATTTATTCACTTTAATGGTGCCTAAAGCATTAAAAAACAGATTTAAAATTATAATCAGAAAGCACCCTCTAAATATCAAGTTACAGTTTATTCAGAGGCAGACAGAAACAAATTTTTGACTGTATGAGCTTTTGGGCTGAGAACCTTGCCGCTCCCTTATGACACGGCTGTAGTTACGACCGCTCACAACAACCTCTGAAAAACTACACTGGTGCATATCTGCAACACACCAGATTACTTTAAACTAAACGTTTTAACAATTCATACAAGTACACAAGCTATGCACCCCGTAGGAGGGATGGAAATGGTACAAAACACCAAAATTAAGATATTAACTTTGCCACCGAAGGTGCAACTTGATTTTAACTTCTAAGAAAAGTCTTACGGTGAAAGGGTGGCAACTTTATATACTAAAATGAACATTTAAATAAAAGCCCATCAAATGCAATCTTACATAAAATTATACAAGGTTGGCCAAACAAGTTAACATGCTCTACAGTACACAGACACCGCCTCTCAACATGATAGGCAAGATCAAAACATATTTGAGAAATTAGGCCGTTACACTCCAAGCAATAAATTCGTTAGCACACCAAATCCGACAAACATGACAGAGGCAACTCCGAACGACAGACAGACACTAACTGCCTAACAAATGCGGACGAGAGACAGACGAGCAAGCTGGGGACGAGAGACTGACCAAGAAAACAAGAAGAATTTAACAACAGTAAATCACACAACATATCACCAATCACTTAACTTCTAATAACTGCGATTTCTCGAGAAGACCTGACGCAGCACCCCCAAATCGCTCTCCCGAACCGTCCGCTGCCAGCCGCTTCAACGGACGCAGGAAGGCGCGCCGATATCCCGTCTCACGGCGTCGCAGCTCGCACCGGCCAGACTGATATCGTGGGTTGACTCCTGTTGCTCTCCTGTCGACCGTGAAGTCAGTACCTCTCGGTATACGCCGCGGCCCACTGGACTCACGTGGCGACCTCACATGCGCCGACGCTCAAGGCGGACAAGTCATCTTGTATCTCAGTGCGCGACCGACCAACCGATCGGTCCAACCGCCAATGACCATTGCCTGAGCAAACTCTAGCAGACTGGCGGCATAACGCGCAGACTCACATGCAGGAACTAAGCAACGACCGGGCGACCACTCGCTGAGTTCTCTTACTGGCGGAGTGGAAAGACTGTCATTTTGCCGGCTTTAAAGGTTGATCCGAACGACAGACAGACACTAACTGCCTAACAAATGCGGACGAGAGACTGACTCAGACTGTCTCCAGACTGCCCCACTGGCGAGCTCATAGCGCCCCTTGAATACCACGTGAACAGACAACCTTTCCCCTTTTCCACCAGAGGGAGACACCAAAGCTGCGACTGCCACAGCGGCGGCACCGCCAGAAACGGAGGGCGACTACTTCACACTACGCGCTGCGGCGCGCTCTTCAAAACAGCAATTTTTACCACGGCTCATTGGACTACGTCGTTGTATTAATCGTGTGGACTGTTTAATTCCTTTCACTGCAGTACTGTGTGTCACCTATCATCAGGTAATTTCTACTTCAACATTCTCCGCATGCTGGGATGTACACCAACGGGAAGGAATTACGTATGCTACTTTTATACGGTAAATGTGAAAGAAATACAGTCAGAACGGTATGGTGGTGTGGGAATGGCTTTCCTCATCATCGTGTCAGGCAATTGTTTGAACTAGCCGGCCGCTGTTACCGAGCGGTTCTAGGTGTTTCAGTCGGGAACCGCGCTGCTGCTATGGTCACAGGTTCGAATCCTGCCTTGGGCATGAATGTGGGTGGTGTCCTTAGGTTAGCTTAGCTTAGCTTAGCTTTAAGTAGTTCTAAGTCTAGGGGACTGATGACCTCAGATGTAAAGTCAGTCTGCAAGATCCGGGCAGTCGCAGAGGGTGGGCTTACTGGTAGTTGGGAGCTCCAACGCCAGGCGCGTAATGGGGCCCCTTAGGGATATAGCAGCAAGAGAGGGGAAGAAAACCAATGTGCACTCCGTGTGCATACCGGGGGGAGTCATTCCAGATGTGGGAAGGGTCCTTCCGGATGCCATGAAGGGCACAGGGTGCACCAATCTACAGGTGGTCGCTCATGTCGGCACTAATGATGTGTGTCGCTATGGATCGGAGGAAATCCTCTCTGGCTTCCGGCAGCTATCTGATTTGGTGAAGACTGCCAGTCTCGCTAGCGGGATGAAAGCAGAGCTCACCATCTGCAGCATCGTCGACAGGACTGACTGCGGCCCTTTGGTACAGAGCCGAGTGGAGGGTCTGAATCAGAGGCTGAGACGCTTCTGCGACCGTGTGGGCTGCAGATTCCTCGACTTGCGCCATGGGGTGGTGGGGTTTCTGGTTCCGCTGGATAGGTCAGGAGTCCACTACACGCAGCAAGCGGCTACACGGGTAGCAAGGGTTGTGTGGCGTGGACTGGGCGGTTTTTTAGGTTAGATGGCCTCGGGCAAGTACAGAAAGGGCAGCAGCCTCAAAGGGTGCGGGGCAAAGTCAAGACATGCGGGGGCCAAGCAGCAATCGGTATTGTAATTGTAAATTGTCGAAGCTGCATTGGTAAAGTACAGATGCTTCAAGCGCTGATAGAAAGCACCGAAGCTGAAATCGTTATAGGTACAGAAAGCTGGCTGAAGCCAGAGATAAATTCTGCCGAAATTTTTACAAAGGCACAGACGGTGTTTAGAAAGGATAGATTGCATTCAACCGGTGGTGGCGTGTTTGTCGCTGTTAGTAGTAGTTTATCCTGTAGTGAAGTAGAAGTGGATAGTTCCTGTGAATTATTATGGGTGTAGGTTACGCTCAACAACCGAGCTAGGTTAATAGTTGGCTCCTTTTACCGACCGCCCGACTCAGCAGCATTAGTGGCAGAACAACTGAGAGAAAATTTGGAATACATTTCACATAAATTTTCTCAGCATGTTATAGTCTTAGGTGGAGATTTCAATTTACCAGATATAGACTGGGACACTCAGATGTTTAGGACTGGTGGTAGGGACAGAGCATCGAGTGACATTATACTGAGTGCACTATCCGAAAATTACCTCGAGCAATTAAACAGAGAACCGACTCGTGGAGATAACATCTTAGACCTACTGATAACAAACAGACCCGAACTTTTCGACTCTGTAAGTGCAGAACAAGGAATCAGTAATCATAAGGCCGTTGCAGCATCCCTGAATATGAAAGTTAATAGGAATATAAAAAAAGGGAGGAAGGTTTATCTGTTTAGCAAGAGTAATAGAAGGCAGATTTCAGACTACCTAACAGATCAAAACGAAAATTTCTGTTCCGACACAGACAATGTTGAGTGTTTATGGAAAAAGTTCAAGGCAATCGTAAAATGCGTTTTAGACAGGTACGTGCCGAGTAAAACTGTGAGGGACGGGAAAAACCCACCGTGGTTCAACAACAAAGTTAGGAAGCTACTGCGAAAGCAAAGAGAGCTTCACTGCAAGTGTAAACACAGCCAAAACCTCTCAGACAAACAGAAGCTAAACGATGTCAAAGTTAGCGTAAGGAGGGCTATGCGTGAAGCGTTCAGTGAATTTGAAAGTAAAATTCTATGTACCGACTTGACAGATAATCCTAGGAAGTTCTGGTCTTACGTTAAATCAGTAAGTGGCTCGAAACAGCATATCCAGACACTCCGGGATGTTGATGGCATTGAAACAGAGGATGACACGCGTAAAGCTGAAATACTAAACACCTTTTTCCAAAGCTGTTTCACAGAGGAAGACCGCACTGCAGTTCCTTCTCTAAATCCTCGCACAAACGAAAAAATGGCTGAAATCGAAATAAGTGTCCAAGGAATAAAAAAGCAACTGGAATCACTCAACAGAGGAAAGTCCACTGGACCTGACGGGATACCAATTCGATTCTACACAGAGTACGCGAAAGAACTTGCCCCCCTTCTAACAGCCGTGTACCGCAAGTCTCTAAAGGAACGGAGGGTTCCAAATGATTGGAAAAGAGCACAGGTAGTCCCAGGCTTCAAGAAGGGTCGTCGAGCAGATGCGCAAAACTATAGACCTATATCTCTGACGTCAATCTGTTGTAGAATTTTAGAACATGTTTTTTGCTCGCGTATCATGTCGTTTTTGGAAACCCAGAATCTACTCTGTAGGAATCAACATGGATTCCGGAAACAGCGATCGTGTGAGACCCAACTCGCTTTATTTGTTCATGAGACCCAGAAAATATTAGATACAGGCTCCCAGGTAGAAGCTATTTTCCTTGACTTCCGGAAGCCGTTCGATACAGTTCCGCACTGTCGCCTGATAAAGTAAGAGCCTACGGAATATCAGACCAGCTGTGTGGCTGGATTGAAGAGTTTTTAGCAAACAGAACACATTATGTTGTTATCAATGGAGAGACGTCTACAGACCTTAAAGTAACCTCTGGCGTGCCACAGGGGAGTGTTATGGGACCATTGCTTTTCACAATATATATAAATGACCTAGTAGATAGTGTCGGAAGTTCATGCGGCTTTTCGCGGATGATGCTGTAGTATACAGAGAAGTTGCAGCTTTAGAAAATTGTAGCGAAATGCAGGAAGATCTGCAGCGGATAGGCACTTGGTGCAGGGAGTGGCAACTGACCCTTAACATAGACAAATGTAATATATTGCGAATAGATAGAAAGAAGGATCCTTTATTGTATGATTATATGATAGCGGAACAAACACTGGTAGCAGATACTTCTGTAAAATACTGGGAGTATGCGTGCGGAACGATTTGAAGTGGAATGATCGTATAAAATTGCCGGCCGAAGTGGCCGTGCGGTTAAAGGCGCTGCAGTCTGGAACCGCAAGACCGCTACGGACGCAGGTTCGAATCCTGCCTCGGGCATGGATGTTTGTGATGTCCGTAGGTTAGTTAGGTTTAACTAGTTCTAGGGGACTAATGACCTCAGCAGTTGAGTCCCATAGTGCTCAGAGCCATTTGAACCATTTGAACCATATAAAATTAATTGCTGGTAAGGCGGGTACCAGGTTGAGATTCATTGGGAGATTCCTTAGAAAATGTAGTCCATCAACAAAGGAGGTGGCTTACAAAACACTCGTTAGACCTATACTTGAGTATTTCTCATCAGTGTGGGATCCGTACCAGATGGGGTTGACGGAGGAGATTGAGAAGATCCAAAGAAGAGCGGCGCGTTTCGTCACAGGGTTATTTGGTAACCGTGATAGCGTTACGGAGATGTTTAGCAAACTCAAATGGCAGACTCTGCAAGGGAGGCGTTATGCATCGCTGTGTAGCTTGCTCGCCAGGTTTCGAGAGGGTGCGTTTCTGGATGAGGTATCGAATATATTGCTTCCCCCTACTTATACCTCCCGAGGAGATCACGAATGTAAAATTAGAGAGATTCGAGCGCGCACGGAGGCTTTCAGTCGTTCTTCCCGCGAACCATACGCGACTGGAACAGAAAAGGGAGGTAATGACAGTGGCATGTTAAGTGCGCTCCGCCACACACCGTTGGGTGGCTTGCGGAGTATAAATGTAGATGTAGATGTAGATAGTGCTCAGAGCCATTTGAACCATTTTTGAATTGTTCGAATTATGTCACTAGTGCAAACAGGCATCATCATTGTCAGAGGACGATGAGAACTGACAGAGCACGTTAGAAAAGCTGTTCTGTCTACAACAGACCCATTGTCGTAATATCCTGTACCTAATGCAGGCGAATTCCATCTTAGGATGCGACTCTGAACCCACCAACGCTACGCAGCGGCCGCTGCAGCTAGAGGGGATGGGAAGGGGGGGGGGAATCTGGGGGGGAAGCCAACACAAGAAAATAGCGTACATGTTCTATGTCTGCTTACAACAGAAAACATGTGTGTTTTACGGTTGGCTTTGGCTCTCTGTGTTGGCATTTGGAGGGTGAAGTTGAGCCCCTAGTTCTGAAGAGATCTGTTAGAATCACAGCACCATCTGACTCCCACAATTGACAGAGGTCTGTTGTGCTGTAAGTCTGAGAGAGAATTTTTTTAATGGATAACACATTAACCATGCATAGGGACTTACTATCTCAGTAGGCAAATTGAAGAACGGTGTTAAAAATGACAGAGTAGCTGTCCATCAATAACTGATAATAAATGGGACTGGGCTGGAAAAAAGTACAGCTATAAATACAGTTTGTTGTTTGACTTTAGCCAGGGGCTTGCAAACGATCAATTCTGCTCCCCGCTATACGATTCCATTGTGGTTGTGGCGTAAGCTGGTAGACAGCCATTCATTAAAACTTTTTTTTTGTTTTCGCGTGTCCCTTAAGGATCTACCGATTTCGACACATTATTTTCCCTACAGTGCTATAACGTATGGTTACTTGCAGTCACTAACGCTGGCAAAAAGTGTGTGTGTGTGTGTGTGTGTGTGTGTGTGTGTGTGTGGTGCATATTCCTGGGCTCAGACAAAATAGCGTGTAATTGGACTGAAAGTCCAAACATATTTAGAATGTATGACCAGAAGATCACACGACTGTCTGTTAGTTCCATCAAGATATATATCTGATGCGTTGATTTATGTTGGTCGGGATATTGCCACGGTAAGTCCCATTCCTATGTGTTTCCCACACTATTACAAATATTAATATGGGCTGGGATGGTTTCTAAACCGGAACATTCCGGAGAATTAAAGTAAAAATACTACTGACTTCTGTGGCTGTAGATATATTCGCTATAATTAATCTCGATAATTGGTCACAATTCCATGGTCTGTGTATCTACTGTCCTAACCTTGTAAAATCAATTACCTTTACTACTGTTTACTATTTCTAGGGTGAATGATTGCCTATACGTTTTAAGCAACCCTGTATGGAATAGAATATCTCCCCATAGATTTTTTTATATTGGGATGCTATGCACTCGCAGCTGAGGCTGGTGGGAACATTATTTCCAAATGTGTTTTGTTCCACCATGTAGCAGCGCTGATGTCAGTGTGGTGCTGCAAATAAACATCGACGATTGGCCTTCGATTCTATAATCATCACAAACACGACATGATTAGCATTTTCGTGGTGTTTTATGTGATCTGATTGACAGTCTGAGCAGTTAACGGGTTGGATTAATAGTTGTAGGCTATAATTATCGCGAGGAAGAGCTATCTCCATGAAAGGTTATTTTATGGAGTGTTCAGTGGTTACATGCGTTCATATTTCCGAACAAATATTACACACAAATTCATCGTAAATACTTGTTCAACTCCAGGTCGCTTATTGTTAAGAGAATGATTCTGTCATGACGTCACACTTCCTATGACACACTTAATGTGACACCTTGCGCCACTAAAAAAACGGTGTTGGAGAGGAATACGTCCATTGATCGCTAATTTCTCTTACGTTACATGTAATGTCACTTCTTATTAGTATTTTTCGCGAAAACATTGCTCTCATATGCATTCCCGTAATACTAGCGTGTTGACTGAACCTCCTGCTTCTAAGTCCAGAATAACGTTTTTAATTTTTTGTTTTGCAAGGTTTTCCACTTAGAATTGTGTAAAAGCAACATGAAATTCATTGCCACAAACGGCAGACAGCAGGCTTATAAAACTACATTGCGGAATTTGTTCGCCAGTCTAAAACCTATACCAGCTTGGGTTAAAATAAGTAGAATATAGTTATCACACGCACTACCGTAAACGTATTATCACTAAGCAAGTTACACCCTCCCCCTCCCCCCCCCCCCAGCAGCGCCCTATAAGAAGAAAATATAACATGCATGGATTATGGCTATTTTTTGCAAACGAGATGCCGGAATTACCATCACCCTAGAAGAGAATGGTAGAAAGATTTAATAATATCCTCTCTACAGTATTCCCGTCTCAGAAGCATCTTTGTTGTGGACCTGTTTCTGACCATTCCGCACTGGTTCTCAGAAGCATCTGGCTTGAATCTGATAATAGCTAATTTGTGATTCATCAAATGTTGTCGGAGCTCTAATGAGTTATGCACAGCAGAGAGATGTGGATTCGTGGTAAAATTTTAACAACACTTTAACCTGATGGCTGTTGTTGTATCGAGTAAAAGTATTTTTTTTCTACTAAATAATGCTCTTATTGTTAATAAGATTCACCCAGAATCCAGCAGCTCATGGAACCTAGTGGTAACAGATGATGCTTTTCGCCTGTTCATATCAGCTCCACCTTAACTACAGGCTGTATGTCCTGGATCCAATGGGCCCAGAGAGTTTTAACTGCTGTACGAAAAATCTAAAATTTAGCCCCCACTCATCAGGTATGCTCTTTTGCAATCTTCTATAACACATTAAGGGTGTTATTGGAAATATGTGTCATTGGATTTAAGGGTCACTTACCTTTATGCCACACATTTAAATTACTTGGATTCGCTGGACCCACTGGTTTATGTTGTAATGTCATTAAGTTAAATTGGTTTGTAATAAACTACTTTTGTTGAAATTCTGAGAATACATTGTTGACATATGCATTGTTCTGAATGCAGAAAATGCATTGTTACTACTTGCAGCTCTGTTCAGCTGTAAGGTAGTCTACTCTCGCGTTGTGTAAGAGAGGGAAATATTTCAGCAGATGGTTACAAGTGTGTGAATCAGAACAGAAATGCTGTTGGAGTTCGCTATACAGCAGTACTGTTTCAGTTAGATACTTATTTGGAAGAAAGGTAAGGGTAATTCGAAACAGTAAACAATAATATCAACAGCAATTATATTCCCAAAGCCCATGGAAGATGAGAGTGCTTAGGTTATTTCTTCATTTTATTCTTTTTCAGGCAGAATGTCTGAAGTTAAATGTATAAACAGGACTGGGAAAGGAGATGACATGCGTTTTTCAGGCCTTAATTTTGAATCAATTGTTACTCAATGGGTAACTGAAGATGATGATTTCCTTTCACATGTAGGTACTGCTTTGTATGAAAACCATGAAGTTATTACTTAGAGAGCGGCATGCAACTCTTTGTACGATGAACAAAGTGGTGGTCGTGTAGATAGTAATGCTTCTGCACAAATAAACAATGAAACTGCTAATATATTTGGAGTAGAAACCCCGCAGTGTAATATAAAACGCTTGCACACAATTTGATGAATTATATGCTATGGTCAGCAGTTGCCATAGTCACTAACACACCATAGATGCTTGGGGTTTATTTATTCTTCTAAATAAAGGATGGGATGTTCCAATCAGGGAAATTTTTCTGAGGCAGTTTTCCAATCCATCATATAGAGCTACAATGTCTATTAGTCGAATGAATTTTATCCATAGTGGTTTGAGGCAATAAGATGATACATTAGAATTGATGACAAAAGAACGAGAGAGGCTGAGTTACAAGCGGATAAATTTGGTGCTATATCGTATGCAAGAAAAATATCTATAGGAAAATGCAGGAAAAAATTATACCTAAAATTAACGTTATGGCGGATTAACAATAAATTCCACTTAGGGCCCAGTGTAGATTTGTGTAGGGTATGCCAAATAAGACTGGAAAGTATGAAAGGAAAATATTCTGGATGTGCAAAGCTGAAACTGGTTACGCCAGTGATGGAAGTGTAAATACAGGAAGAGAACCTGGAGAACCACCCCTGAAAATTTTTTTACCTTACCACAGTGAAGACCCCTGCAGGAGGTATAGCTGGTACAGCCAGAAATATTACTGTCGATAATTATTTTACAAGTGTACCACTGGTAGAAAATCTCATGTGTGAACTCCTAACTATTGTAAGAACAATGATGGACCAATAAGAGAAATTACAAAAAGAGATAAAGCCAAGTACCAGCAGAAAAGTAAATTATAGTCTATTAGCATTTACGAAAGAAAAATAGTTACTCGCCAAAGACAAATAGTTGCGTAATCCTCCTAAGTACCATACGTCATGATAACTTTATAGCCCGCATCTCGTGGTCGTGCGGTAGCGTTCTCGCTTCCCACGCCCGGGTTCCCGGGTTCGATTCCCGGCGGGGTCAGGGATTTTCTCTGCCTCTTGATGGCTGGGTGTTGTGTGCTGTCCTTAGGTTAGTTAGGTTTAAGTAGTTCTAAGTTCTAGGGGACTGATGACCATAGATGTTAAGTCCCATAGTGCTCAGAGCCATTTGAACCATTTGATAACTTTATAGACAAACAACATACAAAACAGAAGCCTGAGATTGTGAAATTTGATAACAAAACGAAGCGTGGTGAGCATGTTTTAGATCACCTAGTGAACAGTTATACGTGCGATAGACAAACTAAACGTTAGCGTATGGCTGTCTGGTGCATCATTCCTGGAATAGTAGAAGTTCATTACTGTACAATCCTCTGTTAGCAGCGGTGGGGCAAGGTCGTCATGCCTGTGTCCCCCTGTTAGCTTACCGCTCGCGAGTGTTTACTGTTTACCTTCCGCTGCGGCGAGTGTCACGCGTCCGTGTCTCGGTAGTGCCATGGCACACTCGTATCGCAAGTCCACAATTAAGATCACATTTCAAGGGGACTACGCAAGAAAAAATGGTTCAAATGGCTCTGAGCACTATGGGACTTAACATCTTAGGTCATCAGTCCCCTAGAACTTAGAACCACTTAAACCTAACTAACCTAAGGACATCACACACTCAATGCCCGAGGCAGGATTCGAACCTGCGACCGTAGCAGCCCCGCGGTTCCGGACTGCAGCACTAGAACCGCACGGCCACCGCGGCCGGCGACTATGCAAGACCTCGAGCACTTGACATTGAACGTTTCATCCGGGAAGAACTTCATATTGCACCCCAAGACATCATTGGGATCCACTTCTCTATAACACAAAGTGTCGTATACATAAAACTGATCAATGAAAAGGCGTGCACTGATGTTTGCCGATACATTCATGGACTTAAATTTAAGCATCCTGATGGCCACATAGGAACTGTCACGATCGACCACGCTGGATTAGGCCTTCGCACTCTGAGGGTCTTCGAGCTGCCATTCGAAGTCCCGCCAGATGTTGTGATGACAGCTTTCAAACCGTACGACAACGTGCTAAGCCACCTGGCTGGAAAATGGCAAACTTTTGAGGCGTACCCCGTATTAAACGGAGTGCGACAAATTAAGATTGAACTGACGAAGCATGTACCATCCTATTTAGTAATTGGCGGCTACAGAGCCATTGTCACGTACGACGGACAGCCGCGTTGTGGCCAGGAAGGACATGTCCGATCGGCCTGCATTCAACGCCGACTGACTCAGACACCGGTTGGTGAAGTTCCATCCCCGGCGACGCCTACTTCACTCCCCACCACGTATGCAGCGGCTGCAACCGCAACAGCTGTTCCTGCCCAGGATGACAGTGTGGCGGACAGTATATATCCCTCTTCGACGACATCGGCAGACTTTCCTCTAGACGGTGATCAATTGTGCCACCAAGACGAGCCTAAAGAGATGATGGAAGTAGAAACGGAAATTGTCCCGACTTCGGCTTTCCTACAAATGGATACCGCATCAGACGATTGCCGCCCGCACTATGACACAGAACATGTCCGAAAACAACGGTCCCCTCGAAAACGCAAGAAACGGCGTCATATGCCATTTGATGATTGCCTGCTTCGGATGTGTGACCCGGACGAACATCCGGCGTCAGACGACACTCAAGACTCTACCAACACAACTCACCCTTCCCTTCACGATGCTACGGCGTATACAATTTCTGAGCCCTGGTCTGACAACACCACTTCTGCTACTGAACATGCGCGCGAGAGCTCTACTGACAGCACTAATCAACAGTTACCAATTGCTGCATCTGATTCTTGGGCGGGTCATGTCGAGGATGAGCCACGAACCAGGAGGATGCCGAGGGCAGAGACGCTCCCTCGGCTGTACCCAGCACCGACCAACCACAGTGACTACGGCTGTATCGTCAGCCTCTGTGGGGCCGCCTCTGCCGCCCACACCTAACCTCCTAAACAACGCAGTTGCCGACCTGGCTGACCAAACATACCGTCTAGCGACGATTAACTCAACAACATACGTGCCCGACATAAACTAGCGATGCTACAGGATCTGCCCAACGCAGCTTACATTGACATTGCGCTCCTTCAAGAGGTGCATGTCGCAGACTTCAAGGAACCCTATGGCTGCAAAACTTGGGTCTCACATGCGTCGGCCAATGGCAGTGGTGTGGTGATCCTCCTCCGCGAAGGTATATCCGCAGAAGACGTCGAGTATCTCCCTGACGCCAGAGGCATGGCTCTTACTATCCAAGGACTCAAACTTATTAACATCTATGCACCGTCAGGATCTGGTCGGCGTCGCGAACGATCTACCTTTTTCGCTCATACAATCACGCCCCTCTTTATGGGCCGTCAGGACGCCTTGATATTCGGAGGGGACTTCAACTGTAGCCAAGCACCTAAGGGTCAGTTACCACATCATTATCCCTGCACAGAACTTGCGACAATTATAAATAATCTTCAATTGGTGGACTCGTGGGAACATGTTTGTGGGTGGCGATCGGTCCGGATTTGCTCACTACACCAACCATTCCTCCAGCCGCATTGACCGGATTTACATCTCGCCCTCCGTAGCTGTGGGCACGAGAGCTGCAGAAGTTTGGCCCACAGCGTTTTCTGACCACGAGGCCTACATCTGCGCCATTACCCTCGGCCGCCAGAAGGTATGGCACAGCCGTGGTATTGGGATGTTGAACGTCACTCAACTAGCCTCTCAGGAATGCCGCCACCTTATAGAGAACACGTGAGATTCTTGTAGCCGCCGGCGTGGCACCTACCGGTCTACACTGTCGTGGTGGTTACTCTGCGCCAAACCAGCCCTCTGGAAGACCTTTATAGGCTACGGCCGAGATGTTGCAGCATGGAAGAGACACACCATTGACTTTTACTATAGCATCTTAAGGGAATGTACAACATTGCCGTACTCACGTGCACGGCAGATGACGGTGAACCGTGCCAAGACACAGATCATCAGATAAACACGTTGCCACCTTGAGGGTGCGATCGTCAGAGCGCGCACTCAAGACAGAGTGGCCCAGGAGGAACCGTCCATGTACCACGTCACTGCAGAACGACGGCGCCGACGCAGGACACTGATCCAAGCTATCACGACGGAAGGTGGACGACGCCTTGATACCCAGCACGATAGAGGAAACGCCCTTCATGCTCACTACACTAGGCTGTACTCGGAACATCGACATCCCCCAGAGGTGATCGCCGAAGTCTCTCAACTCACTTATGGCACGATCTCTCCGACAGCGGCAGCGGATTTGACTGCAGATGTAACGGAAGAGGAAATCATTGAAGCAATATAGGCGGGGACTGCTCATAAGTCCCTGGTACCTGATGGCCTTCCTCTGGAATTTTATCGGACATATCAACAATTGCAGGCACCAGCATGGACTGATATTTGCCGCGATGTTATGCCTCCCACGACGCAGATACCTGGGGCTTTCCTAGAAGGACTGATTGTGTCCACACACAAACCACGAGGCGGGTCCAGGATCAGTAATTATCGCCCCTTGACCTTACGCAACAGTGACTTGAAGATTTTCACCCGGCTTCTGGCGGCACGCCTAAAGCGATCGGTACAATGTGTTGTGTCGCAGGACCAGGCATCATTAGGTGGTGACCATAATATTCGCACTGCACTACGCCGATATCGAGATATGATCGCGCTACCCAAAGCTCGCCAACTGCCAGGAGTTTTGGCCTCACTCGACTTTAGCCAGGCCTTTGACAGAGTCGACCACACGTTTTTGATGGAGGTACTGCGGCACATGGGGCATCCGGACATCATAGTTAAGGTACTGATGCGTCTCCTACGCGGCGCGACATCCAAGGTGTTATATAATGGCCGTCTCACGCCGCCGATACAGATCCAGTGATCGGTGCGACAAGGCTGCCCTCTTTCGGCTATATTGTACGCCCTCGTCTTGGAACCATTCCTCTGCGGCCTCCGACAACGCCTGACTGGAATGTCTCTTGGTGGACACACTTTTTTCTGCACTGCCTATGCGGATGATCTGGTACTCCTTCTTCGCAGTAATGACGATTTTCGTGCAGCACTGGCGTGGGTGGCGACCGCTGTCTTGGCATTGAATTTACATCTGACATCAAGCGTTCAACAGCCCTTAACTACAGGCGTTTATTGAATCAGATGAGAGCAGGAATAAGTGACCACCGTGTTAGACATCTAGACCTCCTGCAACGGGCACGATATGCTAACGTCTATTTGGCGTCACGTATCCCCCATTTTGCACAGATACTCCCGATACCACCTACCCAGGCTCACCGCATGTTGGCGGTTTTGGGATCCTTTGTTAATACGGGCATGTTATTTAAGATTCGTTACGAGTCCCTAACCCTCCCGAGAAGCAGAGGGGGTTTAGGCCTTTGTCATGTTCAGAACAGAGCGAAGGCCCTGTTCGTCACCTGTCACCTGCAACTGTGGCGACGAAGTCCGACGTGCCTCACAAGTATCTTACTGGAAGCCTTACCGCCAATCTCACTCGCACCCCCTGTGATGATATTGGACATCCCAGCACCTTTCTTCTACATTAGCCAATTCTTCCTTGAATTGAGTTACATCCGCACCGCACTACTACCCACACGCTTGATGATGAAGAGGGCGATATATGCTGCCATGCAAATGAACAGGACGCCGAATGTGATTGAAAGCAAACACCCCACTACAAAGTGGCGTGCTGTGTGGCAGGCAGTGAATGCCACCACCCTTGATACTGAAATGCAATCTGCATGGTACGTAACTCTTAATGGGAAACAGTTGTGCCAGTCCCGCCTACATCACATCCACCTCGCCTATTCACCCTTGTGTGCCACATGCCAAGCGATTGACACGGATGAACATCGTTTCGAATGCGGGTCGGCAAAGGACATTTGGTATTTGGTGCGTCAGATATTGGCTTTTCTCACACGCAATACTCCCGACAGGATAACTACCCGATCACTTCTTTTCCCCGATGAGATGTATTTCCCAAGAGCAAAAACGAACTCTGTGACGTGGATTAGCGGCCACGCTGTTCACTACCTATTCGGTAATGGCGAAAAGACAGTACCCGATTTTCGGCATTACCTCAACGAATGACATTGTGTGATCACCAAGAACACTAAATATAGGCAATGTTTTTCTAATTTTCTTTGGAGCAATTCCATAATCCGTCTCGCAACTGGATTATCGATGACATGAGAAGATAACCACAGCACCTCTTCCCAGTTCCTTTTTTTATGAGATTGAACAAACAACGGAAATAACACAACAACGAGACGACAGCCATCGAAAAATTAGCAATGGGCAATAGTATGGAGCATCCTTTGTCGTAATGGGACGACTTCCTGTTATTCTGTTTATGTAGCCGAAGAGGAACGGGTTTCCTTTTATACATTTGTATAAAAATAAAATAAAATAAAAATAAAAAACAGCACAAAAATAAACCTTCCAAAATCCTTTTTCCTTTTTTTTTGTTAAAAAAAATCAAAGTAGGCATTGGGCACCAAGTCATTTTGCTAGTTAAGCAGTTTAGTTGGTTCTTTATTTATTGCTTTAAAAAAATTGGAAAAAAAGGTGACGGGCACGAATCCTTTTACAAAAAATAAAATAAAATAAAATAAAAGATAGCTGAGTGGTCAGCGTGACGGATTGCCGTCCTACGAGCCCGGGTTCGATTCCCGGCTGGGTCGGAGATTTTCTCCGCTCAAGGACTGGGCGTTGTGTTGTCTTCATTATCATTTCATCCCCATCCGGCGCGCAGGTCGCCTAATGTGGCGTCGAATATAATAAGACCTGCACCAAAAAGGCCGGATCTGCCGCGCAAGGGGCATCCCGGCCAATGACACCAAACGCTCATTTCCATTACTGTACACGAAACAGAAAACAGCACCAGTACAGCTACAGCATTTAGGTCGTCAGAAGATAACGTGTTCATTGTGTCCTGTTTCAAAGGGCGAGAAAAAGACGGTGTACTGTACGTACATAAAATAAGGTGTGCCACAACTATAATGGTGTGCAATAGTGATAAGCAGTAATATGATGCTTTTTAATGATTTGTTCAATTCCATAATCACCGATTTGTGAACAATTTGCGAGAAATAATACTGGTGTCTTACGTTTGTTTTCATAATATAATTTATTCCAAGAAAATTATTCAGAATTAAAAATATACTCTTCTTAAACCACTGGAACTATTGAAATTGATATCAGCTGTCTTATATTTCACTGATAAATCTTAAAACAAGATATTCAGGCATGATAATACCCAGGAAATATGTTTTCATTTAAAATCTCGTATTGGACGTTATGGGTCAAGTAGACCCAGGGTATACAAGTGTGCTAAAGATGCAGGCTACCCATAGAAGGACTAACGATACAGAAAACGTAACAGGATATGCCGCAGTCCCTACTACACCATTGGCATTAAACCGCCGTAGAATGTCAACAAACAGCAGCCCAGACAGGTCTAAACTGAAATTATTTTATCTCCTGCATGGCACGTTTCTGGGAATAGCTGTTTTTTAAGTGCGTTTTCGTGGTGGCCATGAATGCTTACTGATCTCTTATGATGTAAAACAGCAGTCACTTAAGTATCTAAATATACAGCTACATCTACTGCTTAAGCGTGTGTTTCCGAATTGAGAAAAATGGTGTATGTAGTCCATACGATGAGACAGGTATGCTGCTTACAGCAGCGCTGGTAGTGTTTTACACTTTTTTCGATTTTTAATCAATAGAGCATACAATACGCAACGAAGCAGTGATCGAGAGGGGAATGGAATTTCATAAAACGTTTTTTATGTACTCTTCAATATAGAAACGTTCTAGAGTCCATCATTTTTCCGGCCAGTGCTGCAATGTATGCATACTTGCCGCCAATATTTATATTAAATACTGATTTATTATATTCTGCACTTGCATCCAGACTATCCCATACTCCGTGTTGAAAGGAAAATCTTAACCTTGCCTGTATGTCAACAATGACTTCTTTTTTTCTGTGGTAATTGTTTTAGCCGTATACTCCGGTTTTCTTTTGGTTCAAATGGCTCTGAGCACCATGGGACTTATCTTCTGAGGTCCCCTAGAACTTAGAACTACTTAAACTTAACTAACCTAAGGACATCACACACATCCATGTCCGAGGCAGGATTCGAACCTGCGACCGTAGCGGTCGCGCGGTTCCAGACTGTAGCGCCTAGAACCGCTCGGCCACTCCGGCCGGCGTTTTCGTTTTCTTGGTGTTGACCTCTTCTACTGCCAGTTTTTGTTTTCGTACACACTAACAGTGCTTAAACACGTAATTTCTTCGATGTGGAGTGGAATCAGAGCACTAAGAGCCCGTTGGTCGAAAACTAAGAAACTCAAACACTATTGGACCCACTCCCCCAAAACAATAGGCTAGGGAGGAAGGAGGGGAAGAGA
This sequence comes from Schistocerca americana, assembly GCF_021461395.2. Lineage (NCBI taxonomy): Eukaryota > Metazoa > Arthropoda > Insecta > Orthoptera > Acrididae > Schistocerca > Schistocerca americana. The sequence goes on from NC_060130.1 coordinate 251,635,139, forward strand.
TACAGCACAATTACGTAAAAAAATGATTTTCAATTTTCCATTCGTAAATTACATCGTTTCTGATCGTCGACTGGCACTGTCGTACTACTGGAGCTGACAGCAAGTGACGACATTAATAAGGATCTTCCGCGGGAAGGAGAACAGATAGCGTTACATGTATTTTTCTGGGGGTACTGCCTAATGTATCTAAGAAGCTACACGCGAAATTTCTGAAATAGTGACACTATAAGAGATGGACGAGGTTAGGATAGACACAGTGACCTGAGTCTGTGATAAAGATTTTATTTTCAGATGTCAAACGTAATAGATGTGGTTCATTCAGTTACATATGGTGGGAATGCCGTCAGCCGCATTGAGAAAAGTGTAGAAGAATAGGGTATTGGGAATGGGACTGCAGGCAGAATAGCGGCTTAATGAAAAGGCATGGAATGAAACAGTAACCTTCCATTACGCGACAATGGGCGCGCCATTCAGTAAATTTTAGCGCAACTGAAATGTGTGCAGAGGCATAATATTGCTTGATTCAGTTAGTGGATGGAAGGAAAGACAAGTTTTAGCTGATACAGGTGGGCAAATCTTGGCAAATTTGCGCATCATTGCAAAGAGGCAGTTAAGCCTTTCACAGTATAAATTATGTGGAGTGGGTGCGGTGACGAGCGTTCCTCTTGGATCGGCGATATTGAGTGTTCAAATAGGGCCGTAGAGGTGAAACATTTTTGGGGATGCATGGACGTTTTTCCTCGAGTAGGTGATGGTTACTGCATGACGTAAAGGTTACTTATCCTTTGTGAATATTAAGCTAAAACTGACCCTAGGCAGTGCGCAGTGGAAACTGATGTCACGTCATTACATCTCGAGGAAACTGCTGTCATTGCCACCCTGTCGCAAGTTACGTCTCTTGCGAAATGAGAACCAGTTAAAAGATGTCCAAAATCACTAAAGATTAATTCATGCTAGACAGTACGACAATATATAGGGAACTATGACAGAGTGTAGGAGCTGGTTTGCCAGTGAACGTGCTGTGTGGCTGAGCCACTGGAGGTTATGAAGTTGGATGAACCGTGCTGTTTTGTTTGCAGTAGCACTGTGTATACACTGTACATTATGAGAAAGTAGTGCCCTTGGGAATATATAACGTAGGGATGAAAGACACGGAATAGTCTAACGGTTCGTTGGTTGTCAATCTGGAGATCTTGGAGGAGGATGGGGATAGGATAAATTTGAACCTAAGCGTTAGCAAGCCACCAGTTTGACTGCAGTACAGGAGAAAGCAAAAATTTAGAAAGAATGGAAAAGTGGCAGTGCAGAAGTTGTTAGAATCTGAGGAACTATTTACCTTTAAGGGTCTTTACCAGCAACTCCAATAACGCCTCGTAGGATACCAACCGGGGACAAATCATTTGTATATTGTAAGCCATATTGTGTACCTCATCACGTAAAACAACTGATGAATTCATTAAACTACAGTTATGAGATGGCATTATTGATTTTGTAAGGAGCACCAGAAGTGGGCCTACCAAGGAAGAGTACAGATGGAACAAAAGCCTTTCATTTTTAATGTGACTTCACTGACACTTTAAAAGTTTTTCGGTTATGGATGCTTACTTGATACCAAATGTGACAGATGGTGGACAGTACCGTCGTATGCCATTTAGCTTGGAGAATGCGCCAGCCATATTTTAGTGGTAGTTGGAGTTTTGTGAGAATAGAAGCAGAGGCAGTATGTGGTGTATTTGGACAACGTAACTGTTATCAAAAGATACAACCAGCCACACCGTCAGGTGGCTTGCGGTGTACGGATGTAGATGTAGATATGAAGGAGCATATACTGTGACTAAAGGAGGTGTTGAAGAGGTTCCGCCGGCCGTTGTGCCGAGCGGTTCTAGGCGCTTCAGTCCAGAACTGCGCTGTTGCTCGGTCGCAGGTTCGAATCCTGCCTCGGGCATGGATGTGTGTGATGTCCTTAGGTTAGTTAGGTTTCAATAGTTCTAAGTCTAGGGGACTGATGGCCTCAGATGTTAAGTCCCATAGTGCTTAGAGGCATTTGAACCATTTGAAGACGTTCCGTCCAGCACAACGAACACTAAGTATAGAGAAGTTATAAGAAGCACAGTATTTAAGCGATGTGGTTATTTATGATGGAGTTTGGACAGATCCTAGAGTAGTGGAGCCTGTACAAGGTATTCTAACACCTTGTACACAGGAGTTACTCACATTCGTGTTCAGTGAAGTTTTACAGAAGGCTTGTCCCAGAAATAGCAGAAATAGGGTAACATCTCGCGCGCTGCAAGAAGATGTAAAACATTGCAGTCAATAATTGTTGAGAACTGGTCCGGTGTTCGTTTTACCAAGTAACAAGAAAGAGTTCATATTCTGTGGTGCAAGTAACTATATGCTTGGCTGTGTATTAAGTCAACAATGGGACAGGTTGGAACATCAGGTTTCCTATCCATTGCGTCAGTTAAATAAATTGGAAAGGAATATACTATGAAGGAGGAAAGGCTAAGAATCATATGAGGTGTAACATACTTTCCGTGTTACCTACATGGTCCAGTCTCATTAATATGACCACCGCCTGTGTCTGAAGTCAACAAGCAACAATCACTTGCAGACGGCAGGAGCCAGCACTAGCAGTAGAGGGTCCATAAAACGCGTCTGTGGGACCTGGAAAACAGTGCAGTCGTTGTCATAATGCGGAAACGGATCGGTTTACCTGATGACCAAAAGGACATGATCATTGGCTTTCACTGCAAGGGTGGAAGCATTTCTGAAATGAGTAAGTGTGTAACCTGTTTCCCTGCCACTGTGATTAAGGTATACCTTGCATGGCAAAATCGCGCTTTCCAAAACAGGCACAGACTCAACTCTAGTGCACTACGGGGCATACACGACAGCGATAAATGACTGCTGCGGAACAACTGACTACCCAGACAAACAAAGGACTTGCCAACAGTGTCTCTATAATGACTGTTCAGCGAACGTTGCTACGTATGGGCCTCTGCAGCAGACACCTCGTTCGTGCAACCATGATGACTGCTGTTCATTGGCATAAGAGGCTGGAATTTGCGCGGCAGTAGTGCAACTGGACGTCCACTGAGAGACAACAGGTGGACTTTTCAGATGAATCACGTTTTATGCTCCATCAGACAGATGACAATTCACGTGTGTGGTCCTGTAACAATCATCATAAGGATCTGGAGAATACTCAGTATTGTGGAACACTCAGTATAATGGCGTTTATTGAAACTGAACTACACTTCTCGAACAGTCACCATATACACACAAAAACAAATAACTTGTAGACGACCATTCATCAAGAGCGCCAGCGAGGTCCGTCGGAGCTGGTCCTAGCTCGGCGAGGAACTAGCTGTACTGTTTTTTTTTTCATTTATTGAATTTCAATTCCCCCCGAAGGGGGCGGGCTGGCAGCAGCTTAGTATGCCGCTCTTCAGCCGACAGATTTTGTGACAAAGATCAAGAGAACAAATAAGAAAAACAGGCGATAAAATCGGAGACTTAGAGAGTAACAAGGCGAAAAGAAATCGTGGAACTTAAACAACAACACAGGGATGATGACGCTAATAAAAATACATACGAAGCAGACAGGGAAAACAATAGACAATTAAAAAAACATCGGCGACAGTCTGGATTCTGTTCGCAAAGGACATAAAATTCATACCTAGCGACAGCATGGTTTCTGTTCGCAACACGAGAAAGACAAACTACACTGAATAGGCACTGGAACACTGCACTAAAAAGTTGGCAAATGTGACACCACAGTCGAGAGCAGGTGGGGGGAAACTGGACAGAAGATGGGAAAACAAAAAAGGGGGGATAGGAGAGGAAAAGCGAAGGGGGGGGGGAGCCGGGAAAGGAGCTGAAGGAGGATGAGGACCCATAAGAGGGGTGGGGGGCAGACGCGACAGGGAGTGGGGTAGGCAGAGGAGGGGAATACAAAAGGACTGGGGGGGGAGAAGGGAGGGACGGAGATGTGTAGTGGGGAGAAAACAGGACGGAAGGGGGGGGGGAAGAGGGAGCCCAGGGAAAGGACAGAGGAAAGGAGGGGGATTGAGGATCAGAGTTGATAGGAAGGATAAATGGAGGGAGAGAGGGCATCATCCGGGAGGGGGAGTTGATGGAAGCCACCTTGGGAAAGGAGATGGAGGGTGTGGAGATGGAGGGTAGGGGGGACACAACGGTGAAGACGTGGCAGGGGGCGGGGATGGTAGAGGAGAGGAGCAACCAGGGGGTGAGGGGGTGCAAGACGGCGGGAGGTGTAGAGGATGCGGATATCTTCGAGGAATAGGAGCAGATGGGGGAAAGGAATGAGATCATAGAGGATCCGCGTGGGGGACGGGAGGCGGATACGGAAGGCGAGGTGGAGTGCATAACGCTCAAGGATCTGGAGGGACTGATAGAATTTGGGGGGGGCAGATATCCAGGCAGGACTGGCATAACAGAGGATGGGACGGATGAAGGATTTGTAGGTGTGGAGGATGGTAGAGGGGTGCAACCCCCATGTCCGGCCAGAGAGGAGTTTGAGGAGTCGGAGGCAGTTGTGGGCTTTGGATTGGATGGAGCGGAGATGAGGTATCCAGGTGAGGTGACGGTCAATGGTGAGGCCAAGGTAGGTGAGGGTGGGGGTGAGGCGGACAGGATGTGCGCAGACAGTAAGGGAGAAATCCAGGAGCCGGAAGGAGCGAGTGGTACGACCTACGATGATTGCCTGGGTCTTGGAAGGATTGAGTTTGAGGAGCCATTGGTTACACCATGCAGCAAAAAGGTCAAGGTGATTCTGGAGAAGGCGTTGGGACCGTTGGAGGGTAGGAGCGAGGGCGAGGAAGGCGGTGTCATCAGCATATTGCAAGAGGTGTACTGGAGGGGGGGTTGGGGCATATCTGCCGTGTACAGAAGGTAGAGGAGAGGGGAGAGGACAGAGCCCTGGGGCACACCGGCAGAGGGGTAGAAGGTGTGGGAAGTGGCATGATGGATGGTAACAGAGGAGGGGCGGTGGGAGAGGAAGGAGGCCACCAGACGGATGTAGTTGATAGGAAGGGCGTAGGTTTGGAGTTTAAACAGGAGACCGGGATGCCAGACACGGTCGTAGGCCTTTTCGAGGTCAAGTGAGACAAAAATGGCGGAGCGACGGGAGTTAAGCTGGAGGGAGAGGAGATGAGTGAGGCGGAGGAGTTGGTCATCAGCAGAGAAGGAAGGTCGAAAGCCACATTGGGTGTTTGGGAGGAGGTGGTTTTGGTGGAGGTGGAGATGGATGCGCCGGGAAAGGATGGATTCCAAGAGTTTGCTGAACACCGATGTGAGACAGATAGGACGATAGGAAGAGGCATCAGATGGAGGCTTATTGGGTTTGGAGAACATCAGGATACGGGAGGTTTTCCACAGGTCGGGATAGAAGCCAGTGGCAAGGATGACATTGTAGAGGGTGGCAAGGAGGGAAAGGAAGGAGGGAGGGCAGTGTTTGAGATGGCGGTAGGTAACGCAGTCGTGGCCGGGAGCAGTGTTGCGTTTAGTGCGGAGTGTGAGGCTGATGTCCTGTGTAGTGATGGGAGTGTTAAGGGCAGAAGGCGGGGTGTGGCCCAAGTACTGGAAGCTAGGAGCAAGGGGAGGAACAGAGGTATTCGTACGGTCCATGACATCAGGGAAGAGGGAATAATCAAAGTGGGGATCATCTGGGATGGAAAAAACATCAGAGAGGTGGGAGGCAAAGTGGTTGGCCTTACTGAGGTTGTCAGGAAAGGGACGGTCATTAAGGAGGAGAGGGGACTGGGGGGTGGGGCGGTTCCCAGTAAGGCGGTGGAAAGCAGACCAATACTTGGAAGAGTTGATGGGGAGCGTGGTGTTGAGTTGTGTACATGTCTGGCGCCAAGCTCGGCGTTTCTTCGCAATAGCTGTACTGCTGCTGCGCTGGTCTTATGAAGCCGGCCGAGTACTCCAACTTTCCCTGTATCTGTGAGGCGACCTCTGCAGAAAAAGGTTCGCATTAGTCTCTAGCAAGTTCTGTTCGTTTTGAAGAATTGTTTTCCTCTTGGTTGTGCCTGCAAGTGCTTGTGTATGTTATATGGTACACAGGGGTGACTTGAGTTATAGTCTGCCTGGCAGGGGCCGTCTGTGGCAGACGTAACAGGATCCAGGCCAGAGTAAGTGTTATGGTGTGTAGAACGTTTCTGTGGCGTTCCCTGGGTAATCTTGTCACTCTAGAAGGCACAGTGGATCAACACAAATATGTATCTCTCCTTGAGGATCACGTCCACCCCTATGTGGAGTTGGTTTTTCCTTGGCACGGTAGCATCTACCAGCAGGAGAATGCAACAGACCACACAGCTTGCACTGTATGCGCACGGTTCGAGTAGTAGTAGGGTGAGTTAACTGTAATTTCGACCAGCAAACTCCCCAGATTTAAACCCAATCGAGAATCTTTGGGACCACCTCGTTCGGGCCGTTGACAACATGGATCCTCAAACTGAGAAATCTAGTGCAGCTGACCATGGCAGTGGAGGCAGATCTATATTCCTTTCGGTACGTTTCAGAAACTCATTGACTCTCTTTCTGCACGTCCGCACTGCAAAAGATAGTTCTTCAGGCTTTTCACAGGTTGTCATATTAATGTGACTGGACCATGTACACAGCAGAAAATTTAAGGTAATATTCGATCACGAAGACTGAAAGTAGCTGCTAGCGTTAAAAGATTGCCGGCCGAAGTGGCCGTGCGGTTAAAGGCGCTGCAGTCTGGAACCGCAAGACCGCTACGGTCGCAGGTTCGAATCCCGCCTCGGGCATGGATGTTTGTGATGTCCTTAGGTTAGTTAGGTTAGACTAGTTCTAAGTTCTAGGGGACTAATGACCTCAGCAGTTGAGTCCCATAGTGCTCAGAGCCATTTGAACCATTTTTTTGTTGATTCATTGTTAAAAGATCAGTCAAGTAGATCAACGCTTTGGACAGTGAAGCTTAGTGAATTCTGACTGACAGTAACCCATCAAGCTGCCAATAATCACAGGAATACAAATGGCAGGACAATCTGTATGCGTAATGTCGTTGCAGAAAGGTAGAAGGTGCAAGCAGCTGCAAACACTGTAAACTATTCACAGTGCAGCCACAGTTAATTGTGCTTGATAATGTTACACGAGAAAATGAAACTCGGACCTTGTCTTGTAGTTTCCACCATGGTTTGCTAGGAAGTTGGTAGACAGGAACATAAAATGATATCTGAGCCGTCAGACTACTAAATTGCCAAGATTACCCGAGGCTAATTAGCCATTTTAAATAATTAGTATCCACATCTTGAGATGCCTTTCCCGCAAACACCGACAGCGAATCGCTATGTGCTGACAATAGTAGATCATTTTTCATGTTATGTGGGAATGATAGGTACAGCAAGTCAGCAAGCTGACATTGTGGCTCAGGCCATGGTAAGTAATTGTTTGTTGAAGTTTGCTGTTCCAGAAACATTAATTACTCGTACATACAAGTGAACTAATTCTGTGTCGGAACTGATGAAACAGCTGTCATTTATCACGTATTCGTAAGTTCAGGGTGACTGCAATACATCCACTGCACTGGTGAGGGGGGGGGGGGGGGGGACAGAACGAAATGAGACAATGAGACAATAGGAAATATATTATGACATCACATAAATACTTACGGTAACGCCTGGGATACCTTGCTACCATACATTGTCTCCACTTCTAATTCCAAGCTCGATGAAAATATGAGTGTATCGCCATACAAGTTAGTATTTTCAGGCCGTAGGCTTGCGAAGGGCATATTGTATCCCGTCTTTGGCATGGCACATTGTGAGAGAAGTAATGCACAATAGGTACGTAGTGCAGCACTGTAGAGATTGAGTTGCCACCATGTTTTTCGCGCACTGACCCTACCAGGGAGATCCAAACTCTCACAGATGTGTGAGATAGTTGTTTCTAGGCAGACTGGAGTGGAAGGATGACCAAGAGACAGCCTTGCAACACGACTCTTCCATCAGAAAGCAGGAAATCAATGGATATACTCAGTATATGACAACAGTTCTGGTAATCGCTATTTGCTTCGAGCACGGACATTCAAGCGGTACACCATAAGAAATAAAACCGGGCTGCTGGCCGGCCTTCGCAGATACCAAGTCGAAGTCCTTCACTTACAGCGCCCAAAGAAACCGGCCGATCGTCAGGATTCTAAGTCCCACCATATCCACTAGGTGGAAACACTATAGGATGCGGAAGTCTGGAGAATATGTTACCGTCGTGTATTTTAGCCGTTATACAGCTCTAAAAGCATTCAGTGTAGTGGTAAACATAACGCAGTGTATATACAATCTCTTGAGTTCAAGTCCACTCCTTCCTCTATTTTTTAAACCGCTTCTCGAAGGTCTGCTAAAGTTATGTCTGATGGAGACTCAAAGATTATTCACTTTACCTTCTAATCCATCAACAATAACACAAAAGTTCCAGAAACAATTCGAGCAGAGGAATGATAACTCGAAATGTCAAAGAGGAGATTACTTGCAATTTCACCGTCTAACGTTTTTCCTGGACGCAAAACCATTGATAACCTTATGTGAGAAGTTATTTGTAAATCACAAAACTCTTTAAATGGAAATTACCGAAAAAGTGAAGTGAATTTAGCAGAATAATTCTCTGCCAAGAAGGAAGTAACTCACTGATCAGAGTTCTGCGTTGTTAACAGGATTCAGTTACACTGCCAGCAGGAAGAATACCACCCGATGTGTTCCTTGAGTGGGCACAGCTGACGAGGGTCGGATTACCAAAAGTATGTCACTGAGTTTTATTTCCATTACTGTGAGCAGGTTTATTGATTGGAGCATAGTTAATGGAAATAATCAAATACACTGATTGGAAACTAAATACAATAAACCAGCAACTGTAACGATTATTTTTATTTTACTTCTTAAATTTAGTAAAAACTGAATAGGTCTTTCACCACGTTTTTGTAGGGTTCACAGGTTACATTGTGGACTTTACGAGCAGGCAATATTCCTTTTGATAATTATAGACTTCGGTAATTTGTATCTTAAGAATGAAGTCATTGGCACTATCCCGAAAACATAGAAAAACAAATGGAAAGATAACACGGCATTCATTGCATTATATGAACATCCGCAGAAAGACATCATAAGCTAGAAATAACATAAAGTTAGTAATCAAGAAAGTCTACTGTGCGCGGGAAACATACGCCATTACTGAAGAAGTGGTCTCAAAACGGAGTAGTGAAAATGAAAGCACCTAACATGGCGGGAGAAGCAGCTGCCACCAGAACGTGGAAAAGGAACACGGAATGCTGACTGTAATGTCTAGAATAAGTGATCCTTAAGTAAAACTGTCATTTAGTCTATAACTACTGAAAGGTAGACAAAAAATCTATAGTGGTAATGACTGCAATATTACCACACCTAAGGCTTTGTCAATGAAATCGGAAAGTGTCTATGTTGAAGAGCTATTCAAGTTGCAGCCCTCTTAAGACAGGGAACTAAGCTGAGCGTGGTCCTAATTTTCTATGCAGTGCTTCAAAGTTAATGGAGAGTGTTATTAATTTGGTCCCTGACTGTTTCATACGATCGTCTCATCTAGGCTACCGCATTATACGCATGAGAACTACCGATATGTTCTTTAATGGTTCAAATGGCTCTGAGCACTATGGGACTTAACATCTGAGGTCATCAATCCCATAGAACTTAGAACTAGTTAAACCCAACTAACCTAAGGACATCACACGCATCCATGCCCGAGGCAGGATTCGAACCTGAGACCGTAGCAGTCGCGCGGTTCCGGACTGAAGCGCCTAGAACCGCTCGGCCACCACGGCCGGCACCGATATGTAATACGACGACTGTGGTAGTAGGTGGTTCCCTCTCATGATCCCAGTGGGAGCATGATCATCTCAAGGAATGGTGAACATGACCTGCACGAGCACTTGTTGTTCCTGATCTGCATATCCCGAGGGGAATACGTTGTAAACACCTTATCCATGCAAATATCTATTAATCCCTGTACAACTCTCCATCTGTTCGCAGTCCAAATTAGATCAGCAAGAGGGGATATAGTCCAAAGCTTCCCTGAATGAAAAAGTCGGATTTTAAAACAAGAGCACCCCAGGCTCGTAGAGCTGGAATCTCGCACTTAAAAGTAAGTCTACCTCATGGAGACTGGGTGAGGATAACAGGGCAAAAAAACTGACTAATAAAATTAAACAACAAAGTAAACACGAGGTCATACGAACAACTTGAACGTAACTTCCTGTGTTGCTGCATAAAATACCTACACTATGTGACTTGAACATCTCGGCTGTTCGAACACGGTCTGCGGAACATGAAATGGGATACGTCCAGAATCAGTGAGGTGACTCGCATAGGCGAAGCAGCTACAACCTCAAATCTGGACGCCTCCTATGGCAGAACATCTCGAACATAAATTAGCACCTTACCTGCGTAGCTCTGCTAAGTCATAGTAGCTGGCGACACCTTATCAGCAATATCACGTCCATTTCACACAGTGTTCTACATGCTAAGATCAGCCTTCAAATCATACGTCCCTGTTCACCTGCTGACACCTCAACCGATAAAGAACTAGAATAGTTTTACGAAAATTTGAAAAGTTTACAAACCATCCCATTTTCCTCAATATTTAGTGATTTTGATACCAAGATAGGAGTGAAGTCCACAGAAGACCATCCATTCTCTGGAAAATTTGGACTCTTAAGCAAGAAGGAGAAATAATTATGAATTTCTTAACAACGAACGTTTATAGTGCATAAATACATTGTACAAGAATGTTACGAAACGGCAGTGTACCTGGATAAGCCCTGGCGATGTGGTTGAGAATAAAATAGCTAACATTGTCACATTTAAAAACCAAATGTGATCAGGTCTGTCAGTTATATGTCGACTCAACACATGCAGCAACGATGTAGTTACAGACAGCATCCATGTTATTCCTCAGCTCGAGAGAAAATGTATCACGGAAATGAAAATCCGATCTACGATAAATGAACCGAAAGAGAAGGGAGTTCAACCAACGCATAGACAAAAACTACCAACAGAAAAGCTAAGAATAATCGAACTGAACAAACTCTCAATAGCAATTACGAGCAGCATTCGAACTGCAGTAAAGGAAGTCAGTGCGCTCCAAAACCAGAAGAAATCCTTAATTCAGTTCCGAAACACAACAACTTAGAGAAGAAACGCGAAAACCCAAGAGACTCACCCAAATACAGAGACATCAACAGTAACGTCAAGTAAATGATCAGAAGAAATCAGTGAACGCAATACGCAGGACTTATCGAGGAGACCATCAAAATCAGTGTGAGCATGAGTCCTTTCTTCAATTCAGTCAAAAGGGAAGCTTTTATCCACAATATTCGGAATGGCCGAGGCCAAGCTGTTACTGAGAGACATAAATTTACCTAAATTGTAAAGGACTCTCTAAGGAAGCTCTGATTCAGTTACTGACAAGTCAAGTCCTGCACGATTAATCAAGAAGATTTTTTATGGAAGAACTGGAACCTATCAACGAAAATGAAATGGAAACAGCTCTGACACAACTCAGGTACTGTAAGGGGCCAGGAGAAGATGAGAAAGAGCAAGATGAGTAAACTTGGAGGAGAGAGGAAGTAGTACTCCGTCGCGAAGATAGGGAGACTCCAGTCGCGGAGAAATACAGAAGTCATTCTCCTCTTCAACAAAAGGTGATAACAAGTTCATCGGTAATTACTGGCCCACAGGGTGATTCACGACGATAGTCAAATATTTTAATGTTATTCTACAAGTAAAACTAAAGAAAAAGTTCATATAAACATACGCCCGTAAATGTTCAGTTACAGAGTTACGGCTAATAAAAGATTTTGCCTGAAATTCAGCAACTTCGCTGGCATGAAGCCATCGCAAAACCGTACAACGTTGAAGTAAAGCACGATTTCCATTTATTTTGTTGTTATTCGTCTGGTGAATCTCATGAAACATGTCCCAGACGTGTATCTGCAGTAGTTTTCCAGAACATAATGGGTCCTTCTTGTGTATGGAGTGCAGGGACGTTGATACAATTCACACACTGTTGAGTAATTCTTTCGAAATCACAAAATAAGTCAGGGCTATGATCCGGCTAGCAATGGACTGCTAAGAAAAGGTAGTCGTAGTCTTGCATTATGAATCTGCAGTGTAACGATTGTCTCCAGAACCACCTGTGCCATCAAATGCGTTTTCTTCTTCTTAAGCCACTAAATATCCACTCCAAAGAATTCCGTGTCGATCTTTTCTTGGACCCAGGTTTTTCCCACATGCCGTTGAATGTCGCCCTTCATCTCGTCAGGCGACGTCCAAAATCCTCTTTGACACCCCCAGACTCCGTTGCATTGGTGTTGCGGTCCAATTGAATTTGACGCATGTCACGTGTCCTGCTCAACGCTGCTTCAGTGTTAGTCGGCCTGACAAAGTCGTAGAGCCCGGTTTTTCGTCCCATACCAGACGAATGTAATCCCAAATATTTGCATGGTAGAGTAATTATGGTGTACGCGTACGTGGAAATAGTGTTTGCGCAGCAATCGCCCACACATTGTACACTACTGGCCATAAAAATTGCTGCACCACGAAGATGACGTGCTACAGACGCGAAATTTAACCGACAGGAAGAAGGTGCTATGATCTGCAAATGATTGGCTTTTCAGAGCATTGACACAAGGTTGGCGCCGGTGGCGACACCTACAACGCGCTGACATGAGGAAAGTTTCCAACCGATTTCTCATACACAAACAGCAGTTGACCGGCGTTGCCTGGTGAAACGCTGTTGTGATGCCTCGTGGAAGGAGGAGAAATGCGTACTATCACGTTTCCGACTTTGATAAAGGTCGGATTGTAGCCTATCGCGATTGCGGTTTGCCGTATCACGACACTGCTGCTCGCGTTGGTCGAGATCCAATGACTGTTGGCAGAATATGGAATCGGTAGGTTCAGGAGGGTAATAAGGAATGCCGTGCTGGATCCCAACGGCCTCGTATCACTAGCAGCCGAGGTGACAGGCATCTTACCTGCATGGCTGTAACGGATCGTGCAGCCACGCCTGTATCCCTGAATCAACAGATGGGGACGTTTGCAAGACAACAACCATCTGCACGAACAGTTCGACGACGTTTGCAGCAGCATTGACTATCAGCTCGGAGACCATGGCTGCGGTTACCCTTGACGCTGCATCACAGACAGGAGCGCCTGCGATGGTGTACTCAGCGACGAACCTGGGTGCACGAATTGCAAAACGTCATTTTTGCGGAAGAATCCAGGTTCCGTTTACAGCATCAAGATGGTCGCATCCGTGTTTGGCGACATCGCGGTGAACGCACATTGGAAGCGTGTATTCGTCATCACCAATACTGGCTTTATCACCCGGCGTGATGGTATGGGGTGGCATTGGTTACACGTTTCGGTCACCTCTTGTTAGCACTTTGAAGAGTGGACGATACATTTCAGATGTGATACGACCCGTGGCTCTACCCTTCATTCGTTCCTGGCGAAACCCTACATTTCAGCAGGATAATGCGCGACCTCATGTTGCTGGTCCTGTATGGGCCTTTCTGGATACAGAAAATTTTCGACTGCTGCCCTGGCCAGCACATTCTCAAGACCCCTCACCAATCGAAAAAGTCTGGTCAATGGTGGCCGAGCGACTGGCTCGTCACAAAACGCCAGCCATTACTCTTGATGAACTGCGGTATCGTGTTGAAGCTGCATGGGCAGCTGTTCCTGTACACGCCATCCAAGCTCTGTTTGACTCAATGCCCAGGCGTATCAAGGCCGTTATTACGGCCAGAGGTGGTTGTTCTTGGTACTGATTTCTCAGGATCTATGCACCCAAATTGCGTGAAAATGTAATCCAATGTCAGTTCTAGTATAATATATTTCTCCAATGAATACCCGTTTATCATCTGCATTTCTTCTTAGTGTATCAATTTTAATGGTCAGTAGTGTAACTGAGACGGAATGAGGGGAACCAGCCCACATTCGCCGACGTAGAGGGAAAACTGCCTTAAAAATCATCCACAGACTGGCCGTCGCACAGTACCGTTTCAGGCCGGCCGGAGTGGCCGTGCGGTTCTAGGCGCTACAGTCTGAAGCCGAGTGACTGGTACGGTCGCAGGCTCGAATCCTGCCTCGGGCATGGATGTGTGTGATGTCCTTAGGTTAGTTAGGTTTACTTAGTTCTACGTTCTAGGCGACTGATGACCTCAGAAGTTAAGTCGCATAGTACTCAGAGCCAACCAGTACCGTTACACTTGTAAGTAGGCTGTTTAGGTTTTCTTATTGGTAACGCCACGTAGCGCTCTGTATGAAAATCACTGGCTGTGCTGTGTGCAGTCTATGGTTAGTTTGCATTGTTGTCTGCCATTGTAGTGTTGGGCAGCTGGATGTTAACAGCGCGTAGCGTTGCGCAGTTGGAGGTGAGCCGCCAGCAGTGGTGGATGTGAGATGGCGGAATTTTGAGAGCGGATGATCTGGACGTGTGTCCATAGGAGACAGTACATATGTAACACTGGATGTCATGAACTGATTATTTATATATATATATATATATATATATATATATATATATATATATATATATATATATAATGACTTTTGAACACTATTAAGGTAAATACATTGTTTGTCCTCTGTCAAAATCTTTGTTTTGCTGCCTGTGCCTATCAGTAGTTAGTGCCTTCAGTAGACTTTTTGAATGAATACAAAGCAATCTTAAACTTTCACGATGCTGAAATAAGTTTAGAGAAAGAAGGTAAGTTAATAGCTTTAAAATTTGAAGATTGGCTCTCAAAACATGACGAAGAAATTATTCGGCTTTACCTCCTGTTAGATAACAGTTCGGAATTTTCGACGAAACTTGACACTAACAATCACTCTGCAAGTTCTGACAGGGATGATATCGACGGCGCATTTGATACTAATGATTTAATTCAGAATAAAATTCAAACAATTGAGAACTGTAATGACACTGATAGGCAGGATCTTTTTGAGATTTTACAAGCACATTCCACAGTTTTTACTCACAAAACAGGAACAATCAAGGGATTTCAATAGCAATTTCGTGTTCGTGAGCATACTAAATTTGTGTTAGACCATACATAACTCCGGCACATTATAGGGACCGTGTTAGAACAGAAATACAATCTATGCCTGACGAGGGCATTATTGAGCCTGCAGTAAGCTCATACAACAATCCATTACATGTTGTCGAGAAGAAAAATGGATCGATCAGGCTTGTCTTAGATTCGAGACAAATCAATACTATCATCATTCCTGAAACAGACAGGCCGCAAACGTTGGAAGAACTTCAAAATTTTAATGGTGTAAAAGTGTTGTCTTCTATTGATCTCAGATCCAGCTTTTATCAGATCGAACTTCATCCAGAATGGATAAAATACACAGCTTTCCTTTGTTTCGGCGTTTGTTATCACTTTCGGAAACTTCCTTTTGTTTGAACATTTCTTCGGCAGCATTCATTCGCGGGCTAAATTCCATATTACCTGAGTTCTTAAAACGTCACATCACCTTATATGTGGACGATATTCTGATAGCAGAAGCCTCGTGGGAACAACACAATCGCATCCTCAACAGCGTGTTACATATTTTTGCAGAATCTGGAATTACAGTTAACTTGGAAAAGTCTGAATTCGGTAGGACAAAGGTGAAGTTTTTGGGATATATTATTTCTTCTGAAGGCATTCAGCCGGATCCTGAAAAGTTAGAAGCAATCAGAGCCATTCCAGTTCCATCCACAAAAAAATAAGTCCGCAGTTTTCTAGGTCTCGTAAATTTTTACCGTCGTTTTCTGAATATGCAAATTCTAGTTACACCAAAACTTTGTTCTCTCACTGGAAAAAATACTATTTGGAAGTGGGACGAACAAGCACAGTTGGAATTCAGTCCTTTGAAAGAAGCGTTACTTAACGCGCCAATACTAGCTTATCCAGATCTGTCACAAGATTTCTGCCTTAGCACGGATTCTTCTAAAGTCGGTCTTGGTGCCCATTTATTTCAAGAAGCCATAGAAAATGACACTACTGTTCAGAAAACCATTGCTTTTGCTAGCCGAGTGCTAACAAAATCTGAAAAAAATTATTCCGTTACTGAATTAGAAGCTTTAGCTATCGTTTGGGCATTTAACAAATTCCGTTTCTTTCTTTCTGGCAAGAACGTAAAAGTATACAGTGATCATCGTGCATTACAATTTCTTATGTCTTCAAAATTAAATCATGACAGGTTAAATCGTTGGGCATTGTTTCTGCAAGAATTCCACTTCCCGGCAAGGAGAACGTTGTTGCGGACGCACTGTCACGCGCACCGGCTGGGCTTGAGAAAAGTAACACAGAAGGCAACCTCGAGAAAAATTTCAGTATTCTTTACATTCAGAAAGTCGCCTTTGAAAACTTCATCACCACATCTTTAAAGCACATTGCTCATGAACAAGATAAAGATCCGATTTGGAAAGACATCAAAAGTAAATGGCATGAAAAGACACACACACAGATTCGGCATTATTATCTGGTTAGAAACAACATACTGTTCAAACGCTGCACCGTTGATGACAAGCTATGGGTACTTTGCATTCCTGACGATTTTGTTAATAAGCTCATTTGGTACATTCATTTTAGCTACGCACATTTTGGTCCACGAAAATGTTATCATGTTCTTCGAACGACTTGTTATTGTAACAATATGGGAAAGAGAATTCGAATAGTCTTGTCTATCTGTAAACTTTGTCAAAAGGCGAAACCATCTACTATCTCACATCGTGCTCCGTTGTTTCCTATCATTCCTTCTGAATTAAAAGAATTTGCTGCTGTTGATCTCTTGGGACCCCTTGTCAGAACATCGAATGGATTTTCGTACTTTCTAGTCGCTGTTGAACTTACTTCAAAATTTGTTTCTTTCACTCCGTTACGTAAAGCCACTGGACGGTCTGTATCCAACGCCTTTATTAAAAATTTCTTACGTGAAGTTGGCCACGTTGCTAAAGTCATTTCAGATAACGGAGCGCAATTCAGATCTACTGTTTGGTCACGCATACTTCGGAATCATAAAATCAAACCTGTTTTTATTTCATTGTACTCACCACATTGTAACCCGTCTGAACGGATTATGAAAGAAATCAATAAGCTTTGCAGACTTTATTGTCACAGAAAGCATCAGGATTGGGACAGATATTTACACTTATTTCAAAACGTACTGAATGAGATGCCTCATGACTCCACTGCCTTACCACCTATTCTTGTACTGAAGAATGAAGAACCACCGAACAGAATCAGAGAGCTTGTACCTCTTCCGAATACACGTAAACTTCGACATAATTGATTTGGCTATTAAAAATATAAAATCTGCAGCAGACAAAAGGAGAAAACTACACGGTAAAGCAAATGCAAAGAAATTATGTATTAGTCAGAAAGTTCTCATTAAAGCTCATTCATTGTCACATAAGAAGAAACACCTGAGTCACAAATTCTTTCTAGTTTACAATGGACCTTACAGAATCCAACGTATACCACATAATTGCTTTGAAGTTGAAACTCTGCGTACTAGGAAGAGTAAAGGTTTTTTAACTTAGTCTTTGCCATAAAACTTTTCACTTCACGCTACTAGTAGTATTTGTCACACTGAGAAACTTAACATGCAACAATGTTTTGAAGTTAACTATCCAGTCTAGAACCTAGGGAACATTTTTAAACAGAAATTACGAATGCATTGTTATAGTGAACAGACGACACAGTGTTGTTATTTGTACATTCTTGCTTGTTAGTTGCACGATTACGTAACGACTATCAGGCTTACATACTTAGAACATATACTGGTACTGCTAATGAGATTTTAATGCAACATTTTGGTTTACTTGAAAATACATTCTGGATTTAAAGTACTTTCTGTGAGATACCAGATGACACTGTGGTTAGTTTATTTGACAGCTACACGATTATATCACGACGCTACTAATATGTGTCACAATTTACATTGTTGCTTTTGCGGTGTATCTGTTTTATATCTGCACAGTTTTTCTGTGTTATTCTGGAAAGTAAAACATGTTTTAGTAGTAACTTTTGTTGTATAGCTACAATGAGACAGCCTTTTCCGTAGCACAAAAATACGTTACAGTACAGTACTTACTTCATCACGGCAATAAGCGTAATAACTACGATATCTATACGCAAAGCATTTCGCTTTTGATTATGATGAGGTGAGTACATTGACTTCAGCAGAACTTTGCTTACAGAGTACGATAACTACGATACTTCGACAGAATTATCTTACAAGACGCACAGTTTAGCGCTACAGTACACGTATTTGAGTGGTTAATTTTGTACTTAAAACATTTATTTTTAAAGATTTTTGAATTACAAAGATACAAAGGTTTCCCTGATATATTTCATTCTATTGCTGTAATTTGTAACACCTGAGGGTATAATTACATTAATCCCCAGGGGGTACATGCCTACATTGTGTACTATGTGTCTGGCAAGCACAAGGAGCCCTAGCTAATATGGTATTTGCTTATACAACTTTACACATGGGTACCATATTTCTCTAACACATAAATTACACAGCTATCTGATCATTTAACTGAGAGACAAACATTTTTTTTACTGCATCAGTGACACATGTTTACGCAATTACACAGTTGGATAATTTCACACTTATGAAATTGTATTTTGTCTGTACTTTGTGAACTGTTCATATTTTTTCAGAACCATTGTGATACTATGAGAGCTTTGAATGATGTATTTGGTATGAGATCACGATTTTTAAAGTACGTTTGAGGTAGATGACACTATTGAAATGAGCAGAGAATGTTTTTAGGTTTTGAAATTATTGGAGGAAGCTACGACAATTTTGAGATTTGACTGAGGTGTTATGATGTTATTATTACGATGACGATGTGTATTATGCTGTTCAGGTATGTTTATGATCAATAAGCTGATGCTATATGAGGAATTTCATTATGCCACGTATTTATTACGATGAAATATTGAAGAAGTGTCGACAAATATGTACATGTGTAATAAGGTAAGGAATAATGGTTAGGGACTCTGGTTTGTGAAAAAGGATGTTGGAAACAAAGAATCGTACTTTAAGAGGTATGAAATGTGTGTATATGCGTGAATGTATCACAATGTCGGCGAAAATTTATTGGACACTGTTATATTTACAGGATTTAGTTTCTACACATTTGTAACGCAAATTCTCGACCTGCGAAAATTTTTGTATGAGACTGTCACTGTAGTGCAAACTGGTGTCGTAAATATTTCGCTAAGAAAGTTAAGTGACCTTCACGTAATGCGTTGCGTGACAGTCGCCTGGAAAAAAGTCATTAGTGTGTGCCTTTCAGAGGCACAGGTGGAGATAAAAGGAGGCCATTATCGTCGCTATTGACATTTCTTCATAGAAAGCATCGCAAATACGACACGCTCAAACTTGAAAAGATATGATTATACTGTGGAGCTCTTAATTTACGATATTTACTAAAATGCCTAATGAAATGATAAACACTTTACATCTATTGTCTTTCTAGTTGAGAGATTGCTCATTTTGTTTAATATCTGGTTTCTAGCTGCACTGCAGCATTGGTTAAATTAAAATTTTATAGATGTACTAGTATAGATATTTTATACCTACAGATCCAGTAAATAATAACTTTATGATCTACCTAAAAAAAACCAAGGAGCACAAAAAGACATTTTGCTTCACAGGACTTGCATACATGATTTTCTTTTCAACTACTTGGTAATATTTTTCGTAGAATAAGTTGTGGTGCACCACTTTAATTACATAGACATTAAGATGTGAATAGACATTTCCCTTATCTGCATTGTTGTCTTTAGTGTAATATTTTTTCTGCTTGAGCTTTGCCATGTTTAGGTATACGTTATAGCATTTGCTGCTGCTGTTTGCCATGCATAGTGCTACTGAATGTCACTTTGTATTACTCTGTTAAGGCAGTTTTACTACTGATTTATTTTTCTTGTTGCTGCACATTGGCTCATATTAGTTGTAATGTTGCATTTGCTCTGCTAATTTAGATTTGCTGCTGCTTGCTTTGACAATTTCCATTTATTTCGTTGCTGTTTGTATTAATTGTTTTGTGCTGCTGCATTGCCTCGTCCCTTAGGTTAGCATCTGAGCTCAGCAGATTTAAGTTAGCTTAAGAGGGGGTAGACTATATAAGAAACTAACTATAAAGAACAGGGAAAGAATGCATTGCGAAGTTATATGAAAAAGATTTGGGCAAAAAATAATTATGGTACAATGAGAAATATTTATTTAATAGGGTTAGATAGAATTTTTTTGCAGGAGCAAATGTTGAAATAAGAGGAAAGGTCTATGGAATGAAGTTTTGGGTTGGACTGCAGTACCAAATGTTACACTGAAAACGAACCCTGTCCTTTCCTTTTGTATTATTCTGCTAGGTGTTAGTGTACCCTTGTGTATTTCTTTTTCCTGTATTTATGTGTTTAGCTAATAAGATTTATGTTGTAGAATTTATCTAGTACTAAGCTACATTCACTATGATGAGGAATAGTGTTATCCTCAAATATAATTTGCATTAATTATATGTTATTTACTTTGTAAAGATGTTTAGACATTATTAATTCTGTTCTGTTTCAATGCTCATATGTGAAATTAATGTTTCAAAAACTATTCTCATTATTTTATATATTTACTTATGTCATAATTCCTGTAACGCTGATGTATATGTTTATTTCTATTCTTTTGTAAAGCCTGTATTACTACAAATGTTATCTGTATTATTTTGTTTTTTAATGATGTTTTCTGTACCTCTGTAATTGTATTCTCATGTTATAAAATTGTAATTGACACCAGTTTATCAAATTAAGTAGCTTGTAAGCATTCATTTCTCTGCACACATTTCTGTTGGTCATAGTATATGCACAATATGTGAAAAAGAAAGAGGACTGTTAGTGTTTGCACGTGTGTTAATAATTCAGCAAGGGACTGGCTAACAGCATTGCTGGTTCTAAGGACATTTCAAAAAAAAAATTTGTGAGTGCACAAGTGGTGGCTCATGGACTTGCTATACCGCAAGACTCTTCAACGGTGATTGTGCACCTGCACAGTCACAGCAGATGGCTGCGAGCCATCTCTACAAGGACTACAGTGGGTCTGCACCTTTGATGACCCACCAATACCATTATTTCTACAAGGACTGCAGTGGGTCTGCACCTCTGGTGGCCCACCAATACCGTAATCTCTACCAGGACTACAGTTGGTCTGCTCTGTGATGACCTACCTATCAATATTCTTCAAAACTTCGACTGACTCTGCGGTGGGTTTGCTCTGTTGTGGCCCATTACCTGTCTGCATGTCAAGAATCAGCACTGTCTTTCAGTAGGAAGGACAACACTACTTCTTCAAGACTGGTTGAAATCCGCTACTTCCGTGTGCATTGTCTTTTACTGCTCAGACTTTGAGGAAAAAAAAAACTGCAATTTTACTGTGATGAATGATCAGGACTGTCTTTATGGACTGTGAGAAAATTTTAGCTTTTGATCAACATTGTATCAATAAGTGTGTGCATATGATTTCTTTGTTATTGTAATTGCGAAATTTTTTTAACAAATATGTATTGGCCAGTGCCCAAAACAATTTGTAAAATTTTTTGTGGGCAGCATGGGGGCTATGTAAGTAGGCTGTTTAGGTTCTATGTAAGTAGGCTGTGTAGGTTTTCTTATTGGTAACGCCACGTAGCGCTCTGTATGAAAATCACTGGCTGTGCTGTGTGCTGTCTGTGGCTAATTTGCATTGTTGTCTGCCATTGTAGTGTTGGGCAGCTGGATGTTAACAGCGCGTAGCGTTGCGCAGTTGGAAGTGAGCCGCCAGCAGTGGTGGATGTGGGGGGGGGGGGGGGGGGGGGAGTGAGATGGCGGATTTTTGAGAGCGGATAATCTGTACGTGTGTCCATCAGAAACAGTAAACTTGTAAGAATGGATGTCATGAAATGCTATATATATTATGACTTTTGAACACTATTTAGGTAAATACATTGTTTGTTCTCTATCAAAATCTTTCATTTGCTAACTATGCCTATCAGTAGTTAGTGCCTTCAGTAGTTTGAATCTTTTATGTAGCTGGCAGTAGTGGCGCTCGCTGTATTGCAGTAGTTCGAGTAACGAAGATTTTTGTGAGGCAAGTGACTTGTGAAACGTATAGGTTAATGTTAGTCAGGGCCATTCTTTTGTAGAGATTTTTGAAAGTCAGATTGCGTTGCGCTAAAAATATTGTGTGTCAATTTAAGCACAGTCATGTATAATTGTTCAAAGGGGACGTTTCACACTAATCTGCTAGGCGGATTCATGCCGGGGACTGGGACACCTTCCTGTTCGGAAAGCAGCGCGTTAGACCGCGCGGTCAGCCGGGCGCGCTGCTTGTTGTCATAGTTTCGGAGACTGATGTTATTACTGGCAGGATGCGTTTGTCACAGAACTTCCTTTTTAAATTTTTGGGGATACTCGTCTTATGGAGAATGTAACCAAGATTATCTAATACCATTCAGGTCCGGGCAATTTGCCGGGTGATCTCTACTAACTGTTTACCTTCTACATGTTGAATTTTATGCCCGAGATAAATATATTGATTTATTACTTCCATAGCATAGTTTCCGACATAGGCTGTAATGTTGACAGCGTTCATGACTGATCTTTTGAAGATTGATATTGAGCCTGCAGCATAAGAAGCATTTTTGGTTTCTCGGATCATTGTTTACAGGTCGTTTGTGTCACTGCTAAAGATATTGATGTCATCTGGAAAGGGACGATGTTTGAGACGTTTTCCTTGTTGATACTTTTCTATCACCAGGATAGATACGTTAACCATTGGCCAGAATGAAGACGAATAACTTAGGTGAGATCATGTCTCCCTGTGTGATATTTCATCTCATGGGAAACTTTCCAGTGATCTTAGTTATTCGTACTCGACTCACCGTCAGACCCCAACTTCGATATGTCGTCGTTCGTACCTAACAACTTCCCCATACAGGGGAGGACATTTTAATTGAAAGTCGGTGCCTGGCATCGGCGGATAAATACGATATTACTGCGCCTGTGTTGTTACGAAGAAAAAGTCAACATTCTTTCGGACAGGTACTCAGCTCTAATTGCCTGGGGTGCAAAAAAGGCTTTTAGTGCATGTTCCCTCGGGATTGGAGGCGAGGAAGAACAAATGCTCACATAGGGCAGGAGGCCTGCACCCATCAGGACTGTGAGAGGCAACCAACCACTACCACAGGCGTCGCATTAGACCTCGATAACACTCATATGATATTGGGGTAACCTAGAGACATTGTTCATACGAAACAATCAGAGACTAAATTAATAACATGCTGGACCAACTGCGAAGTGCTGCACAGAAAATTAACACCACGCTCAGCTTAGTTCTTACATAAACGATTGAGTGTGGAAAACCCCTTCAACATGGAAGTTCTTAGCTTTTGTTGATGAAACTTCATTAGTTGTACTATAGCAAGCAGTCATAGTAGCTGGTTTTTGCCGTTCTTTCAGTGTTTAGAAACTGATTGACAGTTTTGATTCATGATCACTTATCTTAGACATAACCAACAGTGTTCTGTTTCCCTTGTTCCACATTCTGGTGACACCTGCGTATTTCATGCAGACTGTATCTTCTCCACTCCTTTTTGAGCCAGCGTTTTCGATAATGGTGTGTGAATTCCACGGGCAGTAGATTCTCTTGATTGGGAACTTTGTCATTTGTAGCTTACAAGGAGTCTCTGTGGAGATCTAAGTTTTTCAATCAATGTTGTATTAGCTTTTCATTTGTGTTTATCTGTTGAGGAGATGATCCTAATGACTACATTCATAAGATAAATACTATCGAAGTCTATAATGACCAAAAGACGTATTGCCTACTCATAATTTTTACTATATAACCACAGAGACGCTTCAGAAGAATGACTCCCATCTGGTGAATGGGCTTAACAGTTTTCAGCATACTTCAAACAAAAAAACTGATACATTTACTGATTCATTACAATTAGTTTGCAGCTGATACATCTAATTCACCAATCGGTGGTGGTCCGCAGCTCGTGGTCGTGCGGTAGCGTTCTCGCTTCCCGCGCCCTGGTTCCTGGGTTCGATTCCCGGCGGGGTCAGGGATTTTCTCTGCCTCGTGATGACTGGGTGTTGTGTGATGTCCTTAGGTTAGTTAGGTTTAAGTAGTTCTAAGTTCTAGGGGACTGATGACCATAGCTGTTAAGTCCCATAGTGCTCAGAGCCATTTGAACCAAATCGGTGGTGATTGTTGCTTGCCCGTGTAAGTTATTTTCATCCAGGTGTATGATTTAACTCGAATCATGGGATGTGTTGAATCTGTCGCCCACCTGTGGGTTACCTTCCTTGGCTTGCCTGCGGAAACATGGGCAAAGTCCCCCACAAGTCCCTACTTCAAGGAAAAGAAGCACGTCGGGACCACTCATTGGTTCGATGCTGCGCTTCGTTTCCTTGAGCATAACGTCCCAAGACAACCCATGTACTGTGTAATAAAAATAAAAGTCGGGCTCCAGAGAATATGTGGTCGTTCATAGTCTTTGGAATTCCTCTACAACGTCCACAAGCAAGCACACGTCTGTGTCCACATAAAGCTGTGCATATTATCCTAAAGTGGAGATTCCCGCCAGACGTTCACAGCATGCTCACACTCTGCATCAGTTGTAATATCACCTACAAGGTTGCTGGAGAATTCAGTTATGTTGGGAAGCCTGGCTTCGTTAGTCCCGCTACACTGTCCACATACTCACATGGGAAAATCCCCTTCCTAGCCTCAAGCTGAAATTTTCCTCGTCCAGAAATGCAGCTCGATAGAGTTTAAGCAAGTTCGTGGAGTGGTGCTTGTATAAAAAGCGAGTCAAGGAAGTGGAGCATAATTCTTAACGCTATTCGCTTAGAGAGCGAAGTATATTTCTCAACACTCCTAGGCAGGACACTAACCTCATCATTCTTCGTACCGAAATTAACCAAATGCTCAAAGAGAAACTGTCATACCCATTTAAATTATGAAAGAAAACGGGTATGTGTGGCGGTAACTATACTTCGAGTTGCATGTGTTATGGGCAGTGCCATGGAACTTCTAAAAGATCTAAGGAAGTTATTGAAATTGTTATTGACGCATACAGCCACGAAACATGTCTTTATGACACAAAATCACACACATACGATAACAAAGACGCCAGAAAATACTCACTCGACAAAATAGCTGAGTCGCTGAAATACGTTAGGTTTTCTCCTCGTGCTGAAATTGTAATGAAGACGAAAACTTCATGCACGACGTTTGTGTCACAATCTAATAAAAAATAAACATTGACAAAGAGTGGTATGGGATATGCTGACGCGTATGAATCCATAGCGTGGCATTTTAAGAAACTTATGTTTTTGCGAGACCACGTTCAGTCAAGGAATGGAATTTGCAGCGTGAACTACACTAAAAACAGTAACGTCACAGCAGATAATTTTTTATTCTTCAGTTCTCTGCGGTTAATACAGTAAGTGAAAAAAACTAAGTTGGTAACTGGTTTCTCTTGGCTAACTTCACAAGAAACAGTATACTAACAAAAATGCGATTGTGTATGAATAGCTTAGTTGTGTGATGGGTTTAGTTCCCAATTCTAAGATGGGGCTTTGAGCCCCAATTGTCTTTTTTTTTAACTTAAAATTAAATACGGTGTGAAGTCGAGTTCGTGGCCCACGATCTTGCACAGTGTTCCATGTTGGCCATAAATATCCAATCACAGAAGGTATAAGGCAGACACTGCAAGCTGTCTACAATTATCACTATTTTTCAGGGTGTCTGCCTTGTCAGTGAGATCCCAGAATCTCCCATTGATGTTAGTGGGAATTTCTGATTTCTGAATTATAGAGGATTGTGAAGTTGCACAAGATGGCCAGCCATTTCAAACAGCATCATCGTTATCATCATACAGTAGTCATCGTGGAAAAGGTATGATCAAAGGGACAAAAAGGAAGAGTGCTTACTCAGAAGAAGAAAATGCTATGTTGAAAAGAGCTGATAATATACTGACCGGCATAATCAATCAAAAACTGCTCCAACTGATGTTTAAGTACTTGGTTCGTATGTAATTGCTTCTCTACAGAAAATAAAAAGCAGAGCTCTGGTGATGAAAGCTAAGAAAGAGCGCGAGATTTAACATACTTCGTACTGTACAAGAGGAAGACCTGTGTAATAATGGGTAACAAGGCTGTTTATTTCTTTGTGTGAGATATCTGTTTATGATTTATCTTGAACGTTCATTGAAGTTATAGTAAATTCAAATTAAAAAAGTTATTGCTAATACCAACTAAGTTTATTTGTGAATATCATACACTCTCCTCCATAGTATATTAACTTTTTAGTCATAATTTACATTACTTATTTTCAAGATTTGGCACTGTATCAATACTGGAATTTTTTTAGATATTCCCACTGCCACTCTACATACTGATTAGTGTTGAAATATTCCTGAAGAATGTGCCTCACATTCCTATCTCCTTTAACTGACTTTCGTTTACCTAATGTTCGTATGCCCCTCAGATTATTCTGCTAGCGTCCTGCTGCAATGATAACACAGTAATTTGTGTTATCTTTCTTTTCCAGTTGTCCAACATAACTCTTCCCACATGTATCCAGTAAAAAATTATGTAGCACGCAAGTAGACAGTGTGATTTTCTCTGCAGTTTCAACAGGTAGCTCCATTCTTTCAGGAGAATCCTGAACGTGTTGCTCAGTATTCCAAAAGCATTTTCTGAAGTTCTTCTTGCCCTGCTCAAACGGTAATTAAATATTTTCTATTGATTTGTGACATTTCCCTTATAAGGCTTCATTGTATGCTCTGATGAGAGGAAAGCATCATCAGATACAACTCTAAAAGGCACTGCAGTTTGAGTTCCTGATAATAACTCTGGTGTAGGAACGTCCATCAAATTTTCAGCGCCATTAAGTATTTCACAGAGTGGACTGTTCTGGAACTCTGCTGCATGTCTAATTCACCCGTTGCAACGTACATACACACATGTAAATTTATACCGTGGATCAACAAGTGCCAGTAACATGATGCTGTTATCTCCTTTGTAATTGTGGTAGTATGATCCCATGTGAATTGGTGGTCGGAATTCCTCACGATTCGCGTATAAAGCACCAAGACAGTATGGAAAGTTCCAAATGTCTTGGAACTTTTTTGATATATGTTTGCATTAACTTTCTGTTGGTGGCATCTGAAAGTCAGAAAACGTGATGTGAATATGTCAATGTGACTTTCATACCCACGAACTGTAAAATAAGTATGATCTTAAAGTCGGGAATCACTAGTATAGGACATGATGTATTATGAAGTGCACTGAATTTATCTGAAAACAGTTTTGGCCTATAAATGGTAAGGTTCAATTCTTAACATAAATTTTCACGATGTAGAGCTACATTTTGAATACAGTTGCCAAACCATAAAAACATGTGAAAATGCCTGGACACAGGCATAACTGATGGTTGGATCAGAGAAACATCCTTACCCCTAAATATTTTCTAGAAATTGTTAAGAATACACCTTTAAAGAATTTGTTGCTATTTCTATTGAATTTAGCAGAATGAAGGGAATGCTAGGGTTTACCAACTAACTAAACGTAACAAATAAAACTGCATCAAAAAGTTGTGGCAGTGGCACCCAGAATGCACCCCCATCCCAAAATGCGTTTCTTGCTGAAAGTAAGAAATTGTTTCCTTATTGTACTTTTCATCTTATTTAAATGTGTTGTTTCATTAACTTATTTAGACCATATTCTCATGAAATTTAAGAAAATCAACGTACCGTCACGTACGAATCCTTCAAGCACTGCTAAACTGCATCTCAAGTTTTAGGAACAATTTAGGATATCGTGCTTACAAGTATTCTGATTGGAAACATTAGGCTTGTGTAGCTTTCTCTAGCATCTAGAAATTTCAGTGTTAGAAATAACCTAAAGAAAATTACGAAATTAGTTACAGCTTACAAATGTGCACTGTATGTACTGCAGCCTAGTACTACTAGGCTCACATAAAGGTACTTACTCACGTCTTTGGAGCCTAGATGCATTCTTGCATAACTGTGTTTTGCTTCATTATTCTTGGAGCTACTAAACGAAGAAATGTCAAGAATCCTGTCTCGCTCATTCTCAGAAAGTTTTTGTATGATTTCCTGTCCTTCAACCTCATCGTGTAACGGACTGTGCAACTTCCGACCGCCGTAGTCACGTCTTAAAATCTAAGGTCTACTCCACTATCTTCTGGTATGCCAACGCAAATTTGTTCGTGACGTCACCGAGATATTACTGCACTAAAGACTGCATAAGCAGCAGCCGCCACTCTCACTTTGTCATCAGCCTTTTTGTAAAATAATTTTGCGCCATATGGAGTCTTGTGCGTACAAAAGCATCTACCAGATGCCATACCAGCTCTTGGAACAGGAAGTTGTATCATCTTATTGGACCATTAGAGGCGCAAGATGTGTCCTCGTTAACAATTTCAAACAATAGTTTGGGGGAAGAATGTATATCTGATTCAACCTTCAGCTATGCCCTGTGTCCAGGCATTATCACATGTTTTTTTTATAATCTGGCAGTTATATTAAAAATGTAGCCCTACATTGTAAAAGTTTATGTTAAGAATTGAATCTTACCATTTATAGGCCAAAACTGTTTTCTGACAAAATCAGTCCACTTCATAATTCAGCATGTCTCATACATGGTGATTCCAGACTAAGATCATACTTAGTTTTCAGTTCACGTGTATGAAAGTCAGATGCCATCAACAGAAAGTGAATGCAGACATATAACAAAACAGTTCCAAGACATTTGGAACTTTCCAAGCTGTCTTCGTGCTTTGCACGCAAAGCATGTAGAATTCCTACCACCAAAACATATGGGATCATACTACCACAATTACAAAGGAGATAACAGCATCGTGTTACTGGCACTTGTTGATGCACAGTATAAATTTACAAGTGTGGATGTAGGTTGCAACGGGAGAATTAGTCATGGAGCAGTTTTCCAGGATAGTCCACTCTGTGAAATTCTTACTGATGCTTATCAGGAACTCAAACTGCAGTGCCTTTTAGAGCTATAGCTGATACTCCCTTCCTCTGATCAGAGCATACAATGAAGCCGTATAATGGAAATCTCTCACAGCAACAGAAAATATTCAATCACCGATTGAGCAGGGCAAGAAGAACTTCAGAAAATGCCTTTGGAATACTAAGCAATACGCTCAGAATTCTCCTTAAAAATGGAGCTACCTCTTATAACTGTAGAGAAAATCACACTGTCTACTTGTGTGCTACATAAATTTTTACTGGACACATGTGGGAAGAGTTATGTTGGACAACTGGAAAAGAAAGAGGACACAAATCACTGTGTTATCGTTCCAGGAGGACGGCAGCAAAATAATCTGAGGGTCATAGGAAGATTAGGTCAACACAAGTCAGTTAAAGAAGGTAGGAAGTGAGGGACACTCTTCAGAGATATTTCTACACTACTGAGTATGTGCAGTGGCAATGAGAATCTGTAAAAAAAAGTTCAGTACTGATACAGTTCCAAAACTTGAAAATAAGCAACGTAAATTATTACTAAAACGTTAAAATAGTATGAAGGAGATTGTATGAGATCCATAAATAAACTTAGTTGGTATTACCAATCAATTTTTTAATTTCAATTTGCGTTAACTACAATCCACATTCAAGGCAAAACACTGCATTCAACTTGTATTTTATAGATATCAAGCAACTAAATTTTAATGAAAGTAAATAAACAGACTTCCTACACAAGTGGGGTTCGAACTCACCATCTTCGAATTGGGAACTAAACGCATCAGGCAACTAAGCTATTCAATGTCATCACATTTTTGTTAGTATAATGTGTCTTATGAAGTTCGCCAAGAGAAACCAATTAACAGCTTAGTTTTTTTTTAACTTACTGTAGTAACTGCAGAGCAAACTGAAGAGTAAAATATTATTTTCTGTGTCAGTACTGTTTTAGTGTTGTTAGAGCTTTCTTGTGTGAAATCTGCGCTGCAAGTTCCTTTCGTTGCCTGAATGTGGTCTCGCAAAAACATAAGTGTCTTAAAATACCACACTGTATTCCCATACTACTCTTTGTCAAAGTTTTTATTTTATTAGCATCTGACACAAAAGTCGTGAATAAACTTTTCGTCTCCATTATAATTTCAGCATGAGACGAATGATTTTGTGACATAAAGACATGTTTCGTGTCTGTATGAGTCAATGACAATTTCAGTAGCTTCCTTACACCACTTATCACACAGTGCACTACTGGTAGCGAAAACAGAAATATGCACTCAAATGGCAGCAATATGGCGCGGAATATAGCTTCGTTTGTTTGCATTCTATTGACTATGCGATGGCACGCCACCAGATGGCACGCAAGGTAACTATTCACACGAAAAAATTTCATCTCTACGCCAGTCATGGCTCAAGAAATGTCTTCGGGTGTACAGGGCTTTATACGGCAGGCCACAGATGTGGCAGTCAACTGCCTTCATGTACAAATCTTAATCCTCCTTCGATTTGGTCATCAGAATGCAGGAGCTGTAAAGTGTATCAACCTCCTATGAATGTTCTTCGAGCTCAGGGACCTGCAAAACCGGAGGATTATTCCCGATATAAGATTTGTATCGGTTAAGATTCAAATCATAGGACGAAATCACTTGGTATGATGCCGCATATGGTAGATGTTTTTCTGCAAAGGTGATATGTGAGGCTGTAGGGTCACCTTCACAACAGGCCACAGGAGCGAGAAGACATTCAAAGTTGTCGTATGCCACAAACGGGTATCGCTCCTGATTATAAGCATTTTTAAACTTTATGAATTTTCCTCAGTAGGCATAAAAACATGTACCAGGTGTTTGGAAGTGCAGTCTGCTAGATGCTTGCTAACAATTTGCATGAGGAAAAGACATTCAGACGCCTTAAGCAAATATGTTGTTTATTATTATGTTTTCTCATTTGGGATGAGATGAATTAGGAAATATCCCTGATGCAGCAGTAATGATAACTGCCTTTCTTCTTATTTTTGTCATCTGAGAACAGCATCATGTTTTCATGCGTATTACGCTCACTAGAAACTTTTGAGAAAAGGAGGGGTTTATCCTGTCTGTTCTGCTCATCTCACTTGCATTTCTCTAGGCCACAAACATGAACCGAACATGAATATGAACAGGAACCAATATTCTGGTATTCTGCACCTGGATCTTGATGGGGAACTCGATATCATCAAAGTTATATCACTTATGAATGTCAAGGAATCTACCGTATTGAGATGTGCACTGGATATTTTTTGTGCAGTTTCTTTCACAAGCCAGGATTGGGCAAAACAAGTACTGTCGGTTTTAGTTTCGTCGTTAATACATGTCCTTTTATTAGCTATATCCTTAGGAACTTGCCATAGCTTGACCATCCATTTACTGGATCGTAGATATGTGCATGGATGTCAAGGCGTAGTATTTGGCTGAGTGCTTTAGCTGGCCCACTAACTTCTATCTTGGAAAACTGGTCAAGTATAGCACTCAAGGTCGACTCACGAAACCACTCGGCGATCGATGTGCTCCGCGATATCATCCCCCCCCCCCCTCCGCCCATCAAAAGATAATGAAGGCTTGTCTCTTCAGTGCCAGAGGTCTGTTTGAGGAGGTGCGGCAGTTCAATGCACAGTGAAGTGCTGCATTTAATGGCGGGATACAACAGATCATCAACAACGCTGAGGAGCTCAGATTCCAGAGCAAGGAGGCACGCTTTCAGAAACCCAACAGGGTTCCAGTACCCTCCTGCTGGGTTTTAGATCCTAGTGAACGAGCGTATGGAAGAATTATTGTGGGAATTTAAGGATTCGTTTTTCCCGCAAGGGCCATTACAAAATGGCTCTAAGCACTATGGGACGTAACATCTGAGGTCATCAGTCCCCTAGACTTTAGATCTATTTAAACCTAACTAACCTAAGAACATCACACACATCCATGCCCGAGGCAGAATTCGAACCTGCGACCACAGCAGCAGCGCGGTTCCGCGCTGAAGCGATTAGAACCGCTCCGCCACAGCGGTCGGCGGCCATTATCAGCAACTCCATTAGTTCAACATAGGATACAAACAAGAAATGAAGCACCTGTTTACTGTAAACCATATAGAATACTGACGTATTTGCAGCTGACTGTGGAGGATTTCATTGATCAGCAGCTTGCGGATAGTATTATAGAGCATAGTAATAGTTGCTGGGGAGCGGGCATTGTCGTTGTGCCTAAGAAATCTATGGATCTAACTAAGAAATACAGGTTGTGTTGTGACTACTGATACCTCAACAATGACAGTCACGGACGCATACCCCATTGCAAACGTATCGGAGACTTTGGAACACTTAGGACGGTGCCAGTACTTTTCTACGATGGATTTGACAAATGGTTATCATCAGTTAGAGGTGGCTCCAGAGGATCGTCCAATATCTGCTTTCTCTACTCATGGAGTCAATTACCAGTACATTAGAATGCCATTCGGTTTGAAAAACGCTCCAGCAACGTTTCAGAGGTTGCTAGACAGTATCTTGAGGGGTTGGAAACCACGGCAGTGTCTGGTCTATTTGGGTGACATTACAGTGTTTTCATGTAGTATGAAGCAACATAGACAGCTGTTAATGGAAGTCTTTATGAGACTAAGAGCAGTTCGTTTGACGTTGAGCCTGGATAAGTGTCATTTTGCATTAGAAGAAGTAAAATATTTGGGTCATATTATCAGTAAGGACGGAGTGCGAACAGATCCGACGTTGGTACAGGCTGTAAGGGATTTTTGGGAACCGAAAAGAGTTGAGGAAGTGCAGTAATTCATCGGAATTTGCAATTTCTATCGAAAGTTCGTGAAGAGTTTTGGAGATTTAGCACAGCCGTTGACGTGATTGTTACGGAGGGGTGTGAAATTTGAGTGGACAGAAGACTGTCAGAAAGCGTTTGACAAACTGAAAGAAGTGTTGACATCAAGCCCAGTTCTTGTTCAAATGGCTCTGAGCACTATGGGACTTAACTACTGAAGTCATCAGTCCCCTAGAACTTAGAACTACGAAAACCTAACTAACCTAAGGATATCACACACATCCATGCCCGAGGCAGGATTCGAACCTGCGACCGTAGCGGTTCCAGACTGTAGCGCCTAGAAACGCACGGCCACTCCGGCCGGCTTCCAGTTCTTGTGTTTCCAGATTTTGAAAAGGAGTTTATACTAGTATGCGATACATCGAATCAAGCATTAGGGTGTGTTCTTAGTCAGGAAATTGACGGGAAAGAACATCCTGGCCGGTCATTGTTGCCCTGCGGTTCTAGGCGCTTCAGTCTGGAACCGCGTGACCGCTACGGTCGCAGGTTCGAATCCTGCCTGGGGCATGGGTGTGTGTGATGTCCTTAGGTTGGTTAGGTTTAAGTAATTCTAAGTTCTAGGGGACTGATGACCTCAGATGTTGTCCCATAGTGCTCAGAGCCATTTGAACCAAAGAACATCCTGTAGCCCATGTGTCTAGGCAGTTGAATGCAGCAGAGAGGAATTACTCAACAGCTGAGAGGGAGATGCTTAGCTTAATCTATGGAACCACATATTTTAAATGTTATTTATATGGGAGAAGATTTCGGGTAGTGACAGATCATGCTGCATTGAAGTGGTTGTTGGGGTTGAAGGATCCATCCACTAGACTCGCTAGATGGGCTGTGAGGCTTAGTGAATTCGACTATGAGGTGGCGCAAAAGCCTGGGAAGAAGTACGCTAATGCGGATGCACTAAGTAGGAAGGTGGTAAAAGTAGAAGTCATAGGTTATGACCTAGCAGTAAGGCAAGAATTACAGGACGCGGACAACGATTATAGATTGTATCAGACACAGCCACAATTTAATATGTAGGACGGTCTTCTGTGCAGGGAAACGAAGTTAGGGCCAAGGCTGGTAGTGGCAGCGATGTTGAGGGATGAGGTTTTAAAGGAGCACATGATTACGTGTTATCTGGTCATGGAGGGTGTAGAGCGACTAATATTAGAGTGGCGGAGAGGTATTGGTGGAGAGGTAGGAAAATAGATGTGGATCAGTATGTCAACAATTATGTGCGCAGTGAGCAGATATGAGCCGGAAACAGTTATAGCTACAACGATTGCCGGAAGCGACATGTCCATTCTCTATGCTGGGGATTGATGTCTGAGGACCTTTCAGGTGAACTCCATTGGGGAGCAGATTCGTTCTGACAATAATATACCATTTTTCGAGGTATGTGTAGATGGTGGCTATGCTAAATCAACAGGCAGCAATTGTGACGCAAGCGTTAGTAAACCTGGAATTTGAAGTTTTGTGTACCGGAGACAATAATAACTGACCAAAGGACCAACTTCATTTCGGATTTAATGAAGGAGCTGTGCAAATTGTTGACGTAAAGAAGTTGAGGACGAGCGCGTTGCATCCACAGGCCAACGGAAGGACAGAACAGGTACACAGAACAATTGGGAAGCTGTTGAATTTTTATGTGGATTCTCATCACCATCAGTGAGACAAATGTTTGAAGCATACTGTATTCGAATACAATGCAAAAGCCCATACAAATACCGGTTTGTCTCCATATGACGTAGTGTACGAGCGAAAAATGCCATCACCATTTGATTTGGTGAGGCTACAGAAAGGAATGACCAGTGAATCTGTACGTCAGTTTGCAAGGACAATTCGGGATGTTTGGAAACGGGTACAAAAGGCGAATAAAAAGGCTTTGGAAAGGCAAGAAGACGTAGTAAAGCGGAAAGGAAGTCTACCGCAGTATATAATGGGGCAATGGGTAATGCTGTCCAGCCCCTATAAGCAAAAATGGAAAACGAAGAAGTTCCTCGCGAGGTATCAAGGGCCATACCAAGTTGTTGAAACCACATCTCCCGTTAAGCTTCAGCTGCCAACTAGAACGATAGTACACATTGGGCAGTTACGGCCATTTAAGGGTTGCCTGGATGTGATTCCAGGCATGTCACAGGAAGGAAAGAGGAAGAAAGAGAGAGTGAAGAGAGGTGCTAAGCACACAGAAAGCCAGGAAGATACAGTACAGCATGAAGTACCGTATACTTTGCGATCCAGGAAGTAGTAGAGTATTTGTAGCTTATTTTCCTGTCATGTATCATTGGGGTTGCGTAGAGTAATTAACGTTGTATTTTCATATGTTGTATGTATTTTCGGATATAGCCTGCTGTGGACAATAGTCCTTCTAAAGAGGGAGGAAGGGTGATTGTGATCCCTGTTCTCAGGTCACTGAAAGGGGGAGCGTTGGCGGTTATTCATCTCTTCATCATCGAGCTGGACGCCTTACGGGTGTAGACCGGGATGGGGGTGTGCTATACTCAAGGCAGGAAGATGTGGTGGTGTTGAGTCACCAGTGGGAATTAAGGCTGGTATGGAACGTATGGGAAATGCGGAATGAAGTAAGGAGGCTTGTGGAAGTATTCGAAGAGCTTACACAATGTGCAAAGGGCAAGGGAATGCTGAAGGAAATTGCAGGAGCGTATAAGAAATTGCATGAGGCTTCTAAGACGCTATGGAAGCAGGTAGGACGGATGAAGGAAGCGGTGCTGCGGGTAAGACAGAAACAAGGATGGCAGAATGCAGGGGGAAAAATTTTAAAGACAGTTTTTGGAACCGCAGAGGAAAGCGATATAAAAGAACTGAACAACATGGTGGAAGCGGTGAGGCAACTCACAGAGGAGAGTAGGGCAATGGAAGCTTGGCATGCAACTCAGATAGGGACATTGGAAGTCCTGAATAACACACGGTTACTCCACGCATTAGCAAGGCAGGTAGTGGAATATGCTAAGGCGTCGGAAGATATAATAAATCGTAATCTGGGAACCCTACAGCGGCATCTAGAATTGCTACATAGCAGGGTGGTGTTAGCCAGAATTTCGCAAGGAGTAGCTGACAGTGTGTGGGATGTGCAGGGAGTAATAACGAATCTGCAAGAAGCGCTGCATCATGCATTGCAAGGCCAGATAAGTGCCGATATGTTACCGCCGGACCAATATTTATGCAGGTTGTGCAAGGTGCAGAAGGAACTACCGTCAGGGTTATATTTTATAATGGAGCCCAGTGAGCAAAATTTGACGTTTTTCTACCATGTTGCAACAGTAAGGGTAACAGCCGACCACGCAAGAGTGTATATTTTGGTCCAATTCCCGGTTATGGGGAGGAACGGGAGGTTTCAGTGTTGCACGGTTCACCCATAATCCAGCGAAATGGGGAGCGTTGAGTGAGTTTGTGGAAGTGAAAACTAAAGAGGTATTGCTGATCTCAGCAACTACAATCCGGTACGCCGAAATCGCAAGGAAGGACTTACGAAGCTGACATAGAAGGAAGGTAACGGTATGTCCAACCAGGATGGTAAGTAGCAATCTGAAGACATGCACGGTGGAGTTATTTTTAGCGAGGGGGAAAGGAATAGACTGTCCAAGGGACATCGTGGAACTAAAGCTGAGTTTGTATTGGATCTAATCCACATACGAGAATTTAGTAGTAGTAGCAAGTCGTTTTAGCAGGGAGTATTTGCAGAAGTGAAACAATAGAGCTCAAGGGAAGCGGAATTTTAATCAGTGGAACTAAGTGTCACATAATAGGATCAACCCTCCACCCGCCAGCGTCAATTGCAGGAGTCACGCAATTGAATGTTACGCAGCCACAGCTGTACTGGCCAGAATCCACCTTAGAGGTTTTGCCAAGGCAGAAGCTGACCTTGTTAAATCAAACTCTGGAGCCAGGTCTGTTGAGATCCGTAAACCAGTTCATTTTAGAGCAAGAGAGGCGCATATCAGCCGAACATCTTGTGCAACATGTCGCTCAGCGTAGGGAAAGGCAATGGCAAGTATCGATCATTTTGAGTACCTCTGTGCCAAGTGTCATCGCAGCCTTAACTTTGTTATGTATTTTTTTCTTTCTTATCAGGCGGAGAGCGGGAACCAAGGGTAGTCCAAGTCCCAGTGGACTGGATACCGAAGGCGTGAGACGAGTAGGTAAGGGGTTTGGTTGAGCAGTGGTCGTCTAGTAAGGAATTTTTACGTTTTGTTCCATGTCATGGTTTTATAGGCCACTAGACCACATTTAAGTTTTCTAATAGTAAGGAAATATGCCATAGGTGCTAACCCAAACAAGTTAAGAGCTAGTTAAGCGTCGACCCGGGGCCGGGTGTTTCGGAATAGGGGAATAATGTAGAGGCATGACCGTTTAGGATAGCGAAACATAGTTTTCTGCAGTATTCTGAGCGCAAGTTACAGCCAGGTGATGGCCGGATTGCAGTGAGTTATGCATACCAACAGTTTCGAAGTAGAATAGAGGCCACAGGGCCGTCAAATTGCTGAAAGAGTATATGTAGCAGTTTTGCATGTCGCAAATCACAAGCAGAAGGGGCCCACTAGCCAACCAAGCATGTTATGAGTACGTGACACGAAGCGGCATGTATGGCAAAACAGAGGCACACAGCTGCACATAAATAGTGCGGGTTTCTAACAAGATTCATTCAAGTGTGGCAGCTCCCCTGGACAGCGGGCATGTCACACCACCACCTACACGCAGCAGCAGATAGGACGCCAGCCTTACAGTCCACAGTGGGTCGATGGTGCGGCCCTGTGAGGGCAACGTGGGGTCCATAGCCAGCCAGCAGCGGGCCACTCCACGGCTCACAACTGTGGGCAGTCGTCCAGGCTTTCAACACACGCCGGAGGCATCCCAAGGCGAGGGCCACAGATTCGGAGTCCGAATCACGCAGCTGGCCGCCTGCGGTTCACACCGAGCGGCGCTGAGTCGGCAGGGATGCATACTGCTGAGTTGATTGCCAGCATCCTGATGACGCCACAACTCTGCTGGCATACAAGGCCGACATACAGTGAGTGCACGGGTCACTGAGGCAGCCATTCCGCGCCAAGGCGTTTTGTAGACAGCGATGTGGTGTCCTCAGCATTGCGGGACCCAGTGATGCAGACCGAGAAGAATGGGAGCACTGTAGTTGGAAACAATTAATCACTTGGAAAGCTTGGATGAGTCTTAATACGGTGCCTTCTACCTCTTCCCACTACATCTGGTCATCCTGATACATTCGCTGATAGAAGTTGCCACTACAATCCTGCAAATTTGAACAGTGGTGTTTATTTGAATTTCTGACTTCAAGACTATGGTGTAATTCTTCCAGAAGTGATTGTAGGACAGTTTCCCACCAATTTAGAAACTCCCCCGGCCAATGGTGGTGGCTCATACACCAAAGTGAGTACCTCTCGTTCGTTCAGTAAGGGGCAGTGGAGTTGGGCAAAAATGTCTCCTGCCATTTCGAAAAACATGAACAGCTCCAGCATGGACAATAGTGTCTATGGATTGGAAAATCCATCTTCAACCCATCCCACTGCATCACCATTATTTGCAGAAAAGTATTCCCTCTACCCTCTACGGTTGTCAGTTGGCACATCCTTCCATTCCTGATGTAGGAGGCTATGGATGCTGTCCACAGCTGCATGCTTACAGGTAATACACATATTAAACTCCTCTCTGTCCAACACCAACATCTTGTCAGTTGAACACATTTCCCACCAAAAATAAAGACAGCCCTTCCTTTCTAAACTTTTTCCCGCCAGTTCACAAGTGGGGGAGGGTGTAGTGGGGCAAGGGAGGGCTGTCAGGATTTCGCACGAGGGGGAAAACGTGGCTCAGAATTGATCTGGCAAATGGTGACCAAAAAAGTATCGCAGGATTGGCATTCTTTTTTCCAATGGAGGAGGAGGAGGAGGATGAGGGTGGGCGAAGGTGGGGGAGTGGTGGGGGATTTCTCAGGATAGGTTATCCCCAGGAGGTCATAAATGAACCCCCAGTGGGTCATAAATGAATTAGCATAACAACAGGTTAAGGGGAGGGGGAGGGCTATAATTTGCCCCTGGATGTATGCTTACACCTGGATGTATGCAACCCTCACAAACAAAATGAGCCACAGTCGCCTTCAACCCACAAGTATGGTATTGGTTTCGTTTTCGAAAATTTCTGGCAGAATATTGCTCCCATTTCTAATTTCTGGAACATACAACATTACTTACAGTTGTGGGGTAAGTTTAACGATTTTTTAAGACAACGCATGTAGATACTGGTTTCATAGCTATTTTATCGATTTTGTCCAACTCTTTAACAAAATACACGTAAATATTGGTTTTGTTACTATTTTACCGATTTTAGAGGATTGCAAAGGTATATTGTGAATGCTTAACTTCCGAAATGCATCACTGAGAAACAAATTCCTGCTACATACCTGCTCTAAGCACACCACTACTATTTCTGGTTTCACCGATTTTTTCAGTATTCCACAAATAAACACTTTTTTAGCAAGAAAAAAGTAAAAGTATTGTTTAATCACCACAATGTGATACTGTAACAAATTACACGAAACTTCAGTGTTAAAAAATATTCATTTAACAACAAATATGCACCAGGTCTATATTTCACTTAAATGAACTTATCCCACCCCTCCACTATTAGTGTGTGACGTCACTATCAGACCCCTTAAGAGTGCAAGACTCTACTGGACTTACAAGAATGACGGCAAATTATACAGAGGAAGTTGTATGCTTTGCTAGTAACCTGCACTTGCGCTACTTCGTCGAGGATAAGAATAGGAGATAGAGAGAGAGTTGTACACTTTAAGAACAAACAAAAAATATATTCTGTACTCGGAACAGTGCATTCCTACCGCATCACAGAACTTCATATTTTTCTGGGAGTGGCACCTGTCTTTGCCGCATCGCTCGCAGTTCTGTGTTGTTATGACGGCTGCTCATCGCTTCTGAGTCACTCTGTGTATCAGCCAAGGGCAGCCAGCAACTGCCCTGCATGAAGTAACATAAGCAAACCCTCCTACCTCCGCATAAGCAGA
The DNA here is from genome assembly GCF_021461395.2 of Schistocerca americana. Classification (NCBI taxonomy): domain Eukaryota; kingdom Metazoa; phylum Arthropoda; class Insecta; order Orthoptera; family Acrididae; genus Schistocerca; species Schistocerca americana. Next base: position 251,675,135 of record NC_060130.1, read on the forward strand.
GCGCTGAAGTAGGCATGCAGACAGAGAGTCATTTTGTAAACCCGTCGAAACCTCCCGCAGCCGGTGAGGCAACAGCTGCTTCTTGAGGACCATGGACGATAACATTTAGGACACCTAACGAAACTTGCTACAAAATTTGCTCCCATTTTAGCGATGTTCAGTCTAATGGGAAGCATCCAGACACCTATCAAGTGGCATTAATACGAGATCCGTCCAATGGTCAATTCGCAAGCTGTATTTAAAAAGAGAAAAAAGTTCGAGATGTGCGCACGGGATTCGATAAGAGCGGCAAGTGCTGTGCTGTTTTAGAGTTACGGTTTCGTAATACCTTCTGGGAAACAACAGTAACATTTCAACATCGTTCAATGTGAATCGTCGTGCAAATACATTAGAAACGGAGACGAAATAATGTGATTACAGCACGTGGAAGGGCAGGGCGCCAGCTGTGTTTTATTCCAACAACACTTACAAGATGGTGCAGCAAATGCACATAAAAAATAGAAGGCTGCCATACACCACGCTTGTCCACCCCTCCTCTCGAAGGCTGTAGTTTTTAATGAATCATTTGTTAGTGGTGAGAATATATGGAGACGTGGATTAGTAGATGCTCCAGTGAAATTATAAAATAAGCTTTGCTGCCACATCACTATCGTAATCGCACAGTAAACGACATCTCCGTCTATTTATACACTACGTTCAAAGTCAACTACCGGTCTTTGCACGTTTCCACGTAAGTTAATGTTCCTAGCCATGGTGTGGAAGATATCGGCCCTATAAAGGAGTAATACTTACATTCATTATGTTCAGGTCAACCACCATCCCCTACACCGATCCTTCACAGATCTTCCTACAATTCGCTACTATCTTCTTACAGACAAATGCATCATCCTAAATTTGCAGCGAAACAAATATCCTACAAGCTGCTGTCCAGTGCATGACGGAAGGTACAACGTGTTGTTATTATCGCTTTCCTTTTTTTCTGACTTAAACAATGATCTTGAAAAAGCAAAAAAATTATATCCTGACATACTATTCCACCGTGTATCACACATCTCGCTCGGAAACTTCAAGAATACGAAACAGCTGTGCAATAAAGACACAGGGACTGCGTCACCTGCCGCCCCCATCATACGTCCTCGATAGCTGCGCCCGCTGGGCTTCCCCTCATATTTAAACAAATCTTTTATTAGCACTCCTCTAAACGTTGAAGTGCCCTGGAACGAGAGGTGCCATTCTCGGAAAAAACAGCGTGCAATTTTTTAACGTTTTCCCGATTCTTCTGCTTCTTCCCCATCCTGTAAAGAAGCGATGAACAACGGCGGCTGACAGGGGCGATTAGAATGTTTTCAGAGAACGTTGTGAATATATCGTGCTCCTAGGAATACGCCTAGCAAGTTTATTTTGTCAGGATTCGTTAAACTTGTCGTGTTACAGTGTAGATAATCATCACGTTTACTTAAATAAAGTCAAGAGATTCATTGCGAAAAAGCCGCATTTTTCCTCAGTGTAATGTGGGTTTTGGTGATTCCATAATTTGAGTTATATTTGTTGCTGAACCGCTATTTTCGGCACGGTCGTTAGTTCGGTTGAGGACTTGCTCCCGTATTTGCTAATTAACACTCTCACGTACAATGTGACATGAATGACTGAATAGTTTTCATGTTTTTGCAATGAGTACGGGCGTTGTACCACGTTAACACCATGTTAAGTCCACAGTTGATTGTATCTATTTATAGCATTCAATAAATCACCGATAAATATTTTTTATGCAACTTGGACTTAGTCCTGTGTAGTACCAACCACCAGTCGGGCCTTGAGTACATTCTCCTCTCCGCTAGAAGACGAGCCAGTCGATAAATTATCATCTCACTGAGCGGAACTAATACCTATACCTGTATCTAAATTTTCGTATGCCAGCTTTTGCGTATTTTATTACATCTTTGGATGACCTGGTACAAGAACAGCAGTCGACCCGCCATAGGTCTGTAAAATTGCATTGTACCCAGTTTTCTGAATAGAATAAATATCAACATGCCGGGAAAGGGATTCACTGAAGTTGTCAAAACTTTGGTACATACGAGGGACTTAGATTTTTGTCCCTTTGAAACCCTCCTACAGTAATAGTGCATGTTGCTTTGTATGTACTGTGTAATTTATCGTGTACTGTGAGTTGTAGAGCTTATTACGCTTACTACAGAATTCGTGTCATCAAAGACCCTACGCTGATGTTAAATTTAAAGACTTTGGAGGAAGTCTCTATTTAATCTTAAGGAACCACGTTGTTTAGATTTGTCACTTGATACACGATGTGTGCTGTGCTAGGAAAGATCTATGCTACTAATGAACGTCTTTTTCACAAAATGTGATTCACTTTTCCTCTCCCCTCATACATATTCCTCTGATTTCCTATCTCCCCTGTGAAATCACTAATAGAGGATTCTGCTTAGGAAATGTGTGACAAACGTGTAATGAAATCTGTTCCCTGTGTCGTCCTTTCGAAGTCTCCGTATTAATTACCGTTTCGCATTCAGTGAATTTAAAGAAATCAATTAAGTAAATTTTCGCAGGGACTTCGCATAACATTGCACGCAGTGGAACCGGAGCATGGAAGTGGTGTTTCCGTCGTTTACGACATCTATAAATATCTGTAGAAGTCCATAACATATGGCGAAAAACATCTAAAATATGAATATGAAACAGGAATAGGGACAGCAATTTCACAAACAATAGGGGCCCAATTTTAAACTACTTTTCATATCTTCCAGTAAAGTGAGATAATCTACATTCAAAAGACTACTTGGCACAGTTAATTACCCATTTGTATTGCTGGGTTAAATAGGTGTAGCGTTTCCGTGTGGCACGGCTTATAAGAACGTGTGGATGAAATAGAACACGCTTCCCATTTCGTTTGCTACATCATTGTGCGTTAAACGGGTTTTTGCCTCCACAGATTTATTATTGGAATGCTGTAGAGCATTTATTAGATATGCTGCATGTCTTTGCTTTTCCAAGTGTTCACTTTTAATACGAAGCAACAGACTCCGAGTCACACTCAAAGAAGCCCTCTTAGCGGCTTCGTGGAAGGCTACAAAAAATTCGCTTCTATTACTCACCCCACAAAATGCGCGAAAGACAGGCTGCACAAGATAACTGGGTAGAAGCACTGGCCGTAAATTGGCGCCTTAGCTCGTGTCAGCGGGGTGGGGCAGGGCTTTTAATGAGGAGCCACGTACAGGAGTCAAGGCAGCAAAAGAGCCACTCCTGGGAGTGGTCTGTTTTGATTTCCCCAGCGCATTCCAAGTAGGAGCAATGTAGTCGGGAGAGAGATGGCCGAGTACGCGAGTGGGAGCTTGATGAAGGCGCCTCAGTCGAAACACGTGCCTGGCCCGGCCTGGGACAGCTGGGGCACCCGGGTTGCCTTTACTTACGCACGCGCGCTTTCCTCACTGCCATCCGATTTTCGGCATTTTCCGCCCTTTGGCGGGCCACGCAGGCTGCCGGAAAACAAGTCCTTCTGTAATAGCTTTTGTGGCGGCAGCTACTGCCAGAGCGTGAATATTTAATTTTTCTATTCTGAACCATGCTGAGGCCTCCGAGAAACCACTTGACACTGGAGGAGGCAAAACACGTGGGGAATCGGAAAGTGTTCCTGTGTGAAATTTAAGGGAGAGCTGTTTTGATATGAAGCCGGAGATTTTGAAACATTATCTTTTCCTCGTAGTGCGAGACGCATCTCAAAAGGAATGGATGATTGACTTAAACATATAATAAAATGAGAAAAGTATTGATAATTGCAGAAGGAAATATTCTGCCTGTTTCTATATAGGGTTACTATTATTCTCTGAAAACTTTCGGCTGCAGACCAACAGGGAGACATTATATTCTTAAGTCCACTAATTTGGTTTTCAGATAGGTGACAGACTTCAAGCTGCCCTGATGAGCCGAAGCATAGCGGCTACCTGCTTGATGGTTCAAGTGGCTCTGAGCACTATGGGACTTAACTGCTGAGGTCATCAGTCCCCTAGAACTTAGAACTACTTAAACCTAACTAACCTAAGAACATCACACACATCCATGCCGGAGGCAGGATTCAAACCTGTGACCGTAGCGGTCGCGCGGTTCCAGACTGTAGCGCCTAGAACCGCTCGGCCACTCCGGCCGGCACCTGCTTGATAGTACGTTCTACATTTGGAAAGCAGTACAATAGCAATTCTGCTGAGCATGCATTCGACAATTCTTTGGTCGTTTTACGAAAGTTGTTGCACTAGATGTTTGCGCACAGGTCACACAATTCCCGTAAATTACTCGCCGGTGGTTTGTAGGCGAGAACTTGGCACCCAGTGGCGTCCCAGATGTGCCCCACCGCTTTAGTAATGGGCTAATATAGTGGCTAAGACATCAATGTGAAGTCACTATAATGCTGCTCAAAGCCATGTTGCATGATTCTGGCCTTGAGATGCTAACAGTTATCCTACAGAAAGATACCAGCAGATCTTCGAGGAAGATACGAGGGGCATTCAGTAAGCAATGCAAAACATTTTTTTTTCACGGCTAATTTCAGTTACAAAAATGCTGTTGTGTGACACTGTGGAATATTCCCGCAAAAGCAGAACATCGCAGATATACATATACGCTTGCAGAATGTCGACGTAAATCTGGCAGGGAACAAAAGCACGGTGAGTCGTTTGGCGAGGCTGCTGTCGTCATAGCAACAAGGTAATAAACCTATCTGAACTCCCTCGTGCCGGCAGGTCGCACACACCTGTGACTCCCCTCATTCGAGGGGGATCGACAGATGCCAAACAAACACCTCGCTGCACGACTGTGCGCCTCTGTTGATAATGCCGACGCACTGGTTCACCAGATGGGTACTCAAAGATGTGTGCCCGTTCGGTTACTCGCCGTCCAAGAGAAGACCATAAAGAGCAACGAAGGACCATCTGTGCGGAATTGCTTGCACGCTACGACCGATATCGTAACACATTTTTGTCGAACATCGTCGCAGGCTATGAAATATGAGTTCACCACTTCGAACTGGAAACAAAACGGCAATCCCTTGAGTGGCACGACACCACCTGTCATCCTAAGAAAAAGTTCAGAGCCGCACGCTCAGCCGGTAAAGTCATGACTGCTATCTTACGGGACTCTGATTCTCTTTGACGTCCTCTCCCATGGTGCAACGACCAGTTTTCAAGTGTATTGTACTACCCTCAGGAAACTGAAGAAATGACTTCATTTTTTCGTCGCCCAAAAAATGCAAACGAACTTCTCCTTCTCCATGAAAACGAATGGCGTTACACAAAGTCTGCGCACCTGAGAGGAGCTCACAGAACTTCACTGGACTGTTCTTCTTCATCCACAATCAGACCGGATCTTGCAATTTCCGACTTAAATCTTTTTGGACCAATGAAGGATGCGCTCTGTGGGAAGTGGTACTTGGATGATAGGGAGATATTGATCCAGCACGACTTTGGCTTCTTCGACGTCGACCAGTGGAATGGCACTATGCGGGCGTACAGGATCTCAGAGTAAGGTGGCGTGAAGCCGTCGCATTGAACAGAAGCAATGTTGAAAAATAGAGTTTTGTAGCCAAAAGAGCAAGTAATAATGTATTGGATCCCGCATAAAACCAACTGGCTCGCAGAAAAGAAAGTGTTGGATCACCTATTGGAAGCTCCTTGCAGGAAGTATGAGGAGATGCATGTGGTACACAATATTCATGTTGTCCACAGTTGTCATGATGAGATTGATTACTGCCACAGGTTCCATGGGATTCGAGGTGACTGTCCTCTATAGCATAATACTGACCTCAGCGGCCTGCGTCTGTAGCGCGGTGCATGTTTCGAGCACCCGTTTGCCTGTATGGAGACGTATTCAGATACGACCATCGACCACTAAGCAACATGATTCATCCTAATAGGCACACGTTTGCACTGAGCCACGGTCCAGTGTCGTCGACCCCGTTATGCTGCAGTCATAGTTGACGATGTCGTTGGGCCCACATTGGAACACGTAGGTATCGCCTGTTGTCGAGTTCCATATTAAGCATTGTGAACGGTGTTTTCTGAAACACTTGTGGTTGAACCAGCATTGTAGTCTGTAGTCCGATCTGCCACAGCTAATCCTGCTTTGCACAATGGGCATGCCTCTAATCTCCATTTTTTGTGGTAAGACGTGGGTGTTCAAGAACTTGTCGCCCACTCGTGGTTTCAGTGTCCTTCAACATATTTCCGTAGATGATAACGACAGTAGCACGCGAACAGCCGATCAGCCGAGCTGCTCGCTCCCAGACTTCGGGTCATAAGACTCTGCCCTTTGTCAAAGTCACTTGGGTCAGCAGGTTTTCCCATTTGCGGCCCGTATTTTCCCTAGAATGATTCCCAATTTTACGCCTAATAGAGTGTTTCACAGTTGGTACTACAGGATCTTAAAGGTTGTATGAGGGACGCCATAGATAAAAAATTTGATGAGGAAACAGTGTCTGGATGTGTTCTATATGGATAAAAAATAAGTTCGATGATCGGATTATTTCCCGTTTCACGATACGGTACATAATGGTAAACTCGCACAACGAATGTGTCGAAGCATGCTTTGTATATTACACTCCTGGAAATGGAAAAAAGTACACATTGACACCGGTGTGTCAGACCCACCATACTTGCTCCGGACACTGCGAGAGGGCTGTACAAGCAATGATCACACGAACGGCACAGCGGACACACCAGGAACCGCGGTGTTGGCCGTCGAATGGCGCTAGCTGCGCAGCATTTGTGCACCGCCGCCGTCAGTGTCAGCCAGTTTGCCGTGGCATACGGAGCTCCATCGCAGTCTTTAACACTGGTAGCATGCCGCGACAGCGTGGACGTGAACCGTATGTGCAGTTGACAGACTTTGAGCGAGGGCGTATAGTGGGCATGCGGGAGGCCGGGTGGACGTACCGCCGAATTGCTCAACACGTGGGGCGTGAGGTCTCCACAGTACATCGATGTTGTCGCCAGTGGTCGGCGGAAGGTGCACGTGCCCGTCGACCTGGGACCAGACCGCAGCGACGCATGGATGCACGCCAAGACCGTAGGATCCTACGCAGTGCCGTAGGGGACCGCACCGCCACTTCCCAGCAAATTAGGGACACTGTTGCTCCTGGGGTATCGGCGAGGACCATTCGCAACCGTCTCCATGAAGCTGGGCTACGGTCCCGCACACCGTTAGGCCGTCTTCCGCTCACGCCCCAACATCGTGCAGCCCGCCTCCAGTGGTGTCGCGACAGGCGTGAATGGAGGGACGAATGGAGACGTGTCGTCTTCAGCGATGAGAGTCGCTTCTGCCTTGGTGCCAATAATGGTCGTATGCGTGTCTGGCGCCGCGCAGGTGAGCGCCACAATCAGGACTGCATACGACCGAGGCACACAGGGCCAACACCCGGCATCATGGTGTGGGGAGCGATCTCCAACACTGGCCGTACACCACTGGTGATCGTCGAGGGGACACTGAATAGTGCACGGTACATCCAAACCGTCATCGAACCCATCGTTCTACCATTCCTAGACCGGCAAGGGAACTTGCTGTTCCAACAGGACAATGCACGTCCGCATGTATCCCGTGCCACCCAACGTGCTCTAGAAGGTGTAAGTCAACTACCCTGGCCAGCAAGATCTCCGGATCTGTCCCCCATTGAGCATGTTTGGGACTGGATGAAGCGTCGTCTCACGCGGTCTGCACGTCCAGCACGAACGCTGGTCCAACTGAGGCGCCAGGTGGAAATGGCATGGCAAGCCGTTCCACAGGACTACATCCAGCATCTCTACGATCGTCTCCATGGGAGAATAGCAGCCTGCATTGCTGCGAAAGGTGGATATACACTGTACTAGTGCCGACATTGTGCATGCTCTGTTGCCTGTGTCTATGTGCCTGTGGTTCTGTCAGTGTGATCATGTGATGTATCTGACCCCAGGAATGTGTCAATAAAGTTTCCCCTTCCTGGGACAATGAATTCACGGTGTTCTTATTTCAATTTCCAGGAGTGTATATTGTGCCACGAATAGCAGAGTCGCTACGTGGAGCATCTCCTGTAGAATATACAGGTCAGAGCTCATTGCCTCCGTTTGGTGTCACCGCCAGTCACCACACTTGCTAGGTGGTAGCCTTTAAATCGGCCGCGGTCCGTTAGTATACGTCTGACCCGCGTGTCGCCACTATCAGTGATTGCAGGCCGAGCGCCGCCACACGGCACGTCTAGAGAGACTTCCTATCACTCGCCCCAGTTGTACAACCGACTTTGCTAGCGATGGTTCACTGACAAAATACGCTCATTTGCCGAGACGATAGTTAGCATAGCCTTCAGCTACGTCATTTGCTACGACCTAGCAAGGCGCCATTATCAGTTACTATTGATATTGTGAATCATGTACCGTCCAGACCGACGTTCACCATTAATGGATTAAAGTTAAGTATTCCACCAGGTACGTCCGTTTTTCTAAATTCTAATTTACTTGTCCTGTTCCAGACCTCACGCCAGCCTGCGTGAGCTAAAACGCGTGTCTTTCGGCCTCCTCTAGTAACACGGTGTTGGCTCTCCTGCCAACCAAAACACTCCGTTGAGCGCGTTCCATAATTTTGAATGTTTGAAGGGAGCCCGATCGAAATTAATTTATATCGAAATGATACATTTCCGGACGAGGATTCCTTATCAAAAACGTATTTACTAAAGCCCCTCTACAACCCTTAGAAGCCTGTAATAAGAACTGCGAAACACCCTCTGTACTTTACTTAGACCAACGCCACCAAGCGGCATTCAATCTCGCGGTGAGCAGTGGTCACAGTGTTTCGGCTCATCAGTGTATATGTGACGACTTTATTTACGAACTTCTCACGACCTGTGGAGACATAGAAACCTTATTGGTAGAGTTCGATGTGTGCCTCTTGAACTCTGGTGCCCCTGCAGACTTCAGCATGGCACATGGAACTTACTCGACCATTGATATCTCCTTCCACAACCCTGGTCTTCTACCATCTACACAGTGAAGGGTCCATGATGACCTGTGTGGTAGTGACCACTTTCTGATATTCTTGTCCCTCCCACAGAATTGCTCCCCTGGATGCCCACCCAGATGGTTTCTTCGTAAGCTGACTGGGGTGGGTTCACCTCTTCTGTCGTCCTTAGCTCCCCATCGCAAGGCAGTGTCGATGCTGCTGTTCAGCTTATAACGGCTGCCATTCATTTGGCAGCCAACCAAGCCATCCCCTCTTCCTCAGGATCCCTCTATTGGAAGACAGTACTCTGCTGGACCCCAGAGGTTGCTGCGGCCATTAGAGATCCTAGGCGGCTCTCCAACCCCATAAGTGGTACTGCGTGCACATCTGCTACCTCATAAAACGACAAAACCAAAATCCTGGGAACGGTACGTTTCCATCATTAGACCACGTATTTCTCCATCACAGGTATGGGCAAAGAACAGTCCCTTGCAGGTGCGCCAAGTATTTCCGTAGATAGTGCCATTTATACACATACAGACGCTGTCGCTGAACATTTTCTGTGCATTATGCGCGGTCATCTACGTCTGAGAGCTACCACCCTGCCTTTCGGTTCATAAAACAGTGGGTGGAGTGCTATCACTGGCCTTTTACTATCTGCCACTTGGAGCCATATGTATAATGCTCCATTCAGTGAATGGGAACTCTCTAGTGGCCTAGCCCATTGCTCTGATACAGCCCCAGGCGGCATCCACGACCGAATGCTGAAACATCACTCTGTGGGTTGTCAGCGTCACATCCTTGCCCTGTTTAATCAGATCTGGAAAAAGGGTGATTTCCCATCTCAGTGGCGAGAAAGTGCGACAGTTCCAGTACTGAAACCAGGTAAGAACCCTCTAGAGATGGACAGTTATCACCCAATCACCCTTACCGACGTTCTCTGTAAGTTGCTTGAATACATTGTGCGGAAGTGGCTCTGTTGGCCTTCTGGTTGCATCTCAGGATGGTTTTCGCACAGTCCACCATCCAGACGGCCTTTGCACAACGACAGCAGCTCATCGCTGTCTTTTCGGCCTACAGAAGGCTTATGACAAGACATGGCGTCACCACTTGTAATTATGTAGCATTAATGGGGTCTCTGAGGGTGCACTCCTGATTTATGAGAAGCACTTCCTGTCGAACCATACATTTTGGGTTAAAGTGGGGGCTTCACTCAGTATCCCTTATCCAAGAGAATGGGGTCCCGCAGGGCCCTGTACTGAGTGTCCCCATCTTTCTGGTGGCCATTAGCTGCGGCTATGGGTTCATCGCTATCGCCATCCATGTAAGGTGACGACTTTTGCTTTTATTACTGCCCCTCTAGTATGGTTGTTGTTGAGCGTTCCCTACAGGGCGCCACACAGAATGAGCAGTCATGGGTTTTCACCCATGCCTTTTGGTTTTCAGCCACCAAGACTTCTGTCACAGTTGTAATACCCACCCACATCCAGGGCTTTACCTAGACGATGAACTACTTCTTGCAGTTGAGACGCACCGCTTTCTCGGCCTGGTCTTCGATCCTTGGCTGATGTAGCTTCGCCACCTTCGCTAACTTCAGCGAAAATGCTAGCGACGCCTCAATACACTTCGCTGTCTCAGTAACTCTAGCTGGGTTACAGATCGCTCTACCCTTTTGTGGCTCTACAAAGCCCTGATTCTGTCCTATCTTGACGATGGGAGTCTTGCATGTGGTTCATCATCACCCTCAGCATTGTGTATACTGGAACCCCATTCATCACTGTGGGATTCGACTTGAGACAGGAGTCTCCCGAACTACCCCTGTAAATAGCTTACTAGTCGAGGCAGGAATGCAGGAGTCCCTCCATTACCTATCAGGAGCCAACAACAGCTGCTGAATTACACTATACACGTTCATACCTTTCCTGAAGATCCCAACTACCATATCCTTTTCCCTGGAAGGGAGCTCCACCTTCTATAACAGCGACCGAGAACTGGGGCTACAATTGCTGTACGCCTCAATTGTGTCTGTTCAGATCTGAAACTTCCTCCATTGCAGCCTCTGGTCAGGGAGACATCACATTAGCCCCCATGGTTTATGGTCCAACATCGTATTTGCCTAGAAGTCGTCTTTGATCTAAAAGATTCCGTTGACCCCACCATTTTTCATTGCCTGTTCTTGGCTGTCATTGAGATGTATCCCGGCTCAGACGCATTCACCGATGGCTCAAGAGTCGATGGACGAACAGGCTTTGGATACGCACATGTATGGTGCAGTAAACTATACTCTCAGACGACTACTGTGGGGTCCTCACTGCCGAATTGATGACCGTTATATCAGCCCTTAGCCATATTCGTTCTTGGACTGGCAAGAGTATCCTGATCTGTAGTTTGTCCCTTAGCAGTCTTCAGGCTATAGATCAGTGCTACTTTCATCACCCACTGGTTACGGTTATCCAGGGTCTTTTCTCCCTCCACCAAGCTGAGTGGCCAGTCAAAATGGTTCAAATGGCTCTGAGCACTATGGGGCTTAACATCTATGGTCATCAGTCCCCTAGAACTTAGAACTACTTAAACCTAACTAACCTAAGGACATCACACAACACCCAGTCATCACGAGGCAGAGAAAATCCCTGACCCCGCCGGGAATCGAACCTGGGGGTGGCCAGTCGTGTTCGTTTGGACCCCCAGTCATGTTGGGGTTTCAGGAAATGAACATACTGACCAGTTGGCCAACCTGGACACCAGGATGCTGGTTCTGGAAGTGGGAATCGCAGAACTGGATCTAGTGTCTGCCCTAATTCCTCAAACAAACTGAAGACAATTAAGGAGACCAGTACCATGTGGCAGTCTTCGCTGTGTGCTTCTCACAAGGAATCCACTGTCCTCTGTCTACTCTGCATTGGCATCACTTGGTTAACCCATGGTCACATTCTGAGATGTGAGGATCTTCCCACTGAGTATGTGGAGCCTGTCTGATGGTGGCCCATCTACTCACAAACTGACACTCTACCTCTAGTGCTAACACATGATGCCAAAACAACTGACATGGTGTCAAGTATTGCATGCGAAGGGGGTTTCTATTCATCCCTGTAAGGCAGAGCCTTATTGTCTCATTGACCATTGGAGGATTTGGTGGGGTACCCCTCTCCAGCCCCCCCCCCCACCCCCTGGGAGGAGGTGGGGGGGGGGCGACTAGAGAGGCTGGAGAGGTCCCTTTGCGGCCCATGCTCAGTGGCCCAGCCTGGCTTCTGCCCTTCCCACCTATGTATGCTCTTTCATTTGACAGATTTAATGGATTATCCTGACTGATCTTTTAACGACTTGTATGTTCTATTTTCTGGGTTTTTATCTCGGTTTTTTATAAACTTTCCAGGATTTGCCTTTTGCCTCCTTTCTTTAACAACCACGCCTTTTTGCCACTTACTGGATGAAGGATTCTATGATCTTACCGTTTAGTCCCTTTAAAACCAACCAACTAACCAGTCAGTCTTCACCATGTACGTATATATACACACGAGCATCCCGAAACTTTTCGTTCAGGTTAACAAAGGAAGTGGAGAACATAAAAGAAAATATTTTTGGTTATGGCACATATGGTCCCTGACCGCAATTTCTGATGCTAGGGACGATTTGCGCAGAAGGTAGTTCTGGCTTCAATATGTATAACAGTTGCAATCGGTATGGATAGCGCCAAATCACAGTTGGCAGCGGAATCTTAAGTTTCCATCTGACACCGACAACGAATGGGTGGGATCTGGTGGACCCTATGGCGCCCGCTCACTGAACCACGCCTTCAGTGGTCCTGTACAAAGAGTGCCCTCTGCCACCGCAATATACGATGGCTAGCGGAAGCAACTCAACCCAATTTGCACTTGGAGCCTCATGGCTACGACACCATCTTTCGTGCTTAGTAAAGAGAGCCTCATCCTAGTTTACTTCTTGCTGCATTATTTGTAATCAGTCTTCGTATGCTTGAAGAAAGAGGAGTTAAATAAATCTTCTGGTTTCTGTGTTAATTTGTTCGCTAATCATTTCCGCTCCTGCACAGCTTCCCTACGACGACAATTGGTGCACTATCCTGTAGCTCACCTCTCTTCGTTATTGTGTATAAAGTTACACACAACAGCTACTATATCCACTATTGTTTTCTATAGCTTTATTTGTGTAACAGACGAAACAAAGTGGTCGTAAGTAGTTCATGTTATGTCTTAAAATAAAGATGACAGCAACTGAAAGAAATATACAAAATAACGCATTGTGGAGATGTAAAATGGGTGCAGTTTGATGCTTTAACTGAAAAAAAACGTTTTGACGCAAAGGGAACTCTAACATTGACGATTCTGCTCAGCTGTTCCCCACGGAACTATCTCATCTCACTTCTTTTCTTTCCCAAAACAAAAGTGTTTGAAATTTATTACCCACTTTTCACAAGAAACTGCATAGGAAAATTACAAAATGCCATAAAATGCAAGAAAATCACAAAATAATCATGTACACACTCCCGCAATAAATGAAAATAAGTAACTTCAAACATTGTACCAAATAAAAAGAACATACGAATCTTCAGCTCTCAAACAGCGGAGAGCCAGTCAGCTTCTCAGAATCCACTGTCCATAAGGTTTCGTATCCAATCGTAACTAACTACGCAGTATAACTTCTCAAAACTAGGATGCCCCAACTATTGAGAGTATCCATAAATATTCTTCCTAAGAAAGTGGCATAACGTGTTCCATAGTTAGATCGGTGCTGCATCTTCTCGTATTGTCCCTGCAAGTACATCCAAAACTGCAGTACATCTATTCCACTGTCCTCATACATGCGACTCACCGCTATCCCTGTGATCCAGTTGACTGGATTGTTTTTTTTTGCTGGGGAAGAATGTCAAATCTGGGTAAAGAACTACCGCCAGTCTGATATCTATGTAAGTGGTACACTGACAAGGGAAACTTCCCAACGCACCCCTATCAGATTTAGTGGTAGGATGATCCAGTGAAAGGTCCAAGCCTCAAAAGTGTAATATTGGGCGACGATTGAAAGCCGTGGCGTCGTGGATAAGTGGTCACGGTGTTGGACTGTGAAGCGCACGACCAGTGATCAGAAGTTGCCCCTCAGCCGTGCTGCGAAGCGGGCCGTTGTTTATTCGCGCGGATAGTGGTACTGTAAACACATCACCTCGAACGACGATGCCGCTTTCGCATAGAAATGTCATGATTAAATTTACGTTCCGTGCCCAGTACGCACGACCTAAGGCATACAAAGTTTCCTGCGTGAAATAATGCAAGTAGATCCACAGGAACTTCTCGGTATACATCTTTCGGAAGTATCCAGCACAGTTTACCTGAACTTTGTCTATAAGGCAGCGTGTGAACGGCTTATTCTCCGTTCCACCGATGGATATCGTTTCCACCACTCGGACGGCAACGTTGGTGTAGTGACTGTCGACCATGCAGAGCTCGGCGTTCGGACCATACGAAGCTGCTGTTTGAGGATCCGACCACGCTTGTCGTGAACGCGCTGCGGCCTTACGGGGAAGTACTAAGGAAACGTTGTATACGTTCGAGACGTATCCTGTTATGAATGGAGTGAGTCAGGTGCAAATCGAACTGCGCAAACACATCCCGTCGTACGTGACCGTTAGTGGCTGTCGAGCGATCGTTATTTCTGACGGTCTACCGCGGACTTGCTAGGGGTGCGGACAGGAAGGGCATGTGTAACACCATAGCTTAGACATTACATACCTTTTGTTGATTCATTTAGCCGGCTGAAGTGGCCGTGCGGTTAAAGGCGCTGCAGTCTGGAACCGCAAGACCGCTACGGTCGCAGGTTCGAATCCTGCCTCGGGCATGGATGTTTGTGATGTCCTTAGGTTAGTTAGGTTTAACTAGTTCTAAGTTCTAGGGGACTAATGACCACAGCAGTTGAGTCCCATAGTGCTCAGAGCCATTTGAACCATTTTTTTGTTGATTCATTTAGCTTTCTATTTTGTTCAACACCCCATCGTTGAACTTTTGTAATTACTGTACGATTAATTCGATATTGCAATGAAGTATAATCTCTGTAATGATCTTTTGTCTTTCTCATATAACCTCTTTGGTTATCTTTAAAATTAAATAATTTTTTATAGAAATACCAATATGTGCAAATATTCTGTTTTAATTAATATGTTTGGCTGTTAAGTAATTGCTGATCCTCACTTAGGGTTCTTAGTTATTTTGTGAACGGAAGCATTCAGCGCGCGTAAATTGTGGTTGGCCTAGGTAGAAAAGGTGGAATTGAGAGTCAGTAGGGGACGAGCTACCAAACTATCAACTGCTCATGTAAAAGTTGTGTATTGTGCTGATTCCGAGAGAGGCTTTTCCGTGCCACTTTCTAATGCCTCGGATGGATGAATAAAGAGCTGGAACTATTCTGGAAATGATATCTATCATCGCCACCAAGAAATGACAGAGTCCAGCAATTCTATCTGCAAATCCACCTACCAACATGCAATCGCCACCACATTGCGCAGTCACTGAAAAGGAACCAAGGAATAGTAGAAATGTATGGTGAAGGATCAGCTCATTGTATGTTTTATTGTGCACAAATATAAGGTAACTTATACTCTAACTCTTGTACCTACCTTGATTTTTTCCTCAGTCACATATCCACTTAGGGTCCCTCCCACACTAAAGTGATTACCGAGTGTCCTTACTGAAAGAACATTAAAGCTCAGTGTTCTAGGAGAACTGAGTAATATAGTAAATAATGCTTGCTGAAAATAATTTTTCTATTAAAACTGCTTGTTAAAATTTTGTTGCCAACTTCTAAAGTGAAAGTTCTCAAAACTGAGGCTTATAAAGTTTTGCTTAGTAAATGATCACAGTGCAGTCTGTTGAAAATCATCCAAAGGTGACCTATTGTCTTATAACCACATCAAGTTGTGTCTCACTGTAGTAAAAGTTGAAAACTGCAACTGTGGAAAGTTATATACTCATGCTTGTTAAGCACTTGTTTCTCTTGTGTATTGAAAGTGAATATTAATAGTGTAATAAGATCCACAGTGAATCCTTTATGCTCATGATAAATAACAATTAATAGATAGACCACTATCTATGAAAACAGCAACTTCTTTTATTCAAAATTCAGTGAGAAATTTTTTGTTAGTGAAATACATTTAACTTTCATTCTAACTAGAAAAGTATTTAGCTGAGAGAGACTTAACCTATGACCAGTTCATAATTTTGCAGTGAAATACATTTACAATTTTTTGTCAGATAGGAAAATGTTTGAAAGGTAATACTGAACCTATGTCCAATTTATTATTATACAGTGAATATTAATAGTAATGTTATAAAGACCATTCAGTTTGAATAAGCCCTGAAAGAAATAGTGTGTATTGCTATCTGTTATATTTATGCAAATAGTTTGTGCTGCTCTGGCAGATCCGATCATACCTTGAACATACTGTATTCAGGTGCCAGAGTTCATTGCACTTGCGTGTGGCAAAGTAAAGGTTGTATTTGTCCGTTAAAGTTACTTATGCCTATTTTCTTGAACAAGAATGCTAATCATTCCCTTGCCTAATTAGGCTGGCGACCGTTTTCTTCATTCTTTGAACAGTGTAGCTGGGTAAAATATTATTTGTTATTGTTTATATATTTAAGTAATTCTTACTTTCATTTCCGATAAGCCAACTCCGTTAGGTACAACACGGTCAACATAGCAAAATTCCTCACAGAGGGTAACACTGCTCTGCTTCTTCATACTATATTTACTTGAATAAAAATTATTTCATTACACGAACTGCCTTCAGCTTTGAGGTTATGGTATAGTAGTAGCAGACGATAGTGTTATACATGGTCGCTCTGAATGGTTCAAATGGCTGTAAGAACTATGGGACTTAACATCCGAGGTCATCAGTCCCCTAGACTTAGAACTACTTTAACCTAACTAACCTACGGACATCACACACATCCGTGCCCGAGGCAGGACTCAAACCTGTGACCGCAGCAGCAGCGCGGTTCCGGACTGAAGTTCCTAGAACCGCTCGGCCACCGCGGCCGGCTCGCTCTGATTGTCTGCAGAGACGCCTCGTTCAGATGTCACGTGCAGACGTGACGCCCACATCGCAAACAACGATGCTGCCTATTACGTACGTTGAGGCAGTGAAGAACATGACGGCCGCGGAGGTTGGTCCATTCCAGTTACCGATCCCCACCGGCCTGGTTTCCGAACTCACGACGACGCGGTCTGCTTCGGAATCGTCGACGTGCTCGACAGCAGGGATCACGTATGCACTCCAGCCGTGTGAGGAAGGAGAGCACCAGAAGATTGATTCGAGCTCGGAAACGGATATGCGGGAAGTGCTAACAGTTTGTCACGATCCACAAGACGCACACACTCGTTCCCGCTAGCAGAAGTCGCCCAAATGACGAAGGAAGAGGAGGCTGTCAGCAGAAAATGCTTCGCGAAATGGTGACACGTTAACTGAGCATAGATGGGAGTTCTCGTTAGGAAGAGGACGATCATTTGCAAAGATCTATTGAGGAAGCTCAGAGGACCAGCATTTGCAGAAGATTTCAAGAAAATTTTAATGCTTGAAACCCTTATCTCGCATGAGTACTGCACTTAAAAAGTAGCGGAGATTATGGCAATCATCGATCCCTCGTTCCTCTTGGAAGTAAACGGAAGGAAGAACAGAAATGTACTGTGAATTGCGTAGTGAATTGAAGGGTATGTACCTAAGATCACTGTACAAGATATTAGTTACGCCCGTAAAATAGTATACTGATAGCTGTGAACGGTGCAGATCGTGTATAAGTGATACAAGAGAGTCTTGTGACCCTTCACTGCTGATGTAAGTCATGGCAAAGAGTTGGTGTGATTGAGATAGTTAGTTGTATGAATTTAGAACAGTAACACATAGTCGGGTGAAAAAGTCTTGGGACATCTTCTCATATCATGTCGGACCTCCTTTTGCCCGGCGTATTGCAGCAACTCGACGTGGCATGGGCTCAACAAGTCGTTGGAAGTGGTGTGCAGAAATATTGAGCTATGCTGCCTCTGCAGCCGTCCATAATAGCGAAAGGGTTTGCGGTGCAGGAGCTTGTGCAGGAACTGACCTGCGGATAATGTCCCATAAATGTTCGATGGGATTCATGTTGAGCGATCTGGGTGGCCAAATCAATCGCTCGAATTGTCAGAATGTTCTTCAAACTAATCGCGAACAATTGTGGCCCGGGACATGGTACATTGTCATCCCTAAAAATTCCATATTTGTTTGGGAACATGACGTATATGAATGGCTGCAAATGGTCCCAAAATAGCCAATGATCCTTTCAGTCGACTAGAGGACCCAGTCCATTCCATGTAAACGTAGTCCTCACTATTACGGAGCCACCACCAGCTTGCACAGTGCCTTATTGACAACTTGGGTCAATGGCTTCGTGAGATCTGCTCCATACACGAACCCTACCGTCAGCTCTTACCATGTGAAATAGCGACTCATCTGACCAGGCCACGGTTTCCCGGTAGTCTAGGTCCAACCGATATGGTCACGATCCTAGGAGAGGTACTGCAGGCGATGTCGTGCTGTTAGCAAAGGCACTTGCGTCGATCGTCTTCAGCCATGGCCATTAACGACAATTTTCACCCCACTGTGCTAACGGATACGTTCGTCGTAGGTCCCGCGTTGATTTCTGCGGTTTTTTCACTCAGCCTTGCTTGTCTGTTAGCACCGACAACTCTATGCAATCGCCGCTGCTCTTGATCGTTAGGTGAACGCCGTCGGCCACTGCATTCCCTGTGGTGAGAGGGAATGCTTAAAATGTGGTATTGTTGGCATATTCGTGACACTGTGGATCTCGGAATGTTGAACTCAATAACGATTTCCGAAATGGAACGTCCCATGCATCTAGCTCCAATTACCATTCCGCGTTCAGAGTCTGTTATTCGCCGTCGTGCGCCCATAATCACGTCCGAAACCTTTACACATGAATCACCGAAATACGAATGACAGTTCCAGCAATGCACTGCCCTGTGTACACAATACTGCAGTCACCCATATAGTGCATATCGCTATCCCACGAATGCCAGCTCAGCGTAGATCCAAATGGTGACGAGACACGTTACCAGAAATGGAGCTAACGTGTTTGGACGTGCCATCAGCATGCTGTTACTGAAGTGTCTCGTTTTGTTGACGTCTGAATGCAGACTGCAAAACGTGTGCACATAGAAACTTGTACCACACTGAGCCATGTAACACGGTGTGAAAATGTTGTGTTAAAAAGATCTAAAGGAACAGGTACTGGAGGCGAGAGCCACTCCTTGACAACGACAATCGGTTTATAACCTGACAGAAATGGGTTTCATCAGTAAATGCAGGTACATATGAATCAGTTTCCGAGTGAATATTGCGATGCGATGGACTTTTGGAGTCTGTTATCTCACAAAAGGCCATGGCTCACAGTGGCACATAAAACCTCACGTTGTCACTGGGACAAACAACATAGAAACTGCTGGACAGTAGCTGACTGCAGATGTATAGTGTGATCTGATGATTAGCGATTTAGCATTTTTCAAATGATGCACGGAGCCAAACGCATCGATGGTTCGAAGTGAGTAATACCATCAAATTAATCTTACTATCTTAATATTCTTTCCACATACAGTGCTCACTTTTTCGTCTCTGTATTTGCCGCAGATGCACGACCCCCACAATACTCCAAACTAAACTGTATCATCTGATGATGAATCGCCAGACGATTCGAAACCGGTCATGAATAAATAAAAATTAAAGAAAAAACGGCGATTGGTTGCAGTAATTCCTGAGACCTTTAACAAGACAGTCTCAGTGTTTCAAATCTAGAGTGGATAATAGTTTTATTTCGCTGCCTAGCCAGGTAAAAGAAACAATGAATACATACAGAAAGTGAAAAGTGAAGTTAATGAAAACTATTCCTGCTATAAAACTCAATAAGCAGCGCTTTTTAGAAGTTGTTGCTCCTAATTGCGTCAAAGTTGTAATCAATAACCAGAGTAAATCAGCTCATGCAACTAAAAGCAAACGTGAAGTCACATGGATCGGTCCGCAGCTCGTGGTCGTGCGGTAGCGTTCTCGCTTCCCACGCCCGGGTTTCCGGGTTCGATTCCCGGCGGGGTCAGGGATTTTCTCTGCCTCGTGATGACTGGGTGTTGTGTGATGTCCTTAGGTTAGTTAGGTTTAAGTAGTTCTAAGTTCTAGGGGACTGATGACCATAGATGTTAAGTCCAATAGTGCGCAGAGCCATTTGAACCATCACATGGATCAAACACAAAATTAGGTCTCATTATAAACAAAAAGACTTACTCAACAGAGACATCTACAGGCTGCAGTTAGAGTTAAGCAATCACCTTATGCTGTTACAAATGGTAACATTCATAGAGTTAATTCAACAATCTGTGGATAAAGAAATGTTGAAAAGTTCATCTAAACAAAATAAAAAGGTCTCAAACCTCATGGCCAAAAATTCCACCACATCCTACTCCAACTTACGTGATAGAAAATATTTTTCTGAGAGGGTGGTAAACACAACAAACATTAACTTCAATAACACAGAGCTAAATTTGCTAAATGAAGTGCTAAAACACAATATTTCCATCAAACTTGATGAAAACACTGTCAAAGACCTAATAACTGACACTAAGGTAGCCTGCCTATCAGCAAAACTTAATCAAAATGACCAAAATGCTCTAGCACATGAAGCAAATAAAGCAATAATAATTAGAAGGACACCCTAGCTGCAACGAGGCGTTGATATACTTCGTTGGGGACATGTTGAAAATGTGTGCCCTGACCGGGACTCGAACCCGGGATCTCCTGGTTACATGGCAGACGCTCTATCCATCTGAGCCACCGAGGGCGCAGTTTGATGGATCATGTACACATTGAGAGGCCAGTGTCAGAATATCCAGACTAGTGAACAGGGGTCGACAAGAAGTTCGCGAACGTACACCACTTATAGCCAGAACTGCCCGTTTCTGAGTCAAAAATATCCTTTGAAAATGGGAAGAGTTACCCAGAAATATACCACCATACGACATAGGCGAATGAAAATAAGAGAAGTAGACTACTCTTCGTGTCGAACTATCAGTTACTTCTGATACGGTTCGAATAGCAAAAATGGCAGCATTAAGTATTTGAACAAGATCCTAAACGTGGGCTTTTCACGACAGTTTACTATCTATCTGAACACCTAGAAATTTGAACTGTTCAGTCTCACTAGTCATATGCCCTTTCAGTGAAATTAAAACGTCGGTTTTTGTTGAAATGTGAGTTAGAAATTATAGAAACTGAGTCTTCCTGTGATTTAGCTGTGCTATGCTCTCCAGATGGAGTTAATGTCCGGGCTGGTGGTGTCAGCGCTCATATAGTAGTGTCAACATTCTGACTCTTCTCTGCATCGAGGTATCACTTCCATGCACCACCAAGATTGTATCATGTTTGAAGTTTCTGATGCACATTCTTATTTCTACAGCCTCTGTAACTGCAGGATACAAGTATGTAGGAGCCTGGGACAAAACTTCTGTTTCGCCAAACTATATTTTGTGTGTGTTTGTGGGCTGTGCTCAGCAACTGCCGATTTCCCCACTTCTAGAGTTTTCATATGCTGCTGATGTTCTGCATAACGGTCGGAAACGTTGCGGATGGACTGACCGATGTAATTGCTACAGCATTCAAAAGGAAAGCTATAAATCCCAGGGATTGTGAGGGAAAGGCTGCCTTTAAAAAGATGTAGTATCTCCTTCATCTTCGTATGAAGGTCGGAAAATAGGTTGTAGACCTTGTTTTCCAAAGACTCTACCTTTCTTTGCTGTATGTAGCGCCACAGACAGGAGAAAATTCAGTCAGTATATCATCAAGTGAATGTTCAACATTTTCACGTTTTCTTTCCTTGTAGAATGCTTAACCATAGCCAAATATAATGCACGTTCCTCCAAATGTTCCACAACAAAGTTGACGGCTGGAAAAAACAGAGAACCCACAAGCATTCCCTCAGTCATTTCACAAAATTTACCGCCATTCTAGAAGCAGGTTGTCGTGAAAAGTGTCAGAACAACTGCATCGTTGCAGAAGGCAAATGCTCTGCCAAGTAATAATTTCTACTTGAGACCCTTCCATTGGTTCATGTTTGCATAAAAACACTAATATGGGATTGTGGATCTGTCTTTATGCAGAACACTTTTCTTATTGCATAAAATGCGTGTTTCACCATCAGCTGCTTTTCATTTAAAACCCAAATATCGATCAATTTCAGTCACAGACCATCTTCACGGATTAAGGTTAAAACAGTTTAAACCCCATCACATCTGTCAATATTTAATTAATGGCCACGTCTCATACACAGAGCATGTACTTACAGTATACCACACAGGACGTTAAAAGTCCTCCTGATGCAGAGGAGAGTCAGAGATATTTTTCGAAATGTTTACACTACTACATGAGTGGTAACACTACCAGTGCAGACATTAACACCATCTGAGACAGTAATCTGACCAATCAGAAGCCATCCATGGCCTATATAAGGCCACCAAAGCATCGTTTTTGATAGTCAGTTGCTCCTGACGAAGACGATGGAGGTAATCGTCAAAAACTTCAGGTTTTACCATGAACTGATGTAGCAAGAAGTCAGAGAATGTTTTATGCATATCTGAATAGCGATTGCTCGACCATAGAGTAGGCAGAGAAATACACCTTGCATGTATCATTTCTGCAAGAGAGGTATATACACTTCATTAAAGTTCGAGTGGGCACTCCATTTTTCACAACACGAGCGGGCTCGTGGCGCAGTTCCTACATAAGCAATGAACATCTGTCTTAATGTTATCAAGGGAAACATGTATGAGTAAAATCATGGTCTGATCTGAGTTTAACGAAATAAACCATAAAATAAACTTACACTGTATGAGCTAAATCTCTGTTTAATTAAACAGTCATAAAATAAATCTTTCCTTCTATCACTATGTTGCCACATACACGTTTTACCCCATAGGAATGACCCATTCGAAGCATTAAATAGTACAGTTATATCATATTGCTTCTGCTGACTTGGGTGGGTGACAGTGCAATTTATTACTCTGTTAGCTCAAGCAATAATACAGGAATAGGTATGGACTTGCAACTGTACAACGACAATGGAACTGTAAAAGACAATGTTATTTGTGATTGGCACACTTTTTACGTAGGCGCGCATGCTCGAGGGTTAACAGCTGTCTGGGGGCATTGCAGGCTTGAGTTTGCTTTAAACCATACAAAGTGCTGACATATAATCTGCAGCAATATTACACCACCATTGTAGCCATTGGGTCTGAAAATCAAATATATTTCGATTGACAGTCGCAGACCATTCAGTCTAAACAGGGGGTGCAGGGAGAAAATATGGCAACACTGCTTGATATCATCGATGATCACGTCGTAAGTCTGGCAACAGTGTAGACTGTGCCAGAATAGACAAAGACTCACTACTGTCCATGTGCTTTCTAAACGATCCTGTTATAAAACCCACTGTTTATCGTCAATAGTTCTATAACTAAACTAGACTGTTAAGTTTCACAGACTGACAATGAGTACCTAATCATCGCTTGAATGATGGTTCTGTAGGCTAAACTATGCTTGCTAGGGACATTTAAGTTGAATTCGTCTGTTTTATACCTTCTTACACTGGTCTTAGGAGGGCTGTGCATTTAAATCGCTATGGGCCTATGTTGTAATCTGTTCAGTTGTTGCGACAGTTGTCCGTAAATGACGCCCAGTCATTAGAGAGGCTTACCGGCCTACTGTTGCGATTGCTCTTGAGTTTCTGCTCCGCGGTCTCATACCTCAGTAGGCCAATTACTCGTTCGTGCAGAATTTAAACCACGAATCGTAGTACGGGTCATCTGAGGAACTAATTGACAGAAGTTTGAATTTATTTTTTCTTCATCTTTTCGCCGCGTCGGTACTAGAACGACCACTAAACGACTGAACAGATGGCTAATCCATTTACTGGCTCATTTAGATGCTGAAAGTTCTTCCGAACTTTCATCAGACTGGCTGTAATTCATTTACAGTAAGACTGTTTACTTCCGCAGCCATTTCAACTCGCTGTCACACAAATACAAAATAAGAGCAGTAAGAATAAAATAATCTGATAGTTCATGTAAAATCTGTGCATACTTTTGTGCAAGCGCAAGTGGAGCACTGTTGGTTTGTTATGCCTTGTAGCTCAAATGGTCCTTCATATTCATACAAAACTTGTGCAATGTCTTCTTAAAAATAACTGTCATAAAAACTGAAGAGTTTTTTATACGTTTATTGATTTTAAACACTTACCTTTTAGAACTGCCAGTAACTTTCTTTCCCAAGAATTTCATGTTCATTAAGGCTAGAATCATAAAATTATAAAGCAGCTTCATTCAAGTATTCTTTTGGCTTCACTGCATGAGGCCATTTCCCTCTCCATGTCTAGCCACATTAATGCTCGTTTATAATCACCTCCGTTTTTGGGAACTGACTAACAGCGGAATTTATCTATTGTCTAACATTGGTTTGATAGCAAGCGTGGTGGCAGCAGACTTCAAATCAGGAGCCACAATGCCAATCGGACTGTTTTGATTTAGTTTTTCCACCGTATTTGTAAATCATTAGAGCAGAATCCGGGATATATGCAAGACGAAGCAACTGAGGGAAATAACTTCTTTCAGATAATTAAAAAGAATTAATTTTTATCCCAAATGAAAAACAAATTTTCAATGAGATAAAATAAAGCGGTTTGGCCTTAACGTTGAAGGAGTTGTTTGTTTATCCAGAGCTAAGCGCAACGGAATACACCTACCCAGTGAAGAAATACCAAACCTCAACTTCACTTTTTTGTGTATTAAACTGCTGTTTGCAACGGAATACTCAGATTTAACTAATGAAGTTATTTTTAATCAAAACGCAACAGAAACAACCAAGGATAATACCTTGAATTACAAATGAGTTGTTTCACCAACCTTTAACAAAAAACTAATACTGGATAATGTTCGTCTATTGAAATTCTCCTCCAATTCTGCTATAATTGTTCCATACCTGACCACGTGCAAAAAGTTGTTACTCTGTGACGGAAAAACTGGACAGTTCAACTTGTAATTTTGTTAGTAGAGCGTCCGTCGGTGGAACAGTAGACAGAAAGAAAAGTAACAGTGTGCAGTCATCTACAGCAAGTGGTCTTACTAAGGACAAGTTTTATCCTGACCACATAGGGCACACGCCGCAACAGACATTCAGGGACAAAGGGAATTCCCGCAGTTGAAGTAACAGAGTACAAGTACCCTTGGGTAATGAATCTATATTCTAAATCTCGGCCGCGCGGGATTAGCCGAGCGGTCTTGGGCGCTGCAGTCATGGACTGTGCGGCTGGTCCCGGCGGAAGTTCGAGTCCTCCCTCGGGCATGGGTGTGTGTGTTTGTCCTTAGGATAATTTAGGTTAAGTAGTGTGTAAGCTTAGAGACTGATGACCTTAGCAGTTAAGTCCCATAAGATTTCACACATGTTTGAACTTTTTTTTTCTAAATCTCGGTACGTCACAGAAATAATATAAACAGAATACACGAGAAATAACTAATACAAAATTACACTCTACTTATGGGTGCTAATGAGACATGTCAATTTTCTATTCCACGGAATCAGTCAGTCACTGTGGATTTATAATGAAGTTTGTAATTACCTTAGAAACATGTCATAGATACACAAATGACCAAGGTACACTGTCGCCTCCAAAAATTCAGGGGGACAGTGAACAGTCAGTTTGTCAAAATGAACCAGTAAAATTATTCAGCGACTGGCTTAAGATCAAGGAGAAAATCCTACGGACTCTGAAGGAGCAACAGAGATTAAACTTCTCTGGACATTGTTACACATAAACAGATGATCGTAAGGCCTCATTGATCATTAATGACCACATGGTGCTCTAGATACAGAAATACAAATGCAATCTACTCTTCCAAGTAGCACAAATACACATATTTCAGCTAAAGGACTATGTATCCATTTACACAATGCATGGTAGTAATGCAGCCTCACTAATGTCATATGTTGATACACAAACGAACAAAGAAAAAGACTTCAGTCACTGAGTTCTGTAACTACTTCTAAAATAATTTCGCACTGCAAAACGTTAACATAAACAAATAGTAAGAGAAGGCTGAGAGGAATCAGGTAGTTTCATAAACATACTACCAAGCATAAGTAAAAACATTTATTATACACTGAAGCCCCAAAGAATCCGGTATAGGCATGCGTATTCAAATACAGAGACATGTAAACGGAAAGAATAAGGCTCTGCGGTCGGTAAAGCTTATATAAGACAAAAAGTGTCTGGCACAGTTGTCAGATCGGTTACTATTGCTACAGTGGCAGGTTATCAAGATTTAAGTGAGTTTGAACGTGGTGTTATAGTCGGCGCAAGAGCGATGGGACACAGTATCTCCGAGGTAGTGATGAAGTTGGGATTTTTCCGTACGACCATTTCACGAGACTACCGTGAATATAAGAAATCCGGTAAAACAACAAATCTCTGATATCGCTGCGGCCGGAAAAAGATGCTGCAAGAACGGGACCAACGACGACTGAAGAGAATCGTTCAACGTGACAGAAGAGCAACCGATCCGCAAATTGCTGCAGATTTCAATGCTGGGCCATCAACAGGTGTCAGCGTGCGAACCATCCAACGAAACACCATCGATATGGGCTTTCGGAGCCGAAGGCCCACTCGACCCTTGATGACTGCACGACAGAAAGCTTTATGCCTCGCCTGGGCCCGTCAACACCGACATTGGACTGTTGGTGACTCGAAAGATATTGCCTGGTCGGACGAGTCTCGTTTCAAATTATTATCGAGCGGATAGACGTGTACGGGTATAGAAACGACCTCATGAATCCATGTAATCTGCATGTCAGCAGGGGACAGTTCAAGCTGGTGGATGCTCTGTAATGGTGTAAGGTGCGTGCGGTTGGAGTGATACGGAACCCGTGATACGTCCAGATTCGACTCTTGCAGGTGACACGCACGTAAGCATCCTGTCTGATCACCTGCATCCATTCATGTCCATTGTGCATTCCGACGGACTCTCGCAGTTCCAGTAGGATACTGCGACACCCCACAAATCCAGAATTATCACAGAGTGGCTCTAGGGACACTCATCTGAGTTTAAACACTTCCGCTGGCTACCAAACTCCCCAGACACGAATATTATTGAGAACATTTGGGATGCCTTGCAACGTGCTGTTAAGAAGAGATCTCCACCTTCTCGTACTCTTACGTATTTATGGACAGCCCTACAGGATACATGTGTCAATTCCCTCCAGCACTACTTGAGACACTAGTCGAGTTAATGCCACGTTGTCTTGCGGCATCTGCATCCTCGCGGGGCCCCTACACGATAGTAGACAGATGTAGCAGTTTCTTTGGCTCTTCAGTGTATGAATACGTGGTGTCTGTTCTTTCGGACGTGTCTGAAAGAACAGACACAACCGGAATTCGCAGCTGTGATATATATAAACAGAAGCTGGAGGGGGAGAAAGGAAAGGGAAGGAACTACTGATATCAGCTGCACTGAGACTTTATGTAGAATCAGCGGTGAGGAGCGAAAACGTGTGCCGGATCCGAATTAGTACCCGGGATCTCCTGCTTATTAGGCAGTTGCGTTAACCACTGCACCATCCGTAAAAAATGTTTATCGCAATTGCTTGGACTATGCCGACACGTCTCCCGGCCGACCCACATTCCTACCTAGCGCCACATATCCGCACGCCCTGTCCATGTGCTCCATGCTCGCTACTTCTGAGATTCTCACAGGAGGTCGGACGTAGCTGGTCCGAGCTCGGGGCTCACAATCCGAACCACACGCCACTGTTAGGCACTAATGAAGGACTGGGTCCCTTACTGCGATTGCACATAATTCATTAAGGTCAATCCAACACATTTATTTCAAATAACACAAATGAAGTTACATTTGAATCTGTCTGACACTAAACAGGTATAAATAAAAAAAAAAAAACAATTTCAGTATCAGCTGATTTAGTGCGTGAAGCGTGAGTTAAGCCAATAACCAGGTAAACTAAACAACTAACCGTGATTCAAAGAAAGAAAAAAAAAAACAAAATTGAATCAATACACCCCGCTGACAAGTATAAAAAAAAAAAAAAAAAAAACCTTACAATACTACTCAAAGAATACACTGAAGTAGGGAGCAGTCATTCACCCCACAGAACACTTAAAAATGAGTTCAATAACCCAGGTGCGTGCCCCAGAAAACAGCAAGACATTAAATACACTTCATTTGACAAATACTCATTAACATTACGCCACTCCTGTTTGAAATGCAGTGTCCCAAAGAAACAGGCGCTTATTCTGAAAGAATAATTTTTTTATATGTTTAAATTACAGCATTAACGAATTCCAAATCTTTCCCCTTTCTAGGAGGAGGCTGAGCCAGAAACACAGAATGCCACAAAAAACACAGTTTTGCTGTGAAATCTTACAGGACACCCGGAAGCAGTAACAGACAAGGGGTCGGCACCCACAGGCTAAGAGTCAGGATGGAAGCACATCCTACGAGAACTTGTTCACACTATGCTCACCACAAACTGTAGACATTCCGGCCGAACATCCGCTTGCGGTGGGTGCCAGAAGGACGAAGCAATCAACAGGCCCACGCCGTGCTTCTCACGCAGGCACCTCAATTTGTACAAACATCCAGGCCAACACCGACTTCGGACTCCCCTCTCACTGCGAGGCTTGGCACAGTTTATATGCAATGCCTTCCAGGCAACCAGTAACCACCGCAGGAGTTTCACGATTAGCAAACAGCCCGAGCGTAACAGACATCACACATGTGCTTACGCCCGAGCCACAACTCCGCCAGTCTCACCGGCCGCCCCAAACCGACTACCTCTCGCGGTCCCGTGCGCCCCAGCCGAAAACGCAAAGATGCTCGTGCCCGGGGACGCGCCAAAGATAACAAGCCGATCGCTGATGATCGACCAGCGATCTGGCTCAGTAGCTATGCATCCACACCGAAGGCGGTGGGTTCATTGTCCATTTAGGCGAATCAATTGTATCAATACGTGGTGCTAGGTGGGAATGTGGGTCGGCCGCAACTGTGTAATAAGCAGATCTGGAGTTTGAATCTACGCCCATCAGACATTCTTCGCTCGTCGCCAGTGATTCCACATAAAGTCCCTATGCAGCTGATATCAGTAGTTTATTTCCCTTCCCATCCCATACCATCCCATCCCATCCTTTCCTCTCCTTTCCTCTCCTCTCTGCCCCACCCACAACCCCTCCACCATCAGTTTACATAAACACATATATGTAAGAGGAGATTGAAAACTGAGAAATATGAAACACGAATTTAATTCTGTTCTGTCGCGCAAGCGCTGTAAGCTCAAAATCAGCACGCCGCGAGAAAACTGCGACCGCACACGCCCGATGCAAGTTTGCCGTCAGACTTTGTTTAACCACCGTTTGATACCAGCTCTGTGTCATCACTCGATTCTTGGTCATACAACATACGAAGATGAGCTATTTTTGTTCAGATATGCCACTGGTACAATGACACTGGCAAGATATTTGAGCCGGCCGCTGATGGCGGAGCGGTTCTGGCGCTACAGTCTGGAATCGCGCGACCGCTACGGTCGCAGGTTCGAATCCTGCTTCGGGCATGGATGTGTGTGTTGTCCTTAGGTTAGTTAGGTTTAAGTAGTTCTAAGTTCTAGGGGACTTATGACCTCAGCAGTTGCGTACCATAGTGCTCAGAGCCATTTGAACCATTTTTTTGAAGATATTTGATCAAAATGGCTGCCATTTTGCGCCCAAGAAGTGAAAAAAAAATTGCTCTGAGCACTATGGGACTTAACATCTTAGGTCATCAATCCCCTAGAACTTAGAACTACTTAAACCTAACTAACCTAAGGACATCACGCACATCCATGCCCGAGGCAGGATTCGAACCTGCGACCGTAGCAGCCCCGCGGTTCCGGACCGCAGCGCCTAGAACCGCACGGCCACCGCGGCCGGCAAGAAGTGAAAGCTCTTTATTGGAAATGGAAACATTTTCTGTTTCCCATGTCAATTTGACACGAAAACTATGTAAATTGACATTAATAATAACGACAGTTATGAAAATAATTCGCTTTTATAATGCAATTAAATCTCTCACACTGTAGATACCTTTCATACCTTTCAACGTTATGACTGACGAAAAACATATAGGTGACCCAAGAGACGTTATTATGCTCCAAATTCCAATAAATTTGGTTTGTGATGGCTTTGTGAAACGTGAATTGCTACTGGAAATCTGTAAACAAACTAAGAACGATGTGAATGTGTGTTGGGTGAAACTGTCGCATAGTGTGAAAGATGATTGTGTTGCAGTTAACTTGAAAGTGTAGATGAAATTGCCCGAACCACGTTTGTTGTATCAAATAAAGTTATTTGGAGGAAACTGTTGTATTTCTGGCTTTGTGTCAGTAAGAGTGTCGAATCTGTTCTGTTCCAGAAATCGTTTTTGTGGTGGGGACAACGACGCTAGTTTTACTTTGCCACTTGCGCAACACATTTCATGCGTTTCATTTCTTTTCTGTCTTACGTGGCGTAGGTAGACTTTCTATTGTCACTTGCTCCGCTGGGTTCACCAAACCACAGGGAAACGAACACACATTCCCGTAAGTCCGCAATAGAGTGAGTTCACAAAGTGAACCAAGCACCAACAAGTCGGGGACGTAGCGAGGTCGCCGTAGCAATAGAACAGTTCCATATCTGCACTTCGAGTAGATCAAAAATTCGTTTGGTATGTAGCAAGTTCTGCGCTATATTGCTCCGTCTTGTTGGCGGCGCTGCAGTGTGATTAAACTGTGTCATTTCAGTTCAGCTGTGTCAATTGCGACACTGTGTGCCATGCGAATAATCACAATTCAACTGAAAATAGACAGTTGATTCCCTTTGTTTCTACTGTAACCGTTTGTCACTTCAAATCATACAGTTTTTAGTATGTGAATATGTATATTTATTTGAGATAAAACGACGAAACTTAATTAATTTCATGAAACGATTGCGATGAACGTAAAACAGAATCGTAATTCAACTGAAAATAAACAAAGGAATCAAATTTTCGTTACTATATCGTCCATTGTCTTGATTCACAATTTGACATTTAGCTTCCAATAACATTTTCGCACGTAATAGCTTAATAAATTGGAAGTGACATAAAAAAATTAATTAAATTTGTTGGGCAGATCGCGAAACAACACAAAAGTAAAAAAAAAAAAAAAATGTAATTTAATTTTGGCCGTAATACGTTTTTCCAGATTTTTCTCCAGATATTCCAATAGCATGATTTCCATCGCGGGAGCATAACGAACAAAACAAGAAATAATCAACCAAATATGTCGTTCCTCTTGTCAGTTACAATCGAGAGTGCGTACAAAAACTATGATTTTAATAGTCTGTCCAAATTTTCCGACTCTCCTTAGTAAGTGTCCTGAAGTTTTTCTCCTGAAAAAATTTCTAGGACGTTAAAAAACAAAACAAAAAAGTTTTCGCATATCCATCGTTCGAATGGTAAGTCATGGTCTTGAGTTTATGCAAAATGCCCATAGAAAAACTCACTTTAAGGTTTTCTTGAATTTTCTAGTTTTTCGTGCAACGCTTCCAATTTTTTTCGCTAGAAACCTTATGAGGGTTATGAAGAACATGTTTTAAATAAGTATTCAAATCGGTCGAACCATTCTAAGCTGATGCGCTTATCAACGAACAGCATTTCATTTTCGTTTGTGTAGATAGTCTTGCGCAAATTCCTCGTGTACAACGAAAGTTATAACTTGTACAAGCAATGATTCTTTTTCACATTTATCCATGAATGACGTGCTTCAGCAGGGAAGTTAATATCCATACTGATGAATAAGCCACGGTCTTAACGATACACCATTAACGTGAACGAATTACCGTCATAAAAATTTTTACATTAACAGAATGTATAGGAAAAAAGTAGCTGCATAAAATCTTTTCAGGTTTTGGCCGGATGTTATCTATTTGGATCTACTGGAAAAAACAGAACAGACACAAGGTCAAGGTCATTCTGTTAACAAGTGATGTAATATGAACTTCATCTTTGTACTCGATTACAAATTCAGACCAGATGACACACACATCACAGTCAAGAGCGTCATGTCGCATCAATACACGTTGTAGCCCACTCTGGCGGAAACGCAGGCGTGTATTCTCGCATGCAAACGATCATAAAGGTGCCGAATGACTGCCTGCAACGGATTGTCGCAAGCATCTTGTCCCCTTTGTTGAGATTCGGCACTGGTTATTTCAGGTTCTGGTGGTCGAGTAGGTACCGACATCATCATCTCCCATCCGAACTCAATTGGCGAGAGATCTGGTGGCTCTTTTTTTGTTGCTGTACACAACGGAGACTACGATGCGATGCAGCAGCCTAACGTGGGAGAGGGTGGGGGTTGGGTTGTTTCAGGGAGGAGACCAGACAGCGAAGTCACCGGTCTCATCGGATTAGGGAAGAACAGGGAAGGAAGTCGGTCGTGCCCTTTCAAACGAACCATCCCGGCATTTGCCTGGAGCGATTTAGGGAAATCACGGTAAACCTAAATCAGTATGGCCTGACGGGGGTTGAACCGTCGTCTTCCCGAATGCGATTCCAGTGTGCACTGTCGTGCTGAAAAGCACATCATCTTCCTGTTGAAAAAATGGCAGTAGCACGAGGGTAACAACATGTGCAATATGGTGGTACTGGTTATTTTACCCTACGGAGATAGCACATGTGACCCCGAGCTGTAATCTATGGCTCCCCACATCACAAGGCCAGAAGTGCGACCGATGTGTCGTGGGGACATGCGCTCCGGAACAGGTTGCCGGCCTAAGTGGCCGAGCGGTTCTAGGCACTAAGTCTGGAATCGCGCGACCGCAACGGTCGCAGGTTCGAATCCTGCTTCGGGCATGGGTGTGTGTGATATTTTTAGGTTAGTTAGGTTTAACTAGTTCTAAGTCCTAGGGGACTGATGACCACAGCAGTTAAGTCCCATAGTGCTCAGAGCCATTGAACCATTTTTGAACCGTAACAGGTTGCTGACTGGCTCTAACGTACACGTATAAGTCTATCACTCGCATTCACGCAGAACCAACGCTCATCACCGAAGACGAAAGAGCGCCATTCCACTCTCCAGTCATGTCTTTCTTTTCGTGCTTTGACGTGATGTCGGTGAATGTCTGGCCACATGCACGTGTGATCTTACAAAGGAAACTCTCCATCGCCCCCCTCCCCACCCCACAGATTTAGTGATAAGATGGGCCCAGTGCATAACCCGTCAAAAACTGAATACAGATCAAGTATGAAAACAGGAAAAAGGTGTACTGAACTACGAAAAAAAGCAAAATAGAAACAGTAAACGGTCGAAGCTCAACAACTGAAATTTCTAGAGAAGTTGAAAAGTCACAGAGTCTTTGTAACAGTGCGGACGTGTTGTTGTTTCCGCCTGCGGAGCGCGCGCGCTCGCTGTTGTTTACTTTCTGCAGCCGTCACTTACGCGTCACTTAAATGTTCTAGAACCATGGCCAACTGTTTTCGAAAATCAACACTACGATTCACCTTCTACAGTGACTACAGCCGACCAAAGGCCTTGGAAGCGGAACGATTCCTACGCGACATAGCTAAGATTCCAGCTTCCGAGCCGGCCGAAGTGGACGAGCGGTTCTAGGCGCTTCAGTCTGGAACCGCGCGACCGTTACGGTCGCAGGTTCGAATCCTGCCTCGGACATGGATGTGTGTGATGTCCTTAGGTTAGTTAGGTTTAACTAGTTCTAAGTTCTAGGGGACTAATGACCTCAGCAGTTGAGTCCCATAGTGCTCAGAGCCATTTGAACCATTTTTTTGAACCAGCTTCCGAGCCGGCCGAAGTGGACGACCGGTTCTAGGCGCTTCAGTCTGGAACCGCGCGACCGTTACGGTCGCAGGTTCGAATCCTGCCTCGGACATGGATGTGTGTGATGTCCTTAGGTTGGTTAGGTTTAAGTAGTTCTAAGTTCTAGGGGACATGACCTCAGATGTTAAGCCCCATAGTGCTCAGAGCCATTTGAACCATTCGAGCTGCCAGCGGAAGACGTTATCGCAGGCTTTCCGCCCATATGGCACTGTACATGGTCTCACTGCCGAAAGCTGGGGGCAGTTCCAAATGTCTCCAGTTCTTAACGGTGTACAACAAATCACTATCGATCTCCGTTGTCACGTGCCGTCTTACCTCCAAATCAGTGAGTGCCGCGCTCTCGTCATATACGATGGCCAACCCAAGACATGTTCCGGGTGCGGTAAACAGGGCCAGGTGTAAGTGTATTCAGCGACGCATCAGCCAATTTCCGGTCTCTACCGTGGCACCTCTGACTCCGACGACGGTTTTACCGATCACCTATGCATCGGCGCTCTCTTCCCCTCCCGCCGACGGTCGTCCGTCGGACCACGCATCGGTGAGCCATCGAGCTGCTACGGATATCGCCGGGGTCGGCGAGTCACGCCCACAATCTGACGGTACTCCGGCGCCACTACCAACAGCGACGACTTCCAATCTTCTGCCGGCCGATGATATGGACGCCCCTTCACTTATCGTTCCAGCGACGACCTTCCTCCCAGACCGCCGAGACTCACTCCCGTCTTCCGACACAGAGGGACGGACACGAAAACAATGTTCACCCAAAGGGGGCAAGAGAAGGCGATGCACGGTCTCGAAACGAGCCAGCTCACCCCCTGAGGCTCTAGAGGCCGTCCGGCGCGACGAGGCCTCGGAGAACCTGCACGACGACGACAAGAATGACAACAGCGGTACGCCGGCTATAGATGAGCCGGTACCTACTCTGCCTGCTTGCCCAGGTGCGTCTGCAACCAAGGGACTCCACTGTTACGACTACCGCCCAGACGTCCTCCGCTCCTTCGGAAGAGGTGGAACATAAGAACGCCACAACTACAGCGCCCTCGATGCGTGGAGTGACGACGTCGACGATGGCCGGAATCACACGCTGGGGACGGAGTTACCCCAGACGGAAACCTAGTTACCCCGACCATAAGGCAGTCAGGTGGCTTACGACATGGCACGTTGCTGCCTCTCCCCTCTCCCATCTTCACTCCCCGCTGATGGAGTTCCCCTCCACGGCAGGGCACGACTCCAAACGTACCGAATAGCAACGATCCCGCGTGGAAATTCAACTACTACGAGAGATCATATGGACATTGGACGTCGACATCGCATTACCACAGGAAGTCCACTTGACCACATTACAGGACTCGCAGGATATCTATTTCATACTCCGCAAGCCACCTAATGGTGTGTGGTTGAGGGTACTTTCGGTACCACTATCTGATCCCTCCAAACCTGTTCCACTCTCGAATAGTGCGTGGGAAGAATGATTGTCAGTAAGCCTCTGTATTGACTAATTTCTCGAATTTTCTCCTCGTGGTCGATGTATGTGGGGGGAAGCAATATGTTGTCTGACTCCTGAAAAGAGCTGTCTCGAAATTTCAATAGTAAATCTCTCTGTGATGCAAAACGCCTCTCTTGCAACGTCTGCCAGTGGAGTTTGTTTAGCATCTCCGTAACGCTCTCTCACCATCTAAACGATCCCGTGACGAAAAGCGCCGTTCTTCGTTGGATCTCCTCTATCTCCTCTATCAGTCCTGCCTGATAGAGATCCCAGATAGATGAACAATATTCAAGAATACGGAAAACAAGCGCCTCATAAGCAACTTATTTCTTGGATGTGTTACATTTCCTTAAGATTCTTCCTATGAATCTGAGTCTGGCGTCTGCTTTTCCCACTATCTGTTTTATATGGTCATTCCACTTAAGGTCGCTCTGTATAGTTACGCCTAGATATTTTACGGCAGACGCTGTCTCCAGCTGTTTGTCATCAATAGTGTAGCTGTACAGATATGGATTTCTTTTCCTATGTATGCTCAATATGTTACATTTATTTACGTTCATGGCCAACTCCCAGAGTCTGCACCATTCATCAATTCTCTGCAGGTAGTTCTGCAAATTCTTACTACCTTCTGACGCTGCTACTTCGGTATAAACAACTGCACCATCTGCGAATAGCCTTAAAGAGCTTCCGACGCTCTCTACTATATCATTTATATATATTGTAAACAGCAACGGTCCTATCACACTTCCCTGTGGTACTCCGGACATTACCTTTACATCTGTCGATTTAGTTCCGTTAAAAGTGACGTGTTGAGTTCTATCTGGAAGAAAGTTTTGAATCCAATTGCTGGTCTGCTCCGGTACTCCGTAAGCTCGTATTTTTTTCATTAAATGGCAATGCAGGACGGTGTCAAATGCCTTACTGGTATCAAGGAACACAGCATCAACCTGAGCGCCGTTGTCCACTGCACTGTGGATCTCATGGAGGAATAGAGCGAGCTGAGTTTCGCAGGATCTCTGTTTGCGTAATCCATGTTGATTTTCGAAGAACGTCATAATTCTTGAGCATAAAACATGTTCCATAATTCTACAACAGATTGACGTCAATGATATAGGTCTATAGTTGTGTGGATCTAGTTTACGGCCTTTTTAAAAACGGGAATGGCCTGTGCTTTTTTCCCGTCGTTAGATACCTTTCGTTGCTCAAGCGATGTACGACAAATTACTGATAGAAGGGGAGCAAGTTCTTTCGCATAATCTTTATAGAATATTATTGGTATCTCATGTGGTCCTGAAGCCTTTCCACTACTAAGCGACTGTAGCTGCTTTTCAATGCCGAGATCGGTTAACTCAATATCTGCCATTTCGACGTTTGCACGACGATTGAAAGGAGGGACAGTGTTACGATCTTCAGCGGTGAAACAACTTCGGAAGACCGAGTTCAGTATTTCGGCCTTCTCTCTGTTATCTTCGTTTTCGGTGCCGGTGTGGTCGCTGAGAGAATGAATAGATTATTCTGACCCACTAACTGATTTTACATAACGCTTATCTCCTGGTGGCCGCCTGGGACGCGGAGTAGCCATCTACGCCCGAGAAGGCATTCCGGTGGCTGATATCACCCACATTACCGGCCGCGGTGGCCGTGCGGTTCCAGGCGCTACTGTCTGGAACCGCGTGACCGCAACAGTCACAGGTTCGAATCCTGCCTCGGGCATGGTTGTGTGTGATGTCCTTAGGTTAGTTAGGTTTAAGTAGTTCTAAGTTCTAGCGGACTGATGACCGCAGCAGTTAAGTCCCATAGTGCTCAGAGCCATTTTTTGGATATCACCTACATTCCGTTCGCCAGAGGCATGGCAATTACTCTCGTGGGGACGCGTATTGTCAACAATTACGTTCCGTCAGACTCCACAATGCACAGAACAGACGCGTTACAACACACTTCTATTCAGAAGAAATCGCCCCTTTATTTGTTAGACCCTGTGACCAATACTTGCTTTGAGATAATTTTAATTGTATCCTGTACCCTAAGAATCAAATGCCCCATTATAGCACCTGTCAAGAATTGCGCCTTGTCGTCCGTGATCAGATGTTCCTTGATGGTTGAGGAGTTCAACACGGTGACGAACCTGGACATACTTCCCAAACGAACCATTTCGCGAGGCGCCTTGACAGGATTTACGTCTCTCGGGAACTCACACGTGCACTCTAAGGTGCAAAACTTTGGCCGTTGGCCTTTCCGGACCCTTGTGCCTACATATGCAACATTCTCTTCCTGCAACAGGTGATCTGGTGCAGCCATGCACCATGGAAGCTTAATACCTCCCACCTTCACGATCCCGAATGTCTTCAACGCGTTACCAAGACACGGACCACCTGTGAATGTCGCGTTCCTAAGTACTGCACAACCTTGACTAGGTGGCTGGACTGTGCCAAACCTGACATTCGACGTACCTTGATTCAGTACGGCAAGGAAGCAGCTGCGTGGTTCAAATGGTTCAAATGGCTCTGAGCACTATGGGACTTAACTTCTGAGGTCATCAGTCCCCTAGAACTACTTAAACCTAACTAACCTAAGGACATCACACACATCCATGCCCGAGGCAGGATTTGAACCTGCGACCGTAGCGGTCGCGCGGTTCCAGACTGTAGCGCCTAGAATCGCTCGGCCAAGCTGCGTGGCTCCGGCACACTACGGACTATTTCTACGCCATTCTTCGCGACCTGTTCGCCCAGCCGCCCATCCCTGAAACTCAGAGGGAAAGCAGCAGGATTAAGGCATCAACTGTAACGCTGACACGCCGTAGACTGCAGGGGGCGATGGTGGGGACCCGACGTCAAGATTCGGCGGAACAGGAACACCCCATCATGCATCGTATCACCACCGATAAGAAACATCGACGACGACTACTCATCACCGAGATCTACACCTGTCGCGCCCAGCACATCACTTGCCAGGCCGACATCGTCTATGCCTTTATAGACCACTACCGCACAGTGTACCAGGAGGAGCCTACTAACAACCGCACTGAGCAGCTTGTGTTACCACACATCACTCGCACCCTCACCGGCTACGAGGCGGAGGGACTGAGGGAGCCGGTTACGTGCTATGAAGTCCACGATGCACTTAACAAAGGTGCTTTGAAGAAGTCACCTGTCGTCGACGGCTTGCCGATAGAATTTTATCGCGCCTTCTTTGTACTTAAGGCGTCGAGGTAGACGACAATGTTTCATGAACTGTTGACGACGGGGAACGCCGTACCGCGATCCTTTGCCACGGGAAGTATTATACCCACCCATAAACCGACACAGGGAGTGACGACAGCACATTACCGTCCCATAACTCTGCTTAACGCAGAGTATAAAATTTTTTCACAGCTCCTAGCGACACGTTGCCGCAAGTTACTGCCTAGCATTCTATTCCCAGAACAGACAACTCCTGATGGCTCAGTTAATATACCAACGGCCACAGGAGTATGTCGTGATTTAATTGCACTGACAGCGGCGTGCAGATTCCGCACCGCGGTGGTTGCCACTGATTTTGTCAAGGCGCGGCACTGTTTTCTGTTCTCAGTAATGAGCCAAATGGGATTTGCATCCGCCTTTATCGACATCATCCGTTGCCTGTACAGCAGCGCCGAATCGCTGATTCAGATCAATGGCCGTGTGGTGAGACCAGTGACCATCTAGTCCGCTCACCGAATGAAACACAAACGGTTCTTGATTGATATCAACGTACGGAACTGCAGCGGGCAGTAACATTAATGTGCCCAAATCCTCGTCGATGCCCACTGCACGCGGTTTAACAGCTTGGGGTACCTCTCCCGTGCGTACAGAAACTACGATACCTTGGTATCATTTGCACCCTCCACCGTGCGCCGCTCCGCTGCAATCAATTTCCGGCGTACTTTCCGAATCTCCTCCGGCGGCTCGATCCTTTACAACGTGTCGAATGCCTCAATAAACATGTGGTGTCCATAAGAGCCCACAAAGCACAGGTACTCCCGCTGCCATCAACTGTTGAACGCAGTCTCCAGGCCGTGTTCGGATACTTTCTTACGGCCGGTAAGCTCTTTAAGGTCCGTTACGAAACGCTCGCCCTCCTCCCGTGAGTAGGGGGCCTCGGCCTTGTCAATGTGCGGCTCTGAACGGCGTCTCTGTACACGTCCACCACGCAAAAGCAGTGGAAGTGGGGCGCCTCCCATACGCGCAGCTTGCTGGACAGTCTCGTGCCCACGACCATATCGCCGCCAGTACCAGTACGCCACATCACGCACCATGTGCACATTTCTGATTTCGTCGTCGTCTTCAGTTATGCTCACACTCAGTTACCGAGAACGCGCCTTCCTCGAACCAAAGATTTCTACGCCCCACTGTTTCGTTACGCATCCAGCAACAACGTCGAACTCAGACAACCATTGACGCTGTAGCTCACGGTTTGACGTCATGTCCACCAGCTTTTCCTTCCCTCCAACGTCCGGACAACATGGTACTACGTTGCAGGTGGAAAAAATTCGCCGCAAATCAACGTCTTCATGTAACCGGATTGTCAGACACCCCACTTTGCTCAATTTGCCAACTGGTGGATGACGATGCCCACCACCTGACCTGTGTTGTCAGCGGTGGCATCCGGAAACTGGATCGTCAGTTCGTTGCCTGGTACCTCCGCGTTCCGGCAGACTCGATGGACTCATGGACTTTTATCCATCCTGAGGATACTTATTTCCCCGTCACCAAAAATCATGCGATTGTATAGGTCAAAGGGTGGACGATCACTTATTGTACACTCCTGGAAATTGAAATAAGAACACCGTGAATTCATTGTCCCAGGAAGGGGAAACTTTATTGACACATTCCTGGGGTCAGATACATCACATGATCACACTGACAGAACCACAGGCACATAGACACAGGCAACAAAGCATGCACAATGTCGGCACTAGTACAGTGTATATCCACCTTTCGCAGCAATGCAGGCTGCTATTCTCCCATGGAGACGATCGTAGAGATGCTGGATGTAGTCCTGTGGAACGGCTTGCCATGCCATTTCCACCTGGCGCCTCAGTTGGACCAGCGTTCGTGCTGGACGTGCAGACCGCGTGAGACGACGCTTCAACCAGTCCCAAACATGCTCAATGGGGGACAGATCCGGAGATCTTGCTGGCCAAGGTAGTTGACTTACACCTTCTAGAGCACGTTGGGTGGCACGGGATACATGCGGACGTGCATTGTCCTGTTGGAACAGCAAGTTCCCTTGCCGGTCTAGGAATGGTAGAACGATGAGTTCGATGACGGTTTGGATGTACCGTGCACTATTCAGTGTCCCCTCGACGATCACCAGTGGTGTACGGCCAGTGTAGGAGATCGCTCCCCACACCATGATGCCGGGTGTTGGCCCTGTGTGCCTCGGTCGTATGCAGTCCTGATTGTGGCGCTCACCTGCACGGCGCCAAACACGCATACGACCATCATTGGCACCCAGGCAGAAGCGACTCTCATCGCTGAAGACGACACGTCTCCATTCGTCCCTC
The DNA here is from genome assembly GCF_021461395.2 of Schistocerca americana. Classification (NCBI taxonomy): domain Eukaryota; kingdom Metazoa; phylum Arthropoda; class Insecta; order Orthoptera; family Acrididae; genus Schistocerca; species Schistocerca americana. The sequence goes on from NC_060130.1 coordinate 251,716,097, forward strand.
CATTCACGCCTGTCGCGACACCACTGGAGGCGGGCTGCACGATGTTGGGGCGTGAGCGGAAGACGGCCTAACGGTGTGCGGGACCGTAGCCCAGCTTCATGGAGACGGTTGCGAATGGTCCTTGCCGATACCCCAGGAGCAACAGTGTCCCTAATTTGCTGGGAAGTGGCGGTGCGGTCCCCTACGGCACTGCGTAGGATCCTACGGTCTTCGCGTGCATCCGTGCGTCGCTGCGGTCCGGTCCCAGGTCGACGGGCACGTGCACCTTCCGCCGACCACTGGCGACAACATCGATGTACTGTGGAGACCTCACGTCCCACGTGTTGAGCAATTCGGCGGTACGTCCACCCGGCCTCCCGCATGCCCACTATACGCCCTCGCTCAAAGTCCGTCAACTGCACATACGGTTCACGTCCACGCTGTCGCGGCATGCTACCAGTGTTAAAGACTGCGATGGAGCTCCGTATGCCACGGCAAACTGGCTGACACTGACGGCGGCGGTGTACAAATGCTGCGCAGCTAGCGCCATTCGACGGCCAACAGCGCGGTTCCTGGTGTGTCCGCTGTGCCGTGCGTGTGATCATTGCTTGTACAGCCCTCTCGCAGTGTCCGGAGCAAGTATGGTGGGTCTGACACACCGGTGTCAATGTGTTCTTTTTTCCATTTCCAGGAGTGTATAATGATGGCGTTAATTCAGAGCCTTGACTTCTGCCAGTACTTACAAATCGCCCACAATGGAGTCGTGCACCGACCACGGTACCACGCTTATTCGCCAACTCCCTTCGCGCAATATTTACGTCATCTCCGCTCAGCTGGATGGTGCCACACGAGGACGACACTCCCCCCCCCCCCCAACCTGCTCACACCTACACACCTAAGACTCCCCGCACTACATTTCTGGGCGCTGCAGTCTGGAGCCGAGCGACCGCTACGGTCGCAGGTTCGAATCCTGCCTCGGGCATGGATGTGTGTGATGTCCTTAGGTTAGTTAGGTTTAATTAGTTCTAAGTTCTAGGCGACTGATGACCTCAGAAGGTAAGTCGCATAGTGCTCAGAACCATTTGAACCATTTTTGAACTACATTTCTATATCGTCCCCTCCTCCTTGGCTACTTCCCTCCTTTCGGGTGCTTCTTCCCGGTAGTGATGCTGGAGACACCGTGGTCAGGCCTCACGTGCTGAGCCCTCCCCACTCTGCCTCCACGACCCATCTGCCGAGAAGTGGGATGCCTGCAAGTCTCATCATACCCCGATCCTTCTTCCCTCTATGTCTACGGCTTCACACCTCTTAGCTTACTTTCAGTATTATTATTATGCTCCACAACTTGTTAATAAAGACTTTTGCACGCCATGCTCGAGTGTAATATCTCATGTTGGTTCTGCCGGAAGGATGGCCTTTCTGTTGTGTTTATGCTTGTTCAAATAATGATGTTCTGTTTACTTAACCTGTTTCCTGCTTTAAAAAAAGTCGTTAGAGCACTTTCCTGCGAAAGGCAAAGGTCCTGATTCGAGGAAAGAAAAAGTGGTCACGTTGTTGGACTATTAACCGGTTGAGACGTGTTCAAAACTCCCTCGTGCCAATTATTTTATTTTATACATTTTTTCACAGCATTGAGAGCTGTCCGTCTGAAATGTTTGTTCTCTTTCTGTAGCCTTGGCAGTCGTCATACTATACACAGTCTATAGAATATGAGTCATGCGGTAAGAATAAGTTACCGTCACAAGTAAATGTGATGATTAGCGAGAGCAGGAGAGATACCGCATAGACGTCTCACAAAAATAAAAACAACAAATAAACGTGTGTGAACTATGTTAGAACAAAGGAATTGAAGAGGTAAAACTTCCAAAACGGAACGCAACTTCAAAACCGTGCGTTTTGACAGAGTACACAGAAACTTTGTGATAGTGAAACTGTTGCGTTCATTTGTAGCAGCTTATGTGACAAACCATTACGTTTACATCATATCCTTGGGAGTGATCCGATTCATACGAGCACCTAAATCGGAGAGCGAGGCATATCTCACTCACTTACCAGAGATAAGAGATAAGAGATTCCTACCATATGACACACGTAGTGGTCCCGGTGGAGAATTCGGTTGACTTGTCGCTCCGTCATCAAACGTTTGCGGTTCCCATTCGAAAGCCACTTCCTTTTGGCTGCTGAAAGAGTAGTTGTGCAGAAACAACTGTATTAAGGGTCCCTACCTTAAACCTCGCTGTTGCAAACGGACGTTACACTATGACGCATACGAATTTGAAAACAGCGAGGAAAAAAAATTGGTGCGAGGGAGGTTTGAACACGGTTCGACCACTTGCCAGTCGAACACCGTGACAGCTTACCCACGACGCCGTTCACTGTTTCTATTTTTTTTTTTCTTTTACAGTTCAGTACACTTTCTTCCTCTTTTCACGCTTGATCTGTGTCTGGTTTTTGGCGGGCTGTCCGCTAGGCACTCTTACCATTAACACCTGCTGCAATCAACGGTCCCCAGGGCCCAGTGGTCCTCGATAACACAGGAGGTGCAACATCTGCCCGGATATTTTTCCTGGATGATGTTCGGTCGGCCACTGCTGCTCGAACAATGCGTTGATCTTGACGTGCGTCTGTACTAAGCGGACATCCAGGACTTGGTCTGCAGGTGTGGCAATTTCCCGCAGACAACTAATGAAAGCAGCGACATACCACAAAAGCATGTGCAGCATCCGTCGAAACGTCATCCCGCTTCCCGCAGGCCCACAATGCGACACCATTCAAATGCCTGCAGTTGTTCAACAGGAGTGTGTAAGCTCGATAGAGCTGACCTTGAAACTCAGGACAGTTACTGCCTGCACAGAAACTACAGAGGACGCTTAGACAAGTCTCCTGAGCGTCATTTGATCGCAGATGACGGTGACAAATAAATCACTAACACTGCAGTCCTTCAACGTGCACGGCCGGCCGGAGTGGCCGAGCGGTTAAAAGCGCTACAGTCTGGAACAGCGCGACCGCTACGGTCGCAGTTTCGAATCCTGCCTCGGGCATGGATGTGTGTGATGTCCTTAGGTTAGTTAGTTTTAAGTAGTTCTAAGTTCTAGGGGACTTATGACCACAGCAGTTGAGTCCCATAGTGCTCAGAGCCATTTGAACCATTTCAACGTGCACATATTACACCGTGGTGCACTGAACACGGTTCTTGAGGGTGTTACAGTTTTTCCGGCATTGTATAACAAAGATTTAGTTGGTAAACCAAACTGAACTCCGTCCGAACAGGCCTTAGAAGAGCCAACGGTACCGACCGGCCGCCGTGTCGTCCTCAGCCCACAGGCGTCACTGGATGCGGATATGGAGGGGCATGTGGTCAGCACACCGCTCTCCCGGCCGTATGTCGGTTTACGAGACTGGAGCCGCTACTTCTCAATCAAGTAGTGCCTCAGTTTGCTTCACAAGGGCTGAGTCTACCCCGCTTGCCAACAGCGCTCGGCAGACCGGATGGTCACCCATCCAAGTGCTAGCCCAGCCCGACAGCGCTTAACTTCGGTGATCTGACGGGAACCAATATTACCACTGCGGCAAGGCCGTTGACATTTCGTTCGTAAGCAGAAGAAAATAAAATAAAACACAAGTAGTAGAGATCAGTTACGTTATTGCTAAGTGCACAGTTCCCATCACTGTCAGTTTCAATAAAAGTATTCGCAAACATTTGAGACAAGATGTTTCTTGCTCTATGTGATGTGTTATCTTCGTAACTGACAAGGGGAGGCTACGGTGTTGGTTGGCTGGTAGGTTTAAAGAAGGGGGGGGAGGGGGCAAGGGACCAAACTGTGAGGTCATTGGTCCCTTGTTCCTGGTAAAATAATTACACAAGGGAAAGGAGAAATGAAAAGAGATGTACAGCACAGTAACAGGAGAATGGAAGAACCAGAAGAAAGACAGAAGGGCAACCAACACTACTATGGACAAAACAGGATAAGAAAACCACAGAGAGAAGCAAGGGACAGGTCGAAGGGATAAGAACAAGAGAGCAAATGACCGTGGCTGGCCATCCACGAGAATCAAAAGAAAGAGTCAGCCACTCTACGACGCATTAAAACATCCAGCCTAAAAGCATTAGAGAGAAGAACGCAAAGTGACAAAGGACATGCGTGAAAACGTATATAGAATGATAAAACCCACGGTTACGTATGTAACGTAAAACTAAATTAGCTGATGAGGCGTTCTCATCTAAAATTAATGGCAACGAGTCTGGTAACTGAAGAGTCCGTCGCAGGGCAGCGAAAGGAGGGCAGCTCATCAAGATATGGGCCACTGTCAGCCAGTCGCCGCATCGACACTGCGGTGGGTCATCACGGCGCAGGAGGTAGCCGTGTGTCACCCAAGCGTGGCCAATGCGGAGCCAATAGAGACCCACAGAGTCCCTGCGAGAGGCCTGCGTGGAGGTCTTCCACACATTCGTAGTCTCCTTAATGGCACGCAGTTTGTTGTGCGTACTGATATTATGCCATTCCGTCTCCCAAAGCCTCAAAACCTTGCGGCGTAGTGCTTAATGCAGGTCAGTTGCAGAGTAGCCGATCTTCATAAGCGGTTTCCGCGTAGCCTGTTTGGCCAGACTGTCGGCAAAGGTCGTTGCCTGGGATTCCGACGTGATCTGGGGTCCAGACAAACACCACTGAACGACTGGACGGTTCCAGGACATAGATGGACTCCTGGATTGTCGCTACCAAAGGATGCAAAGGGTAGCACTGGGCGATAGCTTGTAGGCTGCTCAAGGAGTCAATACACCGAAGAAATGACTGCCCAGGGCATGAACGGATGTGCTCAAGAGCATGAGATATAGCCATCAGCTAGGCAGTGAAAACACTGCAGCCATCGGGCAAGGAATGTTGTTCAGTGGGTCCTCCATGGACATATGCGCAGCCGACGTGATCCTCAGCCATCGAGCCATCGGTGTAAACCACTTCATGGCCTCGGTATATGCAAAGAATCGAGAGGATGTAGAAGCACAGAGCCACGGGGTTAACTGAGTCCTTAGGACCATGGCGAAGGGTTTAGGAGAAGTTTCGGCCTAGGTGTACACCAAGGTGGTGTACGTGAATGGACAAGTATAGGTGGTAAAGGCAAGAACTCCAGTTCTGAAAAAAGGGATCGGACACGAACTGCAATTGGAAGCCCTGACCTGGGCCACCGATGCGGGAGTCGAACCGCCGTGGGTGGGAATGGAGATGGTAATTCGGATGCGCAGGAGAACTATGAACATGTGCAACTTAACTGGCCAGCAGTTGTGCATGCCTAACCTGCAATGGAGGGACTCCGGCCTCCACCAGGACGCTGGACACCAGACTCGTCCTAGAAGCAGTGGAGGGACTCCAGCCTCCACCAGGACACTGGTCACCGGACTCGTTCTAAAAGCTCCTGTCTCTAGGCGAACGCCACAATGGTGCACTGGGTCGAGGAAACGCAACGCTGAGGGCGCCGCCGAACCGTAAACCAGACTGCCATAGTCAAGGCGGGATCGAACATGTGTTTTGTAGAGCTGCAGCAGCGTAGAGCGATCTGCGCCCCAGTTAGCGTTGCTCAGGCAGCAGAAAGAATTGAGGTGCTGCCAGCACTCCCGCTTAAGCTGACGAATATGAGGTAGCCAAGTCAATCAGGCGTTGAAAACCAGTCCTAAGAATCTATACGTCTCCACCACAGTGAATGGATCGCCATTAAGATAAAGTTCAGGTTCCGGATGAACGGTACGACGCCGACAGAACTGCATCACACACGACTTTGCGGCTGAAATCTGGAAGCCGTGGGCTAGAACCCATGACTGCGCCTTGTGAATGGTTCCCTGTAGAGCGACCCTGGCGGAAGCCAGTAGGCCACGTGACTCCAAGACCCAACCCATGCTCCTCAGAACGGGGGGAAATATGGGAGGCACCAACTTGGACACGGAACGTAAGGAGCAAAAGGAAGTTTTGGATAAAAATCGGGAGCGGACCCTGGAGACCACACTCATACAATGTGGCAAGGATATAATGTCGCCAGGTCATGTCGTATGCTTTACGTTAGTGAAAAAAGACGGCAACCAGGTGTTGGCGTCTGGAAAAGGCTGTCCAGATAGCAGACTCAAGGGATATAAGATTGTCAGTGGTAGAGCGACCCTGGCGGAAGCCAGTAGGCCACGTGACTCCAAGACCCAACCCATGCTCCTCAGAACGGGGGGAAATATGGGAGGCACCAACTTGGACACGGAAAGTAAGGAGCAAAAGGAAGTTTTGGATAAAAATCGGGAGCGGACCCCGGAGACCACACTCATACAATGTGGCAAGGATATAATGTCGCCAGGTCATGTCGTATGCTTTACGTTAGTAAAAAAAGACGGCAACCAGGTGTTGGCGTCTGGAAAAGGCTGTCCAGATGGCAGACTCGAGGGATATAAGATTATCAGTGGTAGAGCGACCCTGGCGGAAGCCAGTAGGCCACGTGACTCCAAGACCCAACCCATGCTCCTCAGAACGGGGGGAAATATGGGAGGCACCAACTTGGACACGGAAAGTAAGGAGCAAAAGGAAGTTTTGGATAAAAATCGGGGGCGGACCCCGGAGACCACACTCATACAATGTGGCAAGGATATAATGTCGCCAGGTCATGTCGTATGCTTTACGTTAGTAAAAAAAGACGGCAACCAGGTGTTGGCGTCTGGAAAAGGCTGTCCAGATGGCAGACTCGAGGGATATAAGATTATCAGTGGTAGAGCGACCCTGGCGGAAACCAGTAGGCCACGTGACTCCAAGACCCAACCCAACTGCCAACACACCATACGTTCCAGCAGCTTACAGAATACGTTTGTGAGGCTGATGGGACGATAGCTACCCACATTAAACGGATTTTTACCGGGTTCTAGCATTAGAATATGGTTCTCTCCGGCCATTGCGGTGGAAAGACACAATCGCATCAGATCCGGTTGAAGATGACGAGGCAATATAGCTTGTAGTCAGACAAGAAATATTTAATCATCTGACTGTGGATCCGATCCGGCCCAGGAGCGTTACAGAGTTCACTGTGGCGTGTAGTGAACGAGAACTCTTCTCTTTCTACCCACCGTTTGAGCGTGCGAAAGGCTGGGCGGTAGTTCTCCAGCGCAGAGGCTCGGGAATAGTGCTCAGCAAAGTGCTTGGCAATCGCGTTTGCGTCGGTAGAGAGCACGCCAGTGACGTTAATGCCAGGGACACCTGTTTGGGGTCTGGTACCCAAAAAGACGTCTTATCTTCGTCCATACTTGGGAAGGTGATATATGGCACACAATGGTCGACACGTACCTCTCCCAACACTCCTGTTTCCGTCGTTTTATAAGCAGGCGAACGCGGGCATGGAACCGCTTAAAGGCTATTAGGTGCTCTAGGGAAGGGTGCTGCATTTGTCCTGTAGCGCTCGCCGACGTTCTTTAATTGCCTCAGCGACTTCCGGTGACCACCAAGGGACTGTCTTTCACCCAGGGCACCCTACAGAACGAGGAATCGCGTTTTCGGCCGCAGAAATTATTGTTGTAATGACCTGCTCAATCACAACATCGATGGCACCAGGTGGGGAGATTCAGAGGTGACAGCAGAGGTGAAGGCCACCCAGTCCATCTTGTTTGAAGTCCATCTGAGTAGGCGTCCATGGGCATGACGCCAGGAGAGTGACAAGAAGATGGGGACGTGGTCACTACCACACAGGTCATCACGTGTTCTCTAGTGGATAGATGGGAGAAGCCCTGGGCTGCAGATTGATAAATCGATGGCCGAATAACTACCATAAGGCACAATGAAATGTGTGGCGGTCCTAGTATTTAAGAGGCAGAGGTCGAGTTGGGACAGTAAATTTGCTACATCTCTGCCACTGCCAGTAAGCATGGTGCTACGCCACAAGGGGTTATGTGCATCAAAATCTCCCAAAAGTAGGAAAGGCGTAGGGAGTCAGTGCAGCCAATACGTTCAGGTGTACTGTACTATCTGGAGGGAGATATGCATTTCCTGCATTGTCCGTATCCTGACAGCCAAAGCTTCAAGAGGAGTTTGAATGGGACACAGATTCACTATATACCGAGTTCAGGACATAAACGCAAACTCCACCTTTCATTATCATATTCGCTAAAGTTCTTGTACTATGCCCTGTAGCCATGAAGGGTAGGGGTCCGCATTGCTGGGAACCAAGTTTCCTGGAGGGCAATGCAGAAACCAGGTGTAAAGCTTAACAGTTGCCGTAGCTCAGTCATGTGGTTGAAAAAACCGCCGCAAAAAATGGTTCAAATGGCTCTGAGCACTATGGGACTTAACATCTTCGCATTCGGGAGGACGACGGTTCAATCCCGCGTCCGGCCATCCTGATTTAGGTTTTCCGTGATTTCCCTAAATCGCTCCAGGCAAATGCCGGGATGGTTCCTTTCAAAGGGCACGGCCGACTTCCTTCCCCGTCCTTCCCTAATCCGATGAGACCGATGACCTCGCTGTCTGGTCTCCTTCCCCGAAACAACCAACCAACCAACTTAACATCTGTGGTCATCAGTCCCCTAGAACTTAGAACTACTTAAACCTAACTAACCTAAGGACATCACACACATCCATGCCCGAGGCAGGATTCGAACCTGCGACCGTAGCGGTCACGCGGTTCCAGGCTGAAGCGCCTAGAACCGCACGGCCACACCGGCCGGCAAAACCACCGCAATTCCACTGGTAGATGGCCTCATCGTGAGACCGGGGAGGCATGAAACACTCAATGAGACAATCTACGCCCCAGGGTCATCTGCTGCCACCGCCTTATTTCCAGAACAGGCTATATCCATTGTGTCTGAGAGTCTGGTGAGATCTAGGTCCTCAGCAGATGCCAGAATCTTCACCTCATCCTCAGACGCAGAGCTTGTAGGCAGCGATGGTGTGGGTGCCACCGCGATTCCCTTGGTCTTGGGGGTCTTCATTTTCTTTCTGGACTTCTCTCACTGATCCTTGGGTTTCTCTGGCTGGGAAGGCTTCACTGATTCAGTCCCTGGGACTAAGGATGACACTGGCAGGTGACATCTTTCCCACTAGCAGAAACCTGGGAGGGGAGTGACCTAAGGGACCTTCCTAGCGAGAGGAGCTGAAGACGACTTACGCTTCTCTGGCTGAGAAATGGGGACTGATGTCCCTGATGGTTGGGGGGACAGTGCTCTCAAGGTAGGTTGTGCGGGAACAACAGGGAGGGAAGTGCTCCCCACCATCAAGGGGGCAGTTGTAGTCTTCCATCTCTGAGAACCGACTGGAACTAGCAGAACTGATGGGGCTACAACTGTTCCCATAGCGGCAGCATTAGAGGGGGTCATAACCACAGGATGGAGGCGCTCAAATTTCCTCTTAGCCTCAGTGTAGGTCAGTCGGTCCAGGGTCTCCTATTCCATGATTTTCCTTTCTTACTGTAAAATCCTGCAGTCTGGTGAGCAAGGGAAATGATGCTATCCACAGTTGACACAGATGGGAGGCAGGGCGCATGGAGTATTGGGATGTGATGGACGTCAGCAATCTCGATATGTGATGCCGGAAGTACAGCAGGAAGACAAATGCCCAAACTTCCAGCACTTAAAGCACCACATTGTGGAGGGATACATGGCTTGACATTACAGCGGTAGACCATAACCTTGACCTTCTTGGGTAATGTCACCCTCGAAGGCCAAGATGAAGGCACTGGTGACAAACTGATTATGTCTCAGACACTGATGGATGCGCCAGACTAAATGAACTCCTCGTCGCTATAAGTTGGCGCGCAGCTCGTCGTCAGACTGCAAAAGAAGGTCTCTGTGGAACATAATGCCCTGGACCATAATTAAGCTCTTATGGGGTGTGATGGTAACAGAAACATCCCCCAGCTTGTCACAAGCGAGTAATGCCCGTGACTGGGCAGAGGATGCCGTTTTTATCAAGACTGACCCTGACCACATTTTGGACAAGCCCTCCACCGCCCCAAACTTGTCCTCTAAATGCTCTACAAAAAACTGAGACTTCATAGAGACGAAGGGGACCCTATCAACTCTTGTACGTACGAGGTACTGGGGCGAATAATGATCGCTGCCATCCTTAGCCTGGCGTTCCTCCCATGGTGTGGCCATGGAGGGGACGTTTTAGGATCATACTTCCTTGCATTGTATCTAGACTTGGAACGCTTAGAGACTGCTGGTGTTTGGTTACCAGCAAGTAATGACGTGGTAAGCTTCATCGTGCGTCATCCGCCCTGATGCCACCCACTCTGATCAGGGGCCCTCCCCAAGGGCGCCACCCAGCCACAGCAAAGGCCACCTGGCAGGATGGCCATTCCCCGGAGTCCTGATGCCCCAGGATGACTTGCATCTGCTCCTTGGCGTAAGTGGGAAGTTAACGGTGCGGGCGTCACCAGAGTGATCCCTGTGTAGTCAAGGGGCTACAACCAACAGGGTACATGGCGGCCCCACCACAACTAACTGGCTACCGTGTTGGATATGAGGCTCAAAGAATTCCATGGTCATCATTGGCACAGAAAACGACATTGCATAGTGGGTGGAGGAAAAAGCACCCAGTACGGTGTCCTCGCTCAAGAGATGGAGGATGAGCAGGACAGCAATGCTGCGACGAGAAAGTGGGCTAAGGATCTCAATGCACGATGGACATGATGCACCATGTAAGGCACCCTTCCCCAATTGGCTTGCTCTTCGGGAAAATTTTGAAAAATGGAGGTCAAACCTTACAGTGGACCATCTCACAAAGGCCGAAAAGAGTGAGACTCTTTTTAGTCGTCTCTTAGGGCAGGAATACCTCGGAACTATTCTAAGCCCCGGGCCCGCAGGGGGGAAGGGTTATGGGCGTGGCGACTGTTCAAATCCCGCTAACACGTCTTTCCTAGTCTACATTTTTTCATCACACCTCCGTGAACCGAAGGGAGTACACTTCTGTGTTTCTCATTTCCGTAGCCTTCCCGTGTAACACGCAATTTCCTTACAAGTGCCACATCATTTAATTTATATGACGTTTGAGAGATAATATAATGAAAAACGGCACGTGCATTTTAATGAAGTTGCAGCGAATTTCATTTGTTATTTGACCATTTACTATTTGTAATCAAATTTTCAAGGACGAGGGACAGACTTGGAAAGGCCAAGTCAAACCTCGATAAATAATGATGCGAATGACGCTATTCAGAAACAGTAATATAGTAAGTCACAATGTACCAGACCAAAAGGGTAATGTATATCACTAGTCGGGTATGCTCTCGACATCACACGTTGCAGAATGGTATTCGTCATACAGGCACAGAACAGAAAGTGCAACTTTATTCATGTACGAAATGCAAATGCGCGTCTTTTTTTGTTATATTACCCCTTAAATGTCATTTAAATCAAATAATATGACCAGTGATGAAAACAATGATTATTAAATTTCAGTGCCGGCCGAAGTGGCCGTGCGGTTAAAGGCGCTGCAGTCTGGAACCGCAAGACCGCTACGGTCGCAGGTTCGAATCCTGCCTCGGGCATGGATGTTTGTGATGTCCTTAGGTTAGTTAGGTTTAACTAGTTCTAAGTTCTAGGGGACTAATGACCTCAGCAGTTGAGTCCCATAGTGCTCAGAGCCATTTTTTTTTAATTTCAGTGGGAGTCGAACCGTCACCTCATATACGTTCGTCTTACGAAACTCGAACGCTGATCACTTAACCACCAGAACTCCAACGTCTGACATCTACGTACAGATACATAAGCTACATAATAGATGCGTAAAACTTCTCATGCGATTATCTCGTAATTTTCTGAGTAGTGCAGCTTATTAAGTGAACATTATTTTGTTTTAATGGCCTACTAGGTGTACAAAGTTCGAAGTAAATCTGTGACCCCAACGCCGTTGCCTTCTCTTGTGAGTGTAGTATCATCTCCTAAGCAAATACTGTTTCCGACTGCAAAGCGGTCTCCGTGAACCGAAGGGAGTGCACCTCTGTGTTTCTCATTTCCGTAGCCCTCCCGTGTAACACGCAATTTCCTTACAAGTGCCACAGACATTCGGATTTCGTGCAGAATGTCACTGGCTTGAGAGCAGCTAGCACAACGTCTAACGCAGGAACTTCTGCTTGCGGACTAAGCTACACTACAATTTCCCCTCTTACATACCAGCCTTTGAAAAGATGTGTTCTTCAGAAGGGTTCTCAATTTTAAGAACAATGGGAACAGCCCGATCACTGACAGCAGCCATAATTTCGGAATTACTTTAAAAGTATTAGACACAGCGCTGCAGTTATGCCGATTTGGAGAACAACTTCTTTTCGGCTGTCCGTAATAATATTCGCTACTTTTCCCTATTGTTAAAGATTTATTTTCTGACGTTTCAGCCGATATTCGTCACGTTACTGCTTTGCGTGTGTTGTATGCGTCCGTGCCTTTTAGAGTTGCAAATGAGCTGCAGCAAACGGATTCTTAAGCTTAGATAACAATCTTCTTTTTAACCTGGCGATCGGGGTATTTTCGCTTTGTCCACCTTTCCTGACACGCATAAAGTGAATTATAGGTATTACATATTCATGGCAAACGACATTTGCGTACAAAAGATGACCTAATGTGAAAAATCGTGCTAATAAATCAGCTTTTAATGCCGAAGTAAAGTATGCTTTCTTTGCGATGTTTTTGAGTCAGAATTAATTTTTAAAAGCGTCCTCCGCCCCTGGCGGAGTCAAATGCATACCCTCTGGTAACGTGACTGCCAACATCAAAGACAGTTAAAAGTAAAACGGTTCATTTGAATAAATTCCGTCTGTTTTTCAAGAGGAACCGAAAATGACGCGGGGTGAACACGCTGTTACGAAACTAGACAGTGGTAAGTACGATGGATAGTCATAAAAGTATATTTATCATCTCGCAAAAATCAAGCTGCGACCACGCAACTTATTCATCTGCATCTACACGATTACTCTGCAGTTCACAATTAAGTGCCTGGTCGAGGGTTCATCGAACCACATTAAAGCTATTTCTCTGCCGTTCCACTATCGAATAGCGCACGGAACAAACGAACACTTAAATATTTCCTTGAGAGCTATCTCTTATTATATTAGGATGATAATTTCTCCATATATAGGTGGGCACTAAGAAAATATTTCCGCAGTCGGGCGAGAATGTTGGTGATTCAATTTTATGAGAATATCTGGCCGCAACTAATAACGCCTTTGTTTTAATGACTCCCATCTCAATTCGCACATCATATCCGTGGCACTCTCTCTTCTGTATCGCGATGATACAAAAAGAACTACCCTTCTTCGAATTTTTCGAAGCCCCCCGTCAATTCCATCTGATGTGGATCCCACATTGCATAGCAGTACTCCACAAGAGGGCGCAGAAGCGTGGTGTAGGAAAGTCTTTTATCAGACCTGTTGCATCTTCTACGTGTTCTGCCAATAAATCGTAGTCTCTGGTTTGCTTTCCCCACAACATTGTCTTTGTGATAGTTTGTTTTAAATTATTCGTAATTGTAATCTCTAAGTACTTTAGGTTTGTGTGGTTTATTATGTAACGGAAATTTAACGGATTCCTTTTAGTATTCATGTGGATGACTGCACATTATTCGTCATTTGCAGTCAGTTGTCACTCTTCGTACCATACACATATCTTCTATAAAGTATTATGCAAGTGATTTTTATCGTCTGATGACTTCACAAGACGGTAAATGACACCATCATTCTCAAACAACCAAAAGGGTTGCTCAAATTGTCTCTTATGTCGTTTATGTAGATCAGAAACAGTAGAGATCCTGTAACACTTCCTCGGGGAACACAACATATCACCAGTTTATTTATTTTTTTATTTGCACATCAAGTTCCGTAAGACCAAATGGAGGAGCAAATCTCCAAGCTTATGGAACGTATCAGTACATGAAATTACAACATCAAACTAATAACGGATAAAAATAAAATGTTTATTACCCCGAAAAAAGTCAGTCCATAAATTTAAGTAAACGGGATTAACAATACAACAAGAATCAGCTTAATTTTTCAAGGAACTCCTCAACAGAATAGAATGAGTGAAACATGAGGAAACTCTTCAGTTTCGATTGGAAAGCGCGTGGATTACTGCTAAAATTTTTGAATTCGAGTAGTAGCTTATTTAAAATGAATGCAGCAGTATACTGCACACCTTTCTGCACAAGAGTTAAGGAAGTCCAATCCAAATGCAGGTTTGATTTCTGCCTGCTATTAACTGAATGAATGCTGCTTATTCTTGAGAATAAGATAATATTCTAAACAAAAAATGACAGTAAGGAATATAGATATTGAGGGGCCCATGTCAAAATACCCAAACTCGTGAGCAAGGATCGACAAGAGGTAACGTGAACTGACACCACTTATTGCCCGAACCGCCCGTTTCTGAGTAAAAAATATTCTTTTAGAATGGGATGAGTTACCCCAAAATATAATACAATACGACATAAGCCAATGAAAATAAGCGAAGTAGAGTAATTTTCGTGTCGAACGATCTCTCACTTCGGATACCGTTCGAATAGTAAAAGTGGCAGCATTAAGCCTTTGAACAAGATCCTGAACGTGGGCTTTCCACAACAGTTTACTATCTACCTGAACACCTAGAAATCTGAAATGTCCAGTTTCACAAATCATTTGCCGATTCTGTGAAATTAAAACTTAAGGTTTTGTTGAATTGTGTGTTACACTGTAAAAACTGAGTCTTACTGTGATTTGAAGCCGAGCCAATGTTGCACACAACATCCTTTACTATCAAGGTAGTGTCATCAGCATACAGAAATATTTTGGAGTTACCCATAGTACTAGAGGGCATCTCATTTATATAAATAAGGAACAGGAGTGGCCCCAACACTGATCCCTGGGATTACACCCCACATGACTATACCCCACTCAGACCCCACATCACAGCCATTCTCAACATTGTGAATCATGACCTTTTGCTGTCTGTTGCTAAAGTAAGAGGAGAACCAATTGTGAGCTACTCCCCATATTCCATAATGCTCCAACTTCTCGAGCAATATTTTGTGATCAACACAATCAACCGCCTCAGTTAAATCAAAAAAATATGCCTATCGTTCGAAACATTTTGTTTAACCCATCCAGTACCTCACAGAGAAAAGAGAATATATCATTTTTAGTTGCGAAACGACTTTTAAAGCCGAACTGTACATTTGATTGCAAATCATGTGATATAAAATGATGAAGTATCGTTACATACACAGCATTTTCAATAACATTAGCAAATACTGATGGCATAGAAATAGGACTAAAATTGTCTACATTATCCCTTTCTCCATTTTTATAAAGCGGCTTTACTACTGAGTACTTTAATTGTTCAGGACACTGACCATTCCTAAAGGAAAAATTAGAAATATAGCTAAATACAGGGCTAACATGTGCAGCACATTACTTTAATATTCTGCTAGGCACTCTATCGTAGCCATGAGAGTCCTTAGCCTTCAGTGATTTAATTATTGACTCACTCTCCCCCTTGCCAGTATCACAGAGGAGTGTTTCCGACGTCAATCTCGAAAAGCCTTTTTTCAAGAAAGTTATATGACTCCCTGTAGAAACTAAGTTTTTATTTAATTCGCCAGCAATGAGCAGGAAATGATTGTTAAATGCTGTACATACATTTGACTTATCAGTAACAGAAATATTTTTACTATGAACTGACTTCATGTCGTCGACCTTGTGCTGCTGACCAGACACTTCCTTCACAACTGACCATATGGTTTTAATTTTATCCTGTGAATTAGCTATTCTATTTGTGTATCACATTCTCTCTGCCTTGCTAATAACATTTTAAGCATCTTACAGTACTGTTTGTAATGGGCTACTGTAGCTTGATTGTGACTAATTCTAACATTTTGATATAACTCCCACTTTGTTCTACATGATATCCTTCTCCCACCAGTCAGCCGCCCAGGCTGGCGTTTACTGCTAGTATCCCGTTTAAAACGTTGTAATGAAAATCAGCTCTCAAAGAGCAAGAGAAATGTGTTAAGGAAAGCATTATATTTGTCATTTATGTTATCCGTAGTATAAAATTCCTGCCACTCTTGTCTCTTAACGAGGTTTAAAAAACTCTCTGTTGCCGTTGGATTAGCTTTCCTGCATAGTTTGTAGTTATATGTGACATTTGTTTGAGTACAGAAGCCTTTTACTGTTAAAATTTGTGCATCATGGTCTGAAAGGCCATTCACCCTTTTACTAACAGAATGCCCATCTAGTAATGAAGAATGAATAAAAATGTTGTATATGGCTGTGATACTGTTCCCCTGCAACCTAGCTGGAAAAAACACAGTATGCACCAGATTGTATGAATTTAGGAGATCTACCAACATGCTTTTTCTTGCACCATAATACGCAAAATTTGTATTGAAGTCACCACACACAACTAATTTCTGGTACTTCCTACAAAGTGAATCAAGAACCCTTTCTAGTTTGAGCAGAAATGCTCTAAAGTCTGAGTTATGAGACCTATAAACAACAACATTTAGAAGTTTCGTTTCACAAAATTCAACTGTCCCTGCACAACATTCAAATATCTGTTCAGCGAAGTGCCGTGATACGTCTGTGGACTCAAACGTAATGCTGTTTTTTACATACTAAGCCACTCCTCCACTCCGCAAAGAACTCCTTGAAAAACAGCCAGCTAAGCTGTATCTTAGTAAAGGAAGGCTCTGAATTGTCAAATTATTTATGTGGTGCTCCGATATACCAATAATTTCAGTCAACATCTATATGCAGTTCACTAACTTGATCTCTAATACCTCTTATATTTTGATGAAATATGCTAGTTCCTTCTCTACTAGGAAACATGACATCCTCTGAAGGTGAGCCCTTGGTTAGAGGGACTTTCTTCAAGCAGGTATACCTGTCAGCTGACTTCAATCTAATAGACGTGCATCTTTAACACCAACTACTACAAGAATTTTTCCATGAGCGATTCCACCACCACCCACTACACCTGTAAGCCTTGCCAGCCTCCCCTTCCCATACCTACTGAGGTATACGCCATGCCTAGTGAAAACCATTAGACTCAACTGGCACCACTATATTGTGACCAATGCCCTCTGTCATTAGTGCCTTCTCCAGCCCCATGTTAACACGCCTAACAGCCGCATTAAGATGAGGCCGATCATGATGCTGAATCAGTTGCATTAAATGCACATTAGTGCCACCAGTTTGAGTAGCTATTTTTACCAGGTCATCACCTACATCATATTTCCCGTCCCTGTCAAGACTGTTCCCTGCTCCACCCAAAATAACTACGTGATCCTCCTTCGTAAAATTCCTGGATAACTCCCCTATGCTGTCAGTCACCTGAGCCAACCCTGCACTAGGCTTCACAATGCTGGTGACCTGGTACTCACTCCCCAATACTTCCTGCAACTGCTGGCCCACACCTCTACCGTGTGAACCACCTAGCAGCAGAACCTCCTTCTTTCTGTTAGGCTTTGCAGCTGCCCTCGACCTCCTAACTGCTGAGGACTGCTGCATGTTCCCTACATCTACAGCTCCAAGAGGCTCCTCTCCACTGAACTCTGACAGTTGGTCAAATCTATTGCATATACGCAAAGTAAAACTGTCTGAATACCTACTCTTCCTAGCTGCCTTCTTGCCAACTGCCAGTTCCCATACCACACCACCCTTCACCCTCCTTAACCTTTTTAGTTCCTCTTTTGCGCGTTGCAACTCCACCTGAGGCACAGATATTACGCTCCTGCTCCTCTATCAACTTATTTCTACTACAGTTTCTGCATTCCCAGGAGAGGATCTCGCTAGAATGTCCACTGGCTTCCCCACTGCGTTCCCCCCAATGAAAATACTTTGAACAAATGCCACACCGTAACCCACTACTCACAAACCTACGGCAGATCCCACACTTCTCACTCACGATAAAATTTTACAGTTACTGAAAAAACTATACGTCTACGTTACCTAAGTTCAGTTACAGTAGTAGAACTATTTATAGTAACAAGAGCAGTCTCGAACTTCTCTGTCTATTAAGAAAGCAACTACTTGTATTAATACTACTACACCGCAACTAATATCAATACCAACAAACTTCACAAAATTTTTATCTAAAACTAAAAATTCAAGCGGTCACTGGAACACTCAAGGAAGTAAAACACTGAATGAAAATGTACTGAAATATTTCATTAGAAACAATAAGAAACGTCAGCTGAAAACTACTGCACGAAATTTACTAAACGACTTCAACGCACCGAAAACTCTACTAAACATAGCGTTTCCATAAATTTATTAAATCCTTATTTCGTCACAAACAGCACAAAACACCACTGATGACTATCAAATTTAATAACTGTATAACAGTGCACAAATAACTTTGGTAGTAGTTAGCTTTATAACCGCTAAGCTGCAGCTGCACGCCACAAAATGCAATCACATTACTGAGGCGTGAGTCTTGGACGAAGGACGTATGCACACTCACGAGTAACAGACCACTCGAGTCAATAACACAGGAAAAAAGACTGAGATTTATGAAAATACACTAATAAGTTACTTTTACAGCAAATTTTAACATAAATAACCTTTAAAATAAGTAACTGAAGACTAAAACTTTATAAAATAATGACGAGCAATTTCAACAGCAGTCCAGCACACGTGACGTCACACCACGTTTTACTTGATGACTTTCCGTCAGTTATTGCGAACTGTGATCTTTCTAACAATAAGATACGAATGTAGGCGCACAACTGAGGCGATACCCCATAGACACACAATTTGATTAGCAGTTTCTCGTGAGGAATGGTGTACAAATGCCTTCAACAAATCTAAAAATACGGAATCAGTTTGACAACCCCTGTGAATAACACTCATTACTCCGTAAGAATAAAGAGCTAGTTCTGTTTCAAAAGAATGATATTTGCTGAATCCGTGTTGACTGTTTGTCAATAAATCGTTTTCTTCGATGTAATTCATAATGTTCGAACCCAATACGCGTCCCAAAATCCTACTATAAGTGGACGTTGTTGATAATCCTACTTCCTATCTTGGCTACTGATGTGACTTGTGCAACTTTCCAGTCATTAGATATGAATCTTTCGACGAGCCGGCAGTTGTATATGATTGTAAAGTATGGAGCTATTGTATCAGCATACTCCGAAAGGAATATGACTAGTATGCAACTTGGAAGAGAGACCGTCCCTTTATTGATTTAAGCTGCTTTGATACACTGAGGACATCTACTTCTAAGTTGTTCGCATTGGCAGTTGTTCTTGATTCGAGTTCTACAATACTTACTACTTCTTTGCTGAAGAGATTTCGGATAACCGTATTTTGTACCTCTGCTTTAATAACACTATCATCGTTGACATTACCATTATCATTGCTATTGCATCTCACTTTGAAGTTCGCCTTAAATTTCGAGCTTCTGTAAAATTTCTCCCATCTTAGGGGCTTTGCGCTCGTTAAAATCTGGAATGCTTTTTTCGCTGCTTCTGGAACAGTATTCTGACTAGTGTTGAGGACATGGGGGGATCAGTGATTGTGTTAGTCCTTCCGTACATATTCATCCTTAAACGTGACACATTTTTCACGATAGATGACTTGGTAAAATCTTTCTTCGAGATGTCTACATTTTAGCTTTTCAGGAAATGTTACACCTTGAAACACACTTGTTTGTCATTCTGGAAATGACTTTCACGCAGTGGTTTCTTCATCCAAGTAAATCGAAACAAGTCACAGTGTGCTTTGTCAGGATAATATGGGGACGAGGCAAAACTGTATAGCCCAAACAAGCAGCAGAAATAACTGGGGCGTTGTGAACAAAAAAATTCGTGGAGAGTTTCCCGTAACGCATCATCTTGGCGGGCTTCCGTAAACTCGTTAGCAGGTTTCGATAGTACACTCTTGGCACTTTCTGCACCTTCCTACCGTATTGTATCACTTCACCATGGCAGTATCTAAATCGCTCCCTAGACGATCAATAATGTTGCAAAGTAATATTGTGCAATATTATTGAATTTTCCCTAGGCTGGTCGGTAATGTTGTACAGTTATATGGTGGTTTAGAGTGTTCGGAAAGATGGACGATAAAGACGGTACTTCTGTGAAATTCGCTCTACTTTGTTGCAAGCCGAAAAACGAAAGATGATAGATGAGAAATTAGTACAAGGAGCGCCAAAGATTCACTCACAAGAACTTGCTGAGGGAATAGAGTTTGAAAGAAAAAAGATCATAACTTTTTATGTGTTGATGGTCCAACATTCTACATCTACATCTACATCTACATCCATACTCCGCAAGCCACCTGACGGTCTGTGGCGGAGGGTACCTTGAGTACCTCTATCGGTTCTCCCTTCTATTCCAGTCTCGTATTGTTCGTGGAAAGAAGGATTGTCGGTACGCTTCTGTGTGGGCTCCAACCTCTCTGATTTTATTCTCATGGTCTCTTCACGAGATATACGTAGGAGGGAGCAATATACTGCTTGACTCTTCGGTGAAGGTATGTTCTCGAAACTTCAACAAAAGCCCGTACCGAGCTACTGAGCGTCTCTCCTGCAGAGTCTTCCACTGGAGTTTATCTATCATCTCGGTAACGCTTTCGCGATTACTAAATGATCCTGTAACGAAGCGCGCTGCTCTCAGTTGGATCTTCTCTATCTCTTCTATCAACCCTATCTGGTACAGATCCCACACTGCTGAGCAGTATTCAAGCAGTGGGCGAACAAGCGTACTGTAACCCACTACCTTTGTTTTCGGATTGCATTTCTTTAGGATTCTTCCAATGAATCTCAGTCTGGCATCTGCTTTACCAACGATCAACTTTATATGATCATTCCATTTTAAATTACTCCTAATGCGTACTCCCAGAAAATTTATGAAATTAACTGTTTCCAGTTGCTGACCTGCTATATTGTAGCTAAATGATAAGGGATTTTTCTTTCTATGTATTCGCAGCACATTACACTTTACATTGAGATTCAATTGCCATTCCCTGCACCATGCGTCAATTCGCTGCAGATCCTCCTGCATTTCAGTTCAATTTTCCATTGTTACAACCTCTCGATATACCACAGCATCATCCGCAAAAAGCCTTAGTGAACTTCCGATGTCATCCACAAGGTCATTTATGTATATTGTGAACAGCAACGGTCCTACGACACTCCCCTGCGGCATACCTGAAATCACTGTTACTTCGAAAGACTTCTCTCCATTGAGAATGACATGCTGCGTTCTGTTATCTAGGAACTCTTCAATCCAATCACACAATTGGTCTGATAGTCCATATGCTCTTACTTTGTTTATTTGACATATTACCAGATATAGTTGCCCCCAAGATCAAAGAGCAAAACACTACAATGAGAGACCAATTCCAACAAGTCAGTGCTTATCTGTTACACTACGATACTTCTTTCGTTCCACATATTTTAGAAAAATTATCCTTAAGGAATTAATTTCCGTAACATATCTTCCTTTTCGACTGAGAGATACTGTTCCCTGTATTTCGTGAGAAAAACCTCATAGCAATCATTCTTTATTTCCTGTTTTTATAATTATCTGCCTTCACGATCCACAATGCCGGCATTAATTTATGGAGTTCAATGCACTTTTAATAAAAACGCTCATTCTCCTTGTTTTGTGCTCATTTTCAACTTTCCAAACGAAAAGCCAATGATAACAAGAACAACAAAAAGTGAATACAAATATGCACAGAGGCGGTAGCACGCCAGAGGCAGTCAAGGATGTTGTCAGTACTACTTATAGACTCCGCAGTATTTCCGGACAGCGCAATATATTTCAAAAGTTTTTGATGTTCTCAATACTATTGCGCAACCTCTCTATCTCACACCTAAGAGTTTAATATTATTGCGCATCAGGAAATATTGCAAAATATTATTGACCGTCTAGGGGGTGCTTAGAAAGACTGAACATGACATTGCCAGGTGATGTAGGTTCTTCGCCTTTTTCAACGGCGATGAATCCACGTTTTCACTACCTGCATTGCTCCTTCGCCTCGGCGTCATATTAAAACATCAACTATTTGTCCATGGCGATTAGTTACCTAAGAAAGTCATCGCAATAGGCTTGAAGCAGCTGGAAGATTTTCGCTGCTGCCTCAGGGCTTTTTGAATGGGTTTGAGCAGTCGCAAAACCCAGCGGGTGAAGATCTTTGTCGTGGTCAAAATGTCGTTCATTCTGATGAAATTGATACGTGACTGATTTTTATTTTTTGCACTGTCCTTGCGACTCTGATCTGCCGGTTTTTGGTCTTCACTTCCGTCGTTACCGATTCTTCACTCACTGTGTGCCACTTCGTCCTTCGTCGTTTACTTGTCAGATCACAAACGAAGCATCTGCACCAGCTAACCACTGTGTCATACGACGGTGTATACATGCTGTGTTTTTCCGCCATCTCAGAATTGATTGTTGCAACGTTGCTCCTCCAAATTCAGAAAACTCTTTACCACACGATAAACCGTTTTACCAATACGCTACACCACTTTGTTCTGGTTTCTCTAGCGAAGTGACGCTGTAAGTGGCGTGGGGATCTGAATATGTATCAGATTTTCAGACACGTATCTGTGAAATACATTACGTAAATTTACTTTTTCGATGTGGTAATTAAAATTTCGAAATTGGAACAGGAAATTCATCTTGCTCGGGTAAAAGTAATGACAGAAATTATGGCCGTGAAATGATTTAGGGAAACCATTGAAGCTCTAAGTTAGGAAAGTGGATGAGAACTTGACCGAGCGGTTCTAGGCGCTACAGTCTGGAACCGCGCGATCGTTACGGTCGCAGGTTCGAATCCTGCCTCGGGCATGGATGTGTGTGATGTCTTTAGGTTAGTTAGGTTTAAGTAGTTCTCAGTTCTAGGGGACTGATGACCACAGAAGGTAAGTCCCATAGTGCTCAGAGCCATTTGAACCATTTTTTTGAGAACTTGAACTACGGTCCTCTCAAATGTTGTAATCTGCACTAACTCGCTTTAATATGCGACTCCTATCTGCACAGCAAAGCACCAGTCCGAGATGGCAGGAAAAGCCATGTACGTAGATGTATGTGCGAATCATGAAAATTTTGTTTTGTTTCTGCGTTCCAGCAATTCAGCTGAAGGTGGCCGAATAGAAGTAGCACCAACATCCTTCACTAACGTTAATAGAATTATAAAAACTAAAATCTCATGTTATGTTGATTCAATTAGAAACAGAATTCTGAAAAGATGGTCCAATTTATTAAGTCATATATGAAATACATCACTTCCACAGGAATTTTTTTCACGCAGCTTAAAATATGTAAGCGTCAAACGTCTTCATAAGAAAGGTGACAAGACAAACGTAAACAGTTATCTTCCAGTTTCCTAACTGACCAGTTTTTCCAAAATATTGGAAAAAGCAATGTGCTCGAGAGTAGTCTCACACTTAAGTGGATACATTTACTTAGCATAGCACGTTTTGCATTCCAGAAGGGTTAGTCGACTGAGAATGGTATTTATATATTCACGCATCAAATAGTGGAAGCCTTAATTAATGAATTCCTGCAGTAGGTGTTTTTTTGTGACCTTTCCACGGTGTTTGATTGTGTAGCTTATGTTACTCTCCTGCCAAAAACCTAGTTCCATAAACTGATGGCTTTATGCACAGCTGGTTTGAATGATACTAAGGAAAAGAATAAAGAAAGTTGTGCTGAGTAATTCAAACGCTCTTGGAAGGATAGACAATTTTAGAGATTGAGGAGAAACCACAAAGGGATTGCGTGAGGGTTTAATTTTAGATCCATTCCTATTCCTTACATACGTGAATGAGCTTCCACTTAACATTCAACAAGCAGAATTCTCACTCGTTGCAGACGATACTAGTGTTGTAATAAACCCCTTTAGAGAGAAAACAGCAGAGATGGTAATGGATACTTTCAAAGGAGTTTATAGTGGTTCTCAGAAAACGGGCTCGCCTAAATTTTGAAAAAAAAACCGCATTATATTCAGTTCTGTACAACAGATAGTCTTATCAACAACTGATGTAGCACATGAGTAAGAGTCAGTAAACAGGGTAGAATGCTCCAAACGTTTGGATGTACATACTGACGAAAAGTTGAACTGGAAGAAATATGTTACTGAGCTTCCCAAACAATTAAATTTAGTTACTTTTGCTTTCGTATAGCTACTAATCTTTGAAACAAACGAATTGGTCTCCTTACACATTTCACATATTTCCACTTAGTAATGCCTTATGGAATAATTTTCTAGGGTGACTCATCACTCAGAAAGTAATGATTGTACAAAAGCGAGTAATAAGAATATCATGTGGGGTTCATTCACAGAAGCCATGGAGGTACCTCATCTAGAAGCTAGGCATTTTCACTGGGCAGTCACAGTACATTCGCTAATGAAATTCGTCATAAGTAATCCATCACAATTTGAGAACAGTGACGTTCATACCTACAACACTAGAGGGAAAAGTGACCCAATTACGCATTATTAAAGCTGTGAGTGGCCCAGAAGCGAGTTCAATACGCAGCAACAAAAAACTTTGATCATTTACCCATTGGTATAATGTGTCTGACTGGTAACAAAGCAAGTTTTAAACCGCACTTAAAATCATTTATCTCGGGACAAGTCCGCTCCATTCGCAAAATTTCTACTTAAAACCACAAGACAGTCAAAAAACTTGTTTTTAAGTGTAACTGTACGAGTAGGACTAAAAAAATGTGCTCATTAATATTAACACTAATCATGTATACATAGCATGTAAATTGACTCGTTCCGCATCATTTCGATAAAAGAGTCGTTCAGGTTATCTATGGAACCTGTAAGTAACTATCGATAGCCTTTTCCAATCCTGTAGTAGACAGATGCTTGCCAGCAGTCGTAGAATTTACTCGTTGGTCACAGTAGGAGAGTCCTGTGATTTTTACAGAGAGAGTAGCACTGTAACCATAACAGATTATAGTCGAAAAGAACACTGTCAGTATCGCTGAACAGTAGTGCTTGAAGCCCAGCAAAAGTCTGACCTATGCGTGATTAGGAATTTCCCTACTGTAGGAATTACGGCATAGTTACTCTTCACTGCTGCTGCCACTTGTTGGGTCCCTGACAAGCATCGCTTACGAGGTAAATGTAAGCTTTGTAGAAAACCGTTTCAAGAATGGTAAAAGTGGAAAAGTGGACCTTCGTAGTACATGTGGGTTTTATAATGCCTTAGTGCTGGATACAAACATGTACGACCACGGACGATATTATAAGAAACGTGAAAAATGGCTGTGGACGATGGGAAAATATTTTATGTTCAGATGGATCTTTCTCACAGTTTAGCCCAACAAGTCACTTTGTCGAATTTTTCCTTCAACTGCGACTCTCGAAGATTTGAAGAATTGGAGAATACCTATTTACGGCTACTCCAACCTGTTCATAAGAGGCAAAACGTACTGAGGTTTCAAATTTCCTTACAAGTGTTAAGAGGCTGAAATCAATGGGAAAAGCGACGAGTGAAGAGAACCGTTCAAGTGACAGAAGTGCAACCCTTTCGTAAATTGCTGCAGATTTTAATGCTGAAGGAACAAGCGTCAGTGTGTGAACTATTCAACGGAATATCACTGATATGGGCTTTCGGAGCCGAAGGACCACTCGTGGGTAGTGGGACAACCGACGTGTCACCCCACGTTGCATTGTTGCCAAATTTATTCAAGATGGCGGATCCAAGATGGCGGCGATAGATATGGCAATGTCGCAATGGAGGAAAGTTCATATTTTGGAGGAAAATCGGTCAATTGGGCTACCTCCACTAACCTAACCCCTCCCTCCCCTCCCCTGTCCCCACCCCTTCCCGTCCCTCCTCCCTCCCCAAGAAAATGGCAGCAAGTTCAAATTTTGGTGGGAAATAGGTCATTTGGGCTACCTCCACTAACCTAAGATAAAGGTGGGAAAAAAGGTCACTTGGGATACCTCCACTAACCTAAGACATCCAACCACCACCTCTTCCTTGCAGTTGTCAGGAAGAGGACTCAGCTTGTGCTGGGCTGCTGGACAGGATGGACGTAAGTCTTTATCTTGCATGCAGTGTTTATTTAAACAGTTTAAGTTGTCGTAGACAGTAGCTCCATCCATTGTGTTCACCATGAGATATGGAGTCCAACTGACCTAGTACACAGTCCTATCACAAGAGGACGCTGTCGTCCCATGATGGTCTGGGGGGGGGAAAATGGTGGGACAAGGACTCAGTCTGTGTCTAGTTGCTGGAGAGAGGAAGGAGTGTACTTTTATTTATTTTTTCAGTGGGAAGTTAGAACAATTTACTTAGGGATGGATTTCATATAGTCAATAAAATTCCTCTAGGTTTGAGGCCGCATTGTCAATAATAAAATTCCGACGTTTCGGCGGCTATTGCAACATTCCTTCGTCTGGCCACAGAAGCCTATGTTTATATTGGATTTCATATAGTATATTTATTACGCCGATGCAAAACACTCGCACTGGCGTGCTTGGTCTCACAGTAAATAGACGACAGACCTGCAAACTATTCGTGAATCACCGAAATAATGCAGTACTCTGATGTGCACACACCAAAAGAACCCGTAAATAGTCAAAATAATGCACGTATGACGCTCTGCAAACAAGCTCACAATGCTTAAGCAGGCGAAAATAATGCAGTGCACCAACATTCATGGCACGTAAAAACGCTTTCGATCTATCGTTAACAAATTCGACCACGTCATATCAGCGAACTGTCTCCCACAGAGTTCCCAAGGCAGCCACCACGGATGACGTGGCTTTCATGGCTGCGGGTCCAGCGCCGAGCGAGATGTTTTCATAGTGGCTCACACTCGCAGGCGCAGCTAAATGGTTGTCAGTGTTATACTGACATCCCGTGTTTATGAAATAAGAGCCAAGTCTCCCACTCTGAAATTGTAAAGTGTTGCAGAACACTTCTGTTGTTGTAGGATCTTTCATGATGTCTCAGCTTGTCTGCATGGAAATTCTTGTCCTAACAGGACCTGTTCGCGAAACTAGCCAAGAATTACACCGAAAGCATTCTTCCTGATGGTGCTAACGAGGCACCCCGTCCATCACGCTTTACCCTTCCGGGAAATCGTGATGTCACGCTTTCAACAAACGTCTCTGAAACCGTAAACGTTCTCACCACTATGTAGAGGCGCCTATGTCCCAGCACAAATGATGTCTTGTGAATGAATGGAGCATTCTGATTGGCTCTTACTGAATTTACCCGCAAAATTGCTGATGCTGCAGGTGTGGAAGCACTGTCTGCCTTTTTTTTCTGCAAACGAGACTTTCAGCAACAAAACAATTTTGTGCAGTTCGCCTTATTGCACTGACAGTTAAACCTTACAAAAGTGGTCTACAGATCGTCAAATATGGAAAGACACTTCCTCAATTACACTACTTTGCCGCTGACGACAGAAGCTTGAATATTTCAGCGTGAAAACGCTCTCCAACCTGTCTATATATCACCACATACCGTTTCGTCGTAGTAAATACTGCTGTTGACTATTTAGAAGAGACTGAGGACATTGCACTCGTAAGTGAATTCGAGCAGAATTTTTTCGGTTGTGTATATATTCTCTACCTTAACATTCCGCCGGCTGGAAAGAGTCTGAAATAATGGGAGTTTATAACAAGTTGTCACACCTCACTGCTTCTAACAAGTGTGTGTAAATGAACCAGGAGGTCCCAGTGAAAATCGTCCTCACCTATTCAAAAAGACTGTAAAAAAGTTTCTTGTCGTTTTCAGCACTATCTGTCTAAGGACCCCTTAGAGCTTAGAGTACTGAATTGTATGGCTGTCCAGGTGACAGATTTCATTAATTTTTGTTTAAATGAACTCTTGCTGCAGTTTGTAGCTGTTTCGTAGTTTCCTTAATGGACTGTAGCGTGAGATGAGATACTGTTCTTATATCATTATTTTCAGAGTATCATTCAAATATCATAGTAGAAATTATGAGTGCATGACAAAATTTTTGTATTTGCAGCTTTCTTAAGCCATGTTCGTAATGTTCATCGACAGACTTGGTTCAAAAACGGCTATAGACCGTTAATAGAAATACTATTTCAAATATGTGACGCCGTTTCAGTAAAATTTAAGTTTTAACTAATTACTGCTGATTCATTTATGGAATCAATCACACATCTATTTTTCTGTGATGGTGCATTTTTGCTATTATTTTTAGTAAAATATTCCGGCGTTATCTCATTGTTCACCTTAAGTCATTAAAACTGATACAAAAAAGGGAATTTAAATAAGTATTTCCCAAGTCAGGATAGTAAAATCTTCGAAGATGCACTTCAATGTTTTACGACACGACTACATTCTCATGCATACCTATTTCAGTAATTACAGTACACTTTTCCATACGAGTTTTTTTCCAGATTCTTATGAAATTTTTTATGCAATGGAACTTTATTTTTTTCTATAGGCAGGAAAATTTGGTATCATTAGCACGTGGTATTGTTATGTAGCTGTATTACACACTTCTCCCATATTTGTGATTTGATGATTAAATTTGCAGTTGGTTAGTTGGCTGTTTTGGGGGAGGAGACCAATTAGCAGTTGGTTGAAACAATAAAGCATGCCCATAGAGGACTTAACGACCGTATTACTGAAATTTTCAGTTTATTTGATCCTATGTTTAAGTGAGCGTTTTGAAACCAGTTTTAGTTACGTAACGATCTGCGCTAAATATTCAGTTCAGGAAGAACTTTATCAAGACCTTTAAGTTTAGAGGGAATTGTTGTTTTGGAAGTAAGTTGAGCACGCCCCCTTCTATGATTCTGTTTGCTTTGCTTGTGATGGCCTCTTCCGAACCCATTAGTCCACTATTGCTTGGTCAAGTGACAGAAAGATTGGAGTAAAGCGTATCTTATGATATCTACAGCACATGCGAATGTGAGAGCGTGTTAGTCCCTTCAGAATCTGACACATTTGCCATTTTGGTTTCATGGATGAATGAGTGATCCAGGTAGATGGCGCCTGCATGAATAGTGATGCGGCACGATTTTTGATGCAACAAATCAATCGTTGTAGGGGAATTTGTTGTAACTCGTACGTGTAGTTTTTTAAGGATGACACACCATTCTCACCACCGGTCGCTTTATTAGTAAGCAGGGTTAGCGACATAGTCCTCAGTGACAGTGTCTTACAGCAAAAACAGCAGATAATACATCTGTGCATGCGTTGCACGTGTCATGAACAACAGTTTTCATTTTGGATACCTAACACAGTTCTCCCGATTACACAATATTATTTGTTGATTTGTCTGAAACATGTTGCGAAATCATACTCAATTGTAGTTATGTGCACAAGAAATCACTCTCATATGATGTTTGAGCAAATAAAGTGCGAACTTAACATCGTCTTATTTGGCATTAAGTGCATTGTAACATAGGCCTATAGATAAAGGGTGGTTAGAAGTTATAGTGAAAGAGGGATCGTGGTCACCGTTAAGACAGAAGATCAGTTGAAGAACCGCACTTCAGTCTACACTGATGTTAGACACAATACAGATCATTAGATAATAAAAGACTGCAGTGGTTAGGCGGTTTGTTGCTAAAAATAGCTATATATTCTGCCAGGCTTATTAACTCGTCACATAAGGATAGTTATCTCGGCTCTAAGGAACTACCTGCGTGGGACGGGGCCAGGCAGGGGGGGGGGGGGGGGGGAAGTTAAGAGTGTCATGTTTTTCGACCTCGCGAGAGAAAACGGCTGTGGTAAACAGCTCGCCCATTCCCGGTGAATCAATCGATTCCCTTGTAACTTCTTACAGCGCAGGAAGACAGTTGCAGGTAATGAAACAGTAGCACACTAATACTGCAAGACCGTAATTTATTTATGCCGGCAAGATTGAGGCCATCAAGCCCCCACTCACACGTTTCCAGACGTTCTACATAAAAGATCACATTCAATGAATTTAGAATATGAACCACTTTAACACCAAGTAACGGTGGGGAAAATTACGAAGAATTGCGAGTGACTGCAAACATAGAGAGGACTGCTACAGTATAGTACAGAAGGTATCTACGAGAAACATTTAATGAGCCGAGCAGAAATGACACCTTCATTCAAAGACAATAATTACAGTGAATTCGTCGCGATTCATGAGGTTCCCCCTGATATTAAAAGGCGAGACACGGTTCTTAATAGGACGTGTGATCACTAAGGACGGAAATGTATCCACTGCTACGGGATTCCATGCAGGCCAGAAAGTTGACAAGGAGTTCTTGTGGTTCAAAGTGCTTCAAATGGCTCAAGCACTATGGGAGTTAACGTCATCAGTCCCTTAGACTTAGAACGACTTAAACCTAACTAACCTAAGGACATCACACACATCCATGCCCGAGGCAGGGTTCGAACATGCTACCGTAGCGGTCGCGCGGTTCCCGACTGAAGCGCCTAGAACCGCTCGGCCACAAGGCCGGCTCCAGAACAGTGCTTAATGTTTACAGTAGAGCTCTTCGCCCTATGTCAGGCCACTTAATACATCCAGCAACACAGGCTTTTTAATTGTGTCATACGCTCCTGTTCTCTCAGTGCCCTTTAGAGCTTCTGTGTGCTGTACACCGTCCATCCCTTAGTGTAACGGGTCCAGGAAGCTTTCACTTACTCTTGGTGGAGCCACTGTGATGTTTCTGTGGGTTCCTGGTCATGTTGGTCTGACGGGAAATGAGGCCGCTGACGCTACTGCCAAGGCTGCAGTCCTCGTTCCTGTGGCCGCTAGTTCTTCCATTCCCTCCGATGATCTCTGTGTTGCCATCTGTCAGCAGGTGGTGTCACTTTGGCATCGTCACTGATCCTCCCTTCATTGGAAAAAGCTCCGGGCGATTAAGACTCTCCCAGGGGCTTGAACGACCGCCTCTCGGCCATCTCGCTGTGAGGAGACCATTTTAGCTAGGGTGCGAATTAGGCACTGTCTTTTTGGCGATCGCCATTTCTTAAGTGGTGCTCTCCCACCATGTTGTGCTCATTACCCTCAACCACATATCCATGCCCCGAGACAGGATTCGAACCTGCGACTGTGGCAGCAGAGCGGTTCCGGTCTGAAGCGCCTAGAACCACCCGGCCACAACGGCCGGCTCTTGTGGTTCGGCGCTCCATTCCTTCACCAGTGCGGTTGACAACGTCTGGATGGTTGTTGGTGCACGTGGACTTGCTGTGCTGCAATACGTTTCCCTAACGGATCTCGCACGTGCCTGTTGGGATTTAAGAAGGGGCAACGGTTGGCCAGTCCATTCGCCGAACATCCTCTCGCTCCAAGAGGGGCTCGCTCTCCACAGTTCGATGAGCTCGCCAATTGTCCCCCACAAAAATAAAGTCAAGCCGCATACACCTCTGAAAACAAGCACATGGGGAAGGAGTACAGTGTCAAAATAGCGTTGAGCATTGAATGTACCCTGGCCAAAGATTTGGTGGTCAGTATGCCCATGCAACATTATGCGTCCTCGCACTAAAACACCTGGACCTTCAAAACGATCATGTTAGACGATGCCGGGCGTAGCCTCGTGTGGCAGGAGGTGGGAACACGTAATACATCCAGGTCTGACATGATCGTTTCGGTTGTTCGCATGTAACGGTGTGGAGAGGCATGCTGTCGGTTGGGCATACTGACCTCCAAATGGTCGATCACAGTGAAAATTATCTGTTTCAATTTTATTTTAGTGAAAGTGAATTTGTAACATTGATTGTGTACCTAATGCACGCCTTTCCGCTAGCTCAGAGATAATGTGCTTGCCTACCTGGTGCAAGTTGCTTTCGTTCTCCTTTCGAGATTCGCTGAAAGCCATGTTTTTATGCCGGCACGGTAACTCAGCGTGTTCGGTCAGAGGGTTAGCTGCCCTCTGTAATAAAAAAAACTGAGTTAATGGATCAACGACGAACTGAAATGGGTGTCTTGCGACGTCCGCCACGAGCAGATACAACGAACGAAAACGAATAAAATGAGATTTAAAACAAAAAAAAATAATGCTAAACTGTCTGTAAAGTGTTAGTCTTTGGGTTTCCTATTCCGAACTGTGCGCATACCGGACCTTAAAGCTGATAGCTTGCGTAACGCTAACAGTTGGTCACAAAATTCAACTCCTGAGAATGCATAGAGAAATCTAACAGCCTGAATTATAAGAAAATCGTGCTCTGTCTGGAACTGACTGCTATTACAAAATATCATTATGAACTCTGATGAAAAACTGATTACTTTGAAACTAAAGTTTCTCTGTGAAATTTAATTGAAGAAAGAATCTGTCTTCTACACGGTTAACGCCGTGCAGACTGCCGTCGTAGCTACAGCGCGTCTCGATAAAACAGCTGGAAAATGTAACTACCGCGATACGGGAAGGTGCAATGCGTTCTATAAAAATATTACTGTCATTCGTGGTTCATAATTTTTGATAATGATTACAAATATATTGAAAATCAAATTTTTCTTGGGCTTCTAACAGCCGTGTACCGCAAGTCTCTAGAGGAACGGAGGGTTCCAAATGATTGGAAAAGAGCACAGATAGTCCCAGTCTTCAAGAAGGGTCGTCGAGCAGATGCGCAAAACTATAGACCTACATCTCTTACGTCGATCTCTTGTAGAATTTTAGAACATGTTTTTTGCTCGCGTATCATGTCATTTCTGGAAACCCAGAATCTACTATGTAGGAATCAACATGGATTCCGGAAACAGCGATCGTGTGAGACCCAACTCGCCTTATTTGTTCATGAGACCCAGAAAATATTAGATACAGGCTCCCAGGTAGATGCTATTTTTCTTGACTTCCGGAAGGCGTTCGATACAGTTCCGCACTGTCGCCTGATAAACAAAGTAAGAGCCTACGGAATATCAGACCAGCTGTGTGGCTGGATTGAAGAGTTTTTAGCAAACAGAACACAGCATGTTGTTATCAATGGAGAGACGTCTACAGACGTTAAAGTAACCTCTGGCGTGCCACAGGGGAGTGTTATGGGACCATTGCTTTTCACAATATATATAAATGACTTAGTAGATAGTGTCGGAAGTTCCATGCGGCTTTTCGCGGATGATGCTGTAGTATACAGAGAAGTTGCAGCATTAGAAAATTGTAGCGAAATGCAGGAAGATCTGCAGCGGATAGGCACTTGGTGCAGGGAGTGGCAACTGACCCTTAACATAGACAAATGTAATGTATTGCGAATACATAGAAAGAAGGATCCTTTATTGTATGATTATATGATAGCGGAACAAACACTGGTAGCAGTTACTTCTGTGAAATATCTGGGAGTATGCGTGCGAAACGATTTGAAGTGGAATGATCATATAAAATTAATTGTTGGTAAGGCGGGTACCAGGTTGAGATTCATTGGGAGAGTGCTTAGAAAATGTAGTCCATCAACAAAGGAGGTGGCTTACAAAACACTCGTTCGACCTATACTTGAGTATTGCTCATCAGTGTGGGATCCGTACCAGGTCGGGTTGAAGGAAGAGATTGAGAAGATCCAAAGAAGAGCGGCGCGTTTCGTTACCGGGTTATTTGGTAACCGTGATAGCGTTACGGAGATGTTTAATAAACTCAAGTGGCAGACTCTGCAAGAGAGGCGCTCTGCATCGCGGTGTAACTTGCTCGCCAGGTTTCGAGAGGGTGCGTTTCTGGATGAGGTATCGAATATATTGCTTCCCCCTACTTATACCTCCCGAGGAGATCACGAATGTAAAATTAGAGAGATTAGAGCGCGCACGGAGGCTTTCAGACAGTCGTTCGTCCCGCGAACCATACGCGACTGGAACAGGAAACGGAGGTAATGACAGTGGCACGTAAAGTGCCCTCCGCCACACACCGTTGGGTGGCTTGCGGAGTATCAATGTAGATGTAGATGTAGATGTAGATGAACTCAATAACAATCTCATATCATTTCACTTAATAACATTTAATGAAACGTCAATAACAGCAGAGCTTCCTCTGAAGTCACATAACTGTAAGCCAAGAATCACAATAATTAAACTTGATATGCATAATATTTCCTTAAACAAAATTCCAAAATCTAATTCTTAAATTTAGTTCTCTCTCAATGATCACTAAGCTTAAAAAAAATAAAAAGCAAAAAGATCCCTTATCTAAATTTATGGCACCAAGAACGCTGCATTGTCAAACCACTACTGCAGATAAAACAAACTGAATCGTTAACTGTGATGCATTCTTCATAAAGAGTATAATCGTACCAAAGTAAGAATAAATTGTTTTTCTCTAAACAATAAATCTTCCATCTATCCATAATATACTTCCCAAAAATCTTTATTGTTTGCTACTTACTGCAACTAAACCAAAACCAGACTCTTCGAATCTAATACCAAAACTCACCTGTCTGTCACCTCTTCTGTCCTCTCCTGGCGATCAACAGATAAATCTGGCGTTCACCTTCACAGGTTATAGATCACCTCTAACTCATCTCCTTGCAGCTCAGCTTCTCTGCTGAGGCTGTAGGCGAATGTCTAAGCAATTCAAACCTTACGAGCACAATTATAGACATCCAAACCAAGAAAAATTCCTACGAAAATTGACGCACACACACTTTTCACTTTTTCCCTCGGTCTCCGCAGTTAGAATTTTGCAGGATTAGAATCGTAATTAACAAAGATTAGACTGCAAAATTCGCTAATGATGTTAAACCACGAAGTATGTAATTAGAAATAAAGAAATGATAATCGTAATTGCATGAAAAGATAACGTGATTCGCAGTATTTACAAATTGTTTCCAGTTGTCGTGTACAGGCTGACTTACAGAACTTAACAAATTGTTTTAAATCATTGTGCACAATCGCACTGAAAGTCCGATAAACATCAGCGTACTCAAAGCATCATTAAGAAAACGGAGGCGGTAATATCGAATGCGGTAACTGGTTGGTTTTTTTTTACTCTGCACATAGTATGTGAGTCCACTGTTAGGAAATTTTTTGTGTTCAAAACTGAAGATAAAATGCCATATTTTTTTACACCATTGCAAAAAGTATCTTGCCGTTATTGAATTATAAGTATTTAGTGAAAATCGTAAATAAATTGAGTGTGCCCGGTACATCACCAAAGAAAACTGGTCGAAGTGAGTCTTGAAGTAAACATGTTTTGTCAAAGACTTGGTGCGTAAATATTGTGTGACTTGCATCATTGTGTTAATTTGTGAGGAGGCTAAGGGCAGACTCAGAGATTGAGCATTGATCCATAAATATTCCACTTACAACTCAGAGCCAATGTCTCTCACAACTGTATCTGTGAAATTACAACTGATGCAAAGAAAGTCCATTCGTTACATAACTGTCTCACTACGTAGAAGAGTATTCTTAAATGTTTCCATGAATGTTCTGCCTCAGCTTAATACATAATAGACAAACATTCTTGCAAATGAGGAAATATATAAAGCTACAATAAAAATTGAGGTGTGTGTGTGTGTGTGTGTGTGTGTGTGTGTGTGTGTGTGTTACCATATCGTTACGCAAACAAATATCGAAAGTTAGTTTCCATAAGAGAATAAGTCTGGTGGTGGCATTAAAGACCAATCCACAAAAAGTCGACAAATTACCATAAATGTTGCATAGTGACATATAAATTAAATTTTTTATACAGTTTGACAGTTATTGAACTTCATGAAAAAAGGGGTAAATTAGTTACGAACTGCGGCGTGCACACATTTTCTTCAGCGTGTAGACGTTACTACAGATATTCAGATTTAGGTTATGACAAGTTCGATGTCTGCCATCATTGGCAGACGAATAGCGAAATTCTGCATGACCCGCTGAAGTGTCGGGACATCGATGCTGTCGATGACCTCCTGAATGACTCTTTTATTTCAGCAACTCAATAATGGGTTGGGGTTATACACCTTGTCTTCAACGTAGCCCCCAAAAAGGAGTCACATATGCTCGGGATTGGAGAACAGGGTGACCAATCGAGGTCCATGCCAGTGGCCTCTGGATACCCCAAAGCCAGAATGCGGTCACCAAAGTGCTCCTCCAGGATATCAAACACTCTCCTGCTTCGATGGGGTCGAGCTTCGTCTTGTTCGTCTTGCATGAACCACATCTTGCCGAAATCAGGGTCACTTTGGATAACGGGGATGAAATCATCTTCCAAAACTGTCACGTACCGTTCGGTAGCCACCATGCTATCAATGAACATTCCACTGATTATTCCGTGACTGGACACTGCACACAACACAGCCTTCTCAATCGCGAAATGGGGAATCTCAGTCCCCCATATGCGCCAATATTTCCTATTGACGAATCCATCATAATGAAAGCGGGCTTGGTCGCTAAACCAAACCATACAAATTCCCGTCATGCCCGCTGCCAACCGTGCAGTTTGAACGTCCTAACGCAAGCTCAGAAGTTACGACGATTTTATTTCATATAGTTCAATAATTATCACCTTGCATCAGTGTGACACAGTATTCTGGATAAGAAAAAAATGCAAACCATTGTAAGCATACAAGTCATGAATTGAGAGTAAAAATCATAGCATTATCGTATAAATATTTGTCAAAAGATTGCTACAAAAGGAAAAGTGTCCACAGCCCTGCTACTTTCTTTGAAAAAGCTATACGTATATGCTCTTTCGGTTCAAAATGACGAGGCGTGGTATTTAAAGGGCATGATAATTATAAATTGTTAAAAATTATTATAATTTTAAATGGAGGTCTGTTACAATATAAACAGTTTCAAGAATGGTGTGAGCTCTGGTCCTTAATGAGCTGTTCCGCAATAGGGTTTTATTTATTGTATGAACTGTCAGTCACGGGAAAAATTGGAATAGTTTTACTTCAAACTCCACTATTAGGGCAGTCGTATCTTATATGAGCCTTACAAACTTGTTTTTTACAAATTGAATAATTAATTGGTGTCTGGTCACAACTTGATGGACAGTATTTGTGTCTCGCACCTTCATGTTGATAGACTTTCTGTTTGTACTCTTCTAACAATAGCCGCTGATTATTCATTTCGTGGGACCATTTTTCTAGCTTCAGTGTACGGTGTAGCTAGGAGTCTTCCCAATTAATCGAGAAATGTTATTCTTTTTTAATGGCTCTGAGCACTACAGGACTTAACATCTATGGTCATCAGTCCTCTAGAACTTAGAACTACTTAAACCTAACTAACCTTAAGACATCACACACATCCATGCCCGAGGCAGGATTAGAACCTGCGACCGCAGCGGTCGTGCGGTTGCAGACTGAAGCGCCTAGAACCGCTCGGCCACACCGGCCGGCTTATTCTTTTTTAAAGAACATTTTTTTCCATTCCAGATTTATTTCTCTTCATAGCTTAAAAGCATTGTACGTAGAAGTATCGATAATACTGTAGTAAATGATTATTGGCCAACGGCTGGTTTTCCTCTTGCATGTGTGGGTGCTGATGAGCTGATCCAGTGTGTCAACAGCTCCCTTACTTACATGGTAGCCCAACTTTATTTTTGGTTTCTTGTCTTCTCTGTTGATTATTTCTTCATTGTAGTGCATTGTGCCCTTTAGGACAACCTGTTTGTTCTTCTTTGGAACGTAAGATACGACTGTGGTATTCTTAGTAAAAAAGAACTTCGAAGAGTGAACATCTTCTTTGGTTGATATATTATTAAGAAGTTCAGTCATATTTTTTCTCACCGCCCCCTGCATTGTAAAATGGCTTTTGAGAAGTCGTAGGCCTAATGCATATGATGTGAAGAAATTGTCACATGTGACATTTTATTCTTTTAGCTCATGTGTCAGATCCATGACAACCCATATACCTCGACTTTTCTCAGGTAATTGTCCTGTGTAGGTTGTGTCCAAAACATATGAAGCAGCGCTATCACACAGTATTCATATTTTTAACCCGTATTTTGAGGGTTTGCTCCGTATATACAGATTGTTTCATGGAGGACTTTACAAACTTAAAAATTCAAATACATTTATTGAAAGAAGATATAGAACTGGATTTAGTGATATTTTGTAGAGAAAGACATAAAGTTTTCTTACGTTAAACTAAAGATGTTGTATATGGCTTCCATTGGTTACCCTGCACACATCCCACCGGAAGTCAATTTCTTCCCAAACCCGCTGTAGCATTACAGGTGTAACTTGCTCAGTGGCTCAGGTAGAAAAGCCAGCAAAGGGGGTACAAACATGATATCCTCGATGAATCCCCATAAAAAAGAAATTGTGTGGTGTCGGATCTGGGGAACATGGGGGCCATGCAACTGGCGCATCACAGCCAATCCATTGACCTGGAAAGCGGTCACTGAGAAAATCCTAGATGTCAGCCAGGTAGTAGGGTAGTGCACCATCTTGCATGAAGTAAACATTTCGTTCGTGGTCATCCTCGTCGATCTGTGGTATCAAAAATTGTTGTAACATATCCAAGTACGCTACCCCATTGATGGTTCTCTCATAGAAAAGAAAGGGACCGTACATATTGTTCTTGCTCAATGCGCAAAAAACATTCAGTTTAGGGCTATAAGCCAGCCGGAGCGGTTCTACGCGCTACAGTCTGGAGCCGAGCTACCGCTACGGTCGCAGGTTCGAATCCTGCCTCGGGCATGGATGTGTGTGATGTCCTTAGGTTAGTTAGGTTTAATTAGTTCCAAGTTCTAGGCGACTGATGACCTCAGAAGTTAAGTCGCATAGTGCTCAGAGCCATTTGAACCATTTTTTAGGGCTATAACGGACATGTTGCAATGTTTGACATGGATTTTCACTCTCCTAAATCCTACAGTTATGTATGTTAACCTTGCCATTTAAGTGAAAAGTGTACTCGTCAGAAAAGATACAAGAAACGTTCATCCTCGTGTAATCGATTTGACATATCCGCACAGAAGTTCTTGCGAGAAATTTTATCGGTGTTTTTTATTGCTTTTACAATTGACAATCTGTACTGTTTCAAATGCAAGCGGTTTCTCAACACACGCCAAACAGCCGTATGTGGGATTTGCAGTTCGCGAGATGCACGCCGGGTCGATTTCGTAGGGCTGTTGACAAAACGTTGTCTCACTCGCTCAACGACGTCATCACGTTTGCTTGGACTACCTGATGATTTCCCATGTCTTACTGAGCACCCTGTTTCTACAAAACATTTATGCCACTCCTAAACTGTAGGACTACTAGGAGGATCTTCAGCGTATTTGCTACGGAAATAACGCTGAACTGTTGTCGCTGATTTCGATTCTTCGAACCAAAACACACAGCTAGGACATGCGGGTTCAGTGAAGGCAGCCATCTTTAACGCAACTGCCTCTAGCGCTCCTTACGGTGCGATTAGGTCCTAGCGAACTACGCGAGACAAAACCTGATACTACAATCGTCTCTGTAGGCACTATGAATTAATTTATGTGAATTTTCAAAGTTGTAAAGTCGTTTTTGAAACACCCTGCACTGTTTGAACGGACAACGTCTTCGGAAACCCACCAGTTCTTCATCCAAGCTTACATTTGTGGCAGGATTGCTATGTTTTTGGAAGTATTTTCATCCAACATGACATTTACTCTTCCTGCTCATCGACCAGATTGCTGTGTGTGTGAATGTGTGTGAAATCTTATGGGACTTAACTGCTAAGGTCATCAGTCCCTAATCTTACACACTACTTAACCTAAATTGTCGTAAGGACAAACACACACACCCATGCCCGAGGGAGGATTCGAACCTCCGCCGGGACCAGCCGCACAGTCCGTGACTGCAGCGCCTTAGACCAGATTGCTCATCGAAACTTAACACACGTGAGAGGCAGCAGAACGTTTCAGTGATATTACAGCAGGAAAGATGGCTCGACGTGTTTCTGTATCTCACAGACTCTTTGTTGATTCACCATATGATTTATACATACAAGGCCAATATGGACTTCAAGCGCTATTTCCTCTAATGCTTCCCACCTGTCTCCATAAAGTCTTCGACCCTCGCTATTAGTCATTTCCACCACAATACACCGAATTATATCGTTCATCATAATTTTAAAGATGATTTTATATCACTTACTTTGGCGATACCGTATCTTGGATCAGGAGTCAGATTTATAATGTTTGCACTCAACGCTCTTCCAGTATACGAAAAGATTTTATGCTCCTCGTAATTTCTTTTGTCTTTAGAGTGATTCAGGTGAACAGCTTGCACATTGTCATTTGAGGTACCAATATCTGAAATGTATTCTGAATCATATGAAGGATGAATGTTGTCATCATTGGGGTGATTTTCTTCTTCAGAAATATCTTCCTCGCTGTAAGATGTATTTAATAATGGTTCCAGTTTCTCATCGAAAAGAAGTCATTTTGTCATGACAGCAACACAGAAATTATTACGACAGATACATAAACTGCGTCTGCACACAACAGTTGATATTACGTAACGGTTGGAGATAATGTGTTGCAATAATTTGAACGCTATCAGCTACTTGCGTTGTTGAATAATCTTCGCACATTTCAGAAATAAGGAACCAGATATTTGCTTTGTCATAAAAAAACCGCCATGCTCAAAATCGGAATAAAAAGTATACTAAAAGATGTTGCAACATTTTCGAAGAAAGACAATTCTCAAAAGCTGCAGCAATACATTGATTACTGTACTTGGCA
The DNA here is from genome assembly GCF_021461395.2 of Schistocerca americana. NCBI lineage: Eukaryota > Metazoa > Arthropoda > Insecta > Orthoptera > Acrididae > Schistocerca > Schistocerca americana. The sequence goes on from NC_060130.1 coordinate 251,756,564, forward strand.
AGAAATTCAATATACAAGACAGCCAATATGTCATATTTATTTGTCTCTTCATCGCACAATACGAGGTAGTCACTAACATTACAAACAACTACACAGAAGGAAATGCGATTTTGATCTGGCAAAACAGGGTGGCTCTCGCAAATGGGCTATTTGCAAGCCGGAACGAAGTTATAGAACGGAGTAACGACTGGAGATTACCAATTTGCTTGGAATTCATAAATTTTGATAAAGCATTAGTTTCAGTTTCGACAAAATCTGTACTAACACCACTCTAACCAACGATGCATAGGTTCAAGAAATGCTGGTATGCTCAAAAACATTTACGTATTTACGGAATTGCTACAGCTTCCATTAGAGGTCATCAACATAGAAACTGAGAAATGAAGAGTCATCATGTAAGGAGAATCCACATATCTAAAGGACCTAAATGACTTTTGTGATATTCCTGGCTGTGGCCGCCAGTATTTTATTTTGCTAGAAGCTCGCCACGATGCTGCTTCATACACGTTAAGACTCATATGGTACAAAAGTGAAGTGAGGTACAAGCAGCAGATGGTACTGTATGTACTATTCCTGTGGGAGAGTCCACCAGTTGTACTGAACTTGCTTCTGACTGGTCGGCACATTCGGGTGTTAGGCGCCAAAACGCCTAACTTCTCTTATTAATTATTTATATACTTTTCATTGCGTTTAACCCAGTTTTCAGTATGACAATCTCTCATGGTTACCTTACGAATCTACCGTTTTTATTTATTAAATTTCACTAGTTTGGAGAAACATAAGGGTAATGATTTTACAATCGAAGTGCTTCGGACACCTTCGGGTCGCTTGGGCGCGCCAGGGAGATGAAGTACTTCGGCTGCGCTAATCACTCTGTTTCGGGTGTTCTTTAGAGCCGGACGCGTATCTTTGTTTCGGACGGATATGTCGTACTCCATATGGGAAGTTGTCAGAAAAGTTACCGTACTATTAAGAAAGCTATGTCGAGTGTTGTAGAAGACAGTGTAACAAGTGATATTTTAAAATGTAAACAAACAGGATATATTAATGAGAGGTGTCGCCTACCATCATTGTCAGTACTACAGGTCTTGCCCTCTGTAGATACAGAGACTAAGCTGGGCAAGAGGCGTCCCACAAAAAAGCACAAACACAGGTTCAAGTTCGAGATGACAGCATAGCAGCCTCCGCCGAAGAAGATCCCACGACCGACGAGCTATCTTTTGCCCTGGGGACGCAACTTTAGAAGACGGCAGGTTGGTGGAAAGAACGGTTAGGGACTCTCACTCAATCTCTACAGATCTCTCCAGCTTCCAGATCTAACGTCCAACACGACAAGTATAATTTATGCTTTGCACTTTTTTCTTATACTCAACAAGTAGATGAAATTAACAGAACAATTTTGAAGCGAAAGGGAATGACTGGGATAAAAATTGGCGTAAAAAAGTCTGGTGTGCTTTTGGTAATTTCTGAAGGTTCTTCAGACCTAACTTTCTGGTTTGTCTAAAACGGTAAATTTATTGTTGTGTATTATCGGGTTGTTTACTGCAGTGAGACGTGGACTTTTGATACAAAGATCATTCTGAAAGTTAGGATTGTTAGATGGGCAGTGGGGAGATGGACATTGGGGATGACAATAACTGACCTGAAAATAAGCATATGGTTAAGGGAAGAGACATGAGAGGAAGACGTATTTTGGAGTGAAATGAGGAATGCAGGTGAACGGCAGATGTAACCAGACGAATAGATGTTAGATGGGCCAAGAAAGTGAGACAAGAAATTGTCGAATCTAGGACCTAATGGATAATGGGTAGGCGTCATTACAAAACGTGGAGGAGCAACGGGCATACTTAGAGCTAAAGCTCTTCCCATTTATTTTCTGCTATGCAAACTCATTCTTCTTCGTCGTCATAATGTCTGCCTCTAGTGTACAAGCAATGCATCATACTCCAGAACTTGTTAAGTCTTGTACATTTTTTTATTCTATAAGCTTTAAGGCAATTTGCTCAGTACCGTAACTACTGTCATTCTCTGATTGTTGTTTATTAAAACTAAACTGCTTGCGGCAACCCTTCACCTGCATGTCAGTACATGGCATATAAAGCAGCTTCTGCAAGGTCGGCGTACTCCGTAAAGTCGCGCTTGCATGCAGCACTAGTCATACACACGAAATCCTATCACGTTGCAGTCGTTCTGGGAAAGCTCCTTCACAGAAAAATCCTTAAATTCGGTTGACGCGAGACACATCATCTTTCCTGACACAATAGGCCTCAAGTTTTCCAGCAGAAAATACCCACTGTTACAGAGCTAGTTATATGCTGTGGCTACACAGTGAGAATAGTTAGAAATTTTCTACAACTAGAACATTTAGTGCTTTGAAATATCATTTTTACATTCTGTTCTATTCCCTTTAACAAAATTATACATCGCCCTGTACTGTTATGATGAGAGGCAGCAGCCGCTATGTCCCGAGGACCCAAATGTGATGTAATCGTTGTTAATGATAAATGGATGGATTGATAACCAAAGGGATCTGTTCGCAGTAGGAATCTGGACAGGCCAGGAAAAGATTATTTGACACAAGTGCACTTCAAATAAATATCTTGTACTCAACTTGCTGTTGAAGAAATAATACATTGCTTACAATTTGTGGCAGCCGTGGCTAGCTATAAGCAGAAGCCTGACATGGGCGTGCGTCTAAGTACACTGAATGATTGCCGGTTGAGACAGCTATGAACAAAGCGGCGTAACGCTCGTCACTAACTAGCGACAAGGAAGTCATCTCGATTAGAAACAATCTTGAACTAGAAGACTAGTACCCAGGTGCCCGCAGCTTATAATACCGTCCTGGCGGTATTCATTGTTCGGCAACAACCTGGGGGTTCTTTATTGGTGGCAATGTTGAAAGCACCACTCGCGAAGCCCGCAGGAATCTTTGAAACAACAGTTTCGGCAATATTGATAAACGACGATACTACACATACAAAAATGCATCGTAATCTACGTACTGCGGCAGTGGAATTGTGGCATCGTTGGCCTATGGACTGACTGACAACCAACTGAAACGCTGTTACGATCTCATACAATGTAATCTACTCGACCGTGAAAGATTTTATTAGTAACGGACACATTTATTTTATAGTTCTCATTTTCTAATACAATCTACTAAAAATACAATTCAAATGAGAACTAATACATCAACTATTTCAGGTCTTCAGCCGGCGAAAAGAAAAGTATATTTGTTGTACGACTCCACGACGTAACAGAGATCAGCATTACAGTCCGTTGCTACTGGCTCATCTAATGGTTCAAATGGCTCTGAGCACTTTGGGACTTAACATCTATGGTCACCAGTCCCCTAGAACTTAGAACTACTTAAACCTAACTAACCTAAGGACATCACACACATCCATGCCCGAGGTAGGATTCGAACCTGCGACCGTAGCGGTCACGCGGTTCCAGACTGAAGCGCCTAGAACCGCTCGGTCACACCGGCCGGCTGGTTCATCTCATTGGTACCATGCTCTAACCCACTCGGACCTAGGTGACTGACATGTAAATACCACTTACTGTGTTCCACCACTTCCACATACGTTTATGAATGTCATTTCACGTATGACGAATCACCACTCATTAAGCCTTCTTCCATCCTCAAAAGTTGAAAAATTTGCCGAAATTAGCGAAATATCAGGTATTCTTGCTTTTAATCAGCGATTTCTGGGCAACAGCATCACTACGAAGAGAATAACTTCGTTTCTGAATATATAATTCTGTCATTGCTCTCAGTATTTCACATCTGATTCGTGGCAGTGCCATTTATATTTAGGTAGTCCCTATCAGTTACCTTTTTACGACTTCTGGAACAAAACAGTATGACTGGGCGCAAATCGCTAATGCCATAACGGAATGTCATAAATTATGGACCCAACTGTGAGATATTTTCCAATTCAGTTCACTCCATTGGCACTTTCTGAACGAAGAAACGCGTAACGCAGATGCTTTGTGCATTCACTAGTACCGACTGATGCATGAACCGACGTCCCTTATGGTTAGACTCCGTTCAGTGAGCTCTCCTATGGCTTTCGACCACATAACGTACAGCAAACACTGTTTTCAAATTATCTTCGTTTTGGAGAGTAACAATAAATTTTTCTTCAGCGTCACAAACGCACGATTCTGTAATTTAACGCGATTATGTACGCATTTTGGCAGGCATTCTTCCGACACCTTCATTTCCCTAATAAAATAACCCTGATGATAACTCATATTTCTCAGCGATACTCCAGAAGGGATCTATCATGAAATGTTTCCTCACGTTGAAAGTTCTTCGTTGAATTGTCAGTTTCCAAATTACTCATTCATGTTCGAACCAGGTGATCGATTTGTTAAGGCAGGGGTTGTCAACCTTTTTCATATACCGCCCACTTTTGTATTTCTTTTAGTCGTAAACTTTTCTAACCGCTCACCAGTTGCACAAAAATGGTGATTTACAAAGGAGAGAAGTAGCTATATAAACTTAATAAAGCACAGTTACAACAAGTTAATACATATAATAACAATTAATTAGCAAGTACGTTATATCAAAATGTTGTGAAAACATAATTAAAGTGTTTTTAAATTCCCTACCGCCTACCATGAAAGCTGGAACGCCCACTTGTGAGCGTTAGAGACCAAGTTGACAGCCACTCACTAAGTTATCACAGCCTTTAACTAGTCGAGTAAACTCATGTGTGCTCGGAGGCAGCAGATTCGAGCCAATCACGGGCTTGTGCGGTCCGCGTGGCACGTTTATGAGTCCCGTTGTACGACGAACAAAGCGAATCCGACAGTCCGATTCCCGCAGGCTTTCTGTAAGCTGCGCTGTTTCTGATGGTATTCTCGGTTTAGCTTTCACGTTTTTACTACGGGCAATTGTTGTGATACCTTGCTTTCATGTTATTTTCTGATGGCCATTCTTATGCAAGGAGCGACAAGGAGTATGGTGACCTGGCGGAGCCGGCCGGAGTGGCCGAGCGGTTAAAGGCGCTACAGTCTGGAACCGCACGACCGCTACGGTCGCAGGTTCGAATCCTGCCTCGGGCATGGATGTGTGTGATGTCCTTAGGTTAGTTAGGTTTAAGTGGTTCTGAGTTCTAGGGGACTTATGACCACAGCCTGCTCAGAGCCATTTGAACCATTTTTTTGACTTGGCGGCTTGCGTTTCGTAACCCAGCGTAATATTCGTCTGCAGTATTTTCAAGTCCTTAGATGTGCCTTCAGTTGTGTCCAAACTTTACTTCTGTTGTTTATTGACATAGCTACCTATCGATCCACATGGTATAGTACCGGTTCTTCACTAGTTTTTTCGTATGGTAGCGTATTGACTGCATCGCTCAAATGGTTAAAATGTCTCTAAGCACTATGGGACTTAACATCTGAGGTCATCAGTCCCCTAGGAATACTTAAACCTAACTAACCTAAGGACATCACACATACATCCATGCCCAAGGCAGGATTCGAACCTGCGACCGTAGCAGCAGCGCGGTTCCGGAGTGAAGCGCCTAGAACCGCTCGGCCACAGCGGCCGGCCCGACTATACCGCACTCTCGTTTATTCAAAGTTGTTCAGGATATTCATCTGTATCTAGAATTTTTTTCGTTTAGTTCTTTCTTATGTGGAAGCCATATCTGCGACGCGGTACACGTCTGGACGTTGTAATGTTTCATTTTACGGATTGCCGCAGTCAGGAATTTAACTAAAGCAACGCAGTTATTTTCGTTCACGCGTCACTTACTAAATTCATTTCCAAATGTATGACTGCCTACTTCCCAGTCTTATTTTCCACACTAACGACACTTATTTCAACCACGAAATTCAATTAGAATTCTTGTTTCACCAGAAACGTTTTTCAATGAGAAGCAAAACTGCCGTCGGCGCAGGCTCTTTCAGAACTGCAATAAATAGAAAGCTCTTTCTGTTCCATGCTTCCCTTACAGCTTAGAAGGTGGAGACTTCGGGTCTACTTGCTGCTGATCTGCTTATTTTCGACACGGTTGTTGTACACCATCATACACAATCAAGGAACATAGTGACCACTTGTCACAAGCCTGAATAACCACCTTCAGAACACTGCGAGAAATGCAGAGAGAGAGAGAGTCAATGAGGTTCTGAAGGGTGCCGACAGCGATGTGAAGCCATGCCGTGCCCAGCTACTCTGTGTTTCTCGGTTGAGCATCCATGTCTCAAAAAGCCTGATAGAGATGTTCCCACAGATTCTCAATAGGGTTTAAATCCGGGAAGTTTGTTGACCAGGCTAGTACGGTAAACTCACGGCAGTGCCCTTCGGAACACACACGTACACTGCGAGCCGTGTGGAACATTGCATTTGTTCTGCTGATAGATGACATCGCGCTGAGGAGAAATAAACTGCATGTAGGGGTGGAAATGATCGCCAGGGATAGGTGCATACTTATGTAGGATCCACTGTGCCTTCCAGAATAACGAGATCGTTCAGCGCATGCTACTAAATCACTTCACAGACCTTAATTCTTGAGTGTTTTTTTTTTTTTTTTTCCAGGCATTCCACGCCGTACACGCCAACGGCCATCTATCGAGTGGGACATAAAATGTAATTCATCTCCAAAGACCACCTGGCGCTACTCAGTAGATGTCGAGCTGCGGTACTGGCGTGCAAACTGCAGCCTTGGTCGCCGATAAACAGCAGTCAAATGGTTCAAATGGCTCTGAGCACTGTGGGACTTAACATCTAAAGTCATCAGTCCCATAGAATTTAGAACTACTTAAATCTAACCAACCTAAGGACATCACACACATCCATGCCCGAGGCAGGATTCGAACCTGCGACCGTAGCAGCCGCGCTGTTCCGGACGGAAGCGCCTAGAACCGCTCGACCACCGCGGCCGGCAACACCAGTCAACATAAACCAGGCGCCTGCTGTGGAAGACCATACGCAGCAATGTTCGCTGAGCTGTCTTTGAGGAAACACTGTTGGTAGCCCCTCGGTTCATCTGGACGGTCAGTTGCTCAAAAGTTGCACGTTTATTCGCCCGTACGCACCACCGGAGGCGTCGTTCATCCCAGTCATCTGAGACCCGCGCTGCACCACAGTTGCGTCGATGCTGGTTTTGGATAGCGCCATTTTGCCACGCACGATGTAATTTAACCAAGGTGGTACGCGAACAGCTTACAGACTTAGCCGTCTAGGAAGTGATTCGATCCTTGGCCCGAAAGCCAATGATCATGTCCTTATGGTGGTCAGGGTAGGCTCACCGTTTTCGTATTATGATGATCCCTTTTCTTTCATAGTAGTAGTAGCAGTAGTAGTAGTAAAGGGCTTTTTCGGCGCACGACAGCAAGGTCTTCAGCGCCCGCTCAGTAACATAGTGAGACGGGTGTCAAGAAAATACGCAGAACAGTAACATAAAACAGAACATAAAACACAGGCAACAAGCTTTGAAAAATATGTGCCTACCCATACCAAAGCGTGGGACGAAGCAGGGCTCAGCAGTAAAATATGGACAACACAGGAAGAAAGTGGTAGAGGGAGCTAAAACAATGTAGCAGATGGAAGTGGCTGGCTGACCGCAAAGAAAAAGCGGAGGAGTCAGCCACTCTGCAATACACTAAAACCTCCAGCCTAAAAGTTTAGGCCAGAGTCCAGACACATCACAAAACTTAAAAACCCTAGACACACACGTCTCATCGTTAGCTAAAACACAAGGCAGATCCCCATCAACTTGTGCTTCTGCCCTTGCATCACGGTATAAAATGCAGTCTGTTAAAATGTGCCGGACAGAGATGTGCACATCACAAGCATCACAAAACGGAGGATCCTCCCGGCGTAATAGAAAGCTATGTGTGAGAGGACAGTGGCCGATCCGAAGACGTGTGAGGGCCACTTCTTTTCTTTCATAGTCTCCCCGCCACATTTTATATACCCTCCACTGCTACTGATGCTACCTGCCGCCTGTGAGTGGTTATTGCGCGTTGAGGTCGAACATAGGTGGTGATCACAGTAATGGGACTATACCGTGTATTTCAAGTTCTGTGTGGAAAAATGTTAGGCTGTCAGATGGAGCCACGCATGCTCAACGCACTTGATCTAGCTAGATGGAAGATCAATTACACATTCTCAGAGTGACATTATAAAAAAGTTAGAAGTAACTGTTATCTTATATGTCACACTACTATCAATTTATCCCCCCATTTCTTTCCATTACGCAATGCAGGTGGTTAGGTTAGGTGAGTGGTGTTTAACGTCCCGTCGACAACGAGGTCATTAGAGACGGGGCGCAAGCTCGGGTTAGGGAAGGATGGGGAAGGAAATCGGCCGTGCCCTTTCAAAGGAACCATCCCGGCATTTGCCTGAAATGATTTAGGGAAATCACGGAAAACCTAAATCAGGATGGCCGGAGACGGGATTGAACCGTCGTCCTCCCGAACGCGAGTCCAGTGTGTTAATCACTGCGCCACCTCGCTCGGTACGCAATGCAGGTACTCCCTATCCTTGAAGGTGTTTATAAAATTTTGTCAAGCTGCATTACACCGGGTGATGAAAAAGTCAGGACAAATTTGAAAACTTAATAAACCACGGAATAATGTAGATAGAGAGGTAAAAATTGACACACATGCTTGGAATGACATGGGGTTTTATTAGAACAACAACAAAAAAAGTATTGTAGACGCGTGAAAGATCTCTTGCGCGCGTCGTTTGGTGATGATTGTGTGCCCAGCCGCCACTTTCGTCATGCCTGGCCTCCCAGGTCCCCAGACCTCAGTCCGTGCGATTATTGGCTTTGGGGTTACCTGAAGTCGCAAGTGTATCGTGATCGACCGACATCTCTAGGGATGCTGAAAGACAACATCCGACGCCAATGCCTCACCATAACTCCGGACATGCTTTACAGTGCTGTTCACAACATTATTCCTCGACTACAGCTATTGTTGAGGAATGATGGTGGACATATCGAGCATTTCCTGTAAAGAACATCATCTTTGCTTTGTCTTACTTTGTTATGCTAATTATTGCTATTCTGATCAGATGAAGCGCAATCTGTCGGATATTTTTTGAACTTTTGTAGTTTTTTTGGTTCTAATAAAAGCCCATGTCATTCCAAGCATGTGTGTCAATTTACACCTCTCTATCTACATTATTCCGTGATTTACTCAGTTTTCAAATTTAAATTGACTTTGTGGTCACCCGGTACATTATTTATTGGCTTAGAGCTTTATGTAAGACGGGGGCATACATTCAAGACATTTTTCTGCAGAAATACTGTCAGGTACGCCTATCGTAGCAAAAAGAGGAGTAATTGGCGTGCAACGTGTTCTTGTAATTAATGTATGTGTTTTTCCAACATATTTTCTTCTTTCAGACCCGTCCGGGTAGCCGTGCGTGTTAAAGCGACGGGGAGGCAGGCCTTCCGCACATCTTTATGTTGTTACTGTTCAGTTTCTTTGCGTTGAAAGTTTTCTAAGAATTCTAGGTTACAGAACCGATTGGTTCTTATTTTGTTCTTATGCAATGGACATTAGATTTCCGTATACTTGACGCTATTTTACCCCAAAGTTTTGAAACGCTGTCACCAAATTTTGTGTTGTTAGGAATCAGTGGTACAATGGTCTGATTTCCATTAAAGTACTGTACCGTACAGGATGAAAAACAAAGTTCACATTAAGGCCAACAAGTGCTTCTGATAATCCCAGGTTTGTAAGTATCAATGTCGTTGGTAAAGATTTTCCGGTAGTTTTTGGAGAGAAGTAGTAGGAGATAATTTGACTTAATCGTATGTTCTGCCTTCACGAAGAAATGGGCATAATCATTTTCAGATTTTGCCTTGTGGCTCGAAGACGTTTCCTCTATATACTTGGCGAAGGATCCATCACCTACAGGAACTGCTCTCTGGCAGTCAGAACACATATGGCTGCTGCTTTTGGGGGAAGGTTGGTTTGTCGTTGAGGTCGATTTACCTTTGACAGAACACAAAGATGAAAGACCATACTCGCCAGATACACGTTAACAACCATGAAGAGCTAGCTGTTCGCTAGGATTTTGAGGCCGCTGCATTATTCTAAGTTACCTGAAGTTTAGAAAGAGTGAACCACTGCTTTTATTCAATGGTGTCAACTCAGCGGCGACAACGGCGACAAGTGTGTGAAGTATTTTCCAGAAAAAAACGAATTAAACTAAAAACGTAGGTGAGAAAATGGATGATCATTAAGCGTACACAACTTAATTTCCTTCCCTTATCGGCCAAACACCAACGACAAACGCTGCATTAGCGGCCCCGACTTCTCGGAAGTGTTTATAGCCATACTATGCTGTAGACTAAAATCTTTCCGAATGATCAGAGGAGAAACAGAAGCTCGCTCGCAACGAAGAAGTGCATTACTGTAATCACATCATCCCGACTTGTAAAGTAAATTTTGATGTGACTCCATAATCAGTACAAGTGAACCACATACCGAACAAGTCTCTAACACAAAATTTTGAGAAACGCGGCCTTCAGTCGCGAACACAATTAATTTGTAACCTAGGTTTCGGTGTCACAAGGGACACCTTCTTCGAACAAAATTAAAACTAAATGTTACAGCATAACGTACCGGAAAATACGAAAGCTGCTGTCATACCTGACAGCGTCAGATAGTCAGGATTTAAAATGAAATGCAACAGAGGTGCAATCCATTAGGGGCTGCAATGTGTCCTCTGCTGTTGACTGTAGTAATTCAGATAGTCTGACGCTGTCAGGTATTGATTTTATTAGCACCTGCGTATGTCACGGTTTATTTCAGTCAGCCGAAAACAGTGTGATAAGTGGAAAGAAAATTGCAGTAGTAGAATTTGTCGTGTTAGTCAGTCAACAGTATTGTGGTTTCATGCAAAAAATTACTGTTTTAGCGCCGGCCGGGGTGGCAGAGCGGTTCTAGGCCTACAGTCTGGAACCGTGCGACCGCTGCGGTCGCCAGTTCGAATCCTGCCTCGGGCATGTATGTGTGTGATGTCCTTAGGTTAGTTACGTTTAAGTATTTCTAAGTTCTAGGGGACTTATGACCTCATAAGTTAAGTCCCATAACGCTCACAGCCATTTGAACCAATTTTTACTGATTTACGTCACGTCCTAAATGGTGCATTAGAGATATTTACCCTTACACTCATACTAATGACAAAAAGTGGTTGCGTCACCTCGTCAAGTGATTGTTCTCTGTTGAAATATGAATCACGTTATGCAATTTCCGAAAGGACCATGACGGTTGGTACATCAATACCGTTGCCCGTAGTTTCTCTACTACATGTATAAGAAATCACACTCTAGAATGGTAGATACGAAGAGATGTATTCCATGCCTCCCAGATCTGAGAAGTTGGTGCTTGGTCTGCATGGAAAGACTTGTGAGTGTTTTTGTTACAATCAAATGTGAATAAAAAATTAGTTCTTTTCCTGTCAACGGGTGTATCGAACTAGTGACTGTAAAACATTTAGAAACAGGTGCTTGGTTCAGAAAGTTACAAATCGCTAAGTATAAGGCCCTTTACTACGTATGTGTTTTAGAAGATTTGTGTCACCGAAATTAATTTTTAGATAGTGATGTATTAATTTACTGCTTCTAATTGATTTTCTGTTGCAGCGAGGAAATAAAATAGATTCCCCTAAATTAAATATGAGAGTGCAATGGGGTCGTAGCTTATGGAGAAGTATCTGGGCCCACAGAAAGATAAAGAAAATATCCTGCGATGAGCGCAACGAAATTTACTGCTGCGATTAACTAGGGCAGATAGAAATATACTGGCTACTTTGCTTTTGGTCATACTAGGTAAACTCCATAGGACGTATGTTTAAGAGTGAGAGGTTCATTGAACTGGATAAAGTAGTACTGTTATGAAGATATGTGGCACAAGAATTACATCCAAGAACGAAATTGAGTACATAGGCAAGATTGTGGGATAGGATAGTAACATAGAACTACTCGGCCTGATTGAGGAAGTGCTCAGTTTCTCACCTTTTAAAGCTGAATGTTTTGGTCAAACCTAGAGATAATCCTCTGAATGTGTGTCCGCATACAAATACTGTTTGAGGATGGGTTATTTTACTCGTGTCGAAAATGTTATGTACTCAGTGGTGCACCCCGTCGCCCTATTGAAGCTGGTTGCTCGTTCCTTATTAATTCCGTTAATGTCTGTACTATTTGCACTGACTAGTGCTGATGAGAGTCACAACTTCCTTAACTGCTTCTTACATGACACATTTTGTACGTGCAACACTGAGCGCCAAAAGTCTCGAGTAGAGTAAGAAATTTTCAGAGTAACATATGTGGGAAGATTCTCTTTAATACAGTTTAGTAGGTAGAATTTTAAGTGACTGGATACACTGACACATGTTGCTTACGAACGTTTCCTGCGTGTCAGATAACCTGGGCTCTTGGAGAACGCTGCTCCTGCAGAAATGCGCCACATGAACAAAGTTTGTCAAAATGATTCATCCGAACTCACAAGACTAATCTTCTGCATGCGTGAAGATAGATGCTTCGGATCCATTTTAACTCGCACATACGACTACAAAGTTTTTCTATTTTTGAAATAAATATCTGTTTTTAATAGAATGTATCTTTTGAATACAAGCAGATACAACCTTGAGGTTCTATTTTAGAGTTGGGTTCAGAATCAGTTTTCATTTACGTGTCACTGTTTGTCCCCCATCGGTCGCACGAGGAAAGCATTCAGACGATAGTCGAACTAGTCCTATACTTCTACGAGTATGTCTGGAGTTACTATATTCACTACTGACCGGCGTCGACGTTCATCCGTGTCGTTGGTAGGTGAGGCACATAAACTGTTTCACTAACTCCTACCGAAAAGTATAGTACGGCGTGAACAAGCGACCTTAGAAGCCAATGCTACAATGACAGATCCGCACTCATATCCTTCGTTGACGCAGTTCATTGTTAAGAAATTCCCTTATACGTAGTTGCCAGTGCGGTGGTGTTGCGCCCCTTGAAAAATGAAATCTGAGAGGTGTTACCACAACTGTGCAAAAAGCCAGATGAAGGAGCGAGAGAGCTGCACCAGGAAGAGCCTCACCTGCAAATGCAACTTACAAATAGCGCTAAGGTAACCTTTTACTTTCGATGTGTAACTTAAAAATTACACGTAGTATCTTTCTCCGTGTGGAAGATAGTGCTGTGAAACTGGATACCATCAAATTATCTACGTTTCAGTGACAGTCCAAATCAAACGTTGAATGAGGAATGAATTAGTATAGAAGATTCACTAGCCTGGCCTAGTTCACTCGACCTCAGCCCCTTGGTTTTATGGCTGTCTGGACGTTTGAGAGCACTAGTGTGTGTCACATCCATACGAAATGCGCACATGTTTACAAGTCTGTGTCCCATAAGTGTGACCACAGCCGAGGTCAAGATGGGCGTCTTTGCACTACATCATGATCCTCCCACAAAGAAGGCAGAAGGATATATGAGGATCGGTCATAGCCACATGTACATCTCCGGTAGTGTCGATAGAAAAATGACTACAATAAGGCGGGAAAGAATGCATGTTAAACAGTTCTGTTTTCTAGATAACTGTTAATAGGATTTTTCTCTGTTTGTGACCAATACTGCATCGTATAAATATGTGGGTCACTTTTATAAAACTTCTTGTAGAATGAAAAGTTTGAAAAAGGAGAATTTTGGCAACCAATAAAAATATTTTACTTATCTGTGATTTTCCAGATGAAATCGACTGCGTGACATGTCACGGACCATATTCTACGTATTTATTAAGAATGTTTTAACGCACCACATCGACATATGAATACACAGAAATCGGCACCTAATAATGCCAGAGTGTTCCAGTAGGTAAGATTTTGCAGAGTGCGACAAGAGCATCTTTGATGTAATGCAATGAAACGGTTTGTAACTTGTTAAGGGATAGGAATCTGTGCCAGAAGATCATTATGCTGACGAATAGAATATCAAGCTATGAACTGCAGGCTCATGTATCTGTAAGAGACAGGCTGGAAGAGGGGCCACACTACAACAAGAGCAACAAAGGCAAGACACACAACGACGTGACGTTATTCCGGAAGTAGCGGGGAGATGAGCTGCGGGAAGAAATAGGGAGGACTTGCTGAAGCCGGCCGAAGTGGCCGAGCGGTTAAAGGCGCTACAGTCTGGAACCGCACGACCGCTACGGTCGCAGGTTCGAATCCTGCCTCGGGCATGGATGTGTGTGATGTCCTTAGGTTAGTTAGGTTTAAGTAGTTCTAAGTTCTAGGGGACTTATGACCACAGCAGTTGAGTTCCATAGTGCTCAGAGCCATTTGAACCATAAGGGGAAAGACGAACAGAGGTGTAGGAATGAAGAAATAACTGAGTTATGCACTAGAAAAGACGTAGGAATGAAGAAACAACTGAGCTACGCATTAATATCTAATAGACTAATAATCTGGCAAAGAATGAAGAAATGATAAATCAGGCCACCCACCAACAATGCACCTGGCAATTCATTACTTAATTTATTGTGTACTGAAGCGTAAATTACAAATATGTGGCACAGCAATGAGGGATAATACAGCAACACGTAGAGAGTCTTATGATTAGTGTCTGTGCGCCAGACGGCTTGAAGTGCAGTAAGTAGATATTCCTGTACCTGTTTTCTTGACAGTAACTAAACATTTTCTTCCTCCACCACCACCTTCCTTCAGTTCTGTCCATTTTAATCTTCTTACTGCCATTATTCAAAAGGCATGACTATGACTATAATGAAATGTACAACTACATGTTAGTATCAGGTTGTGTTTAGTACTTCTTGTATACCAATTTATGTGCAATGTAGGCCTAGATTAATAACTGGACAAGATTGAATGCGAAACACAATATATCCAAAATAAAAAAGCACTCCACTATTCCTGAATCACAACTACCATTGTATCATAAATGCCAAATCGTGATTAAGTTTTAATATACTCCATTTGTAATTAATCTCTCGCGGTTGCTCGCTACAATTGCTACTGAGTATGCTTCACTTAAGCCGCACACCACTATAAATTTGCCATTGTTTTCGGAAATGTGTTTGACAGACATTGCATCTCATACCATAAAACGATCATAAAAATGTAATGTAACGGTTTCCGTTACGCAGTTACGAAAACACCAATAATTGCAGGTTATTTGCAACGGACCTCCTTGCAACGTGTTTAATTATTTAAGTTCTTCACTTGCTCCTTGTGCTTAGAAAATTTCCCTCGCACGAACTTTAACCTGTAAAGACTAAAAAGAGTGGGCGGTATAGACGTATTAATTCAAATGTTCTGTGTAAGTCATTTAGTTTCTGCAGATCGTATGATTTGTTCTGATGATAATTTTTCCAGAGAATTACTGCTAGATCAACAAAGTAGTTCTACAAAAGGAAATAGAAATATTTCACTTATCTGTGATTTTCCAGATGTATTAGCATAACAGACAATTCTTTGTGAGAAGGTGTTTCCTACTTGCCTTTTTAATATACTGCTTCTTTCTAAATTAGCATAACAGCTGTTACACTAAAATAGAAATTGTGTGTCCATCTCTCTAACGTACGCTGTGCGATAGTTTTGATACATGTATGTCTTGAAACTGGCGGTACTCTGTGATCATCAACCGACTTTGTCAGCGAGATGACAAATTATATCTAAGTAACAAGAAAAAGCATCTTAGCTGCAGAACTACAATTACAGGCACGCTGATTGATAATTTTCGCTACGTGACTGGAAGGCAATCGTTCATTATCATCGGTAAAATACATCACGTTGTCTGAATTAGAGCAACAAGTCGTAAGATTAGCTTGACAGCATGTGTCCCCGTGTCCGCAAGGAGTCAGTGTAGCCGAGTGTGGGGAATGGTCAACTTTAAGCCTAAATCCTTATTAGCAGTCACCGACAGGGAGCCCGGCTGTTTCCCGACCAATTACGCCGCTAACTCAGTAGCTGTCCGAATTAGAAGCACTTTGCATGTTGAGGGCTTGCAACACGACGCCGCACAGAATTCTAGTAGAGTTACCCAGGTCACACAGTTTTTCAGCTGCAGGCCCAATGAAAAAGGGCTTTAGTTGCATCGGATCCGGTGTCTGAAACGACTAAAGCTGAAATATGAAGCCTCATTTGAGACAATTCCATTGGCAGACGTGAGGAGGATACTTCCAGTTTGCTGTGTAGCGAATAATCGTTGTACGAGAGTAATGCTGAAACCGTAGACGCTGAATTTTTTTTCTTGTTGCTGTAACGCTTTTCGCATTAGCGGAATCTTTCGTCTGTAAGACACGGAGCGAAGTTTCACATTCGTGTAGGAGACGTAGCTGTCATTCGGAAGGTACGTCCAGTAGTCCAAATTAAAGTTTCTTGTGATTCAATGCTAGGGTAGCTGATTTGAAAAATTGCACTGTCAGTCTGCTACTCTGAACTCCAACAGACGGAGCTTGTGTTTCTTTTCTAGCGAACTTGACTTCAAGTGAATTTCAAGCCTCAATATTCCTTTCTTTTATTTTTCGATTTTGGAAGGTTCAATGGTTCAATGGCTCTGAGCACTATGGAACTTAACATCTATGGTCATCAGTCCCCTAGAACTTAGAACTACTTAAACCTAACTAACCTAAGGACAGCACACAACACCCAGTCATCACGAGGCAGAGAAAATCCCTGACCCCGTCGGGAATCGAACCCGGGAACCCGGGCGTGGGAGATTTTGGAAGGATTGGTGTCATTGTCACTGTTCGGTTAGTTAGATTTACGTTTTCTGTGGTTTTTCCTAAATCTGTAGAAATAAATGCTAAGACGGATTTTCGGGACTTTATTTGAAACTGTCCGTTGGCGGTCATAATGGTACAAATCCTTTATACGTATTACGTATGAATTATTTATGCATTAGTGTGCTTTCTTTCCGACAGTATATACTCTCATATCTTCTAAACTCCTCAATGACATGCGCTTGGAGGTCGTGTGCTAACCATGTGCAGGGAGGGACAGTGTGGGCCATTTATTGTAAAGAAATGTGAGGCTTTGTGTCGCTTGAAAAGATTCAGTTTCAGAGGAATTCTTATATCGAGAAGGTGTTCGTACGTCCTGCACCCAGCATTAAAAAATATTTAAATGTATGCTGTTCTGATTTTGTTGTTACAGAATATCCCTGGTAAATACATAACACAGATGTCTGCTTAAACTGAACAGAAAGGCCTTATGCTTCTTCTCTGGTCCGATAGCACCTATTCTAGCGGAATATGACACCGTTTCTTGAGCGTGGAAAGCAAACAGATATTTTTCTCCTCTAGGTTTACCAAGTTACTTACGTTATTACTCATTTTGTGCCGACCTCTCCAGTATGCCAAGAAGTGCTCATAAGAAATACGTACGCCAAGGTATTAGACTGGAATGTTTCCTTTTCTTACTGTGAGGATCCTTATCAGATGCCCCTTTCCAGTGATTTAAGTAGCCTTACTGTCCCCTGAATTATCCTGTCATAATTTAAGGAAAAATAAAAATAAAAAAACGAAAGCTAAAATTGGTCGGAAATGAAATAAAATGCAATGCTTGAATCACAAAGCCATGTCGTTCAGCGATGCTGTGTACTTGCTCTGCATCCCACAGCTGCGAAGGGCTGCGTGCTGGAGAAACGAAAGAGTATCAGTACCACCAGCAAGAACTGAAACAAACGTAAAACTTTAAAAATAACAAATCACTCAGAGAAAACAAATTCAATAGCGGAAATGTGAAACGTTCTAAGCTCAATTTTTTTTAGAAAAGGTCTTTCAATTGCTTTTGTATTCTCTGTATTCTGTTTTTTATGTCGTAAGACTTGCTGCAGTTGCCAAGCCATGGGGAAAACGCTTCAAACATACATCACTAGATGGCCTATGGCGTTGTGCCAAGTTGGTTGGTTCAAATGGCTCTGAGCACTATGGGACTTAACATCTGAGGTCATCAGTCCCCTAGAACTTAGAACTAATTAAACCTAACTAACCTAAGGACATCACACACATCCATGCCCGAGGCAGGAATCGAACCTGCGACCGTAGCAGTCGCGCGTCTCCAGACTGGAGCGCCTAGAACCGCTCGGCCACAACGGCCGGCGTTGTGCCAAGCAATGCTTCTCTGTGGCTCGCCAAGTGTGTGTGTGTGTGTGTGTGTGTGTGTGTGTGTGTGTATTTGGGGTGCTCATCGAGCAGGGTGGCGCAGTGGTTAGCACACTGGACTCGCATTCGGGAGGACGACGGTTCAAACCCGTCGCTGGCCATCCTGATTTAGGTTTTCCGTGATTTCCCTAAATCGTTTGAGGCAAATGGTGGGATGGTTCCTTTGAAAGGGCACGGCCGATTTCCTCCCCAATCCTTCCCTAATCCGAGCTTGTGCTCCGTCTCTAATGACCTCGTTGTTGACGCGACGTTAGACACTAATCTCCTCCTCCTCCTCCTCCTTTGCGGTGCTCAGTGACTAGGTTATCAGCTCCCATACGAATGCGTCAAGGTCTCTTCCATTTAGTTGATGTGCAATTAGTGTGACAAGGAGAGTGGATGTAAGCTATTGTTTGTATCAATAAAACATCTTTGTAATGGAAGGAAGATTTTGTAGTTACAGACAAACGAAGAAAGGTAAGTAAGGCTTTTGCTCCGCAAGACTTACACCAGGTTGCTGAGTCAGCTAAAGTTGTGGCCCCATTCCATGAAAGTCCAATGCATAGAAATGAGTTTTTCTTTTTTTTTAAATTTGCAGCTCAAACATAGTGTAGACGTGAAAGACCTCAAATGATGTTTTATTAAAGTGCCTCATCCTCATCCATCTCAAATAGCTATTAAAATTTCTTCCAATGAAATATAAGAATGGGAATATGTGCCTGTATTCAAGAGGCACAACCACGGCTGATTTCTTGTAAGAAAACGAAATGTCTACAGCCGTCCTTGTGATCCTATTTACTGAGTAGCAACCAGTTTCCGCGCTTCAGTGCGCCATCATCAGGCCTTAGTGGACGCTGAAGTGGTTATCATGATCCATATATACGCTGCATCAGTGGCCAACATAACTGGTTTACAGGGACTGTCTGCAACTGTGATGTCAGCACTCCAACCATCCATGCGTCGCCAATATGCTGGCGATATGGTTGCACTATCGGTCGGAGGATGGCATTCACTTATTGTACAGCCGTTACGGCGCCTTCCTTGACTACCAGGGACAATATCTGCAAAAAAAAAAAAAAAAAAAGTCATATAACACATCTGAGTATTTTAATGCATGGCGTGCTGTTTGGGGTCAGCAAGGCATCATTCATTGTGTGTATGACAAGTTTACAGGAACTGGGAAAATAATCTGTGCAAGGCTGCTGATCTTGCAGTCAAGAGTGCTATGATGTGGTACGTTGACACCACACTTATCCTTGAGCCAGACAAAGCTGCTTTCACTGGATTGTGATAGGGAGCCATTGAACTGTTCCTTCTGTATGAGGAAATTGCAAACTGGCATACATTAGAAAAAAGCATATTGATCGCCCTGGGGGGTGGCCATATTGTTACAAGTAAAAGGCTAGTATTAAACAGACATGCACTTGGATAACATGTATAGAGCTCTGAAACACTTCGTTGGTTCCCTTTTAAAGCAGGTCGAGAACAACACTTTTGAGAGACTTGTAAAGTTCACTCAGGGATCCCTATGTGGACATAAAAGCTAGAAATTTTACCCACGGAGGAGCATAGTATATATAGAAGGGGGGTATTGTGTGTGTGGAACATTAGTCGGGAATCGGACTTGCAGATGTGGGAAATATGGGAAATATCCGGCGAAGTAAGGTGACATTCTGTATGTTTTCCAAACACTGCAGAAGAACTGCACTCCTGACACATGCCGTACGATGTGTAAAATATGTACGATTTGTATTAACGAATATTGGTGCACTTGCTTGAATTTCGTTACCCAGTACAAGTAGTGTAATATATACATGCTGTGGCCAGGATCCGTTTTCATTTGAGAAGACCATTTATACCGAAGCCATGGACTGTTACATGTGGCCACAAAGAAACGTAAAATAAATCAGTTGTGCTATGAAAACTGAAGGTACAGTAAACGAGCAGTCTTCTGTTGAGTACACATCCTTAGTGACGTAAGAGATGCAGAAAGCACTTGAGTGTTTCCGTGGTTCTTGTCTACCGTATCCTCTGTGGAAAGAGGTACTGCAAGGTACCAAACTTTTGGTTAAAAGGTCTTAAAGAAGACACAAATTACTCGCTTCAATTATCAGCCCAGTGAGCGTCACAATGAAAAGAAATTGAGAAGCAGAAATCGTATTTTTTCTGTGAAACAGAAGCAACCAAGAGAAATCACATTTGAGATGAGCTTAACTGCAGACTTACTGATAAGACCTGGAAAGTATTAGTAAATATTGTTACCTATAATACTGACGCTGCAGATGGTATAGTAAAATGTTGTGTACTTATAACTAAAGTAACATTTTATTTTTTCTTGTTGTTAAACCAATAATTTGGTTGCTTTTTAAGTGATGTTTGCTGCGGCAGGTTTCATTCAGTGTTAGTTATATGCTCTGAAAGAATAGAAATACGTGATTTGTGTTGCAATGAAACCTTCGCAGTACTCAGCAGAGAGGGAGATAGGTCGTTGTCATCAGAGGACCCAGTGTAGTAACTGTTTATCCAATTGGTTGTGAACTATGCAGCACCTAAAAAAAATGGTTTACGTGAATCACATATTGCATTACAATAAAGAAATGCGGTTGTAACCTTTTACATACAATGAGATGAAAAGGCAAGGGGTAGAGATATACACGTACAGCCGCGCGGGGTTAGCCGAGCGGTCTGGGCGCTACAGTCATGGACTGTGCGGCTGGTACCGGCGGAGGTTCGAGTCCTCCCTCGGGCATGGGTGTGTGTGTTTGTCCTTAGGATAATTTGGGTTAAGTAGTGTGTCAGCTTAGGGACTGATGACCTTAGCAGTTCAGTCCCATAAGATTTCACACACATTTGAACATTTTTATACACGTACAGAGCCGGCGGTAGTATCACAATCACAAGGTACAGAACGGCAGTGCATCGGCGCAGTTGTCTTTTGTACTCAGGTGATTCAAGTGAAAAGGTTTCCGATGTGATTGTGGCCGCACCGACTCTGAACTGGTAGTGAAAAGTAGACGTATGGGACATTCTATTACATAAGTCGTTAGGGAACTCATTATTCTGCGATTGACAGTGCCGAGTGTGCCGAAACCACTACATTCCAGGCATCTCCTCTCACCACGGACAACGCAGCCTTCACTTAACGAACGAGATCTCCGGCGTTTGCGTAGAGTTGTCAGTGCTAACTGACAAGTAACACTGCGTGAAATCAGTGTGGGAAGTACGGCCAACATATCCGTTAGGACGATGCGGCGAAATTTGGCGTTAATGTTGTGGTATCAACGTTCGATACCATACTTGTTATCGGTTGCAGATATCGACTGCGGTCCGTAATAGGTATCGTTGGATCCGCGAGTCGCGACTAGCGCCGCTCCGCGGCTTGTGACAAGTATCTAGTGAGCTCTCGTCCACTCTAGCTCGAGACGTCAACTAGGAATGTAACATAGCCTTCAGCTGACAGGAAGCAACCTCTAACAAGGCGCTCACTCAAGTATGGCATAAGTAATGCCTCTCTAGATATCTGTTTGTAATTAAACGTATGGACCATATAAAGAAGCCTGTAACATAAGTTAAGTACAATATGTATTATTTTTTACCAACGACTACTAATTATTGCAGTCGTTCCACATACAGACTATGCAGGCAGCTCCTTACTGACTTCACTGCCAAACCTGCAATATATGTTTCTATTTAGCATTGGCCACCTGTCATAACAACTGACGATGAGAAGCATAACAAATGTTATGGCAGCAGACGACCGGCACGAGTGATTTTGCTAACAGAACGGCATAGCCTGCAGCAGCTCTCCCGGGCTTGTAACCGTATCAACTGGACCCTAGATGACTGGAAAACCGTGGCTTGGTCCGATGAGTCCCGATTACAGTTGGTAAGAGCTGATGGTAGGGTTAGAATGTGTCGCAGACCGCACGAAACCATGGACTCAAGTTGTCAGCAAGACGTTGTGCAAGCGGGTGGTGACTCCATAATGGTGTAGGCTGTTTTTGTATGAAATGAACTGGGTTCTCTGGATGTTCGGCTACTTCGATACCATGTGCATACATTCATGGGCTTCATGTTCCCAAACAGAGATGGAATTTTTATGGATGACAATGCGCCGTGTTACTGTGCCACAATTGTTGGCGATTGATTTGAATAAAATTATGGCCAATTCGAGCAAAGGGTTTGCCCACACAGATCCCCCGATGTGAATCCCATCGAACATTTATGGGACATGATCGAGAGGTCAATTCGTGCACAAAATTCTGCACAGGCAACACTTTTGCAATTAAGAACGGCTGTAGAGGCAACATGGCTCAATATTTCTGCAGAGATCTTCCAACGACGCTTAGTTGCTTCACTACGCCAGGCAAAATGTAGTCCGACACGATATTAGGACGTGTCCTCAGTGTCTATCAGTGCCCTGTAATCAGTCAGAGAGATTTCTATTTGATTTACACTTTCATGAGTGTCCTCCAAATGTCTAAGAGACTCTTATTCATCTGCCATATACCGAACTCAGTGTCAGATCTTTTACATAGAACTGGCTATTAAAGTGGACATTAAGCACTAAACAACAAGAAAAGAAATTATCTTTATCCTTAAGTTAACCAAAAATGCAGATGAAACTTTTAAATTAATGGGATTGATCACTAGCCAAAAACTCCACTGAAGGACACACAAATGATCAGTACAGAAAACTTAATTGTGTATTTTTTATTATATAAATTATGAACGAATAATTCTTCAAAACTAAAGATGTTAAAAAATGTTTTGCAAATGTGTTAACTCCCTTTCTATTGCATTCTACTGGTATGACAGTTGTAAGGAAAAGAAGATAGGTCAATGGTTATTCTAATCCATTTGAGCTGCATATTGACAAAACGTTAGAACTAACTCTACTGCAAATTGTGTAGCTCTGAAAAGTCATATTTTTCACATTCTGACACACAATGGTTTCCTTCAGAAGAAAGGTGTTAAAAGCTTGCTTCAGCATATGAAACAGATATGTCTTCAGGAGGTTGCTTGAAACATGTGGCAAAATCCGACAATGGCACCAACAGAAAAGAACTTGCATCTGCTGAATGTCTATTTACAAATAAATCACCAATAGGCATATTGAAATTTCACAAATTTATGGTCTTCTTACATTAACGTATGAAATCACACTTTTTGGCTACTTTTTTGACAGGCGTTTTATTTTAACATTAAAGTTCAATCTAGTGTAAGTGACCCATTGCGATTTTGTATGTCATTGGCTACAGACGGTGTTACTGTGTCGAGTATTACTTGCTATTGGCTTTATTTGTGTCATGGACGAAACAAAGGTCGTTTACGTCTGTAAGAAGATAATGCTATGTTTAAGTAAAGGTAACAGTAGCAGAAAGAAATACACAAGATACTGCACTGTGGAGGTGTAAATTGGGTACAGTTTGATGCTTCAACAGGGAAAATGTGCTTGCCGCGAACGCGACTCGAACATTGTCGAGTCTGCATGTCGTTCCCCACAGCGTTGCCTGTCACACTTTTGTTAAAGATGAACCAAGAGGAGGGTTAGGGGCAAAGAGGGCAGGGCTCGGCTTCCGAGGCCTGGCCTCAGTGTCTCATTCCGCTCTCCCAGAGCCATGGAAGGAAAGCGATCTTACAGGATCATTGATAAGTGTATATGTATATATGTTGTCATTTATTTATTTAGTTATATAATCTTAGTTTTTTTCATTATTATTTCCAATTGGATCCTACTACCGTCCCCAGGAGCTTCCGAGTCGTCTTCGCGTAGTGAATGGAGAGGGACTCCCTCTAAACTGTTTCCTCAGAGGATCAATCATGTGCCGTGAATCACCTTCATCTGTGTCTTCTGGTACTCGGAACGCCCCATTGGGCAGGAGGATCCTCGAATAATGCGCATAATAATTCGATAGTCGTGTTTGGTATAATGCATTGTGGCTGAACACCTCATGAGTGGTCGTCAGTCGGAACCACAAGCTGAGGGCGCTTTCTGGAGCGCCTTGCAAAATGCAATACAGCACCATGCCCTTCAGCCAGTTGACGGTGTACGTTCTGGTAGGTGGAAAGTAAATAGTATCTGAGCGCAGGAGTTCGTGTGGCGTGATAGACTCTGGCTGTCGTCGACACAGGAGCGCCAGCATACGTTGTATAAGATCCCAGCAGCTGCCCGTCACCTTACGTATCAAGAGGTGCGCGTCCGAATCGACGACTGCGCAGTGCAGACACAAAAGGCCGTTAGTGAGATGGATGGAATGGAGGCGCTGGCGTGTGGCTAATTTGCCATTCACCGCCACATACCACAAGGAACGAGCATACGTCGGCAAATATGGGGTGTGGACGGCTCGGCACACC
Source organism: Schistocerca americana (assembly GCF_021461395.2). Lineage (NCBI taxonomy): Eukaryota > Metazoa > Arthropoda > Insecta > Orthoptera > Acrididae > Schistocerca > Schistocerca americana. Next base: position 251,781,050 of record NC_060130.1, read on the forward strand.
TTGATCCAGCAAATGGTCAGGTGTTGCTGTTCAACGTTATTACGGGGTTGTCGCGCTTGATAGATGCGGCAGTAATCTCTCGTGCTCAGCACCCTTGTCGCCGGTAGATCTTCAGTTATGTATCTCAGTTCGACCAGGAAATCTCGGATGTGGGAAAGAGATGGAGCTATGTGGCCCACGACGATCTGAAGCAGTGTCCCCGTCATGTTGGTGCTGGCCGCAGTCCATGTGAGTCGCGTCGCCCTAGGTATAACGTCCTCGAGCGTTTGTGGACGTGGGTCAAACCGAGGCCCCCTGTCAGTGGAGGTGTCATTAAAGTAGTGCAGCGGACTTTGAATATGTGGCCTACACTCACAAATTATCTGTATGCCGGCTAGAAACTCTGGACCATGGTGACCGTTAAGGGACGAATGTGTGCAAAATAATTAAGTTTGGACGTTCGGTAAGTGTTGACGTAACACGATCGGAGAATCATATCCATATTGCGGAATCTGCTATCACGGAGCAGCGCATGTGTCCTTTGTGTTAGCCAGCGATATGTGGCTGTCGCAGTTCGGCGAAACTGTACTGGACAACTGCACCCCCGATGCGTTCAGTGAGGGAACCTTTTGGAAGGGGATCGCTGCCGGTTGTAGAAGCCCTTTCCCGCCATCCATGTACGTCGTCTTGCACATGTTGACAACGCTGCGTGATTCCGCGCCATATCGACACAATCACTGTAGCGTCGTTTGGATTTCGACACCCGACTGCACCAAGAAAAGACATCACATCGGAAGGCCACGTCTCGAATGCAGATGCCTTCCAATCCTTCCAGTCGAGGGCCGCCGCGAATGAGACTCCTGATAAAGAACATCGCTGTCGCACCGACCGTCCAAGGGTGATGTGTTAGTCTGTTGGCCACTGACCGTAATCCCGTAATCCGGGAGCGCACCGCGTGGATCAAACGTAAGATCACCCTTGGTGACGCCTGCAATAAGCCCATGCGTTCCAGCACGGTGCTAAGGAAACCATGGTCGATACGATAAAAGGCGTGATCAAAATCGACGGCGACAAGGGAGCCTCAGAGTCGGCAGGCTACCGCCAGTGCCCTTAAGTCGCTGTAGGCGCCAAGTGAACTGTGGATGCTGTTGTCACGGCCTAGACATGTCTGGTCAGAGTGGATCAAGAGTCCGATGGTGGCCTGGAGACGTGTGCGAAGGATACGGGAGAAAAGTTTATAATTCGCGTTCAGGAGCGTAAGAGAACGATAGTCTTGACAAGGGTGAGAGAACTGCTCGGTTTGGGAACCGGTACCATGATGCCTTCTCGGAAATCCGTGGGGACGGTAAAACCGTCACGGAGGAATTTTTGAAACATTTGGACCCATTGAACACCGATTAGGAGACAGAGGGCACGGTAGAATTCGTTTGGGAAGCCATCGGGGCCCGGTGACGTGTTCGGGGAGCCGTGTGCCAAGGGCGCTGTGAGTCTTCAGCAGTTATGGGAGCCAGCAGGGCGTCGTCCTGGGTCACTACCCTGGGGTCAGGTAAATCTCACAGGATACCTTCGTACCCGTGAACGGTCTGCGGTTCCTCAGCATAAAAAGTCCTGTAATGCTGGACGAATGCCGCAGCGATAGCACACTGAGAGTTGACACGTCCTCCTGTTGCTGTCTCTACGGATGTTATAAGGCGGTGCCTGCGTTGGCGGACTTGGGCTCCGTCAAATACTTCCGCGGTGAGACGGAGTAGGTGAGATTTGAAACGATTAATCGCTGTCTGCCGTTCTCGTGATGGAGGCTGTGCCATTAGTTCCCTCAGCGCTGTGTAATAAAATTCCGACGCCGCCCGATGCCAGCACGCTCTGTCACGGACATATCCCATGAGTGTCTGTCGGAGGGCCGGCTTGGAACGATCGAGCCATCAATGTAAGGTTTAAGGATGTACGTGCAAATTCCAGAGGCAGCTGTCCGACTTAGCAACGATCTCCCGCCGACATGCGTCTTCGTACAGGTAGGAAACGTTCAGCGTCCATGGATTGCGGCTGCGGTATGTGAGTTGTCGGTGGAGTGTGACAGAGCAGATGTATACCAAATGGTCGTTGAAGGCTGTCGGCCACAGTTCTGCGTCCTTTGTCTCGGCTTGGAGACCTCGGGAAACGTCTACCCGGTCGAGGCAGCTGGCAGAGTGGTCGGTGAAATATGTATAGCGAAGGTGGTCCCCGTGAAGGAAACGCCACGTGTCGTGTAGCGCCAGATCTCGCACGAGTGCTCATAGTGCCAGACATGTAGGGTAGTGCGGTGTTGGTCCGCTGGATCCAAGACGCTATTAAAATCGCCGCATATGTTGTAGTGATCTGTATTTACACTCAGGAGTGGAGCAATTTCGTCGGAATAAAAGGTGACCCTTTCACCACGGTGAGATGTCCTGGAGGGCGCGTGTACATTGACGATACGGACTGCTCCCACCGTGATAGCAATGCCTGGTGCAGATGGCAGATAAATGACGTCAGATGCCTCGATGCCGTCGCGTAATAGGATGGCGGTGCCGCCGGCATCGTCACTTTATGGGATGCAGTAGGCTGTGGATCCATAAGTGTTCAATTGCAGACCCGGGTAGACTACTCGGAGGAGGGTATTATCCATGTCCGCCGCCCGGAGCATGTCATGGAACATGTGCGTTTTGATGGCAGAGCGTATGACATTAACGTTGACTGTACCCACACAGTAGGCTTGGGAAATCTAATTGTGGAGTAGGCTGATGCAAATGGCGGCCTCTCGACGGTAATGGGGCTGCTTGGTTACCCATCCTTGTGGCTGGCATGTTTAACTTGACCCTTTGCTGGTGTTAGGTTCTCCCCAAGAGGGGTGCCAGTCCCGTGTGGCGGAGGAGCGTCAAGGGGCGCTTGGTGCATTTTCTGCCTCTATTTCAGCAGCCCAGTCACCGAGCGGGGAAGGGGTCTGTGACGGCGCGTCGTCGCGGGCAATGGACTCCATCACCTGGTCTTTGTCCTGAGGGGCTTCAATCATGAGGAAGTCTGGGCCGGGTGAGTCTACCGTCCTGGCCGTAGTGTCGGATGCCTGCCGTGGGGCGGTACTGGTAGAGTCCGTTGGCAACGACGCATCAGAGAGCGCGTTGGCAGCTTGCTCCCTGTCTCCGCCCCATTGGTAGTCTTCCCTCGAGAGGTGGCATCCGCAGCTCGTGGTGTAGCGGTCGCGTTCTCGCTTCCCGAGCACGGGGTCCAGGGTTCGATTCCCGGCAGGATCAGGGATTTTCACCTACCTCGATATGACTGGGTGTTTGTGTTTTCCTCATCATTTCATCATCATTCATGAAAGTGGCGAGTTTGGACTGAGCAAAGATTGGGAATTTGTACGGGCGCTGATAACTGCCCAGTTGAGCGCCCCACAACCCAAAAATCATCATCATAACTGAGAGGTGGAGTTTCTTATGACGCCTCGGCGACCGTTGTTCCCGCATCCATGTGTCCATCCCTGTCGAAGGGCTGGCGTTCGGAAACGACGCCTCTGGAACGACGACGGTGATGGTGGTGGTGGTGGTGGTGTTGGTGGCGAGCGTTGTGTCCATCAAGGGCATCTCGTCATGCGGTGCCACCGTCACGGCGTCTTCGGAGGCTGGGCTAGCAGTCGCGTGGGACTGCAACATGGGTGCGGCGTTTCTGCACAACAGTGGCACCGCTTCCACATAGGTAAGCGGCAACCGCTGTCTGTACTGGTTCCGCACGTGGCACCTGGACAAGGCGGCGCTGGAGGCAGTTTGATCGGGCGTGACCTTCCTGTCCACAGCCGGCACACGTCCGCGGTTGTCCGTTATAAATAATGACGATTCGGTAATTTTTGGAAATTTGTGGGAAGATCTTATGGGACCGTACTGCTGAGGTCATCGGTGCCTAAGCTTACCCACTACGTAATCTAACTTAAGCCACTTTACGCTAAGGACAACACACACACCTATGCCCGAGGAAGGACTCGAACTTCCTTCGAGGGGAGCCGCGCGGACTGTCGCGTTTGACCGCGCGGCTACCCCGCACGGCAACGATGACTCAGCAACCGCCGCTGGACATGTACGACGGCACGTGTTTCCGGAGTTCGATGTGTACATGTTGGACGCCATTGAGAACGCGATAGGTTTCAAAGGTGTACCACTTCTCTTCCATGTAGCTTAGAACCGTGCCATATGGCCGTAACGCGGCGGCGACGAGCGCGGCCTGGACTTCGAACGGGAATGCGAATATGAGCACCGTACGCACTCCCATACCCGCGTTGTCCACGGTTACCATGCTGACGTTACCGTTTGCATGCTGAAAGCGGTAACCGTCGGTGACACGTCGGACTAGGTTGTCATATGCCTCTTCGGTCTTCATCTTGAGATTGACTGTACTGGAGGTGACAGACAGATGGATGCCTATCAGGTCGTGGGGACCGTCGTGTATGTCGTCTCTCAAAAACAGTTTAATTTCATAAGCCTTTGGACGCGCATTGGAATCGTCGAACATGAGTTTCACTATCACCTGACGGTAAGCGAACGCCATATCTAGTGAGAGGTCTAAATAACAACAACGAACGCAGTAGCTCATGCAGCGAGTAAACACACGTGCGGAGAGCTATCGGCGCACAGCGCCTCCGAGCCGTGTCACAGCTAAATGCCGACTAGTGAGCTCATGGGAAGGCTCCGGAAAAGTTGCAGAGTTTATGTTACCTTTTTTTTTTTTACCATGCTGCACACAGTAACAGCGTTGCCAGAGCCTTGTTTTTTAAATCACATTTCTGTTAAACCTATTGGCATGACTGTGTTTTCATAGATACATTTTTGTCTTGAATCGGGATGAGCAGTCGCATGCTGACCACCAAGTGCGGCATTTTTCCTTCATCCTGTATATCAATTATAACGATTATTAGCAAGTTTACATAAACTAATTCCACTCTGGACGCATTTGATCATATCCTGAAACAAATTGAAATCAGTCAGTCAATCACATTTCCAATCCGACATAAACTACTTAAAGTTCGTGCATAAATTGTAAATGAAACATTACTTTAGAAGTTAAGTAGTTTGATTTATTACCCACAGCGTTACTGTGTCCGCAGACAATTTCTTTATTGGATTAATGATCTGTTGCAAATGAATACTCTCACAGCAGCGTAGTCTGTCAGCTGTAAATTAGGTTATTAAATATTTTAGTTCACCTAATGATCATCACAGTAAAAAATAAACTAAAATTTACACGTAACCCAGTACCGCTCACTTCTTCAGAAGCTGAGAGCGTGACTCAGTAAATCTAAAATTGTTTCACACTTCCTTGTATCACTGTTTACTTTTATTGTACTTCGTCTCTTTAGATTACATACATTGCCCAATGAAACTCTCTTGTACAAATAAAATCCCTTTTTGAATGACTGAAACAGGGGACAAGCAAACCTTCCTGTACTGCACGGATACTTTCCTAAATGATGACGTCATATCTCTCGGCCATATAAGGGACTAAGGACTTCATTGTACGTAGACGACAGCCGAGTGTAACGTCTCATCGTAGGCGATGTTCACGGGTAACTTCACTACCATATGATGCTACGCAACCTCATTCATAATATACGTTCATCTGAATAGCATTGCCAGTACGAACAAATACCTGTGCTCTCCCAAAAATCAATAAAAACCAAGTTTCCATAATTCTAAATCACCACCCCTATTCATTACAGCAATGTATGATAATATGCACATCGGCTACTGCACATCTAATACACTCACGGCCAATTGGATTATGGGCAGCTGTTGTGTGACAGGAGGGGGTGGGGGGGGGTGAGGGAGCGGGAGTGGAAGGAGAGTGCTCCTGTCGCTGCAGTCATTGTAATTGTTCCATGTGTCACAAGATGGTGATGACAACTGAGCACGGACAGTGCAGGACATCATAATTTAGTGTAAGCAATCATTGCCAGAGCTTTGCTGTAATAAACAGCAGAAAAACTGGACACTCCATTTGAGAAGTCATACAGGCACCATGTATGACAGTGGCCACTTGGTTAGGCTCGAACGTTGGTTTTCAAGTTACGTCATCTAAATACACAGTTCCATAAGCCACCATAGAAGATGGTCCTTCTTATCATCCTTTACAAACTTTCGTCTTGCTCTGTTCACAATTAAGAGAGGCGAAAATTGACGGTTAGTTCAGTATGCACTGGGTCTCGCTGAGCGAAACAGCGCAACAGATGTAAACCCCTCCCCACCTTATCTACTTACTTGAATAAATGAAAAAAATGTTCAAATGTGTGTGAAATCTTATGGGTTTAATTTTATCCATTGTTTTTCAGTATTTCGTCCGCGCCTTTTTAACTTTCGTAAAATGAAGAACAAACTGCCTTCAGTCACGAGTTGCGTTTATTTACTGCACTATGCATTTCGAGCCCTGGATGCTCATCTTCAGGTGCTTTTTAGTGATTTACATCAGGTTTTTTTAGTTGTTTGCGGTTTAACATTGTATGATGTCTGCTTCTGTTGTGCAGTTGGTATACACAATATACATCTTTAATTTTGCTGTACATACTGGGATATATACATAGTCACACACTTTTTCGCACATTGTAGTAGCATGTTTACATTCTGCTACTACAATAAAAATCACTAAAAAGCACCTGAAGATGAGCCTTCAGGGCTCGAAATGCATAGTGCAGTAAATAAACGCAACTTGTGACTGAAGGCGGTTTGTTCTTCATTTTACGAAATCTTATGGGACTTAACTGCTAAGGTCATCAGTCCCTAAGCTTACACACTACTTAACCTAAATTATCCTAAGGACAAACACACACACCCATGCCCGAGGGAGGACTCGAACCTCCGCCAGGACCAGCCGCACATGAATAACTGAAGGGTTCACTGAAGTTTTACGACAGTCGGAAAAATCAGAGCAGTCCGTTACGTCAGATACGCAAGCGGCCATGAAACTGAACCATGTGCCTAAACGAACCTTCATACTGCATCCAATATGTACAGTGAAAAAAATTCAGTGATACAAATTAAGTCCCCTAATCACAGTTTATTTGATGTGATTCTTCAGTTTCTATCGGCGTATTTCTTGCTCGAACAGTCCACGGGTGTACTGCCGGTTCATAGTGTCCAACGGGCACAATATTTCGGCGGTCAGACATGTCGCCTTCGTCAGGTGCGCTGACAAACTGTGCTCCTAAGGGAGGGCGGACGTAATAAATCCCCTTCCCTCTCGAGACGTTCTCTTCGCGGTCTGCGCCCGCGCGTCAGCAGTCGCTCAGACGCTGGCATCGGCGTTTGTGGTGGCGTCGGTGTAATTGCCTCGTCCGCCCTAGTCGCCCTTGCGTTTCCTTTGCTGAGCGTCTTTTTAATTAGACTCAGAACTGGCTCTCATGCCCTGCTGAGGTTGTAGCCGCAATCTCGGTTGATGAGTCCGTCGCTGTTACGAATTTCGATAGCGTTTCTAACGACGCTGACCCAGTACTTAGATGTCTGTGCCAGAACCCTGGTATGTTGGTAGTCCATTTCGTGATTTTCGGACAAACAGTGCTCTGCTCTTATTTGTTTATTTACAGCAAGTTAATGGTCCTTATTTAGTCTCTCTCAATCTGAAGTCACTTATCTTGTTAAGCCATAATAGTTAAGTGTCTTTACAGTATTTCACGATACGTTTATTATAATTATTTAGTTACTTCATCCAGAATTGTTGAAGACTACTTCCGATTTTCAGCTTTCATATACGGTCGCCTAAGAAATCTGCTTGCCATGTGCTTGTAATGACTGCCATTCATGTAACATTCCAAGATCTTCTAAGTGCTAAGAACCTGGGACTCTATACGTTGTTTGTTGATAAAACTACTTCTCATTAAATTTCAATTCCGAACACGACTCCATTGTATTTCCTTACTCTTTTAAGACTCAATATGCTTCAGTATGAACTACTGTCCGCCTTTGAAAGCCACAGGTCCACCGTCACATTTAGCCACAGGCCACCGACTAACTCACTCAAAAGTTTCTAAATGTGCGCAGTCCACCTGGGATTCCCCAAACGCTAGCGCGTAAATGTAACTTCCAGAAGCGTCTAGCGCATCAATGATATCGCAATCATCGCAAATGAGCTGTTAATATCACTTTAGTAAGGGTCTCAATAATGGGAAACTTACACAGGCCGCAGCAGTATTCCAGAAACCTCCATAGTTGGTAAGACGAGCGACACAGTGCAGTGGAACCATGGTGATAATACATACAAATAGTAACCGAGTTTGGACATTACTCGCAAAGTACGTTGCTAGTCCTACTGGTAACGTTAGGCCCTAAAGAAATGTAATGGACTTGAATGAGGCAAGAACAATAGTTGGTACCAATCTAGGAAACCATTGGAGGACGGTACAAGGAAAACATGTTTCGCATCTAATACAAAATGAAATTATCGCATGGCAATGTTGGCCGGGAGGTCACATTTGGGTTCGGCCGAGAAGTGCAAGTCTTATTTCAGTCGGCACCACATTGGGCGACTTGCGGCCGATGATGAGGATGAAATGACAAGTAGGACAACACAACACGCAGTCCCCAAGCGGAGAATGGTCTCCAACCCGGCCGGGAATCGAACCCGGGCCCAATGCATGGGAGACAAGCACGTTACCACCCAGCTAAGTAGACGGACTTCGCATCTACCACATGAAGTGGTGTGAATAATTTCAAGCACACGACATGGAAAGGGCTTCTTTCAAAACTGATCAGTCTTCCATTTATACGATTGTAGTATGTAAGTGCAAATGTTTTCTAGATGACCCGTTGAAGTCGCCGTTGACGATGAAGATGCCATATACCGTAGAACCTGGATTACATTTACCAAACAAAAAACATATCCCTTAACCCAGGATCGAAACATCGAACTCCTGCATGCTAACCCAAAACTCTATACACTGCACCAACTACACTCCTGGAAATTGAAATAAGAACACCGTGAATTCATTGTCCCAGGAAGGGGAAACTTTATTGACACATTCCTGGGGTCAGATACATCACATGATCACACTGACAGAACCACAGGCACATAGACAGAGGCAACAGAGCATGCACAATGTCGGCACTAGTACAGTGTATATCCACCTTTCGCAGCAATGCAGGCTGCTATTCTCCCATGGAGACGATCGTAGAGATGCTGGATGTAGTCCTGTGGAACGGCTTGCCATGCCATTTCCACCTGGCGCCTCAGTTGGACCAGCGTTCGTGCTGGACGTGCAGACCGCGTGAGACGACGCTTCATCCAGTCCCAAACATGCTCAGTGGGGAACAGATCCGGAGATCTTGCTGGCCAGGGTAGTTGACTTACACCTTCTAGAGCACGTTGGGTGGCACGGGATACATGCGGACGTGCATTGTCCTGTTGGAACAGCAAGTTCCCTTGCCGGTCTAGGAATGGTAGAACGATGGGTTCGATGACGGTTTGGATGTACCGTGCACTATTCAGTGTCCCCTCGACGATCACCAGTGGTGTACGGCCAGTGTAGGAGATGGCTCCCCACACCATGATGCCGGGTGTTGGCCCTGTGTGCCTCGGTCGTATGGAGTCCTGATTGTGGCGCTCACCTGCACGGCGCCAAACACGCATACGACCATCATTGGCACCAAGGCAGAAGCGACTCTCATCGCTGAAGACGACACGTCTCCATTCGTCCCTCCATTCACGCCTGTCGCGACACCACTGGAGGCGGGCTGCACGATGTTGGGGCGTGAGCGGAAGACGGCCTAACGGTGTGCGGGACCGTAGCCCAGCTTCATGGAGACGGTTGCGAATGGTCCTCGCCGATACCCCAGGAGCAACAGTGTCCCTAATTTGCTGGGAAGTGGCGGTGCGGTCCCCTACGGCACTGCGTAGGATCCTACGGTCTTGGCGTGCATCCGTGCGTCGCTGCGGTCCGGTCCCAGGTCGACGGGTACGTGCACCTTCCGCCGACCACTGGCGACAACATCGATGTACTGTGGAGACCTCACGCCCCACGTGTTGAGCAATTCGGCGGTACGTCCACCCGGCCTCCCGCATGCCCACTATACGCCCTCGCTCAAAGTCCGTCAACTGCACATACGGTTCACGTCCACGCTGTCGCGGCATGCTACCAGTGTTAAAGACTGCGATGGAGCTCCGTATGCCACGGCAAACTGGCTGACACTGACGGCGGCGGTGCACAAATGCTGCGCAGCTAGCGCCATTCGACGGCCAACACCGCGGTTCCTGGTGTGTCCGCTGTGCCGTGGGTATGATCATTGCTTGTACAGCCCTCTCGCAGTGTCCGGAGCAAGTATGGTGGGTCTGACACACCGGTGTCAATGTGTTCTTTTTTCCATTTCCAGGAGTGTACACAGCATGAATGATATGTGCGGACAGAGGTAGTGACCATACGTTTGGTTACAGCGTTGCCACATTGCCACTCTTTAACGTCCTTTTTCTGCTGGATGTACGCGCCAGATGAAATTTTGTGACATACATTTTTTCATCGCTGGTATGTCAGGAGTCACCCTGCGAAGCCCGAGTGCGTGAATTTCGCTTCACCCAGTATGTAAAGGGCCACAAACCTGCGGAACGTTTTCGTTCTACATAGATATCCCCTTATCTGTTACTAAAAAATAAACTATTTATAGCTAAAGTGAAAAAAGAAACTGAACTGGCAGACTTTTGAAGATAGACGTAAACTATACCGAGAAAGTCTATTAACTGAGATTCAAAAACCGGCTTCAAACGATGTTTCAAGGAATATACTAGAGCCACCTACATAGCGCCCACATAGGGTTCATGAGGATAAGATTAGAATAATTACTGCGCCCACAGACGCATTCAATCAATCATTCTTCCCGCGCTCCATATGTCTATGGAGAAGGAAGAAACCCTAATAACTGCTGCCGTGGCACATACACTCTGCCTTGCTCCTCACGGTGGTTTGCAGAGTGAAGATGTAGATGTAGATGAAACAGAGGGATGTCGTATTAAAAGTAAAAATGCCATTACAGATTTATCATATAGCGCTAGCAACACCAATTTCCTCAAAAAAGGCTGGCCGAGGTGGCCGAGTGGTTCCAGGCGCTACAGTCTGGAACCGCGCGACCGCTAAGGTCGCAGGCTCGAATCCTGCCTCGGGCATGGATGTGTGTGACGTTCTTAGGTTAGTTAGGTTTAAGTAGTTCTAAGTTCTAGGGGACTGATGACCTCAGCAGTTAAGTCCCATAGTGCTCAGAGCCATTTCAACCATTTGAACCTCAAAAAAGGTAAAATTAAAATAAAATACGCAAACCAAGAATATATCAAACATCGCTTCAATACTTCGTCGAAATTATGTAAACTGTATTTCTATTATTCATAAACTACTTTTGCATTTATCAATAATAACAGGTAACTCTTGCCTTTGATCAGGATGAACGTTCTATTGAGTATAAAATTAGAAGTAGTATATAGATTTCTATGTTTGTGCATGTAAACTGTATTTGCATCAAAAGCAACTGCTTTGCTTACATAAAAGCGCAGAAGTTGCGCGATTAACTTATTTTCATCATATTCATAAAACACAAAATGGACTGGCACTGAATAACGTTCGGCTCTAATTATATGCAAATCAATCAAACAAACAAACAAAGGGAAGTCGTCGGTTCCCAGTTTCTCTCTCGCGCATTCATTTGTTTCTTTCCCTACCAGTGCTACCAATAGTACCGATAATCTTACCATTTACTACGTCATTTATGTCTGTACCAAAACTATCGAACCGTAGTTTTGGTTGAGCGCAACTGTAGCCTGGACTGAGACGGTTATTGCGGATTGAGAGAAGTGTTGACATCTTGCCAGTCCGTGGAGATGCATACTTATCTTGTCTGATAAGTACAGTGCGTGGAAGTGTGATAAGCTGTTTTCCCGGCATGTTAACGTGCAGTGAACTGGTACCGATGTGCGCCACGGGTTCTGCATGTACGCTAAACGGTCAGAGATGGGATACCTTCACGTATTCGAAAATTTCCGGTTCATATGACCTGCTTCCTTCGTTACGACATTTTGAGGAGAGAAATTTGTTATGTTAGTTGATCGAACCCAAACACTAAACCATAATTTCTACGTCTTGTTAAAGAAGCTAGTTTCATGAAAATAAGTTTTATAGCTATATTTTTTCTAGTAATTTTACATTGAGACACTAAGTATGAGAGCGAGGTCGCCGTTGTGTAGGATATAAAAAAAAAAGCGTCATACAGATGGCTGGCGAGCTGCAGTAAAGTGGAAGGGTCAGGTAGATAAGCGGTCGCTGAGGAGCGTTCCAAGTCACAGTATCAAGCTATCCAGTAGCCCGCTGTGGGGCCCCGACTCCACATTCCTGCGATGGCTGGGTAAACTGTGCCGCCACATGTTTATAAACGCTGAGCAGTATGGCCAGGCTCTGACGGTGCGAAAACTTAAAGCTTGGAATATTCACCAAGCAAACGAAAACCGACTCTAGATACACACAAAAAAATAGCTAGAGACTACATCGAAAACGCAATAACGCAATAAAGAGACGAATTCACAAAAATCATTACTATATTTATAAGGTAAATTTTAACAAAATCATTATCATCTATGTGTGAAACTCTTTATATAATCAATTTTTAAAAAGCTACAGACACGCTACAAATGCTTACTACAGCACATCCTAATTGATAAGTCTTAACGCAAGCTAAGAATTAACCATATTTATTCCATTGTTGAAGAGACAAATAAACTGTTATAAATAAATTATTTAATTTCCCAGGAAACAGGTCCTAGAGAAAGAGTTCTCTATAGATAACACTATAGATCAGCATCAGCATGAATCATTCGTCCGACTATTCCAATGTTTCTATGTTTATTTGATGAGAATTTTGTAAGTTAATGTTTGTAAGATGACTATTTCAGGAATGTATTATTGCAGCGGCAAGCTGAATAAAGATACGCATTCGACTAGCTTTTTGCTATTCCGTCTATAATGTATAACGTCTAAATAAAAGTTGGTTATTCTCCGATGTGCAGCGTGTGATAATATATAAGACAGCAAACTATCGAAAATGTATGTATGAAATATGTGAAGGTAGTAAAACTACGTAATCCTAAGAATAATGGTCTAGATGTAAGATGTTCAGCCGGCCGCTGTGGCCGAGCGGTTCTAGGCGTTTCAGTCCAGAACCGCGCTGCTGCTACGGTCGCAGGTCCGAATCCTGCCTCGGGCATCTATGTGTGTGATGTCCTTAGGTTAGTTAGGTTTAAGTAGTTCTAAGTCTAGGCGACTACTGACCTCAGATGTTAAGTCCCATAGTGCTTAGAGCCATTTGAACCATTTGTAATTTGTTCACTTCATTGCAGTGGTTGATCACGTGACAAAGTTGATTTGAATAGGCGGGTAGAACATATTTTGTAGTCTCTTGATGATCGTCTCTTAGCGGGTAGTACAGCGACGCATGCGTGTGTAAAATAACCAGCAACGATTTGATACGTTTTATACAGGGCAAACAGGGAAGAAATTCATGACAAACTTTAGGGAGCACTCCTACGATGGGAGCGAAAGCTCACCCACGACGCACTTTTAAACGGAGAAGCATATGTTAGATCACAGAAGTGAAAGCATCGGAGTGTTGCATAGAGTTTCAAAGGGTCACGCGTCAAACATTCAGGAAGACCCGGCAACTTTTACCCACGGAAACAGAGCTCAGTAGTGCGTTCACAGTTCGCGGCGTGCGGTTGCAGCTGTAGCGGTTATAAAGCTAAGTATTGTCAAAGTTGTTTGTGCACTTCATTCGAATATTAAATTTAGTAGTTTTCAATTGTTCATTCAAATATTAGCAGTGCGTTCACAATTCGCGGCGTGCAGTTGCACATGTAGCGGTTCTTAATTCTGACAATATTGTTTGTGCACTGTTACATAGTTATTAAATTTCGTAATTTTCAACGGTGTCTCGTGCTCTTTGTGTCGAAATAACGGTTTATAATCATTTAAAAAAGTTCTCTCAGTTTGTTTCTTAGAGTTTTCTGTGCATTGAAGTCATTTAGTAAATTTGGTGCAATAGTTGTCAGCTGGCGTGTCTTTTTGTTTCTAGTGAAATATTTCGTTACATTTTCATTCACTGTTTTAACTTTGTTGGGTGTTCCAGCGGCCGCTAGAATTTTTGGTTTTAGCTAATAAATTGTGTGAAGTTTTGTTGGTATTGGTATTAGTTGCGTTATAGTACTATTAATAAAAGCTGTTGCTTTCTTAGTTGATAGAGAATTTCGAGACCACTATTGTTAGTTCTATAAATACAGGGTGGTCCAAAAGTCCGGAAACACCCTCATAAAATTCAAATGCAGTAGCAAATAAGGAAACAGGGTCCCTACACATGAGGAACGGGAAGGGGGAAACTTTATAGGCTATGCCACCAACATGGCGGTCACCTTTAAAGCCGCCATCTTGGATTCAACTCCAAAATTTCAAATGGGAATGTGGTCATGTGACATTTCAAACAGATAGAGAATTTCACCAGAAAAACAATGCCGTTATTATTTTAATCATAGCTTTATTCATTCTCGGGTTATAGCCAATTACATGTGGCAGCGGTGGGACGCTCGGCAGCATGTGTGTTATGTGCCGAAGAGACATTACGCCCATGTTACACAGTCCCGAGAGACCACCAACACTCATAAGAATGGCTCGACATGTTGTCCATTATGTTGGATTGTTAATGCTATCCACCCAACCCAGTCCTGATGAACTTTGAGCAATACGTCTGGCTGAATTTGACCACAAGCATCAACAATGCACTGCTTTAGATGATGCAAATCCCGTATTGTCACAGAATAAACCAGTGCTTTGACATGACCCCAAAGATAAAAGTCCAAAGGAGTCAAATCTGGTGAACGTGGTGGCCACTCCACAGCACCCCTACGACCAATCCAGTTTTGAGGGAACTGCACATCCACGCATGCTCGCACATTGTGCCCATAATGTGGTGGGGCTCCATCATGCTGGAAGAATTCCGGAAGTGTCCCGTCCTCCGTTAACAACGAGGGAAACACTTCTTCATCCAATAACCTCAGATAACCGTTGGCTGTTAACGTACCATCAATAAAAAAGGTCCAACGACTTTGGTACCCCACACACCACACCAGACCATCAGTTTTTGTGAGTCGACCGTTTTGGAAGCATCAATCCAGTGCGGATTTGTGTCGGACCAGTATCTGTGATTCTGCTTGTTCACTTCACCATTGATAAAGATATTGGCTTCATCACTGAACAGCACCTGATAGGGGAAACGTGGGTTTATCTGCAGCTGCTGTGTCACCCATTCTGCGAACTGTACCCGACTGTCTGGGCCATCCTCGCTCCGATGTTGGAGCAGCTGAATTTTGTACGGGTGCCACTTGTGCTGCGGTAAAATTCGCAGTATGGAGGTACGGCTAACCCCACATTCTTGTGACAGGCGACGAGTACTCCGTTTGCGGACTCTTGCTAAATGATGCCAACACGTTCACTGTTGTTGCTTCATCGGTGGCGGTGTTTGTCTTCCAGCCTTAGGTTTATCTGTGACAGAACCTGTTCCTCGGAATTTGGCCCAAAGCTTGGCAACTGCGCTGTGAGTGATGGGCTGTGTGGTTGGGTGACGACTGTTGAAATCCTCAGCAGTGACCCGTGTGCTTCTTTCTCCTGATATCAAGATAATTTCAATGCGTTCTTCATGTGTTAAGGACATTTTGTAACCTGTAAATAAAGAAACAATGATCAAAACGTTAGCATGAGTAAATGATACCTAACAGTTAAACACATGTAACATATCCGGTATGGGATAGTCACTTTGCACCGTTTCAGACTCCATTTTATGATTTCTCAGTACGTAATACTCACGCTGCCGAGCGTCCCACTGCTGCCGCAAGCAATTGGCTATAACCCGAGAATGAATATAGCTATGTTTAAAATAACAACGGCATTGTTTTTCTGGTGAAATTCTCTATCTGTTTGATATGTCACATGACCACATTCCCATTTGAAATTTTGGAGTTGAATGCAAGATGGCGGCTTTAAAGGTGGCCGCCATGTTGGTGGCATAGCCTATAAAGTTTCCCCCTTCCCGTTCCTCGTGTGTAGGGACTCTGTTTCCTTGTTTGCTACTCCATTTGGATTTTGTCAGGGTGTTTCCGGACTTTTGGACCACCCTGTAGTTCTACTGTGTAACTGAACTTAGGTTAGGTAACGTAGAAGTTTAGTTTTTTTCAGTAACTTTAAAATTTTTCCATGAGTGAGAAGTGTGGGCTTTGTCGTAGGTTTGTGACTAGTGGGTTATGGTGTGGGATTTGTTCAAAGTATTTTCACATGGGGGAATGCAGCGGGATAGCCAATGTGGATATTCTAGCGAGATGCTCTCCTGGAAATGCAGAATCTGTAGTACAAATAAGTTGATAGAGGAGGAGGAGCATAAGATCTGTGCCCTTCAGGTTCAATTACAATACGCAAAGTAGGAACTAGATAGGTTGAGAAGGGTACTGGGAAATGGGAACTGGCAGGTGGCAGTTGCCAAGAAGGCTGCTAGAAGGAGGTATTCAGACAGCTGTACTTTGAGTATATTCAATAGATTTGAACAACTGTCAGAGTTGAGTGGAAAGAAGCCTGCTGTAGCTGTAGGTGTAGGAAACATGCAGCAGTCCTCAGCAGTTAGAAGGCCTAAGTCAGTTGCATAATCTAATAGAAAGAAGAAGGTTGTGCTGCTAGGTAGCTCGCACGGTAGAGGTGTGAGCCAGTAGTTGCAGGAAGTGTTTGGGAGTGAGTACCAGGTCACCAACATTGTGAAGCCTAGTGCATGGTTGGCTCAGGTGACTGACAGCATAGGGGAGTTCGGTGAGAATTTTATGAAACAGGATCAGGCAGTGATTGTGGATGGTGCAGGGAATAGTCTTGATAGGGACGGGGAATATGATGTAAGTGGTGACCTGGTAAAGATAGCTACTCAAACTCGTGGCACTAATGTGCATTTCGTGCAACTGTTTCAGCGTCATTATCGGCCTTATCTTAATGCGTCTGTTAGGGGTGTCAACGTGGGGCTGGAGAAGGCACTGATGACAGAGGGTATGGGTCACATTTCATTGGTGCCAGTTGAGTCTGTCGAGTTTCACTAGGCATGGCCTGCACCTCAATAGGTATGGGAATGGGAGGCTGGCAAAGCTCATAGGTGACAGTGTAGTGGGTGGTGGTGGGATCACTCATTGAAATATTCCTGTAGTAGGTAGTGTTAGAGCTGCACCGTTTTTAGATTGAAGTCAGCTGATAGGTATACCTGCTTAAATGAAGTCCCTCTAACAAAGGACTCACCTTCAGAGGAGATCAGGTTTCCAAGTAGAGAAGAAATTAGCATATTTCATCAAAATATATTGGGAATTCAAAAAGAAACGAGCAGGAGACTGGAATGCGCAAACGGGTGACAGGAGCGTAATATCGTGGCGTGTGTAACGAGGTGTGGTTCCGTCCAGAGGGTGGAAGTTCACAGCCCGTCGCTAGAGGGCACGCGTGCACGTCACGTAACTATACAGAGCTAAGAGAAGCATGCATCATTCGTCCAACGTTACCAGTCGCATTGAAAACAGTGACATGTGGGCGCTAAATGAAGAGCAAAGAGGTGTTGTTCGTTTCCTGACAGCGGAAGGAGTAGGAGGAACGGACATCCATCGAAGATTGTCGCAAGTGTACGACGAACACTGCATGTCTCTTGCAAGGGTCAAGGCGTGGCACAAGCTCTTCAGGGAAAGACGGGTGTTGCTAGCCTAAGATACACGGTTTGGAGCACCACACTGCATTACCGATGACATCGTCTGGCTGGTGGATGCACTCATTACCCAGGACCGCCGAGTGACAATGAAAGCTATATCCTCCGTGGCCAGACTGAGCGTCGGAAGTGTTAACACCGTCATGGAGGAGCGACTGCACATCCGCAAAGTGTGTGCCCAATGGGTGCCCAATCACACCAGGAAGCATGTCGAATGGCCCGCTGTCTTGCTCATCTGCAGCGCTTTGCTCGGGAAGGGAATGCGTTCCTGGCACGAGTGGTGGCTGGAGATGAGTCATGGTGTCATCACTTCGAGCCAGAACCAAAACGACAAAGTCTCCAGTGGAACCATCCAGGGTCACCACCACCAAAAAAGCCAAGTCCATCCACACGAGTGCAGGAAAGGTTATGCTGACGTTCTTCTTTGACCAAGATGGCCCCCTTCTGATTCACTTCCTGCATCACGGGACAACAGTGAATGCCCAGCGTTACTCGCAAACTTTGACCACTCTTCGCCAAGCGATCAAATCGAAATGACCAGGCAATATCACCCCTGGGGTCATTCTGCTTCACGACAATGCAAAGCCTCATACGCCAACACAGTTGCGGTACTCTTGCAGAAATTCAAATGGGAGGTTCTCGGCCATCCTCCATACAGTTCGGACCTTTCTCCCTGTGATTACTCCATTTTTGATCCCCTCAAAAAGGCTCTAAGTGGCAAACGATTAACCTCGGACGACGATGTCCAGCTATACGTGTGGAAATGGTTAACATCGCAGCTCCGGGAATTCAAAAAGAAACGAGCAGGAGTCTGGAATGCGTCACAGTGGGACAAGTGTCTCAACAGCCAGGATCAATACTTCCAACATACAGGTTCTGTTTTCTAATTATGCCTTCGCCTCGTTTCTTTTTGAACGCCCCTTATATAAGAGGTGTTAGAGATAAAGTTAGTGAACTACGTATAGATGTTGGACCTGACATTATTGGAGCACCACATAAATAATTTGACAATTCAGAGACTTCCTTTACCAGGTTACAGATTAATCACGGCATTTCACTGGACAGATACCTGAATGTTGTGCAGGAGCAGCTGAATTTAGTGAAATTAAACTTTTATTTATAGGTCCCTCAAGTCTGACTTCAGAACATTTCTGCTCAAGCTAGACAGAGTTCTTGGTTGACTTCACGGGAAGTATCAAAAATTAGTTATATGTGGTGGCTTCAATATTAAGTTTGTATTTGACTGTGCAAGAAAAAGGATGTTGGTAGACCTCCTAAACTCCTATGATCTGATGCAGATTGTGTTTTTTTCCAAAAAGGGTGCAGGGGAAAAGTATCAAAGCAATAGACAATATTTTTATTCATTCTTCATTACTAGATGGGTATTTTGTTAGTAAAAGGGTGAATGGACTTTCACACCATGATGCACAAATTCCAACATCAAAAGGCTTTAGTACTCAAACAAATGTCACATATAATTACAAACGATGCAGGAAAGCTAATCCAATGGCAACAGAGTTTTTTAAACCTCGTTAAGGACAAGAGTGGCAGGATTTTTATAGTGTGGATAACATAGATGACAAATATAATGTTTTCCTTAACACATTTCTCATGCTCTTTGAGAGCTGATTTCCATTACAACGCTCTAAAAGGGGTACTAGCAGTAAAAGCCAGCCTGAATGGCTGACTGGTGGGAGAGGTATATCATGTAGAACAAAGTGAGAATTATATCAAAATGTTAGAAGTAGTCATAATCAAGTTTCAGAATGCCATTACAAACAGTATTGTAAGGTGCTGAAAATGTTATTAGGAAGGCAAAGAGTATGAGGTACACAAATAGAATAGCTAATTCACAGGATAAAATGAAAACCATATGCTCAATTTTAAAGGAAGTACTAGTCGGCAGCACAAGGTCGACGACATGAGGTCAGTTCGTAGTAAAAATATTTCTGTTACTGCTAAGTCAGATGTATGTACAGTATTTAACAATCGTTTCCTGAGCATTGCTGGTGAATTAAATAAAAACTTAGTTTCTACAGGGAGTAATATAACTCTCTTGGAAAAAGCCTTTCCGAGACGGATGTCTGAAATACTTCTCTGTGATACTGACTAGGGGGAGATTGAGTCAATAATTAAATCACTGAAGACTAAGGACTCTCATGGATGTGATGGAGTACCTAGCAAAATATTAAAGCACTGTGCTGCACATGTTAGCCCTGTACTTAGCCATATTTGTAATTTTTCCTTTAAGACTGGTCAGCTTTCTGAACGATTCAAGTCCTCAGTAGTAAAGTCGCTTTACAAAAAGGGAGAAAGGGATAATGTAGACAATTTTAGACCTGTTTCTATGGCATCAGTGTTTGGTAAAGTTATAGAAAAGGCTGTGTACGTAAGGATAATTGATCGTTTTATACCACTTAATTTTCTATCAAATGTACATTTCGGCTTTAGAAGTCATTTAACAACTGAAAATACTTTTTTTTTTTCTCTGTTAAGTACTGGACGGAATAAATAAAAGGTTTCAAACGCTAGGCATAGTTTTGATTTAACTAAGGCTTTGATTGTGTTGATCGCAAAATATTGCTCCAGAAGTTGGATCATTACCCAATATGTGGAGTAGCTCACAAATGGTTCACCTCTTACTTTAATAACAGAGAGAAAAAGGTCATTATTCACAGTGTTGAGAATGGCTGTGATGTGGGGTCTGAGTGGGACACAGTCAAATGGGGGATGCACCAGGAATCAATATTGGGGTCACTCTTGTTCCTTATTTATATAAATGATATGCCCTCTAGTATTACGGATAATCCTGAAATATTTCTATTGGCTGATGACACTAGCTTAGTAGCAAAGGATGTTGTGTGCAACATTGACTCCGTTTCAAATAGTGCAGTTTATGACATAAGTTCATGGCTTGTAGAAAATAACCTAACGGTAAATCGCAGTAAGACTCAGTTTTTACAGTTTCTAACATACGATTCGACAAAACCCGACTTTTTAATTTCACAGAATGGGCATATGATTAATGAAACTCAGCAATTCAAATATCTAGGTGTTCAGATACATAGTAAACTGACGTCGAAAGCCCACATTCAGGATCTTGGTCAATGACTTAATGCTGCCATTTTCACTATTGGAATGGTATCTGAAGTAAGTGATCGTTCGAGACGAAAATTAGTCTACTTTGCTTATTTTCATTCGCTTATATCTTTTCGTATTTCATTTTGGGGTAACTCTTCGCATTCGAAATGGATATTTTTGGCTCGGAAACGGTAAGTTCGGGCATTAAGTGGTGTAAGTTCGCGAACCTCTTGTCGACCCCTGTTCATTAGGCTGAGTATTCTGACATTGGCCTCTCAATATATTTATTTTACTGTCGTTTTTTGTTAACAATATCAGCTTTTTCCCAAGAATTAGCAGCTTTCACTCAGTCAATACTCGGCAGAAATCGAATCTGCATTTGGATCGCACTTCCTTAACTCTTGTGCAGAAAGGTGTGCGGTGTACTGCTGCATTCATTTTCAGTAAGCCACCACAACAATTCAAATATCTTAGCAGTAATTCACGCGGTTTTTAATCGAAACTAAAGAGATTTCAAATTGAAACTAAAGAGTTTCCTCATGGGTCACTTCTTCTATTGTGTTGAGGAGTTCGTAGAAAAATTAAGCTGATGATTATGTTATATTGTTGACTGCGTTTACTTAAACTTATGGCTTGGCCTTTTTGGGTTCATAAACATTTTACTTTATATGCAATTACTTCTATGTTGTAGTTTCGTGTACTGACACGTTCCATGACCTTGGAGATTTGCTCCTCAATTTGGTTCTGCGAAACTAGACGTGTAAATAAAAATAATCTTAAACGAACAAAGTGAATTTAGCCCTAACCGTTTCATGACATTTTCGGAGAACTGCTAGTTTGATGTACGCTGATCGTGGCGTGCTCTGTCGGTGTTAGCTGCCCCACAGCTCGGCTCCCGTTTGAAGAGGCGGCAGATCTCCCGCTGGTTGCGAGACAAACGACCTTTCCCGGAAAGAAAGTTGCTGGTCCTTTCGCAAGATGCAGCTGCCTTCCAAAATATTCGAGTTATATAATCAAATTGTTTTGTTTTATATAATCGATTTTACAAGTCTCTATGTTTTAGTGTATTGTTTGGCTAATTTTTAGTTTATAGGACAGAATTCTTTACTTATTGGACACAAGTAATTACAACAGCAAATACTGTTTTCATAATCGCAACTTTCTGTTAATTTATTTATTTGTAATTTAAGTAGAATGGAAAAAATGGAATAATAATGAAATACAAGAAAAATTTGAAGGCAACGTCCCGCACACTAGTGTTGCTTTCGAATAGTCCTTCCACCACTGTATAATTTTTGATCCAGTTGTTAGCTGGTCACCCGATTAAGTATAGGTTTTTATACAAACCCTGAACCTTGTTTCGTAAGTTCGACGTTTTTGGTGAATTAACTTTTTAAAAATATTGTTCAACTCCGTAACTTTTTGGAGCTTGACGTTATACAACAGATTCCTATGACTCTTTATGCTCCTTCGTTTTATCTGCATATATCTGATGGCAGTAGCCGAAACGTCAAAATAAAAAAATAAATTAATTTTACTGAGTTATCTAGACGGCGTTATTTACAAAATATTGGTGATAAGGTTGTCTGGTAAGGTTAGCGCTGCCGGTGAGCCACTGGAGTTTGTGTTGAAGCAGAATTATTTCGATGTGCACCATTTTGGGACTTCATAATATTTCCGTGTAACGGTTCGTGGTTGCCAAAATATTTGAACAGTGTTAGTATATCTATCTGTGGCCCGCCTTTCACCATCGTGAACTCGTTATTGTATACAGGGTGTTACAAAAAGGTACGGCCAAACTTTTAGGAAACATTCTTCACACACAAAGAAAGAAAATATGTTATGTGGACATGTGTCCGGAAACGCTTACTTTCCGTCTTAGAGCTCATTTTATTACTTCTCTTCAAATCACATTAATCATGGAATGGAAACACACAGCAACAGAGCGTACCAGCGTGACTTCAAACAGTTTGTTACAGGAAATGTTCAAAATGTCCTCCGTTAACGAGGATACATGCATCCACCCTCCTTCGCATGGAATCCCTGACGCTCTGATGCAGACCTGGAGAATGGCGCATTGTATCACAGCCGTCCACAATACGAGCACGAAGAGTCTCTACATTTGGTACCGGAGTTGCGTAGACAAGAGCTTTCAAATGCCCCCATAAATGAAAGTCAAGAGGATTGAGGTCAGGAGAGCGTGGAGGCCATGGAATTGGTCCGCCTCTACCAATCCATCGGTCACCGAATCTGTTGTTGAGAAGCGTACGACCACTTCAACTGAAATGTGCAGGAGCTCCATCGTGCATGAACCACATGTTGTGTCGTACTTGTAAAGGCACATGTTCTAGCAGCACAGGTAGAGTATCCCGTATGAAATCATAATAACGTGCTCCATTGAGCGTAGGTGGAAGAACATGGGGCCCAATCAAGACACCACCAACAATGCCTGCCCTAACGTTCACAGAAAATCTATGTTGATGACGTGATTGCACAATTGCGTGCGGATTCTCGTCAGCCCACACATGTTGATTGTGAAAATTTACAATTTGATCACGTTGGAATGAAGCCTCATCCGTAAAGAGAACATTTGCACTGCAATGAGGATTGACACATTGTTGGATGAACCATTCGCAGAAGTGTACCCGTGGAGGCCAATCAGCTGCTGGTAGTGCCTGCACACGCTGTACATGGTACGGAAACAACTGGTTCTCCCGTAGCACTCTCCATACAGTGACGTGGTCAACGTTACCTTGTACAGCAGCAACTTCTCTGACGCTGACATTAGGGTTATCGTCGACTGCACGAAGAATTGCCTCGTCCATTGCAGGTGTCCTCGTCGTTCTAGGTCTTCCCCAGTCGCGAGTCATAGGGTGGAATGTTCCGTGCTCCTTAAGACGCCGATCAATTGCTTCGAACGTCTTCCTGTCGGGACACCTTCGTTCTGGAAATCTGTCTCGATACAAACGTACCGCGCCACGACTATTGCCCCGTGCTAATCCATACATCAAATGGGCATCTGCCAACTCCGCATTTGTAAACATTGCACTGACTGCAAAACCACGTTCGTGATGAACACTAACCTGTTGATGCTACGTACTGATGTGCTTGATGCTAGTACTGTAGAGCAATGAGTCGCATGTTAACACAAGCACCGAAGTCAACATTACCTTCCTTCAAGTGGGTCAACTGGCGGTGAATCGAGGAAGCACAGTACATACTGACGAAACTAAAATGAGCTCTAACATGGAAATTAAGCGTTTCCGGACACATGTCCACATAACATCTTTTCCTTATTTGTGTGTGAGGAATGTTTCCTGAAAGTTTGGCCGTACCTTTTTGTAACACCCTGTATAATCTTGAATGAACTAACTGAACTTCAGGAATTTATTTCAGTTTGAGTGATTTGGTGCTTTGTGCAGTGCCTTTGGCTTACATTCACTACTGTCCGTCTCGGCAGCTGAGCAGTCAGCACGGCGCGTAGCGAAGCTAACGGACCTCGGTTCGTTTCACGGCCAGGTTTTGTCGGCTCATGGGATTAGGTGTTGCGTTGTCATTACTGTAGTATCGTCATAAATGACATTACTATTGAGATGGCTAAACAAATTGAGGAAAAAAGTATTTTCGTTACTACCTGCGAACGTTTGCTTGTTATGCTACAGGGCGACAATTATTGAACTATATGAAAAAAAACGGAATTTAGTTACAAACTACGGCGTGCATACACTTTATTCAGCATGTAAATGTCACTACATATATTCGGATTTAGGTTATGACATGTTCGATATGCCTGCCATCATTGGCGATAATGTGGCGAAATTCTGCATGACCCGCTGAAGTGTCGGAAAGTCGATGGTGTCGATGACCCCCTGAATAGCTGTTTCACCTCAGCAATGGCTTTGGGGTTACCGCGTACATCTTGTCTTTGATATAGCATGTGTTCAGAGCCGGAGAATATGGCGGCCAATCGAGGCCGATGCCAGTGACCTCTGGGTACCCCAGAGCCAGAATGCTGTCCGCAAAGTGCTCCTCCAGGACATCTAAGACTCTCCTGCCTCGATGGGGTCGAGATCCATCTTGCATGAACCATATGTTGTCGAAATTAGGGTCGCTTTGGATAATGGGGATGAAATCATCTTCCAAAACTTTCACGTACCATTTGGTAGTCATCATGCAATCAACGA
This sequence comes from Schistocerca americana, assembly GCF_021461395.2. NCBI lineage: Eukaryota > Metazoa > Arthropoda > Insecta > Orthoptera > Acrididae > Schistocerca > Schistocerca americana. The sequence goes on from NC_060130.1 coordinate 251,806,068, forward strand.
ATATCGCACCGATTATTCCGTGACTGGAGACTGAGCACAACACAGTCACCCGTTGAGGGTGAAGAGACTTCTCGATCGCAAAATGCGGATTCTCAGTCCCCCAAATACACCAATTTTCCTTATTGACGAACCCATTCAAATGAAAGTGGGTTTCGTCACTAAACGAAGCCATGCATGTGCATACTAATTCATATCATACCTCGCGGCCAATCGTGCAGTTTGAACGTCCTAACACAAACCCTTCAGAAGGTATGACGATTGCTTTTCATATTGTTTAGTAATTGTCACACTGTATCTCAGTCAGTTGATTTCTTTTTTATTTACTGTGTTTTAATGTCAGTCTGTGCAGGGCCACCGTTCTAAGATAACTGTGTGACTGATCTCAATAAACTGATAGTGAACTCTAATGCTGTGGTTAGGCGGCATCAACATCGTGAGGTGTAATTCTCTTAAGGTCCTCTTTATCGTATTAATCCTTTCATTGACTAATGTTTTTATATAAAATTTTTACTGACTGTCTCGGCTAAATTTATGAGTCTCATTAAAGACCGATATTTATGGAAGACTGATGTTTATAAAAAATGGTTCAAATGGCTCTGAGCACTATGGGACTCAACTGCTGTGGTCATAAGTCGCCTAGAACTTAGAACTACTTAAACCTAACTAACCTAAGGACATCACTCACATCTATGCCCGAGGCAGGATTCAAACCTGCGACCGTAGCGGTCGTGCGGTTCCAGACTGTAGCGCCTTTAACCGCACGGCCAGATGTTTATAAAAGAGCTTAAAGCAACAGTGCATGACCGAATCCTTAATTTACAGATGAGCCATACACAAATTTAAGTCGTGTACTCGCCTAGTGGTGGTTAGGTAGGAACAAATTGATCCCAGCTGGCGATTAATTTCACATCATTTAGCCGGCCGATGTGGCCGAGCGGTTCCAGGCGCTTCAATCTGGAACCGCGCGACCACTACGGTCGCAGGTTCGAATCCTGCCTCAGGCATGGATGTCCTTAGGTTGGTTATGTTTAAGTTATTCTAAGTTCTAGGGGACTGATAACCTCAGGTGTTACGTCCCATAGTGCTCAGAGCCATTTGAACCATTTTTCACATCATTTACCAGATACCAAAATCCCTAGTGATGTCGCAACATGTTCTTGTATTTCTTTCTTCTGATTAAGATAACTACTCTCTCTGTCTACAGATAACGAAATTCCATCTCTGGACTAGATTGCTACTAATTTCGCAAGACGTCTCACAAAGCAACGTTATTGGTCCTTCGTTACGTTTTACTATCATGATTAATGTGCTACCGAAAAACAATGGAACAAGAAAACAGTGAATTCGACTAACAGGAAGCTAGTTTCACCGAAGAGTACTCACTGACCATTAAGGTGAAGTTGGACGAAGTAGGTCATAGCAGCTTGGCAACTGCAGCTAGTTACAGCACCCCGGATTACTTCCAGATAACTGCACACTGCAGCGTCGGGATAGACACTGAGCTAACGTAAAACATTGTGAACTTCCCTGTGCGGAAAACGTGTAACATAAACTGCGCTGGCGATAATAATACGACTGCTTTTGCTTCATGCACAAATCCTACATGCAGATGACTTAGTATAGTCGCTCAATCATTTCATACGATCATTTTAGTGTAAATATGAAAACGGTGAACATTACAAACAGAACAGGAAAATAGAAATAACATGTAGAGTTAGAGGTATGAACCAGCTCCCCGTGAGCGTTGTGTTTGATATCGTCGTAATGTTGTATTTAGATTGATTCTTCTTCGGTTGGCTATAGATTACGAATTTTTTTTTTAACTTCCGACAGTTATTGTGAATGTGATTCTCCCTGCTGTCATAGGAAATGTGAAGCAGTTAAGTGAATTAGAAGCTTGGTGACTGGCTAAGAGTACTGATACTTTTGCTGCTGCCACATGACAGATTCACTATCGTTAAGATCATATTATCTCTATCTGTTTTGTGGAGGCTTCTGTCACGCATAAGATATGCTTGGAACCGTTATGAACTAACAGGTCATTAGTTAGACAGGGAGTGTTAGAATGAAAACTCGCCGACGCCGGTGACTAGTGGCCGCCTGAAACCACTCAAGCTAATGCCAACGCTCGATATTTGCATAGCGTTGCTGTAGCCAGACCGGTTGTGTTTTTCCTTTGATGTCTATTTACAGAGTCATGAATAAATCAGCGAGAAATTTGTGTGTGCGACGAGGTGAGCTCTGCCTTTATGAGAACTTCGTACCTGTTTCTGACTTTCAGAAGAAATTGTAGTCAATTTTTACGATTAAATATGAACCGGACCTGATTGAAGACAATAAATAATTATTATATTGTTCTCACAAAGGAGACATGGTCAAACCAGGTGTAATATACGGTATTTGCAATTATATGGGTTCATTGTCATCAGAATGTACGTAATTTTCGTACAGAAAAGTATAATGTTCGTCTTTATGAAGGTAGACGCTTTTTCGTTTTAGGCAGTGGTCTTCCAGCGCATCTGAAGCATATGAAACATGAAACTTCCTGGCAGATTAAAACTGTGTGCCTGACCGAGACTCGAACTCAGGACTTTTGCCTTTCGCGGGCAAGTGCTCTACCAACTGAGCTACCCAAGCACGACTCACGCCCCGTCCCCACAGCTTTACTTCTGCTAGTACCTCGTCTCCTACCTTCCAAACTTGTAAATTTGTTTTCGTGGAATTGTGTTAAAACTGTATAACATTTATGCGTCGTTTCAGAATTTTTTTCTCTCCAAAAATTTCCGTTGTCTGTCTGGTGCTCTGTACCCTTAATAATGTTGCGAAGAATGTGTGGATACAAGACGAATTATATAATAAAGACACGTGAACAAGTCACTGTCTATGAAGGAGAAACACGCTATTTTATGGCTATTAATAAATAGCTTTACAATGGATATGGTGGTTGCCTAAGTAATTTCCATACATCACGTAATTCCGTTAGATCGAAAAATGAACATTTTGATCATCTGTACTGACGGATGTTGAGAATCTATGGACTGTGGTGAGATGTGTGTAACGTTAATTATTGACAAGTATCATGGCTATATATTAGTAGATTCCCAAATCTACTGGATGCAACTAGAAAAAAATATAAATAAATAAGCAAGAGCACAAATCATAAGTATCGCCTGCAAGTGTAAATTGTCTATCGAAGAAGGAGAAAGACGAGGAGAAGTAGCAGCAGCAGCAACAGTAGTAGTAGTAGTAGTAGTAGTAGTAGGAGTAGGAGTAGTCCTTAGTATCCGATTTTCCAAAATTGCACCACAACCCCTTGAGTTTGGGATGAGAAGAGTGGTGTCTGGGATTTTAATAATTGCATCTAGCATGCTGTTATTCACTGACATATAGTATTCAGACCACAAAAAAACTTATAACCATAGTCTGCAAAACATAAACCATTAATTATAAGAACACACACACACATTTCATAATGGATGTGTGTGTGTGTGTGTGTGTGTGTGTGTGTGTGTGTGTGTGTGTGTGAGTACTTACATCCGCTTCCTGCAAATCATTCATTATGAAAACCATAGTTCCATCATCAAGGAGCAGTGACAGTATGCTTGTGCCCTTGTTGTCATCACCTGACAGACTGGAATGCCTACTTACTTCACCACTGTTAGGGCACTCAGACTGATGCTACATATTGGCGCAGAAGTAGCTGTGAGTGACTACTGAACTGAAGTAGACAAGAGGCGTTCAGTGTGGCTTATTTGTAGCCAGTGCCAGAACGCCTTTGCCGGCTTCTTAGAAAAATGTTGATGATGCAGCTGCCAGCTTGTGCATACTCAAATGGTAGGAAGACGGTATGGGGATAAATGTGTAATAAGCACACAGTATTACATCAGTACGTCTTCCAACTCGTTGTTAGAAAACTAATAATAATTATAATAATAATAATGGTGCAACTGTCAGTTTCTGTATATCACGAGTGTGTGCATGTGTGCATGCATGCACGTGTGTAAGTGCACGCACATGTGCGTGTGTGCAAAACATAGTATTACACCGGTGCTGCTTGGGTGTGCATGTGAACAGAAGTCATTGAGACATCAATGCATAATAAACATATAATAATATGTCAATAGATAACTAATTCTTTTTTTGACATGGAACCAATAGTATGCTGACCCAAAGTGGCTGGCGAGTGTTGTCCATCACTTTCGTTTACCTGACCAGCACAATGTGTCTTTTCCTGGTGCAAGGTCTATACAGAGTGCATGGTCACCCATGGTGTCTCACGAAGCAGATCCTTGTAGTGAGACATGCACTGAGTCAGAATTTAGAAATCCGTGTATCTCCTGAATTTAATTCTATCACAGCTTCTCCAGACGTATCTACTACTGAAATCTTCCTCCCAAACATATGGATGTTAATTGATATATGGGATGGATCACACCGAGTCGTCTTTTCCTCCCTATGTAATATAACATGCTACCCCATTTGTATCATGAATACTGTACTCCAATCCTAACATACTGAAAACGTTTTGTACTTGAATTACTATATCAAAGTCACAGTCGGGTGCCAGGCCAGCATTCACGGGTTCAGACACACTAGCAGTTGACTGCAGCAGCCGCTACTTCTGCTGCTGCTTCTACTGCTGCTGCTGTGATGGAACACAATAGTTGAATGACAGATCCGATCAACCTGGAAGACCACCTGTGGGCTGCTGCTGTTTCTGTAGTGACACGGAAAATAGTATGTCGGGCACCTGTGAATCTGGTGTATCTGGGTCCTGCAGTTCTGCTAGTACCAAATGAGGGACATGTTGCACCGATGTAAAAACGTAAATAACCAAACGTAAGTACAATAATGCAATATAGTAATAGCCAATTTATTGATAATTGATGACCAAATACTTACTTCCAAATCTGACAGCCATCTTCTTTCTTTTCTGGCTGGAAGTAGTTGCTGGTCCCTGTTCATGACACTTCATGGTGATCCCTTAACTATGACATAAAGGGCCCCAATTGCAAGCAGTTGGATCTTCCTTAATGAAATGTGGAGAGAATGGAGAACTTGATTCCTCTTCGCTGAGAACATTTTCCCTGAAAGCAGTGCACCTCCCCTCTCCCCCTTCCCTTCCCCTGCCCTGCCAATGGCTTGGAGCATGATTTTGATGTTTCACGATTATCTAGGAGCAAAATCGGGAAGGCGAGGCGAGAGACCTTGAAGATAACAAGCACAGCTGCCTCTGCACCGAAACACTGACACAGAAATATGCTGATATCGCCAGTCCCTGGAATGCTGACACCAAAAAGGAGCTGATACACTGTATGGAATACTAACACGATTACATGCTGACATGATTATGTGCTGACATGATTATGTGCCTATATGATTACGTGCCAACATGTCTACGTGCGGACACGTCTATGTGCCAACACGTCTACGTGTCGACGTGTCTACATGCCGACATGTCTGTGTGCCAACATGTCTACGTGCCGACGTGTCTATGTGCCGACGTGGTAACGTGCCGACGTGATTACGTGCTGAAATGATTAAGTTCTGACATCAGTGACTTTCAGACCAGAACATAGACTGCCCTCCCACTGTGGTGGTAACAGCGGCCTATTCATGGGATGCTAATTTTCTAGTCCAGCTGCTGTCAGTCTCCAACCAATGGTACAGGACGACACACAGTGCTGCAGTTAGTCCATTACTTCTTCTCAGACTGCAGGTGTAGATGTGAAGGGATTATGATATGCTATGTGCACAATATGGCGATCCTCTGTTTTGGTGCTCAGACGTGGTTGATTGGAACCTTGCCCTCATGTCCACATGCATTCCAACGTTGTGCCACTGTCACATCTGAATGGTTCACCAATCTGGAAACTGAACGATTCAACCGGCCAGCCAATGGGAGAGCCACAATAATACCCCTGTCACAGAGAACCACGACTCTAATCCTTTACATACTCATACATAGTGTACCAAGTTACACTGACATCCCGCCATCACTGCTGGGTGCTTCACTTTTTTTTGTCTGGAAGAAAATCATTCCCTTATTGGTTAAATATTATTGAGCTGTCTTTTTATGATGTATATCCTTTTAGTTTATAATTATTAATTTAATATAAGAAGAAAATGAACACGATAGAGGACATCATTGTACGATGGAAGACTCCATGACGACAATCTCACCTCAGTCGGAAGACAGGTAGCGGATAATCCAGATAATGTAAACCTAAAAGTTCGCTTAAAACTCACTTATGAAAATGACAAGGTTTTACTTGGAACGTTCATTTAGAGTGGCAATATTAAGTAGCGTCAACCACGACGATATCTGTTTTCTCGCTGTGACTGGGTCTTTTGACACGGCTCAGCAGCATCTCTCAAACTATTATTTACAAGTTTTCTACGTAGAGAGATCAGAGTTCCTTTCAATGGTCCTTGATCTACGCATCCTATTGCAAAAGTCTTCTACTGATCGCTCACGCATGAAGAGAGGGAATAAGAGCTTCTAATATAATGTGTGAAGTTTGCCGTCAGCGAAACGAAAATTACCTTCTTAATTCAGGCGTTTTGAAGATCACTCGCACGCCAGAGGTCTGCAGATAGATGTCGAGATCCCACAGCGTACAGGCTGGGAATGATGTCACTTTCTTCCACTTTCGCTTCTCACTGTTCGCATCTCCCTCTGTCGATTGCCTCTGTCCCATAATGCCTTCCTAAATTCTAAAACAAATTAATTATTTTAACCTTGTGTTTAAATTGTGGATTTGTAACCATTGAAACTTAACGACCAGTAGTAATGCACTCTATTTCTCCGATGTAAGCCGACGTAAGTGCAACATATTGGTGTGCTAAAGTATATGAAAATCTGTAGTGTACAGTAAATTTCAATATCGATTCCAAATTTGACAGCGGTCAGCATACAGGACTCGTATTTGAGAGGGCGATGGTTCATATCCCCCGTCTGGCCGATTTCCTTCCTCATTCTTCCTTAATCCGAGCTTGTCCTCCGTCTCTAATTACCTCGATGTTTACTAGAACGCAAATTTTCCAGATTTGAGCTCTTAAATCTGTTGCGGGTATGGTGTAAACCTACTTGTTAACCCAGATGATATGATACGACGACTCTGACACCCTTTCCAAATGAATCAGTTCGTGAATTCAGACCAGACGGGGTGCAACATCACTCTGACAAGTGGACTGTTACGGCCAAGTTCTTTGTAAATGTTTGTCGAGTATGTGATCACTGACATATCACATGCCCTCTCAACCTGTGAAGTTTTAATTCGTTCCCTCCTCTCTTTCTGAGTGCGTCATTTTTTTACCAGGCAGTAAATTAATTTTAGTTTCTACCCCCTCGTCGTCTGATCACACACAAAATCGTTATTCCAGCAATAGCACAGAAATAACATCGACCTTTCGAAGGACTATCATTCCCACAGTCCCGATGATTGCAAGGGCGAGAACAATTTCTCACACAGCCTTAGAGTTTATGCATCCAAATTTCAAAAAAGAATAACAATGGAAGAACGGAAGAGAAAAATGAGGATATGTTAGATTTCGATCAGTTTGGTTTTATGATAGGTAAAGGCGCCAGAGAGGTTGTTCTGGCGTTACTCTTAAGATCTATGCAAGAATTAAGAAAAAAAGACAGTTTAATAGGGTGTTCGAACTAAACAAAATATTTGAAAACATAAAATGGTGTAAAATCTTTGAAGTCCTCAGGAATATATTCACGCTTTAGGGAAAGACGGATAATACACTGTAAGACACACAAAAATTCATTCGTGGTTCATCATCTTCCTTTCTTAGAGTGCATACCAGATGTGACGAAGTTGGCGGCTTGCGGGCCATGCTCGAGCCCGAGTGCCAAAGTGGTCAGTCTTGCTTTACATTTCCCCCACAGCCACGCCGCGCTGTCTGCGAGCGCGAGGAGGGAGAAGAGGGGAAAAAAGGTGAACGTGCCGCATTTAATTAGGCAATATAGTCGTACTGCGTATGACCTGGTTTTATATTTCACGTTTCTCAGCAACACAGATCACAGACAAAACGAGTTTTTATTATTAATTAATTATTTTTGGCTGGCTGAAGACGTAATATAATTTTTATCTAGTACAAACTGTCGACACACGGACAGATGCAGAGAATTCCACAGATTTTCACACTCCAGTTGCCTTCTAATAGTGATTTATTTAGTTTCATAATGGACAAAAGGACTTTAACCCAAATGCGTCGATCGAAATGTTTATTGTAGCACTTTTGCAGACTCATTACGGAGACCTGGAAAAATCTGCCTGCGAAAAGATATGCAGACGTCCTGGACGGTTTTAACGTAAAAAGATTTGTTATTAAAACTGGAATTGCCTTGCAGGCCAGTCATTTACACCTGTATATGCTCACGGGCGTTTTCAGCTGAAATGGCAAACGATCTCGAAAACAGATGTGAGAGCCTTTAGAAAACTGTCGTTGCAAGTCTTTCAAGGCCACAGTGAATTCTTAAAACATTTTGCTATCTTTAACACTCGTGAGCTTAGTAAACCGAATTATTTTTGTCAGAATGATTCCCTTCTACTTCACGAATATCTTTTTAAATACATCCCCATCCAATTAGTAATAAGTTACCTTGTAATTTCTTACTGTGATCATTGTGCAGTCCAGTCCACTTAAAATGAGAAGACTGCAATCCATTCCGGATGTTCTAATTTTCGTTCCTGCACTTCTTTTACCTTCATAAATGCGTGAAGTTTGGCTCGTAGTGGCCGGCCATGGTGTACCCAAGAGACATTCATGAGCCAAAACTTTATGACCATTGCCCACCGCGAGGCTGAATGCCTCCTGGTGACGTAGAGAGCATGGGACGCAGTTAGGAAGGAATGGGCAGTCATTACAGCGAAGATACGGGCGGCAAACGCGGAAATCCACTGATGTAAGCGGTTTTGACATTATTGTGGCGATGCGTCTGGAAACGAGAGTCTCTGAAATGGCGACGTTTGTCGGCTGTTTGCGTACTACTGTCGTGAGGACCTATGGAAAGTGGTTGGAGGATGGCGAAATACAAGTAGGCCGCATGGTATTGGTGGATGACCGTACCTCGTCACAGAACGTGGATGTTGTAGGGTCCCCCATTGTGTAATCCAGAATAGGCATCGATCTGTGGCAGATCTGGCGACAGATGGTGCTGATACAAGTGTAGCGGAACACACTGTTCAAAGGCTTTTGTTGAACATGTAGCTCCACGTCCCATACGTGTTTTGTGTTGATCCAACAACACCGTCAGTTATGACTGCAGTGGGCACAGCATCTCTGAATATTCACCGTGGATCAATACAAACGTGTCGCCTATCGAATGAATCGCATTTCTTGTTACATTAGGTCAATGATTGGCTCCTTACCTACAGTCATACAGGCGAATGGCTCCACGAAACGTGCAACGCACCACAGATGCAGGCCAATGAGGGTAGAATTATGCTATTGGGTACATCAAATTGGGCTTCCGTGGGGTCTGTGGCTGTAGCCGGCGGCAATATAACAGCAGTTAACTACGTGAGCATTATTGCAGACCATGTGCGTGCTACATAGTTGATGTCTGCCCCTACGGCTATGACATCTTCCAGCAGGATATCTGTCTGTGTTGCAAGGTCGGGATCGTGCTACAGTGGTCTGAGGGCCAATATAGTGAGCTCACATTGATTTCTTCACCAGAAAATGTGTCTGATCTATATCCACTGGGCGCAAGCTACGTGCCCGTAAACCACCACTCTGTAATCCGTGAACTGTGTGCATAGATATCTGGTGCTACTTACTTCCGGGATCCTGTCTAGAACTTGTAGAATTCATACCAGGCATAATCTATGCTCTAATGCTTTAGCATAGCGAACCAACACGCTATTAAGCAGGTGGTGGTAAAGTTTTGGCTCATCATTGTATACAAAAACCAAGAGGGAAAAATAGGAATGGAAGACAGATCTGTTGTGAGGCAGGGATGGAGGCTTTCTGCCCTTCTGTTCAACCTGTGTACCGAAGAAACAATGAAGAAAATAGAAGAAAGAATGAAATGGTTCAAATGGCTCTGAGCACTATGGGACTTAACATCTGAGGTCATCAGTCCCCTAGAAGTTATAACTACTTAAACCTAACTAACCTAAGGACATCACACACATCCATGCCCGAGGCAGGTTTCTAACCTGCGGTCGTAGCGGTCGCGCGGTTCCAGACTGAAGCGCCTAGAACCGCTTGGCCACACCTGCCGGCAAGAAAGAATGAGGAATGGGATCAACATGCAAGGTGTAAGAATATCGATGAGAGGATTCTCTTATTACATTGTGTCCTCAGTGAAAGTGAGACAGAATTACAGGCCTTGTTGGAAGGACTGAATTCTAATAATTACAGAAGATGGATTGAGAGTAAACCGAAGACAGGCTAAATCAATGAGAATTAGCAGAAATGAGATTATCGATACACTCAACGTAAGAACAGGTGACCACGAAGTAGACGAAGTTAAGACGTTCTGGTACCAAGGAAGCAAAACAAAATATGACATACGAAGCAAAGAGGACATAAAAAGTAGACTAGCGCGGGTAACGAGAGCATTCCTCGCTGAAAGAAGTGCTCTGATATTAAACAAAGGCCTTATTTGAAAAAGAAAAATTCTGAGAATGTACATTTGGAGCATAGCTTTATATAGAGGTAAATCGCGGTCCTTGGGAAAAGCTGGAAAATATCGAATCGCAGCGTTTGAGATTTGGTGCTGTAGAAGGATGTTGAAAAGTAAGCGGACTGATAAAAAATGACGCTCTCCTCAGAAACGGCGAGAAGAAGAGAGTGCGGAAAACATTGACTAGAAAACAGGACAGGATAAATGGATGTGTTAAGGCATCAGTGAAAAACTTCCATTGTACTAGAGGGAAAAACTGTATTGGAAGACAGAGACAGGAATACATCCAACAAGTAACTGAGGTCGCTGTGCACAGCTATTACTCCAAGACGAGGTTGGCGTAAGAGAGGATGTAGTTAAGAGGCACATCAAACCAGTCAGTAACTTGATTACAGTAGTGCGTTCTTTAAACAAAACATCCCATTTTAATTCAATCAAGTGCCCTGTACATTAGCCATAGCGCTATATTGAAATATTCTCCCTTTCTGAAGTCACACTAGAATACATTCTCAAACGATCATTCCTCTGGCTGCACTAGGCTTGATTGTTTAATCGGGTGTATGGCTGACTTCAGTTGCACCTCTACTCGAAAGTTGTAATGTTTGTTAAACATGCCACCTGCCTCACTGGCACGGGGTACGGCAAAAAAGTTGTTTTAGCAGGCGTGGATTGTCATTAAAATTACAAAGAGGACCCACTATCTCTAAAAACCGATTATTACGGTAGGTTAGGTAAACTATTCTTTTTTTCCCTCTGTCTTTCTCGCTCTCTTCGTTGATTTTGTCCCCTACGCATACTCGGTGTGATATTAACGTTGTTGTTGTTGTTGTTGTTGTTGTCGTCGTCGTTGTTGCCTTCAGTTCGAAGACTGCTTTGATGCTTCTCCCCACTGTACTTTTTCCTGTGCAAGCCTCTTGATCTCCTACTAACTACTGCAACCTCCATCCGTTTGAATCTGCTTGCTGCATCCATCTCTTGGACTCCCTTTACAATTTTAACTCCACACCTCCCTCGAATACTAAATTCATGATTTCTTGATGACTTAGTATGCGTTCTACCAACTGATCCCTTCTTTTAGCCAAGTTATGCCTCACACATCGTTTCTGCACAATTCTGTTCTGTACCTCCTCATTAGCTACGCGATTTACCTATCTTATCTTCAGCTTTGTTATGTAGCACCACATTTCAAAAGCACCTATTTTCTTCCTAACACCGGCCGGTGTGGCCGTGCGGTTCTAGGCGCTTCAGTCTGGAACCGCGTGACCGCTACGGTCGCAGGTTCGAATCCTGCCTCGGGCATGTATGTGTGTGATGTCCTTAGGTTAGTTAGGTTTAAGTAGTTCTAAGTTCTAGGGGACTGATGACCACAGATGTTAAGTCCCATAGTGCTCAGAGCCATTTGAACCATTTTTCTTCCTATGTCAACTGCTTATGGTATACATTTCACTTGCATACAAGGCTACACTCCAGAGAAACATCATCGGGAAAGATTTTCTAACACTGCCGTTTATATTCGATGATAACATCTACATCGACATCTACAAATACATGGATACTCTGCAAATCACATTTAAGTGCCTTTTAGAGGGTTCATCGAACCACCTTCACAATAATTGTCTATTATTTCCAATCTCGTACAGCGCACGGAAAAATCGAACACCTATATCTTCCGGTGCGAGCTCTGATTTCCCTTATTTTATTATGGCGATCGTTTCTTCCTATGTAGTTCGGTCCCAACAAAATATTTTCGCATTCGGAGGAGAAAGTTGGTTATCTGAATTTCGTGAGAAGATTCCTCCGCAACGAGAAACGCCTTTGTTTAATGATGACCATCCCAAACCCTGTATCATTTCAGTGACACTCTCTCCCCTATTACGCGATAATACAAAACGTGCTGCCCTTCTTCGAACTTTCTCGATGTTCTCCGCCAGTCTTGTAAGGATCCCACACTGCACAGCAGTATTCTCAAAGATGACGGACAAGCGTAGTGTAGGCAGTCTCCTCAGTATGTCTGTTACATTTTCTAAGTGTCCTTCCAATAAAACACCGTCTTCGGTTAGCCTTCCCCACAACATTTTCTATGTGTTCCTTCCAATTTAAGTTGGGGGGTTGGGTTGTTTGGGGGAAGAGACCAAACAGCGAGGTCATCGGTCTCATCGGATTAGAGAAGGACGGAGAAGGAAGTCGGCCGTGCCCTTTTCAGAGGAACCATCCCGGCATTTGCCTGGAGCGATTTAGGGAAATCACGGAAAACCTAAATCAGGATGGCCGGACGCAGGATTGAACCGACATCCTCCCGAATGCGAGTCCAGTGTGCTAACCACTGCGCCACCTCGCTCGGTAATTTAAGTTGTTCGTAATAGTAATTCCTAGATATTTAGCTGAATTTACGGCTCTGATTTGATCCATTATAAATGTTTTCGAAATCCTACTACTGTGAAAACAATAGGTTTGGTTATAAATAATTCTTCTGCTACCAATCACGATTTTCTTTATTTACTTTTCCCACGACACATTTCGGGTAATGATTCCCATTTTCAAGTGCATTTTTTGTGTATATCATGCCATTTCTATGTGATGTTGTCGATGTGTAACTGTCTGCTTTATTTCATTGACTTTTTTGCAGTATATAAGAAACACGCGCACTTTAGTTGGTTATCGATCTTTTTGCGAAGTTAGTGGCGAAATTTAGAAGAATTTGTACTTACAGTTTTCTTATGGTTGATTTGTGCAGAGTCTCTCACACACTAAACATCACACACAACTTGCTGTACATTTTAAACATTGAAAATATCTTACATAAACAAAAAATTTACAAAAATGTTCCTAGAAATAGTCAACAGAGATAACATTATAGAGTATGATATGCTTTTGTACAGAGGTTATTTATTTTAGCAATTTGGATCATAATTTACTTATATTAATTTTACTTCTATGCGTTACTATTTTTATTTAAGCATATTATCGAAACATCTGCAGAAATTCACTGATTCACTTCCAAGTTTTTTGTTCAATATTTATCTTCATATTTTCTGTGATGCGAATATATCTCCAATTCTTCTACAAAATCCATTTTGTGTCCTTTATGTAATCGGTGGATTTCTTTGACATTTTGCTCTATTTTTCCAAATGGGTGTCCTGCGTTATTTACGTGTATTGTTATGGCTGATGTAGTGTGTCTGTTGTTTGTGAAGGTTTTAATGTGCTCTGTGTTGAAATATTGGCCTGTTTGTCCTACGTAGAACATGGAGCATTCCTGGCATGCTACCTTGTATATTCCAGAGTCTGAATATGGATCATGATTACACTTTATACTATGTGTTAGTTTTTGTTGTAGTTTATTAGATGTATAAAACCCAATTTTTACTTTGTGATTTTTGAAAGTACACACGTCCAAAGAAGTTTTGCATCACCCCAGTTCCCAGAACTCCTGAAGATAGACGTTGACTGTCGATATTGTATGACAGACACAGTCCCTTTGACTGTTCAGAGATGTCACTAAACCCGCCCAAAGGTGTAAACAACCATGCATGAGCAGCACCTATTAGACGGAGCCGGTCCGACAGCTGATCATTTCCAGTCATTCCAACGGGAAGGAGGTAAACGGCTCGTGTTGTCTGTAATTCAATCATGCCTAGACGGTCAATACTGCGGTTCGATCGCGTCCGCATTGTTATTTTGTGCCAGGGAGGGCTCTCAACAAGGGAAGTGTCCAGGCGTCTCGGAGTGAACCAAAGCGATGTCGTTCGAACATGGAGATACAGAGCCACAGGAACTGTCGATGTCATGCCTCGCTCAGGCCGCCGAAGGGCTACTACTGCAGTGGATGACCGCTACCTATGGATTATTGTTCGGAGGAACCCTGACAGCAACGCGACCATGTTGAATAATGCTTTTCGTACAGCCACAGGACGTTGTGTTACGACTCAAACTGTGCGCAATAGGCTGCATGATGCGCAACTTCACTCTCGACGTCCATCGCTAGGTCCATCTTTGTAACCACGATACCATGCAGCGCGGTAAAAATGGGCCCAACAACATGGGGAATGGGCCGCTCAGGATTGGCATCACGTTCTTTTCACCGATGAGTGTGGCATATTCCTTCAACCACCTATATCGATTAGAAGTGAGTTTATACTATGAAACTGTGTATCTGTGATTATGAAGTCTTTGTTCTTCGTTAATTAAGATCATTGATTTGTGTCAGGAAATTTAAAGTTTGTGATATATGTATGGAAAAAGCTAAATGTTATTTAAAATAATGAAATTTTATATTATATGTATTTTTATAAAGAAAGCATTGTATATTACAAGCTGGTTCATGCTTGGGACACTTGTATTGTATAACATAAAAGATGTAGGGAAGTCCCTCCGCAACGGAAGTGGTTTGGCGCGAAGTAAAAGGTGGTTTTGGCGGTCGAACTGGGCGGTTTCTTGTTGGGAACGATATGCAGTCAGTGGCTAGCCGTTGCACGGTACACATCGAGGGTGCCAAGGGAGGCAACTGGAATCCATTTTGTAAGGAATTTTGCCTCGGATGTGGATTTGGCTGTTGCATAGAACTCTCGGCAATAAGCAATGCCTCTAACACGTTATAAATCCGTCGCCAAGAGAAATTGTAAAGAGCATTCAAACATCAAGAGCCGTGAGTGAGTACAGTTAGGCCACACGCTGCTTGCCACCTCTACTTCGCCACGGCTCCACCAACTTCCTGCATACAGATATGTATTAGAGAGTGGACCAGTTAATTTGTGTGAGTGTTTTGAATAATAATCCAAGTGCCATAAACCTGCTTTTAGAACCATAACTTATCCTAATCATGAACCGATGCAGGATCCCCTCCTGAGTGTTCAGAAAACCGATTATCCTGTTTCTAATGAACTAGTGATTCATTCCTGTGTATTAAATGTGCAAAAATTCAGTGCCAGACACAGTGATTGCAATGCTAACTGAAGTCCACACGTTTTTGTTTTACAGAAAAATGCCGAGAAAACGCATTAGGATAACAGAGAGGGGAAAATGGACTGCAGAAGATCTATTAGAGGGGTGCAGATGCGAAAAGGAAATTAGTTGCCCATTAAAGAAATTATTATTTGAAACATAGTTTAGCCTTGATTGCTATCATGAACGATGTTTTGAGGTCAATCGAGCTCAGTGTTGGGAAATTTGCTTTGGACGGTGAAAACATAAGCTATCCAAGTGAGACTATGAATTAAATTTAGTTGAATTGATTCTTACTACTGAAATAATCATAGAGTTTGACTAATTATACAGTATCAGTTTATGGGTCCCCACCACATTCTTCTCATATTCGAAAGATAAGGTAAAAGTGGGACAGATGGCGCGGGAGGACAGACGCCGCACTTCCATGAAATTCCTCAGCAGACATTGTTGTGCGCGCAACGCTCATTGTTGTTGTAACCACTGGTGATATCAGTTTACTACCAAGTTTTTGTACTTCAGGAGCTGAAAATAGAGGAGAAATTTAAGAAAATATCATTTCGAGACCAAGGTAAGTCAAGGAAATTTTTCACGATTCCTTTTTAATGGTGGTGGTGGTGGTTAGTGTTTAACGTCCCGTCGACAACGAGGTCATTAGAGACGGAGCGCAAGCTCGGGTTAGGGAAGGATTGGGAAGGAAATCGGCCGTGCCCTTTCAAAGGAACCATCCCGGCATTTGCCTGAAACGATTTAGGAAAATCACGGAAAACCTAAATCACGATGGCCGGAGACGGGAGTGAACCGTCGTCTTCCCGAATGCGAGTCCAGTGTGCTAACCACAGCGCCACCTCGTTCGGTCCTTTTTAATGGTATGTACTAGTAGATACGTGCGTAGTAGCTTATAACTTGTATTTAGATTGTGCGGTAGAAACATTTGTAGTTTATGTCGGTCGAATAATGGGTTCTTCCGATAACATCTTTGGTGAAAATGGGGGTGCGCCATCTGTCCCTACGAAAACTGACAAATGACGCACCATTACTGTGGGACGGATGCCGTAATGCTTGCAATGCTAACTGGAGTCCACACGTTTTTGTTTTACAGAAAAATGCCGAGAAAACGCATTAGGACAACAGAGAGGGGAAAATGGACTGCAGAAGATCTATTAGAGGCAGT
Organism: Schistocerca americana; assembly: GCF_021461395.2. Lineage (NCBI taxonomy): Eukaryota > Metazoa > Arthropoda > Insecta > Orthoptera > Acrididae > Schistocerca > Schistocerca americana. Next base: position 251,822,831 of record NC_060130.1, read on the forward strand.
GAAACTAGTCGAAGAGGAACGTTATGCTAAAAGAAAAGCTGCTCGAATGAAAAATGTACCAGAACGAACATTAAGGAGAAGACTTGTTACGCACAATTTCAAGAAAGCAGGGTGTGGACCATCATCATGCTTGGGTGAAGATGCAGAAAGGAAATTAGTTGTCCATATAAAGAAATTGCAATCATGTGGCTTTGCTCCCAAACCGTCAGACGTCAGGCAAATAGCTATCAATTTAGCTGATCAGATGGAACTGAAAAACAAATTCAACAAGGAAAAGAAACTTGCAGGTAACGATTGGTTTCTCTCATTTTTAGAACGCAACGCAGGCTAAAGCATCAGAAAAGCGTAAGGGCTTTCTGTAGCCAGAGCGATTGGAATGAACAGAGACGAAGTCAATTCTTACTTTGATCTGTTAACACAAACGTTGACCGAAAATGGGCTGTTGGATACGCTAGGTAGTATCTACAACGTAGGCGAAACTGGTCTACAGTTAAACAATGAGCATGGGAAGGTTGCTGAGGCAAAAGGAATCAGAGATGTCCATGTCATTACTTCTGATGAAAGAGGAGAGACAGTAACAGTTATTGCATGCTGTAGTGGCGAGGGAAATTTCTTACCACCTTACTGCATTTACAAAGGAGTGAATAACAAACAAAACGCTGAAGACAACATGGCTCCAGGATCAGTTGTTGCTATGAGGAGAGAATCCGCTTATGTCAACAGTGATATTTTCATGGATTGGTTCAAAAACGATTTCCTTCCCAGAAAGGCGCCTGGCCCTGCTCTGCTTCTGTTAGATGGTAGTGCCTCTCATATGAATTGTATCACCCTTTTGGATATGACTGTTGAAAATGATGTGTCGATAATGTGTTTGCCTAGCCACACGATACACTTTTTACAGCCACAAGACCGATCATTTTTCAAGCCGCTGAAATCCTAATTTAAAGGGGATTGTCATTCATGGATTGTAGGTAATGCAAGCAAAGACAGAAGAATTGCAAGGCAACATTTTGGAGTGTTGATCTTCAAAGCATGGACTCGTGCTGCCACTGTCCAGATTGGTGTATTCGGATTTAGAGCTACTGGAATTATCCCGCTTGACAGAGTAGTAATTCCAAACCATGCCTTTGTTTGAATCATTAATAATACTGAACTCCAAACTACGGCAGATGTCTCTAATGATCTGGCTCCAGATGAGTCATCAACATCAAGGTCTGAAACAAATGTGTTAAAAGAACACCCTCCTACCTGCAAACCTTGCGCAAATTTGGCTACTCATCGACCAAATGATCAAGGCAGCTACTGCGTAAATGACAACTCAGTGACACCTCATGGATAGTCTCTATCAAAATTGCTGGATGAGATTTCACCTGTTCCTATACTTCCTCAGAAAAATCAGTCCAAAAGAAAGCAATCAGCAACAAATATGACATCCGACGATTTTGTAGCAAGGAAAAGAAAGGAAATTACCGAAAGAAACAAGAAAGGAAAAGCTCTTTCCCACAAAAATGTAACAGATAAAAGAAATCAAATCCCCAAAACCAGAGGGAAAAAACGGCCAAAGAGGAGTCTGTTTGAAGACCCAGTTTCACAAGAAGATGATGATGATGATATTTCCCCACCCGGTAGTTCCTCCGATGAATTAAATTTCGAAAAAAACGAATGTATAGAGTGCCTTGAACTTTATCAAGAAACGACGTCTACCTCTGACTGGATTCAATGTGTAGGATGTTCCAGGTGGCTTCATGAATCATGCGCGGCTTGAAAATAAACTAGAAACACAAAAATCAAAGTGAATGTCATTTTCAGTGTATTTTGCCATTGGCCATCTGTCCCTCCCTTCTGCGGCATCTTGCCCGCCACTTACTAATTAATTGAAATTTACAAGCCTTTGTACATCATAAGAATATTCCTTTGCTATAAAGTTTTTTGTAATGCGATGCTATCTATAATATAATACAATGTTTAAACCATCAGTGTTGCCTATTTTTTTGTGATTTATGTGTTTATATATTAATAAAAATTAATTTGCAAAAATGTGCTGCGTCTGTCCCGCCTTTACCTTAATTGGAATATTATTGCTACTAAACAAATTAGACACATTGCTATAAATGGGGGTAAAATAGTATAATTTTAGTATTATTTAATTTCACTTGTGATACTTATTGTCAGTTAAATAAGAAAACCCTCGATGTCCAATTTTAGTTCGGTGCTTCCTGCAGTAACATCTCAATATTGAGTCACGCAATGATCGTGATTGGGTATAATTTAGATTTCTATGACTACTGGTTTGTGAATTAATGGTAACTACTGCTACCCACAACTTAAATTGCCCTGTATTCATGTGTATTCAGTGTGCTATTCAAAGGGAATCTTAATGAAAGTCACTTCAACAGCTAATATTCAATTTGCTTAAGTATAATATTTGAAATTAATATGCCCAATTGGGCTGTCGACCGTTTATTGTTCCATTCGTATGAACTTTTCTACTTTAATGAAACTCCAAACTTAAAGCCCGTTGAGTTTTTCTATAAATTACAGTATATTGGAAAGTACAGTCCGATATCTTCATTCATTAGGCAAACACGCAGTCAAAATTTCCCAAATGCTCCCAGAGGGTAGCATTGGTTTGTGTCGCAGCAAGCTAGTGTTATAACGTGTTAGGAGGCAAGCCGGTCAGGGTGAACGACTTAGACACACTGTCCAGCGACTGCAGCAAGGTGGAGGTTCCCTGCTGTTTTGGGGTGGCATTACGTGGGGCCGACGTACGCCGCTGGTGGTCATAGAAGGCGCTGTAACGGCTGTGCGATAACAGAATGCCGTCCTCCGACCGATAGTGCAACCATATCGGCAGCATATTGGTGAGGCATTCGTCTTTATGGACGACAATTCGCGCCCCCATCTTGCACATCTTGAGAATGACTTCCTTAAGGATTACGACATCGCTCGACTAGAGTGGCCAGTTATGTTCTCCAGACATGAACCCTACCGGACATGCCTGGGATAGATTTAAAAGGGATGTTTATGGACGACGTGACCCACCAACCACTCTGAGGGATCCACACCGAATCGCGGTTGAGGAGTGGGACAATCTGGACCAACAGTACGTTGATGAACTTGTGGATAGTGTGTCACGACGACTAACGGCATGCAATAATGCAAGAGGACGTGCTACTGGGTATTAGAGGTACCGGTGTGTACAGCAATCTGGACCACCACCGCTGAAGTTCTCGCTGTATTGTGGTACAACATGCAATGTGTGGTTTTAATGAGCAATGGAAAGGGCGGAAATGATGTTTATGTTGGTGTGTGTATTTGCCATCTTCTGTGATACATTGTCAATGAATGCGATACTTGATATAAATTTGTTTTTCTGTTTTTCTCCTGTGGTGTAGTTTGCAGCTGGGTCATTCTTCACTTTATCTAGGATTATGTCAACCTTGATAACATGGTAATCACTGGCAACTGCAACCTTTTTGGTTCAAATAGCTCTGAGCACTATGGGACTTAAATTCTGGGATCATCAGTCCCCTAGAACTAAGAACTACTTAAACCTAACTAACCTAAGGACATCACACACATCCATGCCAGAGGCGGGATTCGAACCTGCGACCGTAGCAGTCGCGCGGTTTCAGACTGTAGCGCCTAGAACCACTCGGCCACCCAGGCCGGCAACTGAAATCTTTTTCACTGTGTTAATTTCTTGTTGCATGTTTTCTTGGTTCAATGGTATTTTAGTTGCCCTGTGTAGCATTGACCTGTATGCTGCCTGTTTATGGATATGTGGGTGACATGCGGTTGCAAGGATTGTGGTGTCGGTCATTGTGATTTTCCTATAAAGTTTTGTAACTGTTTTGTTTATGTAAGATATTTTCGACGTTTAAAGTGTACAGCAAGTTGTGTGTGATGTTTAGTGCGTGAGAGACACTGTACAAATGGGCCATAAGAAAACTGTAAGTGCAAATTCTTCTAAATTTCGCCACTAACTTCACAAAAAGGTCGATAACCAACTAAAAATCACGTGTTTCTTATGTATTGCAGTGAACTCAACGAAATGAAGCAGACTCTCACACATCAACAACATCATTTACAAGTAGCATAATAGACACAAAAAACGCACTTGAAAATGGGAATAATTTCTCGTAACGCGTCGAGTGAAAAGTAAATAAAGTAAATAGTGACTGGTAGCAGAAGAATTATTTATAAACAAGCCTATTAAATGTACAGCCTTTAGATTTGACCGATTTATCGTGTAACCAAAGTTTTAGCGATCAAATGGATGATCACACCCTTTTTTGTAATTTAGGGTCAACTGCCAATTTTCGCACCATACAGCTAGCTTTCCTAAATCGTTTTGCAATTTGTTTTGGTCCTCTGATGACTTTACTAGTGGATAAACGACAGCGTCACTTGCAAACAACCTAAGACGGCTGTTCAGATTGTCTCCTATATCGTTTATATAGATGAGGAACAGCAAAGAGCATGTAACTCTACATTGAGAAACGCCAGCAATCACTTCTGTTTTGCTCGATGACTTTCTATCAGCTACTACGAACTGTGACCTCTCTGACAGGAAATCACGAATCCAGTCACATAACTGAGAAGATATTCCATAAGCACACAGTTTCACTACAAGCCCCTTGTGTGGTACAGAGTCAAAAAGTCTTCTGGAAATCTAGGAATACGGACGGAATTAATTTAAAATCCCTTGTCAATAGCACCCAGCACTTCGTGTGAGTAAAGAGCTAGCTGCGTTTCGCAAAAACGATGTTTTCTAAATCCATGTGACTGTTCATCAATAGACAGTTTTCTTCGAGGTAATTCATAATGTTCGAACACACTATACGTTCCAAAGCTCTACTGCATATCGACGTTAATTATATGGGGTTGTAATTTAGTGGATTACTCCTATTATCTTTCTTGAACACGGGTGTGACCTGTGCAATTTCCAGTCTTTGGGTACGGATCTTTTGTCGAGCGAACGGTTGTATGTGATTGTTAAGTGTGGAGCTATTCTATCAGCATACTCTGAAAGGAATCTGAACCGGAAGACTTGCTTTTGTTAAGTGATTTAAGTTGCTTCACTACTCCGAGGATATCTACTGCTACGTTACTCATGTTGGCAGTCGATTTTGATTCGAATTGTGGAGTATTTGCTCCCTCTTCTTTGCTGAAGGTATTTCAGAAGGCTGTGTTTAGTGACTCTGCTTTGGCAGCACTGCCATCAGTAGTATTTATATTGCTGTCGTGCAGAGAAAGCATTGATTTTCTCTTACCGCTAGCATACTTTACATACAACCAGAATCTCTTCGGGCTTTCTGACAGGTTTCGAGACAAAGTTGCATTGTGGAAAGTAGTATAAGGACATCGCACTTAAGTACGCGCTAAATTTCGAGCTTGTGTAAAAGATTACCAATTTTGGAGATTTTGTGTTCGTTTGAATGTGGTATGCTTTTTCGTTGTTTCTGCAACAATATTCTAACCCGTTTTGTGTACCAAGGGGATCAGCTCCTATGTTTGTTTATTTATTTATTTGGTATAAATCTCTCAATTGCTGCCGATACTATTTCTCTGAATTCAAGCCACACGTGGTATACACTTACATTGTTAATTTTGAAGAAGTTGAGATTGTGTGTCAAGTGAATTTTTGTCTGCTTTTTGAATAGGATGTTTTTCGTTAATTTTTGAAGGAATTGGCAGTTATGATATTTAATATCGCTACGTCAACCCTATGTTCACTAATCCCTGTATCCGTTTTGATGCTCGTTATTAACTCAGGATTATTTGTTGCTAAGATCTCTCGTTCTGCACTGTCCAGCTTGCCAGTTCTCTCTGAAATGTACTCGAGCGACCATTTCCTGTTCGCTAACAGTTTGTTGACGCTTGTCCTACCTACGTGTAAACCCAGGTTCCTAAGGCCGACTGCAGGTTTTACTCCTCCCTATCAACCTTCGACGTACATTTCCCCAGTTGTGATGACCAGGTAGAGTATCTTACAGACGCCATCCTTACCACACCAGAACGTTCCAGACCGTGCACTTCATCTTTACCACGCCGTGTTCCGGTACTTTGGTAGACTGAGGTGTGCCGCCACGTGAATCGCGCACAGAGATGTCCTCTCTGCGTTTTCAATCGTCGTCCTACGATGGCGAACTGTATTCGTTACTAACAGCTGCATGCGCAGTGACGTCACGTTCTTCACAATTATAGAACAGCTAGCTAGATTGCATTTACTCGTTCTTTTAACAGTTTCACTCCCTCTTTCGTCGTATGGGGCAACATCCGTGAGCTCTCTGAGACCAAGGTTCATTCCCCAATTTCCGGCCTGACTGTAGCAGATGACGCCATTGTCGACCCTTTTGCTATTTCCAACACCTTAGGCCGCTATTCTATTGAGATTTCGAGCTCCACCCACTATTACCTTGCCTTTCGTACTCGTACACATGTGGATGAACTTGGGTGATACCATTCTCCTTTCTGAATCATCAATACTACAAGGCCGCCTCTACTATGAGGGAGCAAATTCATTCTCTCAAAAAAAAAAAAAAAATAAATAAATAAATAAATAAATAAATAAATAAAAAAAATGTTCAAATGGTTCTAGGCACTATGGGACTTAACATCTGATCTGAGGTAATCAGTCCCCTAAACTTAGAACTACTTAAACCTAACTAACCTAAGGACATCACACACAGCCATGCCTGAGGCAGGATTCGAACCTGCGACCGTAGCACCAGCTTGGTTCCAAACCGAAGCGCCTAGAACCGCTCAGCCACAGCGGCCGGCTGATCATCCTCTCACTTCATCTAGATGTTCAGCTGGATGATGATCACATTCAGAAGTTGCAGCTTCTTCCTCTTTATAGCAAACACTTCCTCATTCATATGTACAATCGCATTTTGGCAGATGGCACGTTTTCCAGATGACACTACTCTGGATTTGTTCTATCACCGACAGTTTCTCGAACTTCGCACGCAATTTAACGATAGCGCTTTGGTGTACTGAGATGGATCTAAGACTGACTGTGGAATCGGGTGTACCTTCGTCATTGGCACCGACCATTTTCGGTATCGGCTTCCGGAACACTGTTCAGTATTTGCAGCACAGCTTTTCGACTTCTATCACGCCACCCACTACATCCGGCGACACAGGCTTTTTAATTTTGTCATATGCTCCAGTTCTCTCACTTCCCTTCAGAGCCTCTGTGTGTTGTACACAGTCCTTACCTTAGTGGAATGGGTCCAATAAAGCTTCTGTTCGTTCTTGAGGGAGCTGCTGTGATGTTCACATGGGACCTGACCACGTCGGTCTGACGGGAAATGAGGCAGCCGTCGCTATCCTAAGGATGCAGTCCTCCTAGCTCCACCTGCTGGCTCTTCCATTCCTTCCGACGATCTCCATTTTGTCGTCTGTCGGCAGATGATGTCACTTTGTCATTACCACTGGTCCTATCATCGCGGGAACGAGCTCCGGGGAATTAAACCTCTCACAACGGCTTGGCTGACCTCTCCTCGGCCCTGTCATCGCGAGGAGATAATTTTAATTAGGTTACGTAATGGGTACTGTCATTTTAGGCATTGCCATTTGGAACGTCCCTTTAGAAAAATTAATGAATTACTGTGCTGATAAACATCTTATGTTATTTGATTTTCGAATAGCTGAGCAAAACTGAACGTACTCAGACATTCATTAAACTGACACACAATATTTTTAGCGCAGCGCATTCTGACTTTCAATAAACCCTACAAAAGAATGGCCCTGACTAGCATTAACCTATACCTTTCACAAATCTCTTACCCCACAAAAATCTTCGTTACTCGAACTACTGCAATACAGCGAGCGCCACTACTGTCAGCTAAATAAAAGATTCTAACTACTGAAGTCACTAACTACTGATAGGCATAGTTAGAAAATGAAAGATTTTGGTAGAGAACAAACAATGTATTTACCTTAATAGTGTTCAAACGTCATAATATATATAGCAGTTCATGAAATCCATTCTTACAAACGCACTGTTTCTGATGGACACACGTCCAGATCATCCGCTCTCAAAACTCCGCCATCTCTCTCCCCACATCCACCACTGCTGGCGGCTGACCTCCAACTGCGCAACGCTACTCGCTGTTAACATCCAGCTGCCCAACACTACAATAGCCAACAACAATGCAAACCAGCCACAGACTGCACAAAGCACAGTCAGTGATTTTCATACAGAGCGCTACGTGGCGTTACCAATAAAAGAAACATAAACAGCCTACTTACATAGCCCCCATGCTCCTCACAAAAAATTTTACAAATTGTTTTGGGCAGTGGCCAATGCACATATGAAAATTTTTTTCATAATTACAATAACAAAGAAATCAAATGCACACACTTATTGATACAATGTTGGTCAAAAGCTAAAATTTTCTGACAGTCCATGAAGACAGTCCTGATCATTCATCACAGTAAAATTACAGTGTTTTTTGTTCTCAAAGTCTGAGCAGTAAAAGAGAATGCACACGGAAGTAGTGGATTTCCATGCAGGTTTGAAGAGGTAGCGTTGTCCTTCCAACGGAAAGACGGTGCTGACTCTTGATATGCAGACAGGTAATGGTCCACAACAGAGCAAACCCACCACAGAGTCAGTCAAAGTTTTGAAGAATATTGGTAGGTAGGTCATCACAGAGCAGACCACTGTAGTCCTGTTAGTGATTACGGTATTGGTGGCCCACCAGAGGTGCAGACCCACTGCAGTCCTTGTAGAAATAATGGTATTGATGAGTCATCAAAGGTGTAGACCCACTGTAGTCCTTGTAGAGATGGCTAGCAGCCATCCGTTGCGACTGTGTAGGTGCACAATCACCATCAAAGAGTCTTGTGGACAATATAGCAAGTCCATGAACCACCACTTGTGCACTCACAAAAAATTTTTTGAAATGTCCTTAGAACCAGCAATGCTGTTATCCAATCCCTTGCTGAATTATTAACACACGTGCACACACTAACAGTCCTCTTTTTTCACATATTGTGCATATACTATGACCAACAGAAATGTGTGCATTGAAATGTAACTTAATTTGATGAACAGGTGTCTATACAATTATAAATTTACAACATAAGAATACAACTACAAAGGTACAAAATACATAATTAAAGAACATAAGAATACAGATAACATTTGTGGTAATGCAGGCTTTACAAAAGAATCCAAATAACATATACATCAGTGTTACAATAATTGTGACGTAAGTAAATACATAAAATGTCAGAATAACTTTCGAAACATCAATTTCACACGTGAGCGTTAAAACAAAACAGAATAAATAATGTTTAAACATCTTTACAAAGTAAATAACACATTATTAGAAAAATTCTACAACATATCTCTTATCAGATAAACACATAAAGACAGGAAGAACACAAATACACAAGGTACACAGACACGTAATGGGATAACACAAAAGGAAAAGACGGGTTTGTTTTACTGCAGTATTTTCCAAACAAAACTTCTCCCTTCATTCATCATTATTCCCAGAAAGTCCTATCTATACCTGTAGTCCCTAAACCCTACTTTTTTGTTCATATCCTCTTTAAAAATTCTTTTTTGGCCAAACCATTTTCTTATTGCTTCTCAATGCATTTCTTCCAATTCATCATAACCCGTTCTCTTATATAGCCTACCCCCTCTTAAGCTAGCTTAAATCTACTGAGCTCAGATGTTAAACTAAGGGACGCGGCAATGCACCAGCACAAAACAACTAACACAAACAGCAATGACAAAAAATGTAAATTGGCAAAGCTAGCAGCAATAAATATAAATTAGCAAAGCAAATGCAATGTGCAGCAAAAAGAAAAATAAATCAGTAGTAAAACTGGCTTAATACAATGCAAAATTCAGTAGAACTATGCCTGGCAAACAGCAGCAGCAAATGCAATAACTTATATCTAAACATGACAAAGTTCAAGAAGAAAAAATATTACACTAAAGATGGCCATGCCTAATACCTATGTCACATCTTAACACTAGAGTGATGCATCACTATAACTTACTCTAGCAGACAACTTACCAAGTCACTGACAAAAATTATGTATGCAATTCCTGTGAAGTGGAAATGTCTTTTTGTGCTCCCTCGTTTTCTGGAAGTAGATCATAAAATTATTATTTACTGGATCTGTAGGCACAAAATATCTATATTAGTACATCTATTAAATTTTATTTTAACCAATGCCGCAGTGCAGTTAGAAACTAGATATTAAACGAAATGAGCAAATATATACAAAGAAATGTGTGCAACATCATTCACTAGACAAATGGCATCTCCAAAGGCAGTAAAAAATCTCTCAACTAGAAAGACAATAGATGTAAAAATGTTTCTCATCATTTCATTAGGCAATTTAGTAAATATCATAAATTAAGAGTTCCACACTGTAATCATATGTTTTCAAGTTTGGGCGGGTCGTATTTGGGATGCTTTCTACAAAGAAATGTCAATAGTGAGGATAATGGCCTCTTTTTTTTCTCCACCTGTGCCTCAAAGGCACACACTAATGGATTTTTTCCAGGCAACTGTCGCACAGCTGGGTGCTTACAGTGTATTACGTCAAGGTGACCTACCTTCCTTCCCGAAATATTTACGACATCAGTTTCCACTACAGTGACAGTTTGATACAAATAAAATTTCACAGGTCGAAATATTTGCGTCACAAATCTACAGAAACAAAATCTTATAAATATAATAGTGTCCAAAAAAATTTTCGCCGGCATTGTGATACATTCACGCATTTACACACATTTCATAACTCTTAAAGTACGATTCCTGGTTTCCAACATACTTTTTCAAAAGTCAGAGTCCCTAACCACTACTCATTATTCCTTATCTTATTACACGAATACATATTCGTCGACACTTCTCCAATATTTCATCATAATAAATACGTGGCATAATCAAATTCCTCATATAGCATCAGCTTATTGATCATAAACATACCTCAACAGCATAATACACATTGTCATCGTAATAATATCATAAAAACTCATCCAAATCTCAAAAACGTCTTAGCTTAATACAATAATTTCAAAACCTAAAAAAATTCTCTGCTCATTTCCAAAGTGTTATCTACCTCAATCGTACTTTAAAAATCGTGATCCCATACCAAATATATCATCCAAAGCTCTCATTGTATCACAATGGTCCCAAAAAAATATGAACAGTTCACAAAGTACAGACAAAATACAATTTCATAAGTGTGAAGTTATCAGACTGTGTAATTGCGTAAACATGTGTCACTGACGTAGTAAAAAAATGTTTGTTTCTCTGTTAAATAATCAGATAGCTGTGTAATTCTGTGTTAGAGAAATATGGTGCTGATGTGTAAAGTTGTATAAGCAAATACCATATTAGCTAGGGCTCCTTGTGCTTGCCAAACACATGGTACACAAAGTAAGCGTGTACCCCCCTGAGGATTAATGTAATTATACCCTCAGGTGTTACAGATTACAGCAATGGAATGAAATGTATCACGGAAAACTTTGTTTGTAATTCAAAAATCTTTAAAAATAAGTGTTTTAAGTGCAAAATTAATCACTCAAATACGTGTACTGACGCGCTAAATTGTGCGTCTTGTTGTAACATAATCTCTGTCATTACTTAAGGGTAAAAAATGTGCTAAGTGTCGTAATTATCGTCGTCCGTAAGCAAAGTTCTGTGGAAGTCAATGTACTTACCTCGTAATAAACAAAAGCGAAATTCTATGTGTATAGAGATCATAGTTATTACGTACAGTACCGTGATCAAAAAAGTACTACACTGTAACGTATTGTTGTGTTAAGAAAAAGGCTGTCTCATTGTAGCTATACCACAAAAGTTACTACTAAAACATGTTTTACTTTCCTGAAGAATTCAGAAAAACTGTGCAGATATAAAGCAGATACAGCACAAAAGCAACAATGTAAATTGTGGTACATATTAGTAGCGTCATGATATATTCGTGTAGCTGTCAAAGAAACCAAATGCTAAGCCATCTTTAATCCCACAGTAAGTACTCCAAATCCAGAATGTATTTTCAAGTAAACCAAAATGTTGCATTAAAATCTCATTAGCAGTACCTGTATATGTTCTAAGTATGTAAGCCTTATATTCGTTACGTAATCGTGCAACTAACAAGCAAGAATGTACACACACAATAACACTGTGACATCTGTTCACTATAACAATGCGTTCGTAATTACTGTCTAAATATGTTCTCTAGGTTCTAGACTGGATAGTTTATTTTAAAACATAGTTGCATGTGAACAGTTTCTAAGTCTGACAAAGCATACAAGTAACGTGAAGTGAAAACTTTTATGGCAAAGACAAAGTTAAAAGGCAGATTATCTTTCAATAAACGATTTTACATGTGAAATGTGGTGCAATCCTTTATCCTTCATAGTACTCCTAGTTTCAAGTTGAACGCAATTATCATGTGGTACACCTCGGTAAAAAATGCTAAAATTATTCTCAAGGTTAACGTCTATGTTATTTTTCACTGAGTCAGCCGGCGCACGTGGCTGCCTGCGGTGCCAGTCATTGCCTGTCTCTGTGTTGGCACGCATCGTTATTAGGATTAGGAGACCTAACTTCTACAAATTCACCTTGTCGAGAGGGCGCTGCCCTCTTTGAATCTCGCCAGTTCTGATGAAATTCAGGTCTGTCGTTATGATTATATCGTTTGTCGTCATGTCGGTAATTTCTGTAATTAATTTTTTGTCGGTCACGTGGTGGAGAACTTCTCCCTGAGTCGTAACTGCGCGGAGGATCGTTGTGTCTGAAGTTATTCTGTCTCCCTTGATAATAATTGTTTTGGTTCCCATATTGTCTGTTTCTAAGGTTGTCTCTCTCACATTCATTACTATGGAAATACGATCTTTCTCTGTAATTATTACTCTGCCAGCGGTTGTCATACGGGTGGTGTCTGTTTTGGTCACGATTTGCGTTGTAAGAATAGCCTTGTCGTGTCCAGTTATTGTTTCTGTCATCGCGGAATTGTGACGGATGTGACCTGTAATTGTTGTACTCCTGTTTTCGCGTTCCGCGATTGTCAGTGTCAATTTCCAAGTCTTGTCAGAGTCCCTGAAAAGCTTCAATGTCGTCTTTGCAACATCCTGCCAAAATAATATGTCGTAAATGTTCAGGCAACTTGATTAAGCAAATGCGGATGAGTTCTGAGGGGCTGTATGGGTTTGACAGGTACTGATTCTTGTGCAACATGTCTTCAAAATATTTCACAAGACTGTAAAATTCAGATTGTTCGAAATGTTTCATCATTATGGTGCTATGTTTTATTCGGTCTTGTGTAGCTTGAGACCAATATGCTGAGAGGAAGGCATGATAAAATTCTCCTTCACTGTGACAATCGTGAATGACCGATCGCATTCTTACAGCTGGTTCATTCTCTAAATAGCCACACATAAATTCTAATCTGTGCTCTAATGACCAGTTGGGAGGAAAACAATGAGAGAATGGTGTCTGAAACATGTTCCTCAGTGCTATTCGGCAGTGCATTTGAACCGGAAATATTCGCATTTTGAAAAACAGAAAATGTGTCGACTTATTTGAGAAAACGGTGAGGACGCAAAACCTGAATCTACAGTATTTGCAAGATTGTGTCCTGTCATTTCGGATTCCTGAGGCGAGCTGTTGCGGACCGATCGATCGATAATGCCTCCCTGTTCACAAATTGTTTCACTGTCTACACCATTATTTGCAACCAGCTCCATTTCCCTATGCACAATTACCAAATTACTACTTTGAACATTAGTTAATTCATTACACGGTGGCGCTAACACACGGCTTTCGTCTTCACTGTCATTTCTCAGTTTACTTTGGAGCCTAGTGTTACGTTTTTCACACGCCATTACTGTCACAATATTTCACACGATAACACAGAAAAGCACAATTTGAAGAGCAAAATAAGAAAACACATTAGAATAGCACTGAAAATAATGTCTCGTTAATCGCAATCGCAGCGGCGAAATACTTGGTGCAAATCTACATGCATGCCACAACTGTACAACAATGAAAAACTACAACTACAATGGAAATTCTCTCTATAATTACGCGCTAGCAATAAACAATAGCTACACTAATTACACAAACTACAAGAAAAAATCAGAAGATTCCAGTGAGGTATCCTCGGCTAAGCGTCGACATTTGTAACGTCCCCTTAGAAAAATTATACATGACTGTCTTTAAACTGACACACAATATTTTTAGCGCAACGCAATCTGACTTTCAATAATCCCTACAAAAGAATGGCCCAGACTAACATTAACCTATACCTTTCACAATTCACTTACCTCAGAAAAATCTTCGTTACTCGAACTACTGCAATACAGCGAGCGCCACTGCTGCCAGCTAAATAAAAGATTCTAACTACTGAAGTCACTAACTACTGATAGGCATAGTTAACAAATAAAAGATTTTGATAGAGAACAAACAATGTAATTACCTTAATAGTGTTCAAAAGTCATAATATATATAGCAGTTCATGACATCCATTCTTACAGATGTACTGTTTCTGATGGACACACGTCCAGATCATCCGCTCTCAAAACTCCGCCATTTGCCTCCGCACATCCATCACTGCTGGCGGCTCACCTCCAACTGCGCAACGCTACTCGCTGGTAACATCCAGCTGCCCAACACTACAATAGCCAACAACAATGCAAACCAGCCACAGACTGCACACAGCACAGCCAGTGATTTTCATACAGACCGCTACGTGGCGTTACCAATAAAAAAAACTACTTACACATTTGTTAAGTGGTGATTCCCACAATCATCTCAGTTATCGGCCGTTTTAGCGAACGACGCGCGGGCTGTCGATCGCGTTTTACTTTGTATCCGTCGTACCAATGTGGCGAAGGAACTTTAATCTTCAGTTCGGGACCTCTGCTGTCAAATGGTTCAAATGGCTCCGAGCACTATGGGACTTAGCATCTGAGGTCATCAGTCCTCTAGAACTTAGAACTACTTAAACCTAACTAACCTAAGGACATCACACACATCCATTCCCGAGGTAGGATTCGAACCTGCGACGTAGTGGTCAGGCGGTTCCAGACTGAAGCGCCTAGAACCACTCTGTCACAGCGACCGGCCCTCCGCTGTCTCTACGGTGCATTTTGTGGACGTTTCTCGAAGAAGAAGTCCTGTTTCTTAGCTCTCTTACCTTCAGTCGATTGGGCTTAACGTGTAGAGTCGTTTTTAATTTTTGTTCGTATTATTGTTATAAGGTTATGACATGGACGCTTATGATATCTGTTGTTTTAGCGCTATAAAACAAACAACAAAATCCGCTTAGTGAGGCAACGGCATATGATCTCCTTGAGGCTCGTCCATTCAGATAAATAATTAAAAATATAACTGGAATGTGTCCATCTGCGAAAATAAGACCTAACAAGATCTCCGACTGAAAGCGGTGTTCCTTTAGTAGTCTACCCTTCAGGCTGATCTGCTTCCGTTGATATGAAAATTGTATGTCATGAAGTCCACCTTGAGACATTAAGTCGAGATAAAATACACTTCAGTTAAATTCTGATTCTTCACTAACAATTTATTTTCGGTAGAATTATCACACTTAAATATAAATTTCGCATTGAGATAGGAACGTCGTAATATGAAGCAGTGCTTCATACACAACAAGGTGGGTCGTTTATTCACGCGGATATTAGGATGCTGAGGAAAACTTTCTGAGTTACAGAAAACATTGATTAAAAAAACTTCCGTATCTAGAGCAAATTTCCGCAACGTAGACGACTTCACACGAAGGAACTATGCCGGCATTTTAGGGAGGAAAAACAGAACGTAGTCCAGAACGGTGTGTGGCAAGTGGGGTGGTATGGCGCGTCGCCGGCTGCCCTATTAAGTATTCTGACGGCGTGCTGCGCCCATTGTCAATTCCTGCCTAGTTCGCAGGACGCGGTCCCCCATGAGAGCAGAGCGACTTGCCCGCTAACACGTTCAGACGCCAGCTTCCTACCAGGGGATTCACTTTTATTCAACCCTATACAGTATACAGCAAACGGGTGGTCACACGCCAATCGTGCCAGGCCTCTTTCTCGACAATGGTTCGTGCTAATCTTTACAGATGAAGTTTTCCCTAAGCAAAAATCGAAGGACGAATTGAATAGCGAGATTCACATTGTATGAAAACTTCAGAAAATGTGGTAAATGCCAGATTTTTAAATGGGAAACTAGTACAAAACAAGTAAGGGTGAAAGGAGTTCTCATAGCTGAGGACTTTGTATTTGGAGTATTTTTGTGTGAGTAGGAGATTATATTCTCATCCAAAGATTTCGGCTCCAAGTAGTCGCGTTCCACTTGTAAGCTAACTACGCTACGCTTCTTATCTGAATGCATGCAAATGTGTCTTCAAAAACTAACCCAGAGTAAATGACCTATTCCTCATTCCACTTATGAAACGATTTGTGGCGCAATATGACTGTCTATCAGAAAAGAAAGAAACATGTTTAAGGACAGTTACTGTTTACTTTAGGCAACGGAAATAATAGTGAACATAAGTGGATATTTAAGTGAATTTTATGATTACCATTTTATGGTTACCTTCATTTCGAGAACATGTAGGTAACCCATCTTATAGGCGAGTTATGTGCAATGAGGACAACCTGCTCAGTCTGTTAACCTAACGCTTTCTATCTAGAAACGTGAAGCCTAAACATGGCTAGCAGTCACACTGAACATAATACGAAAATCAGGCAGCTCTCTTGGAATCGCCACATCGCAATTTATCTTCTGACCTGTGAGGCATGCAAAGAATGGCAAAAACATTCTGTTGACTGTAGTTCTTAAAATGTGTATACAGACTGTAACAGTGCGTGACTAGCATTCGTGTTGAAGACAGAGAAGGTGTTACTGGTAATGCTGCAGTTATATGCAGATTACAATGTGCACACAGTGTCACGAAGGAAATGGAATCCATAAACATGAATTTGTCAGTGGCACGGGAATATGAATAAACCTCAGAAGTTGCTATTCAGTTGGTAATTAGTTTGTCTGAAACATAATCATTCACACAACAATGCATGTGAGTGTGATCATCGAATCCACAAAACAAAGAACAGATCAACCAAAAAATTCTATATGCATTGAAAAATGCTGTAAAGATTTAACTAAATGAGAGTGTGATGAGTTCAACTAGCCTAAATCCGGACTCATTATTGAAAATCCTATTCTGCACCATATTCCCGAAAATTAATCACCTTGCTGAACAAAGAACCGTAATTTGAACTTAACAAATGCGCGATAAAGTTCAGAAAATGCTGCAAGCAGTGTTATTCCAAGAGGCGTGATGTCAGCCGGAGTCTCACCAACGTTCATCTAACTCGTTGCCCGAGAATAACCAACAGAAAGAAACTTCAATTCAGGTTCCTACATAACTCGTCCATAGCAGGGCGACAGCTCTTGGAACCGCCGGCAGGAAACCAATTCGTTGCCGCTACAACTCGCCAAAGTATCTCACTGCAGATAGTCTTCCACAGCTAGTCAAAGACTGATGCTTTCAGTAATCGATCGATTCGTACAGAATGTCCTTGTAGTATGCCTGCGATCCAGAATTCGTGGGAGAGAGAATATTTACGAAAGTTGTCACTGTGACAAGCGACTTTCACACTTAAATAAAGTAATTTTTGTAGGATTAATCATGGGTCTAAAAGCAAATATTAAAGATGGTTTATAAAATATTTCTTGTGTCTCGACTTTAATGAAGTTACTTATGCCACTTTAACGGAAGGAAATTGCATTGTTTTCCAATCAGAATCGAACTTACAAGCTTGAAATTATAAGGAAAGAACATTTTCCTTTTTGATTTACAGTGATAGGTGTAGAAACGATTTACCGATTTGATCTAATCATGGTCGTCACCTTATTTAGATTTTCTAAAACCAACTGCACAGCCAGCAGCTATCGGCTTGATTCCCGAATTAGGTTCAAATGGTTCAAATGGCTCTGAGCACTATGGGACTTAACTTCTGAGGTCATCAGTCCCCTAGAACTTAGAACTACTTAAACCTAACTAACCTAAGGACATCACACACATCCATGCCCAAGGCAGGATTCGAACCTGCGACCGTAGCGGTAACGCGGTTCCAGACTGTAGCGCTTAGAACCGCACGGCCACTCCGGCCGGCCCCGAATTAGGCATATTAATTGTTGTAAGATACTGTAAATGTTAAATTGATGAAACTGGATTACTGGTGACCCTCGACTCGCGATCACGAACAAGATATTTTTCTCCTCATTGTACATCTGGGCACAATGGTAACATAATGTGGGGAAAGAGATAGTGCCGTTTGTAAAAATTTGTAAGCAAGAATAACACTCATAAAAAAAGCATCATTTTTTATGTTAGAATAGCAAAAAAGTACGTTTACGTAAAACATCAGCTCGAAAGTAAACAAATGTAATGAATCAAATCTCTAAGCACATCTATAATTTCAATCGTACAGTTAAGTCAGTACGCTTCCACACACAATTGTTCATAAAAGGCTATGAAGACAGTTTATACCGTGAAATACCCTCCAAGACAGTGAATACAACCTACTGACAACGCAATATGACACTTGCATCGTAACAGGAGATGGCGAAGCATACATACAACGTGATGTCGGGTGTAACGCAACTGACAGCTGAACTTAGGTATGAACTGCAAACCACATAATATACAGCTTCAAAGTGTAATAAATCGCACCATATACGTTTGATTTGTGCGAGGGAACATTTTTTATCGTCTGTTACCTACATTGCCCAATAAACGGAAAACATTGTGCTTCTGTGGTGAATGCGATTGTTTGCAGTGGGATGGTCTCCGTTGCAGGATGTCTCAGAGCTGCATCAGCGTCAATTTACTTCGATTCCTGAAAGTTTCTTATAATAAATACAAAAACTATTAGGACACCTCTGTGCATTGTAACGCATGAGAAAATGGAACATAAGTGTAAGACGATCATTTCCCCATGAAACCATGTTTAAAGAGCCAAACATGGATGCAAACACACACAGCAGAATTTGTAATGCCAGTAAAAAGATGTAAGATAATGAAATCGTGAAATCGAAATGTATGGTGAAACTGGACGCAATTTGCAAGAAAATTCGATATACAGTTAAGCATTGGTGGCCGTGGACAACCATTGAACTGGAATGCCTAACGTCACCTTCAACAATATCTCACAATTGCTAAATAACATTATATATCTCTTCAAAACAGAGTCGCGGATGGGAGAAGTTGTTTCTAAGTTACTTGAATTTACAGATGGCTAACACAGAGACGGATTCCAATCACCATATGTTCTGAAGCAGCTGACGATAATGAAGACCCAGTATTCTGCACGTGAAGTTCACATGTAAAAGACAACGCGAACAATATGTGATTTTACCTAACTTTAATATTACCACGGATCCCAACAATATTAACGCGGCTGAAACGGTCGCTGCTTGCTGCAATCTCGCCATCACACCAATGTTTGCTGGTCGAACGTGTCCATATCAAACACTGGACAAATGTCTGAAGTACTGCTTGCTACTGTGTGCTGGTTATACCAAAGGACGAGACGAGAATCGGCGACGACAGACGAGGCGAGTGTGTGCCTTTGTGTTTCAAAACACGATGGAATTGAAAACGAACCCTGTCGTTGCGTTCTCTTTGGCTGGCTCCGGTCAAAGCTATTGCCTCGCGGTAAGATAAACAAGCAACTTCTTGTTTTGGAAAGATGAGTCGCTCTCGCGGACAGATGCGACTCAGGGCAGACGGGCTATGAATCAACAAGTGACTTTCGCCGAGCGTAGTGTAGTTCTGCAACATATCAAAGGCACTCGCTGCCAAACGGCAGCTCTCCAGGCTTCACTAACGTGTTTTAAACACGCATCATAACGAAAAAAAAGTTTAGATAAAATTTTGCTTTGAGGATTTCATTGAGTATAGCTAAGACGTACTGCTTTTCCACTTGAATTTCTGTAGTTGCATTAGTTTCCTTTCGTTTCTGTCAAAACAGATGCAACACGAAGCTGAAAATTTAATTACTCTTTAATTAAACCCATTGCACCCAAGAGAAAAAAGGTATGGCTTTCGGGAGGAAGGGATTCCACAAAAGACATTGTATACACTCAAGCACTAAGTCTTCAGGCCACAAGTGGCCTATCTGACCATCCGACCGTCGTGTCATCCTCATTGTGGATGCGGATAGGAGGGGCGTGTGGTCAACACACCGCTCTCCCGGTTGTTACGATGGTTTTCTTTGACCGGAACCACTACTATTCGGTCGAGTAGCTCCTCAATTGGCATCACGAGGCTCAGTGCATCCCGAAAAATGGCAACAGCGCATGGTCACACATCCAAGTGCCGGCCACACCCGACAGCGCTTAACTTCGGTGATCTCACGGGAACCGGTGTATCCACTGCGGCAAGGCCGTTGCCAGAAGATAAATAATAGTGTGAAAATTGATCAATAGATGTCGCTGTATGTGTACGTAAAAGAAAACACTTGCATGCGTGCGACCCACACAAATTGGTATAAACAACGCGGCTTTTCCTCTTGTCGCGTCT
This sequence comes from Schistocerca americana, assembly GCF_021461395.2. NCBI lineage: Eukaryota > Metazoa > Arthropoda > Insecta > Orthoptera > Acrididae > Schistocerca > Schistocerca americana. The sequence continues at coordinate 251,843,408 of NC_060130.1, forward strand.
GCGACGTTTGCCATGACTGTCTAAATGCAGGATCGCGCTCTGTTGTAAAGGTGTATTACAAGAATGATGACTGTGCACACGTCGCTCTGCAGACGTTCCGAACACTGAAGGGTTTAAAAAAGGTGTTGTCTGATGACTGCTGTGGATCTGGAGAAAATGATTCGGATATTCGAAAAGACGGGTTCTTTTGGTGTGCAACCTGCTACAGGGAGGAAACGAATTGATTCGACGTCAGTGGAAGCAGTGGCCACAGCAATGCAGAAGGAGACGAGTGGTGGTGTGCAAACGTGTAGTGCACGGAGAATTGCCCGAACACTGGACAGACCCACGAGCAGGGTGCATAAAATCCTTCTTTTCTATCCATTCAAAGTTACTAGTGTGCACTAGTTGCTTCCTGTTGACCTACCAACATGAGAGACCTCTGCCTTAGAATTTCTTTCTCGCATGGAAGTGGACAATGATTGGCCGTGGAAGATTTTGTGGACAGACGAAGCCCACTTCCATATGGCAGGATCTGTCTATACACAGAATTGTTGATTATGGGCACCGGAAAACTCACACGCAAATCAACCAGTACCACTTCACTCTGAAAAGGTCACTATGTGGTGCGGGTTTACGGCATCATTTATTATAGGGCCATAGTTTTTCGAAGAGACATGTGCTTCTGGTCCTGTTATTTGTACCGTCATTCCAGTTCTCCAACACTGTGGATTCCTGGATGGGATCATTTTCATGCAAGATGGCGCACCTGCACACATTGCAAATTCAGTTAAGCAGCTGCTGAAGCACCATTTCGGAAATGCTAGAGTTATCAGCCGCCATTTCCCTACAGCCTGGCCGTCCCAATCACCTGATCTTAATCCGTGTGACTTTTGGCTGTGGGGCTATCTGAAAGATGAGTTCGGCGTTCCGATTGCAAACTTAGTTGCCATGAAGGCACGCATTGCGCAACACATTCCGAACGTGACCCTGGAAACATTTCGATCAGTTATAGAACAGGCTGTTTCTCAATTTAATTTTGTTGCAGAAAACGGTGGACAGCATATTGAACATGTTTTGCGCCAGTCATACGGAAATTAATAATCCGATTTGATTTTGATTGATGCTTTTCATGCGTTTTCTGCCTCAGGACAATTAAAAACCGATGTGAGTTATGCTTTTTATGCGTCTTTTGGCCCCAGGACAGTTAAAAACCGATTTTTCCCATTTGATGTGATATGACCTTGCCATGGTGGAAGGGCTTACGTAACTAACAGTATCACACCTGTACACCCGTGCACACTGAGCAGTACAGTTTGTTTACCGTCAAACGTACACCTTAGGCATTGCTCTATTATTCCTTTTTCATTTGTAGTCAACAACTATTAAATAATGATGCTTACAGCGCCATCTATTGCTGCATTTTGTAATTATTTATTTTCTTCAGGCATACGTTTTCCCCCTTCTCTGATAATACTCCGTTGCAATTTGACTTCATTCTGACCAGTGGTGTTATTTCTACAGCGGTTTGAAAGTTTAACTTAGAGTATAATCACCCTGTATCTTTCGTACTTTCTCGAACTGTGGGCGCAAAAAAAAGAACACTTAAATTTCCCCTTGCGAGCTATGAGTTCTCATATTTTGTTACAGAGACCATTTCTTCCTATGTAAGTGGGCGCCAACAAAATATTTTCGCATTCGGAGGAGAAAGTTGGTGACTGAAAACTCGTGCAAGAACCCACCACGACGAAAAACGCCTTTGTTTTAATAATCCCCACCCCTTCACATATCATATCCGTGACACTCTCTCTCCTATTTCACCATAGCAGAAAACGCTCCACAGTTGTTTTTGAACTTTTTCGATGTCTTCCGTCAATCCATTACCCCTAAGCAGTGCTCCGGATTATGTCGGAAAAGTGCAGTGCAGTGTTGCATTTTCCAAGTGTTCTGTCAATGAAACGCAGTCTTCGTTCCGCTTTCCCCAGTACATTATTTACATAATCGTTTCCATACAGGTTACTCGCAATAATAACCCGTAAGTATTTGCTTTAAGCGACAGCCTGTACATTTGTGTGATTCATCGAGTAAGCGAAATTCACATTTGTCATTTTTTATATACACTCCTGGAAATTGAAATAAGAACACCGTGAATTCATTGTCCCAGGAAGGGGAAACTTTATTGACACATTCCTGGGGTCAGATACATCGCATGATCACACTGACAGAACCACAGGCACATAGACACAGGCAACAGAGCATGCACAATGTCGGCACTAGTACAGTGTATATCCACCTTTCGCAGCAATGCAGGCTGCTATTCTCCCATGGAGACGATCGTAGAGATGCTGGATGTAGTCCTGTGGAACGGCTTGCCATGCCATTTCCACCTGGCGCCTCAGTTGGACCAGCGTTCGTGCTGGACGTGCAGACCGCGTGAGACGACGCTTCATCCAGTCCCAAACATGCTCAATGGGGGACAGATCCGGAGATCTTGCTGGCCAGGGTAGTTGACTTATACCTTCTAGAGCACGTTGGGTGGCACGGGATACATGCGGACGTGCATTGTCCTGTTGGAACAGCAAGTTCCCATGCCGGTCTAGGAATGGTAGAACGATGGGTTCGATGACGGTTTGGATGTACCGTGCACTATTCAGTGTCCCCTCGGCGATCACCAGTGGTGTACGGCCAGTGTAGGAGATCGCTCCCCACACCATGATGCCGGGTGTTGGCCCTGTGTGCCTCGGTCGTATGCAGTCCTGATTGTGGCGCTCACCTGCACGGCGCCAAACACGCATACGACCATCATTGGCACCAAGGCAGAAGCGACTCTCATCGCTGAAGACGACACGTCTCCATTCGTCCCTCCATTCACGCCTGTCGCGACACCACTGGAGGCGGGCTGCACGATGTTGGGGCGTGAGCGGAAGACGGCCTAACGGTGTGCGGGACCGTAGCCCAGCTTCATGGAGACGGTTGCGAATGGTCCTCGCCGATACCCCAGGAGCAACAGTGTCCCTAATTTGCTGGGAAGTGGCGGTGCGGTCCCCTACGGCACTGCATAGGATCCTACGGTCTTGGCGTGCATCCGTGCGTCGCTGCGGTCCGGTCCCAGGTCGACGGGCACGTGCACCTTCCGCCGACCACTGGCGACAACATCGATGTACTGTGGAGACCTCACGCCCCACGTGTTGAGCAATTCGGCGGTACGTCCACCCGGCCTCCCGCATGCCCACTATACGCCCTCGCTCAAAGTCCGTCAACTGCACATACGGTTCACGTCCACGCTGTCGCGGCATGCTACCAGTGTTAAAGACTGCGATGGAGCTCCGTATGCCACGGCAAACTGGCTGACACTGACGGCGGCGGTGCACAAATGCTGCGCAGCTAGCGCCATTCGACGGCCAACACCGCGGTTCCTGGTGTGTCCGCTGTGCCGTGCGTGTGATCATTGCTTGTACAGCCCTCTCGCAGTGTCCGGAGCAAGTATGGTGGGTCTGACACACCGGTGTCAATGTGTTCTTTTTTCCATTTCCAGGAGTATATATATATATATATATATATATATATATATATATATATATATATATATTCGACTCTGACCTTTCCCACCACAGAGGGCCTTATCTAAATCATTTTGAAATTGCTTTTGATCTTCTGATGTTTTCTCTGAACGGTAAATGAGAGTATCATCTGCAAACTATCTAAGAGGGCTTCTCAGATTCTTTATACAGGAAAAGCAGAGGACTAGGGAACGCCGCACACTTCTTATTCGAGGACACTAAATCACTTCAGGCAAATGCAGGGTTGGTTCCTTCGAAAGGTGACGGCCGTTTTCCTTCCCCATCCATCCCTCATCCGATGGCACCTATGACCTCGCTATTTGGTCCCTCAATTACTCAACCAATCAACTCGATGGCTATCTTTTAGCACCTGTGGCCAGTTTGTACAAATCGCCCGTGGAAATTTAAGAACGTTGGATTTAAACAAAATCTGTTATAATAAGACAAAATTTAAGTTTCAGCCGTCATAACGATATTGACTCCTCTCTATAACAAAAATAAAATTGACGTGTTACCTGTTCACCACAGTAACAGCTCACCGCTCTCCCATAAAGAGCCCCAAATCTGCATTGCGACTACCGGATGCCACATCTTAAATTGAAACATTTGGACAAATATAAAAATTTTGTTGCAAAAAATATTTTCACTCTTGAGCTAAAAATGCATTTCCTTCATTCAGTCGTATCATGTTCGGTTGGCATAAAACATCGATACTGAATTTACTAAGTATTGGGATCATTTGTAACCCAAAATGCGCCACATGCTCTAAAATATAAATCTAGAAAGTCATTATGGCGTACTTCATTTGCAGTACCTTTCAAGCACCCAAATTTAAAATTTTAGGTTCGCAATAGTGTCGTAAGAGATTATAAAAATGTTTCCGGCGTATTTGAGTAAAAATTACGAAATAAACAGAAAGCAATACTAAAAAGAGCCGTTTTTCATTTTGGGTTGAACCGAAGGGATTGATTTGCTCTGCACATTGGAAAGATTATCTTGCTTAGTGCAGATTGGCGCTTTTGTACGTGACGCGTCTTCGCTATAGGTTTTTAAGTGTACATAGCCGATGCGGAGTCGTGCAAGGTGTAATGTTTTATCTGTGTGTTGATGGAAAACAGTTAGTGTTAAAACCAATGGAAGGCAGTCTTTCTAGATCTATATCTACATAAACACTCTGCAAGCCAACGTAAGTTTTGTGGCGGAGGGTACCCCGTATCGCTAATAGTCATTTCCTTTCCTGTTCCACTCTCAAATAGAGCGAAGGAAAAAGGACTGTGTATATGCCTGGTATGAGCCCTAATTTCTCGAACCTTATCTTCGTGGTCTTTAGGCGCAATGTATGTTGGCGGTAGTAGAATCGTTCGGCGGTTAGCTTCAAATACCAGTTCTCTAAATTTTCTTTATAGTTTCACTCGAAAGGAACGTCGCCTTCCCCCCGCGGATTCCCATTTGAGTTCCCGATGACTCTCCGTAACACTTATGTTACCTATCGGTGACAATTCTAACAGCCCCCTCTGAATTGCTCCGATGTCTTCCTTCAATCCGACCTGGTACAGGTCCCAAACACTCAAGTATAGGTCACACCAGCACCCTATATGCGGTCTCCTTTACATGTGAACCACTCTTTCCTAAAATTTTCCCAATAAACCGAAGTCGACCACTCGCCTTCCCTACCACAGTTTTCACATGCTTGTTCCATTTCGTATCGCTTTGCAACTTTACTCTGAAAGGTATGTGCTAAGGTCTGATCAGGGTAGATCAAGAAAATAAAGTCGGTAGTTGCCAACCAAAAGGTGGAATGAGTATAATATCTTTGAGTAGGAGGATCTTTGATGGTTACGAGAGCTGGGCGCCCGCAGTAAAAAAACCGGGGAGTCGCAGGTAGGTGCCCGGAGGAAGCAGACGTGTGCAGACAGCTTTAAGGTAGGAGTCGCGCTTGCTGTGCAGTTACTCTAAGAAAATTTTAGCATATAAATGAGAGAAGATATATAATGATTTCAAATTGGTTTTTGTTACATAATGTTCAGAATTAGGATTTGTATGTCCAAGGTTCGACACAGTAAGCGTTTTGTAAAATTTTCTGTAAGAGTGATTCGTGCTACAAAAATGTTGGAAATGGTAGGTTTGTGTATGACTTAAAATTTTAACAGTATGTATATTGAGATCAACATTGTGTTTAAATCTAACAGCCTGAATCATAATCCACATCCTTTGCTTGTATTGAATATGAAAATGAGTAGTAAAGTAAAGTTACCCACCAATGAAAGAACGCAAAGAAAATGAGGCCTCTATGCGATATATATGTGCAGTTCATGGTTTGAAATCGATTTTGGTATAACTAACGTTACCAGATCAAAGTTATTTCAAATAACTAGTTTTATGGCATTGCACAACTGGCATTATTCAAGTAAAGACATAATTTCATTAAGTAAACTTCAGGGCCAGAAGTTAATTTTCCAGTACCATCTTAATGCCATGGCACAAACGGCATTATTCTCTTAAACTTGATTGCTGAGTCAAATATACGTTGCATTTCTGGCAAAATGGAGGAGTGCAAGAAACAAGTTCACAGACGCAGTCAGATGCAGGTTTGTTGAATAATTAATTTAGAACATTCTTACCGTTGATACTTTCACAAATAAAAAAGGACACAATTTTGGTCAGATACTTTCAAAACCCATATATTTAAACGACTAGACTGTGTCAAGGAGGACACTAACAATACTGTAACCGAACATTACAGGTTTGTACTCCCTACTCATCTGTATTAACTTACATTTTTCCACATTTATAACTAGCTGCCATTCATCACACCAACTAGACATTTTGTCTAAATCGTCTTGTATTTTCCTACAATCGCTCAACTTCGCCACCCTATCGTAACCACATCATCAGCAAACAATGGAACACAGTTGCCCACCCTATCCGCCAAATTATTTATGTATAGAGAGAACAACAGTGGTCCTTTCACACTTCCCAGGGGCACTCCAGACGGCACCCTTGTCTCTCATGAACACACGCCGTCGAAGACTACATACTGGGTGTGGCGTCACCGCCAGACACCACACTTGCTAGGTGGTAGTTTTAAATCGGCCGCGGTCCATTAGTACATGTCGGACCCGCGTGTCGCCACTGTGTGACCGCAGACCGAGCGCCACCACAAGGCAGGTCTCGAGATACGGACTAGCACTCGCCCCAGTTGTACGGACGACTTTGCTAGCGACTACATGGACGAAGCATTGCTCATTAGCCGAGCCAATAGTTAGAATAGCCTTCAGCTAAGTCAATGGCTACGACCTAGCAAGGCGCCATTAGTAACATTGCATGCATCTAAAGAGTCTCACTTGTATCGCCACAATCTCCAGATGTACCAAAAGGATGGATTAAAGTTAAGTATTCCGGAAGCTACATACTTTTCTTTATAGCATTCATTACGTATCCTGTTTCAGACCTCACGCCCATCTGCGTGAGCGTAGCGCGTGCCTTTTGGCTTCCTCTCATTGTGTCTAGGCTGTCTTGTCTAGACACCACATTTTTGGCGACGAGTCAACGGAAAGGGTCTTGTTCTTTCTAATTGCTTACATTTACTTGTGTCATGGCTTTGCCAGATGTACTGTCCGAATTTTATCGCTTGCGGAATCAGCAGACGCAGGCGTTATTGGATGCCCTTGGACAGCTCGTCCAGGGTCAACGTGCACTGCAAAACGATGCGGCAGCCGCCGCTTCACCGCTACCGCAGCCACAACATGCAGTTGCACCACTATTCCGTAATTTTCAAGCAGACGTGGAAACATGGACGGAGTGGTCACGCCAGTTTGGATTTCATCTCGCCGCCTACAGAATTCAAGGTAACGAGCGGCTGCCTCATTTATTGGCGTGTGTAGGGGTGCAAACGTACCGTGTGATAGTGAAATTATTTCCCCGACGCGACGTAGCAACTCTGTCCTACGAAGAAATTTTGTCGGCATTGGACGCCTATTTCAAAGAAACAGTTAATGTAGTTGCAAAAAGGTATACGTTCTTTTGTACAAAACGTACGGCCGGTCAGACAAATAGGGAGTGGGTTGCAACATTGCAAGGCCTTACTCGGGATTGTGCTTTTGAGTGTGAATGTGGACTCCCTTATTCAGATACTATGGTACGTGATGCAATAGCACAGAACGTTTCTGAAGTTCGCATACGGGAACAGATTTTGAAACTAGTCAATCCCTCCCTTCAACAAGTGATCGACATATTGGATAGACAAGACACGCTTGACTTTGCACAGGAATCATTTGCAACTTCGCCGGCCGTGTGTAACATTAACCGGACCGCCGGGCACGCTGCCCGGTCTGGTAAACTGCCCTCGCGCACGTCCACGCAGCTGCCGCCACGCTCTAAGCCAGGTGTGCCGCGCCAGCATACAAATGCAGTGAAATCATGCCCGCGGTGTGCTACTAGACATTCGCGTGAAAATTGCCCGTCACGCCAAGCTATTTGCTTTTTCTGTAATAAGAAAGGACATGTTCAAAGTGTTTGCCAGAAAAAGCTCAGATCAGACAATCACAACCATTCCAGGCCCATTGCTTCGCGCCGGAATCGAACCAAGAATACTCAGGCTCGTGAACCTTTGCCGATGGACATTCATGTAGTTAATTCCACTTCGTCCAGTGCCACTGTCTCTAACAGTGACTGTGTTAGTCCCACACAAAATGTGCGTCGACGACTCCGGAAGTCACGTCAATTAGCAAGTGATGCTGTACCTGTATCAGTTCAAATTGCACGACAGTCGCTCTTGTCGTCAGCAGGACAATAAACTTTTTGTAGATTTGGACTTTAATGGCAAGGTCATACCATTCCAGCTCGATACCGGAGCTGCAGTTTCATTGCTCTATCACGACACGTACAAACAGCTGGGCAAACCTCCGATGCATGCCGCAAATGTTCAGTTAAATAGTTATTCAGGTCAGAATATCCCTGTGTTAGGACAGTGCACTCTTCTTGCAAAATACAAGGGACAAACAAAACTTGTGTCATTTTACGTTCTTCGTTCTTCTACTGCAGTGAACTTGTTTGGTTTAGATTTATTTTAATTGTTTAACTTGTCTATCGTAAATCAAGTCGTATCAGTGAATCAGACTGTGCCTTCCGCCAGTGTTTCTCGGCTATGTGAAGAATTTGCAGACATTTTTGCACCGGGCCTTAGTTGCGCTAAGAACTATGAAGCACATTTGGAACTGAAAGTCAACACGCAACCGAAATTTTTCAGAGCGCGCAATGTTCCTCACGCATTGCGTGATGAGGTCTCGAGAACCTTACATGATTTGGAATCACAAGGTGTGAGTGAATGTGCGCAATGCCTTTTCGATTTCAGCTCCGCTTCATCGCTTACGCCGTACAGGTGTTCCGTTCGTCTGGACGACGGAATGCGAACGCGCCTTTCGCCAGTTGAAATCGGCGTTGCTTTCAAATACTTGCCTTACGCCATTCGATCCCCAGAAACCCCTTTTGTTGATGGTAGATGCGTCGGATTTCGGGATCGGTGCTGTACTTGCGCACAAAGATGGGTCGCATGATCGCCCTATTGCCTTTGCGTCAAAATTGCTCTCATCAGCGCAAAGAAATTATTCACAAATCGAGAAAGAAGCTTTGGCTCTCGTATTTGGTGTTCCTAAGTTCCATGATTTCTTGAATGGTCGTCACTTTACCATCATCACTGACCACAAACCTTTGACATCGCTTTTTCATCCGACCAAGCCTGTACCTCCACGTACAGCGCAGAAATTCATTCGCTGGTCTATTTTCCTCTCGCAGTACCGCTACAATATCGTGTATCGGTCTACTGCTAAGCACGGCAACGCCGATGCGTTGTCCCGTTTGCCTGTTGCTGAGGATAAAGCATTCGATTCTTCCGAACTTGCTTGCATGTTCATTGATTCGGAAACCGATGACGTGGTCGACTCGTTTCCGATTGATTTTCGTCGTGTAGCTGCAGCCACAGCTGCTGACCCTGTCCTTGCTACCGTTTTGCGTTTTGTTGCTACGCTATGGCCCTTGTCAAAGTCACGTATCGAGGATCCATTGGTTCGCAGATTTTTTGCTCACAAGGAGAGACTTTTTGTTCGACGTGGTGTTTTGTTGTTGCGTTCTGATAATGATCAGTCCAGAGTCGTGGTCCCACGTTCGTTACAGACCTCTGTTTTACGGCTTCTTCACCAAGGACATTGGGGTATAGTGCAAACGAAACAACTTGCTCGTCAGCACTGTACTTGGTTCGGAATCGATGCTGCGATTACGAATATGTGTTCTTCTTGCATGGCGTGTGCCGAACAACAATCCGCACCGCCGCGGAAAGTCTTTGCATGGCCAAAAGCCACTTCCCCTTGGCAACGCTTGCACATCGATTTTGCTGGTCCATTCTGGAATGCTCGATGGTTGGTTGTGGTAGATGCCTTCAGTAATTTTCCTTTTGTTGTCCGGATGTCTTCCACGACATCATCTGCCACCATCCACGCGTTGTCTGCTATCTGTTGCATTGAAGGTCTTCTGCAGACTATTGTTTCCGACAATGGCTCACAATTCATGTCTGCAGAATTTCAGTCCTTCTGCAAGGCCAATGGTATTCAACATCTGACTTTCGCGCCGTTTTCGCCTCAGTCAAACGATGCCGCTGAACGATTGGTCCGGACTTTCAAGTCACAGATGTTGAAGTTGAAAGAGTCGCATTCTCAGGAGGACGCATTGTTGCTCTTTTTGTCATCGTATCGCTCTCAGCCCCGAGATGGTCGCTCGCCGGCTGAGTTGCTCCACGGTCGTCCTCATCGAACCTTGATGTCTTTGCTGCACTCGCCGCATCAGGTTCCTGTGCAACGGCAGACTTCTGCTTTTGCTCCGGGCGACGTTGTATTCTATCGCAACTATCGAGGATCACGGCGTTGGCTCGCAGGGCGCATTCTTCGCTGCCTCGGCCGCGCGATGGTTTTGGGGGCCTCTGGTGAGGTGCGTCGGCATCTCAATCAGCTGCGCCTCTGTCGTCGCACGGGTTCTGCCGCTCCCCGTCTGCTTTCAGCGACGGTGCCGTCTGGTCAGCGCCCTGGGGACCCATCTACTGGCTCGCCTCATCCCCAGGTGTTACCGACGATGCCTTCCATTTTGCCCCATGGCGACGCGCCGCTGCCGCCTCCGCCGCCGCCGCCTGTCCTCCAGCCGGCGCCGCCCGCAGTGGACGCTTCGCTGCAGCCGCCAAGCGCCTCCGTGGGTCACGCGCCGCCGATCGCTTCCCGTGACCAGCTGTCCTCCGCCATGGAACTCTTGCCCGCTCCGGACCACATGACGTCATCGCGCGTCGGATACCCCTACGCGATGGAGGTCGACCCTTCGGCCCCTCCTGTCTCTTTACGGGCGCATACACCGCATGTTGACGTGCACCCTGGACTAGGTTTTCAGGCGTTTCCTAGCTCCCCTCGGACCGAATGGCCGGGTGCGGGTGGCACAGCGTCGCCTGTTGTTAGGCTCCCCACCTCATCGCATACGCCATCATGGGGTCCTGCCCACGGCGGGCGGAAGCCTTATCAAACGACCGTTCGCCGATTTGCGGGGGAGGAATGTGGTGTCACCGCCAGACACCACACTTGCTAGGTGGTAGTTTTAAATCGGCCGCGGTCCATTAGTACATGTCGGACCCGCGTGTCGGCACTGTGTGATCGCAGACCGAGCGCCACCACAAGGCAGGTCTCGAGATACGGACTAGCACTCGCCCCAGTTGTACGGACGACTTTGCTAGCGACTACATGGACGAAGCATTGCTCATTAGCCGAGCCAATAGTTAGAATAGCCTTCAGCTAAGTCAATGGCTACGACCTAGCAAGACGCCATTAGTAACATTGCATGCATCTAAAGAGTCTCACTTGTATCGCCACAATCTCCAGATGTACCAAAAGGATGGATTAAAGTTAATTATTCCGGAAGCTACGTACTTTTCTTTATAGCATTCATTACGTATCCTGTTTCAGACCTCACGCCCATCTGCGTGAGCGTAGCGCGTGCCTTTCGGCTTCCTCTCATTGTGTCTAGGCTGTCTTGTCTAGACACCACACTGGGTTCTATTACTTAAGCTGTCTTCGAGCAACTCACATACCTGTGAAGTTATTCCATATGCTTATACCTTCGTTAATAGCCTGAAATGGAGCACCATATCAAATGCTTTCCAGAAATCTAGAAATACGGAATCTGTCTGTTGCTCTTCATCCATAGTTCGCAGTATATCATGTGAGAAAAGGGCAAACTGAGTTTCACACGTGCGATGCTTCCTAAAACCAAGCTGATTCGTGGATATAAGCTTCTCAGTCTCATTGCGGAGAGGTCTGAGATTTAACTCTATACGCAATCATGCGACCACCAATCACGAGTCACTGCACCAAAGGCTGAGAGTTAGCTAAACACGTAAGTCTGATGAAGAGAACCCCTAACCTAGGTGGAAGCTTCCTACTCCTTTTTGAATTCAAATTGTTCAAATGGCTCTGAGCACTATTGGACTTGACATCTGTGGTCATCAGTCCCCTAGAACTTAGAACTACTTAAACCTAACTAACCTAAGGACATCACACACATCCATGCCCGAGGCAGGATTCGAACCTGCGACCGTAACGGTCACGCGGTTCCAGACTGAAGCGCCTAGAACCGCACGGCCACAACGGCCGGCTTTTTGAATTCAAGCTGAGTAAAAAACTGGTATGACTCCAGTGAAGAATGTGCTGAAATTATTCCCCTTTTTGAACACAATTTTGACACATAAATGGAAATTAACGCGATTTGACTGCTCTTTTGTTGATATGCTCGTGAGTATGAAACACGCAACGAGAAATATAAGAGGAATTTAAACAAATAAATACATTTGATGGCAAAACATCACGATCAGCACGCACTGACCTCCTGATACGCTCTGAAAGTATATTTGTATCCATTTTCACAAAGGATACGCCCAATGAGGATATGAAGCTCACTTTTTATGGTGTAACACCTGCTTGAAGTTAACATTATTAACAGTAATCACTTTGAACATATTCAGGATCGACAGGAATTCCCAGATTACAAGAAACATAAATCTGTCTTGTACTCGGTGTAAAAATAGATGTGAAGGATTGTAAATAGCCGGCCGGGGTGGCCAAGCGGTTCTAGGCGCTACAGTCTGGAACCGCGCGACCGCTACGGTCGCAGGTTCGAATCCTGCCTAGGGCATGGATGTGTGTGATGTCCCTAGGTTAGTTAGGTTTAAGTAGTTCTAAGTTATAGGGGACTGATGACCTCAGAAGTTAAGTCCCATAGTGCACAGAGCCATTTGAACCATTTTTTTGATTGTAAATATTTCTGCTTGTGGCAGCTTATCTGAAAATGATTCTGCTGAAGGGTCAAATGGCTCTGAGCACTATTGGACTTAACAGCTGTGGTCATCAGTCCCCTAGAACTTAGAACTACTTAAACCTAACTAACCTAAGGACATCACACACATCCATGCCCGAGGCAGGATTCGAACCTGCGACCGTAGCAGTCACACGGTTCCGGACTGCGCGCCTAGAACCGCGAGACCACCACGGCCGGCTCTGCTGAAGGCAGAACATGTTTAATGAATAATGGTCTAATCGGCTACCTATTTAAGTAAGAGTACATGAGCACGTGAGAGCAGCAAAGGAAAACGGAATCATTTTCCGAAACGGCTATAGCGTCGGATAAATAGAGAAATATAGAATAACTTTGTATTATTCATTAAACAAGTGAGAAATTATAGTAACAACGTTACATTTGTTCTTTAACGGACCACGCAGAGTACAGTTCCCAACGCAACTGAATCAGAACAAAAAAGGAACCTCCTATTATCTTAAATTCTCGTAGTAATATTAAATATTTGAAATATTAACGTATGCTGTGACCTACATTGAAGTATGAATAAGTGAAATACCGATATTTATCCTAGAACGTGGAACAAATCCTCTTACTTCGTGCAGCGGATTTAACCTCGTACACAAGGAAGGTACATCTATGCAGCAGAAAACTGGACGAATGAAATACTATGCCAATGCACGCTTGTAAACAAGGACCTCACCTAAATTCCTGCATGTTTCAGCACACAGGCTATCGGAAGGGAATACCAGAATCTTCGAATAAGAGCAGGTAGCGTCCTCGTGATGCATCTAATCTCAACGATCACAAGAAACACAGGTGTGCTTTGTCTTGAAGTGTACACAGGCAAATTGGTCAAAACTCTGCCGCGCTGACATCGGAGTGATCACGTATCTATCCCCCAAAGTCTAGCGTATATATCTACTTTCCAAAGACTGTGGCATTCGTAACAGACGAAATGCGTACATAGCATGTCTTTGCACCTCGTTAATGAATAATAACTCGCGTGAAGATAAGTGATTTGAAAGACAGCTTCAATAGTCTCGCAACACTTTCAGAAAGAGCTAACACTGGACGACAGGTATTTTTATGATTTATAAATCCATCGAGATTCCTGACTCTTGGAGACAACATGACTACGTTGTTGCTTTTCTTACAAGGCGTGAAGGAAACACTTATTGATGCTCAGTGCATTTTAAATTGTACCAGCCATAGTCGAATGGTGCTCATGTAACTTTTCCGTATTCATTTACAATTTCTTTGGTCAGTTCCAGTCTCATTAAGTGTACACACTTTAAGATTTTGTAAGATCATCTCTTCTCAAAATAGATTTTATTTAAAATGGAGAAAAAGGCAAACGGAATTTTGCTCCACTAACATTTATTAATAAAGAACGAATTACAGTTTTATCAGGTAACAGTTGAGTCGGGTCGGCAAGAGAGTACCGCAAGAAGCCAAAGCTTGGATACTAAAGATCTGATCAGTGCACTGAATGTTGTGTTACAATGTTAGGAAGGAAATGGTAAATCGAGGTCTCGCCACTCGTGTTAAGAATGAAACAAGTTACAGTAGTTAGTGCCTTAGTGCAGTACATCCGTATAGAGAAAGATGTGCTTAAATAGTAGTGTAACCATGTTGTCCCAGTACGGGAGTCATTTTTCAAAGGAAATGTCACATAAGCTGTAGTTTTTGACAATACACACTCATTGCCAGAGAATTAGTGTAGTTGGTCTTACGCAAGGAAGACAGTGGTTACTGTGTGTTTTGCAGACCGTAATGACGGTGCAAGTAGCCAGATGTGTGTCTAATCCTTGTACCCGGCCAGCCCCTGTATAGTCACACTTGAGCAGCTATTTCATCTCCGTGAGCATTTCTTTTGCCTCAAAAGTGCAGTGCATCATGTCTACGTCTTTGATGACTGACATCGGAAAAAATAAATCATGAGCGGGGAGACATTTCGGGATTTCTATGATACAATATTCACTGGCACAGGATTATTACCTCCAAATGCATGCTTGGACTGGAATCGTGAAAGCCCACAGTCCTTTTAGATTTAAGACAATATAGAATTATGACACCTCCATGAAATTTAAATCTGAAATCGGTATTGTACAGTATTTTTACTGAGTATGAGTATTTGTGACAGTCTATATTGGCGGACATAACCAAGGTTTCTTTGGTTGCTGTGCCATTTTCTCTTACGTATCCGCAACCCTAGCCCCTGTATAGTCACACTTGAGCAGCTATTTCTTCTCCGTGAGCATGAAATAGGAGATTTGACACTGCGTGAAGAGTTTGACAGAGCACTGAAAGACCTAAGTCGAAACATGGCCCCGGGAGTAGACAACATTCCATTAGAACTACTGACAGCCTTGGGAGAGCCAAGCCTAACAAAACTCTACCATCTAGTGAGCAAGATGTGTGAGACAGGTGAAATACCCTCAGACTTCAAGAAGAATATAATAATTCCAATACCAAAGGAAGCAGGTGTTGACAGATGTTAAAATTACCGAACTATCAGTTTAATAAGCCCCGGCTGCAAAATACTAACACAAATGTTTTACAGACGAATGGAAAAACTGGTAGAAGCCGGCCTCGGGGAAGATCAGTTTGGATTCCGTAGAAATGTTGGAATACGTGAGGCAATACTAACTCTACGACTTATCTTAGAAAATAAATTAAAAACTTTGAGGTTCGCCGATGACATTGTAATTCTGTCAGAGACACCAAAGGACCTGGAAGAGCAGCTGAACGGAATGGACAATGTCTTGAAAGGAAGATATAAGACGCCCATCAACAGAAGCAAAACGAGGATAATGGAATGTAGTCGAATTAAATCAGGTGATGCTGCGGGAATTAGATTAGGAAATGAGAGGCTTAAAGTAGTAAATGAGTTTTGCTATTTGGGGAGTAAAAAAACTGATGATGGTCGAAGTAGAGAGGATATAAAATGTAGACTGGGAATGGCAAGGAAAGTGTTTCTGAAGAAGAGAAATTTGTTAACATCGAGTATAGATTTAAGTGTCAGGAAGTCGCTTCCGAACGTATTTGTATGGAGTGTAGCTATGTATGGAAGTGAAAAGGCCGCGCGGGATTAGCCGAGCGGTCTAGGGGGCTGCAGTCATGGACTGTGCGGCTGGTCCTGGCGGAGGTTCGAGTCCTCCCTCGGGCATGGGTGTGTGTGTTTGTCCTTAGCATAATTTAGGTTAAGTAGTGTATAAGCTTCGGGACTGATGACCATAGCAGTTAAGCCCATAAGATTTCACACACATTTGAACATTTTTTAAAGTCAAAAGTGGGCGATAAATAGTTTAGACAAGAAGAGAATAGAAGCTTTCGAAATGTGGTGATACAGAAGAATGCTGAGGATTAGATGAGTCGATCACATATCTAATGAGGCGAAATTGAATAGAATTGGAGAGAAGAGAAATTTGTAGCACAACTTGACTAGAGGAAGGGCTAGGTTGGTAGGGCATATTCTGAGGCATGAAGGGATCACCAATTTAGTATTGGAGGGCAGCGTAGAGG
Source organism: Schistocerca americana (assembly GCF_021461395.2). NCBI lineage: Eukaryota > Metazoa > Arthropoda > Insecta > Orthoptera > Acrididae > Schistocerca > Schistocerca americana. The sequence goes on from NC_060130.1 coordinate 251,859,850, forward strand.
GTAAAAATCGTAGAAGGAGACCAAGAGATGAATACACTAAAAAGATTCAGAAGGATGTAGGTTGCAGTAGGTACTGGGAGATGAAGAAGCTTGCACAGGATAGAGTAGCACGGAGGGATGCATCAAACCAGTCTCTGGACTGAAGACCACAACAACGACATCTGCAACCAACACCTGCTTTGTAGCTGAATGAAGATTTCAAATATACTCTTGCGGATGTGATCAGGCGCAGAAAAGATATGTACTGATTCTACACTCCTGGAAATGGAAAAAAGAACACATTGACACCGGTGTGTCAGACCCACCATACTTGCTCCGGACACTGCGAGAGGGCTGTACAAGCAATGATCACACGCACGGCACAGCGTACACACCAGGAACCGCGGTGTTGGCCGTCGAATGGCGCTAGCTGCGCAGCATTTGTGCACCGCCGCCGTCAGTGTCAGCCAGTTTGCCGTGGCATACGGAGCTCCATCGCAGTCTGTAACACTGGTAGCACGCCGCTACAGCGTGGACGTGAACCGTATGTGCAGTTGACGGACTTTGAGCGAGGGCGTATAGTGGGCATGCGGGAGGCCGGGTGGACGTACCGCCGAATTGCTCAACACGTGGGGTGTGAGGTCTCCACAGTACATCGATGTTGTCGCCAGTGGTCGGCGGAAGGTGCACGTGCCCGTCGACCTGGGACCGGACCGCAGCGACGCACGGATGCACGCCAAGACCGTAGGATCCTACGTAGTGCCGTAGGGGACCGCACCGCCACTTCCCAGCAAATTAGGGACACTGTTGCTCCTGGGGTATCGGCGAGGACCATTCGCAACCGTCTCCATGAAGCTGGGCTACGGTCCCGCACACCGTTAGGCCGTATTCCGCTCACGCCCCAACAGTGTGCAGCCCACCTCCAGTGGTGTCGCGACAGGCGTGAATGGAGGGACGAATGGAGACGTGTCGTCTTCAGCAATGAGAGTCGCTTCTGCCTTGGTGCCAATGATGGTCGTATGCGTGTTTGGCGCCGTGCAGGTGAGCGCCACAATCAGGACTGCATACGACCGAGGCACACAGGGCCAACACCCGGCATCATGGTGTGGGGAGCGATCTCCTACACTGGCCGTACACCACTGGTGATCGTCGAGGGGACACTGAATAGTGCACGGTACATCCAAACCGTCATCGAACCCATCGTTCTACCATTCCTAGACCGGCAAGGGAACTTGCTGTTCCAACAGGACAATGCACGTCCGCATGTATCCCGTGCCACCCAACGTGCTCTAGAAGGTGTAAGTCAACTACCCTGGCCAGCAAGATCTCCGGATCTGTCCCCCATTGAGCATGTTTGGGACTGGATGAAGCGTCGTCTCACGCGGTCTGCACGTCCAGCACGAACGCTGGTCCAACTGAGGCGCCAGGTGGAAATGGCATGGCAAGCCGTTCCACAGGACTACATCCAGCATCTCTACGATCGTCTCCATGGGAGAATAGCAGCCTGCATTGCTGCGAAAGGTGGATATACACTGTACTAGTGCCGACATTGTGCATGCTCTGTTGCCTGTGTCTATGTGCCTGTGGTTCTGTCAGTGTGATCATGTGAGGTATCTGACCCCAGGAATGTGTCAATAAAGTTTCCCCTTCCTGGGACAATGAATTCACGGTGTTCTTACTTCAATTTCCAGGAGTGTATATGACAAGCATGCTTGTGATAATCATATGTCGTAGCCACTGTGGACTATACTAAAAAGAGTAATCTTTTGTTGGTCCATTGTACCCTCCAGAGCGACGAGATCACCCAGGGAATGCCAAGAAAGCTTTCCCCAGACCATACCAGACCCTTCTCCGGCTTAGAACCTTCCGACAGTTGTAACAGGGTGTTTCCTTTCAGATGTTTCACTCCGATGGAGCATAAAACGTGATTCATCTGAAAAGGCCACCTGAAATTTCCAGCCTCCGTTGCTGATGAACAGTAGTCAGCTTGCTGCTGTGGATAACACGCAGCAACGTTGCTGAACGGTCGTTGAGGGGGTACTGTTGCCATGCATGATATTCTTTAACCACGTCGGCACGTAAACGGTTTACGGACTTACACGTTTTGGAAGTTCTTCCACCTTTGGCCCTTTTGGACGTCAGATAAAGGGCTGCATTTCTGGATTACAACAACGGCTGCACTGTTTTCTGCGTCCCGGGACACGCTTCGTATACTCTGCCCAGCTAGTGCTGCCATCTGCCGCCTTTGGGTGTTAGTTACACATTGACGTTGAAAATAGGCGATGGTCACATTATTGTGACTCGACCATGAATTACCCATCATGATCAATCTACTTTGATATATGGTTAAACTGGAACATTCACCTGTCCACCATGGTCAATTATCTGGTGTTTGTCGTAGTGGTGACTGTCATAATAGGAGAGTACTTGATGCCAGCTAATGACTGTTAAGGGGGGATGTTGATGAAAAACACACACTATTTCAAAAATGCACCAAATCCACAGTTTTGGAGATATGTCAATAAAATTTGTACCACGCTTTACATTAAAGTACCACATTTACATATAAAATCCATTTATTATATATATTCAACTTTATTTTTGAATGAAATTTGAAGTTTTATTTTCGAAAAGTAATGTATGTTCCTTTTTCTCAGAAAGTATTCAAGAGATTTTTACAAAAATTTCTCAGTTTCATCTCTTTATATGTTGTAAGCTTCTCTCATGAGGTTTTTGGAATAGGTAACATAGGAGAATTTTCATAATTTCGTGATTATAAATCCACAAGAACAATTTTAAATTCATGCAAAATTCCAAGCACATTGCCCCATATCTCAGCTTGCAATCAGAATTTCAAAATTTGCTCTTGAGACAACGTTCATTATGTTTACAGAAATATGTGTACAATATTTCAAAATTCTAGCATTCATAGAATCTGAGGACAAGGTACATAAACTTTAAAAAACAAACTTTTCAGGAAACGCAATTTAAGATTCAACCTAACTTTTTTCCTTATGTCACTTCTTCAGAAGGCACCACATTTGTACTCTGGGTCGTCTTTCCCATCAAGGCTTGTCTTCTGGTTTCTTTTTGTCTGTCCTCTTTCCCTTACCTGGTCTTCAACTGACTTATCAGCTGCAAAGGCGCGCTGTAAATATATTTTTCTCAGGATGTCTTCAATAAAATTTCCTATCTTGGAGGCTTCTAATACCTTCATCCTCCCAACGTTCCCATCATTAAACACAATAACTGCGTCATAAGTTGCAATTCTGACAACTGTAGCAGACGCAAATGTGTTTTTAGGGCATCGTTTCCATATGAGTTGTAAGTAGGCTGTTTAGGTTTTTATGTTGGTAACGCCACGTAGCGCTCTGTATGAAAATCACTGACTGTGCTGTGTGCAGTCTGTGGCTGATTTGCGTTGTTAGATATTGCTATTGCAGTGTTGGGCAGTTGGATGTGAACAGCGCGTAGCGTTGCGCAGTTGGAGGTGAGCCTCCAGCAGTGGTGGATGTGGGGAGAGAGATGTCAGAATTTTGAGAGCGGACGATCTGGACTTGTGTCCATCAGAAAGAGTAAATATGTAATACTGGATATCGTGAACTGATATATATATGATGACTTTTGAATGTTATTAAGGTAAATACATTAATTGTTCTCTATCAAAATCTTTCATTTGCTGACTATGCCTATCAGTAGTTAGTGCCTTGAGTTGTTAAAATCTTTTATTTAGCTGGCAGCATTGGCGCTCGCTGTATTGTAGTAGTTCGAGTAACGAAGATTTTTGTGAGGTAAGTGATTCATGAAAGGTATAGGTTATTATTAGTCAGGGTCATTCTTTTGTAGGGATTATTGAAAGTCAGGTTGCGTTGCGCTAAAATATTGTGTGTCAGTTTAGTGATGATTAGAATAAGGAAAGAGAGAAATGTTTGAGTACGTTCAGTTTTGCTCAGCTGTTTGAAAATCAAATAACGTAAGGGCTTTACCAGCACAGTAATTTATAAGTTTTTCCAAGAGGAAGTTTCAGAGTGAATTTAGAGACTCATTTGGATTTTGGGTTTTGCCATGAACACACCTTTTTAGAAGTGCAGGATCGGCCAGAAACCTGTAAGTGGGCTTGACAAGATCCAGGATACAATTTGGAAGCCTCTCACTGAGCTGGTATTGAAGTGCTGCTTCAAAACGTGGGCGTGGCAGGGAGGCCGCGTCACACTTTTATTTAATTTTCAGGCCCTTCGGATGCGATTTCAGCATTGAAACTTTGGGTACTTTTTGTCCGTGAGTTGTACTAACAAACAAAAAATAAAGCGAAAATTGACATTTTTGGTCAATTTCATCAACCTCCCCCCTTAACGCTCTGCCTACAAGGTGGCGTGGAAAACCACCCGCCCGCCCTATTTGCGTTAGTGGGCATGCGCTGCGTAGCTCAGGTCATACTCCAGCTTGTATACCCTTCTAGCTCGTCACGCTCACAGTATTGGAGGGGTCGCCTGCGCTGTGGTGCGTGCTACCCTAGTGTGATTCCACCGACCTTGTTAACGTCCTTCCAATTCACCTTGTGGGCAGAGGGTTAACAACGCCACACGGCTGACTTATTTCCTCTCCTGCGCGGAACATTCCACGTAATGTGTGTGATAATCGCATGTCCTATTTTCAGCGCTATAAAAACCCAGACATTCCGGAGAAACTTAATTACATTCATGCATCGTCGTACTGGACATAAAAAATTTGCTTTGCAGACGAAGTAGTTTCCATCTCTTCCTCATCTTCTTGGTGGACATCGATTGTCACCGAGGGCGAGAAATATACACTTCTTCTAATCGGTACATTCTTCTCACTTGTGAATAAAAACTAAAATCAGTCATTGCAACTCCAGTTTTTGCTGTTATCGCGTATTTTGGTTGAAATATGATTTTTTGCGTCCGTCAGGAAGGTAATAATCGGTACGCATGCGACAGCGTGCGTAACTAATATGTTTCAAAACGTCGGGCATAAAAATGGGATTTTCCGGTGTTCGTACCTCGGGTTCGATTGGAGATAAAGTGATTTCGATAGCCCTTGGGCTAGAGGCCATTTCTATAGCCAACAGAAGGATCGTCTAAGTGTCACTATCCTACAGTACAGATTCAAAATACGTATATTCCACACTTCCTCCTGCTTAGGCAAGTGGAGCCAATCTGTTAGTTCTGTTTGCATTGGATGTGGTGTACGGTGGGCTTCATGCGACTTACGGAGGCATCATTAGTTCGTGGGCAGCTCCTCGGCAAACCCCATAAAAAGACTTTTTTACTATATTTCGCCGTCACCAGTGGGCCAAAAGAGAGCCGAGGAATTCAAAACGGCTATACACAACAAATGGCTATAATTTTTATCATGTATTACTAAGATCTCGATCCCGAACAGCCTTGAAATTTTTCTCATATCTTTATCCGTTTCCTAGATATAGCGGTTCAATGTTACCCTACTTGTACACGTAAAATAGGCACGAAAAAACTGATTTGAAGCGAAAACATAGTTTATAAAATGACGTAGCGCGCAGAAATATGCTGTAAAGTGTCTCCGTTATCGTGAGGTAGCCCCATGTTGTAGTACTGAAGCACATGTAAATTTTTTTGCACGTAAAATTCGGTTTGATGTGTAAAATTAGTTTGGCGTTATTTCAGTTTCACGTAAGTAAACTGTCTAAATTTTACTGACTAATACATTCCTTTCCATTTGAGTTACATAATCTGCTGCAACAGGGAAAAGAAGGGAACCAGCGGAAAAATGCTACTTTCGGAGCACAAAAAAGCGAATTTTTTCCTGTATATTTCAAAGACTCTGACTGAAAAGTGGATTATCAGCTGCCTTATTCTGCGTTCCTCAGAACCTTTAAAAATGTTCTGAAAAATTTCACGTTTCCACATGTCATTGGCGGTACCCCAACATCGTCTGTTCCACATGTTAGTGGCGGCTGATAAAATATACCTCAGGGCTAACAACCTTGAGAGTTAGCTTCGTCACCAACTAGGGTGCTCCCATACACACACTCGTTGGACACAACATGAAACAGAACAGAAATAATACCCCAGGTGGCAACCAATCCACCCCCAGTCATGATGGGGCAAGCAAGTCATCAGATTCTGGGAAGCCTGCACCTTCATGTACTCCACCACTACTGACCTCACATAAACCAGAACAGAAAAAAAGGTACATCACTTACTTAGCTACAATGAACATGAACTCCCAGTTAAAAGTTGGTAAACTCAGACACACCCTTGATCTACATCTACATCTACATTTATACCCCGCAAGCCACCCAACGGTGTGTGGCGGAGAGCACTTTACGTGCCACTGTCATTACCTCCCTTTCCTGTTCCAGTCTCGTATGGTTCACGGGAAGAACGACTGTCTGAAAGCCTCCGTGCGCGCTTTAATCTCTCTAATTTTACATTCGTGATCTCCTCTGGACGTATAAGTAGGGGGAAGCAATATATTCGATACCTCATCCAGAAACGCACCCTCTCGAAACCTGGCGAACAAGCTACACCGCGATGCAGAGCGCCTCTCTCGCAGAGTCTGACACTTGAGTTTGTTAAACATCTCCGTAACGCTATCACGGTTACCAAATAACCCTGTGACGAAACGCGCCGCACTTCTTTGGATCTTCTCTATCTCCTCCGTCAACCCGATCTGGTACGGATCCCACACTGATGAGCAATACTCAAGTATAGGTCGAACGAGTGTTTTGTAGCTCACCCCCTTTGTTGATGGACTACATTTTCTAAGGACTCTCCCAATGAATCTCAACCTGGTACCCGCCTTACCAACAATTAATTTTATATGATCATTCCACTTCAAATCGTTCCGCACGCATACTCCCAGATATTTTACAGAAGTAACTGCTACCAGTGTTTGTTCCGCTATCATATAATCATACAATAAAGGATCCTTCTTTCTATGTATTCGCAATACATTACATTTGTCTATGTTAAGGGTCAGTTGTCACTCCCTGCACCAAGTGTCTATCCGCTGCAGATTTTCCTGCATTTCGCTACAATTTTCTAATGCTGCAACTTCTCTGTATACTACAGCATCATCCGCGAAAAGCCGCATGGAACTTCCGACACTATCTACTAGGTCATTTATATATATTGTGAAAAGCAATGGTCCCATAACACTCCCCTGTGGCACGCCAGAGGTTACTTTAACGTCTGTAGGCGTATCTCCATTGATAACAACATGCTGTGTTCTGTTTGCTAAAAACTCTTCAGTCCAGCCACACAGCTGGTCTGATATTCCGTAGGCTCTTACTTTGTTTATCAGGCGACAGTGCGGAACTGTATCGAACGCCTTCCGGAAGTCAAGGAAAATAGCATCTACCTGGGAGCCTGTATCTAATATTTTCTGGGTCTCATGAACAAATAAAGCGAGTTGGGTCTCACACGATCGCTGTTTCCGGAATCCATGTTGATTCCTACATAGTAGATTCTGGGTTTCCAAAAACGACATGATACTCGAGCAAAAAACATGTCCTAAAATTCTACAACAGATCGACGTCAGAGAAATAGGTCTATAGTTTTGCGCATCTGCTCGCCGACCCTTCTTGAAGACTGGGACTACCTGTGTTCTTTTCCAATCATTTGGAACCTTCCGTTCCTCTAGAGACTTGCAGTACACGGTTGTTAGAAGGGGGGCTAGTTCTTTCGCGTAATCTGTGTAGAATCGAATTGGTATCCCGTCAGGTGCAGTGGACTTTCCTCTGTTGAGTGATTCCAGTTGCTTTTCTATTCCTTGGACACTTATTTCGATGTCAGCCATTTTTTCATTTGTGCGAGGATTTAGAGAAGGAACTGCAGTGCGGTCTTCCTCTGTGAAACAGCTTTGGAAAAAGGTGTTTAGTATTTCAGCTTTACGCTTGTCATTCTCTGTTTCAATGCCATCATCATCCCGGAGTGTCTGGATATGCTGTTTCGAGCCACTTACTGATTTAACGTAAGACCAGAACTTCCTAGGATTTTCTGTCAAGTCGGTACATAGAATTTTACTTCCGAATTCACTGAACGCTTCACGCATAGCCCTCCTTACGCTAACTTTGACATTGTTTAGCTCCTGTTTGTCTGAGAGGTTTTGGCTGCGTTTAAACTTGGAGTGAAGCTCTCTTTGCTTTCGCAGTAGTTTCCTAACTTTGTTGTTGTACCACGGTGGGTTTTTCCCATCCCTCACAGTTTTAGTCGGCACGTTTCTGTCTAAAACGCATTTTACGATTGCCTTGAACTTTTTCCATAAACACTCAACATTGTCAGTGTCGGAACAGAAATTTTCGTTTTGATCTGTTAGATAGTCTGAAATCTGCCTTCTATTACTCTTGCTAAACAGATAAACCTTCCTCCCTTTTTTTATATTCCTATTAACTTCCATATTCAGGGATGCTGCAACGGCCTTATGATCACTGATTCCCTGTTCTACACATGCAGAGTCGAAAAGTTCGGGTCTGTTTGTTATCAGTAGGTCCAAGATGTTATCTCCACGAGTCGGTTCTCTGTTTAATTGCTCGAGGTAATTTTCGGATAGTTACTCAGTATAATGTCACTCGATGCTCTGTCCCTACCACCCGTCCTAAACATCTGAGTGCCCCAGTCTATATCTGGTAAATTGAAATCTCCACCTAAGACTATTACATGCTGAGAAAATTTATGTGAAATGTATTCCAAATTTTCTCTCAGTTGTTCTGCCACTAATGCTGCTGAGTCGGGAGGTCGGTAAAAGGAGCCAATTATTAACCTAGCTCGGTTGTTGAGTGTAACCTCCACCCATAATAATTCACAGGAACTATCTACTTCTACTTCACTACAGGATAAACTACTACTAACAGCGACGAACATTCCACCATCGGTTGCATGCAATCTATCCTTTCTAAACACCGTCTGTACCTTTGTAAGAATTTCGGCAGAATTTATCTCTGGCTTCAGCCAGCTTTCTGTAGCTATAACGATTTCAGCTTCGGTGCTTTCTATCAGCGCTTGAAGTTCCGGTACTTTACCAACGCAGCTTCGACAGTTGACAATTACAATAGCGATTGCTGATTGGTCCCCGCATGTCCTGACTTTGCCCCGCACCCGTTGAGGCTGTTGCCCTTTCTGTACTTGCCCAAGGCCATCTAACCTAAAAAACCGCCCAGCCCACGCCACACAACCCCTGCTACCCGTGTAGCCGCTTGTTGCGTGTAGTGGACTCCTGACCTATCCAGCGGAACCCGAAACCCCACCACCCTATGGAGAAGTGTTGGAGAAGTATAACATCAAGATAGCGGCATTACAAGAGACTTGGATCCCAGATGATGATGCAATGGAGTCCCAAGGATACCGGGTCTACAAAGGAAAACCAGGTGAAAGAGTGATGAAGACAGTTCCACACTTGGATACTGGCTTTGCTGTACATCACAGAATGGTCAACCATGTTTTAGAATTCACATCCCTCAATGGCAGAAACTCCTCGTTATCCTTGAGGTCCCGCAATAGAGCATTCACAATAGTTAACTTCCATGCACCTAAAAATGACACCAATAGGAAAGATCTGGAAGCAGCAGAATACCACTGGAACACCCTTGAAGAGACCCTAGACAAGATCCCTAACCCCACTTCAACGCACAAATTGGCAAGAAAAAGAAGTACTGCAGGACGGTAGGTGGTTACCTAGCCCACAAGAGGACCAACAGAAATAGCGAGCGCCTCATAGTCTTTGTGACAACTACAACCTGGTGCTAAAATCAACTGTGATCAAGCGACTACCAAGGAGGGCCATGACCTGCAGGAATCCAAATCACAGGCTGGGTGAATTTCAGATAGACCCTGTGGCTATTGAAAAGAGATACCACAAGGAAATACAAAATGTCAAGGTATTGAGGGGAGCAAACCTCGACTCTGACCATTATCTCTCCCTAGTTAAGACCAACCAACAACCATTGAGAAAAGCTCACAATACCCCAAAGGTTTCGAGAATACCAAGGTTAAACACCCACCGGCTGAACGATAAGGATTGCGACTTCCAGACCACACAGAAACAAGGGTGGCCTACTCTTCAAAAGGCTCTACTGGAGGCCGTTCATGAAACTATACCTGCTTCATCGAACAAAGGCAAGCACCCCTGGTGGACAACAGGATGTTATCAAGCTGTAGAGGAAAGGCGGAGAGCCTGGATCAAATGAAATCAGCGCAAAGGTGAGCCCAACCACCAGGTTTTCATGGTGGGAAAAAAAACAGCGAGCATCATCCACAAAACCAAGGGGAACTACAACAAGTCTCAAATAATACTGGCAGAGGAAGACTTCAAGAAGAACAATTCAAGAGATCTCTACAGGCGACTCAAGAAACAGACTACTTCATACACAGCCCCAACCCTACAGCTCAGGGGGCCAGATGGGAAACTCCAAATGAATAACAGGGACTGCACAGAAATGTTCGGGGAATACTTCCAGAAACTCCTCAATGCAGAACAACCGAAAGAGAGACTTTCCTTCACCGAGCCCGCTGTCAGAAACCAGGACCCTATACCACCCATCAGGGAAGAAATGGAGAAGATCATCAAAGACCTTAAGAACAACAAGGCACCAGGTGAAGACAGTATAGTTGCAGAAATGTGGAAGCACGTAGATGATCAGTCCCTGCAGAGTATCACCCAGATCATTCAGGACATTTGGAGAACAGAGGTCTTGGCAGAGGGATGGGCCTCAGCCGTGATCCATCCACTACACAAGAAAGGAAGGAAGACTAACCTCAACGACAGAGGCATCTCCTTGTTGTTTATGACCTACAAGATCTTCTCTAAATCCCTGCAAAATAGTCACCAAACAGCTAGACTCCCAACTAGGTGAATACGAGGCTGGTTTCCGTGCAAGTAGGCCCTGCACAGAACAGATTCAAAACCTCAAGACCAGTCTCTCATATAGGAGCCGAGGGGGACACACCTGGGTAGCCATTGTGGTAGACTTCCAAAAGGCATATGACTCAATAGATCGACAGGCCCTCTTCTCTTCCCCGTGGGAACTAGGCCTAAATGAGAAGACTACCAGACTGGTCCAAGCTACTCAAGTTGAGGGATGAACTCTCCGCGAGCTTTCCCATCCAAACAGGAGTCAGGCAGGGGGATGGGGTCTCTTTCATTCTCTTCATCTGTGTTCTGGCGAAAATCGACGGAGAATGGACTTCCACATTGTCACCAGAAGCACGACTGAAGCATGGGTATAAGAAAGACAACCTCAATGTTCCCTGTCTAGCCTTTGCTGATGATCTCACCCTATTGACCAAGAGCATGGAGGAGGCTACTCACCAACTACTACACTACACTATTACACTACTGCACTACTACAGAGCCTCTGCAGTATTGCGGCAAAAACCAGCTTGAGGGTCAACATACATAAGACTGAGTTCATCACCAATATCAGGCAGGATTCTTGTACAATCCCACTAGGAAAAATTACTATCTGTAAAGTTCCTGCAGTCGAGTACTTGGGAGAATGGATCTCAGCAAGCGAGAGCGAAACCTTGACCATAGACGCCAGGTGCACAAAGTTAGAGAGGGCCTATCATTCCTGTAAGTACATCTATACCTCCAAGTACCTATCCAAGAACATTAAGCTGAAGCACTACAACTCGGTAGTGACACCCTCTGCACTCTATGCCTCTGAGTGCCTCTTGAAGAATCGAAAGGGGCCCCCTCAGGAAACTAAAACTTAAAGACAGGAAGATCCTGTGAAGAATGCTGGGACCCATAAGAGAGGAGACGGTACCTACAGAATCAGGCACAATAACGAGTTCAAGAACATCAGGAACACATAGTTACATGTATGAGGAAAACGCGACTGACCTAAAGGAACATGACCTGCCCGAATCACTCCAGGGTCACCAACAGGATCCTCACAGTGACAAGTAGGGGAAAGGCGCTCAAAGCCAAGTGGATCACCTCTGTTAAAGACAACCGAGAACCGAACTCAGTACCGACAGGCCATTCTGCAGGGAGCCTTCCTTCTGTTTCTCACAAGCAAGAAGTGTACAGGCACCACCAGACCTAAGTGGACGGATGAGAGGAAGCAGGCATACTGGGCCAAGAAAAAGTAGAAGCCCTAGCTAAGAGTTATGACGGGCTCCATGGTCCCTAGTAGGCCGAAACGAATCGGAAAAGTGGAAGGTATTAGACAGTGGTTGTGTTACGGAAAGAACGAAAGCGACAACGGCAGTTTGAGAGAAAGAAAGGGACACAGTGGCAGAGGAACATAGTTGACAGTGACAGAACAGTGGTAGGAAAACAGTGAAGGATACTGAAGGATACAGTGTCAGGGGTCGGGGGGAGATGGGGAACACATAAAGAGAAAGGGGAAGTGAGTGAGGGCCAGTGATAATCAGAGACAGAGTATATGACAATGAAAACGAGAAAAAGAAAGATAGTGAAAGTGAGAAAAGACATCAGCAGTAGGAAGCAAGAAATGAGAATTAGCGTTACGAGAGAGCAAGAGGGAGACAATGACAGGTAGAGGAGACTGTAGTAGTAGGACAGAACGAAGGGGACTGTGGCCGTGACTCAGGAGACAGTGACAGAGACACAAAGAGATAGTGACTGTGCCGAATGTGTGAACTGTGCCGAATGAGTGAGAAAGGGCAACTGGGAGTGGATGACTATAAGCGGCTTACCGCGATGGACTAATGGATGTCAGTGAGTTAAGATGAAAATTTTTAGGGTACTGAGGAAGGTAGAATCAGACAGCTTTTACCCCACTTCTTAGTCAGTGTCATTGAAATAAACGGGGACATATCCGCATTTTTTGTGCTCCAGTACGAGCATTTTTCCGATAGTGTAAATAATACTCCGTTCGTGAATACAATAATTGTAAGATTTTTTTTGTCCTTTCTTGAAAAAATGTCTCCTCTCTTCGTTGCTTTCCATTGTTTGATGTGTGGGTCGATTAAGAACAGTCGTCAAAATCGTAATCAGTCTATCCGCCGAACACACACACCAATCCGAATTGTTTTTGCTTATTTTCTCATTGCGTCTCTTTCGCCAGTTGATGCCTTGTGTTGTCTGCAACTTGAAAAGAGTGATTCTTCCACCTATATTATTCTGTAATTATTCACATTTTCATCTTCTTCATACAGAGAACTTTGTAACAAATGTATAGGCGTTTAGTGATGATGATGAAGTCCCATAATCCTTGACAGAGCGTAGGGGAACGATGCGGGAGACCCGCACCGCCGTACTAGGCAAGGTCCTAGTGGAGGTGGTTTGCCATTGCCTTCCTCTGACCGTAATGGGGATGAATGATGATTATGAAGACGACACAACAACACCCAATTATCTCGAGGCAAGTGAAAATCCATGACCCCGCCGGGAATCGAACCCGTGATCCCGTGCTCGGGAAGTGAGAACGCTACCGCGAGACCACGAGCTGCGGACTTTAGTTATAAAATACAGGTATTTCTATTCTACCATGGAACACCTTTCCTTCTCTTTCATATCCACATAGCCATGTATCTTCGTCAAACTGAACAGATAATTGTTCCACAGGCTCTCAGGAGACGTAAATCTGGTTAAAGTTTGAACTACGAACTAGGGCAGCTTTTCTGTAGTTTAATTTCCTAATGTGCTTTTCGTACTGGGGAACTACGTGTCTCTTTTGGACCAGCCCATATGTAGCCAAATATTTACTGGATGTTTCAAGAGATTCATCCGATTCCACAGCACTGTATGTTACACATGCGGGAAGATAGGAATTTGGGATGGAAGGCGCATTGTATATTTGTGTGAAATAAATGAAAGCACTGATCTACATCTACATGATTATTCTGCAGCTCACACTTGTGCGTTTGGCAGAAGGTGCACGCATGCATTTGAGAGGCGTGCCTTGTAAAAAAAAAAAAAAAAAAGAAAAAGTTTCTTTTCACGAAGTTTGTAGTTCTGTGCATCACTTAAGATCCACCATAGGTTTGTATCTTCCATCACCTATGTGCTATTATCACGTCAAGTCATATCAATATATTTAAACAACCTGTATACGGAGCGGGGTAGCGCAGTGGTTAGCACACTGGACCCGCATTTGGGAGGACGAAGTTCAAAGCCGCTTCCGGCCATTCTGATTTAGGTTTTCCGTGATTTACCTAAACCGCTTAAGGCAAATGCCCAGATGGTTCCTTTGACAGGGCACAACCGACTTTATTCCCCATCCTTCCCTAATCCGATGGGACCGATGACCTCGCTAATTGGTCCCCTCCCCCAAATCAACCAACCAATCAACCAACCAACCAACAACTTGTATTCTGAGCGAGCGGCCGCGAACTTTAAATTAATCTTCTATGTGGGTATATTCGGGAAGCAACCGTACCAAATACATAAAACATTCTTTTAATGCCGGCCGTGGTGGCCGAGCGGTTCTAGGCGCTACAGTCTGGAACCGCGCGACCGCTACGGTCGCAGGTTCGAATCCTGCCTCGGGCATGGATGTGTATGATGTCCTTAGGTTAGTTAGGTTTTAGTAGTTCTAAGTTCTAGGGAACTGATGACCTTAGAAGTTAAGTCCAATAGTGCTCGGAGCCATTTGAACCAACCACTATTTTAATCATCGGACCGTCCCTTACCTATACGTTGTGGGCAACAACCAAAAACAATATTGTCTTTCTGTTCGGACATGAAAAACTGAAAAACATTTCCTTCTCCCAATACACAAATTTTCATATTTTTAACTTTATGAGGACACACGCCTTCGCACTTTATTGTACCGTCAACACTTTGTGACTTCATGTACTGTTAAACACTACCCGTTGCATCTTTATTCTTGGTTTCTCGATGGCTTTCTTTCATGTTCAGATTTGTGTCATCTTTCTGATTTAAATTTTTTATTTTTTGAATTTCACATTTACTATACTGTGTTAATTTCCGTGCTGTTCGTTCTTGACTACTACCGTCTCCTCTTGTGTGTGACTAATAGCAATTTCCTTCACAGTCTCTCAATTTAATTTATATGTGTCCTATATAGTTCTCCTTTTTTCCTTTTATTTCTGAGAATGATATGTCACGAACGTGTCTTGCTCATGTGCCAGCAATTGTCTGTTACGATGGCTCGTGATCACTTTCTGGCTACAAAGCGTTTTTCAACCTTGAAACCACTGGGTTAGCAAAATGCTTGTAAATTCATGGGTACAATTTCCGAGTAACGTGCTTCACTTGCAGCTATAGCGACGTCACTGGGGTGTTCTTAGTCAGATCGCAGGTCCTGACTCTAATCACCTTGACGTTAACTCATGAGTTCCCTCTGCTGTCTGAACTATCATCATCGACGGAGGTAGTAGTTACCTCTCCCACCGCTCCTCTTTCACCGTCTTCCATTGTCCGTTCCTGGTGGCTGAGTGGTCAGCGCGACGGAATGTCCTGCCTAACGGCCAGGGTTCGATTCCCGGCTGGGTCAGAGATTTTCTCCGCTCAGGGACTGGGTGTTGTGTTGTCCTTATCATCCTCATTTCATCCCCGTCGACACATAAGTCGCCGAAGTGGCGTCAACTCTAAAGACTTGCACCAGGCGCACGGTCTATCCGACGGGAGGCCCTAGCCACACGGCATTTCCATTTATCGTCTTCCATTGCGAATTTTATTCAGTGTGTACGAACAAGTCCAAGACACCACCGTGACCAGACATCCACTGTTACTATCGTGAGCAGAGATATACAGGGCGTAATAAAGCGATACTCACAAAGTTGAACGTTTCATATAGGCTACTTGAGAAACAAATTGAGGGTAAGAAGAACTGTCGGAAGTGTGATCCAATGACGGTATAAGGTGTCGGCGACTGCCTGCCAATAAGACACATCTTCGGCAGAAAATATAAGTTTTTAAGCTGAGGAATCACGGACTATGCTTCCTTGCAGGCTACAAGTCTTCGCAAACGAGTTTCGAGGACATCTTCTACTCATCTCAACATTGTCTGACACCGACATCACAGTCAGATGACTAAGTACAGAAACAAACACAACCAATAAGAAATAAACAGTGAACGTCGAAAGAAACGGAGCTTGCACCGTTGAATGCTGTCACAACTCTGCGTGATTGTTCAAATTCTGGTCAGCTGCCAAAGTGGATGCCCAGAGGCAGGCATTGGCCCGTTCTGTACGATCCAGTCACATTAATTGGACTACCGCCTATGTTCGAAGTCAAAGTGCAGTAACGCAGGTGGCTGCATTGGCAGTGGAGGGTGTATAAAGCTTGTGGGAGGGAAAGCGGGAACAATGCAGATGTTGTGCGGAAACGGAGCGATTTATCTGACGTCCAAACGAGCATGATCATTAGCTTTCGGACCAAGGGTGGAAACATTTCCGAAGCGGCTAAGTTTGTAGACTGTTCGCGTGCCGCCGTGGTTAATGTATACCGTGCATGGCAAAATGGCGCTATCCAAAACAAACACCGAGGCAACTGTGTTGCACCACGGGCCATAGAAGACCGGGGTAAACGACGGCTGTGGAGATGTGTACGGGTGAACTGACGTGCAACTGTTGAGCAACTGACCGCCAGGATGAACCAAGGGCACAACAGTATCTCCCCAATGATTGTCGAGCTAACGTTGGTGCGTATGGGCCTCCGTAGCAGGCGCCTGATACATGCACCCATGCTGACTGCCGTTAATCGGCGACGAAGGCTGGAATCTGCACGCCAATACCGCAACTAGACGTCCACTGAGTGGCCCACTCAGATGAATCACGTTTTATGCTCAATCGGACAGATCGCCAATGGTTCGTACAGCGTGAAACGTCTGGAAGCAAACACTGTGCAACAATCATCAAAAAGGTCCAGGGCGGAGGAGAAAGTGTTATGATCTGGAGAATGTTTTCATGGTACTCGCTGGGTGATCTCGTCATTTTGGAAGGCACAGTGCCTCAACACAAGTACGCATCTATCCTTGGGGAGTATATCCATCCCTAGATTCTGTTTATTTTTCGTCGACACGATAGCATCTACCAGCAGGACAACGCAGCGTGTTACACAGCTCGCAGTTTACGTGCGTGGCTCGAACATTACCAGGTTGAGTTTACCGTACTTTCCTGGCCACCAAACTCCCCGGATTTAAACCCAGTAGAAAATAATAATAATGTCGTGTGACTAGGGCCTCCCGTCGGGTAGACCACCCGCCTGGCGCAAGTCTTTCGATTTGACGCCACTTAGGTGACTTGCGCGTCGATGGGAATGAAATGATGATGATTCGGACAACGCAACACCCAGTCCCTGAGCGGAGAAAATCTCCGACCCATCCGGGAATCGAACCCGGGCCCTTAGGATTGACAGTCTGTCGCGCTGACAACTCACCTAATCTGTGGGACCACCTCGATCGGGCAGAACGCGCCATGGATCCTCAATCGAGAAACCTACAGCAGCTGCCTTCGGCACTGGAGGCGTCTTGTCTCCAGAACCTTGTCGGTATCTTTCAAAACTTGACTGACTGACTGTCTTCCTGTACGTCTCGCAGCAGTCCACGCTGCGAAAGGTGGTTATTCAGGTTTCTGACAGGTGGTCACTTTAATGTGGTCGGACAGTGTAACTTAGGCGCTCTGCCGCGTCATTGGATGATGTTTCTAGACATGGAGTCTTATCCTCAGTTTGATCCACAAGACACCCTCTGCAAATTCACAGTTAGTCAAAATCTGATCATTACACTTGGTATATTAGAAATCGGTCTTTTGACTACATACTAGGAAACGGCCGTAGCATTCTTTGGTGTTGGACGCTACAATTGAAACGTCCCCTTTTAACAATTCTACATGACTGTGCTTAAACTGACACACAATATTTTTAGCGCAACGCAATCTGACTTTCAAAGATCCCTGCAAAAGAATGGCCCTGACTAACATTAACCTATACCTTTCACAAATCACTTACCTCACAAAAATCTTCGCTGCTCAAGCTACTGCAATACAGCAAGCGCCACTACTGCCAGCTAAATAAAAGATTCAAACTACTGAAGGCACTAACTACTGATAGGGATAGTTAGCAAATGAAAGATATTAATAGAGAACAAACAATGTATTTACCTTGATATCATCATATATAAATATAGCAGTTCATGACAAATTTCAAAACTCCGCCATCTCTCTCCCCACATCCACCACTGCTGGCGGCTCACCTCCAACTGCGCAACGCTACGCGCTGTTCACATCTAGCTGCCGCTGCCCAACACTACAATGGCGAGCATTACAACAATGCAAAGCAGCCACAGACTGCACACAGCACAGCCAGTGATTTTCATACAGAGGTGGCGGTACCAATAAAAAAACCTAAACAGCCTACTTACATAGCCCCCATGCTCCCCACAAAAAATTTTACAAATTTTTTTGGGCACTGGCCAATACATATTAGTTAAAATTTTTTTCACAATTACAATAACAAAGAAATCAAAGGCACACACTTATTCATACAATGTTGGTCAAAAGCTAAAATTTTCTCACAGTCCATAAAGACAGTCCTGATTCATCACAGTAAAATTACAGTGTTTTTCTTTTTTTTCAAAGTCTGAACAGTAAAAGAGAATGCACACAGAAGTAGTGGATTTCCATGCAGTCTTGAAGAAGTAGTGTCCTTCCATCAGAAAGAGAGTGCTGACTCTTGACATGCTGACAGGTAATGGGCCACAACATAGCAAACCCACAGCAGAGTCATTCGACGTTTTGAAGAGTATTGGTAGGTCATCACAGAGCAGACCCACTGTAGTCCTGGTAGAGATTACGGTATTGGTGGGCCACCAGAGGTGCAGACCCACTGCAGTCCGTGTAGAGATGATGGTATTGATGGTTGATGTAGACCCACTGTAGTCCTTGTAGAGAAAGCCAACAGCCATCTGTTGTGACTGTGCAGGTGCACAATCACCATTGAAGAGTCTTGCGGATAATATAGCAAGTCCATAACCACCACTTGTGCACTCACAAAGTTTTTGGAATTGTCCTTAGAACCAGCAATGCTGTTATCCAGTCCCTTGCTGAATTATTAACACACGTGCAAACACTAACAGTCCCAACTTCTCACATATTGTCCATATACGATGACCAACAGAAACGTGTGCAGTGAAATGTAACTAACAAGTTAATAATATCATGAACTGGTGACAATTACAATTTTATAACATAAGAATACAATAAAGGTACAAAATACATCATTAAAAACATAACAATATAGATAACATTTGTAGTACAGGCTTTACAAAAGAATAGAAATAGACATATACGTCAGTGTTACAGGAATTATGACATGAGTACATACATAAAAGATCAGAATAACTTTCGAAACATCAACTTCACACATGAGCATTTAAACAGAATGAATAATGTCTAACATCTTTACAAAGTAAATAACATATTATTAATGCCAATTATATTTGAGGATAACAGTATTCCTCATCATAGTGAATGTAGCTTAGTATTAGAAGAGAAAAAAATTCTATGAAACAGTACACAGAGACAGGAAGAAAACAAATACACAAGGGTACACAAACACATAGTGGGATAACACCAATAGGAAAGGATAGGGTTCGTTTTCAGTGTAACATTTGGTACTGCAGTCCAACCCAAAACTTCATATATCTTTCCTCTTATTTCATCCTTTGTTTCCACCAAAAAAATTCTATCTAAGCATGCTTTCTGTATTTATATGTTCACACATTTCTCACCTCAACATTCATTTCCAAGAAAATCCTACCTAAACCTGTTTTCTGTACTTTTTTTTGTATAACTTCTCAATGCATTCTTTACCTATTCTCCATAGTCAGTTTCTTATATAGTCTACCCCCTCTTAAGCTAACTTAAATCTACTGAGCTCAGATGCTAAACTGAGGAACGAGGCAATGCAACAGCACAAAACAACACAAACAGCAATGAGAAAAAAAAATGGAAAATCGCAAAGCAAGCTACAGTAAATCTAAATTACCAAGCAATTCAACATTACAACTAATATGAGGCAATGCGCAGCAAACAAAAAAATAAATCTGGCTTATCAGAGTAACACAAATTAAAGTTCAGTAGCACTATGCCTGGCAAACAGCAGCTTATATCTAAACATGACATAGCTCAAGCAGAAAAATATTACAGTAAAAACAACAATGCAGATAAGGGAAATGTATATTCACATCTTAATGTCTATGTAATTAAAGTGGTGCACCACAACAACTGATAGTAAAAAGAAATATTACCATGTACTTGAAAAGAAAATTATGTGTTACTGTTACTAGTTCCTTCTTATTGTTCTTTCCTTTCCAAGTGCTCCTTTTTTAAAGAATGTTGTTGTTGTTGTGGTCTTCAGTCCTGAGACTGGTTTGATGCAGCTCTCCATGCTACTCTATCCTGTGCAAGCTTTTTCATCTCCCAGTACCTACTGCAACCCACATCCTTCTGAATCTGCTTAGTGTATTCATCTCTTGGTCTCCCTCTACGATTTTTACCCTCCACGCTGCCCTCCAATACTAAATTGGTGATCCCTTGATGCCTCAGAACATGTCCTACCAACCGATCCCTTCTTCTGGTCAAGTTGTGCCACAAACTTCTCATCTCCCCAATCCTATTCAATACTTCCTCATTAGTTATGTGATCTACCCATCTAATCTTCAGCATTCTTCTGTAGCACCACATTTCGAAAGCTTCTATTCTCTTCTTGTCCAAACTATTTATCGTCCATGTTTCACTTCCATACATGGCTACACTCCATACGAATACTTTCAGAAATGACTTCCTGACACTCAAATCAATACTGGATGTTAACAAATTCCTGTTCTTCAGAAACGCTTTCCTTGCCATTGCCAGCCTACATTTTATATCCTCTCTACTTCGACCATCATCAGTTATTTTGCTCCCCAAATAGCAAAACTCCTTTACTCCTTTAAGTGCCTCATTTCCTAATCTAATTCCCTCAGCATCACCCGACTTAATTAGACTACATTCCATTATCCTTGTTTTGCTTTTGTTGATGTTCATCTTATATCCTCCTTTCAAGACACTGTCCATTCCATTCATCTGCTCTTCCAAGTCCTTTGCTGTCTCTGACAGAATTACAATGTCATCGGCGAACCTCAAATTTTTATTTCTTCTCCATGAATTTTAATACCTACTCCGAATTTTTCTTTTGTTTCCTTTACTGCTTGCTCAATATACAGATTGAACAACATCGGGGAGAGGCTACAACCCTGTCTCACTCCTTTCCCAACCACTGCTTCCCTTTCATGTCCCTCGACTCTTATAACTGCCATCTGGTTTCTGTACAAATTGTAAATAGCCTTTCGCTCCCTGTATTTTACCCCTGCCACCTTTAGAATTTGAAAGAGAGTATTCCAGTCAACATTGTCAAAAGCTTTCTCTAAGTCTACAAATGCTAGAAACGTAGGTTTGCCTTTCCTTAATCTTTCTTCTAAGATAAGTCGTAAGGTCAGTATTGCCTCACGTGTTCCAGTGTTTCTACGGAATCCAAACTGATCTTCCCCGAGGTTGGCTTCTACTAGTTTTTCCATTCGTCTGTAAAGAAGTCGTGTTAGTATTTTGCAACTGTGGCTTATTAAGCTGATAGTTCGGTATTTTCACATCTGTCAACACCTGCTTTTTTGGGATTGGAATTATTATATTCTTCTTGATGTCTGAGGGTATTTCGCCTGTTTCATACATCTTGCTCACCAGATGGTAGAGTTTTGTCAGGACTGGCTCTCCCACTGCCGTCAGTAGTTCCAATGGAATATTGTCTACTCCGGGGGCCTTGTTTCGACTCAGGTCTTTCAGTGCTCTGTCAAACTCTTCACGCAGTATCATATCTCCCATTTCATCTTCATCTACATCCTCTTCCATTTCCATAATATTGTCCTCAAGTACATCGCCCTTGTATAGACCCTCTATATACTCCTTCCACCTTTCTGCTTTCCCTTCTTTGCTTAGAACTGGGTTTCCATCTGAGCTCTTGATATTCTTACAAGTGGTTCTCTTATCTCCAAAGGTCTCTTTAATTTTCCTGTAGGCGGTATCTATCTTACCCCTAGTGAGATAGGCCTCTACATCCTTACATTTGTCCTCTAGCCATCCCTGCTTAGCCATTTTGCATTTCCTGTCGATCTCATTTTTGAGACGTTTGTATTCCTTTTTGCCTGCTTCATTTACTGCATTTTTATATTTTCTCCTTTCATCAGTTAAATTCAATATTTCTTCTGTTACCCAAGGATTTCTACTAGCCCTCGTCTTTTTACCTACTTGTTCCTCTGCTGCCTTCACTACTTCATCCCTCAAAGCTACCCATTCTTCTTCTACTGTATTTATTTCCCCCATTCCTGTCAATTGCTCCCTTATGCTCTCCCTGAATCTCTGTACAACCTCTAGTTCTTTTAGTTTATCCAGGTCCCATCTCCTTAAATTCCCACCTTTTTGCAGTTTCTTCAGTTTTAATCTACAGGTCATAACCAATAGATTGTGGTCAGAGTCCACATCTGCCCCTGGAAATGTCTTACAATTTATTACCTGGTTCCTAAATCTCTGTCTTACCATTATATAATCTATCTGATACCTTTTGTGGATCATAAAATAATTATTTAATAGATCTGTTGACAGAAAGTGTTCACATTAGCAAATGCATCTAAGTTTATTTTATAAAACTAATGCTGTAACACAGCTGGAAAACAGATGTCAAATGAAATAAGCAATTACGCAAACCAAAGCATAAAAACATCATTCAATAGTCATGTGGCATTTCGTAAGTCAGTAGCTCTCAACTCTCATAGAAAGACACTTGTCATAATCAGGTGTGCAGATGTACGAATATTTCCCATCAATTCATAAGCATTGCAGTAATTAGCACAAAGTACGAGTAATCATATGTTTTCAGGTAATGAGCGTGTAATATTTGCGATGCTTTCTACAAAGGAATGTCAATAGCAAGGTTAATGGAAGTAATGAGGGTGTCGCATTTGCAATATTTTCTCTAAAGGAATGTCAATGGCGAGGATAAAGGCCTGCCTTTTTTCCTTTTTTTTTTTTTCTACCTGTGCTTCCGGAAAGGCACACCCTAATGGCTTGTTCTCCAGGTGTTTGACACAGCTGCATGCCCACAACGCATTACGTGCAGGTGGTCACTTAACTTTCTTACGGAAATATTTACGACACCAGTTTCCGCTACAGTGACAGTCTCACATAAAAATATTTCACAGGTCAAGAATCAGCGTTGCAAATCTGTAGAAAGAAAATCCTATAAATATAAGTGTCCAAATAAAATATTCGTCAGCATTGTGTTACAGTCACGCATTTACGCACATTTCATAACTCTTAAAGCACGATTCTTGGTTTCCAACATACTTCTTATTCCTCATATACGGTAGCATCATCTTATTGATCATAAACATATCTCACCAGCATAGTACACATCGTCGTCGTAATAATAACATCATAACACCTCAGTCAAATCTCAAAAACGTCGTAGCTTTCTGCAATAATTTCAAAACTTAAAAAAATTCTCTGCTCATTTCAATAGTGTCATCTACCTCAAACGTACTTTAAAATCATGCTTCCTTACCAAATATATCATTCAAAGCTCTCATAGTATCACAATGGTTCCGAAAAAATATGAGCATTTGACAAAATACAGTTTCATAAGTGTGAAGTTACCCAACTGTGTATTGCGTAAACATGTGTCACTGATGTAGTAAAAAAAATGTTTATCTCTCAGTTAAATGATCAGATAGCTGTGTAATTTGTGTGTTAGAGAAATATGGTACCGATGTGTAAAGTTGTATAAGCAAATACCATATTAGCTAGGGTTCCTTGTGGTTGCCACACACATGGTACACAAAGTAAGCGTGTACCCCCCTGAGGATTAATGTAATTATACCCTCAGGTGTTACAGATTACAGCAATGGAATGAAATGTATCACGGAAAACTTTCTTTGTATCATTGTACTCCAAATATCTTTAAAAATAAGTATTTTAAGTACAAAATCAATCACTCAAATACGTGTCCCGTAGCGCTAAATGTGCGTCTTGTTGCAACATAATCTCTGTGGAAGTGTCGTAGTTATTTTCCTCCGAAAGCTAAGTTCTGCAGAAGTCAATGTACTTACCTCATGATAAACAAAAGTGAAATGCTTTATGTATAGATATCTTAGTTATTACGCTTATTGCCATGATGAAGAAAGTACTGTGCTGTAACGTATTGTTGTGCTGCGGAAAAGGCAATCTCATTGTAGCTATACCACAAAAGTTACTACTAAAACATGTTTTACTTTGCAGAATAAAACAGAAAAACTGTGCAGAAATAAAACAGAAACACTACAAAAGCAACATTGTAAATTGTCACTCATTAGAAGCATCGTGATAAAACCGTGTAGTTGTCACTTAAACTAACCACTGTGTCGTCTGGTATCTCACAGAAAGTACATTAAACCCAGAATGTATTTTCAAGTAAACCAAAATGTTGCATTAAAATCTCATTAGCAGTACCAGTATGTGTCCTAAGTATGTAAGCCTGATAGTCATTACGTAGTCGTGCAACTAACAAGCAAGAATGTACAAATGCAACACTGTGTAGTCTGTTCACTATAACAATGCATTCGTAATTTCTATTTAAATAAGTTCTCTTGGTTCTTTACTGGATATTTAACTTCAAACATTGTTGCATGTTAACAGATTCTAAGTCTGACAAGCGTACTAGTAATGTAAAGTGAAAAGTTTTATGGCAATGACAAAGTTAAAAAGCAGATTATCTTTCAATAAACGGTTTTACATGTGAAACCTGGTGTAAACCTTTACTCTTCATAGTACTCAGAGTTTGAACTTGAATGCAATTGTCATGCGGTATACGTTGGTAAAGAATACTGGAATTTTTCTCGAGGTTAGCGTCTATGTTATTTTTCTCTGAGCCACCTGGCGCACGCGGCTGCCTGCTGTGCGAGTCATTGTCTGTCTCTTTGTTGGCGCGCGTCGTTATTGGGATTAGGAGACCTAACTTCTACGAATTCGCCTTGCCGAGAGGGCCCAGCTCTGTTAGAATCCCGGCAGTTCTGATGAAATTGATGTCTGTCGTTATGATTATATCGTCTGTCGTCATGTTGGTAGATTCCGTAGTTTCTTCCTTGTCGGTCACGTGGTGGAGAATTTCTCCCTGAATCGTAACTCTGCGCTGAACTGTTGCGTCTGAAGTTATTCTGTCTCCCCTGGTAATAATAGTTCTGGTTGTCATATTGTCTATTTCTATGATTGTCTCTGTCATATTCATTACTATGGAAATGCGATCTTTCTCTGTAACTATTATTACTCTGCCAGTGGTTGTCATATGGGTGGTGTCTGTTTTGGTCACGATTTGCGTTGTAAGAATAGCCTTGTCGTGTCCACTTATTATTTCTTTCATCGCGGAATTGCGACGGATGTGATCTGTAATTGTTGTGCTCCTGCGTTCCGCGATTGTCAGTGTCAATTTCCAGTTCTTGTAAGAGTCCTTGAAATGCTTCAATGTCGTCTTTGCAACGTCCTGCCAAAATAATATGTCGTAACTGTTCAGGCAGTTTGATTAAGCAAATGCGGATGAGTTCTGAGGGGCTGTATGGGTTTGAAAGATATTGATTCTTATGCAACATGTCTTCAAAATATTTCATAAGACTGGAAATTTCAGATTATTCGAAACGTTTCATCATTATGATGCTATGTTTTACTCGGTCTTGTGTGGCTTGAGACCAATATGCTGAGAGGAAGGCATGGTAAAATTCTCCTTCACTGTGGCAATCGTGAATTACCGATCGCATTCTTACAGCTGGTTCATTCTCCAAGTAGCCACACATAAATTCTAATCTGTGTTCTAACGACCAGTTGGGAGGAAAACAATGAGAGAATTGATGGAGCCATGCTTGTGGATGAATGTCGTTGCCAGAATTCTTAAATGTTTTGAATTTACGTGTAGTAATGAACAGCTTATAGTCAAAATCATCATGTCGGCAAGTCGCATGTCGGTCATTGTTACGTCGTTTCGGCGGTTCCATCTGAAAATTCGGCGTACCTTGCCAACTTCTTTTACAATTTCCGAAGTGCCCTGTGTTGTTATTTTGTGTCTGTTCCGTATTTCTATGTCCCTCTTCCCGTATTGCGGCGCGAGTGTCCTCTGAAATACGTAATTCTTGTACTACTTGTGCCAACTGATCTTGCACTTCCCGGATTTCTCTTTCGTACTGTGTATTGATTTGATTATGATTTTGTTTGAATTTTCTAATTTGTTCATACTCTTCAGTGTCCGTGAAGGCTACAGGTGTTGTGTCATTCAGATCATCATCTACCTTTGTAGATAAGTTAGTGAACTGATCTGAAAGTTCGGCTACTTTATCCGATAGTGAAATCATTTCCTCTGTATGTTTTTCTGAACCAAGTTTCAGAGTGTCCATTTGTGTTGAAATCGTATCTACTGTGTCCTTTAAGTTTTCCTGAGTTTTTGCAAGTTGCATAACCGTATCGGTAGATGCACCTGAGTCAAATTTTGCTTGCAAGGTCTCATGATTTTCATGAACAATAGTTTGCAGTTCTTTTATGGCTGCTTCGTGATTCTGTAGTGCATTTTCATGACGCGAAAAAATAGGTTGGAAATGCTCACAAATTTGTGTTTTTACGTCATTACAGACTTTTTGACATTTCAATTCAATGTGATGTAACTCAGTAGTTAAATCCTCACGTGTTTGTTCAAGAGTTTGCTCCAATGAGTCTAACTTTTGAAGATTTTGTTCCATTGCGTCTAACTTTTTAAGATTTTGTTCCATTGTGTCTAACTTTTGCAGCTTTTGCTGTGTTTGTCTCTGATTTTGTTCCATTTGTTGCATTAGTTGTAATAACAATGCATTAGTGTCTGGAATCTGTTCCTCTACTCTTTTCGGCAGTGCATTTGCACCGGCAACATTCACATTTTGACAAGCTGAAAATGTGTCTTGACTTATTTGAGAAAACGGTGAGGACGCAAAACCTGAATCTACTAATTTGTAAAATTGTGTCCTGTCATTTCGGATTCCTGAGGCGAGCTGTTGCCGACCGATCGATCGATAATGCTTCCCTGTTCACTACCTGTTTCACTGTCTACACCATTATTTACCGCCCGCTCCATTTCCCTATGCACAGTTACCAAATTACTACTTGGAACGTCTGTTAATTCACTACACAGTGGTGCTGATAAGCCACGCTCGTCGTCACTATTATTTCTCAGTTCACTTTGGAGCCTAGTGTTACGTTTTTCACACGCCATTATTGTCACAGTATTTCACACGACAACACAGAAGAACACAATTTGAAGAGCAAAAATAGGGGAACACATTAACATAGCACTGAAAATAATATCTAGTTAATTGCAGCTGCGAAATACTTGGTGCAAATCTACATGCATGCCACAACTGTTTTACTGTACAACAATGAAAGACTGCAAATACAAAGGAGATTTTCTCTACAATTACGCGCTAGCAATAAACAAAATCTACACTAATTACACAAACTACAAGAAAAAAAAATCAGAAGATTCCAGTGAGGTATCCTCGGCTAAGGGTCGACATATGAAACGTCCCCTTTAGAAAAATTACAAATGACTGTGCTTAAACTGACACACAATATTTTTAGCGCAACGCAATCTGACTTTCAAAGATCCCTGCAAAAGAATGGCCCTGACTAACATTAACCTATACCTTTCACAAATCACTTACCTCACAAAAATCTTCGCTGCTCAAGCTACTGCAATACAGCGAGCGCCACTACTGCCAGCTAAATAAAAGATTCAAACTACTGAAGGCACTAACTACTGATAGGGATAGTTAGCAAATGAAAGATATTAATAGAGAACAAACAATGTATTTACCTTGATATCATCATATATAAATATAGCAGTTCATGACAAATTTCAAAACTTCGCCATCTCTCTCCCCACATCCACCACTGCTGGCGGCTCACCTCCAACTGCGCAACGCTACGCGCTGTTCACATCTAGCTGCCGCTGCCCAACACTACAATGGCGAGTATTACAACAATGCAAAGCAGCCACAGACTGCACACAGCACAGCCAGTGATTTTCATACAGAGGTGGCGTTACCAATAAAAAAACCTAAACAGCCTACTTACACAATGAAGGGCATGTGGTCGTCAGACGTCGCTTCCTGTCGTTAATGTGAGATTTTACAATGCACGTTCATTACTTGTCCTTCGAGATTAGGCCTGAACTTTCAGCTCCGTCGTACACACTAGGCTGATCACAAGCCATTCAAGTCCTCTCATAAAATGATAATCATTGGTAGTAACAAGAAACGAACGCATGTCATGCTCCCCCCCTTCCACCCCCTCACCAGTATTACGCCTAATAAATAATACTCCGTTACTCAGTGGTGTATTGTGATTGTAGCTAAAACTATTTACAAAAGAAAAAGACTCTAAGTACAATGGGACTTGACATCTGAGGTCATCAGTCCCCTAGACTTAGAACTACTTAAACCTAACTAATCTAAGGACATCACACACATCCATGCCCGAGGCAGGATTCGAACCTGTGACCGTAGAAGCAGCGCGGTTCCGGACTGAAGCGCCTAGAACCGCTCGGCCTCAGCGCCCGGCAAAACTAGTTGCAGTTTTGCGAGAAAAATGTAAAACGAGTCTGACGTCTCTTCTCGTAGCATTTATAGGTTAGCTGAAGCGAAGGAAGATGGTTTGTATAGACTGAAACGGAATATCACTTTCGTGAAGTAGCCTGCAAAGAGAAGTTGGAGTGAAAATTTCTCTGTCAGTGAAAGAGATCAATGTAATTGGTACAGTGATTCTTTAGTGGTTACATTCCTGCCACTCCCTCACATGCGTAGTTCTAGAAATATCTATTTACGGCTGCTATAACCTATTCATTGAACTCTAAATTGTTTCCTACATCAGTTTTACTCAGTTCTAAGAATGAGTGGGAGTGAGTGGGTCAAAATGTCCAAACGAAAAATGATTTATTGTTTTCCATTGCTGAACATAACGAATTAATTTTTCATGCATTTGTTTCAGATGACTTTAGTATTATTTGCTAATTATCGTAATTATCTATACAAAGAAATCAGTAATGAGGAGTCCTTTCGATTCTCAGAAAATAGTGGTCATAACTGTTTCGGCTGATCAGTTTGCCTTTTCTGGTCAACGGCTATAGAGTTCCCATCACTACTTGAATTGCTGTTTTCTTTCTGGCGACAAATGGTTATCCGAAGTATCCCGTACGGAAATAATTTGGCGTGGACAGTCAGCAGCAGCAGCATACCATACAAAGCTCTCTCATTAGTTAATTCATTCATCTAACGTGTACTGTAGTTATTTTTTTTTTTGATCGTGCCAGCTATTTCACATTTATTCCTCAGTCCTACAGTATTACATTGCTCTGTCTCCATGATTTCGTATATTCTGTACGTTCTTCACCTCGACCATCGTCAAAAGATGTTAGACCAGTTTAAATTCAGCCGCTTATTTCCTAATTGCTGAAAACAGGGGTACAGAGTCTGTAAGAACATTAACTAACTGTGGATTAATTTACGTTGGCGATAACAAAAGCAAAAAATTTTTGGACGTTACAGATTGAGTTTATTTATTTGAACGAGAGACGCACTTAATTTCTATTATAAAAAGTCATGTACATGAAATCATTTTGGGATCAGGTTTGTACTTGACTCATGTTAAGCGCAACATGTGCCAGCGTAGCGAACATTTCAGAGGTGTCAAAGCCATCTTTATGTCAGGCGAGAGATTTTCAACTAGCCCACGCAAAAAATTACGAAAACATCGTGCAAGGATCGCTCAACGTCAGAACAGAAAAGAAAGTTTTTTAATAAACTGAGAAGGATCTAAACTTGGGTGTAAAAGTGACGTTCCCGCTTACCAAGATAAGGACGCGAGGTGCGAATAGCGTAGGAGCTGTGGTGGGCCGTAACCGCTGCCAGTCCATAATTAAGGTACCTAAGAGCGCGATGCATCCAGTGGTTCTCATTTACGTGCCCTTCAGTATACTTCATGTTCTATTAAGTTTTGAGGTGGTGGACTGTCTCGAAATGTCTTCAAGGGAAACATAGGGTTGCTGAACGTGTGGAGCTCTGACTGTTGGAACATTAATTTTGTAACAAGTGCAGACAATTCCAGTAACATTCCTCTGACTCGAGCGAGGCTGCAGCTAGAGTGCTGGCCCACTTGGGAAAAACGCCTTGTGTTGTGTTGCGAAAGTTTTCCATATTTGGAGAGGTGGTAGTAAGGACGTAATTCAAGGAAAAAGTCCAGTATACATAGGCTCTATAATACGTAGCTTAATAGCTATGAGCACTTGTTCATCGTCGCTACTGTGAAACACCTCTTCTGTTGCACGATCTTTGCTATTACGAACGACTTACAGAATGCAGTAAAAAAATGAATTAATAAAATGGGAACACATTATACTTTTACAGTAAAACTGAAGAGAGTCTGATGTAATCTCCTTGCTATTACGTACGACCTGCACTTGCAAGCCATCACTAAAGGAGGTGCATTCGGAAGGACGACGGTTCAATCCCGCGTCCGGCCATCCTGATTTAGGTTTTCCGTGATTTCCCTAAAATCACTCCAGGCAAATGCCGGGATGGTTCCTCTGAAAGGGCACGGCCGACTTCCTTCCCCATCCTTCCCTAATCCGATGAGACCGATGACCACGCTGTCTGGTCTCCTTCCCCAAAACCAACCAACCAACCAACTAAAGGAGGTGCTCAAAATGGCGCCCATTCATAGTATGGAATTCACACAGTCTCTCGAAAACTCCAGGATGGTCACGAGTGCGCTTATAGGCATTGTTTACGCTTTGCTGTAGCGTATATGCATCATCAGTAGGGACTGCATGCAACAAAGATTTAAAGCACAACAAAATGTCCAAGCGGTTAAGATCGGTGGAAAGAGGTGACCACAATTCTGGACCACTACTAAGATCAGGAGAAGGAGCTGACCACTGTTCTGGACCACCCCTACTAATCAGTTGGCAATAAAATGTATGTGTGAGGTGTTCTCGGATATTTCGGAGACGATGGGCTGGTGCTTCTTCATGCATGAACAACAACTCCAGCGTTGATGGAAAGGTACCTCCTCTAGCAGGACGGGCAAATGGTTTAATAGCAACTGAAGATACCTTACACCAACCAACCTTTCCGATATTAAGTACGGTCCTGTTAATCTTGCGCCAATAACTCCTGTCCATATACTAATTGAAGACTGGCGCTGATGCTAGTGGATTTTCTTCAGCCCACACATATTGGTTAAGAAAACTGACACCCTCATCTCACGTGAAACAAGACTCGTCTGTTCTTGTTTATTGTGAAAAGTGGATCTTCACGATATCTTTTTTATAATACAGTAAGATGGTTTGTGAGAGAACTGTTACGGATGCTACATACAGTTCATCAGAAGGAGTAGCACAATGGACCTCTTCGTCTATGAATTCCGTTAGGGTATTCCTTTCTTTTGCAGAATGTTTCTCACCATATCTTCTGAAAGACCATTGACAGAACTACATTCTGGCAAGCTCATCTTGTGTAATTCTCAGACTCATAGTAATATTCAGTAACTTTCAAAGAGGTAATAGTCAGTGTTTCATTAATTAGCTGTGCCACTATCCGCCATTGTTGGAGCTATGGAGCCAAAGGCTGCTAGTTCCTGGATAGGATGACTGAATAACTGAGCTGCAATAACCAGGTAAATTCCGTTTACATCACTTCGAACAAAGAACGATAAACTCTCCACAAATTGGATAAAAATAATGGGTCTTGTCCTTCTCCAACCTTTATTCAAACCACCAGCACACCATAAAATCTCACTCTATAAGCAAACAAAATTTTGTGACCATATTCATTGATTTTTTTCTGAATATACAAATAAACAAATAACTATTAGCTCTTTACAGGTTACTGAATATTGAGACGAGCCTAATAAATGCAAAAATAAAAAATAAAAAATGTATGCCCTAATAAAATTCATAGCTGGATAAGAAGTTCGTTGTACTTTCCCTTTCTAACTGTACGAGATGCATTCAACAAGTCATGCAACACATTTTTCCTCTCTGTCGATTTCGGTTGAATAATTTGGTATTTGTTGTGGGACATCGTGGAATATTTTCGTTTCATCCCCTATAGATTCATGATATTCCAATAGATGGCAGCTATGTATGTAGCCTTCAAAATATCATCTGTAACAGAGTCGCATTTCAAGCAGAGAGCTGCCATTGAATTTCTTTTGGCGGAGAACTAGGACATCGCAGATATTCATAGCCGCTTGCAAACGTCTACGGAGACATGGCAGTCAACAAAAGTAAGGTTAGTCGTTGGGTGGGGCATCTGTCATCTCCGAGACAAGGTCTCGCAAACCTGTCCGATCTGCCATTTGCTGGATGGCCGCACACAGCTGTGAGTTCTGCAACGTCGGAATGTGTGGACACACTCATTCGAGGTGTAAGGTGGCAGCATGAATGAATGTTAATTTCGCACCTCACATGAGATTTTATACGTCATAACAAGCAGATGCATATGTTACCTGACGTACTTCGGTGATAGTGAGCAGATTTGCCTATCAAAATTTACAATATGCAATGCAAAGATGTATGACACTCGATTTGACGGTATTTACACACTGAATCCAAGCCCTGCACGTCAATGAGCAAAAGGTGAAAAAAGCTGCTGGGAGAAACGCTTTTGTTTGGGAAAGGCTCGAGTTGCGCAGCCACGGGCCGAATACAACAAAAGGCATCTAACAGAGGTCGGTGAGCCACGGCGAGAGAGACAATGAATGCACCAGGCAATACATCGAAGGGAGCAGATAATGGCCCAGCGCTGCTTGGGACGGAGAAATTCTTTAGAGAATTGCCTTGGGGAATTTCCAGATGGATACAAACAGGCCTGAGATGCAGTTAAAAGAGAGTCCATTTACTGATCACGTGAAAGGTCTGTGGTCCTCTTGTGATGTATGTGTGTAACTTTCAGGCGTCAGGCGTTACTTTCAGGTGCCAGGAGCAGGCACAAGATGTCCGATTGGCTGAAATAAACTCAGAAGGAGCAGAAGTGGCGATATTATGGCTCAGTTTAAAGGTCTGCCGTTTGCGATTGGCGAGGGTAGTTCCCATGAGATGAAAGGATGCTCCCATTGGTCTGAATAGGCTGTGACGCGGAGCAAGAAAGGACACAGGAGGGGGACAGTTTGCTACGAAAGACAGAATACCGAAAACTTCGGGGACTCTCCTCTGAACAGTGTCAAGTGTGGAACAGGACACCTCACGCTCTGCACAACGCCAAAAGAGGAATTTTGTGTGAACACTGTGTTCACTTTGGCTGACATTCAACCTGAAATTGGCTGAAGAGTCGTTGAGCTCCGATTGCAGAGAAACGAAACAGCGACGCAGTTAATCGTTCTTGCGAGAACTGAGAGGGCGTTGAAGTACACACACTGCTCCATCTATGCACGTGTATATCGCCATATTTTCCAGACTAACCATGAGTGCATGTTTTCTCGGCTAACGAGAAACATAGGGCAGTTTCAGCTGATAAAGTCAGTAAAGATTTTGATTAGCTTTTTATAGGAATTTCAGAGGGCGAGAACAGCCATGGAGCCAAAAACGCGTCGCAGCTAAAGGTAAATGCCACTTGCAGAGATGTAAAATTATGAGATCAACAGCTTACATCCACTGCGAACATGAGCAACCTTGAGTAATCTTTTGGATATCTTGTCACTAAAACTAACCATCCTCCGTAGACTTGATTGTCATCCTGAATAGTACCAAACTTAGAATCGGAATCGGATGATTTGACATAATGTTGGCCAACGCAGACAGTGCTTCACTGTCTAGATGAAAGAAAAATCTTGTAGAGAACCTTCTATTTAAATTTGATATTGTTGTGTTCAGTGTTATTTCTGCCAATCAGGACGTAATACGTTATCTTGACAATTGTCCAGAAGATGTCATGTCACAATCTACGAAAAACCAGTGCTCTTCTTTGACAACAATACGGAAATTAAACAAATTGTGTACAGCTAAGCTCTGATGTGCACTGTCGTATAATAAGGGTCCACTCGTACCCCCAGTAATTTATTCTAGTGATGCTAACACTGCTGAGGTCTGACGAACGTGAAAAGGAGTGGGGTGTCAGAAAGGTGATTAGTGGATGACAAACACCTCGCTGCTGAACTGGACGTCTATGTTGGTAGTTCTGACACATTCCTCCACGAGCGGAAGTGCTTACACGTGTGTGCCCTCTAGGTTATTCGCCGCCTAACAGAACAACATAAAGGCCAACGAAAGAGCATCTGTGCGGAATTGCTTACACGTTACGAGGCTTATAGTGGCAATTATTTTTCGAACCTCATCATAGGCGATGAAACATGGTTTCATCACTTCGAACCGGAAAGAAAACTGCAGTCCGTGGAGTGACGCCACACCAGCACTCCTCTGAAGAAAACATTCAAAGCCGCACCCACAGTTGTAAAGTTTTGTTGACGGTCTTCTGAGACTCTGTAGGGATTATTCTGTTTGCTGTCCTCGCTCATAGTGCAATGGTCAACTCTGAAGTGTATTGTGCAAACTTCAGGAAATTGAAGAAACGACTTCAGCGTGTTCATCACCACAAAAATGCAAATGAACTTCATGTCCGTGACAACGCAATTCCTCACACAAGTCTGCAAATCCACGAGGAGCTCAGAATGTTTCACTGTATTCTTCTTCCTCATTCACCCTACAGCCAGGACCTTGCACTTCCGACTTCCATCTGCTCGACCTATGAAGGATGCACTCCACGGGACGTTGTACTTGGATGATGGGGAGATCATTGATGCAGTAAGATGTTGGGTCCTACGTTGACCAGTATTGCAAGTCCTCCCAGTAAGGTGGAGTAAGGCCGTCGCATTGAACGGAGATTATGTTGAAAAATAGGGTTTTGTAGCCAAAAGAGTGGGGAACAATATGGTTTGTTGGAGTCCTGAATAAAACTAACCATCTTTAATTAAAAAATATGTTCACTCACTCACATGAACACCCAACGCATCTAGCATCTGTAACAGTTCTCTCACTGACAGTTTATTAGAATATTCCATGCCTGAGGCACGCTTCATTACATCTTTATATTTCTGACATTTAACTCTCAGAAGCACTTTACAAAGGTTATCCTTACTAGAAGTCAGACAGTTGAGGCTTTCCGAAAAACAAAACCATGATCTGTAAGTTGTGGTAATGATTTACTACAGTGAAGTCGCTGCTGGTGTTAAGCGGATTTTTCAGTCAGCCTGTGCTTTGAAATAGAGAACTCCTCATTACAAGCACTCTTAATGAACAGTTTCTCAGATGAAACATCTAAAAATAGTTCTTGTGCAACATCAACCACAGCGAACCTCTTAGACGTCTGTCATTTGTTAGAATCTACAGAAAACTGTTCGGTGCAATGACAGGGCCAACTCTGTACGTGCGTGGTTATTGTCCCAAAAACCCGATGTGCAAAACTGTTTATTGCACCAGTTCCTTCAATTGTGCAGGTCATACTCTGTGTTCCGGATATTTTTCAGTATACAGGACACGGGTGCGACAGTTGCTTCCATTTACCGGACCACAGCAGAAGTTCATGTCAGGCATTTCCCGTGGGAAAAACAAACGGCTTCCATCAACCGACATGTGGAAAGCTAAAACTACGATGCGAAAGCATTTCAAAAACTTACTATAGCACAGAACTAGTTCCATTAGAACTAATGTATTCGCTGCATGTTCCCAGAAGCGTGAATACGGTTTACAGTTACTGCACAAACAGATATTAACTGGTTGCTGTACCCATAACAGATGAATGTGTCCTCATTTGTTTACTGTATTATGTAGGTCGTTCGTAATAGCAAAGAGTTTGCAGTAGAAGAGATGTTTCACAGTAGGAAAAGACGAAAAATTGCTCATAGCTAGTAAAGTATGCATTTTAGAGCAGATTTTATTGGACATTTTTATGTTGTTTTGGTCCACACCAACACCTCCCAAACTACGGAACATTTTCTTAACACCCTCTGTACTAAGTATGTGGGTAAGTGGAAAGTACCACATAAGACCATTACTTTCATTGATATTCTAATAATCATTGTGTTGAAATGGTTTACAGAAACATAGAATTTGTCTCTAAGATTTCAGACAAAACAAAAAACAGATATTAAGATTTTGGGTTTTTGCTCTGTGATTGCACACGTTAATATTCGTGGCAGTTTCAGTAAAATTAAAAGACTGGAAACCGAAATTATGAAACCGATAGTTTTACATTGAAAGTTTTCGCTTACAGAAAAGACCGTGATCAGTGCTTTTTTTCTGGGATGCAGAAGGGAATTTTACTATTCTTTACCTTCAAAGAGTGAAGCAATAAGTAACGGAAAATTACACAAGTCTTCTGCAGAAGGTACAGAAAGTCTTCTACAAAGGTGCTTTGGCAGTGCGACAATGCCACTACATCTACATCTACATCCATACTCCGCAAGCCACCTGACGGTGTGTGGCGGAGGGTACCGTGAGTGCCTCTATAGGTTCTCCCTTCTATTCCAGTCTCTTATTGTTCGTGGAAAGAAAGATTGTCGCTATGCCTCTGTATGGGCTCTAATCTCTCTGATTTTATCCTTATGGTCTCTTCGCGAAATACACGTAGGAGGGAGTAATATACTGCTTGACTCCTCGGTGAAGGTATGTTCTCGAAACTTCAACAAAAGCCCGTGCCGAGCTACTGAGCGTCTCTCTTGCAGAGTCTTCCACTGGAGTTTATCTATCATCTCCGTAACGCTTTCGCAATTACTAAATGATCCTGTAACGAAGCGCGCTGCTCTCCGTTGGATCTTCTCTATCTCTTCTATCAACCCTTTCCGGTACGGATCCCACACCGGTGAGCAGTATTCAAGCAGTGGGCGAACAAGTGTACTGTAACCTACTTCCTTTGTTTTTGGACTGCATTTAATTAGGATTCTTCCAATGAATCGCAGTCTGGCATCTGCTTTACCGACGATTAATTTTATATGGTCATTCCATTTTAAATCACTCCTAATGCCTACTTTCAGATAATTTATGGAATTAACTGCTTCCAGTTGCTGACCTGCTATATTGTAGCTAAATGATAAAGGATCTTTCTTTCTATGTATTCGCAGCACATTACACTTGTCTACATTGAGATTTAATTGCCATTACCTGCACCGTGCGTCAATTCGTTGCAGATCCTCCTGCATTTCAGTACAATTTTCCATTATTACAACCTGTCGATACACTACAGCATCATCCACAAAAAGCTTCAGTGAACTTACGATGTTATCCACAAGGTCATTTATATATATTGTGAATAGCAACGGTCCTACGACACTCCACTGTGGCACACCTGAAATCACTCTTACTTCGGAAGACTTCTCTCCATTGAGAATGACATGCTGGGTTCTGTTATCTAGGAACTCTTCAATCCAATCACACGATTGGTCTGATAGTCCATATGCTCTTACTTTGTTCATGAAACGACTGTGGGGAACTGTATCGAACGCCTTGCGGAAGTCAAGAAACACGGTATCTACCTGCGAACCCATGCCTACGGCCCTCTGAGTCTCGTGGACGAATAGCGCGAGCTGAGTTTCACATGATCGTCTTCTTCGAAACCCATGCTGATTCCTACAGAGTAGATGTCTAGTCTCCAGGAAAGTCATTATACTCGAATATAATACGTGTTCCAAAATTCTACAACTGATCGACGTTAGAGATATAGGTCTGTTCGACGTCCCTTCTTGAAAACGGGGATGACCTGTGCCCTTTTCCAATCTTTTGGAACGCTACGCTCTTCTAGAGACCTACGGTACACCGCTGCAAGAAGGGGGGGCAAGTTCCTTCGTGTACTCTGTGTAAAATCGAACTGGTATCCCATCAGGTCCAGCGGCCATTCCTCTTTTGTTCGATTTTAATTGTTTTTCTATCCCTCTGTCATCTATTTCGATATCTACCATTTTGTAATCTGTGCGACAATCTAGAGAAGGAACTACAGTGCAATCTTCTTCTGTGAAACAGATTTGGAAAAAGACATTTAGTATTTCGGCCTTTAGTCTGTCATCTTCCGTTTCAGTACCATTTTGGTCACAGAGTGTCTGGACATTTTGTTTTGATCCACCTACCGGTTTGAAATAGGACCAGAATTTCTTAGGATTTTCTGCCAAGTCAGTACATAGAACTTTACTTTCGAATTCATTGAACACCTCTCGCATAGCCCTCCTCACACTACATTTCGGTTCGTGTAATTTTTGTTTGTCTGCAAGGCTTTGGCTATGTTTATGTTTCATGTGAAGTTCCCTTTGCTTCCGTAGCAGTTTTCTCGCTCGGTTGTTGTACCACGGTGGCTCTTTTCCATCTCTTACGATCTTGCTTGGCACACACTCATCTAATGCATACTGTACGATGGTTTTGAACTTTGTCCACTGATCCTCAACACTATCTGTACTTGAGACAAAACTTTTGTGTTGAGACGTCAAGTACTCTGAAATCCGCTTTTTTTCACTTTTCAAAAAAAATAGTTCAAATGGCTCTGAGCACTATGGGACTTAACATCTGTGGTCATCAGTCCCCTAGAACTTAGAACTACTTAAACCTAACTAACCTAAGGACATCACACACATCCATGCCCGAGGCAGGATTCGAACCTGCGACCGTAGCAGTTGCGCGGTTCCGGACTGAAGCGCCTAGAACCGCTTGGCCACCACGGCCGGCTTTTTCACTTTTGCTAAACAGAAAAATCTTCCCACCTTTTTTAATATTTCTATTTACGGCTGAAATCATCGATGCAGTAACCGCTTTATGATCGCTGATTCCATGTTCTGCATTAACTGTTTCAAATAGTTCGGGTCTATTTGTCACCAGAAGGTCTAATATGTTATCGCCACGAGTCGGTTCTCTGTTTAACTCCTCAAGGTAGTTTTCAGACAATGCACTTAAAAAAATTTCACTGGGTTCTTTGTTCCTGTCACCCGTTATAAACGTTTGAGTCTCCCAGTCTATATCTGGTAAAGTAAAATCTCCACCAAAAACTATAACATGGTCGGGAAATCTACTCTAAATATTTTCCAAATTTTCCTTCAGGTGCTCAGCCGCGACAGCTGCTGAGCCAGGGGGCCTATAGAGACATCCAATTATCATGTTTGAGCCTGCTTTAACCGTGAGCTTCACCCAAATTATTTCACATTTCCCTCTTCACTGTCCAGCCTGTCTCTGTGGTATACATTCCAATCTGAGTTTAGAATTTCATTACTGTTTACATTTGGTTTCAGCTAGCTTTCCGTCCCTAGTACTATGCGTGCATTGTGACCGTTTATTAATGAGAGCAGTTCTGGGATCGTTCTATAGACGCTCCTGCAGTTTACTATTACCACATTAGTATTGTCATTCCATGTTGCGTTTTGCCTATTGCTACCTTGTCGCGTCTCAGGAGCTGTCTGGTCGGGCCTAGGGAGGGAATTCTCTAACCTAAAAACCCACATGTGCACTCCACACGTATTCCGCTACACTTATAACTGCTAGCTACTGAAATATCCATTCTGTTAACCAGTTTCTCGAATCCTCAGACCAAACATATTCCCAAATCTATAGAAAAATATTTTTGATAAACGTTTTTGTCCGATGGAGCACAAGCGTATCTGTTTAGTTTGATGTAGTCCTGAATCTGATTACGGGAATGGAATCTACACAATGTAAAAGATTTGGGCCAAGTGCATTTATTGAAAAGGGTAGTACGTCGAACAATATCTCTTTATCTAAGAGGTTCTACATTGATTTTAAGGTTGTTTAATAAGGTGGCCTCCGTCTGTTAGATAAGCTGTAAACGTATTTGTCCTTCACAGTTATAAAATATGAATGAACGCCGGGAATTGATAATAATAAGAAAAGAAATAGTGCATTTGTTGTGAGTGTCTTCAAAAAGAACTGTATTCTATTACCGATGTGATCAGTGGGACGTTCAAGAATTCAAAAGACAGAGTTAAAATAATGATATACCAATTTATTTTGGGTAGCGGTCAACGGATCTACCAGCAAGGCGCAGGAGCCAGGCTCAGCGCAGGCGATTTACTTGATGGAACGACTAGAATGGCGCCCACTCAGCTTGATGAGTATAACCGAGGAGCCACATTAAAGAAAAAATAGCGACTCTGCAAAACAATATAAACAGCCGAAGAGTCAGCTGACCACATACTTTCTAGTGCTGGCGATCGAGGTACCATAGGCAAAGTATGAAGTAGAGACTGATCTACGGTTCAGTGTACTATAGGATTTAGTTTAGTTCGCTAATTAGCATGAAACGTGAAAAACTTTACTGCCTTCTTTCTTTGAGTGTACACCATGAGATTGATTTCACGAATTAGCTATTCCTCACTAATCCCTGCGAAATAGTGGGAATCAAAAGGCTTTAAGGTGACAAAAGAAAAGTAAAACTTGTAATTAGCTTAGAAATTTTTGAATTAAATAACTTTATTTTGATAAAATCTTCTCGGACTTTCAGCCGTGGCAGGCAGTTAAAAACCGACGAGCTTTTGACCGATCTCTCCTCCGCCATTGTCAAGTGGCAATTGGCTGATGTGTAGCCGTGGATTCGCCACTATATAGCCGTGCTGCTGGTTGTGACGCCACTGGTGATTCCTACCTTGTCAGATATGGTACTATTTTCGTCCTGCCTCTGTCGCGACCGCCTGAACTTTTCAGTGGCCGATAATGATCTGCAAACCACCGTCCTTATTGATGGAGTTCTCATGTATTTTTATTGCTATTGGTTCTTTTATAGCACACTCCCAAAATCGCTTCGTCCTCATAATAACAGATGTTTCGTCGAATAGAATTCGGTGTATATTTTCTAAAGAGATTTCCGCAGAACAGAATTATTTCATAAACATTTTTCTCTCAATTCCCAGTCTACAAAAGGCAAAGAATCTCCAGTGCAGGGCATGTTGGCGTCCTTAGTCTGTTGGAGCCTGTACCGAATGAATAGTCCTGTTATTGTAATTTTTTTACTGATTCTTAGAGTTTTTTTTTTTTACGTTGGTGACTCATTGTCCATTCGCTACAAAGCACTAGGTGTTGATGGTACGTAGCCCACATTTCCGTATTACGAAATATGTCATTTGTTAATTAATTTGGCATTCCATTGATCATGTTCGCATCATCGCGCTGTGATGTATAATACTTTCTCAACGAAAATAATTCCGCATAAAAATAATTTACATGTCTGATTACCAGTTGTAATTATATAATAACCTATTTTTAAATGATGAGTTGAAACACACATCCGCGCAGTAAATTATCACACATGAAAATTCTTCAGTGTGTTAGGAAGGGTTGTGCTTTGATGTTTCAAATTTTCTTACTGTTTATAAGTACCTAAATGGACATTTTTACAGCTGCGTAGTTTGCTCTCTCTCTTTACCGGCGTCAGTTTATGTCGTGAATATGTATTTTTTTCGTGGTGTTTATTCTTGAGGACTGCTCTTGTTTTAAAATACCGATTGTTGTTAACGAGAGACTTTATTATGACGCAAAAGTATTATACTTAGTATGTCTAAATGGTTCAAATGGCTCTGAGCACTATGGGACTTAATTGCTGAGGTCATCAGTCCCCTAGAACTTAGAACTATTTAAACCTCACTAACCTAAGGACATCACACACATCCATGCCCGAGGCAGGATTCAAACCTGCGACCGTAGCGGCCGCGCTCTTCCAGACTCTAGGGCCTGGAACCACTTGGCCACTCCGGCCGGCTTAATATGTCTACTTGAGCGAAAAGTTCGCTACAGGCAGCTCAGGAATTTATCTTCCTTCGTATACTTTTGCGATGAATAATTTTTATTTAAGTTTAAAACTGCGCTAAAATATTATTACGTTCGCCATTTATCGACGGCAATGCTGAAAATAAACTTATTCCAATCCTTTCGGTCACCAAAATCAGCCATCATATGCAATGAAAAATTCGCTGATCTTAAAGAGCAGAAGAATTTAATAACACTGTCAGCGATTAGCTGCGTATATCGTTTGATATGACAAGGGCTAACACTTAAGGTATGTGAAATTACACTTGATATGAGTTATTCAAACATAAACATATGACCTAAGACTTGCCTTAGTCCACACCAGGTGTGTGTACAGAGAACTTTTTGGTAGACAGATGTAGAAATTCTGTAAATCCGCAAGAAGCGACTACTGGGGGGAGGGGGGGGGGCGTGAGTAGAGCTAGCTCTACGTCAGGAGCCACTCTCCCTGTTCGCTCCTTGCCAGTTTTCCTCGGAACGATGGTAGTGACCTGTGGTAGCCGGTAGGCGCAGTGGAAGAAGATTTAGAATAAGTTATTTCCATAACAATACAGGTAGCGACTTGACTACTGGTTGGGATGGACTGTCAATGCCCGCTGATGAATCGCGTCGTAAGCGACCTTCAGCCCCCTCGAGGTAGCTGACACCGTACACTTCGTTCCAGCCGACTGTCGCATTGGTGGTTCGCCGGCTCTCTCGTCGGAGATTCGAGTCCTCCCTTGGTCATGAGTGTGTGTGTGTTGTTCTTAGCATAAGTTAGTTTATGTTAGTTTAAGTAGCGTGTAAGTCTGGTGACCGATGACCTCAGCAATTTGGTCCCTTAGGAATTCACACACATTTGAACATTTCAACATTTGGTAGTTCGGTCTGTACGGCGACACTGCGGTTGTGAGAGGCAGCGTTGCGGGTATTGAAGTTACTCTGTCCCCTCCCGCTCACTACCCTTCTTCATCATCCGTTGTACCCCCATCACGGTTTCCATGTGCCCGGAGTGTTCGACGGTATTGGCCTGCCGTCCAAGTAGGCCCAATTCGTTCTGCAGGGAAGTCAGGAAGGCTGGTGCCCTAATCTTGGAGGGGAGGAAAGACCACCAGATCCTCCCATCTGTCACTGAGGTAGACTGTGGCGTTGAACACTGTGACTAGTGTGTATGGCTAGGTAGCTATCTCTCCCAGTAACGTCCATTGTTGTCCTCAGTTTGCAGGAAACCTACAACAGACTTGTGTCAGACATCACTTGGTTGGAATAACGGAATCGACTGCGAACGTCATGTACACTGTAGATCCGTCTGAGCTAAGCTTCAGTGGTATTTA
Source organism: Schistocerca americana (assembly GCF_021461395.2). Classification (NCBI taxonomy): domain Eukaryota; kingdom Metazoa; phylum Arthropoda; class Insecta; order Orthoptera; family Acrididae; genus Schistocerca; species Schistocerca americana. The sequence continues at coordinate 251,902,932 of NC_060130.1, forward strand.
TGAAGCGAAGTAGTGGCTAATGTTTGCCTGACGTCATTCGTCATGCCCACATTAGGCTTGAGGTTATGAAGGTATCATCGTTTTTCCTTCTGCCGTGCTTGCTTAACGAGTTTGTTATAGTATGGAACTGGCTCTTTAAAGGTCTTGGTACTGTTTGTTGCATTCGCCTTAGCCATTCTTTCGTCACATAACGAAGGCGACGTGACCCCATTTGGCAACTCTGACCCACTACTTTCTGTTGAAATCTGCTGCCTGGCCTTTCCACAAATGCCTATGTTATGTTTTTCCCTCACCCAGTCTCGTTGGCGGAATGTTTTATTGCGGCCGCCTCGTATCGACATTGCTGTAACCTAGCGAGATAGCTTCGATCTGGGAAAATTTTAACCCGGTTTACTGCACTATACAAGGTTGACATGCACGTACAATAGCCCAGAGAAATCGCACTATAGCCTGATCGCCTCTCGTTGAATACTGTTAACTCAGAGCTACAGCAGTTGTAACATTTTTGAACCTTAAGACAAAAAATGGTTCTGAACACTATGGGACTTAACATCGGAGGTCATCAGTCCCATAGAACGTAGAACTACTTAAACCTAACTAACCTAAGGACATCACACACATCCATGCCGAGGCAGGATTCGAACCTGCGACCGTAGCAGTCGCGCGGTTCCGGGCTGAAACGTCTAGAACCGCTCGGCCACCGCTCCGGTGAACCTTAAGACAACAAATGGTGTCCAGAAGAGACATATTTTCCTAACTACAGGAACAGACACGCTGATTTTAGCAGTTCTGTCTGAGCACACCTCTTAGATTTTTGCAGATGAGTTATCAGCCACAAACATTCGCAGAATGACGTAGACGAGATATCTATATGATTTGAAAAGTGCAACTGTCTCAGAATAATTGAAAGTGTAATCCACATGAGACCTAGAAGTAGTCCATTAGATTTCGGTTTCACGATAAATCACACAAATCTAAAGGCTGTCAGTTAAACTAACTTATATTGAAACAATCACACAGATAATGTCGTGGGGAAAGTGAACCAGAGACTGCTTTTTATTGACGGAACACTTAAAACGTCGAATAGGTCTGCGAAATAGACTGACCACACTTGGTTCGTCCGTCCTCTTTTTGGAGCACTGATGTGAGGTATGGGACCCAGGCAGGATAAGATTAACGGAGGAAATCGAATAGTTCAAAGAAGGGCAACTCGCTTTATGTTATCGTAAAATAGCGGAGGCAGAGTCACGGATATGACATGCGAGTTGGTGTGGCAATCATTAAAACAAAGGCGTTTTTCGTTGCTGCGAGATCTTTTCGTGAAATTTCAGACACCAACTCTCTCCTCAGCATGCGAAAAGATTTTGTTGACGCCATTCTATATAGCGCGAAAAGATCTTCGTAATAAAACAGGAGGATTAGGGCTCGTACGGAAGGGTTTAAGTGTTCGTTTTTCCCGTGCGCTGTTCGGCAGTGGAACAGTAGAGAAATAGTCTGAAGGCTGTTGTTTGAACCCTCTGTCAGGCAATGAAGTGTGACTTGTACACTAGTGATGTAGATTTAAGTGTGGATGTAGAAGCACAGAAACAAAAGAAAGAGTTGGAGAAGGAATTAAAGTTCAAGGAGAAGAAACGAAAACTCTGGTGTTTGCTGATGACGTTGTAGTTCTGTCAGAGACAACAAAGGGCTTTGAAGAACAGCGGAACAGAATGGATGGTGCCTTGGAGAGAAGTTATAAGATGAGCACTAATAAAAGCAAAACTAGGGCAACGTAATGTAGTCGAAATGATTAAGGGGACGCTGATCCGCCCCCGGTAGCTGAGTGATGCCGGCACGGTAACTCAGCGTGTTCGGTCAGAGGGTTAGCTGCCCTCTGCAATAAAAAAACTGAGTTAATGGATCAACGACGAACTGAAACGGGTGTCTTGCGGCGTCCGCCGCGAGCAGATACAACGAACGAAAACGAACAAAATGAGATTAAAAAAGTGGCTAGCGCGACAGAATGTCAATCCTAAGGGCTCTGGTACGATTCCCGGCTGGGTCCGAGATTTTCTCCGCTCAGGGGATGGGTGTTGTGTTGTCCTAATCATCATCATTTCATCCCCATCGACGCGCAAGTCGCCGAAGTGGCGTCAAATCGAAAGACTTGCACCCGGCGAACGGTCTACCTGACGGGAGGCCCTAGTCACACAACACTTACATTCTAGGGGACGCTGAGGGAATTAGCTTAAGAACGCAGTCGATAAGTTTTGTTAGTTGGGTACCAGCACCACGGATGATGGCCGAAACAGAGAGATTATAAAATGTAGATCGGCAATCGCACGAAAAATATTTCTGAAGAAGGGTAATTTGTTAATATCGAATAAGTGTCACGATGTCTTTCCTGAAGGTATGTTTTTGAGGTGTAACTTGTATGGAAATGAAACGTGGAAGATGAGCAGTTCCGTGCAAGGAGATGAGAAGCTTACAAGCTTTTGAAACGTCAGGCTGCAAAAGAATGTTGAATATTAGAAAGGTAGATATCGCAGCTAATGAGAAGCTACTGAATCGAATTTGAGAAAAAATAAATTTATGTCACAATCTGACCAAAAGAAGGGTTTAGTTGAAAGTACATATTATGAATCGTGAAGGAATCATCAGTTCAGTAATGGAGGGAAGCGTTAGGATAAAAATCGTAAATGGGGACGAAGGGATGAATACAGTAAGCAGGTTTAAAAGGATGTAGTAGTTATTCAGAGATGAAGTATCTTGCACAGGATACCCTGCGTGGAGAGCCGCATCAAACAAGTCTTCAGACTCAACACTGTTACAACTATATGACGCCGGGAGTTGATGAACGTCGGATTTCATTAATATGGTTCACTGGAGAGAGCCGACAGAGACCTCGAAATGAATTACAGAGCTCGTTTTGGAGGTAGAGGTTTACAGAAATTGCAAAATAATGCACATAGACTTCTCTCTTCCGATATGGCGCCAAATAAGCCAGATGCCTGTTACCTCAGTGCGGAGATAAAACATAGTTAAGAGAGCCAGAACTCCGGTATTCCGTGTACTATGCTGCATTTCTCGAAACATTTCGCTGTATGATAGACAAACTGGAAAGATTTAAATATTACGTTTCAATGAACGTGATTTAGGTCCCATGTGGTCTCTTAAGTCATTTCCATTGTAGCACGCAATTTAGATTAGTTCAAGAATAATCTACAACGTTCATACAACAGAGACGTTAACTGTAAGGACATTTACTTTGCTCGCTTCATTGTCCAGTCACAGATGCGAAAACAGCTGTCTGTATGAAAACGTTTGTTTTCCCATGAATTTTCGCCGAGTGTTGAATAGATCCCCGCTTGTAGAACATACATTGACCTCGCAGTACCTCTCTTTTGGAAAAACAGTTAGGCTTCTCTGTCAGGGTCCATGTCACAAAAGCGAATGTGCCACAAAGTATGCAGTTGTTCTTTCAGATTTTTTATTGTCGACAGTTACTGTCAGTGGATAAGAAGTGGTAGCATACCTATTGGAATAGCAACATGAAAGTATCCTAAGCTACTATTTTCGTAGGGAAGCTAATCCTCCCCAATATTTTTCCAGTGATCCTTAGTCTGCCATCTGACCATCCCCACCATACAATTGACCGTCTAATTCTGTAAATGTACGAAAGGAGACGAACGTTGTGCATAACAGGTAATTTATTATAACATTATATTGCCGCAAGTTCCGGTGCATGCTGTGTTACGTAATGGTCAGTGTCCGTGCCTGGTGGTTTCTACTTCACACCCTACCACCAGTAGTTATTCGTTATTTAGTGTTAATCACTTGCGGAAGATCCTTGAAATAATGTTTGCAGTGTTCGTATGTTCCGGAATAATAGATGTTTGCATAAGAGGTCTGTTCAAACAATTCCGGGACATTCGTAATTTCGTGCCAATGGTGTGTTGGAGCGGAAAGCGATTGGCATCCCTGCACACGCCTGTGTTTAATGTGTAACTGTCGGAAGTTTCATATTGTATATCTGGTAGTTACTGTTCATTGCTGTATTGAGTAGAACGTTGTGTCGCACAGTTTGTGAATTTCGAGATGGCAGAGTCAGACGAGCAACGTCTCTGCATTAAAATTTTGCGTGAAACTCAAAAAAACCTTTACAGAGATGCACCAAATGATGCAGGAAGCCTACAGTGATGAATGCTTAAGCCGTACTCGGTGTTACCAACCGTTCACACGGTTTAGAAATGGCGGGACGAAAGTTAAAGATGACACTCGTTAATGACGTCTTTCGGCATCTATCGACGATGCTCAGGTCAGGAACGTCAACGAAATTATGCGTGCCAATCGAAGACTAACTGCCCGATAGATGGCAGAGGAATGTAACATTTCAGTTGGATCATGTCATGAAATCCTGACACAGCATCTTGGAATGCATCCTGTTGCCGCCGAGTTCGTCCCACGGCCGATGATTCAAGACCAAGGAGGCCTTCGCCTCGTAATCGGTGAAGAGCTATAGGATCGTGCAAATGGCAACGAGATGTTCCTTAAGAGAATCATAACTGGTGATGAGAGGTGGGTCTACGGTTACATCTACATCTATACTCCGCGAGCCACCTTACGGTGTGTGGCGGAGGGTACTTATTGTACCACTATCTGATCCCCCCTTCCCTGTTCCATTCACGAATTGTGCGTGGAAAGAACGACTGCTTGTAAGTCTCCGTATTTGCTCTAATTTCTCGGATCTTTTCGTTGTGATCATTACGCGAGATATATGTGGGCGGTAGTAATATGTTGCCCATCTCTTCCCGGAATGTGCTCTCTCGTAATTTCGATAATAAACCTCTCCGTATTGCGTTACGATGTTGAGGTAAAGATTCAATCCTCACAGTGCGTCGCGAAACGTGTTGCAAGACCCAGATAAGAGAGTCAGGTGAGGTCAAGTGCCCAGGTCATGCTGAGAGTTTTCTTTGACATCGAAGGATTAGTTCATCATATATCCGTGGCAAAGGGACAAACTGTTAATCGATGCTACTATCGGTACGTGTTGCGACGCCTGGAGGAAAATGTGAGAAGAAAACGGCCTGAAATGTGACGAGACAACTGGTCTCTCTTGCATCACCACAACGCTCCCTCACATCCATCACTGTTGGTGTTTGATTATTGCACAGAAAACGAAATTACTGTGTTGCCTCATCCTGAGTACTCTCCAGACCTGGCCCCTGCGGACAGTCTTTATTCTCGAAGTTGAAAATCTCGTTGAAAGAACGAAGGTTTGCAACGATAGACGAGATATAAGAAAATTCGAAGACGGCTCTTCTCGTGATCCAGGAAGAGGCGTACCACGACTGCTTCCGTAAGTCGCAACGGCTTTGGAAGCGGTGTATCAATTGTGGAGGAGAGTATTTCGGAGGAGACCATGCACAATAAGTAAAAGGTTAGCGTGGAAAAATTTTGTGGACAAGGTTCCAGAATTTTTTGAACAGATCTCGTAAATACCACCGTTCTGAACTATTCAGTGTTTGTGTAAATAGCTGTCCTTTACGTCCAGGAGTTCAATTCTATGTATTATATTTCACTAGCAGTCTTTCTTTTAGACTTCAGGCTAGTTACGAAGTGACTATATTAAATGAATGCAAGGACTTTTCTTTGTGAAAGGCACATTGTAATTAAGTCTGGTAAATTAAACGACAGCATTAAGCACTAACTTTCCGCTCAATTTGATAACAGTCTTTTCAGGAGACCAACTTTCTACCGACAAAATTGTGTGTAAAGATATGAGACAACATAAAAGACGAGGAAATATGCTAGACTACATTAAAGCCGACGTTTTGGGAGTCGTAGTAGACACAATCTTATTTTCGATGGAGTTCAAGAAGATGAAATCGATACATTATATCAGAATCAAGGCAAGAAAATATCGTTCGAATTGCATACCAGTGAATGGCAGTCACTAACCGACAGAAAAAAATTTCAGGGTAAATGCAGATGTTTTTATACTGCTATTAGTTGAGTTACCAAATAAAGAATCAAGAACGGAGTAGCAATAGATTTTGTTTATTTCGATTCCACATCTACACCATACTCCGTAAGCCACACAAGGATGTGTGGTGGAGGTTACTTCTGGTACAACTAACTGATCCTCCGCTCTTCCATGTTCCACTCTCGAATGGTGAGTGCTAAGAATTATCGTCCGTAAGCCTCTATGTTAGCTCTAATATCTCCAATTTTCTCTTCATGGTCGTGTCGTGATAGTCATTTCACAATAAACAACAACGATAACAACTGTGATGATGATGATGATGATGATGATGATGATAAATCATCGATGTCGTCGTCGTCTTCGATTTCTCTTTTTCCTCAATGAAGCTAAGCGAGTCTTCTTCTTCCTAGGCATCGGTGTACCCAACACTTTAGTTTGCAAACAACCTGCAGTAACAACATAACCAAATACGGCGGTGTAACACATGAAGTAAATGCCTTTTGGTAACAGAAGTACGTCACGTCGACCCTGTGGTAATTTCAGACATAGAGGTCAGGCCAAAGTTGACTGTGAAGAGCTCACAGAATCTAAAATTTCATACTACGCAGTGTTGGCAACTTAGTCACATACAGAGCATACCTGCACAATAGTTCGTCGGATTCTCGGAGGACGGAGTTAACTTAGTGCCTTGGTTTTGCATCGCACGAGTAATATCTTTATAGTTCTTCTGATTGCCACGACCGGTTTCGGCCCTCACAGTCATTTTCCAATGTCTCTCTGAACAATACTGAAAAACTAAATACAAAGAAATAAGTTATATGACAAAGAAAGCAACAACAAACATCGTCAAAAATAAACATAGAAAATAAATATTGTTATATAACAGATCGTCTAAAATCATAATGAAAACAGCATAGTGAAATAAATAATGTTGTGTGTATGTGTGTGTGTGTGTGTGTGTGTGAATTCCTACGGGACCAAACTGCGGAGGTCATCGGCCTCTAGACTTCTACACTACTTAAACTAACTTATGCTAAAAACAACACACACACCCATGCGCGCGGGAGGACTTGAACCTCCGCACGGGAGGGGCTGCGCAATCCGTGACTTAGCGCCTCTAACCACGCGGCAGATACTGTATAACAACTTGTCCACAATAAAAGAAGATGAAAGAAGATATAAACAACGTGGACTTACTTGTCTATAACAGTGAGAGTACACAGAAAGTGATACTACATGTGAAATGGCGGGCAGGGGCGCACGGAGAGCCTATGGAGGGTGAAGAAGGTGGACGTAGATAGATAGAAGGAAGATAAGTAGAAACTAGTAGTGAAAATACTGAAGACAGCAGGCGACTATCAGAGAACCTGAGACACCGCACGGTATTAGCCGAGCGGTCAGGGGCACTGCAGTCACGGACTGTGCGGCTGGTCCCGGCGGAGGTTCGAGTCCTCCCTCGGGCATGGGTGTGTGTGTTTGTCCTTAGGATAATTTAGGTTAAGTAGTGGGTAAGCTTAGGGACTGATGAGCTTAGCAGTTAAGTCACATAAGATTTCACACACTCTTGAACATTTGAACAGAACCTGAGACGAGAGATGTCGGGTCATGAAACACCAGCAATGGAAAACAAGTGGATTCGGAAAATGCATCTCTGTACGGAACCGAGATGTTTACACGATACGACGCCTAAGGTGCCGAACGTGACCTGTTGTTTACAATAACTGAGGTGCACATACCTTGCGCTAGATTCATTTATATTTCAACACATCAAACACGTTCCGAAAGGCACCAACAAAGTCAGTGTATCTTTAAGGTTTTCTGTTCCTTAAGAATTTTTTTTCTTACTGTGTTGCGAAGTGCCCTTCTCCATTTTGTGAAAAATCGTAAGGTTATTGTCAATATTACTAACACCGTATCCTTTTCTAGCTCGGTGGGAACGGAGGTGAATTTATCTTCGGTGTTTTTTCTTACTATATCCGTATGTTCTTTGTATCTGGTTTTGAAGATTCTGCCCGCTTGGCCGATAAATATCTTCGCTCTTAACACAGCATAATTTATTTGTATGCAGACACCAATTTGTTGTTGTTAGTTGAAATATTACGCGCAAATAACTGGCCTAGTGTGTTCGCGAATTGAAAGCAACCCTAACGTTAATCACAACCAAGTATGTAAAAGATGCGATACAGACTTCCGTGACTGCGTATTCTTTCCCAGCATAATCATTCTTAGAGCTCTACTCACGTGATGGATCCTAAAATCAACATTACTGGTTATTTCGGCGAGCCACGTGTCCGAAGTTTTCAAGAGAGACACTGCTGCGTGATAGTACGGCTGAAAATTGATGCCAACGCTTTTTTTCCGTCATTGGATTTCGAGTCTCCCTCCCCCCCCCCCCCCCCCCTCCTCAGAGGGATGGCGGGCTGGCAGCAGCACAATACGCAGCTCTGCAGCCTACAGAATAGTTAATAAACAGAATCAGGAGATATGAAAAACAAACAAAAGCAGGCGATAAAACGGTGACTGCTAGAAACTGAAACATGGAGAAAAAGATGCGAAGAAAATATAAAAACAAAACTGTCGGCGATACTGATTAAAACACACAGTAAATAGACAGGCACAACTTAAAAAACACGGCGACAGTCTGGTTTCTGTTCGCACAAGATAAAAAAAAGACAGCTAGCGACAGTATGGTGGCTGTTCGCAACGCTGACAGGGACGGACAACACTGAACACTCACTTGAAACAGCACTATAAAGGCGACACGGTAGCAGAACGGTGGGGGGGGGGGGGGGAGACCGGACCGATGAGGGGGAAAAAGGGGGGGAGGAGAGGAAAGGAAAGAAGGGGGATCCGACGGAGGGAGGGGACATAGAAAAAGGGGGGGCTGGGCGGACGAGAGAAGGAGTGGGAAAGGCAGTGGAGGGGACAGCAAAAAGTTCTCAGGGGAGAGAAGGGAGGCAGAGAGAGGGTAGGCGGGGAAAAAACAGGATGGAAGGAGAGGTAGAGGAAGCCTGGGGAAAGGACAGGGGAAGGGAGGTGGAGGTGAGGATCAGAGATGACGGGATGGATAAATGGAGGGAGAGAGGGCATCATCCAGGAGGGGGAGTCGACAGAATCCACCTTTAATATTACAAAATTGTTATAAATTTTTACTGGGATTAGTTGAATCGTTTCGTAAGAAAACGTTTTGCTCTTTAGATTTTTGGCAACAGGGGCCACTTTCAGGCATCTTGTGAGCGTCTGGGTGCTGTTCTGTCATTCTGCGCAACGGATTAATCTGAGATGTACCCCTTACCCTGTGGATCCTACAAGATTCAATTTCCACCCTGACACTTCTACAGAAGCCAGACAGACGCTCCTAACGTTCTAAGGAGAAATTCCTGAAAAGCGTTCAGCAATAAATATCTTCTGGAGTCGTCCGCTGTAAGGAAATGACACAAAAATTCACAAAATTTCTTACGTAACTAGTGGGATACTTGGGTACTGGAGTAGTGCTAGTTAGTGTAAGAAAAACATGAAACTAACGAAAATTATTATTTATTTTGCTAAAATTCTGAGAAATCACAATGGCACTTTTAGTTATGAACTTGACAAGTTATTTCCGGGTTCTTTTCGGAATGTGAAGTTATCTCTCAAGGATAGGATTCGCTAATGAAATTTCTATACAAAGTGTAAGATTGTTATTGATTTGGCAGAATGGCTGAGAGCCGCACCTACTCAACTTGAATAATTATCCGTTAGAATGTTGCTAGGTATAGTTGAGGCTGTCGCGTGTGAAATGCAGTGAAGTGTGCTGTTGTGGAGGAAATATGGGGCTCGCAAGAGCTGTAGCGCACAATACCGTAAGCTGCGATGACTGCTGTCTGCGCCGCTCGCTGCTGACAAATAAGATAACTTTCGTTCTATCTGGATTGACCTTCGCCAATCAAACTCTCCCTACGCCTTGATGAAGTCAAGGACTCCTATCCGCCTGTAGTCTAACTATTGGCGTGGTACACTGGTCAGATAACCAGTCCACCGTGATGCCACTCAAAATTTGCTCGCAGGCGTTTAACTATAACTCTGTCCGTTCACACGGCACAATAAGTGTGGCGGCCAACACAGTGAACAACGCGTAATCGCAAGGACTCAATACAGAGTTGCAGTCTGATTTGCTCTCGACAGAGGTGCTCTCCCAGTGAAGTACTGAGGAGAGACTTGTTTCTCGCTCTTTGAGAACATGTACGAGCGCGCACGCTCTCGTTAAGTGTTCTCGCTCCAAGAGCGACAACGGAATGGCCCCTCTCCACACCAGACGTGAAGTGGAATATCTTCAGTCTTTTCCATTACTCCTTCAGTTCAAGGCGTCAGGAATATCGTCTGCCAATCAGCATTGCTCTTCGAAAACGGGAGAGTGACGTTTCGTTTAAGGTGACCAATCCGGAAATCTGTAGCATCGGCGTTTGGCGTTTGCTGTCTCCCTGTGAAAATCTCTGAAACTGCGTGCTATATTTGTAAAGAATTCGTAGCCTGGGCACTCCCACACAGTATAGTGGAATTTGCTTTTAAGCCGAACGTAGGGTCGTCCTTTCACTTGGGCAAACGCTGTCTGCTCTACGGGTGGTCACCGGCTGACGTAGATAGGTTGGGACCGGCCTCCTGGCGTGCGGTTGCTCTCCCGAACTAAAAGCCCCTGCGACCGTCGTGTCTTGAATGTGTGTGTGTACGCCAGCCTCGAGTATTTCAATCTCGGTGCGCATTTGCGATTTATTAGTTATTTGCATATCGTTTACATGAATTCATACAACATTGACTTACCTTATCAAGTTTGGGTTCGAATGAAGCGTCTTGATGTGCGTAATATGATTGTGAGGGCGGAATATGTAAGCAATGAAGGTCAGGAGACCACGACGTCTTACAATCTAGCATTTGAATTTAGACTTGGAAGACTTACTATTAGTTTGATAGTTTATGACACGTGTTCAACTATTGCGCTTGAGTTTCGACCTGAAGTAATGACGCCACACACCGAAGAACACCTAAAGAATGTAGCAGAAAAATATTTCCTGTTACAGAAATTCCCCAACTACATCGGAGCAATAGATGGACACCATTGTGAACTTAAATGCTCACCACATACTGGATCTAGTTACTTCAACTATCTGAAATACTTTTCTGCAGTTTTAATGGGTGTTGCTGTTTTGGTAACTGATGTAGCCGTTAGAGGGAAACAAAGTGATGCGGGAATTTTTACGACCAGCGAATTGTTTAGACGGCTGGAAAACAACGAATTTGATGTACCTGACCAAAAATTCTAGCCAAATAGCAATGTTTCAGCACCACACGTTCTCACTGAAGATGAAGCCTTCCCACTGAAACCGTACCTTCTGCGTCCATTTCCAGCAAAACGTATAACGGGGCATCAAGGAAACTTCAATATTAATCTATCAGAGGCAAGACAAACCCCTGAATGTGCTTTAGGGATTTTACGAACGAAATGGCGAATTTCAGAAACATGTTTAGAAGTACCGAGCGTGTCGAAAGTAAAGAAGTTTAAACAAATTGCTTGCATATTGCACAATAGTATCAGGGACAGGGGTGCCATTAACGATGCAGACTACAAATCCGTCCTCCGTGCAGAGACCATGAATGAATTAAGAACTCCAGTAAATCCTGTTCCAGATCAATATAGAAGGCCAACCGTCGAAGCAATGGAAATAAGGAATAAAGTCATGACCTCTTTTAATCGAGAGTCATCATTCATTGTTAATTATTGGTGACATATTTTAATGTTACAACACTAATTTTACTAGTCATTGAACTATTTCTTGTCCAACACTGGTAGACAATAATAAAAGAAATATTCGATAGAAAATGATGATATTTATAAGAAACTGGTCAAAATAATAAGTTAATCTTACCTGACAAGTTTATAGTATTTCCTATTTTATCCCACAATTTCTTTGTCACAATGCTGTTTTTGTAATTAATGTGACTATCATTCTACAAGCATGGTCTGGAGTGAACTTTCGAGATCAACGACTCGCACTCGAGGTCAGTCATTTTTTTTCTCCTGCCATCTTTGCTGCACGAGAGCTCCTAAGCAATTAGAAAAAACTGAGCGGTAAGCTAAACTTAATGTCTGGGACGAGCGGTGAGCAATGAAGTTCAAGCGACAATATGTTTCGCGTTGCCGCTCGCGCCTATCGTAGCCGGCCGTCCCATTTCCTTTGAAGTCAATGTAAACACAAATGTGAGCGGCGAGCTTTGTCGCTTTTCGCCTATCGCTCGCGGCTTACTGCTCGCATCGTAGCCGGGGCCTAACACTCTGGCTGGCCGCAATGAAGAAACTCCCTGATCTGATATGCAGCAGTACAGCGTTCTGCGTCCTGATAAAAGGAAATCCATTATCTCCATTAATCAAACTGTTTTCCATCATAATTTCAACTGCCTCCTTATGAAAACTGTTCTAAAAACCGAACGTACTGGTAACTACCAAGGTCTCACCAGATTTCATCCCATGTCCCTTGTTTGGATTAGATTAGACTCAGTTCTCGTTCTACAGACCCAAAAACGAAATGATTCTCGCGGATGTGGAACAAGTCATAAAATGTAACACAAAAAATCAAAACATTTGAATAGAATACTGACTACCCTGACCATTTGTCAGGAGATTGTGAAACATGTGAAAATATTTCAGTAAACTGGAACTGCTAATATTTACAGAATTAATACACTGTCAGAACGTAACACAATTATGCACTTCTAATAAATTCATCGTACACAAAATACCTAATCTTGACTGTTGTGACAAAGTGCTGTCAAAACTTGAATCTAACAGACATTTTTACTTCAGCTGGTCTAACAGTCCCCGTTAAGATATTCATGTATAGAGTAGAAGGAGTTGCCTATCAAAAAGTCTTCCAAACTCTGTTCAGACTGTGTTTTATCTGAAACCAAACTTTTAATGGTTGCTGTCAAAATATGTTTTTCTGTATATTAGACCCCTTTTTGGACCAAGGTAAGTGATTTTAGGTCTTTTTTCGTAGACTGTTCTTATTCATAGTTTCGATACTGTGAATTGACCTGTTTGAGGTTCTTCTTTTTCTTCTTCCTCACTGCGGGCTCCTGAAGGCCGGCACACGCGTCTGACACGTAACAAGTGACTGGGTTAGGCGTAATTTCCAGCCCTGGGTCGACAGGTAGGGTTTGCACTTACCCCCTGGTACAGGCCAGACGCAGAGAGAGATGACTGCCTGAGCTGCTACCTTCCCATAGTGCCGATTGATCCCTCTGTCTGGGTGTTCGCACACGCCCAACTCTAAGGAGGAGGGGGGGGGGGGGGGGGAGAAGGCTCCCCAGTTGGAAGGACAGCGCCTTCGCAGACGCTGGCAATCACGGGATATGAGCCAATCATCATCTTCACAGCCAACGTCTGCTTAACGTAAACGGAATGAGGCTAACGATTCAAAGACCCTCGCAGCCACACCACGGTTCCTCGTGATTTCTCGTCCTCAGGATTATCAATCCTTTGGTGTGGTAGATCCGTTTATTATTCAGAAAGGTGTTGGCACAGTAGCTGGCCCTGTGAAATCCTGCGCTCGTTTATACAATGGCACTTTCCTTTTTGAGACTACTTCTGATTCTCAAGTACAACAACTGCTTATAGCTTCGGTCCTACATGACTATCCTGTTTGTGCCGAGGTCCATCGAAAGCTTCATTCTTCCTGTGATGCTATTTACACTAGGCTGCTCGATGGTCTGATCAAAGCGGAAACCGAAATGTATCTTTCTGATCAGGATGTCATTGCAATTCATTGAATGATGAAAAGATAGAGGTATCCTTTGTGCCCACACACACTCTTTTTCTTACTTTTGATAGAGTGTGCTTCCATCAAAGGTCAAAGCAGGGTATGAAGTCATCACAGTCCGACGATACATTACGAAACCAATGCGCTGCTACCGGTGTCATCGTTACCACGACACTCGAATGTCCTGTCGACGCCTGGCCAAATGTGTAACTTGTGGGAGATTTGGTCACGAGGGCGATTGTCCTCCACCTGTTCCCCGCTAATCAATTGCAGTGGCGACCATGCTGCCTCCCCCCGAGATCGTTCCGTGTATCTCGATAAGTGGGCCGTCCAGGTGATCCGGGTTAAGGAGAAACTGCTTCACCCGGTCGTTTGCTGGCACTTTCAGTACTGTAGTTGTTGCAGCTCACTCCACGAAGACATGCAACCTGGAACTCAGCACCACTGTAGTAAAATCGTCCAGTGTCATGATAGCATGCCTGTCTCCTACTCCAGCTGTGCAACAAGCCACCAAACTTTCGGCTCACGTGGCAAAGTCACCTGCTACGCAACTGGCACACTACGAATGATAGAAGGAATACTCCTGCGAAGACTTCTTACGTCCCTCCAGACAACAAACATCTAAGACTCCCTCTGACAACTGGAAAGGCTCCAAGAAATCAAACAAAAGCAAACAGTCTTCTTCTTCGAAGAATCGATCTTCGCCACTCTATACCCTCGAGTGGCCAACCTTCGCGTCGCTGGTACGTTTTTCTGCCCTGGACTCTGAAGATCGCATAAGGAGAATGCCGACGCCTCCGTAGATCTCATGGAGCAGGATCCTCTAGCCTCTGCGCCCTGTGGCAGTTTTCGAAGGCTGGCACTCGGCGGCCGCCGAGGTAGTACCCCTTCATTTTTCCCTCTTCCCCTTTCCTCGTTATTACTCTTTTCCAATGGAACGTTTGCGGCCTTTGATCAAACAACGAGGACTTACAGCTGCCCTTGGAATTGCAGCATCCGCTTATTCTCTGCCTCCAGGAAACGGAATTGCGACCCCATGACCGCTTTGACCTCTCACATTTCTTTCTGGACACTTTGACCGCCCCTCAGAGGACAGCATTCCAACTCATTGGGGTGTCATGCTGCTCATCTGGGATGACGTTCATAGTGAGTCCACCTGGCTTCAAGCTGTTGCAGCTCGCATTTTCCTTTCCCACTTGACCATTTCCCTTTGTACTCTTTACATGCCTCTGTCATTTGGTATCACCAGGGCAGACTTCCTCCAGCTTACTGGGCAAATCCCTCACCCCTTTCTGATGCTCAGTGACTTTCATGCACACTTATTCCCATTTGAACTTCTCCTTCTTCACTGCCCATCTTGCCCATCGTCTCGAGTGGTCCGTTCTCTCTGAAACATACTCGAGCGACCATTTCACGTGTGCTATCTGTTTGTTGACTCATTACCCCACCCACGTGCACACCTAATTGGCAGCTTTCTAGGGCCAACTCGAGGCTGTACTCCTTCCTTGTGACCTTCGAAGAACAACATTTCCGTAGTTGTGATGACCACCTAAAATATCTTACTTTATCCTTACCGCCACAGAACGTTCCATTCCTCGTACTTCCTGTTTACCACGCTATGTCCCACTCATTTGGCGGACTGAGGCGTGCCGCGATGCATTTCGCTCACGCAGACGTGCTCTCCACGTTTTTACCGCTTTCGTTATAAACAGTTGCGTGGAAAGTGTCGTTGCTTTCTTCGGGACAGCAAAAAAACTAGGTGCATTTCCTTTACCAGTTCTTTTAACAGTTCCACTCACTCTTCCATTGTGTCAGCTCTATGTGACCAAGGTCCATTCCCCAATATCCGGAAGGACACTAGAAGATGATGTCATAGTGGACCCCATTGCTATCTGAAACACCTTGGGCGCTATTCTGCGGAGATTTTGAGCTCCACCCACTATCACCCTGCCTTCTTCCATCGGAAACGATTGGAGGACGCTCGGGCAATACTCTTCTTTACTCAGAATCATGAGCGCTACGATGCCGGCTGTACTATGCGGAGCTAGATCATGCTCTCACTTTATCCCGATCCTCCCCCGCAGGACCGGACGATGTTCACATTCAGATGTTGCAGAACCTTTCTCTTGCGGGCAAGCACTTTCTCTTTCATATGTACAATCGCATCTGGGCAGAGGGCACGTTTCCCAGATGCTAACGTGAAGCCACTGTCATACTCTTGCTTAAGCCCGGTAAGGACAAACACCTTCCTTCTAGTTATCACCCAGTTTCTGTCACCAGCTGTGTTTGCAAGATGATGGAACATATGATTCATGCCTGGCTGGTATGATGGCTCGAGTTTTGGAATTTACTGATCACTACATAGTGTGCATTTCGAGGACGCCGTTCTGCAGTTGAACACCTCATGACTTTGTCAACCCATCTCATGAATGGTTTTCTGCGGAAATACCAGATTGTGGCCGTGTTTTTCGTTTTGGAGAAAGCCTATGACATATTCTGGAGGACTGGTATCCCCCATACTCTCTACACGTCGGGCTTCCTTGGCCGCATGCACCATTACCTTCATGAATTTTCAAAAGACGGAGTTTTCAAGGTACGTGTTGGTTCTGCCTTGTCAGACACCTTTCTCCAGGAAAATGATGTGCCTCAGGGTAACATCCTGAGCGTCGTCCTCCATGCTATGATTGTTAACCAAATAATGGCCTGTCTCCTGCTGGGCATCCCCGGCTCTCCTTTTGTTATGTCCGCACTATAACACAACAAATATTCAGTGATAATCAAATTTATTTGACCTTCTGTCACTCAAAACAAAACTTAGGTTCGACTACACAACACTTCGCTGGCTGTAGCGCCAAGGGGAAATCAGAGTCACTAGTAGAGAATACAAGTCCAAACCACTGGCAACCAGTCGATACCGTCGCGTCGCAAGTTTCCAGCCAGGGAGGCCACAGTACGGTTCGGTCGTCGTCAATCCAGCAGCCGGGTAGTAACACAGTCATCGGCGAAGATCGAACTGGTTAAACGGGCTCAAGGGGCCCGCTTAAATCCGCAGGTCCGGCCAGTCAGAGTGTTGGTAGATGGCGCCCTTATACGGTTGCTCACTCTGGTGGCAAGGGCAGCGCCGCCAAGGTAATCCGTATCGATAGTGGTGTGTACGCTGCCGCTAACCCCGCGACGACGCGTTCACTTGCGCCAGCTGTTGACATCGTGTGCGGCGCCAGCGTGTTGTAGCACGCCGCGCCGAGTTGACGGCTGCTGTGCGGCGGCCGATACGACACTTTTCATTGACGATTTTGCCATATATATCAGTTCTCCATGGACTTGCCTTATTGAGCGGCTTCTTCAGCGATGTATCGATCGTCTTTACTCATGGAGCATCGACAATGGCTTTCGTTTTTCCACTGACAAAACCATTTGTCACTACGCACGTCCTAACTGCAGCCCTCTGTATGTGGTCCCTCAATGTCCTCCGTGTCCTCAGTGGTACATCCTGTGGAGCAGATCGGACCACCCTCCTCCGTTTGTACCGATCTCTTGTCCATTCGGAACTAGACAATAGGTTTTCGTTTATGCATCTGCAAGTCCGTCTCTCTCACGCCGTTTCAATATTATCCACTATCTTGGCATCCGTTTGGCCGCTGGTGACTTTTACACTAGCCCCGTTGAGAGCTCCTAATCCAGAAGCTGTAGAACTACCGCTGTCATACCGCCCTGACCCTCTCTTCAGCAGGGACGCATGCAGTTTGTCTGTCATGCCTGGCCACCCACCCTATGCCTCCGTCTTCGACGACTCCTTTAATCGCCAGTACGAGGCGTGTTCTACATCTACATCTACATTTATACTCCGCAAGCCACCCAACGGTGTGTGGCGGAGGGCACTTTACATGCCACTGTCATTGCCTCCCTTTCCTGTTCCAGTCGCGTATGGTTCGCGGGAAGAACGACTGTCTGAAAGCCTCCGTGCGCGCTCTAATCTCTCTAATTTTACATTCGTGATCTCCTCGGGAGGTATAAGTAGGGGGAAGCAATATATTCGATACCTCATCCAGAAACGCACCCTCTCGAAACCTAGCGAGCAAGCTACACCGCGATGCAGAGCGCCTCTCTTGCAGAGTCTGCCACTTGAGTTTATTAAACATCTCCGTAACGCTATCACGGTTACCAAATAACCCTGTGACGAAACGCGCCGCTCTTCTTTGGATCTTCTCTATCTCCTCCGTCAAACCGATCTGGTACGGATCCCACACTGATGAGCAATACTCAAGTATAGGTCGAACGAGTGTTTTGTGAGCCACCTCCTTTGTTGATGGACTACATTTTCTAAGCACTCTCCCAATGAATCTCAACCTGGTACCCGCCTTACCAACAATTAATTTTATATGATCATTCCACTTCAAATCGTTCCGCACGCATACTCCCAGATATTTTACAGAAGTAACTGCTACCAGTGTTTGTTCCGCTATCATATAATCATACAATAAAGGATCCTTCTTTCTATGTATTCGCAATACATTACATTTGTCTATGTTAAGGGACAGTTGCCACTCCCTGCACCAAGTGCCTATCCGCTGCAGATCTTCCTGCATTTCGCTACAATTTTCTAATGCTGCAACTTCTCTGTATACTACAGCATCATCCGCGAAAAGCCGCATGGAACTTCCGACACTATCTAATAGGTCATTTATATATATTGTGAAAAGCAATGGTCCCATAACACTCCCCTGTGGCACGCCAGAGGTTACTTTAACGTCTGTAGACGTATCTCCATTGATAACAACATGCTGTGTTCTGTTTGCTAAAAACTCTTCAATCCAGCCACACAGCTGGTCTGATATTCCGTAGGCTCTTACTTTGTTTATCAGGCGACAGTGCGGAACTGTATCGAACGCCTTCCGGAAGTCAAGAAAAATAGCATCTACCTGGGAGCCTGTATCTAATATTTTCTGGGTCTCATGAACAAATAAAGCGAGTTGGGTCTCACACGATCGCTGTTTCCATAATACATGTTGATTCCTACATAGTAGATTCTGGGTTTCCAAAAACGACATGATACTCGAGCAAAAAACATGTTCTAAAATTCTACAACAGATCGATGTCAGAGATATAGGTCTATAGTTTTGCGCATCTGCTCGGCCACCCTTCTTGAAGACTGGGACTACCTGTGCTCTTTTCCAATCATTTGGAACCCTCCGTTCCTCTAGAGACTTGCGGTACACGGCTGTTAGAAGGGGGGCAAGTTCTTTCGCGTACTCTGTGTAGAATCGAATTGGTATCCCGTCAGGTCCAGTGGACTATCCTCTATTGAGTGATTCCAGTTGCTTTTCTATTCCTTGGACACTTATTTCGATGTCAGACATTTTTTCGTCTGCGCGAGGATTTAGAGAAGGAACTGCAGTGCGGTCTTCCTCTGTGAAACAGCTTTGGAAAAAGGTGTTTAGTATTTCAGCTTTACGCGTGTCATACTCTGTTTCAATGCCATCATCATCCCGTAGTGTCTGGATATGCTGTTTCGAGACACTTACCGATTTAACGTAAGGCCAGGACTTCCTAGGATTTTCTGTCAAGTCGGTATATAGAATTTTACTTTCGAATTCACTGAACGCTTCACGCATAGCTCTCCTTACGCTAACTTTGACATCGTTTAGCTTCTGTTTGTCTGAGAGGTTTTGGCTGCGTTTAAACTTGCAGTGAAGCTCTCTTTGCTTTCGCAGTAGTTTCCTAACTTTGTTGTTGTACCACGGTGGGTTTTTCCCTTCCCTCACAGTTTTACTCAGCACTTACCTGTCTAGCACGCATTTTACGATTGCCTTGAACTTTTTCCATAAACACTCAACATTGTCAGTGTCGGAACAGAAATTTTCGTTTTGATCTGTTAGGTAGTCTGAAATCTGCCTTCTATTACTCTTGCTAAACAGATAAACCTTCCTCTCTTTTTTTATATTCCTAATAACTTCCATATTCAGGGATGCTGCAACGGCCTTATGATCACTGATTCCCTGTTCTACACATGCAGAGTCGAAAAGTTCGGGTCTGTTTGTTATCAGTAGGTCCAAGATGTTATCTCCACGAGTCGGTTCTCTGTTTAATTGCTCGAGGTAATTTTCGGATAGTGCACTCAGTATAATGTCACTCGATGCTCTGTCCCTACCACCCGTCCTAAACATCTGAGTGTCCCAGTCTATATCTGGTAAATTGAAATCTCCACCTAAGACTATAACATGCTAAGAAAATTTATGTCAAATGTATTCCAAATTTTCTCTCAGTTGCATGCAATCTATCCTTTCTAAACACCGTCTGTACCTTTGTAAAAATTTCGGCAGATTTTATCTTTGGCTTAAGCCAGCTTTCTGTACCTATGACGATTTCAGCTTCGGTGCTTTCTATCAGCGCTTGAAGTTCCGGTACTTTACCAACGCAGCTTCGACAGTTGACAATTACAATACCGATTGCTGATTGGTCCCCGCATGTCCTGACTTTGCCCCGCACCCGTTGAGGTTGTTGCCCTTTCTGTACTTGCCCAAGGCCATCTAACCTAAAAAACCGCCCAGCCCACGCCACACAACCCCTGCTACCCGTGTAGCCGCTTGTTGCGTGTAGTGGACTCCTTGACCTATCCAGCGGAACCCGAAACCCCACCACCCTATGACGCAAATCGAGGAATCTGCAGCCCACTCGGTCGCAGAACCGTCTCAGCCTCTGATTCAGTCCCTCCACTCGGCTCTGTGCCAAAGGTCCGCAGTCAGTCCTGTCGACGATGCTGCAGATAGTGAGCTCTGCTTTCATCCCGCTAGCGAGACTGGCAGTCTTCACCAAATCAGATAGCCGCCGGAAGCCAGAGAGGATTTCCTCCAATCCATAGCGACACACATCATTGGTGCCGACATGAGCGACCACCTGCAGATGGGTGCACCCTGTACCCTTCATGGCATCCGGAAGGACCCTTTCCACATCTGGAATGACTGCCCCCGGTATGCACGCGGAGGGCACATTAGTTTTCTTCCCCTCTCTTGCTGCCATTTCCCTAAGGGGCCCCATTACGCGCCTGACGTTGGAGCTCCCAACTACCAGTAAGCCCACCCTCTGCGACCGCCCAGATCTTGCAGACTGAGGGGCAACCTCTGGAACAGGACAAGCAGCCATGTCAGGCCGAAGATCAGTATCAGCCTGAGACAGAGCCTGAAACCGGTTCGTCAGACATACTGGAGAGGCCTTCCGTTCAGCCCTCTGGAATGTCTTACGCTCCCTGCCACACCTTGAGACGACCTCCCACTCTACCACAGGTGAGGGATCAGCCTCAATGCGGGCAGTATCCCGGGCAACCACAGTCGTAGTCCGATCGGGGGATGCGTGGGACGAGCTGGCCGTCCCCGACAAACCCCCATCCGGACCCCCACAGTGATGCCCATTGGCAACAGCCTCAAGCTGTGTGACCGAAGCCAACACTGCCTGAAGCTGGGAGCGAAGGGATGCCAACTCAGCCTGCATCCGAACACAGCAGTTGCAGTCCCTATCCATGCTAAAAACTGTTTTGCAAAGAACGTCTGAACTAATCTACAGAGAGCGCAAACAAATCGACAAAATTTAAACGGTTATTAAAATACAAGATTGCCTAGTAAATGCAGTAATGCTGCCACTTGCGCACTGCTGACACTGCTCGGCGGCGGAAGGAGACTACGCGAATTTACACTATTCAGGTACTAAAACGTGATGCTACAACTCTCAAATACTATAATACGCCCGAAATTTATGAATTAAACAATGCAAGTACCAAAATCACGCAAAGAAATTAAGAATTAAACTATGTAACAAATGAGTGAGCTAGGAGTATACGACTTGCTGCTGCAGCTGCTTATCCAACGGCGGCAGGGAGCACACTGACTGTGACCAACCGACACTGGCCGTTCAAACAAAAACAGAAGACAAACGACTACGCGAATTTACACTATTCAGGTACTAAAACGCGATGCTACAACTCTCAAATACTATAATACGCCCGAAATTTATGAATTAAACAATGCAAGTACCAAAAACACGCAAAGAAATTAAGAATTAAACTATGTAACAAATGAGTGAGCTAGGAGTATACGACTTGCTGCTGCAGCTGCTTATCCAACGGCGGCAGGGAGCACACTGACTGTGACCAACCGACATTGGCCGTTCAAAACAAAAACAGAAGACAAACGACTACGCGAATTTACACTATTCAGGTACTAAAACGCGATGCTACAACTCTCAAATACTATAATACGCCCGAAATTTATGAATTAAACAATGCAAGTACCAAAAACACGCAAAGAAATTAAGAATTAAACTATGTAACAAATGAGTGAGCTAGGGGTATACGACTTGCTGTTGCAGCTGCTTATCCAACGGCGGCAGGGAGCACACTGACTGTGACCAACCGACACTGGCCGTTCAAAACAAAAACAGAAGACAAACGACTACGCGAATTTACACTATTCAGGTACTAAAACGCGATGCTACAACTCTCAAATACTATAATACGCTAGAAATTTATGAATTAAACAATGCTGGTACCAAAAACACGCAAAGAAATTAAGAATTAAACTATGTAACAAATGAGTGAGCTAGGAGTATACGACTTGCTGCTGCAGCTGCTTATCCAACGGCGGCAGGCAGCACACTGACTCAGTGGCCTGACCGAATTTTATGTGTTGCTCGTCTCTGTTACCTCCTTGAGTTCGCTTTTGGCTCTTGCTCCGGCAGCTTAACTTCACCCTACCTGCCACATTCCAGATGGGTGTGAACCCTTCAGAATGTTGGCTTCGTGCGGCGGCCAGTGTTCATGTTGGACTTTATTCGCTTCCTAAGGAAATCATTCCGGTTTTGATCTGTCTCCGTATGTTTCTCCACTTTCGCCTACAACTTAGCGATAGCACCTTGATGTACACTGACCACTCTAAGACTGACTGTGATGTCAGGTGTGCCTTCGTCACTAGCACTGACCACTGTTGGTATTAGCTTCCGGAACAGTTCAAAAATGGTTCATATGGCTCTAAACACTATGAGACTTAACATCTGAGGTCATCAGTCCCCTAGACTTAGAACTACTTAAACCTAACTAACCTAAGGACATCACACACAGCCATGTCCGAGGCAGGATTGGAACCTGCGACCGTAGCAGCAGCGCGGTTCCGGACTGAAGCGCCTAGAACCGCTCGGCCACCCCGGCCGGCCAGGGCGAAGAGCTCTGCTGTAAACATTAAGCACTGCTCTGCAGCCGGCAGGTTCCAATCCTGCCTCGGACATGGCTGTGTGTGATGTCTTTAGGTTAGTTAGGTTTAAGTAGTTCTAAGTTCTAGGGGACTGATGACCACAGCAGTTAAGTCCCATAGTGCTCAGAGCCATTTGAACAATTTCTTCGCCCTGTGTCAGGCCAGTTAATACATCCAGCAATACAGGCTTTTTAATTGTGTCATACGCTCCTGTTCTCTCAGTGCCCTTTGGAGTCTCTGTGTGCTGTACACCGTCCATCCCTTAGTGTAAAGGGTCCAGAAAGCTTTCACTTACTCTTGGTGGAGCCACTGTGATGTTTATGTGGGTTCCTGGTCACGTTGGTCTGACGGGAAACGAGGCCGCTGACGCTGCTGCCAAGGCTGCAGTCCTCGTTTCTGCGCCCGCTAATTCTTCCATTCCCTCCGATGATCTCTGTGTTGCACTCTGTCAGCAGGTGGTGTCACTTTGGCATCGTCACTGATCCTCCCTTCATGGGAACAAGCGCTGGGGGATCAAGACTCTCCCAGGGGCTTGGACGAACGCCTCTCCCCCTCTCGCTGTGAGGAGACCATTTTAGCTGGGGTGCGAATTAGGCACTGTCTTTTTAGCGATCGCCATTTCTTAAGTGGTGCTCCCCCACCACTTTGTGCTCATTACCCTCAACCTTTGACTGTTGGCCCTTTCCTGACGGAATGTCTTTTTTTTTTAACCGCTTAAGTTCTCATTTATGTTTGCGTCTGATATATCGGCCGTTAGAGCGAACGACGCTCAGGCTGTCGACCGCATTTTACTTTTCATCCGTCCTAGCAATATGGCGATGGACATTTCATCTTTAGTTCAGGACCTCCGTTGCCTGTATGGCATGTATTATGGACCTTTCTCCATGTCACTATTTTAGCTGTCTTTCCTTCCGTCTATTGGGCTTAACGTGTAGTCAGTCGTTTTTAACTCGTTTTTTGTCTTTGTGTTCTACGGTTCTGGCATGGGTGCGTGTGACTCTAGTTGTCTTTGCGCCCTAAAACAAAACAAAACAGAACAAGACGGTGAGACCTTTGTCCCTAAAGACCTTAGTGTCGACGGGTATCTAACTTACTTAACACTAAGGGGAAGATAAACAGAGTTTTAATTGTGAACTGCAGCAATCCTGGTTCCTTGTAAGCTCTTTGAGACACGTTAATCGTGTATGGAGTAGAAAGAGAAACGGAAAGAACAGATTCGTCTCCACGGCATAGAGACTCTTTCGTGAAACAACATGTGGAATGAAACGCTGAGCTGTTTCTGTACAGCGCTCTTTTCGGAAGTGTAGACTGTGCTACCAATCCATGTCGTAAAGGCTCACATTCGTAAAAATCTTGTAGTAAACAGTTCTTGTAGTAAAGAAACAGAGTGGAGAAAACCGCAACACAATTACATTTCTATTCTCAACAACAGCTGAAATAGCCTGAGAGCTCGTTTAACACCATAGCTACGTGGCAGATGTGTTCTTCAAACCGCACTCTGTGTTTTCCCTATCACATACTCCCATTTATCTCACACACGTAGGAATACAGTGGAGATGAATGAATGAAGGAATGAATGAATACGTACGGGATAAGATATTCAGTAGCTGCGACGTCTTTAAAGCAAATTGTTAACTGCAGTATTTTAGTACAGTTGTTACATGAGTGGGTTATGGAATGTGGGAAAACAGTTGCAGTTAGACGTCTGCTCTGTTGCAGCGATTCTGAATCACTGAAATATTATTTTCACAGTGGGTAACATGAATCAATAAAAAGATACGACTCCCTAAATGTGTATCTCATCACACTCACATGCATAATATTGAGATGTAATATATTTCATGAAATTTGTGAACTCCAGTCATTCCTTGTTACTGAACACATAAGAGGCAAAAAATCATTGTATTAACCATTATGTTCACAAATGCGCCTGTTACGGTATGGAGTGCAGGGGCATATGTTTTTCATTAATCGACAGTCCCCTTTGAAATATAAGATGAGATGTGTAGAATTTATCACAATACATCGTTAGGGGCCTGGATGTCGAACCGTGACAGGGTTGTAAAGAGAACTGCTAATTTACGTAATTTAGACAACTTTATATGGTATAGGTAATAGATTTTTGTTGGAGGGGGAATTCTGTTTTCTATATTCATTGAATGGAAACAAGAAATCCGCTATCTGCATTCTAAAACATATTGTATTGCACATAAAATGGTATAAGTAACATACACTACGTAGGGTGTGGTATTAATAATTTATTAGCTCATTTTTTTAACAAAAAGGCTATTAAACAAAGTAATATAGGTAGTAAAGCAGGAGGAGAAAGAAGGAAGGATGGATGTAGAGGTTAACGTCCCGTCGACGATTTGATTATTAGGTACGGAACACACGCTTGTGTTGATTAAATGATGAAAGAAAATCGAACTTATCGTTTTCAAGTGAGCCATATCGTAATTAGCCTGAGGTGATTTATGGAAACCATTTAAAATCGAAATTTTGATAGTTGGCCGGGAATTGAGCCACTATCTTCCCGAATGCGAGTCTAGTATCTTGCTACTACTACTATTACTGCTGCTACTAATACTTCCACCACTACTACTACTACTACAGATACAAGGCGCGGGTGCGAGCGTGTCTGTGCGTTTTGATAAATTAGTTTACGTGGTACGCTTCACTCGTCTGGCACACTCAGATACACACATCCGGAATTCAGAAGAGACACTGCGCTGCTGTGGGGGAACGGCTACATCATTCTGCGTCGTCAGTGAGCTCCGCAGCGCTGAAGGCGACATCACTCACGTGTTCTTTCATATCACACACCATCAGACCTCATAAAGAATTCACGTTGGCGCTCAGAACCTGCAGAGATAGCGTGCCTTCATCCCAGATCCTTGTAAATAGGAGCATTCATTATCGTCGTCTGACTCCTGCTTTGTGTAAGGCGCTTTGATAGAAATTCTTTTTCCTGCGAGAAGTATATCTTCACTTTAACCGCAGAGTCAGAGACTGCTTGTTAGTTCATTTCCATGCATTCAGGCTTTTTCATAACGACAGCCTCTGTTGATAAATATCCCGTGAAACAACTTTATTCCTATAATTTGAAATGACGATTTCTGTTTATTGGATCACAATCAGTTGCCAATTTAGCATGATTATATAGTGGTTCAATGTTTCTGAAATATCGATCCCTGTTGCTGTCAAACGCAACTGAAGCAATTCCAAACATCCAACAGCGTTGCAAGTCGCTATTTCGATATAACGTGTTGACGAATGTCTCAACAGTAGAAACATTCCGATGATATTGAGGCGTTAAATTCAGTTCAGTGCTAAAAATTTGTTTTTCACCAAACATAAAAAAATGGCTCTGAGTACTATGGGACTTAACTTCTAGGGTCATCAGTCCCCTAGAACTTAGAACTACTTAAACCTAACTATCCTAAGGACATCACACACATACATGCCCGAGGCAGGATTCGAACCTGCGACCGTAGCGGCAGCCCGGTTCCAGACTGTAGCGCCTAGAACCGCAGGCCACTCCGGCCGGCCACTAAATATCCTCTGCCAGACGCCATATGGTGACTGCGCAGAGAATTATTACATGCTTGCCTCTTTATGGCTGCTTGCCTGTTTAACTTATCGATGGATATCCTAGTACGACGAAACGCCAGCGGTTTACCTTTCCCACAGCGAACAGACGCGCTTATCTGGTTGATATCAGATGAATAATGGTCGATACCTTACATCGAAACTATAGTGGTTTCGCCATTCTATTCTTCCACCACCTTCTCTACAAACGCATGTCGCTAAAAATTGTGAATACAGTTCATGCATAAACTAATCACGTTTCACGCCTTCCAGTACCCGAAAATAAATAACGATGCGTGTGAAACTTACTGTCTCGCCTCTTCCGTCCTCATCTATGAAACGAGTTATCAAAGGACTACAGATTTGACTGCAAGTCATAGAGTAAGAATGGCGGGCTCATGCCTAGTTGATTGACTTCCAGAATGGAAGGCAGGAAGATCGGGGATTAACGCTCGGGGTGAAGAAAAATGTAGAAAGAAACCGAGGGGGTCGTTTCAAAGAAATCAGACCGCAATTTAAGTTATTTGAAAGACCGTCTTCATAAATAAGAGTTCAGTGTCTTGCCATTGCGTTACCTCAGTCGACACTTCGTGAACGACTTCGTTTCAGTTCCATGACGTCGGCTAGAACACACCCAGTACACGTTAACCATGTAACGGAACAAGCATTCTATTAGACTCAAGACTTCGTTGGATAAATAACTTGGTACGTCCGTCCTAATGAAGATAAATAGTCAAAAGCGGTATCGGAGTCCTCCATTTCTCAAGAAAATGTCAAAGACCGTTACTTGTCACGATACATACAATCATGCCACTGTACGGAACAAATTACGCAGAGTTCTTTTCTAAAGGAACAATCTCAGCGTTCGCCGTAAACAATTTAGGAAACCCACGGGAAACTTACACTGATCAGCGATAGCGTTATGACAACCTACGTAATAGCCGGTATGTCCATCTTTGGCACTGATAACAGCGGAGATGCGTCGTGGCATGGAAGCAATTAAGACTTGATAGGTCGCTGGAGAGAGTTGCACACACAAGTCACCTAATACCCGTAAATTTGGGGGAGGGGGGCTACGATCTCTGGCTCCACGTTCACACCTGAGACGTAGTCGATCGGGTTCAGATCTGGCGATTTGGGGCGCCAGCGCATCAACTGGGACTCGCCACTGTGTTCCCCGAATCACTCCATCACATACCTGGCCTTGTGACATGCCACAATATCTTGTTGAAAAATGCCACTGTCATCGGGAAACATGACCGTCATGAAGGGGTGTACGTGGTCTGCAACCGGTAGGATACTACTTGGCCGTCATGCTGCCGTGTTCGAGCGCCACTGGACCCATGGATGCCCACTTGAATATTTCCCAGAGCATAATGGAGCCGCCGCCAGCTTGTGCCCGTCCCGCAGTACAGATGTCTAGGAACTGTTTCCCTGGAAGACGGTAGATTCGCGCCCTCCTATCGGCATAGTAAAGAAGGTATGGGATTCATCATACTATACAACGCTCTGCCACTGCGTCAACGTCTAGTGGCGGTGGTCATGTGCCTATTTCAGTAGTAGATCCCGATGTCGCAGCGTTAACATTGGTACATGCATGGGTCGACGGCTGCGGGATTGTTTGGTGCACAGCATGTTCAGACAGACTTGGGCTCTGCCCAGTATTAAAGTCTGATCTTAGATCCACCACAGTTCAAAGCCTGTCCTGTTTTATTAATCTGCCCAGCCTACGACGTCCGAAAAGTGTAACGAGAGGTTGCCGCTCAACCCCATGACGACTGGACGTGGTTTCACCTTGGTTTCGCCACGTGTTGAAGACACTCACCACAGCATTCCTCGAAAACCCGACTAGTCGTGCTTTTCCGGAATGCTCGTGCGGGGTCTCCGGCTCATCACAATCTGCCCTCGGTCAGACTTACACAGATATCGCGCCTTCCCCATTCTACACACGGACAGTATACTCACTAATATTTCATGCATCGTCCGTGTGTTTGCCTCGCAGTCACTCCTTGCCAGGTGACTCTGCTATCGCCTGGGCGGAGTTGTATCGACAGTGGATCGGTGGTCGTAATGTTGTGGCTGATCAGTGTAAATCTGGATGGCCAGGTAGTCTTACTATGCATCGAAAAGTGTAACAGGATGTATGTATATACCTGATGTCCACTGCACACCTGTACTACTCATCACGAGAAGCGGACGGTAGCACCCTTGCCCCCAGTTGGTCAACTGTTACAAGACAGCTCCATATGCCTTTAACAGCCAGTGAACCTAGTTGCACTGAATACGTGTCGTAGCTAATACACACGTAGTATCCGAGCAATACGAAAAGAAAGTGATGACAGCGAAAGCAACTGCATGGCATATTCTGAGGCCAATTATTGAGGTTGACCACTGTCAACACGTGATATGTTTCCGATGGTATATCCTTTGTATCGTGCTTACCTGACGGTTGAGAGCATTTCAAGGAGCAGGAAGTATTGTACATGAATGCAGGCGTGATATCACTACATGCAACTGGTTAGGGCCAGGGTCATTATCCTGCTCCAAGTCACCTAAGATGTTCATCTGGCGCAGCAGCTGATCTGTCTAGCGACGTCGCAGTAGCCTCTGACTCGTATGTTACACGTCAGACTGTGTATAGCGCCATCGGCAGGTCTCTATGTATACTCATCAACACACGTAAGGACGACTCGTGCTTTGGAGAGTGCGGTATCCTGCTTTATGTGAGTGTATCCAGTAACAATGAGAAAGCGTCCTTTCCTCTGTCGAGTCTCGGATTAGATTGGCCAGTGATACCAGGCTTCTGTTCACGAGGCACGCTTTTTAGACGTTTCAGCCCTAAAACAGAAAGTGTAACCACAGTCCATCGACAGTTTGCTGGTGTCATAGTGTCGTTTTCCACAACATCCGAAGCCACCTTTGAGAGCACTCGTTATCACTGTGCTTCCTCTTGTTTCGTGGACCCCTAAGATTCCGTTACTAATGATTGTGAGTGTATAAATGAGCTGACAGGCCACTTTTGTAGCTCTTCAAAACTGTTCGGGTGACTTAATTCTATACAATCAGGACATGTTAAAAAATTCTTCCGAAATTCATGAAGACTTGAAGACAAGCGTTTGGTGAGTACACAAGTAGTTGGCCCTCACAGTAAATAAATGTAACGTACACTATGTGATCAAAAGTATCCGGACACCTGGCTGAAAATGACTTGCAAGTTAGTGGCACCCTTCGTTGGTAATGTTGGAATTTAATATCGCGCTGGCCCACCCCTAGCCTTGATGACAGCTTCTAATCTCGCAGGAATACGTTCAGTCAGATGCTGGAAGGTTTCTTGTGGAATGGCAGCCCATTCTTCACGGAGTGCTGTACTGAGGAGAGGTAACGATGTCGGTCTGTGAGGCCTGGCACGAAGCCGGCGTTCCAGAACATCCCAGAGGTGATCTATGGGATTCAGGTGAGGCCTCTATGCAGGCCAGTCCATTACAGGGATGTTACTGTCTTGTAACCACTCCGCCACAGGCCATGCATTATGAACAGGTGCTCGATCGAGTTGAAAGACGCAATCGCCATCAACGAATTGCTCTTCAACAGCGGGAAGCAAGAAGGTGTTTAAAACATCAATGTAGGCCTGTGATGTGATAGTGCCACGCAAAACAACAAGGGATGTAAGCTCCCTTCATGAAAAACACGACCACACCATAACACCACCGCCTCCGAATTTTACTGTTGGCACTACACACGCTGGCAGATGACGTTCACCGGGCATTCGCCATGCTCACACCCCGCCATCGGATCGCCACATTGTGAACCGTGATTCGTCACTCCACACCACGTTTTTCCACTGTTCAATCGTCCAATGTTAACGCTCCTTACACCAAGCAAGGCGTCATTTGGCATTTACCGGCGTGATGTGTGGCTTATGAGCAGCCGCTCGACCATGAAATCCAAGTTTTCTCAAAACCCGCCTAACTGCCATAGTACTTGCAGTGGATCCTGATGCAGTCTGGAATTCCTGTGTGATGGTGTGGATAGATGTCTGCCTATTACACATTACGACCCTCTTCAACTGTCAGCAGTCTCTGTCAGTTAACAGACGAGGTCGGCCTGTACGCTTTTGTGCTGTATGTGTCCCTCCACATTTCCACTTCACTATCACATCGGAAACAGTGGGCCTAGCGATGTTTAGGAGTGTGGAAATCTAGCATACAGACGTATGCCACAAGTGACACCCAATCATCTGACCACGTTCGAAGTCCGTGAGTTCCGCGGAGCGCCCCATTCTGCTCTCTCACGATGTCTAATGACTACTGAGGTCGCTGATATGGAGTACCTGGCAGTAGGTGGCAGCACAATGCACCTAATATGAAAAACCCATGTTTTTGGGGTTGTCCGGATACTTTTGATCAAATGGTGTAACTTCGTGGCAGACGAAAACTGTGTGCCGCACCGAGACTCGACTCTACACCTTTGTCCTTCTCGAGCAAGCATCTCCACCAGTGCCTTGTCTCTTACATTCCAAACTTCACAGCAACCCTACGGTGTAACTTGTAAGATCAGCATTCGTGGAAGAAAGGATATTGCGGAGACATAGGTTAGCCAGAGTTTGGGGGATGTTTCCAGGATGAAATTTTCACTTTGCAAGTCTGTCAGGGCACTTTTGTGAATTTTGGAAGGTTGTAGACGGGGCACTAGCGGAGGTAACGGTGTGAGGACGGGTCGTGAGTCGTGCTTGGGTAGCTCATTCGATAGAGCACTTGCCCGCGAAAGGCAAATGACCCCACTAAGAGTCTCGGTTCCGGCAGACAGTTTTAATCTGTCAGGAATTTTTGTATCTGCTCGAACTCGGCTGCAGAGTGAAAAGTTAATTTTGGAAATGTAACGCAGTGTATCGCAGATAGACCAACAGATCCGAGAATGTTTGACTACACGATCGCCAACAAGTCACTGTGATCAGCCCGAACCCTGAAGCTGTAATATGTTCGGCTGGTTGGCCCTGTCCTGAGACCTGCCAAATTTGAAATATGATATTCGTTTGTAGGGAAACATTCATTCCAGCCAGCAAATTCGATATGAGGCAAGTGTAATGTTGTGCAACATGGTATAAACTTAACAGGGCGACACCTACTGCATCGTGATAACGCACTAGGTGCGTGGCCCAACACGTGAAACGACTGAAGAAACTTTTTTTGGTTGGCACTCTAGAGC
The DNA here is from genome assembly GCF_021461395.2 of Schistocerca americana. Lineage (NCBI taxonomy): Eukaryota > Metazoa > Arthropoda > Insecta > Orthoptera > Acrididae > Schistocerca > Schistocerca americana. The sequence goes on from NC_060130.1 coordinate 251,934,716, forward strand.
ACGCTCTTGAAAGGAAGTGTTGTTTTTGGTGGCCTGTGACTGTTCAACATTCGAGAATGAAAATACCGGAAAGTCTCGACGCGAAAATGCACCTACGTAGTTTGAGATGAACGGAGAAACACGTGCGTAGTGCAGTAGTGTGATATTACTGATTTAATTGTGATTCATTTCAGCTGTGGAGGTTACTATTCAAAGTGATTGTGAATACGAGTGATGTGCTTTCCACAAAGATAGTTCTCGTGATAGATTAAAAGTGTTCTGACATCTCAAAAAATATTTGATTATTCATTGTTCATTTCCAATATCAAACTGCCCGTTAATCACTTTTAGCAATCCTCATAGCAGCCGTTTGAGTGTTGTTAAGGGATCTACGACGTGATATCTTCTGTGAAAGGGACACATCTATAGAAGACGCAAGATAATCGGAAACAACATTGGTGGCGCGAACTTGAAGTGCAAGTGCTCACCTGCAGTGCCCATGGGAAATGTCTGGCTTTTACAAATAGCCCACATCATAACGTTTTGTCAGTAATGACGAGTGGAGATGTTACAGAGTTTCTAGAATTACGTGTCCAGAGCTATGTAAGGTCACACGATCACATAAACAGAGTAGTGATGAGTTCATTTGACGGGCGGTGATTTATATGAAGAACCCTAAAGCGTTGTAACGCACGAAGAACGCAGAACATTCACTTGGCCGATTTTTGAGTGTTGTCGGGCAGTCTGGAACACTTACAAAGTTCGATTACAGAGGAACTATAGACGGTAGAAGAAACATCTGCCGTTTTTCTCGGGCATTTTACTCAGCAGGAGAACTTCGCAAAAATTCTCAAGAAGTTAAAGTGAGAGAGACAACATGAAGGTGTTATCTATCGCAGACAGCTTCACTCTCCAAATGTTGAGAGCTTACGTTTCAGTATGAAGCAAGAAACTTTACTTTCCACAACGCACATTTAACGTTACTGTGACAACGTGAAAATTATAGAGATTCGTACTTACGTAGAAGTATACTAATAAGTCTCCTATCCACCTATCATCTGGAAATGGAAACAGGGAATCGTTTTGGGACAGTGAGTATCCTACAGCACGCACCGTAATATGGCACGTGATATGTAGATTTAGATGAACAAAACTACTCGTCTGCGGGATTACCACTTCAACACACCCGGCCAAACACCGCCTCGGTGACTAAATCCTCGTTCATATTCAGTGTATCTTTCTGTGTCTGTTTTTGTTACTTGTTGAACAAGCGAGTTCTGATGATAAATTATTAACGAAGATTATGTCTATACGTACAGCCACACATTTATCAATTTACCGCCGCTCATGACGCTTTGTGTGGGAGGACGTATGTTTACTGATCAATGAATCTGGAGTGCTTAATTCATCTTCTCCATGACAGGTCTCCGCCAACGCCAGACGAAAATACGGGCACTCTCGCCCCTCCCAGCTGGCAGGCTGCCAAAGAGTGTGAGCTGCTCGTACTTTACCAACTGAGGACACGCTGGCCAGTCTCGAGACTGTGTACAAACAACCTTGACCGTGACCCGAGAAGTAAGTATTTGTTGGAAGAAATTCTGAAAGAATACACTGGATATATGGAAAGGCATCGCAGAAAAAAACAAAAAAACAAAAACAAAAAAACCAGTCGTTCGAATGGAGTAGGAACTTTCAAAAAGAGGCTATAGTAAGATCAAGTTTGCTTGCATTTTATCATTTTCATAATGCAAATTCCCGATTGCTGACGTACTTTTTTTTCACTGCTTTGACTTTTCCTAACAATACTAACTACGTTCATAGCAAATGGTTCAGAGAACGATTCGTAGGTTCTGATATTCCACTTACAGCAGCTACACTAATACACGTTTGTATTCGTAACTTTTGACGCATTCGTTCCCGGACCAAAGTTCCCAATCTCAGTGTGACACGTTTTCTCTTTTCTGTAATCCCTACGGACCTGGATTATCATTTTATAAACACTCGGTCGGGACAAACCCGAACTACACCGACAAAATTACTAAGGGTGTTCAGCGATATTGTCTGAGAATTTTGCTATGGGGGACCCGTGTTCTCCTGTTGATAATTACATAGTAATCCATACATATTTGTATTATAAAATTGTATGTATGTACAGGGGATAGGCAAAATAATGTGAACACGTGTACTTACTTGGGAATCGTTTATTAATAAGGGGTTGGACCCCCCTTTGCCCGTAACACAGTTTCGATTCATCTTGGAATACTGGCTTATATTGATTGTATAGTCTCTCGTGGAATGTTATGCCACCCTTCTAACTCCTGTAGTGACGAGGGAGGCGGAAATCGGCCCCGGAGGCTGCGCTCCAATACCGCCCACAAGGGTTTGATAATGTTCAAGTCCGAGAACTGTGCTATCCAGGGAAGAAGCTGCAGTTCAGTTGCATGCTCCTCATACCACAATTGTACTGTCCTGGCTGTGTGAATGGGTGAATTATCGTCCTGAAATATGGCGTCATTGTGAGGGAACAACATTTAAATCATGGGGTGCATCTGACCACCTAAAATCTTCAGATAATTGTTGGCTGTAACACGGCCTTTGAAAGCAGTGATGGGACCAGCAGCATACCATGATATGGCTGCCTACACCATCACAATTCCACCTCCATGCTTAACCGTTGGAATCAAGCAATCAACACTGTAGGCTTCTTTTGGCGTTCTCCTGACGCAAAACCAGGCCCGAAGTTGGAAATACGGAAACGTTGACTCGTCGGACCAGATGACGTGTTTCCACCCATCTTCTGCCCAGGATATATGCTCCTGGCACCATGTTTTACTCTTCTTTGCGTTGGTTGTTCTCACTAATTGTTTCGGTACAGCAGCTCGTCCATGAATATTCTCATAATGGAGTTCTCGGTGGACAGTGTCGATAGATACGGGGACTCGAAGATGGCTACTGAGCTTTGCAGTCACTTTAGCCGCCGCAGTTGTGTGTTGTTTTGACACAATTCGTGTTAACGTATTACGACCTCTGTCATTTAGCTTTGACTTGCGCCCACTATTACGTTTACACGATGATGTCTTTCCATGTTTTGTGTAGGTTGGCATGACTGTTTAAATAGTTGCTCTTGAAACAATCAATAAGTTTGCTGTCTTGGTTACTGATGCTCCAGCTAATCGGACCTCCACAATCTGCCCTCTTTGGAACTTTGTTAGGTCTTTCATTGCAAGTAGACCTCGGCCTCTGAATGCAAATACGAAGAGTGCACTACTCGTAAACAACATGCACTGATGCCACTATTGTGTCCAGAGCGACACGTGCCTTACCTGCGTTGTTGACCGTCATACACAACCGTCCCATTACCACCACTGTTCACATTATTTTGCCTATCCCCTGCATGTATGTGTGCATGTATGTTCCACATCTTTTCCTAAACTACTGGATAGATTTCAATCAAACTAGCTACAAAATCACTTACTGTCAGGAATGAACTACTGTGGGGTAACAACCACGATCCTTTCGCCGGCCGCGGTGGTCTAGCGGTTCTAGGCGCGCAGTCCGGAACCGCGCGACTGCTACGGTCGCAGGTTCGAATCCTGCCTCGGGCATGGATGTGTGTGATGTCCTTAGGTTAGTTAGGTTTAAGTAGTTCTAAGTTCTAGGGGACTGATGACCACAGATGTTAAGTCCCATAGTGCTCAGAGCCATTTAGCCTCGCCCGACGACTCTCCGTGCTTTCGTTCACTGGCAGGTCTCCGTAGACATTATGCAAGCGCTTGTGAATATCCGCGGTGGTCTGGTTGCCGTCAAAAGAAAATCAATGACAGCTGTCTTCTTGGCAAGGACTTTCGTTACAGGCGCCGTTTTTAAGCTATGTATAGTGCCGCCACCTATCGGTTCGTGAAACTATAGGGACGGAAGTGGGAATGTTTTAAGGCAGCTTGTGGTCTTGCGGTAGCGTTCTCGCTTTCCGCACACGGGGTCCCGGGTTCGATTCCGGCCGGGTCAGGGATTTTTCATGCCTCGAGATGACTGGGTGTTATTGTGTCAAGACGATCATCACCACTCATCCCCATTCCGGTCGGAGGAAGGCAATGGCAAACTACCTCCGCTAGGACCTTGCCTAGTACAGCGGGTCTCCCGCGTAGTGCCCCCTAACAATGGAAAATTGTACTGAAATGCAGGAGGATCTGCGAATTGACGCATGGTGCAGGGAATGGCAATTGAATCTCAATGTAGACAAGTGTAATGTGCTGCGAATACATAGAAAGAAAGACCCTTTCTCATTTAGCTAAAATATAGCAGGTCAGCAACTGGAAGCAGTTAATTCCATAAATTATATGGGAGTAGACCTTAGAAGTGATTTAAAATGGAATGACCATATAAAATAAATCGTCGGTAAAGCAGATGCCAAACTGAGATTCATTGGAAGAATCCTAAGGAAATGCAATCCGAAAACCAACGTAGTACGTTACAGTACACTTGTTCGCCCACTGCTTGAAAAATGCTCACCGGTGTGGGATCCGTACCAAATAGGGTTGATAGAAGAGATAGAGAAGATCCAACGGAGAGTAGCGCGCTTCGTTACAGGATCATTTAGTAATCGCGAAAGCGTTACGGAAATGATAGATAAACTCCAGCGGAAGACTCTGCAAGAGAGACGCTCAGTAGCTCAGTACGGGCTTTTGTTGAAGTTTCGAGAACATGCCTTCACCGAGAAGTAAAGCAGTATATTGCTCCCTCCTAGGTATATCTCGCGAAGAGACTGTGGTGTCACCGCCAGACACCACACTTGCTAGGTGGTAGCCTTTAAATCGGCCGCGGTCTGTCTAGACTAGTCCTGCCGTGTGGCGGCGCTCGTTGTGCAATCACTGATAGTGGCGACACGCGGGTCCGACGTATACTAACGGACCGCGGTCGATTTAAAGGCTACTACCTAGCAAGTGTGGTGTCTGGCGGTGACACCACAGAGACCATCAGGATAAAATCAGAGAGATTAGAGCCCACACAGAGGCATACCGACAATCTTTCTTTCCACGAACAATACGAGACTGGAATAGAAGGGAGAACCGATAGAGGTACTCAAAGTACCCTCCGCCACACACCGTCAGGTGGCTTGTGGAGTATGGATGTAGATGTAGATACGCTTCTCGGAGTATGGGACCTCATCATCACAATAAATACCACATTTTTTTCTGACGAAACTGGCCGAGGAAAAAATATGTTGTCTCACGTATTGAATACCGCTCGTAACACGTTTTGTATCAGGCGTTTAATAAGAGGTGGTTGTTGTGTTAAAGGGTGATTCTTAAGTTGCAATGCAAAACACTGGTGTAATAGGGGATCTGCGGGGAGGAGGAGGAGGAGGAGGAGATTAGTGTTTAACGTCCCATCCCATCGACAACGAGGTCATTAGAGACGGAGCACAAGCTCGGGTTTGGGAAGGATGGGGAAGGAAATCAGCCGTGCCCTTTCAAAGGAACCATCCCGGCATTTGCCTGATGTGATATAGGAAAATCACGGAAAACCTAAATCAGGATGGCCGGACGCGGGATTGAACCGTCGTCCTTCCGAATGCGAGTCCAGTCTGCTAACCACTGCGCCACCTCGCTCGGTTCTGCGGGGAGCATCATCTCGTATGGGTACAGGGTGGCGTCTGTCAAGCCGTTGGCGCACGGACGGTGCATTCGAACGTTGAAAGTTGAGCGTGCCGAGTTTCTGAAATCATAGCGTGGAATAGCACGTTGGGGAGCCTTTCTGAACGTGCAGATATTCTGAACATGCATTTTGAACGTACACAAATGAGATGGCAGAACTCCACCTGCGTCACGTGCACCCCATCTCCCTTTAGTCCAGAGTGGCGAGGCGCCGCTTTGGCTTTCAGTTGAAGCCCATATATGTATAGGCCGTTTCTGAGCACCAGAAAATTGAGGATCTCTGAAAAACCCGTCGTTAATTGCATGATTCGTTGTAATGAAAACGACGAGAAAAGTCATATTCGTGGTTAAATAATTATTGTAACGAATTATTGTAACCGTATTATGAGAGAATACCGTTTGAAGGCAACGGCACATAGAATACAATTTGTCATCATTAAATTTCACTTTGTAGCACAACTACGATCAAAGCTCTCGGAACATGGTAAGACATTAGATACAGTCCTTACACCACAGCGGGTAGTTTAGCGCCGCCGGCACGGTAGCTCAGCGTGTTCGGTCAGAGGGCTGGTCGCCCTCTGTAATAATAATAAAAAAAAACTGAGTAAAGGAATCAACGATCAACTTGAACGGATGTCTTGTGACGTCCGCCCAGACCAAACGCACCGAACAGTACCGAACAAAATGAAAAAACAGTGATAATCGTCGTGTTTTCTAATCTTATAAACGCGTGTTCGCGTCCGAGTGTATCTCTTATTCCGCCGGCACGGTAGCTTCGGCCAGAGGAAGCTCTCTGGGGTAGGTTTAGTCCGGAGCCAACGCCTACAGTGGATCAGATTTTTTTGTTATAGGATGAAAAGTGGCGGCGGCACTTAGGTTTGCTTTAGTTCCATTTTCCTAAGGGGATTCCTAAAAAATAAAAAAGTGGGAAAAAATTAAAAAGAGGTTTAGCTACCCTCTGTAATAAAAATACTGAGTCAACCGATTACCGACGAACTTAATCGGGTGTTGTACGACGTCCGCACCGAGCAGATGCAACGAATGAAAGCGAACAAAATGAAATTTTTTTAAAATAAATGCCAGCACCGTAGCTCAGCGTGTACGGTCAGAGGGCTGCTCGCCCTCTGTAATAAAAAAAAAAAACTGACTAAAGGAATCAATGCCGGCACGGTAGCTCAGCGTGTTCGGTCAGAGGGTTAACTGCTCTCTGTAATAAAAAACTGAGTCAACGGCTCAACACTGAACTTGAACGGTTGTCCTGGGACATCCGCACCGAACAAAATCGAACAAAACGAGAACAATAAAAAATAAATAAATAAAAAAAGAGTGTTAGCTACCCTTTGTAACAAAAAACTGAGTGAACGGATCAACGAAAAACCTGCAGGTTTGACATCGGACGTCCGCCCCAAACAAATTCAACGAACAATATACACTCCTGGAAATGGAAAAAAGAACACATTGACACCGGTGTGTCAGACCCACCATACTTGCTCCGGACACTGCGAGAGGGCTGTACAAGCAATGATCACACGCACGGGACAGCGGACACACCAGGAACCGCGGTGCTGGCCGTCGAATGGCGCTAGCTGCGCAGCATTTGTGCACCGCCGCCGTCAGTGTCAGCCAGTTTGCCGTGGCATACGGAGCTCCATCGCAGTCTTTAACACTGGTAGCATGCCGCGACAGCGTGGACGTGAACCGTATGTGCAGTTGACGGACTTTGAGCGAGGGTGTATAGTGGGCATGCGGGAGGCCGGGTGGACGTACCGCCGAATTGCACAACACGTGGGGCGTGAGGTCTCCACAGTACATCGATGTTGTCGCCAGTGGTCGGCGGAAGGTGCACGTGCCCGTCGACCTGGGACCGGACCGCAGCGACGCACGGATGCACGCCAAGACCGTAGGATCCTACGCAGTGCCGTAGGGGACCGCACCGCCACTTCCCAGCAAATTAGGGACACTGTTGCTCCTGGGGTATCGGCGAGGACCATTCGCAACCGTCTCCATGCAGCTGGGCTACGGTCCCGCACACCGTTAGGCCGTCTTCCGCTCACGCCCCAACATCGAGCAGCCCGCCTCCAGTGGTGTCGCGACAGGCGTGAATGGAGGGACGAATGGAGACGTGTCGTCTTCAGCGATGAGAGTCGCTTCTACCTTGGTGCCAATGATGGTCGTATGCGTGTTTGGCGCCATGCAGGTGAGCGCCACAATCAGGACTGCATACGACCGAGGCACACAGGGCCAACACCCGACATCATGGTGTGGGGAGCGATCTCCTACACTGGCCGTACACCACTGGTGATCGTCGAGGGGACACTGAATAGTGCACGGTACATCCAAACCGTCATCGAACCCATCGTTCTACCATTCCCAGACCGACAAGGGAACTTGCTGTTCCAACAGGACAATGCACGTCCGCATGTATCCCGTGCCACCCAACGTGCTCTAGAAGGTGTAAGTCAACTACCCTGGCCAGCAAGATCTCCGGATCTGTCCCCCATTGAGCATGTTTGGGACTGGATGAAGCGTCGTCTCACGCGGTCTGCACGTCCAGCACGAACGCTGGTCCAACTGAGGCGCCAGGTGGAAATGGCATGGCAAGCCGTTCCACAGGACTACATCCAGCATCTCTACGATGCCTGCATTGCTGCGAAAGGTGGATATACACTGTACTAGTGCCGACATTGTGCATGCTCTGTTGCCTGTGTCTATGTGCCTGTGGTTCTGTCAGTGTGATCTTGTGATGTACCTGACCCCAGGAATGTGTCAATAAAGCTTCCCCTTCCTGGGACAATGAATTCACGGTGTTCTTATTTCAATTTCCAGGAGTGTAGAACAAAATACGATAAAAAAAAGCACAGTTAGCAGCGTTGTATATCCAAAAGGCAATATCAGAAGTGATGGCAGATCCCGTACCTCAACATCTGAATTTTTTTGTTTTACTAACATTCGCATTTTTAATTGCTTCCGATACTATATTATTTCATTAAATGTTCAAATGTGTGTGAAATCTTATGGGACTTAACTGCTAAGGTCATCAGTCCCTAAGCTTACACACTACTTAACCTAAATTATCCTAAGGACAAACACACACACCCATGCCCGAGGGAGGACTCGAACCTCCGCCGTGACCAGCCGCACAGTCCATGACTGCAACGCCGAAGACCGCTTGGCTAATCCCACGCGGCTTATTTCTTTAAGGTAAGTATGTACTGTACTATTTGATGTTACAGAAATATAAGTGCACTCTTTTTGAGGAGTTAGTTTATTCGATTGTCTTAATCTACAGGGCATCTTGCACTACTTGCAGTAAGATATTTTGCCCTTTCTTCTTTTAAGCTTTGTATTTCATATGTTGTAAAGATTCTGATGCTGAATAGGAACAGTGATCAAGTAAGGATGACTTCAGGGGATTCCCTAAAAAGTGAGAATGATGAAATAATTTTTACCTCACGTGGAGAACTATTGTAAAGTTGTATCGCGCTATTAGTAATGGAACGTTCATAAGTCGATGTCCTTATTACTTTATAAGATTTTCACAGATATTGAAGTTTTTGTTTATGTACCGGGTGATCAAAAAGTCAGTATAAATTTGAAAACTTACTAAACCACGGAATAATGTAGATAGAGAGGTAAAAATTGACACACATGCTTGGAATGACATGGGGTTTTATTAGAACAAAAAAAAAAAAGTTCACAAAATGTCAGACAGATCTCTTGCGCGCGTCGTTTGGTGATGATCGTGTGCTCAGCCACCACTTTCGTCATGCTTGGCCTTTCAGGTCCCCAGACCTCAGTTAGTGCGATTATTGGCTTTGGGTTTACCTAAACTCGCAAGTGTATCGTGATCGAGCGACAACTCTAGGTATGCTGAAAGACAACATCCGACGCCAATGCCTTACCATAACTCCGGACATGCGTTAAAGTGCTATTCACAACATTATTCCTCGATAACAGCTATTGTTTAGGAATGATGGGTGGACATACTGAGCATTTCCTGTAAAGAACATCATCTATACTTTGTATTACTTTGTTATGGTTCAAATGGCTCTAAGCACTATGGGACTTAACTTCTGAGGTCACCAGTCCCCTAGAAGTTAGAACTACTTAAACCTAACTAACCTAAGGACACCACACACATCCAGGCTCGAGGCAGGATTCTAACCTGCGACCGTAGCGGTCGCGCGATTCCAGACTGTAGCGCCTAGAAGCGCTCGGCCACTCCGGCCGGCACTTTGTTATGCTAATTATTGCTATTCTGATCAGATGAAGCGCCATCTGTCTGACATTTTTTGAACTTTTGTATTTTTTGGTTCTAATAAATCCCCATGTCTTTCCAAGCATTTGTGTCAATTTGTACCTCTCTATCTACATTATTCCATAATTTATTCAGTTATCAAATTTATACTGACTTTTTGATCACCCGGTATACTACAGACAGAAGAATCTGCCTAGTTTAACGACATGGGAGTAAATGTACCGGGTGATCAAAAAGTCAGTATAGATTTGAAAACTTAATAAACTACGGAATAATGTAGACAGAGAGGTAAAAATTGACACACATGCTTGGAATGACATGGGGTTTTATTAGAACCAAACAAAAAACAAAGTTCACAAAATGTCCGACAGATGGCGCTGGACAGCAAAACGTCAGTGATTGCGTATGACAATCGTGTATAAAAGGAGCTGTAATGAGAGAGAGAATCAGATGCGCCAGCAGTTGCAGCATGTTGACGATACCTGAAAAGGCGCTTTTAGTGAAGCTGTATTATCAGAATGGAGAATGTGTTAGTTCAGCGTTACGATCCTATCGCCATAAGAAGGGGATTCGAACGGGTAAAGGTCCGTTGACAAATGCAGCTGTGGCGAGAATGATTTCGAAGTTCGAAGCCACGGGTTGTTTAGACGATAGACCCAGTAGTGGCCGTCCGAGCACAAGGCGTAATGCTGCTGAGACAGTTCAGGAAGAAATGGAGACTGTAGCGGGTTCGTCTATGCACGGGAAGTCAGCGCTCGTGCAGTCGCACGGGCATTCCATACACTACTGTTTGGTTGGCACTGAGGCATACTCTCTGATGCTATCCGTACAAAATCCATCGGCATCATGAACTGTTACCTGGCGATTTAGTGAAGCGGAGGGCATTTGCTGTGTGGGCATTTCAAAAGATGGCGGAAGATGACGATTGGTTGGTAACGACGAAGCTCATTTCACGCTCCGAGGGTCTATCAACGCCCACAACTGCAGAATTTGGGCTACCGAAAATCCTAGAACTGTCGTGGAAACTCCATTGCACGACGAGAAAGTCACGGTTGGGTTGGATTTACCACATCTACCGTTATCGGGCCTTTTTTCTTCGAGGAAATGCGTGATTCTGGTTTTGTAACTGCTACCGTGACAGGTGAGAGGTACGCCGATATGTTACAGAATCGCATCATCCCCAGCCTGGCTGATAAACTCCTGCTCGAACGTACGATGTTTATGCAGGATGGCGCTCCACCCCATATTGCTAGACGCGTGCCGGCCGCGGTGGTCTCGCGGTTCTAGGCGCGCAGTCCGGAACCGTGCGACTGCTAAGGTCGCAGGTTCGAATCCGGCCTCGGGCATAATGTGTGTGATGTCCTTCGGTTAGTTAGGTTTAAGTAGTTCTAAGTTCTAGGGGACTGATGACCACAGCAGTTGAGTCCCATAGTGCTCAGAGCCATTTGAACCATTTTTTGCTAGACGCGTGAAAAAATCTTGCGCGCGTCGTTTGGTGATGATCGTGTGCTCAGCCACCACTTTCGTCATGCTTGGCCTCCCAGGTCCCCAGACCTCAGTCCGTGCGATTATTGGCTTTGAGTTTACCTAAACTCGCAAGTGTATCGTGATCGACCGACATCTGTAGGGATGTTGAAAGACAACGACCGAAGCCAATGCCTCACCATAACTTCGGACATGCTTTACAGTGCTGTGAACAACATTATTCCTCGACTACAGCTATTGCTGAGGAATGGTGGTGGACATATTGAGCATTTCCTGTAAAGAACACATCTTTGCTTTGTCTTACTTTGTTAGGCTAATTATTGCTATTCTGATCAGATGAAGCGCCATCTGTCGGACATTTTTTGAACTTTTGTATTTTTTTGGTTCTAATAAAACCCCATGTCATTCCAAGCATGTGTATCAATTTGTGCCTCTCTATCCACATTATTCCGTGATTTATTCAGTTTTCAAATTTATACTGACTTTTTGATCACCCGGTACGTTTTAATAGAGCAAATGCAGGAATTTTACGCCCGTCCATTTCGTAAACAGAGTACTTTACGAGCCAGATACAGCCGAGAACTGCCACTGGAGGGCGTTGCGACCATGTATACCACGTTGGAGCCAACGTACCGTATGCACAAGTCGCCTCTTCTCCGAGCGTTCAGCAGCACGTTGAATTCGGCATGCTCAGTGTTGACGTTCAAAAGCGCGGTCCGTGTGCCCGCGGCTTTAGGGACCGCGCCGCTTGGAGTAGCATAGGCATAACGCCCGTGCGAAGCAGAGTGGAGCGTCCTGGCTTGTCTCGGTGAAACTAGGAGGGTAACCGGCTCCTGGCTCGGAACGGAGAGAACAACTGAACTGAACTCAACTGGAACTGGCCTGCTGGAAGCTGTACCTGGCCTTACGTCCCCAGCAGGCGGAAGTGTGTTTCCGTCCACGTGATGAACGGACGGTGTTTGTTTTCAAGTATCAGAGCCGACGGTTTTCTGGCGCGCGCGCTGCTCGGAAGCGTAGCTGGTGCACCCTGGCGGAGCCTGGAGCAAACTGTGTGTTGGTTGGTTGGTTGATTTGGGGAAGGCACGAAACTGCAAGGTCATCGGTCCCAGCGGATTAGGGAAGGAGGGCGAAAGAAGTCGGCCCATTCAAAGCAACCATTCCGGCATTTGCCTAAAGCGATTTAGAAAAATCACGGAAAACCTAAATCAGGATGGCCGGACGCTGGTTTAATCGCAGCTAAAACCTCTCAGACAAACAGAAGCTAAACGATGTCTAAGTTAGCGTAAGGAGGGCTATGCGTGAAGCGTTCAGTGAATTCGAAAGTAAAACTCTATGTACCGACTTGACAGAAAATCCTAGGAAGTTCTGGTCTTATGTTAAATCAGTAAGTGGCTCAAAACAGCATATCCAGACACTCCGGGATGATGATGGCATTGAAACAGAGGATGACACGCGTAAAGCTGAAATACTAAACACCTTTTTCCAAAGCTGTTTCACAGAGGAAGACCGCACTGCAGTTCCTTCTCTAAACCCTCGCACAAACGAAAAAATGGCTGACATCGAAATAAGTGTCCAAGGAATAGAAAAGCAACTGGAATCACTCAATAGAGGAAAGTCCACTGGACCTGACGGGATACCAATTCGATTCTACGCAGAGTACGCGAATGAACTTGCCCCCCTTCTAACAGCCGTGTACCGCAAGTCTCTAGAGGAACGGAGGGTTCCAAATGATTGGAAAAGAGCACAGATAGTCCCAGTCTTCAAGAAGGGTCGTCGAGCAGATGCGCAAAACTATAGACCTATATCTCTGACGTCGATCTGTTGTAGAATTTTAGAACATGTTTTTTGCTCGAGTATCATGTCGTTTTTGGAAACCCAGAATCTACTATGTAGGAATCAACATGGATTCCGGAAACAGCGATCGTGTGAGACCCAACTCGCTTTATTTGTTCATGAGACCCAGAAAATGTTACATACAGGCTCCCAGGTAGATGCTATTTTTCTTGACTTCCGGAAGGCGTTCGATACAGTTCCGCACTGTCGCCTGATAAACAAAGTAAGAGCCTACGGAATATCAGACCAGCTGTGTGGCTGGATTGAAGAGTTTTTAGCAAACAGAACACAGCATGTTGTTATCAATGGAGAGACGTCTACAGACGTTAAAGTAACATCTGGCGTGCCACAGGGGAGTGTTATGGGACCATTGCTTTTCACAATGTATATAAATGACCTAGTAGATAGTGTCGGAAGTTCCATGCGGCTTTTCGCGGATGATGCTGTAGTATACAGAGAAGTTGCAGCATTAGAAAATTGTAGCGAAATGCAGGAAGATTTGCAGCGGATAGGCACTTGGTGCAGGGAGTGGCAACTGACCCTTAACATAGACAAATGTAATTATTGCGAATACATAGAAAGAAGGATCCTTTATTGTATGATTATATGATAGCGGAACAAACACTGGCAGCAGTTACTTCTGTAAAATATCTGGGAGTATGCGTGCGGAACGATTTGAAGTGGAATGATCATATAAAATTAATTGTTGGTAAGGCGGGTACCAGGTTGAGATTCATTGGGAGAGTGCTTAGAAAATGTAGTCCATCAACAAAGGAGGTGGCTTACAAAACACTCGTTCGACCTATACTTGAGTATTGCTCATCAGTGTGGGATCCGTACCAGATCGGTTTGACGGAGGAGATAGAGAAGATCCAAAGAAGAGCGGCGCGTTTCGTCACAGGGTTATTTGGTAACCGTGATAGCGTTACGGAGATGTTTAATAAACTCAAGTGGCAGACTCTGCAAGAGAGGCGCTCTGCATCGCGGTGTAGATTGCTCGCCAGGTTTCGAGAGGGTGCGTTTCTGGATGAGGTATCGAATATATTGCTTCCCCCTACTTATACCTCCCGAGGAGATCACGAATGTAAAATTAGAGAGATTTGAGCGCGCACGGAGGCTTTCAGACAGTCGTTCTTCCCGCGAACCATACGCGACTGGAACAGGAAAGGGAGCTAATGACAGTGGCGCGTAAAGTGCCCTCCGCCACACACCGTTGGGTGGCTTGCGGAGTATAAATGTAGATGTAGATGTAGATGTAGTCCGCCAGTGCAAACGGCGTGTAAACATGCTGTTTCTATCCAGCACACTGTCTTGACATGTGATGCCCATCTTGTATTAATCGACTACTGTATTACTGCACCTAGGAGGCGCTTCGGTCGCCTTTTCGTGTGTTTTGATCGCGATATTTCATGAACACTTTGGAACACTTGACAGCATATGCACTTGAAATTTTTCACAGTGCTGTGCGTTTTCCCTGTTCACCATTGTACTTGTTTTCTGTAACGTCACGCCTATTTCCTGTAAGGGCCACACAAAGCCATGTGCGATTGTATAGTGGTCGGGCGTAATGAATACAAAATCGCCGGAGGGAAGACTATTGCGGGAGACGGTAGGCAACCTCGCATTGTAGAGACGTCGAACTGGCAGCGGACTCAAGTGGCCTACGGCTGATATACAGTAATATGTGTACCTAATGCGGATGAAATCGATCCAGGGGTTTGGAAGGAGCTGTTTACCAGTGGATTTGCTCCCATACACACGTGTCACATACATTTAACATATTTGACAGATAATTGTACACACATTTCATATGAATCTCTAGTGAATTCCGCCCTGCAGTTTCGTTTTCATGCTTCTCAATGTTTATGATGTTTTATCAACTGAACTGTGTGTTGTACACGATACATTTTTGCAGGGGCATTCAAAAGTGTTTGTGAATATTTTCTGCAAAATATGTTGCCAGTAGAGTTATTAGGAAAGAAGTAATAAATTATTTGGTCGTTTCTGATGGAATGTCGGCCGCTGAGGCCGAGTGGTTCTAGGCACTTCAGTCAGGAACCGCGCTGCTGCTACGCAGGTTCGAATCCTGCCTCGGGTATGGATGTGTGTGATGTCCTTAGGTTAGTTAGGTTTAAGTAGTTCAAAGTCTAGGGGACGGACTCATGACCTCAGATGTTAAGTCCCATAGCGCTCAGAGCCATTTGAACCATTTTCTGATGGCATAATTTTACTGCATGAACACCGAAAGAAATGAACATTTGTTCTTTTATCATTTTTGTGGGGTGTGAGCGTGTAGCAGTTCCGTGTAGGTTGGAAATTTTGTGTAATGTTGGTTACAAGGCACTAAGTACTCTCATTCTCAAATACTGGATGAAAATTGTCAATTTGCGTGTCATGAGCTACACTTCTTTTTCACCTCCACCCAAACCCCTTTCAGAGATAGCGGGTGCAAACCCCCAAAGTGGTTCTTTCCAGATAGTAAGTGATATGTGTACCAAGTTTGTTTGAAGTCGATCCAGTGGTTTAGGAGGCGATGTAGAACATTCATACACACACTGACCCACTTTTATAATATGTGTGTATTATACACTACAGAGATTGAAGGACAATAATTTCCATTCCGAAACCACAGAATTCTCTTAACCGGTTTTAGCAAGTTGTAAGCTGAAATGCGTCGGTCTGGAGCCAGTCTATCGTTTTATTCCGATTACTATTAATCATTCTTTGAACAACCACTAGTGAGATTCTTTTTACGAGTAACGTAAGCTCTTCCATTACAATGGAACACAGATGGCTCAGAAATCAAACCATCCCTCTAAAAATGTCAGCCTGATTAATTATGAATATTTGGTCTGCATGTTGTACTGGGCTGTAGTATTAGCCAAGTCTTGGTGATTCTGCAGAACAATGTGAGGCCTGCTAGCGGGAGAGAGAGATAGCCCCAAGGGACAGCTTAACATAAGATCCAAATAGCTAGGCCACATGAGCAGGGTGATTCCACTGCTCTCTCCTCCCCCTCCCCCCCCCCACCCCCCCCCCACCCCCCTCCTCCTAGAGAGTCCAGTTCCAGAGTTCTGTAGTTGCTCGACGGGACATTGTTCCAAAGGATGATGCAACTGGCTTTTTCAGAAAAACTGGAGAGGCGTTTAGTAGGTTCCCTCTCACAAAAATAGTCTGTAGCGGTATGGAATAAATAAATAACTGGAACTGCGTGAGACCTGTGAGTTTCTTTAAGAAGCATTCTATTCAACCAAAAATTGTCTTCCGTACTGCTTGTTGGTTGTAGGCTGGACGACGATTGTAAAAGAACAGAATGTGGCTGGCTGCAACGGCAGATAACCCCCTGCCAGGTCCGCAGGAGTGCAAAAGTTGTGAAATGTTGGGCACTCTTCGAAAAAACGCAGCGAGCGACTTTCTGTTGCCAGACCATGGAGTTTGTTGACCGAATTAGTGAAGAAAACACTGGTACACACGATCATTGGGCTGTGCCCAAAATAGTCCACCGATTGGAGATTTGGCACCGTTTTCCGAGGAAAGTATGAACGCGTATTTCTCACATTGGTCTGGGTCACAACTTCTCCCAAGAATGGTAGCCTACTATCAAATTGTTAGAATTTAGTGTTATTTAAGAAAAAAGAGATTGGCTAATGATTAAGTGAACATATTGGAGGGTAGAATGCAAGTTTTGTTACGCGGTTTTTGATTGGGTGTCCAACTAACAAACGTTCTGATAGTGAGGCAGGTGATGTTGGTAGCTTCTCCGTGGAGAACACGGAGGGTGTTTCTGTTGACAGCTACATTCCGGATTTAGAATGAGAAACGTTGATTACTACTTCAGAAATTTGTGTTTAGACTTAGGAATGGTAGCCCTAATTTTGTAGACTTTGAAGGCAGCCTTCACTCTGGAGATTTTGACATTGGCTTTTATGCCTTCAGACAATGGATACACTCCACTTCCTCGTGAGGAAGTATTATTTTAATATCTTGCTGCCAAGGCAGTGCGCTATGCAAGTGGCGAGAAAGATGTAGGCACACCTCTTTCTTTGGTTAGTGCGATCTTCTTTTGAAATTACGCTATGTGATCGTTGGCTCACTCTTGAGTA
Source organism: Schistocerca americana (assembly GCF_021461395.2). NCBI lineage: Eukaryota > Metazoa > Arthropoda > Insecta > Orthoptera > Acrididae > Schistocerca > Schistocerca americana. The sequence continues at coordinate 251,952,028 of NC_060130.1, forward strand.
AGGCACATTTCGTTCCTGCATGTGAGGTTTATACACCGTAGTAGAACGATGAAATCATCATGTCTGATGGAGGATAACATAATTGATTTATCTCAGTTGATTACAGATTAATTAGCAGACACTTTTTCTACCCTTATCCCGAAGACTTTGTCGTTCAGTAGTTGTACTTAATTGAATTTACTGCCAGGATTGTTTGCAATTTCAGGTTTTCCGATATTTTTATTATACTAGCTCGCTAGTCGAGCAAGTCTGTGTTCATTTGAGCTGCCAATCTCGGTAAACACACTTCGTATATCCACACAATGGTATTTCTATTACTTCTATTACAAGAGACTTCGATTTTGAGTCATGTGCCACGTAGTTAAAGCATATATATACAGTGGTTAACGTTTTGGGTTAGGCTGCAGAGGATTGAGGGTTCGATGCTGGGTCGAGGCTTATTTGCTTTTATTTCTTTCTGCGTGATACAGTATCCAGCATCTTAATCGTCACACGGCGATTACAGTGGGTCTTCTACACATCATTTGCAGTTACGTTCTACGAACACAGAAAAGGAGAGACGCGAGTTGTTTCACGCCACTGCATCTACTATATTCCTAACTTGTTTTATGTGTACCCTCCCTCAGAGGTCCCATCGATTAATACCATCTCTTGTTCTCGTCAAGTATATATATATATATATATATATATATATATATATATATATATATATATATATATATATATATGGTTCCCGGGTTCGATTCCCGGCGGGGTCAGGGATTTTCTCTGCCTCGTGGTGGCTGGGTGTTGTATGATGTCCTTAGGTTAGTTAGGTTTAAGTAGTTCTAAGTTCTAGGGGACTGATGACCACAGATGTTAAGTCCCATAGTGCTCAGAGCCATTTGAACCATTTTTGAACCTAACGTTACCGCTGGATATATTTCGTAAACCACATCAAATACTGACGAACCGATTCCACAGACCGAACGTGAGGAGAGGGGCTAGTGTAATTGTTTAATACAAACCATACAAAAATGCACGGAAGTATGTTTTTTAACACAAACCTACGTTTTTTTAAATGGAACCACGTTAGTTTTGTTAGCACATCTGAACATATAAACAAATACGTAATCAGTGCCGTTTGTTGCATTGTAAAATGTTAATTGCATCCGGAGATATTGTAACCTAAAGTTGACGCTTGAAACCGGTGGACTGAGTCAAAGTAGTGTCATGCGCATACTGCATCGTCACCGCTTTCTCCCGTTTCATGTGTCGCTACATCAGCAATTACATGGTGATGACTTTAATCATCGAGTGCAATTCTGTCAATGGGCATTAACAGAGAGTGCGTTGCAGTTCTACCTGTTTACCGATGAAGCGGGTTTCACAAACCACGGGGCAGTGAATCTACGGAACATGCATTACTGGTCCGTGGACAATCCTCGCTGGCTCAGACAGGTAGAGCGACAGCGACCGTGGACTGTAAATGTATGCTGCGGAATCACTGGCGACCACCTCATTGGTCCTCACTTCATTGCAGGGGCCCAAACATCTGCAACATACATCGCGTTTCTACGGAATGATCTGCCAACGTTGCTCGAAAGTGTCCCACTGGAAACGCGTCGACGTATGTGGTATCAGCATGATGGTGCACTGCACATTCCGCAATTAACACTAGGCTGACCCTTGACAGGATGTTCGACGGGCGTTTCATAGGACGTGGAGGACGCATAAATCGGCCAGCCCGTTCTCCTGATCTTACTCCTGTGGACTTCTTTCTGTGAGGTACGTTAAAGGAGAATGTGTACCGTGATGTGCCTACAACCCTAGATGATATAAAACAACGTATTGTGGCAGCCTGCGGCGACATTACACCAGATGTACTGCGGCGCGTACGACATTCATTACGCCAGAGATTGCAATTGTGTACAGCAAATGATGGCCACCACATTGAACATCTGTTGGCCTGATATGTCGGGACACACTCTATTCCACTCCGTAATTGAAAACGGAAACCACGTGTGTACGTGTACCTCACCCTTCATGGTAATGTACACGTGCGTCAGTGAAAAACATCAATAAAAAGGTGTTAGCATGTGGACGTAATGTGCTGTTCCAGTCTCTGCTGTACCTAAGGTCCATCACCGTTCCCTTTGGATCCCTACGTAATTCGGTGCTCTCCGATACACACGATCGAACAGCGGAGGTGTGGTACTCAAGCGTCAACTTTAGGTTACAATATCTCCGGATGTAATCAACATTTTACAATGCAACAAAGGGCACTGGTTACGTATTTGTTTATATGTTCAGATGTGCTAACAAAACTAACGGGGTTCTATTTAAAAAAAACGTAGGTTTGTGTTAAAAAACATACTTCCGTGCGTTTTCGTATGGTGTGTATTAACCAATTACACTAGCCCCTCTCCTCACGTTCGGTCTGTGGAATCGATTCGTCAGTATTTGATGTGGTTTACGAAATATAACCAGCGGTAATGTTAGGTGATATATATATATATATATATATATATATATATATATATATATATATATATATATATATACTTGACAAGAATAATAGATGGTACTAATCGATGGGACCACTGGGAGAGGGTACTGCCTCTCACAAAATTTCGTCCTGCGCATATTTCCAGCTGTAAATGGATATTGAGGATTGGAAATCTGGCAACACTGTGATAATATGTAAGGTAACTACCTCTGCCAGAAAACAGGCGCAATGGTGTGCAGTTGGTGTAGTGGATAGCGTTTTGGGTTAACGGGCAGAAAGGCTAGGTTTCGCTGCTGCGTCGAGGCATATCTATTTTTATCTTCTAAATGTAGTCTGCGTGGCACGACATCTGGTGTCTCAACGGCCATACAGTGATTACAGTGGATATTCTATAAAACATTTGCACTTATATACTACTAATACAAAAATAGTCTATTAGTTTCCACTGATCAGCTTTCCAAGAAGCCTTTTGCACATTGTGTACGTGAATTGTTTCACACCACTGCATATACCAGATTACAAAACTGTTTTCTGTGCACCCTCCAACAATGGTCCCATCGAGTAGTACCAAGAATAATTCTTGCCGCCTTCAGATCCATTACATTTCGTTATAGCCTTATGTCAGCAATAGGGCCAGCAACGTGCTTCGCATGTAATTTCCAGGCACGTACTATGCAAATGTCGGATACATGTGGCTTAAGAAACGGTGTATACTGCAGTATTATATGGCAGAATTAAATGGGTGAATAAAAAAAAATACGCCTCGACCGAGAATCAAGCCCTCGACCCCCTGCATGCTACACCAAAACGCTATCCACTGCACCAACTGCACAGCGCTACTCCCATCTGCTAACAGAGATATTTGCCGTATACGTGATTACAGTGTTGCCAGATCGACAATCTTTAACGCCCATTTACTGTCCGATATATGCCCAGGAAGAAGTTTTGACAGACTTCTCCGAGATATCGCATTTATTCGAGCTGGAAACCAATTGTAAACTCCCCTGGATACCGTTGTATTTACATTGGTATCTCAAGGTTTAGTATGGGCTGTGTGTTTGATTACGCATGCGTAACTATTTCCCTTTCTCTCTCCGTGCACTGTGCCGTACCGGCCTCACAATCATTTACGAAAGAGAAGGCACCATTGACAGCTGTTACAGCAAGGAAGAGTACGCTGACATGCATGGCATGTGTGACAAAGCGAATGGTAGTGTCCTTGGGGCTGCACGATTATATGAAGGAGCTTTCCTTCTCCGCAGGCAGCCCAACAGGCGTACATTTAGCAGGTTACATCAGCGCCGTAGAGAAACCGGGAGTTTCGCACACCATGTACGATAAGGTCCACCCGGATCCATAACACCCTATGCTGAGGAAAGGGTGTTACGCATTGTACACGTACTACCAACTGCTTCAACAAGGAGGATTGCTATCCACGGGCTTGTCCTGAGTAGTAGCAGTGTGTGGCGGATATTACACTACTGGTCATTGCCGGCCGCGGTGGCCGTGCGGTTCTGGCGCTGCAGTCCGGAACCGCGGGACTGCTACGGTCGCAGGTTCGGATCCTGCCTCGGGCATGGGTGTGTGTGATGTCCTTAGGTTAGTTAGGTTTAAGTAGTTCTAAGTTCTAGGGGACTTATGACCTAAGATGTTGAGTCCCATAGTGCTCAGAGCCATTTGAACCATTTGAACTACTGGTCATTAAAAGTGCTACACCACGAAGATGACGCGCTACAGACGCGAAATTTAACCGACAGGAAGAAGATGCTGTGATATGCAAATGATTAGCTTTTCAGAGCATTCACACAAGGTTGGCGCCGGTGGCGACACCTACAACGTGCTGACATGAGGAAAGTTTCCAACCGGTTTCTCATACATAAACGGCAGTTGACCGGCGTTGCCTGGTGCAACGTTGTTGTGATGCCTCGTGTAAGGAGGAGAAATGCGTACCATCACGTTTCCGACTTTGATAAAGGTCGGATTGTAGACTGTCGCGATTGCGGTTTATCGTATGGCAACATTGCCGCTCGCGTTGGTCGAGATCCAATGACTGTTAGCAGAATATGGAATCGGTGGGTTCAGGAGGGTAATACGGAACGCCGTGCTGGAACCCAACGACCTCATATCACTAGCAGTCGAGATAACAGGCATCTTATCCGCATGGCTGTAACGGATCGTGCAGCTACGTCTCGATCCCTGAATCAACAGATGGGGACGTTTGCAAGACAACAACCATCTGCACGAACAGTTCGGCGACGTTAGTAGCAGCATGGACTGTCAGCTCGGAGACCATGGCTGCGGTTACCCCTGACGCTGCATCACAGACAGGAGTGCCTGCGATGGTGTACTCAACGACGAACCTGGGTGCCCGAATGACAAAACGTCATTTTTCGGATGAATCCAGGTTCTGTTTACAGCATCATGATGGTCGCATCCGTGTTTGGCGACATCGCGGTGAACACACATTGGAAGCGCGTATTCGTCATCGCCATACTGGCGTATCACCCGGCGTGATGGTATGGGGTGCCAGTGGTTACACGTCTCAGTCACCTCTTGTTTTCAGTGATGGCACTTTGAACAGTGGGCGTTACATTTCAGATGTGTTACGACCCGTGGCTCTACCCTTCATTCGATCCCTGCGAAATCCTACATTCAGCAGGATAACGCACAACCGCATGTTGCAGGTCCTTTACGGGCCTTTCTGGATACAGAAAATGTTCGACTGCTGCCCTGGCCATCACATTGTCCAGATCTCTCACCAACTGAAAACGTCTGGTCAATGGTGGCCGAGCAACTGGCTCGTCACAATACGCCAGTCACTACTCGTGAGGAACTGTGTTATCGTGTTGAAGCTGCATGGGCAGCTGTACCTGTACACACCATCCAAGCTCTGTTTGACTCAATGCCCGGGCGTATCAAGGCCGTTATTAGGGCCAGAGGTGGTTGTTCTGGGTACTGATTTCTCAGGATATATTTGCATCCAAATTGCCTGAAAATGTAATCACATGTCAGTTCTAGAATAATATATTTGTCCAATGAATACCCGTTTATCATCTGCATTTCTTCTTGGTGTAGCAATTTTAATGGCCAGTAGTGTATATAGGCAAGTACTCTATTCATATCATCTCCAGCGAATGCATTCTTTCAACAATTTAGATTCCGTTCTTGGAGATAATTTCTGCTAATGGGTGCAACAGCATTGTACCCCGAATCTCCTGCTTGTAAGCAGTCTTCTATTCACGGATGACGCTAGATTTACCCGTGACGATACTTTTAACTACGATAAGTGTCACATTTGGGTCGATGGCTCTGAGCACTATGGGACTCAACTGCTGAGGTCATTAGTCCCCTAGAACTTAGAACTAGTTAAACCTAACTAACCTAAGGACATCACAAACATCCATGCCCGAGGCAGGATTCGAACCTGCGACCGTAGCGGTCTTGCGGTTCCAGACTGCAGCGCCTTTAACCGCACGGCCACTTCGGCCGGCACATTTGGGTCGATTTCAGTCCTAATACAACAAACATATCACGACATGAGCAGCGTTATTCGTTGAACGGTTCGGCAGGACTGCTCGGAGACCACTCAACTGGACCATACTTCCTACCACAGACAGTAACCGGACAGCAGTATGTGCGGTTTCTGCAGACTGTACTTCCAGGTGTACATCATGATGTCCCACTGAACCAACGCCTGAACATGTGGTTCATGCATGATGGTGCTCCAGCTCATTTGTATTTACGAGTGCGCCGGCTGCTAACTCGAACGTATTGTCAATATCGGATAGGTTCTATGGCCTGCAAAGACTTCGGATTTCTATGTGTGGGTTCATGTCAAAAGCCTGGTCTACGCAACAGAGGTCAACACTCTTGAGGAATTACGCTTGCGGATTGAAGCAGCCTTCCAGCATTTGCCGAATTCCCCAGGACTGCCTGAGGGGATTCGCATCTCATTTCAGAGACGCGTTCAGTGTTGCATTTAGACGCATGGACAATATTTCGAGCACCTACTTTAACGTTTAGGTATGCCATCTGTTCGTAGACCGCCGGCCAGAGTAGCCGAGCGGTTCTAGGAGCTTCAGTCTGGAACCGTGCTGCTGGTATGGTCGCAGGTTCGAATCCTACCTCGGGCATGGATGTGTGTGATGTCCTTAGGTTAGTTAGGTTTAAGTAGTTCTAAGTTCTAGGGGACTGATGACCTCATATGTTAGTCCCATAGTGCTCAGAACCATTTGAACCATTTTTTAGTTCGTAGACCCTGATGAACCCCAACAGGAAATGTGTTGTATATCGACAACGGTCGATTTGTGGCCCCATGTTTATTGGAGCTTTTTAGCTACTTTTGGCTTCTACTTTTCATGTGGGAATTATTGACCATCACTTCTGAAACACCCTGTATGTTTCGAGAACTGTGTAAATCTCATTTTTTTCTATGTCAGTGCATAATTCATGCCTTGTCAAGACGCTAATGTATTGTAAATATCAGAAGGGATATTAATGATTTCTTTTGATAAATTTTCTTCGTGACTCAGTTATCTGCGAGAAGTCTGAGTTAGGGATTAAAAATTGCCTGAGAAAAGCGTGAAACACCCACAAGGAGACGAGGAAACGAATCTTAACGGATTGGGAGGGTATGTGATGCTATTGCAATATCGAGTGAAATTTGCAAAGAACTAGGGTGTATGAGCTCACTTATCAGTATGATCTTGCACATCGTCTGGCCAGCATGAGTGCAGTTATTCGGTTAGGAACGGTGTCATAGTTGACACCCAAGCTTGTCTCTCATATGTCTCTCTCAGTTCTGGAAATCTGTCTGACCATGGGAGTAACATTACACAGAGAGATCGTAGAGACAAGTGGCATGTGTGGACAAACATTGTCTTGTTGGAAAATGGCACCACGAAACTGCCGCATGACAGATAACACACGAGGACGCAGATTATCCATGTTGTGCCGTTGTGCCGTCGGAGTTCCAGCAGTCACTAGCAACTAAAAGATTTGGAAGCAAATAAATCACCAGGCTCGGATGGAACTGCATTTCGAGTTAATAAGGATCACTCTACGGCATTGGCCCCTTACCTGTCTTGCGTTTATTGTGAATCTCTCACCCAGCGCAAACTCCCAAGCGACTGGAAAAAAAGCACAGGTGACTCCAGTATGTAAGAAAGATAAAAGAACGGACCCGCAAAATTACGGACCAATATCCCTAACTTCTTTTCCTGCAGAATCCTTTAACATACTCTCAGTTCGAATGTAATAAACTTTCTTGAGGCTGAGAAGCTTATTTCCACGAATCAGCATGGTCTTAGAAAGCATCGCTGGTGCTAAACTCAGCTTTCCCTTTTCTCACATGATATACTGCGAATTATGGATAAGGGCAATAGGTATATTTCGTGTTTATAGATTTTCGGAAAGCATTTGACACGGAGCCCCATTGCAGGCTGTTGACGAAGGTGCGAGCATATGGGATAAGTTTACAGGTATGAGAGTAGCTCGAAGACTGCTTAGGTAAGAGAACCCAGTATGTTGTCTTCGTCGGCGAGTGTTCATCAGAGAAAAGGATATCGTCAGGAGTGCCCCAGGGAAGTGTGATAGGACCGTTGCTGTTCATCAAATACGTAAATGATTCGACTGACAGGGCGGGCAGCAATCTGCTGTTGTTTGCTGAGGATACAGTCGTTTACGATAAGATGTCGAAGTTGGGTGGCTGTAGGGAGATACAAGACGACTTAGACAAAATTCCCAGATGGTATGATGAATGGCGGCTGGCCCTAAATATGGGAATATGTAAATTACTGAGGATGAATAGGAAGATCAAACCTGTAATGTTTGGATACAGTATTACTAGTGTCATTCTTGACACAGTCAAGTCGTTTCAATATCTGGGCATAACGTTGCAAGGCGATATGTGGTGGAACTAGCATGTGAGAACTATGGTAGGGAAGGTCGACCTCGGTTTATAGGGAGAATTTTAGGAAAAAGTGGTTCACCTGTAAAAGAGAATGCTTATAGGACGTTTGTGCGACCTATTCTTGAGTGCTACTCGAGTGTTTGAGATCCGTGCCAGGTCTAATTGAAGGAAGACATAGAAGCAGTTCAGAGGCGGGCTGCTAGATTTGTTAGCGGTAGGTTCGAACGACACGTAAAGTGTTACGGAGATACTTCGGTAACTCCAATGGGAATCCTTAGAGGGAAAGCGACGTTCTTTTGGAGAAACGCTATTGAGAAAATTTAGAGGCCCGGCATTTGAAGCTGACTGCCGAACGATTCTATTGCTGCCAATATACATCGCACGTAAGGACCACGAGGATAAGATACGAGAAATTAGGGCGCATACGGAGGCGTACAGACAGTCGTTTTTCCCTCGTTCTATTAACGAGTGGAACAGGCAAGGAAATGACAAGTAGTGGTGCAGGCTACCCTCCTCCAGGCACCATCAGGTGGCTTGCGGAGTATCTACGTAGATGTAAATGTAGAGTTACGACCGAATGTCATACCCGTTGGCTAGCCACACCATGGCATTAGGTGTCAGGAGTCGCTGCCATACTCGTTGACGGTGGTCATTCGGGGGAATGCAGAACAGCGACTTATTGTCCGCCCCCGGTAGCTGAATGGTAAAACAACAAAAGCAAAGAAGCTAGCCGAAGAAGGCAAAACAAGGTGAGCGTTTGGAAGGGCTGTGAGGGGAGAAGGGAGGCGCTATAAATAAAAAAAAAAAAGTGGTCAGCGCGACAGAACGTCAATCCTAAGGGCCCGGGTTCGATTCCCGGCTGGGTTGGAGATCTTTCTCTGCTCAGGGACTGGATGTTGTGTTGTCCTAATCATCATCCTTTCATCCCCATCGACGCGCAAGTCGCCGAAGTGGCGCCAAATCGAAAGTCACACGGCATTATAATAGCGATTTATTGCCGAAGACAATGCGACGCATTCGTGAGCAGTCCATGCTTTCAATCCACGACATGGACCCATGTTCCCGGTTACGGCATCACTCCAAAAGGAGCTGTTTGCGTTGTGTTAATGACATGACGCATTGGACGGTGATTCTCTAGTCCGGCTTATGCTAGCCTCCGCCCAGCAGTGCGGAATTACACAGAAAGTTGCAGTGGGTCCATTATTTGTTCTCAGCTGGCAAAAGTAGACGCGAAGGATTTACGATGAGCTTGCTGCATAATACGGCGATCCTCCCCTGCGGTTGGCAATGTGATCGACCGGAACGCTAGCTACGAATATGCCGCCCACACGTTCCGGTATAAGTTTTGTGTTTGTTGTGACATTGTGCTGATGACTTCACTGTTCAAAATGGCTCTGAGCACTATGGGACTCAACTGCTGAGGTCATTAGTCCCCTAGAACTTAGAACTATTTAAACCTAACTAACCTAAGGATATCACAAACATCCATGCCCGAGGCAGGATTCGAACCTGCGACCGTAGCGGTCTTGCGGTTCCAGACTGCAGCGCCTTTAACCGCACGGCCACTTCGGCCGGCTGACTTCACTGTCCACTGTAATACAAATGACTGGCTCCAAAATCAAAAACCAGCAGACAGTAGTCACGTTTTGCTTAAAACTTAAGGCGGGCTGATGAGTGTGGACCGACAGAATGTCGGTGAAATTTATCAATAGGTGGCACTAACTAATAAAACATGCAAGTTCTTTCTGCAAACGTCGCGATACACACTTAAAAGTAAAGTTTATAGAGGGTAGTTGCCTGATATTTTTGAGATTACAACAGCATAAGCGCTTTCTTCATTCTATTCTCACAGAGCACTTAAAAAAGTGGTGAGAGGATCACTTAGGGACCTAGATAATTTATTCTCCGGAGTGGTATGTACAGAAGAGCCCACTCTGAGAGGAGATTATAGTTGAATGTTTGTCTTTTGCCGACTCTGGAAACGTCAGCATTCAGGATAAACTGCGTGAGCAGGGAAACAGCTGAAGCAGGACTCATTGTCGATGGAGAAATTCTGGAATTGCACCAGTCTCGAACAGGAAGAGGTACCTGTGTAACAGGGGAAAAAATAACAAAAATGTCTCGGTGCATGGACGGAGCCAAACGTGTAAGGGAATGACCCTCTTTCTGGGAGACATAGTAAATTTGAACTACCCTGTCGATCGACAACAAACACTGACAGCAAGAAATACTACTCGTGAAGTACGAAGTTTAAAGTGTACAAAACAGCCATCCATTCTGTTTTTAAGGGCCAGGAAGCGTCTATTACTGATCATAAAAGATTTTGTTGATAGAAAAATGGAAGAAAAGGTAGAATGATTCTTCGGAACGCGCTCGAGCTAGTACTGGAACGTGATAAGTAAGATCTCTACGCCCAGACAGATAAAATCTCAGGTTACGCTAGGAAATAGACCATTACATTTTTATGGTCGTGTAGAGACATGACCTTCTGTAGGCCTGTAGAACTGTAGACCTGTAGACGTAGAAGCAAGGGAAGGAAAAAGGAAGAAAGAAAAGGAAGAACCTCGACGATGGAGAATTGTGCTGACGCACACTGTAAGACCGAATAATATCATAGTTTCAGGATAGTCAACGAAGAAATATAATGCAAGTAGCTTAGCGCCTGTTGCGTCGTTCGCATAAACTGTATAGTCTGCACAGATGTTTGCTGTTCTATTTCTTTAATCGAATTTATATGTCATGCACAAATTGCAACACCTTCTGAATTTTTCACGCTTCGTAAGGTCATAAAACCACTATCTTTGCCGCATGTACATCTGATCAAAAATCCATTCTAATAGCCGGAGTCCATGTTTTTGTTAAGCACTGCTTTTGCGTTCTTGTGGTGGTATTCCCATAGAAACTTTAATCCCCTAACACATATTTCTTTATATATAACCGAGAAGTGAATTATCGACTTTCATGAACTTACCTTTAAAATTTTTTAAATGTAACGAAATATTTTCTTAAAATTTTCATCCCCGTTTTCCCCCTTAGGTACTGAATTTCCGAAAATTCAGAAATACGCATTTTTTATTTCTGACCACGAAAAGAAATACCAATTTTCGTAGATCTAGCTTCAAAATTGTCTTAATAGCGACATATTTTCAAAAAGCCTTTCATTCCCTGGTTTACCCTCTTAGGGATGGGATACCGAAAAATGCCTTCCTAAACGACCCCTACAGTATAAGATCAACAACCTACGCAAATTCCAAATATCCGTCCTAAGTTGTTTGGGATGGGCGATGAGTCAGTGAGTGAGTGAGTCAGTCGGGACACTGCCTTTCATATATAAAGACTGCCTTTTGATCAGAAGAAACGAAGGAGGTGCATTTACAGAATATTTTGTAGCAGTGGGGAAAATAGGTCAAAGCCTAACAATAGAACAAACGTTCAAGAACAGAAGATTGAAATAGTAAAAGAATTCAAATATCTCGGAGAATGGATTACTTGGAATGCTGGGGAAAGCAAAGCAATGGAATCCAGAAAAAATAAACTTGAATTGGCCTTCCAACTAACAAAAAATACATACAACAAAAAATCCCTTTCATGGGGGTCCAAAATTACACATTACAAGACAGTGATTAAGCCAGAAGCACTGTATGCAGCAGAAACACTTAACATGAATTTCAAAGGCCAAATGGAGAAACTTGAGATAAAGGAAAGAAAAATTTTAAGAAAAATCATTGGGCCAAAATTTCAAGACAATAAGATTATATACATTAAAAATGAAACTCTCTACAAGAAAATTGAAAAACTTTCAGATTCTATGCGAAAAAGGAGAATAAATTTTTATGGTCATCTTCTCAGAATGAATTCCAACAGATTAACTAAACAAATCTTTGACTTCTTCCGTAACCGAAAAACGAAGCCCAACTGGTTTAAAGAAACTGAGAAAGACCTAGTGGAATTAAATATTTCAGAAAATTCACTTATTGATCGAACTGCTAAATTAATTACTAAAGATGAAAACATAAGGTTCCAAGACAAATCCACACAAAAGTCCAAATCCTTCATTTCGGAAGAAGAGAGGAGAAGAAGATCAGAAAGAATGAAGAAGTACTGGGCCCTAAGAAAAGAACAACGCACAAAGAAATGATTGATCCACCGTACCCCAAAGAGGGTGAAACGAAAGAAGAAGAAGAACAAACGTAGACTCAGATTAGTCGCCAGCCGGAGTGGCTGAGTGGTTCTAGGCGCTACAGTCTGGAACCGCGTGACCGCTACGGTAGCAGGTTCGAATCCTGCCTCGGGCATGGATGTGTGTGATGTCCTTACGTTAGTTAGGTTTAAGTAATTCTAAGTTCTAGGGGAATGATGACCTCAGATGTTAAGTCACACAGTGCTCAGACCCATTTGAATTTTTTTTTTTTTTCGAGCGAATCCTTTGAAACAGCACTGCTAATTTTTTGAAACGTTCTTCCCAAATCGGAGAACACCCTCCGTTTCTACTGACTTTGCAATCGACGGAACGTTAAATCCCAAGCTTTCTTCTTACTCTGTTCGAGGAATTATCCTGGTATTCTCAGCAAGTGGTACAGGAATAACATGGAATACCCAAATGGGAATATCGTGCGGCGACTGGAACTTTGCCGCTCCAGTATACGAATCCGTTGTAAACACTGCGCTACGTCACCCGGTGTCGTATCTAGGGCCCAGTTCCATAACTGCCACGTCGTCTCTCCCTGGTTGCCGGATTTAACATTCTCATTAGTGTCGAGCGAAATTTGTCATAGCTAGAGACGAAGCACGCGGGACCGATATGTACGCAGCTGAGGATCGTCTTCTTAGTGAAGGGGGGGGGGGGGTTCCAGTGGGATGAGTCGTAGCCGTAAACGCTTCGACAGCTGTCCGATGAGCAGCGGCGCGGCGTCTGCATCTCCAGAGTCCAGAGGAGGCGCTGGAGGGCCGGCAGCCGCGCATGCGCACAGCGGCGCGCTCTCCACATGTGGCCGCGGCGGCTGCCTCGACGACAGTCGCCGACGGCCCGCCTTCGGCTGCAGCGGCTTTCTGTAAGCGCTCGCTGACGCCGCCCGCTGCGCGCTTAGCTGCTGCTCACGACTTCACACCACTCCCATTACACGGCAAGGCCAACTAGAGCCCCGGCCGTTCCGCAGTGTCTGCGCCCCAGATAGCAAACGCGCACACTGTCACGCGATAAATACCTGGCAACAATTGACCGGAACATTGTTCTGCAATACTCCTCGCGCACAGGCACTTTGCCGACTTCTGTCACAGTACTATACGTTGATCTCATTTCTAATCAAAATATCCACTCACCCTTTGAATACCAATGATAAAAAATTAATGTAGCTATGCCCTCTTCGCAAATTTTTTTGCTTTTTTTGTTTAGAAATGATTATTCGTTTTATCTGGCCCCTTTCGAAACGTTTTGAAAAGGTCACTAGCCGTGTTTGCCTAACGAAGAATAAATTTTTTAAGAATGTTGCCTTAGACAACAAAAGGCTACTTTTTCCTTACATTAATCTATACATCATCCTATGCTCTTAAATTGTACAAAAATCACTTACTTTGCTGAACAACTGGTAGCATATATATCTAGCTCGTGTAATATTGGTCTATGTTTTCAACGGTGTATCATTTCCATTATTTCTGAACACCTGCGACTGTAATCATGTTTCGTTCTTTTTAGCGAAGCATTTTAAGTTGGCTTGTCACGAGAGTTTTTAAATTTAGTATCTTATTTAACGCAAGTGTGGTGATTTTAACGCGAACAAAGCTGTATCGTATTATAGAGAGAGTAGCTTCTGTAATAGATTATTTGGTAATCTTGAACTCAAAATTTTTGTTACTAAGACTATGAAGTTTTCAGAAAGTAGTCTATGCTTATATTCTTAACAATTATGGAGAGACTGCTGCCTAGTAAAACATTTTACATATAATCAATTGCAAAACTTACTAATATATTTTGGATGTTGTAGCAGTTCTTAAATTTTGTGCTTGTAAAGAAAAGTTGAATGTAATTTGCGCCTTCTGCAGTACACAGTTTGCACATTTTAGTTTTATGCATACGTGCTTCAGTAGGGTTTTTCTTAATGACTCAGAGAGAGAGAGAGAGAGAGAGAGAGAGAGAGAGAGAACATGTGACAGATTTGCCAAAGGTTCATCCGAAATCCTGCAGTGATAGTCATTAGTTGTATGTTAGTATGCACACAGAGCTAAAGGTTGTGGCAATCATTACACAGTTGAGCCATGAAGTATTGCACATCTAAGCCCTATTGAAAATTAATACTGAAGAAGATTGATATCGAAGATAAGATGGTTACTCTGTTACATTTACTTTTTATAAGCGTTGATGTAATATTTTGTCTCTTACATTTAGTACACTAGATACAGCTTGTCGTCTGCAGGCAATAAAACACATTCTATTTTTCGTCCATTTCGAATAGAGAATCGTATCGTATCCCGCTTTTAGTGTGTCATGAGTGCTATTGCTGTCAATAGTTTACCGTTGTATAACATGTGTTAAAACATAGTTTTTTTTTCTCTATAGCTATTTTAATTTTATATGCATTTCTTTATTTTATCACGAAAACACAATGTTACCTTTGTCAGCTCATGCGCTGTGCCCAGTTCCGTAGCATGTGTTGCTAGTTTCCCGTATTCATCGTCAAAAAGACTGAAAGATGTTAATAGAAATTTGACGTACATAGTGACGTGATTTAGTTAGTTACAACTGCATGCGTGACTACACTTTGCCTTGTCGGATAATACGTACTGGTCTCTTTTCCTTATAGACAGAACTAACAACTACTTTTACTCCCGTTTGTGCACATTTTCCAAATAAATTTTGCTTTTTATAAATTCGTGACAAAAACACAGTCATGAACGAACGATGGGAATAGCGTAGATACGACATTTAAGCGATACTCTATATGGCTTTCGTCGTAGATAAAGCTAACTTACGTCGTATATTTCTAAACGAGTCTAAAACGTATTAATTTTCCTCAATTGGAGCGTGTGCTCGTAAAATAGCACCATATATATCAATGCTTAATCAGTTTAATCAAAACTGCGTCTGTCTCAAGAGCAAGAGTTCAATTACTACCGCAGCTTCTACAAACTCCTATTTACCTTTCAGCTCCACTGGGCGGCCCGACAGTAACCCTCCATTAACATATCAAAGGCTAAAAAGATGTAAAGCCATTCCATAATGGTTATCCTTCTAAATAATCAGACACGACAGATATTCGTTTTCATGAGGAGTCGCTTCCGAGAAAAGTCCATAACTCAGAACTCTTCACATTTTTGCTCCTGTGATAGAAGAACCGTAAAGGTAGGTGATGTTTCTACGGCTAGTGCAAAATCTGGCACGACATGTTTTGGAAGATTCTGCTGCGTCGAAAATTATTAAAAGTAGACATGTAAGAGGCACTTAGCAGTACTGCATGACTTAGTATCACTGAGAGTTTTAATGTTTTCACATGTAAAATTGCTCTCATTATACACCATTGTATAAAAACTTAAATATGTGGGTAAGGTTTAATTAGTTCTAAGTCTAGGTGACTGATGTTATGTCCCGTAGTGCTTATAGCCAATTGAACCATTTTGAGAGTATTTCCAGCAATTCACAGTAATCACTAGTCTATACAGACAGATTGAAAAGAAATTAAATAACCACAGAACATATTTGTTATATAATATTAATGTATTAGGATGTATTGCTTGTGAAAGTTCTTACAGTCTAAAAGGCATTTTACTGAGCCGTAAGCAAGTGCCTTGTCTAACATATTCATATTTTTCCGAACTACAGGAGCACCCAGAGAGTACTAATTCCCTTGTTGTCGTGATAGTAATGGAATTCCATTGTTATTAGCAAGGAGAGGTAAGATTCAATGGTGGCAACAAATACTAAAAATTTAATACGAATTGATGAACTGGTTCTTTTTCAGCTGTCGACGCGCGGATGTATGGTGCGTGCCTTCTATTATCCCAGACCAATTTTCAAATTACATACAGGTTATAATTTGGAACACACTCATGTCGTTGGTTATCTGAGACCGACCAATGTGCCGCAGTGGTAAGACACTGGACTTGCGGTCTGAAGGATGATTCACTTCCTGCCATCCAGAGTTAGGGTTCTCGGCGTTTTCTTTAGTCGCTTGAGGCACATGCAGGAATCATTCCTCTTCAAAATGGCGCGGTTGATTTTTTTCCATATCTTTCTCCAATCAGAACTTGTATTTCTAATGGCCTATTCGTCGATGGGACGTTAGAAACCAATTTTCCCTCCTTCCTTCCTCCCTTCCTTGTCAATCTCACTTAGAGAAAAAGCGTCTAATAATCGTAGCAGGAAGGACGCCGTGGGTTCACATGCGCCTGCGTTTTAAATACGACGTTACTGTTTAAGCAACACAATGAAATTGACATAAAGCGCTGGACTCCAACGCACTGTATT
Organism: Schistocerca americana; assembly: GCF_021461395.2. Classification (NCBI taxonomy): domain Eukaryota; kingdom Metazoa; phylum Arthropoda; class Insecta; order Orthoptera; family Acrididae; genus Schistocerca; species Schistocerca americana. Next base: position 251,968,885 of record NC_060130.1, read on the forward strand.
GCATATTGTCTAAATTCATTGACTGATAATGTATGATTAAGAATTTTAAAAAAAAGTTTATGAACTGGCTTTCGCTCTCTTTAGCTCTAAGTTATCAAACTTTAATTTAAAGTACAGAAATCCACAGAAGGCTACTGAAGAATTTGTTCGAAACTCTATAAAACAATTCGGAAAAGTAACAGCGCGTGATTATAGTTGAGATTAGGCGTACATTTACTATTAACACATGTTGTTGTTGTTGTTGTTGTTGTTGTTGTTGTGGTCTTCAGTCCTGAGACTGGTTTGATGCAGCTCTCCATGCTACTCTATCCTGTGCAAGCTTTTTCATCTCCCAGTACCTACTGCAACTTACATCCTTCTGAATCTGCTTAGTGTATTCATCTCTTGGTCTCCCTCTACGATTTTTACCCTCCACGCTGCCCTCCAATACTAAATTGGTGATCCCTTGATGCCTCAGAACATGTCCTACCAACCGATCCCTTCTTCTGGTCAAGTTGTGCCACAAACTTCTCTTCTCCCCAATCCTATTCAATACTTCCTCATTAGTTATGTGATCTACCCATCTAATCTTCAGCATTCTTCTGTAGCACCACATTTCGAAAGCTTCTATTCTCTTCTTGTCCAAACTATTTATCGTCCATGTCTCACTTCCATACATGGCTACACTCCATACGAATACTTTCAGAAATGACTTCCTGACACTTAAATCAATACTGGATGTTAACAAATTTCTCTTCTTCAGAAACGCTTTCCTTGCCATTGCCAGTCTACATTTTATATCTTCTCTACTTCGACCATCTCCAGTTATTTTGCTCCCCAAATAGCAAAACTCCTTTACTACTTTAAGTGCCTCATTTCCTAATCTAATTCCCTCAGCATCACCCGACTTAATTAGAGTACATTCCATTATCCTTGTTTTGCTTTTGTTGATGTTCATCTTATATCCTCCTTTCAAGACACTGTCCATTCCATTCAACTGCTCTTCCAAGTCCTTTGCTGTCTCTGACAGAATTACAATGTCATCGGCGAACCTCAAAGTTTTTATTTCTTCTCCATGAATTTTAATACCTACTCCGAATTTTTCTTTTGTTTCCTTTACTGCTTGCTCAATATACAGATTGAACAACATCGGGGAGAGGCTACAACCCTGTCTTACTCCCTTCCCAACCACTGCTTCCCTTTCATGTCACTCGACTCTTATAACTGCCATCTGGTTTCTGTACAAATTGTAAATAGCCTATCGCTCCCTGTATTTTACCCCTACCACCTTTAGAATTTGAAAGAGAGTATTCCAGTCAACATTGTCAAAAGCTTTCTCTAAGTCTACAAATGCTAGAAACGTAGGTTTGCCTTTCCTTAATCTTTCTTCTAAGATAAGTCGTAAGGTCAGTATTGCCTCACGTGTTCCAGTGTTTCTACGGAATCCAAACTGATCTTCCCCGAGGTTGGCTTCTACTAGTTTTTCCATTCGTCTGTAAAGAATTCGTGTTAGTATTTTGCAGCTGTGACTTATTAAGCTGATTAACACATATTAAAATTAAAACTAGTTTCCCATATCGCGCGAGGTAGCAGTTCGGTCTTGGGCGTCTTGCTACGGTTCGCGCGGCTGCCCCCGTCGGAGGTTCGAGTCCTCCCTCGGGCATGGGTGTGTGTGTGTGTGTGTGTGTGTGTGTGTGTGTGTGTGTGTGTGTGTGTTGTCCTTAGGATAAGTTAGTTTAAGTTAGATTAAGTAGTTCGTAAGCCTGAGGACCGATGACCTCAGCAGTTTGGTCTCATAGTCCTTACCACAAGCCGGCCGCTGTGGACGAGCGTTCCTAGGCGCTTCAGTTCGGAACCGCGTTGCTGCTACGGTCGCAGGTTCGAATCCTGCCTCGGGCATTGAGGGGTGTGACGTCCTTAGGTTAGTTAAGTTTAAGTAGTTCTAAGTCGAGGGGACTGATGACCTCAGATGTTAAGTCCCATAGCGCTTAAAAATAGTTCAGATGTCTCTGAGCACTATGGGACTCAACTTCTCAGGTCATCAGTCCCCCTAGAACTTAGAACTACTTAGTCCTAACTAACTTAAGGACATCCCACACATCCATGCCCGAGGCAGGATTCGAACCTGCGACCGTAGCGGTCGCGTGGTTCCAGACTGTAGCGCCTAGAACCCCTCTACCACTCCGGCCGGCCATAGCGCCTAGAGCCATTTGAACCTTACCACAAATTTCCAATTAATTTCCCACATCAGTGATGTTACATCTGTTCAACGCCGATATGCTACTCCATCTTGAACTTACGTTCTTAATTAAGAAAGTACCAGACGAGAGTCTGATGTGTGGTAATACAGGAGCCATCATAATCTTCTCCCTGATGCGTTGGACCATTTGGTCAGCTGCAATATTTGGATCCAATCATCTTCCCGTAGGTCTTCCAATGTTCCATCTTCCGTTAGGGACGTATTATAGCAGTTCTTTTGGAATACGTTCATCGCCCACTCTTTATATTTGTTCTATCCATTCTTTTCAGTATTCCTTAGACTTTTCAATTAACTTGTAAATTCACAAAAATATCATCTCGGTTTCTTAGAATTTATTGTGCGTTATAGAACACACAGCCCAGTTTCCAGTTCCATAAAGTCCACAGGGAGTTCCCATAACTTCATACATTTTGGTATTGTGTCCGTTCTTTTCACCTGATCGTCCTTTTAATCTTACCATACATCACACGGAAACCCTCAATTTTTTTCTGTGTCCACTTCGCCTAGATATGATTCGTCACAGCCCAAGAAACTGAAGGTGTTAATGTTTTCTACAGTTTTTTTCTAACATAAATTTTTATCTTAAAGGTTGTGAGCCTCGGAATACCATGGACTTCGTTTCATTTATCAGCATGCTAAATTGTCTATCTTTGCCACTTCACATAGATCATACAGCGCTCTCTGTAAGTAACCTTAGTTACACGCAACTAGACTCTGTTCGTCAGCAAACATGAGTTTTAAAAACATTTCTTCCTTCGAAACTCTCCTCTATATTAAATCTGGTGATCCATTGTTTCCTTTCCATCACACCGTCTTATAAGTATAAATGAAAATAAAGTAAATACCCTTGTCTGATAGCTTTATTAATATTTCCTTGGGAAATATTTCCAGATTTTAGCTATGTTGTTGTATATACGCTTCAGATAACTCTGGCAAAATGTAGTGGTATTCTACTTATTTCCCTATCATTCCATAGGTGCCCATTGCCAGAAATTTTACTACAGTCTATAAAGACTATGTAGGTTTTTAAATTGCATCCTTTTCTTTTTTCTATTACTCTTTTAATGAGAAAATGTTATCCAAGCAGCACTTTCCTTTCCGATAACCTGGAATCATAATATTTTCGACTAAAGAGCCGCAGCAATGGTCAGCTGTCTTGGTTATGATCCATTCTATCACATTTGACGGAGCTAGATGGCGGAGGAGTAAGACAAAGGCTTCGGGTTCGGGAAGGCGGAGGTTCAAATTCCCGTCCGGCTTTCAAGATGTAGGTTTTCCGTAGTTCTGCTAAATAACTTCGAGCAAAGGTTGGAGTCCTTCCTTTCTGATAAACACAGCAAATTTCCTTCCATAGCCTTCTCCACGCGAACTTGTGCTTCGTCAATGACAACAGCCCTGGCAGACGTTGGACCCTAATACACCATCTTTTCATAACCACTTGTGGTTCACATCCAATATATTTTACAATTAATGGTAATGTATTTAATTCGATATATGCTTTTCATTGGTAGGCACGCAGTACAGTTATTAAAACATAAAATCTTCTCCGACGACCGTTTCTTTGGGAAAGCGTAACTGTATTCCGAAACCACGGAGCAGTTAGCAGCGTCAATACGTCTGAACTCGACAACAGGGCGTGTTTCCTCTGAAGTGGTACCGCAGTGTTTGGACACTGCACCGCGAAACAGCGGCTCACATACTGTTGCTTTAGAACGTTCCTGTAAACAGCTAGTGAGTGGGACTCTGTTCACTGACCACGCTCAGCAAGAAATAAGACTCATTCGCTAATATTGCCGGAACCGGCTTCAAATGCCACCTCTGATACTTTAATATAGCTTTATCGCGGTTGCCATTTCGAGTGCAATGGTTCTTTTATCTAGTCCAGAGATACTACCTTCCTATTATACCATTTCGCTGTCGATTGGACCATACTTACCAAAGTATGAAAAAAGGCACAGTTGTTATTGGGTTCAAATGGCTCTGAGCACTATGCGACTAAACTTCTGAGGTCATCAGTCGCCTAGAACTTGGAACTAATTAAACCTAACTAACCTAAGGACATCACACACATCCATGCCCGTGGCAGGATTCGAACCTGCGACCGTAGCGGCTGCTCGGTTCCAAACTGTAGCGCCTAGAACCGCACGGCCACTCCGGCCGGCTGCACAGTTATTACCAGAGAATATGAAAAAAGGGTACAGATGATGCTACCAGAGAACAACAGCGCTTTAAGGAAGACAGTGCAATGCACTTCCTCAAGCATGGGCGACATGAGATTTTATTCAGAGGCAGGCTGATGATAACTGAAGCAGATATTAGTGTAACAAGTTATCATTTTCTCAGCTGAAGAAAGTACTGTTATGTTCAGTGTTTGATTAACTGAACAGCAACGAGAATGAGAGTTGGTCGCGAAGATCCTAAATAATTTTAGAACAACAATCAAGTTTGTAGTTTGTCTGAGAACAGCTACGTCGACGACAAACTACACTAATATGTTGCTGTGGCGCAATAAATCTTGTACAGCTGAGAGGCCGACCATCTACAAACGCATTTTTTGTACACGCGGGAAACCGTGCATTAAAACGAGATTACATATGCCTCGTGCGGTTTCTTAACGTGTTTTTTAGAAACAACTGTTGTCTTATAGTATTCAGTAAATATGTAACCTACACTCTAATGGAGCTATGCGTACGGTCCATTTCTTATCGCTAGCATTGTTATTACCATGCATTCAGCCGGCCACTGTGGTCTAGCAGTGCTAGGCGCTTCTGTCCGGAACCGCGCGACTGCTACGGTCTCAGGTTCGAATCCTGCGTCGGTCATGGATGTGTGTGCTGTCTTTAGGTTAGTTAGGTTTAAGTAGTTCTCAGTTCTAGAGAACTGATGATCTCAGATGTTAAGTCCCACAGTGCTCACAGCCATTTGAACCATTTTTACTATGCATTCATTGACTTTCGAGTGAGGTGGCGCAGTGGTTAACTCACTGGACTAACATTCGGGAGGACGACGGTTCAAAGCCGCGTCCGGCCGTCCTGATTTAGGTTTTCCGTGATTTCCCTAAACCACTCCAAGCAAATGCCGGGATGGTTCCTTTGAAACGTCACGGCTGACTTCCTTCCTCACCCTTCCGTAATCCGGATGACCTCACTTGCCGGCCTTTGTGACCGAGCGGTTCTAGGCGCTTCAGTCCGGAACCGCGCTGCTGCTACGGTCGCAGGTTACAATCCTGCCTCGGGCATGGAAGTGTGTGATGTCCTTAGGTTGGTTAGGTTTAAGTAGTTCTATGTCCAGGCAACTGATGACCTCCGATGTTAAGTCCCATAGTGCTTAGAGCCATTTCAACCATTTGATGACCTCGCTGTTTGGTACCCTCCCCTACATCAACCAACCAACTTCCCTGTTTCCGCATGCATATCTTCAATCATTCAATAAAATACTTGATTTCATGAATTGCACAATGTTTGGTATTTTTCTCACCTTTATTACCAGCAGCCAGATTCTTTTCTCTCTTGAAAATCATGCACAGTTCAGAGTGGACGTGTCGCTAATGTGTAATATGAATCTCGTCAACCTCATAGTATTCAACTGGGGCTACGATAGCTCTCAAATTCTGTCTGAAGCACTCCATTCAGTTTAATGGAATGAGTGACGATTGTACAAGCTGAATAAAGAAATGAACGAAAACTAGCGCTCAACTTCTCGTAGGCGAAGAGGTCGTAAGGAGCCGTGCATACACTCGTGTAAGGAAAGAATGGGGGGGGGGGGGGGGGATAGTGCATCAACAGTGTCTTTTTCCCCCCTTAAAAACTGTTCCACCATATACGGAGCCACATAAAACCTACGTCAGAATTCTTGGATGGAGATTTGAACCCTAGTCGGCTCCAACATGAGACAAACGTGTTGAGCAGTGGGCCTAGTAATTCTACGCAAGTAGAATATTGCTAGTTAGAAATAAAAAAGTGTCTAAGTACTACTATTTGCAATGTTAGATTCGTCGCAGATGATGCGGTTACTTACGAGGAAATTTAAACTCATATATATATAATTGAAATTATACGTAATTTTACTGGTCTCATACTAAAATATCACACACGGGTGTAGGAGAAACTTCAGGGAGGACGACGAGCATATACGAAGGAGGGGATGACAATGAGAGTGTGTAACAGAAGTAGTGGGCGACTCAACTGGCAAACAATAAAGAAATACGCCGCTTAAACCTGGATTCAGAATTCAAAGACTCGAATTTAAGAGCTAAGCTTAGGAATATTCACCAACTGCATGTAACCATTCTGCACAGATCGCAAAAATTATATCCAACTAACAACAGTTGGCATACGCACGTACAAGCAAATCCTCCTAGCATGCTGCAATCGTGGATGAAAGACAAAGAAGTCTTAATACATGTTTTTTAAAAATAGCCTCCTGTATACGGTTCATAGTGATTTCGTGAAATGTATATATATTCTGCGTGTGACTCGATGGTGTGGTCAAACTGCAAATGTGTACAATTTTTCTTATGTAGCATTCCTCTGGACTTGAGCTTTAGATTTTGTTCGGTAGAGTGCGAGAGGGGAAACAGAGTACAGCAATCTTGCAAAACACTTGGCTGGCACCGAGTTGGCAGCAGTTAGAGGAGGCTCTTTCTTCTCTGCTGCGTGACCTCGTTTGTCGTTTCCGAGAACGGGGCTCACGCTTTTCCCGCAGAGGGAGTGTAGCACAATAGTGGATTCTGAGCTGCTTATAGACATCGAACTATCTTCTGCAGGCGACACGGTATCAGAAAATTTTTCCTTTCGTTCTCAAAGATCGATGCACTGGAAGCTTTAATGCTTTCGCTTCATGAAATACTTTGCAAGAACACCATTCTGCATGGAGAGCTTAGTATAAGAAACTTGCAAAGAGTCGCTGAATATATTTTCTCGAAAAAATTGACGTAGTGTCCATGCGAATTAAGCGGTTGATATATGATGTACTTCTCTTCTTCTTCGTCGTCTTCTTCTTCTTCCTCTTCTTCACTTCATGTATTAGGCAAATAGCCTTTTACGATACTCTGTTACTTATACGGTCTTGCTACGTTTCTTCTTCCATTGCATTTGTAAGTGAGCGTGTTTACCGTAGTCTTTCTCCATCCATACGGGCTACATGATCCTTCAGCCGGCCGGTGTGTCCGAACGGTTCTAGGCGCTTCAGTCTGGAACCGCGCGACTGCTACGGTCGCAGGTTCGAATCCTGCTTCTGGCATGGATGTGTGTGATGTCCTTAGGTTAGTTAGGTTTAAGTAGTTCTAGGGGACTGATGACCTCAGATGTTAAGTCCCATAGTGCTCAGAGCCATTTTGCCATAAATGCTCCTTCCATTGACTCATATTTTTATTTATTTTCTCGTTTAGGTTATATATTCCTAAATATTTCCATACATCTTAATTCTGTTTCTATCTTCCCTTGCACAGCCTTCCATTGTTCTTGGGAATCTCATTTCTATAGCCGCTATTCTACTTTCTTGGTGTCTTGTTATTGTCCAGGATTCACTTCCATATCGTTTATGAAATTTCAGCTGGGTTTCTTTCCAGACTTTACTCTGCAAACTTCTTACGATGGTTCGACAAACAGCGAGCAGACAAAGAATCATTGTAGAATTTATAAAATATGGCTTGTAATGATAAATAAGAATAAAGCTATATCTAAAACCACACGGTACAAGCGGTTACGTAATGTCTCCTTTCCGTTGTCAACGCATTTGAAGGCAACAGCAGGAAAAGTAAAATCCTTTCTTCTATTTCTATGTTCGCAGAAGGAATAACTACTTAGTCAGATTTTATAGCTGTATTCATTAGAGTAATGTGAATGTATATTTAGACGATCTTTAAAAACTTTATAAATTTAAAAAAAATTAATTATCTCTATTTGTAAAAAGAGATGCACGGATGGATGGTGGGGTTGAGGGAATGTTTCATAGGCAGATGTGATATGGGTAGATTATGTGGTGTCACCGCCAGACACCACACTTGCTAGATGTTAGCCTTTAAATCGGCCGCGGTCCGTTAGTATACATCGGACCCGCGTGTCGCCACTATCAGTGATTGCAGACCGAGCGCCGCCACACGGCAGGTCTAGAGAGACTTCCTAGCACTCGCCCCACCGACTTTGCTAGCGATGATTCACTGACAAAATACGCTCTCATTTGCCGAGACGATAGTTTAACATAGCCTTCAGCTACGTCATTTGCTACGACCTAGCAAGGCGCCATTATCAGTTACTATTGATATTGATTCATGTACCGTCAAGACCGACGTTCTTCATTAACGGATTAAAGTTAAGTATTCCACCAGCTACGTCCGTTTCTCTAAATTCTAATTCCCTTGTCCTGTTCCAGACCTCACGCCAGCCTGCGTGAGCTAAAACGCGTGCCTTTCGGCCTCCTCCTAGTAACACGGTGTTCCTCTCCTGCCAACCAAATCACATTAAATGAGAAAATTGTCGAGTCCATCTAGTAAAGAAGGCAAAATAATTAGTTGCATATTATGTATGTTCGTTGGCAAAAATGAATGGGATGGCTCTGCATTTGTCGTGACGCGTACCTGTTAAGGCATTTGCCAGTAGCGTGCTGGACTGGAGAGAACGGTGCACACCGATCGAATAATGCAAGTGGGCGTCAGACATTTTAATAAATTCAATAATGATTCCTTTTCTTTTGTCTTTACGTGTTGACAGGCTGAAATGGACCAGTAGCTGGTCAAAATCCATTTCGGCATTACGAAGTACTCGTGCGATTGTGCCATACAAGATCGGAAAATACAAGATTTTTTTGTATTTCATATAGAACATAATCAGCTGTAGCTATGTGGGGTACTACAATAGTGTTTCATTCAACTTGCGGCCTTAAATTCTGGCCCTGAGCACTATGGGACTTAACATATGAGGTCATCAGTCCCCTAGAACTTAGAACTACTTAAACCTAACTAACCTAAGGACATCACACACATCCATGCCCGAGGCAGGATTCGAACCTGCGACCGTAGCGGTCGCGCGGTTCCAGACTGAAGCGCCTAGAACCGCTCGGCCACAGCGGCCAGCCCTTAAATTCTCAGAGGAAGGTAAGTCCAGGTCGATTTAATGGTGAGGGAAGTAAGCAGTTCTATCAGAAACCACAGCAGTGTTGTGTAAGTATAACCGCAAAACATAAGAACTTGTTGGAGATACATTACTTAATGATATGAGTATGACCACTACAACTGGCTTTGCACACTTCTTAGAAACGCAGTGGCTGTGGAGAGCCCGCGGATTATTTTTAACTATACTTCCAATTCTGTCCTTAAATTTATGCTCTTGACTGTGTTCTTACCCATAGTCAAAAATTCCTATTACGCAGCTATTGAAGTTAAAGTACGTCGTATATAAAGTTTTACAGAGAAACACATGTATGGGAATGGTCCCGGTCTGTGTTACAAGGGAAATAAAACCAATTGTTTTAGTGTTGCACTAATATCCATGTTCCGCACGCAGTTTCCCTGTGTGGTACGCTAACAACATTGAGTGCTCATGTGGTAAGATCACCTGATATTACATGATGTCATCTGTTCACAAACTACCTCACTGATTCGGTCGTAACTTAACATTCAATCACTAGCGAAGGGGCCACAACTGCGGTTAGTGCGACTGTGCACACGTGGTGGCGCTAGGATTGGCCGTGCGGTTTGAGGCGCCATGTCCCGGATTGTGCGACCCCTCCCGCCGGAGGTTCGAGTTCTCCCTCGGGCATGGGTGTGTGTGTTGTTCTTACAAGGGAACCTCCCCATCGCACCCCCCTCAGATTTAGTTATAAGTTGGCACAGTGGATAGGCCTTGAAAAACTGAACACAGATCAATCGAGAAAACAGGAAGAAGTTGTGTGGAACTATAAAAAAAAATAAGCAAAATATACAAACTGATTAGTCCATGTGCAAGATATACTCCATCAAGGAGGGACACGATTGAGGAACACCGTGGTCCCGTCGTTCGCGTGAGCAGCTACGGAACGAGAGGTCCACGGTTCAAGTCTCCCCTCTAGCGAAAAATTTTTCTTTGCAAAGTTGTGATCTGTCCGTTCGTTCATTGACGTCTCTGTTCACTGTAATAAGTTTAGTGTATGTGTTTTGCGACCGCATCGCAAAACCGTGCGATTAGTAGACGAATGGACGCGGCTCTCCAATGGGAACCGAAAACATTTGATCGCAAGGTCATAGGTCAACCGATTCCTCCACAGGAAAACACGTCTGCTATATTCTATACGACACTGGTGACGGCATGTGCATCACATGACAGGAATATGTTGTCGACCCACCTAACTTGTACACTTGGCGAATGGGTAAAAAGATTCATCTACGTTGCCCGATATAGGGTTTCTTTTGGAGGTGATAATTACTCCCAAAAAGTGATGAAAACATCAGAGTTTGTCACATAAACTGCAACAAATGAATCCAAAAGTCTCACAGTCGCACACTTTTCCCTGTGCTCTGTCAAAACATATCTTTTTAACTTTTTCAAATTTTTCCGTGTGTAGACCGCCAAATCCTGCATATGTCCAAGCAAATCTGAATATGCCCTGGAATTTTGGAGAGCGAAGTTGATTTATGTGTGAGTGCCTGAACTTCGATAATTGTCTGAAAATAAAAAATTAAAATTTTCGCTCGAAGGAAGCCTTGAACCAAGGACCTCCCGTCCCATAGCTGATCACGCTAACCACGGGACCACGGCGCTCCTCAGTTCTGTCTCTCCTTGATGGAGCATATCTTACACATGGACTAATCAGTTTGTATATTTTGCTTATTTTTTCATAGTTCCACACAACTTCTTCCGGTTTTCTCGATTGATCTATGTTTAGTTTTTCAGGGTCTATCCACTGTGGCAACTTATAACTAAATCTGAGGGGGTGCGATGGGGAGGTTCCCTTGTTAGCATAAGTTAGTTTAAGTAGAGTGTAAGTCTAGGAACCGATGACCTCAGCAGTTTGCCCCCTTAGGAACACACACACACACACACACACACACACACACACACACACACACACACACACACACACACACACGCTGCCCACCGCAAGGCTGAATGCCTCCTGGTGGTGTTGTTGGCACTGCACGCAGTAAGGAAAGAATGTAGAGGGTGACAATTTTTGAACTATATGAAAAAAATAAAATAGTTACTAACTACGGCATGCACACACTTTATTCAACATGTAAACGTCGCTACAGATATTCGGATTTATCGATGCTGACGATGACCTCCTGAATGCTGTTTCCAGCTCACCAATGGTTTTGGGGTTATTGCTGTACACCGTGTCTTTAATACAGCCCAACAAAAAGAGTTGCATGTGTTCAGATCCAGAGAATATGGTAGCCAATCGAGGCCCATGCCAGAGGCCTCTGGGTACCCCAGACGCAGAATGCGGTCCCAGAAGTGCCCCTCCGGGACATCACTCTTCTGCTTCGATGAGGTCGAGATCCGTCTTGTATGAACCACACCCTGTCGACATCATTATCACTTTGTATGATAGGGATGAAATCATCTTCCAAAACCTTCATGTAAAGTTCGGTAGTCACCGTGCCATCAAGGAATACCGCACCGATTATTTCGTGACTGAAAAATGCGCATCACATAGTCGCCCGTTGAGGGTGAAGAGACCTCTCGATCTCGAAATTCGGATTCTTAGTCCCCCAAATACGCCACTTTCGCTTACTGACGAGCCCGTCCAAATGCAAGTGGGCTTAGTCACTAAACTAAACCACATTCACATCAAAGTCCTGTTCATCAGTTCTGTGGACAGTAGTGCTGGCGAAGCACAACCGCTGTTCCATGGCTCTGGGCTTAATGGCTGACAGATTTGTTTTTTGTATCGGAAGAGAAACAGGTCTTCAACAAAAATTTGTCACAGTCTCCCAGTTGGTTCCCACCATTTGTACAACTCGTCTGATCGATTTCCTGGGTCTGGTTTGAAACACAGCGCGTGTCTTCTCGATGTTTTCAGGCGTTTTCACCCTTTTTGGGTGACCAACATTGCCACCACGAACACTACCCGTTCTCTCAAACTTACGAATCAAATTTTTGATTGTTAGCACACTTGGATCGGTTGTCTTCAGCTTGAACTCGATCGGAAATTTCCTTTGAGCCGTAGGTGGGCTGATATTTCTCACATAGGTCTTCAGAAGCGCTACATGCTCAGGCACGCTTTATCTTGACATTTTCACGTGCAAATGGCTGACAACGACAAGGTGCGTGTGTATGTGCATGCTAATTCCCATCATGCCCCGCGGCATGCAATCTGAACGTCCTAACGCTGACTGTTCAGAAGTTACGACGATTTTCTTTCATATAGTTCAGTAATTGTCTCCTTGTAAATGGAAGAGAGACGAATGGGCAGCTAGCGAATATACGGGTCGCAAATGCTGAAATCCGCAGTTATTAGCGATTTTGACAAAGGGCACATTGTTGTCGCGCTGCGGCTGGAAATGAGAATCTCTGAAACAATGAAGTTTGTCGGCTATTTGCGTGTCATTGCCGTGGGCACCTATGGAAGGATGGTGGAATAACGCATAGCCCGTATGCTACTGGACGTCCACGTCTCATCATAAAACGTAGAGGTCGGTGGATCCCCCACTGTGTAATCCAGGATGGGCAGCGATCTGTGGCGGATCTGACGACAGACTACAGTGCTGGTGTAGGCACAAGTATCTGGGAGCACACCGTTCAAAGACCATTTTTAAATATGGAGCTCCACATCACACAACTCCTACGTGCTCCTGTGTTGAGCAAACGACATCGTCATTTGCGTTTGCAGTGGGCACAGCATCACTGAGTTTTAACCGTGGATCAATAGAAACATGTCGCCTGCAGAAATAATCGCATTTCTTGTTACGCCAGGTCAATGGTTGGGTCCTTACACGCCGTCATCCAGGCGAATGGTTGCCTGAAACGTGCTCCGCGCCACAGATGCAGGCAGGTGAGAGCAGAATTACGCTATGGGATAAATTGAGTTGGGTTTGTATGGGACCTATGGTAGTACTGGACGAAATCATGACAGCAATGAACTACGTGAACATTACTGCGGATCACCTGCATCCTTTCATGGTTCGGGTCTTCTGTGATTGCGATGACAACTTCTACCAGGAAAACTCTCCACGACACAACGGCAGAATAGTGTTCCAACGGTTTGAGGAGCATGATAGTGAAGTAAAATTCATGTCTCAGCCAGCGAATTCCGCTGATCTGTACCCATTGTAACACAAATCGGGCGTCAGCTGCTTGCCCACAAATCACCGGGCCGTAATTTCCGGGAATTAGTGACCTGTGAATAGACATCTGGTGCTACATACTTCTGGAAACCTATCAAGGACTTCTAGAATCCATGCCAAACAGGATCGCTCCTGTACTGCGTTTGAAAAGTGGACCAACACGCTACTAAAGAGGTGGTCATAATGTTTTGGCTCACTTTTCTGTGTGGTTGGGCAATGCGCTTATGATCTATGCTTGGAATGAGCCTTCGAATTACATTAAGTGTCCACAAGAAACATTGTCCTGTTTACGATACTGGAATATGCTGAACTGCACAGAGGATCCAGTTTTACTTTCACTTCCATAACACTGTTGGCAGTACGTAGCGATTTCCTGTGATGAAAAGAGTAATAAGGTTGACGCCTATGACAAAAGATGCAAACTATGCTTGTCATAAGGAAAATTGAGCTGTTTAGATGTGGCGTTCTCAAGCGCTTTCCTTATTTCCACCTCCTGCAGAGTGGTCCATAAAGTACTAATTTTTTCTGGCATTGTATTTAGATTCATGAAGCTAATCCCTTCATTCTCTTCATCCATTTAGTCCACAGATGTTTGCAAATGATCGAAAACTTTTTTACGCGGTTCCTTCAAGATGATGGCGGCAGCACTTGTCTTTCCACCAGAGCCAATCTGGAGGAAGAAGTGTGTGAAACCTTAATGGTATCAAGAGGAATTCAATAGCATTCTTAAGTACAGCAAGATACGAAAGTAATTGGACAAGTGAAAGTTAACAAACCAATACTAGTACCAAAATGGTTTTCCACGAGTATATACAGAGCGGCGTGACAACATTTTGTAATAAGGAAAAAAATATTGTTTTTGATATTTACTGTTGCCAATTGTACTGAAAAAGATTTTCTAGCTGGTGAAAATGGAAAACAGGTGAGTAATGAGCAGAGGAGGAGTACGTTATTCTTAACAGAAGTATGATTGTGGAAAACAGCGAGCAGACGTGAACCACTACGCAATACACTTCCACCTGTCAGTAAAAAAAGAAACTATCCTAGCAGTAAAATTCCATTTTATTAAAGTCTTGTATCCTTTGTTTATTTATCAAGAAATTTCAGCTCCGGACACTGGCCGAGCGGTTCTAGGCGCTTCAGTCTGGAACCTCGCGACCGCTACGGTCGCAGGTTCGAATACTGGTCCGGACATGGACATATGTGATGTCCTTAGGTTAGTTAGGTTGAAGTAGGGGACTGATGACCTCAGATGTTAAGTCCCATAGTGCTCAGAGCCATTTGAACCATTTAAAATTTCAGCTCTATTATCGGTAGTCTGTCGCTCAATAAATGAATCACGCCTATAGAGAAAACGATAAACACTGTCTCTTAGAAGGATGAAATTTGCTTACTGAATATGACACACTGAGCTAAACAGCACCGGAGTTTAGTATTGTAGCATTGTTACGACGGGCTGCTGTCAACATCTGCTTCAATGGCTACATCTGACCTAACATTTTTACACGCTCGATGTCAGTAATTTGTCACTTTAGAATAGAAAGCTGTGGTGACCACCACTGTATCTCCATCTGTACTCCTAAAATCTGATCTGTTACTGTGAATACACCTCGGAAAACCCGTCCTACTTTCGCCAAGCGAAGCTGGGTTCACCAGGCTGTACAACCATTTTCTCCATTCATGAGTATTTCATCTTCGATTTTGTGTACACCGTGGCTCTGAATACGGGCAGTACTAAGGCGTTTTGTCATTGAAGTAGAGTTGACAAGACTCTTTCCAGGTAGTAATTTCCCTGAAGAGTCTCCAGTACTCATACTGCTGTTTTCAATTAATATGGGTGAGGGTTAAGGCCCGCGTCAGGTAAAAATTCGCACAGAGTTTTCGAACTGACTGCCATCGATTCAGCAATTGACCACCAGGTGGCAGGTTTGTCTTACTATATCAAAAGAAGTTCGTCCCGGCAGGTCGATCGAAAGGTGAGAAAATGAGGTAAGTATCTTTTTTTCTGCTTAATGTAACTTTTATTGTGTTCTACTTGAACATTGTATAATTTAGCGTGTGAAAAGAAGGATCAACAATTACTCTTTGACACTACTGCTTGTAAGCTTCACATTAGCGTGGAAGTAAATGTTCCTGTTGGTTCCGAAAATCAACGCTGGCGCATTTGGCAGAAAATGGCTAAATGTGTCAAATCCTTGCAGTGCTTTTGGGTAAATCCCTCCAACTCAAACAGTGCGACGACAATTCTTCAGTGATAACACCCGCGAAAGATGACATTCAGCACACACTAAATGAGTATCTCACGTGTATATATAATTCTGCTGTGTAAAATAAAGGTTTTTCATGACACCAGTGAAAAAATGTATCGGAAGAAGCAGAAGAAAAACAACAACAAGGAAGAAAGTGCACTATTTAGTAGGTATCTAGATAGCTTAGCCCCAGTAACTACCGAGCGAGGTGGCGCAGTGGTGAGACACTGGACTCGCATTCGGGAGGACGACGGTTCAATCCCGCGTCCGGCCATCCTGATTTAGGTTTTCCGTGATTTCCCTAAATCGCTCCAGGCAAATGCCGGGATGGTTCCTCTGAAAGGGCACGGCCGACTTCCTTTCCTAATCCGATGAGACCGATGACCACGCTGTCTGGTCTCCTTCCCCAAAAAACAACCAACAACCACCCAGTAACTGAACTCTTTCAAGTTACTCTACTAACCCTCCCTTCGTAGAGAAAGAGTATTAGTTATGTGCGTGTATTTTTAGGCGTTATGTTCAAATTTGCGAACATTCCAGGTCTATATTCTTTTGGGTAACTTGGCTGCAATATACCACAGCTACAAGGAGTTGATTAAAATTTTTCTATTATGCAGTCATCCATTTGTATCCATGTTTATCTCAAACGGGGCAACGACCCGCATTGTAGTGTTTATCCCATTTTGTGGAGTAAGTCTCGCACTTTTTGTTCTAGCTAAATTGTAAATTTCTCTGTAATTGATAATCAGACAGAGCTGAAATTTGGATGGGTTATAGTTAACAACCCATCCTATGACTTTAATTTGAAATCGCGAAAAAATCTGTCCCTCACTGACCACAACATGAGAAAAACTGAATTTTGCGTGGCTTTACCCCCACCTATCGTATCCTATGCTGAGTAAGTCCGACACAGCGTCGCAACACTTCTACTCATTTACAGCGACCAGTCTCAGCTTAAAGTGTTTTATGAATTGTCCTCTTGGATGGTACTGTCTCGTGCTGATTAATTCCTCTGTAAGAACCTTCGACATTGTGCCCTTAGATACACCGATAAAAATTACCATGTTCGTACTGGGTGCACCAGCTGACTACACCCCAACATAATGTTTGTTTGAAATTCTTTTTCATTGTTTCGCGCTAACCTTGCTATACCTGTTGCAGAAAATACTACCACAAACATCACCGCATCATTCGCAAATTAACAATGCGGTAAAACGAAGACTATCGTCAAAGAATGGGCACTCCGTTGTTGGGTATGGAAAGCTAACTGGAAATTTTTATCATTATTGTTTTATTCCATTAAATAAAATAAGTCACATAACTGAATATTTTGAATAAATTTACCTTAAAGCTCTCGTTTTAATTAATCTCGATGTATAAATAGTTTGACCATTTTAGTATAGCGACGAGAAACGTCGGCCGCTAAGGAAGAGCGGTACTAAAATACGACCAGGCCATTGTCTATGTCGTTTTCGCACCAGATGAAGACAGACGTGGAGCGCATATAAAATCATGCCGGAAATATTATTGACCAGGAACTTTACTGATTCCATTCTACACAATGTTTAATTCTATAGGACCATCAATGAGTTATTACAGTGCGTACGGAATACAGACTAAAACATCATTTTGAGTTCAGTTGGTTGTTCACATTTGTTTATTACAATACTTCACTGGTTGATTACTAAAATTATCAACTTATCAACGAATTTTTTGATTCAAATTCAGTCCATTATTTCACATACTTCCTCTTTTATCGTCATTACTCCATGGCATAAAACTCTAGTGTTTGTTCACCTTCATTATTCTTACTTGTTTTTGTCGCCACTCTATTTTCCTTCCCTCAGTGTGGCACGCTAGCCGGCCGCGGTGGTCTCGCGGTTAAGGCGCTCAGTCCGGAACCGCGCGACTGCTACGGTCGCAGGTTCGAATCCTGCCTCGGGCATGGATGTGTGTGATGTCCTTAGGTTAGTTAGGTTTAAGTAGTTCTAAGTTCTAGGGGACTGATGACCACAGAAGTTAAGTCCCATAGTGCTCAGAGCCATTTGAACCATTTTTTTTGTGGCGCGCTAGAATTAATTTGACAGGCAGTTGTCTTCCATTTCTCTATTGTCCGGCTACAAGTGCAGTCTATAATATTCAGTTTTATTTTTTTCAGAAAATAAATTTCCTTTCTGGTGCAACCTGGTCTGGTGCATTCTCGAACTCTTTGATGAAGTTCCATTTCAGTAGCCTAGATTCTGCTTTTTTTCCTTGCCTTTTGGTCAACAACTTCTGCTGCCACAGAAGAGGATCGGTATGGCCTTGATTCCGTAAAAATTTCATTCCTGTAACTTATTAACGGTATCGCCTTAAGTTCAAATTGTTTCTTTGTTAAAGAAAATAAAAAAATGAATTGTACGTTCTTTCCACGACGTGATCGTTAGAGACGGAATTCAAGCTCGCGTTTGACTCGTATAGGTTAGGAAATGCCTTTCTTTACAAGGGCTCCGCCCCCTAGATTATCTAAGATAAAGACACTGAAACCAAATCCAATGGCTGGGGGGGGGATTGGAAACCAGTTAGTGCCAGTCACTAGCTCGGATCCTTAACCACTGCGGCGCCTCGCTCGATCAGTCTTAAGATGTTACATAATAATTCGTATAATTTATTAATCGTGCTAATTTTGTGATTTGCTTATGGTTCGAAATAACTGCGAATTTTAAAGAAAAAATTTGCACTGAATGATAGTACTCGCCGTGGGCAACACTGTGAAATGCTCTTTGTGCTCGCAGGCTTTAACTCTTAAAACGGTAGTCCACTAGCATGTGCAGAGGAACAGATAAAGAACACTTTCAGAACAGAGTAAAGCAACAACGTGTTACCGTACCGTACAGTAAACTATCAGAACAGTTTCTTTACGAGGAGCGTTCAAAAATTTAACCGACATGATAGCGATATTTGCACAGTTAAGTGCTACGTACCAAGTTCATACTCTCAAGAATTCCAGAAGATACGTAAACTAATTCATACCGTTAACTAAGAAACGAAACAGGCGGAAAGAAAACTCGAGATAAGGCTAACCATTTAACAACTTTTTTTTTAATTTTCCGGATCCCGGGGGTATTATAACCAGCTACAGACATCTTGCACTTCTTAAACATAGGACCAAAAGTTTTACCACACATTAAACAAAAACAAAAAAAAAAAAAATACTACGAGAGAGAGAACGGATGAATAATATGAAGACAGATCATAGTGAGTATTACGTTCTGATTAGCTAGTAATATACATTTTAATCAATAATAAATTTCACGAAGGTGACATGAGTCCGTAAATGAAACTGACAATTCTAGTGTTTGTCACTCTAATTATTAATAGCGCAGATGTGGTAACACGATCATATTTTGAGGTTTATCCCTGTGCCTGTCATGGATGTCGCATCATGTTGACCAAGTTAGGTAGATTGTTCTATACGTATATATTACATAGAATGAATCTCTTCCGGGACAGGTCTAATTTTTCCTTTCCTATGGGCTATCGAGCATTTAATGTTGTTCCACAGTGTCTTTGTTTGGACATTCTAGAACATATTCCCTGATAGTCTATATGTTCAGCGGCCCAAACCCCATCTATAGTCTTAACGTATGCAGACCCAGTATGCTCCCCTATCGATCAGGCATACGGCATTACTAGCTTTAATTTATGTTAAAAAGGAGTACACTGTTTTCCACTTTTAGATACGCTCTTCCAACCATTACGGGATCTAAGAGTGCCAGCACCATGCACGCTAGTCTGAGCGCGAATAGGCAATACGCCATTAATTCTGCTGCTTACGACGAATAATGTGAGACATAGCATACATTTCGTAGTAACTGGGGTTCAGATATACTCCGTACAGAAAGGAAATAAAAACTGCGGCATAACGTTCTCTGTAAGTACGCAATAACGGCTAGCAGTAAATAACAGTTCGGCAAAAAATGGCTCTGAGCACTATGGGACTTAACATCTATGGTCATCAGTCCCCTAGAACTTAGAACTACTTAAACCTAACTAACCTAAGGACATCACACAACACCCAGCCATCACGAGGCAGAGAAAATCCCTGACCCCGCCGGGAATCGAACCCGGGAACCCGGGCGTGGGAAGCGAGAACGCTACCGCACGACCACGAGATGCGGGCTAACAGTTCGGCAGTCATCATCAGAATGCATAAGGAGTACAAACTAATAGATCATATTAGGCTCTATTAGTAATTCACACTCGCTTATGAAAATACTTTACTGGTTGCCTTATTAAAACGTTAATAATATATTCTCTATATCTATGTTAACCACTGCGTCAGTTCGCTCGGTTATCGTCAGTACAATAAAATCACAAAGTTAATTGCGGAAGTTATTGTAGCATTGCGTGACGAAAGAGTAAAACTGACCACCCTGTAAGAAGGTGGTCAGGATAGTTCCGACTGAACCGTTTTAAACTGTAGCCCCGTTTTAAGTCTTACAATGAACACCTTGAGTCCGGGGTCGCAGAAGGCCAATAATATTTATGGAATGCGACGCCCCACATATTGTCTACCATGTAACTACAATATTGGCTGCTAATGGAAACAGTAGACGTGACTGGAGTCATCCGATGGTGCACACAGAATAAGGCTAAGGAGCATAGTTCAACTGCTTAGCAGATGAATAACTAACAACAGTGCTACAGTGTTAGTGGTGTTGACACAAAGCAGAACAGTGGCAATGATAAACAAAGCAGCCGGCCGCTGTGGACTAGCGGTTCTAGGCCCTTGAGTCCGGAACCGCACTGCTGCTACGGTCGCAGGTTCGAATCCTGCCTTGGGTATGGATATGTGTGTGTGTGTGTGTGTGTGTGTGTGTGTGTGTGTGTGTGTGTGTAATGTCCTTAGGTTAGTTGGGTTTAAGTAGTTTTAAGTCTAGGAACTGATGACCTTAGATGTTAAGTCACATAGTGCTTAGAGCCATTTGAACCGTAAACAAAACAAAAATTGCATTGTATCGAAAACAATTGCCGCAGTTGATACTTGGTCAGAAAGGGACTCAAGGAATGTCGCAGAGTGAGAAAGAAGTGATAGATGAGATACTGGCGTTTCTGCAAGATGAGTTGGTGGAATGTGTGGTGTCGTATACGCTCCAGTGTGTGGACAATGTGCATGAGGAGTACAATGATGACGATAAGTACGTAACAGGTGAAAGTGATGCTGAAACAGATATCGAGACAAGCAGTTCATCATCCTTGTGAGACAGTGAGCCACAGATCCTGTTCCCAGCGAAACGTAGTAAGGGGCAATCGTTGTCCAAGCACTGAATACTGAACATAATTAAGTACGTGGAAGGTCATCCGCAGCATAGAAAAAAATTATGACCATATTTAGAAGTCCGCAGTAATATGACCGTGTAGTGCATACGGAAAACGACCGTTATTCAAGGGAGGACAAGGCGGACTTGTTACGAAAACTGGTATTGGCGCGTTTCAAGATGCCCGATACAGTTTACAAGTTGTGCATGATAGCGACTTACTACATACACTGAAAAGCCGAAGACACTGTAACACCTGCCTAATATCGTGTAGGGCCCCCGTGAGCACCAAAAAGTGCCGCAACACGACGTGGCATGGTCTCGACTAATGTCTGAAGTATTTCTGGAGGGAATTGGCACCATGAATCCTGCAGCTATGTCCATAAATTCTTAAAAGTACGAGGGGGGGTGGAGATACCTTCCGAACAGCACTTTGCAAGACATCCCAGATATGCTCAATAATGTTCATGTCTGGAGAGTTTGGTGGCGAGTGTTTAAGCTCAGAAGAGTGTTCCTGGGGTCACTGTGTAAGAATTCTGGACGTGTAGGGTGTCGCATTGTTCTGCTGGAATTGCCCAAGTTACTCGTAGTGCACAATGGACACGAATGGATGCAGGTGACCAGACAGGATGCTTACGTACGAGTCACGTTTCAGAGTCGTACCTAGACGTATCAGGGGTCCCATATCACTTCAATTGCACACCCCAACATACACCAGCTTTAACAGTCCCCTCCTGCCATGCAGGGTCCATGGGTTCATGAGGTTGTCTCCATACCCGTACACGTCCGTCCGTTCGATGTAATTTGAAGCGAGACTCGTCCTACCAGCCTACATGTTTCCAGTCATCAACAGTCCAATGACGGTGTTGATGGGCCCAGGCGAGGCGTAAAGCTTTGTGCCTGCAGTCATCGAGGTAACATGAGTCGGCCGTCGGAGCCGAAAACCCAAATCGATTACGTATCGTTGGATGGTTCGTACGCTGACACTTGTTGATCGCTCAGCACTGATATCTGCAGCAATTTGCGGAAGGGTTGCACTTCTGTGATGTCGAACGATTCTCTTCAGTCGTCGTTGGTCCCGTTCTTGCGGGATTTTCCTCCGACCGCAGCAATTTCTGAGATTTGATGTTTTACCGGATTGCTGATGTTGGCAGTTCACTCGTGAAACGGTCGTACAGGAAAATACCCATTACACCGCTGCCTCGGAGATAGTGTCCCTTCGCTCATGCGCTGACTATAACACCAAGTTCAAACTCACTTTGATCATGATAACCTGCCATTGTAGCAGGAGTAACCGATCTAACAACTGCGCCAGACACTTGTTGTCTTATATAGGCGTTGCCGAACGCAGCGTCGTATTCTCCTCTTTACATATCTCTATATTTGAATACGCACGCGTATACCAGTTTCTTTGGTGCTTCAGTGTAGATTCCAGTGATTTCAAGGGGAGCAATGGATGGTTGTACAATTTCAAACAGTGCTACGGCACTGGAAGACGTAAAGTAACGAAATTTCAAATAGTCAACTTGGTGAGCCACAGAAAACTGCGGTATCGGCCCGAAAATTTGTAGAAGAAATAAACAAAATTATTCCATCGTTCAGTAAGGAATTTGTTTCCAACTCCGACCAATCCGGATTTTAAGAGGAAATATATGCGAAAGGAAACATGGAAATTAGAGGTATCAAGAGAGTTGTACCAACATCAACTAATACCAATGCCGTAACGCATTCGTATACAATTAGGCAGACTGTTAATTTGGATAGCAATTTGGCTGGAAAGTTATTTATTGTACTGCGAGAAATTAGATGTACTCTGTCGTCTATGATTCTTCCTCTTATGCGTAATCTTGCAAGGCAGTAGCGTATATTTGCGACACAGCAAGCAACAGTGGGAAAACGGGCGTAACAGAACTGCAGCTATGGTAAGAACACTGCCTTTGGCCAATACCTGGTCGAAATAACTCGCTTTTAATAGATTTTTGGTCTACGTGTAAAAATCATCCTGTTTTAGAGGCAACCATCCCTCCCAGAAAATGTGACATAGCAATTCATACCATGTGGAAGTACTTGACGAATTCAGCCTCTGGATGTTCGTTTTTTCCGTGCCTATGAAACAAATCATCGCACTATCTTCTGCTACACCTTAAAGGATAGCCAGTTTCACGGTAAGGTTCACGGCAGACTGTTCCGCATTTGGTAGCATGCCATCACATTCCATCCATGTTCAGCACCGGGCTGCAGCGATGTGATTCTACTGCGTTCTTTGAGAGTGTGCACCTAGCTCAACTTCGTACACGGTTTGTAGCTCCGAAAGAATTCGCCTTCGCTCTTGATGGTGCGAAACCTTCTGATTACTGTGGCACTCTGTTTTTCATTCGGAGGTCTTGGTGCATGCTAATGGTTTGTTTTCAACATTTCTTGAATGTCGACAATGACCATTTTGTGAAGTGCAGTGCATACATCCCATAGAAGGTTGATCTCTGCACCTACCAGGCACTCGCTTGGTTTCGCCCTCCTGATGCACATGGTGTGTCATTAACAGTTAATATTTTTCCTGTCATAGCAGTTAACACAAACTTTCAGATTAGCCTTACTAGAGACTGAACTTGCGACCTCGCACTCAAAGGGTTCCTTGTTAATACATCCTGTCCAGCCACACCACAAAACAAACCCTATCAGTACCGGGCATCGAATCCCGGTACGCCACTAACCACTCGCCTACATTTGAACAAATGTGTAACCATGGAAAATCGAAAATCTATTCCAATATAGTTCATAAAATATCACCTAATCAAGTCGGCCTACAAAGCGACGAATTTGTTTCTGCGTGTCTTTCGTGTTCCAATACTGTCTTTGTAAGAGCTGCATTGTTGATGAGGGAACTGTGTTTCAGCAACGTAAATGGCCTACTTTCATAATAATACTGCCGTCGCAAATTGGACCACGCCACCGCTGAAACGAAACACGCTGATGGGGGTAGGACGGGAGAAGGCGGAGGCTGTTGTAAAATTTGATAGTCACATGAGCGTGGCGCATCTGCCGTTCTTCGGCTAAAATGAGCCTCAGCATTACCGTGTAACAGGAGAAGAGCCTGTTTCAGAAACCAACGGCGCCTTTCTTTCATAATTTCTTCGAAGTTACCTGGAAGGCTGTTGTCGTGAGCTGCTATATTGGCGGTATTTGTTTCTAATAAATTCTTCGAAAGGATAACTTTTACGTCTTGAAAAATATACTTTTAGCCTGTTCTTGGTTCTTAAAGTTGCTTAATTCAGATGATATAAAAACGGAAGAGAGATGTGGCGATCGGTGGTGACTAGAATCTCTTTAGGTATAATTCATACGTATTATAAAAACTGATGTAAATAAATGAGTATGTATGTGTGTATGTCCCACATCTCCTCATAAACCAGCGGATCGATTTCAGCCAGACTTGGCACACATATCACTTACTGCCTGGAAAGAATCGTTGTGGGAGAAGAACCGCTTACCTAAGATGTGGGTGGAAAAATGCAGTGTAGTCCACGGCGCGGCATTTCCCATACTGTAGTCATCCAGTATTTTAGAATGAGATCAATTATTGGCTTGCAACAACCTTCACACATAAGTTTTCTCGCTGAAAACCTGAAAAAAAGCTTATCGCTTTCTGTGTTTTAGATGTTCATGCGGTAAAACTGCCTACACATTTTGCAGAGAGTATGCACATATATCACTGAATGTATCAGCAAAATTGTCAAGATATGACGTCATAAGCACTGAGATGCATGAAAAACTGCCACATCATGCGAGACGTTTAACTTATTACTTCTTTGATACTAATTATATCCACAACACGTTTCGCACGCAGTAGCCACATACACCACTGGATGTGCCTGCAAAATTATATCATTCTGCAGCTTGTAGCTGAGGAGATAACGTCATAAACACTGACCTGCGTGAAAATGAAACTTCAGGGCGAAATTCTCTAGAGATACAGGTGAAATACGTATACAGATACGTGTGGAATTTGTTAAGTACATGTGAAAGCAGGCTAAATCACGGGTAAAAAGTTCATCCTAAACGCTGGAAGGATTTTAAAGAAATGTCGTACACATATTAGTTACGATCTGGAAAGAAATACTGTTGGATAAGAACATCAGCCTCCTACTGGAATGAGCTTGATAACGTGCAGAGAGTAAGGGAAGGAGGAGATCGACACTGATACTGGGGGGGGGGGGGGGTTAGATGTAGACAGGGAGTAGACTAGGGGGCAATGGACAGAGGGAAGGGGGGAGAAGAGGAAGACAAGACAGGGAGAGGAGAGGAAGAGATGGACAGATTGTGCGGGTGGGGGGGGGGGGGGAAATTGGACTGGAGGAAGTGGATATAGGCAGAGGGTAGAGGAGATTCGCAGAGAGAGGATGAAGGAGAATATGGACTAATAGAAAACTGGAATAAATACATACCTGGTAAATGCCGAGTACTCGGCTACAACTAAATATTTTCCTATCTTCGGCGATGTGCAGGCAAGTGGCAAGTGACATACGTGAAGGTAAGCTGTTATTAGTACCCTCTTTCTGTGTCTCAGAAATGTGATACTGTGACGCTGATAACAAAGTGTCTTACTTTAATATTCGGTGTGGCCACAAAACATTACTGATTTTATTTACTTATTTACAAGCCACCGATTATGAAATTGCGTGCCGGCTGCGGTGGTCTAGCGGTTCTAGGCGCTCACTCCGGAACCGCGGGACTGCTACGGTCGCAGGTTCGAATCCTGCCTCGGGCATGGATGTGTGTGATGTCCTTAGGTTAGTTAGGTTTAAGTAGTTATAAGTTCTAGGGGACGGATGACCACAGATGTTAAGTCCCATAGTGCTCAGAGCCAGCCATGAAATTGCGTGCCTGTGGAGCATCGTCTCAGTTGTGCGACTAGCTTCTTGATTTCCTGCCACGAAGATCACAGTTCATAGTAACTGAAAGAAAGTCATCGAGTTAAACGGAAGTGATATCTGGCGTTCCCCAATAGTAATTGATCCTCTGCTGTTGATAATTTATATAAAAGAGTTTGGAGACAATCTGAGCAAAGCCCTCCCAGATTGTTTCAGATGATGCTCTCATTTACGTTCTAGTGAAGTCATCAGAAGATCAAAACGAATTGCAAAATGCTTTAAACACTAAACTGTATGGCGCGGAAAATGGCAATTGAATATAAATAATGATATGTGCGAAGTCATTCACACGAGTACTAAAAACAATCCGTTAAGATATTAAATCGTGAGTTTTATAGTCGTCATGTACAGTCGATCTAGACGTCGATTGGTGTATTATCATATACATCGGAGGATGTGATACAGTGGTTAACGCACCGAACCCGTTTCTAGGAGGACAGCAGTTGAAATTCCCATCATGTCACACAGATTAATATTATCCATGGTTTCCCCTAAATCACTAAAGACAAATGACTGGCTGGTTCCTTTGGAAAGGACACAACCAGCTTCCTTCCCAATTCTTACCCAATCCCAGCACATGTTGCATCTCTAGCTGTCATCGACCTCTTCTTTTTGCGATATATTGAACTCACATATGGCCAGGTCTCTAGCAATTAATTATCGTTAACAGGCTACTCTGTCTTTCCTGAAAGCACTTTGTTTGATGCATACGAGTATGTACGCTTAAAGCCAACTCTACATACAAAATTTTTGATGTTCTTCAGGGATATTTTCTGAGTATTTTGGGATAGGGACCCTTGGTCTCCGGTGGTTCATTAAAAAAGTAATAGCATTTGATTTGATTCCTTATCCCTTTTATCTTTGTACGTGTACTGCACAGAAAATATCTGCACAACAACGGTAATTTCGTCAATACGCGCTGTGTCTGTTTGGGAAGAATCTAGTTCCATTCAATCACGGTACTTATTGAGAGCAGTAGTGCCCTCTTTTCTCCTCGCCCTTAAACCTGCTGTCAGTAACTACTCGGTTCTCCGTCGGATTTCTTTTTCGGTAGTATTAGTTGTACGTTAGCAGCGCTACACAGCTTTGTGGGTAGGTTTACAGATGAATTAGGCGAAATGTAACTCATGAAGTGGTTCACTGGATGCAATGGATGAACGGCACGACGACTTTGAGAGCTGTTCCCGGAGCGACGGCAAACCACGTCACGGTGCATTAACATCTGTTCTTACATTAATATGTTTCTTGTTGTACGATTAGGTCATTGCACATTACAGGCTAAAAAAAATCGCTGTTGTGGATGTACTTACACGTAAACCTCATTGGGTAAACAAACGAAATAAGCCATAATATCATTATTAATCTGCCACATACAACCGGAGACCACGGATACAACATACAAAAAGAGTCAGAAAATATTCCTAAACAAACTATGAAATTTTGCACGGGAGTTAGAGTTCACCCAGTGTTAGACAAAATTACGAAATTGAGCTACTTAATGTGGTCGAGCGAGGTGGTATAGTGGTTAGCATACTGGACTCGCATTCGGGAGGACGACGTTTCAAACCCGCGTCCGACCAGTCTGACTTAGGTTGCCCGTGATTTCCGTAAATCATATCAGGAAAATTCCTGGATGGTTCATTTGAAAGGGCACGGCCGACTTCCTTCCCTAATCCGAGGGGTCGATGACCTCGCTGTTTGGTTCCATTCCCCAAATCAACCATTCAACCGACTTAATCTGAGGATAAGAAGTTTCAATGGCGATTCTTTGATCACTAGATGTAGAAGAGATGCTGATGGGACGTTTCTGACAATGTGACTTTGGAAAAAGTTAAGCGCACAGTTTACATAAGCGAAGTGTCTTAAGAATGACGGTGCGTGTTAATGCGAAGGTGATCAATAAGTCGGAATAATGGGCCCCTTCTTCTATTCGTGAGGTGGAGGCAACGTGCTGGATCAGCGCGCAAACCTTTTCCTTTGTTAGCGACAACACAAGCGCTAACCTATTCCTGCGGAGCAGGCTACGTTCTGGATCAGGGTGCAACCCTCTTCCTTCCCAATCGACCACAGAATCACTAACCACACGTTATACGCACACGTTACAGGAGGTACCGATAGAAAAGTTTCTTGTATCTCTGAGAGGTCGAACAAGCAAGTTGCTAAAGCGGCTACCAGCTCAGAAGCGTACAAGAGAAGTAAGTAAATAAAAATAAATGTGGCGTAATGAGGTGAAAAAAGAAAAACGTAGAATCCCTTCTCTTATTCTCCAGCAGAGGGGGCTAAATTATAGCTATCACCTGTCCTAGCAATGCAAGAAACCAAAATCAGCACTTACAAACTTATTGTCAGCATTTCGTTTAATATCAAGTAACAACGAATGTGGTACTCGATACAAATAAAGGAAGAGAATTTTGAATGAAGAATATAACGGCAGGGATAAATAACTGGACATTCACATGTGATACCAAACATATTTACAAACATATGTCGGTGAACGAGAGGAGGAAATATTTTGTTACATGGAGGAGTATACTTTAAATCCAAATTTTTAAAACGTGCAATAATTCCAACTAGGAAACCAGTCGTTATTTGTTACCTTACATTCTATTCTCCCCTAAAATCTAAGGTATTGCTAGACTGTTAATATTGAAAGCCACAGCCGGCCAGAGTGGCCGTGCGGTTCTAGGCGCTACAGTCTGGAACCGAGCGCCCGCTCCGGTCGCAGGTTCGAATCCTGCCTCGGGGATGGATGTGTGTGATGTCCTTAGGTTAGTTACGTTTAATTAGTTCTAAGTTCTAGGCGACTGATGACCTCAGAAGTTAAGTCGCATAGTGCTCAGAGCCATTTGAACCATTTTTTTGAAAGCCCAGGTAGCGGAATTACCATGAAGTTATCTGTGTTTCGTAAAGGTGGTCGAAAAGTTATTTTAATGAGAAGCAGAGGAACCTTGTGGACGGTGGAAAGTTATTTGTATATCACCAAAAGAATATTCATTTCAGTGAAAGTATTGCCATTTATATCTGTACATCTCCGGCTCCATTGCGAAACGTTTTTCTACACGAGCAACAGTATGAATATTTATGATTCAGCCACGCATCTAATATACAAGTGATACGACGTAGCAGGCACAATTTTCCATTTTTTTTCCCCGAAAGGTATAAGCATAGTCTCTGCTTTCGAAGGTACCACTCTTATTATGCAGAAGATTTTCTGTGAGAGTTTCGGTTAACAGATTTCATTAAAGTTACATTGTCAGGATGAGGAAATGTCTCGAAGGAAGAAGTGAAGGGAGATACGGAATTAATATTCGGTCGACTATGAAGTCATTAGAGGCAGTGCACGAGGAGGGGTTGTGGGGATAATGGGTAAATAACTGACCGTGTCTTCTCGAAGGTAGTATCAGGCATTTGCTGTAAGAGATTTAGGGAAAATATGGAAAACTTTATATAGATAACTAGACAGCGTATTTGAACCGATAACCTCGGAAATATTGGCCTAGTGTGGTAACCATTGCACAACGTCGCACTGTGAAAATACACACATGAAAAAAAGTTTTGCATCACCTCGGTTTCGATAATTCGGGACCTGTACAGAAAATTGGAATAGAGATCGAAGTAAGTATCATTTTCGTCCTTCTTACTGCTCATGAAAATCACGCATTGCATGTTGTACCACCATACAGCGAAACCTTCAGAGGTGGTAGTCCACATTGCTGTACACACCGGTACCTCTAATACCCAGTAGCACGTCCTCTTGCACTGATGCATTCGTCGTGGCATACTATCCACAAGTTCATCAAGGCACTGTTGGTCCAGATTGTCCCACTACTCAACGGCGATTCGGCGTAGAGTGGTTGGTGGGTCACGTCGTCTATAAACAGCGATTTTCAATCTATCGCAGGCATGTTCGATACGATTCATGTCTGGAGAACATGCTGGCCACTCTTGTCGAGCGATGTCATTATCCTGAAGGAAGTCGTTCACAAGATGTGCACGATGGGGGCGTGATTTTTCGTCCATGAAGACGAAACCCTTGCCAATATGCTGCCGATCTGGTTGCACTATCGGTCCGAGAATGGAATTCGCGTATCGTACATCCGTTACGGTGCCTTCCATAATCACCAGCGGCATACGTCGGCCCCACATACTGCCACCCCAAACAGCAGGGAACCTCCACCTTGCTGCGCTCGCTAGACAGTGTGACTAAGGCATTCAGCCAGATCGGGTTGCCTCCAAACACGTCTCCGACGATTGTCCGGTTGAAATCATAAACGACACTCATTGGTGAAGAGAACATGTCAATCCTGAACGATCCATTCGGAATGTTGTTGGGCCCATCTCTACCGCGCTGCATGGTATCGTGGTTGCAAAGATCAACCTCGCCATGGACGTCGGAAGTGAAGTTGTGCATCATGCAGCCTATTGTGAACATATTTAGTCGTAACACGATCTCTTGTGGCTGCGCGAAAAGCATTATTCAACATGGTAGCGTTGCTGTCAGGGTTCCTCCGAGCCATAATCCGTAGGTAGCAGTCATCCGAGCAGGAATAGCCCTCGGGCGGCCTGAGCGAGGCATGTCATCGACAGTTCCTGTCTCTCTGTATCTCCTCCATGTCCGAACAACATCGCTTTGGTTCACTCCCAACGCCTGGACACTTCGCTTGTTGAGAGCCCTTCCTGGTGCAAAGTAACAATGCGGACGCGATCGAACCGCGGTATTGACCGTCTAGACATGGTTGAACTACAGACAACACGAACCGTGTACTTTATTCTTGGTGGAATGACTGGAACTGATCGGCTGTCGGACCCCCTCCGTCTAATATGGCTGAACATGCATGGTTGTTTACATCTTTGGGTCGGTTTAGTGACATCTCTGAACAGTCAAAGGAATTGTGTCTGTGATACAATATCCACAGTCAACGTTTATCTTCTGGAGATCTGAGAACTGGGGTGATGCAAAACGTTTTTTGATGTGTGTGTTTTCTACGAATATCAAGGTTAGATATGTCAGATTCTAGTAACTCCAAATACATCTAATAACATTACTGAACGCGCCGGAATAATAATTCGGAAAAGACAGGGCTTTTCGCTAATCGTATGGAAGAAAAACGAAAGTGAGGGGACGCATGAAGTGTGTCAGCTAACAGAGAGAGCTGTTGCTTTTTATAACTTGTTACCGCTTTTCATGGCAGTGCAAATTTTACAAACTACAGAACAGTTTTCAGATTTAAGCGACTGTTCGGAGATGTCGTGAACAGCAAATTATCATCTGTCCTGGCTGAAACACACACACACACACACACACACACACACACACACACACACATATTTGACCATACGCTACGTTTGTGAATCTTCATGTCATTTTTCTTCGCGATAACAGCTAATTTTTGCCCACACTACAGAAGACACTGCAATAAACCTCTTACTCTCTGGGATGGCAGATGGCTGCCGATTGTGGTATGACCGGTATGCTCCTACATGTGGAGCTTGCATAGTGAATACTCTGGCGATTGCAGTCAACGGAGGTGCTGCATAATCCTTCCGTGATTAAAAATAAAGTATAAATTTTTGACAGGAAAGTTCTTCATATGCTGCAGGATCTGGTCAGATTTCCTTAATGTAATACAAACTGTCTCCAGTATAAGAACGTAGGACACTTAATTTCCTTTAATTCTACAGTGCCGCTTTAGCCACACCACAATAATCTTTCTATCATGAGGATGTAATTTTGGCATCTTTACTATCTAATGCAACAATTATTTTTTGGCTATGTGGTTCTTTAATTGCAACAACACGAAAGGCGAGCAGACCACATGTGGAGATACATCGCGTTGCTAAAGCCTACTCGTAGTATCTTCACTATGCTTAGTCACCGGATGCGTGAGCACGAACCAGAATAAGATGCTACATCCACATCTACGTCAGTACTCTGCAAGCCACCTGACGGTGTGTGGCGGAGGATACTTCTGGTACCACAAACAGATCCCCCCCTTCCCTGTTCCACTCGCTAATGGCGCGTGGGAAGAATGATTCTCGTTAAGCCCCTGTATTAGCTCTAATTTCCCTTATTCTCTGGACTCATATAGAGGCCCAAAGGGAAGTTAACTACCTGGCCGTCTTCGTTTCAGTGTGTGTTGCAATCAGTTTGTAAGTCGCTCTTCATTGCTGTTCCTTCGGCAAGTAGTGCCTCCACGCCATTCGATCAAGTTGGTTAGTCAGCTTTCATTTTGTGACTCTAACACTATCAACTGAACGCCTACTTTGAAATATGCAGTTGTCTGTCGCATAAGGGTGATGAAAAATAATGGTAGCGATTGTTTTAATGTGGGTAATTAGTGATCAACGACTGCTTTTCACTTTCATGCAATTTTTATGCTCTCTCAAGTTATTACCACTTTGTGATTTTTTTCCTAATTTCTATATCTGGTTCGTAATATTAACTTCAGCGCTACCACCATTAAAAACGTAGGTTCATTATAGAGATCAAATTGGAAGATTAAGTCTCCCAAGTTCAAATTCTAGATTCCGGTGCGTATCAGCAGTTATCTGATCAGACAGGAGTTATTAGGATTTAGCTGAGTTATGAGAGACATCAGCCATCCTTGCGCAGTCATTTACACCTAATTTTGTTGTAGTGCATGATCTTATGGAGCACCACTCATACGCAGTGGTCAACTTAATCACACGTTAGTGGTGCCACGAATCGATCTATATACTTTCAGAATATTCAACGATTTATCGGTATGCTTTCTGCAGATGCGTTCGCCGGTCTGCGTTACTGCCAGAAGTTGGAGGTTGCACACAAGAGGAGGCGAAACGATGAACAAGAAATGTTCACGAAGCAAAACCATGTGTTTCCAACTCGAGTCAATTTTCTGCACTGAACGTACCCGCTGTTACAAACCAAAATTTTACTGTGCCGTCATATTTAATTGCTCACGGCAGCTTCAATGAGCTCATTGCTTTAAAACCACACATACGTGAAAACTAGATACATGTGAAAATTACAGACCTTCAGGGATGAAGGTCATAATTATCTACGCTGCATAATGATACGCTATGACGAAAGATTTTCTATGGAAGTAAGCAAATGGAGAGTATCTCACCTAGTAACTTCTCCGTGAGGACATAGTACGATACCATTCCGCCCTTCAGAACGCAGAGTTAGCTTCCCGTCATGGTGTGCATATACAGAAGAATGTGAAAGATTTGCTTTGGGTTATGAGTAGAAAAATTAGTTTATCTTTTCAAAACGGTTGTAAACAACAATATTCCAGAATGTATTGCCGAAATCTCTGCTGAACTGCACACAGTAGCATTATTACTGATAATCAACTAGAGTGTACACTCGCCACTAAAGAAGAAAAACGGTTCATGTGAAACATTAAGTAGTTCACGTGCTTCCCACCAATAATTATGTTAATGTCGAATTTCAGCTTCAGTGATATACATAGTAAAAAACTGTCAGTAGAGTCCATTAGTGATGCGTCCTCCCGATACGAGATAATGCAATAAAGCGTGATAGCTTGGTGCGCCAAGAGTCACACAGTTTCTTAAGTCAAGAAACAAGCGGAATATGTTCAGACGTAAAACACACCACCACCATAAAATAGAATAAAAAGGACACACGCTATTATTCTAATTCACGAAAATGCTAGCAAGATCAAGTATTCAGTTGTGATGACGACTCGATGGTTGCTGGAGTTAATGAGGGCCGGTGTGGCCGAGCGGTTCTAGGTGCTTCAGTCTGGAACAGCGCGACCGCTACGGTCGCAGGTTCGAATCCTGCCTCGGGCATGGATGTGTGTGATTTCCTTAGGTCAGAACGAGTATATCTAAATTCTAGGGGACTGATGACCTCAGATGTTGAGTCCCATAGTGCTCAGAGCCATTTGAACCATTTGAGCCACTAAAACACGAGGGCTCTTTGGAAAATAAATTCCAATTAGTCACGAAATGGAAGCACTGTGAAAATCGGACGAACCTTCGCTCACATGTGTTGTATAGCGTCTCTAGTATGTCCGTCGATCGCTTCACGTCGCTCTGCTCAGTTCTGAGCTCACGGTGAGCACGTAAAAAAGCCTAGAAAGTAGTGTCTCCCGCCAGGTATGAGAGCCTGGTGAGAGATTTCTCCTGATTTCATGCAGCCCACATGACATAGCTGTCATACGGTTCCATCTTCTTGAAAGTTCCAGGCTTCACTCTGCAGGGGCAATGAGGACGCTCCTGCAACGTTTTTGATGGGAAGTGTTTGATCACCCACAATACGGCCCGTAGTAGGCACTCACTGTGTTTCATCTCTGGTCACATTAAATGCTGGCTATGAAGACCACCTTTGGCACAGACAAATCAGCGCAGAGAATTGGCGGAAAGCACAGGCGGCTGCCTTATATGAAGAGGGTACCAGAAAGTTGGTACAACGCTACGGCAGATGTCTAAATCGGAGCTGTGTCTATGTGTAGAAGTGGCTGGAGGCTGTAGCTAACTATTGCAAACAGAATATTATTGATTTTAACAGTAGCTTCCATTTCGCGACCGATCGTAACTTACTTTCCGAACAGCCCTCGTATGTCTCGATATTTCCTCTTTTCCAAGTATGATCAGTACAGCAGACAGTGAGTTTTCCGCGAGCAGCGAAGTGCCAATTCAACTAAGTCATCGTCTGTTATCAACACGAAATAGTGGACCACAGTGCAGAAACAGCAACGAGCTCGTACATCCTTCTGTGCGTAAAGTACTGGGTATGGGGAACAGTGGTGTAAAAAATACACGATTGCAACGTTTCGTGTTAAATGTTAAATTATGACCCACATTATATACCATCACAGCAGTTCTTTGCCTGGATTGGTGATGTTAAGTTAGGTCACCTACTGCAATGATTAAAGACCCCCTGACATCAGAACGATTTTTCGCAGATTTCTCAATTATTTTTGTTTTACGCACCACTATATAAGGCTCTCGCACGGTCTTTCACCTCACAACTAGTGTCCTCTTGCAGGGTTTTATTGTGGACCGATGGTACACTAGTGGCCATTACAAATGCTACACCACGAAGATGACAAGCTACAGACGCGAAATTTAACCGATAGGAAGAAGATGCTGTGATATGCAAATGATTAGCTTTACAGAGCATTCACACAAGGTTGGCGCCGGTGGCGACACCTACAACGTGCTGACACGAGGAAAGTTTCCAGCCGATTTCTCATACATAAACGGCAGTTGACCGGCGTTGCCTGGTGCAACGTTGCTGTGATGCCTCGTGTAAGGAGGACAAATGCGCACCACGACGTTTCCGACTTTGATAAAGGTCGGATTGTAGACTGTCGCGATGCGGTTTATCGTATGGCAACATTGCTGCTCGCGTTGGTCGAGATCCAATGACTGTTAGCAGAATATGGAATCGGTGGGTTCAGGAGGGTAATTCGGAACACCGTGCTGGATCCCAACGGCCTCGTATCACTAGCAGACGAGATGACAGGCATCTTATCCGCATGGCTGTAACGGATCGTGCAGCCACGTCTCGATCCTTGCGTCAGCAGATGGGAACGGTTGCAAGACAACAACCATCTGCACGAACATTTCGACGACGTTTGCAGCAGCATGGACTATCAGCTCGGAGACCATGGCTGCGATTACCCTTGACGCTGCATCACAGACAGGAGCGCCTGCGATGGTGTACTCGACGACGAACCTGGATGCACGAATAGCAAAACGTCATTTTTTCGGATGAATCCAGGTTCTGTTTACAGCATCATGTTGGTCGAATCCGTGTTTGGCGACATCGCGGTGAACGCACATTGGAAGCGTGTATAGCCATCGCCATACTGGCGTATGAACCGGCGTTGATGGTATGGGGTGCCATTGGTTACACGTCTCGGTCACCCCTTGTTCGCATTGACGGCACTTTGAACAGTGGACGTTACATTTCAGATGTGTTACGACCCGTGGCTCTACCCTTCATTCGATCCCTGCGAAACCCTACATTTGAGCAGGATAATGCACGACCGCATGTTGCAGGTCCTGTACGGGCCTTTCTGGATACAGAAAATGTTCGACTGCTGCCCTGGCCAGCAGATTCTCCAGATCTATCACCAATTGAAAACGTCTGGTCAATGGCGGCCGAGCAATTGGCTCGTCACAATACGCCAGTCACTACTCTTGATGTACTGTGGTATCGGTTTGAAGCTGCATGGGCAGCTGTACTTGTACACGCCATCCAAGCTCTGTTTGACTCAATACCCAGGCGTATCAAAGCCGTTTTTTACGGCCAGAGGTGGTTATCCTGGGTACTGATTTCTCAGGATCTATGCACGCAAATTGCGTGAAAATGTAATCACATGTCAGTTTTAGTATAACATATTTGTCCAATGAATACCCGTTTATCATCTGCATTTCTTCTTTGTGTAGCAATTTTAATGGCCACTAGAGTATAACCCGGAAGATCTCACCTATTTGTGCCTGGTGGAACATCTGTGGGGTTGGCTAAGACAGCTCTAACCCCATGCTGTTTCCAAACTACTGATAAGAGATTTGAACGCGTATGTTCAAACTATCTTCGGAGAAGGATTAACCGGTTTTCTCTAACTGTGAATATTTTCCATGTATCGATGAAACAATACCGTCTTTTTGTGAATAACAATGTCACTTGTATACAGGTCAGAGGTGATGCTACATTCTTCTCCCGTGAGGGTAGATGTTCACTGTCGGATCAAAAGTATCTTGACGCCCGTATGATAGGCGAAATTGACCGCTACAGTTCACGAGAGGCGCATCACACAGTACAAAAGGAGGCAGCCATTAATGTTTCGTCAGTAGAGAAACAGAAACTGCAGAATGGATCGGTCAAGAAAGCTTAGAGACTTCGAACGTGGAGTAATCGTTCGATAACACCTGAGTAACAAATCCACGTAAGACATTTAAACGCTTCTGAAATTCCCTGAATAGACTGTTGGCGATCGGGCTGTGAAGTGAAAACGCCGAGGAACAACCATAGCTAAACCGAGACCAGACAGACGTCGTGTACTGACGGAAAAGGGACCATCAATAACTGCGAAAGTTGGTTGTCTAAAATGGCACGAAATCAGCAGAAGGAATCACTCGTGAGATCCGAAGTGCTACTGGAAGTTGATCACTGGAGTCGAATGATCTGGACTGATGTATCACGATATAGCCTGAGGCAATCCGATGGAAGAGTCTGGGTTTGCCAAATGGGTGGGGAATGTTAACTGCAATCCAGTTAAGTACAGAGGACGTGGCGTTACGGTATAGGGATGGCCGTCTTCAGGCCACGAGTGGCCTACCGGGACCATCCGACCGCCGTGTCATCCTCATGGAGGATGCGTGTAGGAGGGGCGTGGGGTTAGTACACCGCTCTCCCGGTCGTTATGATGGTATTCTTCACCGAAGCCGCTCCTATTTGATCGAGTAGATTCTCAATTGGCATCAAGAGGCTGAGCACACCCCGAAAAATGGCAACAGCGCATGGCGGCCTGGATGGTCACCCATCCAAGTGCCGACAACGCCCGACAGCGCTTAACTTCGGTGATCTCACGGGAACCAGTGCATCCACTGCGGCAAGGCCGTTGCCTTATGGAGAGGTTGTGGCCCATTTATTGTGCTTAAGAATAAGGATATGAACACATTTTACAGCATTGTGTACTATAGGAACAGTTCAGAGAACATAACTGTGTGTGTAAGGATGACACAGCACGATGTCATAGAGCAGCATATGTAAGGCAATTGTTCAGTGGACAGTAACATTCTTGAAGTGGTCTGCCCTGCCCAGAATCTCGACCCCAAACATTAGCATCCAGCATGGGTTTCAGCTCTTAGGAAGAATGGGTTGCCGTTTCTACACAGACATTCATACACCTGATTAAAAGTGTATCCAGCAGAGTTCAACTCGCAATAAATACGAATGGTTGTAACGATTTGCCTATGACGACCATTAGTACGGCATTTCTGCTCCTCTCACAAACAATAAAGATAGGAAAATGTGTTGAAAAACGTTTCTGAGCGACAGGACGAAGTTAAAAGTAGGAGCGTTTCATTTGTGTTGAAACATGTTGCAAAAATACTGCGACACCATGCAGTGTCCGGCAGCGCTGGGGAAAATAAAGTACCCGTCAAATATATCGTGGGCGGCGAAAACAGGTCGACAGCACTCAGACCGGCAAGGAGCGTCGGGACGCCAGTACTGCTGTCCAGATATTAAAAAATGACGTATTAGTCAGCCATTGCTCTGTATAATTGAACGACTGACGTAATGTTATACACTGGTCAGCCGAACCTTCATGACCACCTACCTAAAGGCCGGTATGTTTACCTCTGGCAGTGATAATACCGATAATGCATCCTAGCATGGAAGCAATTAGGCCTTGGTTGGTCGCTGGAGGGAGTTGGCACCACATTCGCACACACAAGTCACCTAACTCCCATAAATTCTGGGGAGGGGGTGCAATGAGCTTTGATGCCAAATTCTATCACATCTCAGATATGTTCGGTCAGGTTCAAATATCGCGAGTGGGTGGGCCAGCACATCAACTGGAACTTGCCATTGCGTTCTTCGAACCGCTCTATCACACCCCTGCCCTTGTGGCATGGCGCGTTATCTTGTTGAAAAATGTCATTGCCGTCGGGACACATGAACATAGGAAGCCGTGTACGTGATCTGCAAGAATTGTGGGAAGTGATCTGATCGAGTAAGGCCCCCGTGCTGCATCCAAAAGTACCGCATCACCACGTGGCATGGTCTCGACTAATGTCTAAAGTAGTTCTGGAGGGAACTGACAGCATGAACCCTGCAGGGCTGTCCATACATCCTTAAGAGTACGAGGGTGTACAGATGACTTCTGAACAGCACGTTACAAGATATCCCAGATATGCGCAATAATATTCATGTCTGGGGAGTTTCATGGTCAGCGGAAGTGTTTAAACACAGAAGAGTATTCCTGGAGCCAATCTAGCAATGCTGGACGTGTACGGTGTCGCAATGTCCTGCTAGAATTGCCAATGTCCGTCGGAATGCACAATGGACGTGAATGAATGCAGGTAATCGGACAGGATGCTTAATTACGCGCCACCTGTCAGAATCGATCTAGACTATCGGACGTTCCATATCACTCCAAATGCACACGCCGCTTGCCATTGCGGACCCTCTACCAGCTTAAACAATCCCCTGCTGACATGCAGGGTCCATGGATTCATGGGGTTGTCTCAATACCCGTACACGTCCATCTGCTCGATAAAATCTGAAACGAGACTCGTCCAACCAGCCAACATATTCCCAATCATCAAAAGTCCAATGTCGGTGTTGATGGGCTTAGTAGACGCGTAATGCTCTCAGTCGTACAGTCATCAAGGGTACACGAGTGGGCATTCGGCTCCGAAAGCCCATATCGATGATGCTTCGTTGGATGGTTCGGAAGCTGACACTTGTTGATGGCCCAGCATTGAAATCTGCAGCAATTTGGGGAAGGGTTGCACTTCCATCCATCCCCCTGCGGGTCCGGGGTAAGAATAGGCCCGAGGTATTCCTGCCTGTCGTAAGAGGCGACTAAAAGGAGTTTCAACCGTGTCAGCCTTCCATGTGATGGTCCCCCTTGGGGTTTGACCTCCATTTTTCAAAATTCTACAGAAGTACGAGCCTTTTGGGGAAGGACGCCTTACGTGCTGTACCACAGGTCCTCAGTGCACTAAGACCTTGGCACTCAGCATTGTACCAGCGTTGTAACCGTACCCACTATTCCTCAAATTGGGCCTAAACGCCTGATGGGTTGTACAAGTTACGCCCATAGTGCGTCCCCATCTGCACCTACGATCATGATGGACTTTCCATGGCACCAGAAATCCAGCACGGTAGCCAGCCCGTTGTGGTGGGGTCGTCATGTACCCTCTAGGTTGTAGCCCCCTGACAACACAGGGATCGTCCTGCCGATACCTGAGCTGCACCCTCCCCACGTCGGCCAAGGAGTAGATGCCCGTCTCCTTGGGGCATCAGGACTCCCGGCAACGGTCATCCTGCCAGGTGGCCCTTGCTGAGGCTGGGTGGCGCCCGTGGGGAGAGCCCCTAGTCGGAGTGGGTAGTACCGGGGTGGACGTTTCGCAGATGAAACGTCAACACGTATCAGGTCGCTCTGCGGCCGAGTCTTCCAAAAGGAAAGGTACTGTCTCTGGTTCTGGTTCTCCTGCCCTTTCCCCCTTGGCCACTCCTTGGGAGGAGGGACAGGCCCGCCGGCTTGGGGCGAAGTACTTCTCCCGCTATTTGGTCTGTTCTCGAACCGATGGGGGGACGTTCGCCACCTCCAAGCCCATGTTCTTTGTTCAGCACATTGAGGACATCTTCGGGGAAATTGAGGCTCTCAGTAAGATGCGTTCGGGGTCCGTTCTTATAAAGACCACCTCCGCCACACAGTCGGTGGCGCTCCAGGCGTGCAACCGCCTAGGGAACATCCCAGTGTCCATTGGCCCGCATCTGGCACTAAATAGGACGCAGGGGGTTATTTTTCATCGGGACCTCCTGCTGCAATGTGATGAGGAGCTCAGGGCCAACCTGGAGCGCCGAGGCGTGCATTTCGTCCGGCGAGTCCAGCGCGGCCCCAAAGACCGTCACATCGACACCGGGGCCTTTATCTTGCCTTCGAGTGGGACGTTCTCCCGGAGAAGGTAAAGGTGATGTGCTACCGGTGCGATGTGCGACCTTACGTCCCGCCTCCTATGCGCTGTTTTCGGTGTTTGCGCTTTGGGCACATGTCATCACGGTGTGAGGCTGAGCCCCTTTGTGGCGATTGTGGACGTCCTCTTCGTGAGGAACATACATGCACCCCACCACCTCAGTACGTTAATTGTCCTGGCATCCACTTGCCTAGATCCTCAGACTGCCCCGCATATCAGAAGGGGAAGAAGACACAAGAATTCAAAACTTTGGATCGTCTCTCTTATTCTGAGGCCACGAAGAAGTATGACTGCCTCCATCCCATGCCGTTGACCACTTCGTTTGCCTCAGTTGCGTCCACCCCTTCCGCTGTATCCTCACCCCTATCCTGTCCCCCCTCCACCACCTCCCCCCATCCGGGGTCTCTGCCTCCGCCTCCCAAATCCCTCCCTTCCAAATCCTCCTCCCCCGTGGCCCCCACCCCCTCTGCCCCAGAGGCCACCCTTCCTCCTCGTCCTCCCCCCCACTGCCTGAGAAGCGATCCTCTTCTCAGGCGTCCATCGGGGAAATGTTCCGGACCCCTGCTTCCGAGTCCATAGTCCGATCGAAGCTGGATTATGGGAGCTTCGTCTACTCGTCTGCTCGGCCATCCCTCTTACACCGTCTCAACTCCATCCACCATCGGGGGGTTACGTCTTGCGACCGGAGCCTTCTACACTACTCCTGTCGAGAGTCTTTATGCTGAAGCTGCCGAATTACCATTGGCCTACCGGTGCGACGTACTGCTGTGTCGGTATGCCTGCCAGCTGTTGTCTATGCCCAACCACCCCTCTTACCAGTCCTTCTTCGCCGATTCTCTCTACCGTCAGTACGGGTTTTATGTGTCTGCCCTGCTGCCCCCCGGAGTCCACTTCCGTCGCCTGCTTCGACAATTGGATTTAGCCCTCCCTACCACCTTCAGAGAGGGTGAGAGCCCGACACCACCTGGGCTCCAGGCTCCGGTTCATATTTATCTCGACTTCAGCTCACTTCCGAAGGAGGGTACTCCGGCTGCAGTGTATTGCTCACGGTTGTCGAACTTCGTGCTCGACGTGCCGGTCACACCTTTATTTACACTGATGGCTCCAAAACTAACGATGGTGTTGGCTGTGCCTTTGTCGTCGGGGCCACCACCTTTAAATACCGGCTCCTCGACCAATGTTCGAGCTTTACGGCCGAGCTTTTTGCTCTCCATCTGGCCGTTCAGTATGCCCGCCGCCACCGCCATTCATCGTATGTACTCTGCTCTGACTCACTCAGTGCTCTTCAGAGCCTTGGAGCTCCCTACCCGGTCCATCCCTTGGTTCAACGGATACAGCAGTTCCTCCATTCTTTCGCTGATAATGGTTCTCCTCTCAGCTTTCTGTGGGTTCCCGGACATGTAGGAGTGCCTGGGAATGAGGCTACGGATGCTGCAGCCAAGGCTGCAGTCCTCCTGCCTCGGCCAGCCTCCCATTTTGTCCCGTCATCTGACGTTCGTGGGGATGTTTGTAAGAGGCCTGTGTCGTTGTGGTGGGATGCTTGGTCATCCCTCCAAGGAAACAAGCTCCGGGCAGTAAAACTGCTCCCAACTGCTTGGACAACCTCCTCCCGACCATCTCGGCGAGAGGAGGTCCTTCTGACCAGGTTGCGGATTGGGCATTGTCGGTTTAGCCACCGCTACCTGCTCTCCGGTGACCCAGCCCCGCAGTGCCCTTGTGGTCAGGCATTAACAGTGCGCCATGTTTTATTGTCGTGTCCCCGCTTTAGTCAATCTCGTGTTGTCCTGTCCCTGCCATCTACTTTACCGGATATTTAAGTTGATGACGCTCGAGCAGCTGCTCGTGTTCTGCGTTTTATAACTTTGACTGGCTTGTCCGAAGACATCTAACAATTTTACTTATTTTACTTATTTTATCTGCATCTTTGTCAAGCCTTTCTGGTGTCCCCCCTCCACTTGAGTTTTACTAGATTCCATGTGCTCTAATAACTGTGACTCGGCGCTAATGACCTCAGTAGTTGAGCGCCCTTAAACCCCACCAAAAAAAAAAAAAAAAAAAAAAAAAAAAAAACCTTCCATCCGTTGACTGATTCTCTTCAGTCGTCGTTTGTCCTGTTCTTGCAGGATCTCTTTCCGGTCGCAGCGATGTCGGAGATTTGATGTTTTATCGGTTTCCTGATATTCACGATACACTCGTGAAATGGTCGTTCGGGAAAATCCCCACTTCATCTCTAACTCGGAGATGCTGTGTCCCATTGCTTGTGCTCTGACTGTAACCTCACGTTCAGATAGTTGAATCTTGATAACCTGCCATTGTAACAGCAGTAACCGATCTAACA
Source organism: Schistocerca americana (assembly GCF_021461395.2). NCBI lineage: Eukaryota > Metazoa > Arthropoda > Insecta > Orthoptera > Acrididae > Schistocerca > Schistocerca americana. Next base: position 252,011,878 of record NC_060130.1, read on the forward strand.
ACTGCGCCGGACACTTGTTTACTTATACAGTACAGACGTTGCCGACCACAGCGCCATATTCTGCCCGTTTACATATCTCTGTATTTTTGTACGCCTGCCTATACCAGTTTCTTTGGCGCTTCAGTGTAGAAAATGCTATGCTGCGGTATTACAATGTGCGGTGTCGCTATATTTCTTGCAGTCGGTCTTAACTGCTTTAGCAAGGCATTAAAACCAATAGACAAATCATTTCTACCGTACATGTTCTTTTCCCTTCTGTATAATTTTACACAAAAATCGTATGACAGCCACGTAGTGTTTTATTTCTTCCTGGCAGTCCGTTTAACAGAAAACTGTAAAGCTGTATTTTGGGCTAAATTTTTAATCCTACCCTTTCGCATATTAAAACGATGTGAGATACTATCATTAACGCTACTATCCCCGCAGGTACTCATGGACAGAGAGATGAAGGAGAAGAAGGATTGGACGTGCATACATTTCCTATACGTAATTAGCAATTTCGAACCATAGCCAGGCTCGCTAGTGTATTGTATATTTAACCTTCAATTTAGTTTTGTACTTCTGTAAATCTTATATATGTAAGCAGTCAAATAAATTTGTAGCTGTTTTCTCAAACTGTATTAACGAAGACAGTGGCTGTGGGGAATGATGAACGCGAGACCTCTCGCATGTTGTGCAAGCGCATTTTATTACCTGTCACTAGATAAATAGTGCTCGTTCGGCTGTATAGACGATTTTCATTAATTCATTTTAGCGTTAAAATATTCAGGAGCATGAGTTTCGTGCTTGTGTTCATATATTTGGGCTATCGAAGGCGTGCTAAATATTTTATTAGGTTTCATATTTGTACGGCTCAACCGATGCTAAACAGTTTGTTGTTGACACGAATACGATACATTTCAGCTATTCTGTAACTGTAGTCGAGCCTCATATATGAGCCACTAATGTGTCCTCTTATAGTCCATGGCTGAAAACAAAACGCGTTGCACTTTGTTCTTTTAAGTTCTATTCTGCCTGACGAAATAAGTGAACCAACCAGAAGGGGAGGAGTAAAGAAAATGAAACTTCACGGTTTAATAGGGTACCTGATGTTATTTCAGTTATTCCAAAATCGCGTCAGATTTATAAAGACCTGGGCAGTATGGTTGGTTTGGGGAAGGAGACCAGTCAGCGTGGTCATCGGTCTCATCGGATTAGGGAAGGATGGGGAAGGAAGTCGGCCGTGCCCTTTCAGAGGAACCATCCCGGCATTTCCCTGGAGTGATTTAGGGAAATCACGGAAAACCTAAATCAGGATGGCCGGACGCGGGATCCTGGGCAGTATGAGTCCACTTACCAACGTGACGTTGCACCCTCTGCGGCCTGCATACTTGTACTGATTCGGTTCGGAAGTCGTTGTCTCCTATCCCGAAACCAGCTGGCCCAAGAACGAAGTAAATGGTCCTTGATACACAACGTGCTATGTGTGGACAAATATTGTACTATTGAAAAATAACACAGTTACACTGTCGCATAAGAGGTTAACACATGATGATGCAGAGGTTCGTGATGTATCGTTGATCTATCGTAGTTCCTCTAGTCTATACAAGCCATAAGCTGAAGTTATAGCCGATGGCACCCCATACCGTGGCAGCCTCGCAGTGTACCTGCGCGGTCTCGGCGCCGTGCCACGGTTCGCGCGGCTTCCCCCGCCGGTGGTTCGAGTCCTGCCTCGGGCGTATATATATATATATAAAGTTAGTTTAAGTTAGATTAAGTAGTATGTTAGCCTAGGGGCTGATGACCTCAGCAGTTTGGTCCCATAGAAACTTACCATCATACCGTGGCGCTGGGAATAACACTGCTGGGCCTCTCCAAAGAATTGGGAGAGTGGGACCTGTCCCAATGTCATCACTGTATCCACAAACGGGTGCAGAATTGCGATTCATCTCTTGAACACATTGCGACGCCATTCATCAGCTGTTGTTGTTCACGGCATCAGTCCGTGATTCCCGATGACGGCATTACCACAAATCCAGCCGTTTATGTTGTGATGTTAATGACAGCCTAAGTACGGGATGGTAATTCCCCAGCCCGCTTCCTGTTACACTACTGGCCATTAAAACTGCTACACCACGAAGATGACGTTCTACAGACGCGAAATTTAACCGACAGGAAGAAGATCCTGTCATATGCAAATTATTAGCTTTTCAGAGCATTCACACAAGTTTGGCACCGGTGGCGGCACCTACAACGTGCTGACATGAGGAAAGTTTCCAACCGATTTCTCATTCACAAACAGCATTGACCTGCGTTGCCTGATAAAACATTGTTGTGATGCCTCGTGTAACGAGGAGAAATGCGTACCATCATGTATGCGACTTTGATAAAGGTCGGATTGTGGCCTATCGCGAATGCGGTTTATCGTATCGCGACATATCTGCTCGCGCAGGTCGAGATCCAATGACTGTTAGCAGAATAGCCGGCCGGAGTGGCCGAGCGGTTCTAGGTGCTACAGTCTGGAACCGCGCGACCACTACGGTCGCAGGTTCGAAACCTGCCTCGGGCATGGATGTGTGTGATCCCCTCAGGTTAGCTGGGTTTAAGTAGTTCTAACTTCAAGGGGACTGATGATGTCAGCAGTCTCGATCCCTGAGTCAACAGATGGGGACGTTTGCAAGACAACAGCCATCTGCACGAACAGTTCGACGACGTTTGCAGCAGCATGGACTATCACCTCGGAGACCATTGTTGCGGTTACCCTTGACTCTGCATCACAGACAGGAGGGCCTGCGATGGTGTACTCAACGACGAACCTGGGTGCACGAATGACAAAACGTCATTTTTTCGAATGTATCCAGGTTCTGTTTACAGCATCATGATGGTCGCATCCGTGTTGCGCGACATTGCGGCGATCGCACATTGGAAGCGTGTATTAGTCATCGCCATACTGGCGTATCACCCGGCGTGATGGTATGGGGTGCCATTGGTTACACGTCTCCGTCACCTCTTGTTCACTTTGACGGCACTTCGAACAGTGCACGTTACATTCCAGATGTGTTACGACCCGTGGCTCTACCCTTCATTCGATCCCTGCGAAACCCTACATTTGAGCAGGATAATGCACGACCCCATGTGGCAGGTCCTGTACGGGCCTTTGTGGATACAGAAAATGTTTGACTGCTGCCCTGGCCAGCACATTCTCCAGATCTCTCACCAACTGAAATCGTCTGGTCAGTGGTTCAAAAAATGTTCAAATGTGTGTGAAATCTTATGGGACTTCACTGCTAAGGTCATCAGTCCCTAAGCTTACACACTACTTAACCTAAATTATCCTAAGGATAAACACACACAGCCGGCCGGTGTGGCTGTGCGGTTCTAGGCGCTTCAGTCTGGAGCCGCGTGACCGCTACGGTCGCAGGTTCGAATCCTGCCTCGGGCATGGATGTGTGTGATGTCCTTAGGTTAGTTAGGTTTAAGTAGTTCTAAGTTCTAGGGGACTTACGACCACAGCAGTTGAGTCCCATAGTGCTCAGAGCCATTTGAACTGCTCTTGATGAACTGTGGTATCGTGTTGAAGCTGCATGGGGAGCTGTACCTGTACACGCCGTCCAAGCTCTATTTGACTCAATGCCCAGGCGTATCAAGGCCGTTATTACGGCCAGAGGTGGTTGTTCTGGGTACTGATTTCTCAAGATCTATACACCCAAATTGCGTGAAAATGTAATCACATGTCAGTTCTAGTAAAATATATTTGTCCAATGAATACCCGTTTATCATCTGCATTTCTTCTTGGTGTAGCAATTTTAATGGCCAGTAGTGTATCTACGATCTATGAGCGGGATGACACAGCATGTTGAAGGGGGTCCATTACTTGTTCGCAGCTGGCAGGAATAGATACGAAGGGATTACAAAATGCTTGGTACACAATTCAGTGATCCTCTCTCGTGGAGGTCAATCGTGGCTGACGGGAACGTAAAAGACGAGAAAGTCTGACCTCACGATCCCTTGCAGTCCATCATAGAACCTGTGTCACATTTGAATGCCCCACAAATCTGGATACTGCACAAATCGATAACCGACGAAAGAGGGACCCACAATGGGGCCCTTTCAAATTGTGCCAGGGGCTGATTTCTGTGCCTCACAAGAGTACGCGGTTTCTCAGTATCCTTCACAGTGATTCCGTTTACACCTCTTATGTACGAGGTGCGACAATAAAGTAATGAGGCTGATGTGAAAAAAAAAATGTTACCTACCGTTTTAGTCAAGTTTAGCGTTGTCTCTTTCAAAGAAGTTCCTTTCTGATTGCACACACTTTTTCCAGCCCTTCTGCCATTGAGGGTAACATTTCTGGAGCTCATCTGTTGTAATATCCTCCAAGACCCTCGCCGCAGCTTTTTGGACATGTTGTGTTGTTTGAAAATGGTGTCCCTTGACCGCCGTTTTGACTCTTAGAAACAGAAAGAAGTCGCTCGGAGCGATATCTGGTGAATAAGGTGGTCATGGTAGCACTGAAATTTGTTTTGAGGTTCACGATTGCTGTACTGACAGAGCAGTATGGGATGGCGCATTATCGTGATGCAGAATCCAATTATCAGCAGTGTTGGCACGACACGAAGAACTCTCTTACGAAGTCTCTCTATATTTCTTTGTAGTAATATTGGTTAACTGTTTGTCCAGGAGGCACCCACTCTTTATGAACAATTCCCTTGGAATCAAAGAAGCACACAAGCATGAATTTTACTTTTGACTTTGACATGCGAACTTATTTTGGTCTGGGTGATCCCTTTGAGCACCATTGCGAACTTTGGCGTTATGTTTCTGGATCGTACTGAAAAAACCAACTTTCGTCACCAGTCATAACAAGGCTCAACAATTCTGGATTGATTTCCGTTTGCTCTAACAGATCGGCTGCTACATTTTTCCGTGTTTCTCGCTGTTGTGGTGTGAGATTTTTGGGGACCATTTTTGCACAAATCTTTCTCATACCAAGTACTTCAGTTATTATTAGACTAACCGTTTCTCTATTGATGTTCAGTTCTTCTGCAATTATTTTCACGGATAATCTTCGATCAGATCGTTCGAGTTTACGCACCCTGACCAAGCTGACATCCATCTGTGAGGTTGATGGTCGTCCAATGCGGTCTTCATCTTCAACATTCGTTCTACCTTCACTAAAATTTTTATGCCAACGGTAAACTTGAGCTCTTGACATAGCCTCCTCTCCAAAAGCCTTCTGAAGCTTACTGTAAGTTTTCGTCATGTTTTCACCCAATTTAACACAAAAAGAAATGGCGTACCGTTGCGCAATTTTATGCGGTTCCATTTCCGTGACGAGAGACACAAACATGTGTTAACTTATTACAGCACAACTCACGACTGAGGAGTTGCATAGATGTGCCGCTTGCACTAGAAGCAGCTTATAGACCAAAGTCAGAGATATTGTGCCTACACAAGCCTGCAGGGTTGCCACGTCTTGCAAAGAAAATCAGTCTCATTACTTTATTGTAGCACCTTGTACTCAACCAGGACTGTTAATATCACTTAACCGCTCTGCCAGGAAAATTGCAATTATAATCATTTATATACCCACCGATGTTATGTACGTGTATAACAGCCGACTGTGTTTCCTGGGTGCTTCAGTTTCCTTTTGCTTGGCAGTATATACAAGCTGTAAGCGATAAGTGTATACATCTACGTACATACTCCGCATTCCACCATACGGTGCGTGGCGGAGGGTACCTCGTACCACAACTAGCATCTTCTCTCCCTGTTCCACTCCCAAACAGAACGAGGGAAAAGTGACTGCCTGTATGCCTCTGTAAAAGACCTAATCTCTCTTATCTTATCTTATCTTTGTGGTGTTTCCACGAAATATAAGTTGGCGGCAGTAAAACTGTACTGCAGTCAGCCTCAAATACTGGTTCTCTAAATTTCCTCAGTAGCGATTCACGAAAACAACACCTCCTTTCCTCTAGAGACTCCCACCCGAGTTCCTAAAGCATTTTCGTAACATTCGTGTGATGGTCAAACCTACCAGTAACAAATCTAGCAGCCCGCCTCTGAATTGCTTCTATGTCCTCCCTCAATCCGACCTGATAGGGATACCAAACGCTCGAACAGTACTCAAAAATAGGTCGTATTAGTGTTTTGTAAGCGGTCTCCTTTACAGATGAACCACATCTTCCCAAAATTCTACCAATGAACCGAAGACGACATCCGCATTCCCCACAACTGCCATTACATGCTTGTCCCACTTCATATCGCTCTGCAAAGTTACTCCCAAATATTTAATCGACGTGACTGTGTCAAGAGCTACACTACTAATGGAGTATTCAAACATTACGGGATTCTTTTTCCTATTCATCTGCATTAATTTACATTTATCTATATTTAGAGTTAGCTGCCATTCTTTACACCAATCACAAATCCTGTCCAAGTCATCTTGTATCCTCATACAGTCACTCAACGACGACACCTTCCCGTACACCACAGCATCATCAGCGAACAGCCGCACATTGCTATCCACCCTATCGAAAAGATCATTTATGTAGACTAAAAACAGCGGACCTACCACACTTCCCTGGGGCATTCCAGATGATACCCTCACCTCCGATGAACACTCACCATCGAAGACAACGTACTGGGTTCTATTATTTAAGAAGTCTTCGAGCCACTCACATACTTGGGAACCAATCCCATATACTCGCACCTTAGTTAGGAGTCTGCAGTGGGGCACCGAGTCAAACGCTTTCCGGAAGTCAAGGATTATGGCATCTGTCTGATACCCTTCATCCATGGTTCGCAAGCTATCATGTGAAAAAAGGGCGAGTTGCGTTTCGCAGGAGCGATCCTTTCTAAAGCCGTGCTGATGCATGGACAGCAACTTATCTGTCTCAAGGAAATTCATTATATTCGAACTGAGAATATGTTCGAGAATCCTGCAACAATCCAATGTTAAGGATATAGGTCTGTAATTTTGAGGATCCGTCCTTCTACCCTTCTTATATACAGGCGTCACCTGAGCTTCTTTCTAGTCGCTCGGAACTTTACGTTGGGCAAGAGATTCGCGATAAATGCGAGCTAAGTAAGGAGCCAATGCAGTAGAGTACTCTATGTAAAACCGAATTGAAATCCCATCAGGACCTGGCGATTTATTTATTTTCAACCCGTTCAGCTGCTTCACAACCCCAGGGATGTCTATCACTATGTCCTTCAGTGGTGTACAGTACGTCGAGACAAACAATTAGATATAAGACACTTCTGATGTGCCACGTCGGGACCTATGTCAAACTGTACCCACCTCTCTCCATTTCAAGGTACGTGATGCATCCAGGAACATTATCGAACGCGATAGTTTTGATAGCCCAGTGGTGTAGGGAGGCATAACGTTGCATGGGCCTTCTGACATAAAAATTTTTGAAACGATACCCTTACCGGTCAACGCTATTGTGACGCTGTACTGCTTCCTCATGTGCGTGTTTTCAGGAGTACATTCGGTCCTGACCTCATTTTTGTGGATGCCAGTGCGCGACCGCATCGAAATGATCAGCTAGAGGTGGTCTTGGAACGGGGACAGGTATTTGGCCAATGGACTGTCCTGCCTGTTCCCCCGGCTTAAATCCCGTATAACACGTGTAGGATGAGTTTGGTAGACGTATTTCAGATGTACACATGCACCGACGGCCGTTCAGCAGTCGGCGACTGCGCTGGTGGAGCAATGGAACGCCCTACCACAACAGCTCCCCACCAAACTTGTGTCTAGCGTAGGAGCAACTCTCATAGCATGCACTGCCGTCCATGATGATTACACACCATACTAAAAACCATTCCCACATTTTGTAACGTCCAGGGGTAGGGTGGCGGGGGCGGAAGAGGGGGGGCTGTGCACAGTCATAAATCGTGGTGACTTCAATATAATTATTGTCTTCGAATAAAAATGTCATTTCAGTTCGTCTCATTGTGTATTTCTTTCAGTTACCTCCTGTGCTATACTATTAATTCTGTCTATGGTCCAAGTGCCACGAGCTACATTATTCGGGAGCGGCACATCAGGCGAAAAGTTACTTTCGTCCTTCAGTTTTGCACACCAGTGTATTGCCAGAGAGCAGCGTTTTGTAAGATATTGGGGGAAGGTCAGATAGGATGGACACCTTAATTTAAAAATCTCTGTTACACAAGTGGTTGTTGACGTTTTATGAATGCACTAACATTGTCTTCTGTCTCCTCCTCTAACAGTCACATCTCCGGAAACGCTCTGAGCGATCACCACATCGGTCATCCTAATGGTATTTGGCTGATATACCGGGTGATCAAAAAGTCAGTATAAATTTGAAAACTGAATAAATCACGGAATAATGTAGATAGAAAGGTACAAATTGACACACATGCTTGGTATGAAATGGGGTTTTATTAGAACCAAAAAAATACAAAAGTTCAAAAAATGTCCGACAGATGGCGCTTCATCTGATCAGAATAGCAGTAACTAGCATAACAAAGTAAGACAAAGCAAAGATGATGTTCTTTACAGGAAATGCTCAATATGTCCACCATCATTCCTCAACAATAGCTGTAGTCGAGGAATAATGTTGTGAACAGCACTGTAAAGCATGTCTGGAGTTATGATGGGGTAACCCCAAAGCCAATAATCGCACGGACTGAGGTCTGGGGACCTGGGAGGCCAAGCATGACGAAAAGTGGCGGCTGAGCACACGATCATCACCAAACGACGCGCGCAAGAGATCTTTCACGCGGCTAGCAATATGGGATGGTTCTAACAAAACCCCATGTCATTCCAAGCATGTGTGTCAATTTTTACCTCTCGATCTACATTATTCCTTGGTTTATTAAGTTTTCAAATTTATACTGACTTTTTGATCACCCGGTACTTACCCATCAGCTCTTGTCAGTTGGTAATGACGGCAGGTCGTTACTGAATGTATAGTTCCTACATCTGTGACAACAGTCTCACCTTTGGAAGGGATATAAACAGCTAATTCGTCACAATCAACACTATCACAATCGTTATCTTACTCCTTTTTCTCTAGTTTCTACTCAGGACTCTTCACGTCTCTTCATTAAATATAATAAAGGAAACATACAAAATGTGCAACCGATATTTTGGAAATCTACCTCATTTACCGATTTCTAGGGTTCGATCACACACCGCCTTATCCCTGACTCTCAGTCAATAATGTTTACAAATCACCGTAAAAGTAGTCAGAAGATCGTGGTCTACTGGTTAGCGTTGCTGCCTCTAGATCGCAGGGCCCTCGGTTTTGTTCCCAGCCGGATCGACAGATGGCTGGGTGTGTGCGCATTGTTCTCAATCACCAAACTCTTAAATGGTGGCCAAACAACGCCAAACTAGGCCTCCAACTCAATAAAACCATACGATAGTTTCATTCTGAAAAAGTTTCGTGTCTAGGATATAGTTCAATTTTACAGTAGCTGAACTAACATAGTTTATAGTTTATTAGGTCTAATTCTCAATTAAACGCCGCGCGGGGTTGTCGTGCGGTCTGAGGCGCCTTCACACGGTTCGCACGGCTCCTCCTGTAGGAGGTTCGAGCCCTCCCTCGGGCATGGGTATGTGTTAAAGTTAGATGAAGTAGTATGTAAGCCTAGCGACCGATTACCTTAGCAGTTTGGTCCCATAGGAACTTACCACTGATTTCAAATTCTTCTCAATTAAACATTGGAACAGCACAAGTCTGGAGATTGTAGCATGTGGTATGGAGCGGTTATAACTACGTAGCACTTACATTTTTAGAATGAGATTGGTGTGCGATCAGTATTTCGACACGAAGTTAAAATCTTCTGGGTTATTAGGCCGCGTCATGTTTCTTCTAAAATGTTTCACGATTCGAACCCTCTGCTGGGATATTCCTCAGGAATAAACCAATAACCCTTCTCCATCATAGTGTGGAATAGTGCCTTTCTATCCAATGACGATGGACCGCCAATGGTATCCGCAGGAGATGAGCTACCAACGCCCCTTCTTCTGCATCAGAGCGGGAATATTAGCGTATGACTATGGCCCACCAATGGTAGCCATATGAATTTTAACCAGTACTATCACTTCTCCAGCACGAACGCCAGAAAACTCCCCCTTTATAAGTGGACGCGACACTCTTCTCTGACAGTGTTCTAGCAGTAGTGGACACCAGAAGATACTGAGGAAGATCCCAGCAGAGGGTTCGAAACGTCGAACATTTTAGAAGAAACATGACGCAGCCTAAAACCCAGAAGATTTTAACTTCAGTAACAACGGCCACGAAAGCCTGCAGACTTGCATAGTATTTCGACATTTTCAGCACAATCTCTCAGCTCCTACAAAATTATTTCTGGTTTCAACGCTTTTACTATGTAATCCCTCTACAGCTTACCCATGCTATTACTGGTGTGGCCGAGCGGTTCTAGGCGCTTCAGTCTGGAACCGCGCGACCGCTACGGTCACAGGTTCGAATCCTGCCTCGGGCATGGATGTGTGTGATGTCTTTATGTTAGTTAGGTTTAAGTAGTTCTAAGGTCTAGGGGACTGATGACCTCCGATGTAAAGTCCCATAGTGCTCAGAGCTCTTACTGGTAGTCCTCTTCAAAGGCTCAGTCGCACAGATACTGGGAGAACCAAAATTCAAAACATCACCAGTGTTCGCAATTTTTAACGTCATACAGTATCTTAACCACCCCACGCTACTAGCGTGCGAGAGGATAGATATACAAAGTCATTCCTTCATGATGCTACAACTTTCAGTGATGATGGCGAACAGTATTTGTATCAATCTGAGTTACGGGATCCTAGTCCGGAAATGATAGAGTCAAAAGGTACGAGGGCCTGCTGGAAAGTAATGTCTTAGAATTCTTTAAACATTTTAAATAAAGCAAACTTCATAAACATTCTACGTCTTTAGTCTCCATATCTGCATATTTATTTCTCGACATAGTCACACTGACGACGAACACATTTCTCCCAATAAGAAACTTTGTGATGCCATCACCTTCACTTTGTTGACGGAGACACAACTTCATCTCTGCTTGCACCGCATCATAGCTATCAAACTGAAGAACTTATGGGCGTTCCTTAAGTTTTGGAAACAGGTGCAAATCGGCTGGGGCGAAGTCGGGACTGTATAGAGGACGATCAACTACAGTGAACCTAAAGCTTCCGATTGTTGCAGATGTCGAACGCTCGTGTGTTGTCTGAGGTATGCATGCTGAAGGAGAGAGTGCTCCATACGAGCACGAACTCTTCTAATTCGAAACTCGATTACTGCATCCTGTTTCTCACTCGACAATATAGTTACGTAAAACACCGCCATGTTACACGCTACAATTCGGAACCCTCTAGCGGCAAAGGTCTGCAGATATTTAGACATAAGGAATAAAGATGGAGAATGTTAGTAAAGTTTGATTTACTTAAAAACTTTGAGAGTTTCTATATAAATAATTCGGCAGCATTACTTTCCAGCACGCCCTCGTAAAAGCGAATATCTGCACTGATCAGCCAGAACATTATGACTTACTACCAAACAGCCGGTACGTCCACCTATGGCGCGGGTAATGGCGGCAACGTGTACTGACATGGAAGCAGTAAGGTCCTAGTAAATCGCTGGAGGGTGATGGTACCACATCTGCACACAAAAATCACCTAACTCTCCTAAATTCGTGGGAGGGGCTATGAGCTCTGATGCCTCGTTGAATCACATCCCAGATGTGTTCGATCGGGTTCAGATATGGTGAGTTGGACGTCCAGCACATAAATTGGAACTCGCCACCGTGTTCCTCGAACCACTGCATCACACTCCCGGCCTTGTGACATACGTATTGTCTTGTCGGAAAGTGACACAGCCGTCGGGAAACATGATCGCCCTCAAGGAGTGTACGTGGTCTGCAACCAGTGTACGGTACCCCTTGGCCATCACGGTGCCTTGCACGAGCTCCAATGGAGCCATGGATGCTCACGTGGATGTTCCCCCGAGTACAATGGAGCCACCGCCAGCTTGTCTCTGTCCTGGGTAAAGTGTCAAGGAGCTATTCCCTTGGACGACGACGGATTCACGTCCTCTCATTGGCATGATGAAGAAGGTATTGGGATTCATCATACCTTGCAACGCTCTGCCCTGCATCAATGTCCAGCGGCGATGGTCACGTGCCAATTTCAGTAGTTGCCGACGTCGTGGTGTTAACACTGGCCCATGTATGGGTAGTCGGCTGCAGAGGACTGTCGTTAGGTATGTTCGCTGCGCTGTGTGTTCAGGCACACTTGTACTCTGTCTAGCATTAAAGTCTGATGTTAGTTCCGCCACAGTTCGCCCCCCGTCTTGTTTTACCAGTCTGCCCATCCTAAGACGTCCGGCATGTGTAATGAGGGGTGACCGCCCAACCCTACGACGTCTGGACGTTGTTTCACGTTGGTTTCGCCACGTATTGAAGACACTCGCCACAGTACTACTCGAAAATCCCACATGTCTCGTAGTTTCTGAAATGCTCGTGCCTCCGGGACATCACAATCTGCCCTCCGTCAAACTGACATAGATCGTGCGACTTCCCCATTCTACACATGGCCAGCACGCTTACTGATATTACATGCACCGTACGTGTGTGTGACTAACAGTCATTCCTCGCCAGGTGACGCTGCTAATGCTTGGGCTGGTTTATATAGGCAGTAGGTTGGTCGTTATCATCTTCTGGATGATCAGTGCAGTCAACTTCAGCCTTAGCCTCGTACAGTGCTTAGGCTAAGAGTACCAGCCTCCGAACCCTGGTCATGATGTACAGAATTCCCGCTGAATACTTTTTAATACCCTAGGAGAGTTTCTGCTGTTATTACGCTAGTAACAGCACACGTAGAGACCGAAAGTCCGAAGTCTACAGAACAGAAGTAGTGGATCCCATTTACATACACAAGGTTCACAATGTGCTGCATTTACGACACTTGTTTTGAAAGTTGTCACCCAGCGTAAATGTTGGCAAGGCATCGTTGCACGAAGTTCTGTGGTACCCTGGTATTATCCCTGGCGTCGTTTGAACAGTGTCGTGGGCAGCGAGAATTATTGCCAAGTGATCCTTTACACTCTCGGCAGGCATGTCGTACAAAAGATTCTTCACATGACCTCACAAGAAGAAATCAAGTGGGGTGAGATTAGATGAACGTGCTGGCCACGAAACAAGGACACCTCTGCCTTCACATGTTCCAGAGAATGTGTGATCAGGTGTTCGTGAACCCTGAGTCCAAAGTGAAGTGGGGCTCCATCATGTTGGAACCCCATCCGTTGACGAATAACAAGTTGATAACGTTCCAGGAGCCAAGGTAGCATGTATCTGATAAACACTGTATACAACAGTGCATTTAAGCGGGGAGGAAGAAGAAACGGCCCTAGTACGTAAACATTGACTGCCTTCCCACACGTTGACTGCTAATCTGTGTTGATGGCTCGCTGTAACTGTAGCCTGACGTTCCTCATCGACCCAAACATGTCTGTATCACTATTTGGGATTCCGTCTGTGGTAAAACAGACTTTATCCCTGAAAAGCACATAGTCAGGAAAATGAGGATCGACTGTAAGACTTTGCAAAAACCAATGAATAGACACGGCAAGAGGTCCGAAGCTATCAGGAGACAAAGAATTCACTTTCTAGGGATGATAGGGGTGTAGCTGCATTTCCCGTTATACTCGCTACGAAATATTCATTTCGCGTGAAGCTGACAGAGTGCTGATTGCAGACGCCCCATCCGCTCCAACAAGCACTGCATCTTCCAAGTTGGGAATCGGTGTAGTTTGTGGTCTCAGCAATCGTTGCGCTGTACACCTATTTCCTAGTTTGACTTCATTGTTGTAACAGTCTTGGAAGTATGGTGCTAGTCGAATGTCCTCTACGCGGATACCTAGTTCTGTAGAACCCTTCCTCTTCGCCTGCCGGTGTGGCCGAGCGGTTGTAGGCGCTTCAGTCTGGAACCGCGCGACCGCTACGGTGACAGGTTCGAATTCTGCCTCGGGCATGGATGTGTGTGCTGTCCTTAGGTTAGTTAGGTTAAAGTAGTTCTAAGTTCTAGGGGACTAATGACCTCTGATGTTAAGTCCCATAGTGTTCAGTCATTTGAACCATTTTGAACCTTCCTCTTCTCTGGTGCTTCCATTTGCTTGCCCATACACGAAAATCATATCTGCAATTTCGTCGCTGCGTACAACTCCATTTGGTTAGGGCTGATTGACGTTAGTCCTTAAACTTGTAAGCACGGATTGCAGTCTGCTACACTACAGACATTGTACACTAGGACTGCTCCTGTTAGTACACAGTACGCCTTCTTCATTGGATTAGATGAATTATTACCCCAACCTCCACACGTAAGCGCTCGTCGGGGTTGCCTACCCTGCAATCTTAGTAACAACAGTAACAGTACATGAACTGAATTGCATTGTGAGACGTATTAGAATAATTTCGCTTATAGCTTTGGAATCCGTCGTTTCCGAACGAGAGTCTCGTACTGATGCATATACCATTCTCCATCATTCCTGAAAGTTTGTAATATCATCACGGAATCACCTTTGGAGGCCGCTCGGTGGTGCGTGATGCTACAGCACGTCACGCGCCTTCACTCAGGAAACAGGTCTGGCCGGCAGAGGTTGGCCGAGCGGTTCTAGGCGCTACAGTCTGGAACCGCGCGTTCGCTACGGTCGCAGGTTCGAATCCTGCCTCGGGCATGGATGTATGCGATGTCCTTAGGTTAGTTAGCTGAAGTAATTCTAAGTTCTAGGGGGACTGATGACCTCAGATGTTAAGTCCCATAGTTCTCAGAGCCATTTGAACCATTTTTGAAATAGGTCTGTTTGCAGCAAGGCGCCGGCCGGAGTGGCCGAGCGGTTAAAGGCGCTACAGTCTGGAACCGCACGATCGCTACGGTCGCAGGTTCGAATCCTGCCTCGGGCATGGCTGTGTGTGATGTCCTTAGGTTAGTTAGGTTTAAGTAGTTCTAAGTTCTAGGGGACTTATGACCACAGCAGTTGAGTCCCATGGTGCTCAGTGCCATTTTGCAGCAAGGCAAGTATAGACACGGGCAGTGCGGCAACGCCTGGAGCAACAGATACTCTTACCACGACGACCATGATCGCAGTTTCCCTTGACACGGCAGAAGAGGCACACCAGCATTGGTGGGCTCAATGCCTACACTGGCCACGGGAGTGGCATCATGACGTCTTTGCAGACAACTCCTGTTTCTGAACGCAGTATCACGATGAACGCATTTGTGTGTGGAGTTCTCGTCCTTGATGCAATGGTATGAGGTGCCATTGGATACAGAACATGATCACCTCTTACTTGCATAGCCGCTAATTTTGACAGCAGCCGTTACGTTTCTGACTTATTAATGCAGTCTGCTGTATCCTACACTGATAGGTCAAAACATGATGACCACTGCCCACTGCAGCGTAGGAGGCCGCTTGGTGGTATTGCGGGCACATGACATAGTAACGAAAGTATGTAAACGGAGCAGACGTGGACAGGAAATTACCCTAGCGAAGATATGGGCTGTAAGTTGGGAAATCCTTTGAAATAAGCGATTTTGACAAAGGGCAGATATTTATTACGCACAGCCTGTGAACCAGTCTACCGAAAACAGTGATGCTGGCTGAATGTTCACGTCTTGCTGTCTTGAGCATCTAGGGAAAGAGGTAGAAGGACTGTGAAATTACCACTAGGCGCTAAGTGGTTGGACTCCACGGTTCTCCACAGAATGTGGGGTTCGGAGGCTTGTCTGCTCTGTAAGATAGGGTAGATGGTTATCCGTGGCATCTCTGCCGAGAGAGCGCAAAACTGGTGCATGCACAAGTGTTTCACTGCACACCGTTCATCGCATGTTGTTGAACATGGAGTTCCGCAGCAGACCAACCCTTCGTGTTCCCATGTTGACCAAACGACGTCGTACATTACGATTTCAGTAGACGCGGGACCATGACGATTCGACCGTCGATCAGTGGAAATGTGTCGGCTCTTCAGGTGAATCACGTTTGTGCTACACTAGGTCGACGGTGGTTTCTACGAACGCCATCATCAAGGTGAACGCAAGCTCGAAACGTGCACCGAGCCACGGACGTAGGCTGTTGAGAGCAGTATTATGCTATGGGAGGCATTCTGCTGCGCTTGCGTGGCACCTGTGGTAGTAAGCGAAGACGCGCTGCTGACAGCTGCGAGCACCTGCATCCCTCGTCCTTAATATCTTCCCCGATGGAGATGTCATTTTTCAGCGGTATTACTGTTGTGTCTCAGAGCCAGATGCCTGCTGCAGTGATTTGGGGATAATTATAATGCACTCAATTGACGTGTCGGCGACCAAATTCGCCTGATGTAAATCCGATGGAACCCACCTGGGTCGCTGTCGGGCGCCATCACCGCGTACACCTATCAGCGGCTCGTTATTTACATGACCTATGCGTATACATCTAACGCGACATACCTCCACAAACTTTCAGATCCCTGATACGCAGAATCAGTGATGTATTTCGTTCCAAAGATAGACAACACACTATTAAGCAGACGGTCATAATGTTTTGCCTCATCAGTATATCTTACAAGTCTCCACTGTGTTACCTTTCAACAAGATAACGCAATACAGCCAGCTTCCCATGCTGTCATGATCTTCCCGGATACAGAATGTGTTCAATAGTTGCTCTGGACCGCACGTTTATAGGTCTCTTATCCACTGAAAACCTGTGGCAATAGGTCGCCGACAGTCTGGTATGCCACTACTCATGAGCTGCTACAACTGATACGCTCTGACGTAGAACTGAAGCCGGCCGATGTGGCCGAGCGGTTCTAGGCGCTTCAGTCTGGAACCGCGCGACCGCTACGGCCGCAGATTCTAATCCTGCCTCGGGCACGGATGTGTGTGCTGTCCTTAGGTTAGTTAGGGTTAAGTAGCTCTAAGTTCTAGGGGACTGATGACCTCAGATGTAAAGGCCCATAGTGCTCAGAGCCAGTTTTGTAGAACTGAAAACAGCGTGCAGCGACGTAACCGCATGTGTCACTCCAGCGCAGCTGAACGCGATTCCCAGCCGGGTTTTACCCATTGTTATTGTCAGAGACAGTAGCACTGTATGCCACAAATCCCCTACAGATTTAATTCTTTATTTTCCTACTAGCCTGTATACCACCTACATTTTGAAATTTGATTGTTTTCTATCCTTCTTGATACTTCAAATTAAAAAGCTAGCAATATAATTAGGTGTGGTAGGTCCGCTGTTGTTTTCTATTTACATAAATGATCTTTTGGATAGGGTGGATAGCAATGTGCGGCTGTTTGCTAATGATGCTGTGGTGTACGGGAAGGTGTCGTCGTTGAGTGACTGTACGAGGATACAAGATGAGGTGGACAGGATTTGTGATTAGTGTAATGAATGGCAGCTAACTCTAAATATAGATAAATGTAAATTAATGCAGATGAATAGGAAAAAGAATCCCGTAATGTTTGAATACTCCATTAGTAGTGTAGCTCTTGACACAGTCACGTCGATTAAATATTTGGGAGTAACTTTGCAGAGCGATATGAAGTGGGACAAGCATGTAATGGCAGTTGTGGGAAAGGCGGATAGTCGTCTTCGGTTCATTGGTAGAATTTTGGGAAGATGTGGTTCATCTGTAAAAGGAGACCGCTTATAAAACACTAATACGACCTATTCTTGAGTTCTGCTCGAGCGTTTGGGATCCCTATCGGGTCGGATTGATGGAGGACATAGAAGCAATTTAGAGGCGGGCTGCTAGATTTGTTACTGGTAGGTTTAATCATCACGCAAGTGTTATGGAAATGCTTCAGGAACTCGGGTGGGAGTCTCTGGAGGAAAGGAGGCGTTATTTTCGTGAATTGCTACTGAGGAAATTTAGAGAACCAGCATTTGAGGCTGACTGCAGTACAATTTTACTGCCGCCAACTTACATTTCGCTGAGAGACCACAAAGATAAGAGAGATTAGGGCTCGTACAGGGGTATATAGGCAGTCATTTTTCCCTCGTTCTGTTTGGGAGTGGAACAGGGAGAGAAGATGCTAGATGTGGTACGAGGTACCCTCCGCCACGCATCGTATGGTGGATTGCGGAGTATGTATGTATGTAGATGCAGATGTAGATGTATGTAGATGTAATGGAGAACTGCTAATCACTTGCGAAGAGTACTGGCATAGATAATCACCGTGACAACCGTTTCAGATTTCGTCCATAGCTTCTTAGGAATAGACATTTTACAGAGCCTCTACATCTAGAGGGTGGTTATAATTAAATTTTCTTACTTGAGAGGGACCTCATGAAAAACGAAGGACAACGAAACTGTGTGGAAAATTTATAATGGCATGTGAAAGAGAAATAGTGATTAATCCACCGAAAGAAGCACATTTTAATTTCGACATTAAAGGGTGAACTTTTGTTAACTGCGTGCCATGTTTACGTTCCAGGTTACAAACGTTGCTCAGTGTGACAACCACCTGCTTCCTCGACAGCCTAGAACCAAACTAGCGATGCCATTCCGCAGTTGTTCGCAGCTCTTTCCCACCGGTGGACCAAGGAATATTCAGCTGTCGTGACACAGTTCGAGCACTGCTTGTAGGTCGTACATTGCACCCAGCATTCTCAGATGTGTCTACAGTAACTTCTTCAAAAATTTGTGGTGTAATTGATAGTCAGCCTTACCCAGAAGCAGCTCCCAAATCGCCTGTTAATTCGAACTTCCGAATCATGTTCTCCAATCACGGTGCAGAAAGAGGACCTTTCCGCACTCCTTTAATGCTTCCATACTCGCTGCCCGTCTTTGGACATTTTTTATGTCTTCCGTCAATCCCTTCTGGTAAGGATCCTAAACCGCACAGCAGTACTGCAGCGGTGGATGCACAAGCGTGGTGTAGGGAATATCTTTAGAAGACCTGTTACAGCAGTTGTTTTGATAACACACCTTTTCGAGTAAAGCCCTACTCACCTTGTCCAGACCCATGTTGCCTATCTGCAACTGTGATGTACTGATGCTTGCGTTCGTCTCTACGTCGCCGTACCTAACGGCAAGCCATGGCACTAACACCACTAAGAACGATATCCTGCAGTGCACTGTCTGAACACGCTTCCTATGCAGTTGGCTAGCTATACGGTAAATCGTTTTCTTTGTACAGTGGCTCAAGTAGCGAGACTTTAGTTGTAAGGAAGTGTACATCTACATGAATAGTCTGCAGTTTACACTTAATTGCCTGGCAGTGAGTTAATCGAACCACATTGAGACTACTTGTCTACCGTTCCACTCCTGAACAAAAAGGAGCTCCGATTTCTCTTATTTTATTATTATGATCATTTTTTCCTATGTACGATGGCGTCAGTAAAATATTTTCGTATTCAGAGGAAAAAGTAGGTGATTGGAATTTCGTGCAAAGATCTCACTGCAACGAAAAACGCTTTTGTCTTAATAACTAACACACCATCTCACCTATCATATACGTGACACAATCTCCACTTCGCGATAATACAAGATGAACTGCTATTCTTTGGACTTTTCGATGGTTTCCGTCAATACCGTCTGGTAAGGATCCCATACTGTTCAACAGTCTTCTAGCGGAGGAGGCAGCACAAGAATGGTGTACGCAATCTATTCAGAAAGCCTGTTACAGCTTCTAAGTATTCTGCCAATAAAACGCCGTCTTTGGTTTGCCTTCCCCGCAACATTATCTGTTTGATCGTACCAGTTTAAGTTTTTCGTAGTTGTAATCCATAGGTATTTACCTGAATTGACATCCTTTAGATATGTGTGATTAATGGCGTTACCGAAATTTGACGGATTCCTTTTACAACTCGTATGGATGACCTCACACTTTTCTTTATTCGCCGCGCGGAGTGGCCGTGCGGTTAGAGGCACCATGTCACTGACTGTGCGGCCCCTCCCGGCGGAGGTTCGAATCCTCCCTCGGGCATGGGCGTGCGTGTGTTGTGGTTAGGATACGTTAGGCTAAGTTAGTTTATGTAGTGTGCAAGTCTAGGGACCGATGGCCTCAGCAGCCCTTAAGAACTCTCACAAATTTGAACATTTTTTTCTTCATTTAGAGTCAACTGGCGCTTATTGCACCATGTACATTTTACTAAAATTGTGGCAGATAACCTACTGAACTAATCATTGCCCTGTTGTCTATACAAAAATGCATGGATATGTGCGCCTAGGTACAGCACCCAGTTCCGAGACATGTTCTTTGCTCCTCAGTGGGTGGAAACAATTGCACTGTGGCCGAGTCGTTGAGTACTACGACTGTAGCTGGTTTCAGCATTCTATACTCCAAAGCACGCTTTCACTCAACAATACATGGCATTTTGGATTAACAGGGGCATAGTTAATATCGTGCAGGTTAACTTGGCTCCTACAACTGGCACTTCGTTGCCCGAATTCCCTCATGCTATAATACTCAACGGAAGCTACCATCCTCCTGTAGACGTTGTGGGTGTAGCAGCTTGTCTTGGACTGGTTTCTCTGCTGAGTATGTGGACTGGATAACCTGAAATGCACTTAATCATTCAGAGGGATTACGTTAGTAGCTGTAATGTGTTCTAGTGTACTGCAAAGGCCTGAAGATCTCGTGTGTGTCATAGGTGTTAAATTAATCAAGAAAGTGCCTCTCGAGGACTGGATGTTGGAAAACCACAGCGTGCGAAGATTTTCCCCTGTTACTCACATTAGTGTAGACTGTCATGTACTTTCATTGCAGATTCAAGGTTTAAAATTATACTTTAGAATCAGCGTTTGCTGTTGTGTTCTTCAGTCTAAAGACTGGTTTGATACAGTTCCCGAAGCTATTCTCTCCTGAGTAAGCTTGTTCGTCTCTGCGTGAATACTGCTATCACCATCCAGTTGAAGCTTCTTATTGTATTAAAAAATCTGGTGTTCCTTCCGTTACTAAAACAAACAGGTTACAGACAACCTGCGTCTGTCATTTCCAAAGATGATAGTCTCTTTGTGTCTGAGCTGCTTATTGTTCACATTTCACTTGTGTACAAGGCTACACTCCAGAAAAATACCATCAGAAAAAGGCTTCATAATGCTAAAGCTTATATTCGATGTATACGAATACCTCTTTTTCATAAATTCTTTTCTAGCTATTGCCAGTCTGCCTTTTATACTTTTACTTTCTCAACTTCTCACATCATCTTTATCTTCATCATCATCAATGATTTTGATGCCCAAATAGCAGAACTCATCTCCTACTTTTAGTGTCTGATTTCATAATCTATTTCCCTCCTTATTACCTGATTTAATCCGACCACATTCCATTACCTTTGTTTTATTTTTTTTGACGACCCATTCAGTTTAACTAATCTTCCAAATTATTTGTCGTCCCTGACAGAATTACAGCATCATCGCCAAGGTTTTTATTTCTTCTCAATTTCCAAATTTCTCCATGATTTCAGAATCACCATCTGCAGAAATCTGTCCGTCCACTCCGCTCTAGAATGAAAATGCAAGAATTAATTACGTGTTAAAAGTGTACAAGTTCCTCAGTAAGTGTTTCTGTATGAAATTTAGCCCAAGTTTACCTCGCACTCTACAAAAAGTGTACATATTCCCAAAACTGTGCAACCACAAACTGTTAGCCAACTTAAACTCTTATGCCAACGTTTGACTAAACAGAACCTGATCTGAATTGAACTGTAACTGGTCTGAATACAACTTGCCTTTATATTAAATGCGCAACGGAAGTAAAACAATCATCTGGCCCTAATCAAAATTTCCACTTAACTTACCTCTTGACGACAGAGCTTCAGATTTTCAAAACCACAACAGTAAACAGCAATCATGCAGCTCCTAAGCTGGAGTTTTATTTTTAAATAAAATTTCCGAGCAATATTCGAAGTGTTGCACTGTGGTAATTCTTAATGATAAACCTTCTTTAAACAGTATGACGAGGAGAGTAACGATTCCTATTAAATGATATTCCAAGACAATGGTTTTAGACTGACGTATGTATTCCAAAAGACAGAGCAAAACTTCGTATAATCTTCACACATAACATTGGTCTGGACAATACTATGCTTAACAAAGTTAACAATGATTTAAAAAGGGACTATGTTAAAAATAGAACTTCTATAAAAACCAAACAGCTTAATCAGTTGATCTGTTAATGCATGACTCAGAAACGTAGGGGTGTCTTTCTCTCAGCTCTGAGGAAGTGACCAAACTGACAATAATCATTGCGATAAACTATCTCGCGGTGTTACTTCTCGTAAAGAAAAAAAAATTATTCAAAATTTATATTCTTTTCCGCTTTTAAAATATACATCATATTCATCCATGCTGTCCTTCATAACAAATCTTTCTTCATCTAGCAGATACAATCACAAATTAACACAGCGCTACTGAATACATCCATCACCTACCACACTTCAACTAAGAATGTATCAGACTATGCAGAGGTAAAGACTGTGCCACAACAAGACCAAAGATTGCTTCAGAGCAACGTAACCTCTCTCTCTCTCTCTCTCTCTCTCTCTCTCTCTCTCTCTCTCTCTCTCTCTCCCCCTCTCCCTCTGATGACGTGCACATCGATAACTTACAAAAATCAGAATGACATGCTCATCTTTACACGTGGTTTAACTGTGCGTTACCCTCCAACTTGCGGCAGAAAGAGGAGTGACATTTTCTTCCTAGCGTTAGCGAGATGTCTGCTGGTGAACGCATGACCTTGTATGCTCAACGATCACCAGTAAACCAGAGGAGGAACCCACTAGAAAAAGTTGAAGTGCTCGGCGATATGTGAGACTCGGTGGCCTCTTGTGCTTTGAACGACTTACACGATTTGCTGAGGTCGGAGGCAGCCACAGGTGGAAGCGCCGCTCGTTTGTTCCGGCTGGGTGTGGGTGGCGCGCGACAGGTGCTTCGCGGCGAAACCCCGCCCGGCTGGTAGCTACTAGCTGCTAGCTCACGTATGCGCTGTCCGCCCTCTTACTGGAAACACAAGCAGCCAGTTAATTAACCCGGGCTCCGGCCACGCTGCGTACCGAGCAAACCCGCCTACTCTCCTCCTCAAGGCGGAGCGCGTCGTAGTTACCGACCTATCAGTCGCCATCTCGGAGTATATTAATATGTTGTAACATATTACTATGTTTATGACGTTGCTCATCGAGCCATATACGTTATCTCGCATTTCTAGCTGCTTCTCTCACACAAATAATGATAAAAATTCAGAAATTCAGGTTCGCCACCAGCCCAAGCCCTTCCTAACCATTAAGAAAAAACGGATCTGGAAAATTATTAGTTTAATTACTTTAATAACTTAATTACAAGTAAGCAAATTTCTTTAAGCAGCCAGATAAATAGCACTCCATGTCGTCCATGAAGCAACTTGATTAATTCAGGAATAGAAATCAGAGTAAGGGGGTAAGTCGACACCAAAGAATTTATCTTTCACGTAAATTATTTATTGTAACTAAATATTTGGTTGCAATCCTAACTACACATAACTGGTGCCTGACTCGAAATATTTAAGTAAGAATTACGTGAGAATGAAACAGAGCACAATTTAACTACAGCAAGAAGAAACACAAGACGGGGGTGGGAGACAATTATACAATCATCTCCTTTGCATTAATACCATAAAAATATATAAGTGAGATTTGCATTACTTTTCTATGCATTCTCTATTCTGGACAGAGGTTTAACCAATACACAAGGCTGTGCGATAATTCTTTACGATACTAACTGCGTCTGCTGCTTGCAAACGGCCGAACTAGAGCACGTGGTGCATTCTGACTCAAACTGTTGTGCTGCTTTGTAGAAAGCGCACGAAAGAACAGATATTCTTGCAGAAATTGTAGCTCATTAAACAAGCAAACTGTTAAAAAAAACCTATTGCGGTGCCGTGGTGGACCAGAAGGGTCATTGATTACCAAACACGTGGCACAAAATCGACACACAAACACAAAAGCAATTTCCACAAAATATGATTAAAAATCATTTAAGAAACTCGCTTTACACGCTTCAGTTAAGCTGAAGTTCTTAATTATTTCACCAGTTAAACATAACGAAGTCCTAACTCAACCTGATTCCTATCACCTGAAACCCCCCCCCCCCCCCCCCCCTTAAGAGCTACGATCCGTAGTCGCCAAGCGTTCACCTAACAGTGCCGCTTTCTCTCACGAGATTACCTAGCTCCCCTTGCAGCGGAAGCTACCAGAGGGGTAGCCCTCCGTCACCAACCTCACACACAAAAACAGCCTTCGACTAAGCTGGGTAAACCTCTCTGTTCAGGTATTGGAAACCTAAGTTGGTCATCCTGTCCTCTCCTTCGAACGAGAAGCTACATCGTCTGTTCCCAGCAGACGATGACCAACTCAGCGTTTCCCACAAAACAAAACCGAAACCCCACATTAAAACACACATATAATATTCAATAGGCCTTATTTGAAT
The DNA here is from genome assembly GCF_021461395.2 of Schistocerca americana. Lineage (NCBI taxonomy): Eukaryota > Metazoa > Arthropoda > Insecta > Orthoptera > Acrididae > Schistocerca > Schistocerca americana. Next base: position 252,036,268 of record NC_060130.1, read on the forward strand.
GCTCAGTCTTTCTGGAAGATATCATGAATTGAGCTAAAGTCAGGTAGTAAAATGAATAGATTGTGCCGAATTCGATACGCGCCTTATGAAACGACTTCACAGAGACGTTTCAATGTTTTAATTACTTATTACATAAAAAATACTGAAAGCAACGACTCTCATATCCACAAATAGATTAATTGTTATTTGTTTATCGAACACATTCTACATACACCAAAAAAAGTTTTGCATCACCTCGGTTCCGAGGGTTCCGGAATCTGAACAGACATCAACGCAAACATCATTTCCGCTCTTTTTATTGCTCATGAAAACCACACATTGCATGTTGCACCATCATACAGCGAGACCTTCAGGGGTGGTGGTCCACATTGCTGTACACACCGATACCTCTAATACCCAGTAGCACGTCCTCTTGCATTGATGCATGCCTGTATTCTTCGTGGCATACTATCCACAAGTTCATCAAGGAACTGTTGGTCCAGATTGTCCCACTCCTCAATGGCGATTCGGCGTAGATCCTCCGAGTGGTTGGTGGGTTACCCCGTCAATAAACAGCCCTTTTCAATCTATCCCAGGCATGTCCGATAGGGTTCATGTCTGGAGAACATGCTGACCTCTCTAGTCGAGCGATGTCGTTATCCTGAAGGATGTCATTCACAAGATGTGCACGATGGGGGCGCGAATTGTCGCCCATAAAGACGAATGCCTCACCAATACGCTGCCGATATGGTTGCACTATATGTCGGAGGATGGCATTCACGTATCGTATAGCCGTTACGACGCCTTCCATGACCACCAGAGGCGTACGTCCGCCCACATAATGCCACCCCAAAACAGCAGGGAACCTCCACCTTGCTGCACCCGTTGGACAGTGAGTCTAAGGTGTTCATCCTGACCGGGTTGCCTCCAAACACGACTCTGACGAGTGTCTGGTTGAAGGCACATGCGACCTCATCGGTGAAGAGAACGTGATGCCAATCCTGAGCGGTCCATTAATCGTGCCCAACTCTACTGCGCTGCATAGTGTCGTGATTGCAAAGATGGACCTCGCTATGGACGTCGGGAGTAGAGTTGCGCATCATGTAGCCTATTGTGCACAGTTTGAGCTGTAACACGACGTGCTGTGGCTGCATGAAAAGAATTATTCCACAGGGTGGCGTTGTTGTCAGGGTTCCTCCGAGCCATACTATTGCAGTAGTAGCCATTGGGCGGCCAGAGCGAGGCATGTCATCGACAGTTCCTGTCTCTTTGTATCTCGTACATGTCTGAACAACTTCGCTTTCGTTCACTCAGAGATGCCTGTATACTTGGCTTGTTGAGAGCCCTTCCTGGCACAAAGAAACAATGCGGAAGCGATCGAACCGCGGTACTGATCGTCTAGGCATTGTTGAACTACAGATAACAGGAACCGTGTACCTCCTTCCTGGTGGATTGACTGGAAATGATCGGCTGTCGGACCCCCTCCGTCTAATAGGCGCTGCTCATGCATGGTTGTTTACATCTCTGGGCGGATTTAGTGACATCTCTGAACAGTCAAAGGGACTTCGTCTGTGATACGATATCCACAGTCAAATCCAAATGTTCAAATGTGTGTGAAATCTTATGGGACTTAACTGATAAGGTCATCAGTCCCTAAGCTTACACACTACTTAACTTAAATTATCCTAAGGATAAATACACACACACACCCATACCCGAGGGAGGACTCGAACCTCCGCCGGGACCAGCCGCGCATCATTAAGAGAGTTAAACTTGAGGAAACATGAGCGACAGTCACAAAGGATCTTTCTTTCGATTAATCGGAAAATATCCGTTTGTGGACACCACGTAGGACGATTGAAAATATTGTGTGCTATTGACTATCGATACTCTGTTTAGAGTCAATTGAGAGCCATGAACATAGGGAAACTTTTCAGAACTGGCCGGTGTGGAAGGGGGGGGGGGGGGGGAAGGGGGAGGGGAGGTATGGTAGGGCGCTAAAATAATTTAAAGTCCTTAATATTAGACAGTTCACAGGCTACCTGCCGCACACAAGCAGAATACGCTGGTCGGCCAGAACATTCTGACCACCAGCCCATATTCGATATAAATCCCTCCAGGCAATAGCAGCGTCACCTGGCGAGGAATGACTGCCAGTCAGACACTTGCATGGTGCATGACGTATTACTGAGCGTGCTGTCTGTGTGTTGAATGGGAAAAGTGTGCGATATATGTCAATTTGACCGAGGGCACAATGGTATGACCTGGAGGCTAGGCACGAGCATTTTGGAAACTGAAAGACTTGTCGGGTATTTGAGGAGTGCTGTGGCGAGTGTCTTCAAGACATGGCGAAACCAACGTGAAACGACGCCCAGACGTCTTGGCGTTGGGCTGCCACCCCTCGTTACAGATGTCGGATGTCTCAAGCTGGACAGACTAATAAAACAGGACAGGCGACGAACTGTGGTAGAACTAACATCAGACTTTAATGCTGGGAAGAGTACAACTGCGTCTGAATACACAGTACACCGAACACTGCTGACGATGGTCCTCCGCAGCTGACGACACATTCATGGACTAACGTTAACAGCATGACATCGGCAACTATGACTAAAATGGACACGTGACCATCGACACTGTAAGTTCGCCCAGTAGGAGAGCGTTGTATGGTGTAAAGAACCCTAATACCCTCCTCATGCCGATAAGAGGGCGCGAATTCTCGGCTTCAAGGGGAAGCAGCTCCTTGGCATCTGCGGGACGGAGACAGGCAGGCGGCGGCTTCATTAAACTCTGGGATCATTCACGTGGGCATCCATAGGTCCAGTGGAGCTCGTGCAAGGCACTTGACGGCCAAGCAGTATCTTACACAGGTACAGACCACATACACCCCTTCATTACGATCATGTTTCCCGACAGCACCGGTATTTTTCCATCATGACAATGCTCCATGTTACATCGAACACATCCGGGATGTGATTGAACGTGGCGTCAGAGCTTGTCGCCCCCGTCCCCGGAATTTACTAGAGTTAGGTCACTTGCGTGTGCTGATATGGTGCCAACTCCCTCCAGCGACCTACGAAGGCCTCATTTCTTCCATACCACGACGCATCGCTGCTATTTGCCGAAAGTGGTCATGCCGGCTATTAGGTCGTAATATTCTGGCTGATCGTTGTTGGTTGGCGATGTCTGGGTCTTTCCTCCTGTCAGGGTGTGTAAATTCATAGAAAAAATGTTTCAAGGGAGAAAATCCGTTGAGAGACCATTGTGATCTAATAGTAATGTTGAGAGACAACACCGAGCGGGGCAGAGCAGTGGTTAGCAGACCGGACTCGCATTAGAGTTCATATCCGCCTGCCGCCATGCTGATTTAGGTTTCCCATGATTTCCCTAAATCGTTTAAGAAAAATCCTAGGATGGTTTCTTCGAAAGGGCAAGGCCGCTTTACTTCTCCATCCTTTCCTAATCCAAGCTTGTTCTCCGTTTCTAATGACCTCGTTGGCGATAGGACGTTAGACACTACTCTCCTCATCCTCTTCCTCCAGAGGCTATAGTAACCGAAACGCAATGTCTTCATCACGGTTTACTGGGAAAAAAGGTTATTGTCACAGAGTGAGGAAATGGCCCAGCATTATCGTGCTGGAGCACTCCTCCTCTTTGTGGTTTGTTCAATGTCGCCGTAGCACATTGCTTCTTGGCCCATGTTTCAGTAGTTCACGAACGAGTTTTCTAGCCCATGTGGTGGTGGTGGTAATCTCAACTCTTCAATATTTCTCTTCTCAAACGCTAAATTGTACGTTAGGTTTTTCGCACTACCCGTTACTGCAGCATGCGTTCGACTTCCTTTACTCGACTGGAACAGTCAATTATTTTTCACGTGAAGGAACAAGTGATTACAGGAGCCATATGTAATGAGGTCTCGCTTTGTCAATGAAACGGAGAACACGTACACCGGGTAGATCAGTGCAGAAAACGGTGATATATGTTGTTGGGGAACCATATATTTGATTCGTTTACGATTCGATCATTGACGGCAGATGCGCTTTGAGGCGAAAATTTGTGTAAATGGTTATTTAGGTTGGTCAGTGTGAGCTAAACGGTTTATTACAGTGTTGCATATCAGGTCAGGAACAGCCAGATCGATGTTGGCTAAGTGTGGGAGAGAAATATAATTTCTGTAAAAGCAAACGTGGTAACAAATAAAGACGAACGAATTCAGCAACGCCAAGTAGACCAAGAAGACGTAGCAAATTCTGTGATAAACAAAGCAGTGAGTGGACTTTGGGCTTGGTAGGGTGTTGAATTGTGTATCCCGTAGTTGTTATAAACTGCTTTATTTCAGGCCACGCAATAAATATTTTTAATCTGAATGACAGGGATCCGAACACAAAGAAGGGAATTGCGTTCAAAATGAGGCACATGATTATAAAAACGTAGCTCGTCTCAACTAACACCCTTCTCCGTAAGCGTTGGTTCGCCAAAGACAAAGGAAGTCAATCAATGAGACTAAACAACAGAATACAAAACGGCAGGAAGTGTTACAAATCCATTGCCAGTTTACTGGGAAGGAAAGTCAGCATAGTGCAGAGCGAGCAGACCACCCACCATTCTCACGTTGGAGCACTCCCCTATAACGTGGTGAATGAGAATCCATGGACTTTTTCAGTGCCTAGAAACCCGTTCTTCGGTTTGAAGAAACGCCATATCTGTGACGATTCTGACTGTCGCCAAGTGCACATCCACCTATGTCGAAAACAACCCTGTAGTCGAAATTCCTCTTTGGTGGTTTGTCGGGTTGAGTCGTGGGTACTGGTCGAATTTTTGGTGTTATTACTTGCTGCCATCTTCAGGTGACTACTAACGATTGATGAGATAGAGGGTAACGAAGACAGTAGGTTCCATCCTAGCAGAGAATGGACAAAATGAGAGCAGGTTGTGAAAAGGATTGTAAAATAGTCACAGTGCGACAGCGACACCCACAATCCGTCTACATCCCCACTCCCCCAGAAACTCACTCTAAATGCAGTAGGGAGTTGTCTCGAGTAGGGGAACTCATAAGAATGTAGAAGGATGTTCCTTTGGATTAGTTCGTCTTCTCATCATTGGACACCAGAATGGCAGAATTTTTTTGCAGAGCTAGTAATTTAACCACTCACAACATCCAAGAATTTATCGGAAAATTTCCAGATGGATAAAGCGTAAAGCTACTTTCACGGTGGTTACGTTTCTTGAACCTCCTGTCTTAATATCTTCGTCCGTAACGCAGAAGTGGTCAAGTTCTATATTGCAGCACACGAGTATCCTACACCACATAGATTAAGGCGGTCACAACGAGTGTCATTGTCACGGTGGAAATCTTAAATTGTTTCCTCTCCCAGTCCCGCCGTCAGATGTCTTGAATGTTGTTGAAATATTTCACTTAGGAAACATTTCTAATTTGGGAAAAAGAAAACAAAAATATCGTGTCAGGGTGAGGCGGAGTGGGGTCGTGTTTTATCACCAAGTCGTTTGAAGCTAAAAACTGCCCAGGATGCGTGCGGTGGGCGGGAGCCTTGTCGCGCAGAAATAGGCCTCTAGGTTTTTCGAAGCTACTCTCTCTCCCTCCCTCCCTCCCTCCTTCCCTCTCTCCTTACACGTGAGACGTGGGAGTAAAGACGGAAAAGTACTTTAATATTGTGTCATCTGTCCGAAAAACCTGAAAATATTCACAAACTTGCTGGCTGATTTCTGCGATCTTACTTTCGTTTACCAACGACATAATTTTTCATAACACTGCTGGCTTACGAGTTCTTTTTCAATCAAACTAATAATACCTATTTTCATTCACAGCTAAAAATTCTGTGCAACAGATTACAATACCTATTAATTGGGTAAAGAAGTGCTATCAAACTGCCGTTCGACGTTCTATTTACACCGTTGTGTAAAGTGAATGCGATGACGCAGTAGCTAAGACGGTGGGGGAGCAGGGTAGATACTCGCTGTCGCCAATCTTGTTTTGATTTAAATGAGTCTTCTGAAGTACCTTAGGATTTAAGAATGACGTCCCATGTTCTCTACTTCCATCCTTGTCCAGTTGGGTTATTTTTCCACTTCTAGTGATCAGATGTTGGCGAGAGATTAAAGTTTAGCCTTCAGTCTTTCCTTCCTCTCTCCTTATGCAAGTTAATATTGCGTATAGCTCAGTAACAATTATGAATGAGATGAACATGGCTGCACAACATTCGCATCTTTAGATATACAGGGTGGGGCAAATAAAAGTGGCCCGGAGAACACAGTTCGAGGGTACAAAGAAACACAGCAGAGGAAAAGAAATACCATGCTAACCTGACTATAGCAGATGTTGAAATGACCACCATTCACCTCTTGGCACTTTTCGGCTCCTGTCAGCAAGTTGCTAAAGGTGGATCGAAGCTGGAGTGCTGGAATTGCTGCGGTCTCATCCGGCATGTTTTGCTGCAGTTCTTGAAGATGAGGCTTGTTGCGATACACCTTAGACTTGAGTGCTTCCCATACAAAGTAGTCGCATACCGATAGATCAGGTGACCTGCGTGGCCAGCTAAGGCCGCGACCAGACTGACCTCTCCTAACAATTCTGTCAGGCATGAAGATTGTGTAAATGTGCTCAATGGTTCGGCCGGCTGTATGGGCAGTTGCTCCAAGTTGTTGGAAGTAACTGTAGCTTTTTTTCTCCTCCGTCAATGCTGCCACAAATTCACGTCCAATCGTATCTACCCATCCGGGCCACTTTCGTTTGCCCCACCTTGTATTTCTATTACACTGAACCAAATTGTCTCTTGTCCGTGACTTTGACGAAAATATAGCAGTTTGTTTGTGGTCGCAGTAGGCTGCCACACTACCGATATCCTAAGTGGTGTATCCTTCCTTCCGAAGCGTTCTCTTAGAACCGCACTACTTGTGCGGCCGATAGGCGTAGCTTAAGTCAACACCGTGGATCCCGCAGAGTTTGGTGCCGGAGTATAGAAGTGAGGCGTGCGGCCGCGTTAAACTGGCAAGGAAGTGATGAAATAATATCGCGAGTGACGTGTGCGGTATGTATCTTACGTGTATTATTAGGATTTACTGAAAAAATGTTGCTGTTGAGCTTGCGTGTATGAAAGCAAGAACAATGATCTCAACAGTGTGCGTGTAAGAGCTGGAAATCATAGTGACTGATACCGGATGATAAATTTGTGCAACTCGAAATGTTTATATTCCATATTTTTTCTGTCAGTAATTATACTCATTAAGTCTTTAAATATGGTCGTATCGGTTCGGGTACACGTCCATTAGAAATGAAGACGACCAGCGGACGTCAGCTCTTCTATAAATCAAACAGTCTGATTCTCGAAAAGTAACAAAATTATAAAAAATTTCTGTTAGAGCGCTTACATATGTTCAAACGTTCAAATGTGTGTGAAATCTTATGGGACTTAATTGCTAAGGCCATCAGTCCCTAAGGTTACACACTACTGAACCTAAATTATCCTAAGGACAAACACACCCACTCATCCCCAAGGGAGGACTCGAACCTCCGCCGGGATCAGCCGCACAGTCCATGACTGCAGCGCCTTAGCCGGCCAAGGTAGCCGAGCGGTTCTAGGCGCTACAGTCTGGAACCGCGCGACCGCTACGGTCGCAGGTTCGAATCCTGCCTCGGGCATGGATGTGTGTGATGTCCTTAGGTTAGTTAGGTTTAAGTAGTTCTAAGTTCTAGGGGACTGATGACCACAGACGTTAAGTCCCATAGTGCTCAGAGCCATTTCAACCATTTGAAAATAATATGGATTAAAATTCTTGCAAGGAAAATTACCCAAAAAAGAAAACTTCAAATCTCATGTGAATGTTATGAAAAGTATTAAAGACATATAAAACAACAGGATATAAATAAAACAGAAAAACAGTTCTATGCACTGTATTGTACATTGGATTTCGTAGTACATTTATAAATGTTGTTATTACAAAGGCCTACTCAGCACAAACACGGATATCTTTTACTGTGTCGCGAGTATCGTACGACTAGGAAACGAAAACCCGTTGCTTATTGTCCTATTGCTGGATCAAGGTTGAGTATCAGTTTTGGCAGTAGAAACAAGTTTATGTAAGTATAACAGACATACTTCTTGGGAATAAGTTCGGGGAATCCACCTGCATAATCAAAGCAATGAATTTTTGTTGTTGCAGACATTCTTCCTTGAGATGACTATTGCCGGGTCGATACCTCAGTAGGTGTGCACAGTCACACAGCAGTTTCTGCTGTAAAGACCCACTCTGCCCCACCCCCCTGCCTCTCACCCCCCTGCCTCTCACCCCCCTGCCTCTCACCCCCCTGCCTCTCACCCCCCTGCCTCTCACCCCCTGCCTCTCACCCCCCTGCCTCTCACCCCCCTGCCTCTCACTCCCCTGCCTCTCACCCCCCTGCCTCTCACCCCCCTGCCTCTCACCCCCCCACAAACAAAAGCCCACCATTGTGGCCGAGCGGTTCTAGGCGCTTCAGTACGGAACCGCGCTGCTGCTATGGTCGCAGGTTCGAATCCTGCCTCGGGCATGGATGTGTGTGATGTCCTTACGTTAGTTAGGTTTAAGTAATTCTAAGTTCTAGGGGAATGATGACCTCAGATGTCAAGTCACACAAACCTAGGGGGTGAGGGTAAACCGGGTTATCTGCCCTGGGCGGCAATTTTAAGTTGCACCAAATTCATATTCTTGAAGAAGAAAAAGCTTTGTTCCACAAAGCGCCTAGCATACAGCGCACGTCGGTCTATCGATTATTCATATGATTTTGAAACGTATCCCTATTGGGTTTTGAACATTTTGAGCACGATCTAAGTTGATTTTTGAACGAATCATAAGTTGATTTTTGAATGCGTGCGTACTGCACGTGATGTGTCTGCAAGGGGAATCCCCGTCACATCAGGATATAACAAACGTCTCCGAAGACAGGGCTAAACGAGCTGAGTCAAATAAGCCTGAACGGGTGAATGCCAACCGCTGTTTGTTATGTGGTTGACTGGGTACTCGAATGATAAGAGTTGTTGTAATTATTAGCGAAGACCAGAGATTCAGACTACCAGAGTGGAAATAAACTGCTAACAGGAATAACAGGTAAGATATATTACGTATTATCTTCTCGGTGTATCCATGAAAATTTTTTCCAGATCACTACACTACTAGGGGCCAGTTTCACAGTCCTCGGTTAGCAGCCGCTTGATTCTATTCTTAGAACAGTGCGAAAAACATGTTGTATGAACACGCAATAACGCCTAACTGGAGAATAAACGCGGGAAAGCTAAACGGTGATTCGACTCAGTTAGTGAAGTTAACCGAAGAAAAAGTTTAACAGTGGTAGGAATAGTTACAAAATTAGTGATGACAGGAGTGTTAGTTATTTCCGTGATTCTACAAAACCTCTCCTTTTGCCAACTGTAGTGTTATGTGGCTGATCCCAGTGAAGTAATATTGGGTGGTGCACGAAAAACCGACTCGGAGTACAGACTTCTCGCCAATTTCGCAATTTGTTGACCGCTATGAGCAGAATAGATAAACATGTAATAATTAGGGAGTAAAGAAGTAACAGATAAGTTAATGAAAACAACAACTTCGAAACAATAGATGACGATTGGTGGGCGGCAATGAACAGTCTAGTATCTGGGCAAATTTTTCGTGTGCCACCCTGTGCCGCTAATTTAATATTGTAGAAGATATCATATTCTCTTTACGGAATATGAGACCAGACAGTCGATTATAGAGCGCGGGTTTCATTCGGTTGTAAGTCGGTCCGTCTTCCATAACAATGAAGACGCTGTTTTACCTTGGATCAAGAAGGACGGAAAATGGCCACTTGTGTGTGCTGTGCCGACTTCATTTGCATGTGCAATAACAAAAAAACTTGCCTTTTTATAACTATGTCTTCTACTGTTCATCGAAATAATTAAGCTGATATGCCCCTTTCTTCTCTGAAAAAATGTATGCATTACATACAACGTAATTTTTATGTAATTTATGTAATTATAAAATACATTTTAATTACCAGTCGAGGATGCTGAACAGAATACAAAAAAAACTGATGTCCAGAGTTCAAGAAAGGTTTTCAAACAGATCTAGAATGGTCGCGTGCAGCAAACGAAACGAACCACAACTCGATACTAAACTAACTAGGAGCAGTCAGCAGTGGAACTGCGACGAGGGGCTGTACGAAGGAGGACGAGTCCGGCCGAGGAAGACCGAAACAGTGACGGGAATGGGATCAAGGCTGCCCGGACCCTATTCTGTATCTTTCCGCTATTTTGCCGATCGGTTCGGAACACGAGCGCACCCATCCGTTTTTTTTTTTCGATGGAGAGCCGAAAATTATTCTGTAAGCATTTCGGAAGCGATGCTGAACGGTCCTAGCAGACAGAAAGGCTGTTGTCAGTTCTCCTCCCGCCAACCAATCAAAAGCAATCTGCCTCAGATCCACGCACGCACAATGCAGCGCCACATCAGCACGAGCCCGAAGCGGCTAGCAGCCGACACAGGCACACTGTCCTTCACGGTACCGAAAAGTATGGTTAGAGTACGTAATACTGCTCAAATTTTTCTGACTACTTGCTTCCGTGACTGCATGATAACGATAGAATATTGACTGTGTTGTGGAAACTGTCATACATGTCACATTATGCCATTTTATTCTCATTCACGACGACGTCTTGTTTTGGATTTTCAGAATATGAGTTTGGAATGGAGTGTAGTACCACATTGTACAAATAATGAATAGAAACACCCAAAAAATTCGTAATTTCTTCTATTTTCCGTTGTTCCTTAGCTGCTTCAAAATTTATGGAGGTACATTTCGGCTAGGCTACTAATTGAAGGTAGTTTATTTATTGCAATACGCGTTTTGCTTCTTTTAGTCGTGAAGATGCTTCATAAATAAAAGAAGCGAAACGCATATGGCAACAAATACACTGCCTTCAATTAGTTGTATAGACGGAACACATCTCCATGAACCCGAAAAATTGTTTGAGAGTGTCAAAGAATAAGAACATGCATAGAATGTGGTTGTAACTCGCTCCTAGAGATCGAAACGATGAGGTAACCTACTTCCATATATGATACATCAATGATTTGGTTCATAAAAACAAAATTTAAGAAAACTTCTTTTCGAGAGCGCGTGGCGAGTGCAGCTATAGAAGTTAGTTCTAGTTTATAACATGCATCTAATGAATCAAATGGTTCAAATGACTCTGAGCACTATGGGACTTAACATCTGTGGTCATCAGTCCCCTAGAACTTAGTACTTTTTAAACCTAACTAACCTAAGGACATCACACACATCCATGCCCGAGCCAGGATTCGAACCTGCGACCGTAGCAGTCGAGCGGTTCCGGACTGAACTTCTAGAACCGCTCGGCCACCGTGGCCGGCATCTGATGAATCAAAATGTTTCATATATGGTGGTATAGTGTAAGAATATTTTGACGGGAATCTTTCATTTATGTCTACTGTTGTTAAGGGTTCGATCGCAAATAAATACTTGTGACAATCTGAAGTACAAAGACTAGTTTCATTCGCAATAATTTAAGTTGGGCTCTTAGATTCCTGTTGACCACACACTCGGAAATCGCTATGTATTCAGAAAAAAATGGTGAGTTATTTGCGACAAGAAAACGTATAGATGTCACTGTCAGTTGTTTCACGCACAGAAATTTCATCTTCCATTTCTTAAACATATGGAAGTCACGAATTCTAAGATACTCGGCCGGCCGCGGTGGCCGTGCGGTTCTAGGCGCTGCAGTCTGGAACCGCGGGACTGCTACGGTCGCAGGTTCGAATCCTGCCTCGGGCATGGATGTGTGTGATGCCCTTAGGTTAGTTAGGTTTAAGTAGTTCTAAGTTCTAGGGGACTGATGACCACAGATGTTAAGTCCCATAGTGCTCAGAGCCATTTTAAGATACTCGTTACTGGGAAAGCGCGCTCTTACATGTAAATAACAACGAATGTATAAGAAAAATGCTTAACTTTGACGATTAACGAAGATTCAGAATGTGTTTCAATCACGTAGAAGAGGAAAAAGTATTTTGGTACCCAGCAGTGTCCGAACCTGCGACCTTTGACGTGGTAGTTTGTTGTCTAACCCACTGTGCTACTACAAATCGCTTTTCTGAAGTTTTTACTCCTTATAATGACAGTTCAGAGAGACGCATGCTGACTTCGTTGCCGAATGATGTGGCCGTAAATCGGAAATGCATGAAATTTTGGAAGGTTTCCTCTATCAGGCTTCACAAACTTCCCTTGCATTGTTACTTAAAACTTTTAAATGCATTTCTATAATTAACAAGTATACCATTTGTGGAAAGAAGTATGCGAAGTCACTAGTAGTTTCAGCTAACACTCATGTGATATACGTAATTGAAATTTAATGATTTTTTGACCTTTTAAGTATGAAAAAATAACAAGTATTTTGTGAGAATATTGACCCAAACTGTTTTTATGTTATAATCATTCACTGTAACAACAATATAAATCATGTTTCTAACAAAGGAAGATAGGCTATTATGAACTTACTTTCCACCGGGATGCACCCTGGTGATTCTTCAGTAACACAATCACTAAATCTGATGCTAAAACCGCTCAAAAAGTTTAAAATACCAAATTATAGGTGTAAATAAATCACAGCAAACAGAATGACACGGCCATACCGAAATCCAAAACCTCTCGGTACAGTTGTCGAAAAATCGGCAGGCGGACCGATCTGTAACAGGTCTCAGAAGCTTACAGAATAGTAACTTCAGATAAAGAATCGGAAATGACGTCACTGTCGAAGCTAACCTACTGTACCGATCTCTATGAACGATAGAGAATAGGGCCCCACTGGAACGAGACCGACTGACGTGCCGTTGCGGGAACGAGACCGACCGTTTCCCATTCCCAGGAACTATGATTAGAAAGCCACGACCAAAGTGAACTATGAAAGACCGTTCCTTAGATTTAGTTCCTCATTCCTTCCGTTCATCTGGGTGAACCGTTCCCTTGCACCCATTAGTTCGCGAACGACCCATCTCTAGACCGAACACGCTGAGCTACCGTGTCGGCAAGCAGTCTCGGCTATCCGCGCATGTGTTAATATATGGAATATATTGTAAACATTCCTGTGAAACCATTAACGATCAGTGAATGTAGGAATGTTGGCCTCAGCGACGCTGGCGCAGCTGGTGACTGCATTATTCGCGAGAGTAGCAACTGAGTTACTCTACTTCATGACGTCTTTGGCGTTGAACTGCGGGTCTGTCGCGGACCGATCGTAAGGGACGGAGACGACAGCACAGGCAGGCGACGGGAATGTGGACTGTGACTTCGCTCTGGCCGCGCTGCACAGAACTGTGTGGGGCAGCAAAGTAATGGAGTCCTTTACAGGCGGAAATGCAACAAAAAAAGACTGCCAGTAGGGTCTTTTGCCGCTGGTTAGCTCCAGCGGACGAATTTATAGCTTTTCAGCTTCTAGCAGCTCAGTTCGTGGCATTGCATGCAGAGGGCAAAATTGGAGACATCGCATGCATAAAAATATTGGATTTAGAAGACATGGAGAACATTTTCAGCTAAATTTTGTATCTGGCTTCTCACATCTCATGCAATGGAAACAGCCCCACACATTCAAGGAAAAATTAATGGAAACTATTGAACAACGCATAGACCTATCTGCCTCCAGCTTCAGTACACTGTGTTGGAATTACTGATGCATGTACTTTGAAATTTTTCACTTCCCTTTAACACAAACTTTCCGGCTGTTGGAAAAGGAAAAATGTATAGCTAAGACAGGGTATCCTGGTCAGGAAACGACTGAGTCTAAAGCAGTGGCGGATACAGAAAACCTCAAGGAGGAGGCGCTAGAGATATCTCGAGCTACCTTTACTTTTACCGTAATAAAAAATAATCAAGTCGCATTCAGAGTTTAAGAAAGTTTTATTTAAACTGATTATAAACATATGTAAGACAATGCCGTCTTATAATATAAAAAAAGTTACAATTGTGGTTCTCTTCCTTAAATGATGAATTATACGCGCCTGTTCTTCCTGGCAAATTGGTTAACTGCATCGTCAATAGGACAATCAACGTCACGGTGAATGTGCAACAGAGCTAAGCTATTAAGTCGATCCTCCTGCGCTGTCGACCTGAGACCTGTCTTTGTACGCCGTAATGTTGGAAAACTTCTTTCTCTTGTACCAATAGAAGCAGGTAGACAAGCAAATATTTTGTACAGCGTGCGCAAAGTAGGACAGTCAAATCTAGGAGCCGGCACGGTAGCTCAGCGTGTTCGGTCAGAGGGCTGCTAGACCTCTGTAATAAAAGAAACTGAGTAAAGGAACCAACGATCAACTTGAACGGATGTCTTATGACGTCCGCCCAGACCAAACGCAACGAAAAAAGAAAAGGCCATCGGTTTGAGGCGCCATGTCACGGATTGCGTGGTCCCTCCCGCCGGAGGTTCGAGTCCCCCTTCGGGCATGGGTGTGTGTGTGTGTGTGTGTGTGTGTGTGTGTGTGTGTGTGTGTGTGTGGTGGTGTTCTTAGCATAAGTTACCTCACGTTAGTTTAAGTAGTGTGTAAGTCTAGGGACCGATGACCTCAGCAATTTGATCCCGTAGGATTTCACACACATTTGAACATTAACGGCGTTTATGCTCGTTTGCTTGTACTGAAGAATCTCACCTATTACTCTCATTTTAACCACGAAGAGTGATTCATCTTCAAACAATGGTAGTGCAGTTAAGCACTGATTCAATTTACTATTACTATTATTATTACTTCACAATCAACTGAGCATTCTCACTCTTGACGAATCTTCACGTTTGCACTTGCTACAACTAGGACGTTTTAATTATCCATTCTTCGGTCTTAATATTTCTGCTTCTGAATGTAAACTGGCTTTGTATTCGGCGAATAGTCCGTATTTATAACGCTACGTATCGAAGGTTCTCTGCACAGGAAAACAGTAGAACATTCGCGACTTTTCCCGAACAAATGCCAGACAGAATAACGTATCGAGATCACTAGAATGGCCTCGACTTTTCTCGTAGGTATATGTTAGCTATGTATGTGCCAGACAGAAACGTATAAAATACGATTACGGGGACGCTCGTGATGCATAGGAAAGTACAACTACTCGATAACTCGTTTCAGTCCAGTCGACTGACGAAAGAAACGAACGAATAGCTTGCGGGCTGACTGGCGCGGGCGGCGTGGGTGGCAATGGGGGAGGCCACGCAAGGGGGGCGGGGAGAGCGATGGGGGGGAGGGGAGGGGCATACGTATCCGCCACTGGCCTGAAGTCATCAGCGGAAACGTTAACTTGTCTATTTAAAAGTTGCCTGTTCACGAAGATAAACATTCAAGCAGAGCCATTGTTTTAATAATTTCATTTATATGCACAACGTGCATAAGGTGCGGAAGTTATAACAATTGTCGAATGTGGTACCTCCAAGTTTCTGTGGAGACATCACAATATCGAACAGAATTCTCTTGTACCGTTAATACAAGTAAATAACCACAATGTGTATTGTTACAATTACATGGAGAGGAAGCAGATACTGGTCTGTTGACTATTTACTGCTAATCTTTGTTTATGTCTGTTCAGAACTGTAGCGTGAAGGTTTTCAACATCCCGTAAATGACTACTGCCACTATTGAGTGTTCCATCTGTTGTGAAATGAGCTTCATTCGAGAAAAGTAGACACGCAAGGAAATAAGAATCGACTGTACAATACTGCAGTTTTCGGAAGGCTGAAGGAGTCGAAGCCTTCACTTTGTGGGAGCAGTAGGGGTTACCCCATTACGTACCACATGGTGATGTGCTGGACGCCCATTTCACGTACATCAAATACTACATGGGTACTTCGTCTAATACTACATCTGTTATTGGTCTCAGTTTACATTAGCTTGCCTACACACGAAAATCGTACCTGCTAACTGCGTAACCCCGTAAAACGCCATTACACTAAAGCTGAACGACTGTATACATCAATTTGTAAACACAGACACCGGTCCTACAGGCCTTCGCAATTTGAGTGACAATGTCACTGTACACATCGTACCATTTGCAGTACACTAGTAAATTTTCCCGAGCCCAGTCCAAATAATGATGTATATCTGCAGTTTTATCACGTCTGCTAACTTAAAAGTTAGGAGCTACATACTTACCCTGTTGTTCTCTGCAGTTTTTCTAAACAGATGCTCTGTTCGGGTTAATATGAGTCGATTTCAAAATAGTGAAAAAAATTGTCCTTACACATTTTCCGAAGAGTTGTTGACATTATTTTATTCCAATACGTTGTTGAAAATAATAATAATAATAATAATAATAATAATAATAATAATAATTCCCGTGGAGGCCCGGGAAAAGAATAGGCCTCCGGTATGTTCTGCCAGTCGTAAAAGGCGACGAAAAGAACAAACCACTAATAGGGCTAACCCCCCCCTTTAGTGTGATTAATTGGTTCAGGACAGAAATAAAGAAGCCTCCGACAAGCGCCGTCATGGTCGGGGACGACGCTTGAACCCTATGCCCGCCCACAATGGTAACGACACTGCTAGCCAACTGGAAAATGATTCAAATCCAAATAGAGGTGTTTTGCAGGATATGCTTCCTGCAACCACCCTAGAAGGAAAACAAAGACAGAGGATGAGATGGTCAGATGAAGTTAATCGACACGTCATGTTCTGTTATTACCAAGCAACAAACCGAGGAACCAACACAACTGGATACAGATCACAAGTATACACAACATTTATTACCAGATACCCAGAATTAAAATTTTTAACAGAACAACGACTAGCTGATCAGATCCGTGTAATAATCAAAAATAACAGGATACCCCAGTCAGAATTAGAAAACATCAAACAACAAGTACAACAAATACTGGAACAAAATAATGTGCAATCAGAAGAAGAAGAAAATACAGTAATGGACTCAAACATCCCAGAGCAAACAAACAAAGAACAACACGCATCAATTAAACAGTCAGAGGAAAACGAAATCTTAAGACAGCCACCAGAACAAGCAGAAATAGAACACGAAGTGACACACATGTTAGATATAGAAGAAAAATTTCAGCTGACATATATAGAATACAAAGACACAAATACAGACATTAGACCATTCTTGCATAGACCGCCAAATAACCCACAAGTCGAAACAACAATAAAAACTATCAACACAATCATACACAACAAAATAAATGAAAACACAACTATGGAAGAGTTACAACTACTGGTTTATATAGGAGCACTCACTACAGTAAATATACACACTAGGCAGAGATCAGAGCCAACCAACGTACAGAAGAAACCCACAAAACCAGCATGGCAACACAGGCTACAGATCAGAATAGAAAAACTGAGAAAAGACATCGGACAGCTAACAGCTTATAAGAAATGAAATATCAGAAAAAAAACGAAAAAGGTTAGGTAAAATCTCACAACAGGAAGCGATAGAGCAATTAGATGAAAAGAAGCAGAAATTACAAGCACTGGCCAAACGACTTAGAAGATACAAAAAAAGTGAGAATAGAAAGAAACAAAACCAAACATTCAACACAAACCAAAAGAAATTTTACCAGACAATAGATAACACACACATTAAAATAGACAATCCACCAAACATAACAGACACGGAACACTTCTGGAGCAACATATGGTCGAACCTGGTACAACATAACAGGCATGCATGGTGGATACAAGCAGAAACAGACACATACAAGATGATACCACAAATGCCTGAAGTGATAATTTTGCAACATGAAGTCACCCAAGCAATTAATTCTACTCACAATTGGAAGGCCCCTGGAAAAGATAAAATAGCAAATTTCTTGCTAAAGAAGTTCACCTCAACACATTCACATCTAACTAAATTATTTAACAGTTACATTGCAGACCCATACACATTCCCTGATACACTTACACAAGGAATAACTTATCTGAAACCTAAAGATCAAGCAGACACAGCAAACCCAGCTAAATATCGCCCCATAACATGCCTACCAACAATATACAAAATATTAACTTCAGTAATTACACAGAAATTAATGACACATGCAACACAGAACAAAATTATAAATGAAGAACAAAAAGGCTGTTGCAAAGGAGCACGAGGATGTAAAGAGCAACTGATAATAGATGCAGAGGTGACATATCAAGCTAAAACTAAACAAAGGTCTCTACACTACACATACATTGATTACCAAAAAGCTTTTGATAGTGTACCCCACTCATGGTTACTACAAATATTGGAAATATACAAAGTAGATCCTAAATTGATACAGTTCCTAAACATAGTAATGAAAAATGGGAAAACCACACTTAATATCCAAACAAATTCAAATAATATCACATCACAGCCAATACAGATTAAGCGTGGAATATACCAAGGAGACTCATTAAGTCCTTTCTGGTTCTGCCTTGTTCTGAACCCACTATCCAACATGCTAAATAATACAAATTATGGATACAATATTACTGGAACATACCCACACAAAATCACACATTTGCTATACATGGATGATCTAAAACTACTGGCAGCAACAAATCAACAACTCAACCAATTACTAAAGATAACAGAAGTATTCAGCAATGATATAAATATGGCTTTTGGAACAGACAAATGTAAGAAAAATAGCATAGTCAAGGGAAAACACACTAAACAAGATCACATATTGGATAACCACAGTGACTGCATAGAAGCGATGGAAAAAACAGATGCCTATAAATATCTAGGATACAGACAAAAAATAGGAATAGATAATACAAATATTAAAGAAGAACTAAAAGAAAAATACAGACAAAGACTAACAAAAATACTGAAAACAGAATTGACAGCAAGAAACAAGACAAAAGCTATAAATACTTATGCTATACCAATATCGACCTACTCATTCGGAGTAGTGAAATGGAGTAACACAGAACTAGAAGCACTCAATACACTTACACGATCACAATGCCACAAATATAGAATACATCACATACATTCAGCAACTGAAAGATTCACATTAAGCAGAAAGGAAGGAGGAAGGGGATTTATAGACATAAAAAACCTACATTATGGACAGGTAGACAATTTAAGAAAATTCTTTCTAGAACGAGCAGAAACTAGCAAAATACACAAAGCAATCACTCATATAAATACATCGGCTACACCACTGATGTTTCATAACCACTTCTACAACCCTTTAGATCACATAACATCAACAGATACGAAGAAAGTAAATTGGAAAAAGAAAACACTACATGGCAAGCACCCGTATCATCTAACACAGCCACACATCGATCAAGACGCATCCAACACATGGCTAAGAAAAGGCAATATATACAGTGAGACGGAAGGATTCATGATTGCGATACAGGATCAAACAATAAACACCAGATATTACAGCAAGCATATTATTAAAGATCCCAATACCACAACAGATAAATGCAGACTTTGCAAACAACAAATAGAGACAGTAGATCACATCACAAGTGGATGTACAATACTAGCAAATACAGAATACCCCAGAAGACATGACAATGTAGCAAAATTAATACATCAACAGCTTGCCTTACAACATAAACTTATAAAACACCATGTTCCCACATACAAGTATGCACCACAAAATGTACTGGAGAATGATGAATACAAATTATACTGGAACTGAACCATTATAACGGATAAAACACCACCACATAACAAACCTGACATCATACTCACCAATAAAAAGAAGAAATTAACACAACTAATAGAAATATCCATACCCAATACAACAAATATACAAAAGAAAACAGGAGAAAAAATTGAAAAATACATCCAACTAGCTGAGGAAGTCAAGGACATGTGGCATCAGGATAAAGTTGACATTATACCAATTATACTATCAACTACAGGAGTCATACCACACAATATCCACCAGTACATCAATGCAATACAGCTGCATCCAACTTATATACACAACTTCAGAAATCCGTAATTATTGATACATGTTCAATGACCCGAAAGTTCCTAAATGCAATGTAACATATACCGTACAGTTAAAAGGAAGTCACGCTTGATGAAGGTCCGTGTCACTTTCCATTTTTAACCAGACCTAAGGTCTGAGAAAGGAAAGAAGATAATACTAATAAACAGAACCTTTTTCAAAAAATATCTTATTTTAATATTCACAAAAAGTAAATTTGAGGTAAGTTATTTTTCTTAGAAAGCATTAAATTATTTTTTTAATACACTTTATTACTTTAATTATTCTTGTTTGGACATTAAAGGCCATACAAATATAGACAGAATCATAAATGTGAAACAACAGTTTAAATACAGGCCTTTATTTTTTAAACAATTGTCATTTATTTATTTTCCAACGTTTATTCCTACTAGTTGTACGTTCACATAAGTAGCTGAGATGTGTTGCTGGAAAGGTGTTTATTACATTTTCCTGACGGTATGTTTGTTTTGCTGTCATTTGTAGAACTTAAATCATACACGTTTATTAGGTTTTCATGTTACTAGTTCTGACACATTTGCCTTACCTTCAGGGTTTTCACGTCCCTGAACATTCTCAGAGAATGATTTGTTTGAGAAATGCGTCCTTGATGCAATGTTTTCTGTTACCAACGAGTTTCCAAGTTCCTCGACGAATATTCTCCTATTAACCAATTTTCTAGCTTTGGAACTTGGGTCAATTGAAGCCCGTGAAACAGTAGTATTAGGAGCAGGAACATCAAAACTATTCAGGAAAACTATTATGGTCCACCCATTTGTGTTTCGTTTGCCTGTAATATTAATTGTTGGCTGATCACGTGTGTCTACAAGCCCTTGTTATTGAGTTATAACCCAGAATCATTTTTGGCTTCTTATTAGTTCTGTCACCGATTTCATCATCGTGGTGGCTTGTGCTCATTAGTACAACATTCTTACTTCTCTTAGGAATATAAGTGGCCGCATTGGTGTCATTTGTAAAGCACAATGGAGAGCTATGAACCTTCCTCTTGGCCATATTTTGTTGAAGCTCTGGATTATTTTTCCGTGTAACTAGTAACATTGTTTAATTTCCTTTTCAGGAGCAGCTGCTCCAAACTGTGTAATGTAAATAAGGGGTCACATGTGATATCCCGAACCGCAAGTCATTGTCAGAAGTGAGACCAACAACTACCCACATTCCCTGACATTCTTCTGGCGATAATTCCCTCTCCTTTATGTATAAATTTGGACTTCCATTACGTTTGAAGATTTGCTGTCACACTGTGTCCACATTTTGATCCCATACTTTGCCGGTTTACTTGGAATTTGCTGTGTGAAGCGACAGCGACCTCTAAATTCTACTGACTACTCGTCGAAAGCAACATTTTCTCATGGTTTATAGAGTTTAAAAAGGATTTTTACCCAGTTATTCCAGATACTACTAACTGCAGCAAGTTGATCAGAACGTTGTTTTCCTCTCTAATAAATTTCTTGTCAAATCACACTACACGCGATATCTTACAGATAGTTACGTTGGACTTGGTTGCTCTTAGTATTTTCCGCGCACTATACTTGTGACCGATATGCTCCCTCCACGAATAAGATTCGTGAGTATCTCTGAAAAACAAATTCGTCAATGTTTGTCTATTGTTGACCATAAACTCGCTACCCCCAGTATTTGACATCTCGGTTACTGCATTTTAAAGAGGTGTACATGATACTTATTGAGATGAACTTTTTACTTCACTTATCCATGTGGTTGCATAGCCAGTAGCTCCTGACAAACTCTCGATGACCTCGAAGATGATAGGCGGTTATGTTGTGCGGGTGGATGTAACAGCAATTCTGTAATCCTATTTTTAGAAATAAAAGACTTTACACTGTTTTCTGCAGAATGCGGGCTCTCGTCACTGCCATCAGAACATTGTGTTCAGACGCAGTACCGACATGATCCTGAAACTCCGGAAGAGTTCATGCATGTGTTGAGGAATGTACTAATTCCTCCAATCCAATATCTGTCAATAACTGCCATGGTGTCACAATTCAAACGGAGCAGGAGTGATAGTGATTGAAATAACTGAGAAGCGCTAAACAATGTCTTAGAAAAATAAAGAAACTAGCCCATTGTAAAGCCAGAGACTTTGTTGACTGTTCTGGTTAAGTTCGAACGATAAAGATATTATTACCATAAAGTATAACAGAAAATAAAGAAAATATTGGATATTAGAGTATCCATATTTATTCGGGTTATTATGACCTGAACGTTACATACGTGTCTATTTAGTTTTATGACCCGATTACTTAGTATATTTCGAAACATTTTTAATACGCATTGCTCGCGTATTTTCAGACAAAGCTACATGCAATTTTCTTGGTATTTAACTAATGAGAAACTAAATTATAAACGTTTTGGGTCATATAGACCCGAAAATAACAGTAGAATTAACAGCCATTGACCGTTGGAGTAATGCACACATTGATCACGATAGAGATGCATTTAGTAAAAGTTTCTGCCTTGGTTCTATTTCACTAATTACATCCACTAGAATAACAGAAAATGCATTGTGCACGTGGTCCTTTGGCGATCGAATAGCAAAGATATAATACATTGTTAGGTTTTTAAAGTTTGTATTAAGTAGTAGTTTCCTTGTCAGCTTCGAGAAATAGATGCGAACGGACGTATTTTATTATGGTATGTAACAGCTTATACTTAAGTTAGCCAGTTGTAGGGAATGGAGCGTGAGATAGCTACTGATTTGGCTCAACATGTTCCAAATCTTTACCTAGATTAACAATCGATGACACGTTAGTCGAGCCAATTTACGTGTGTTTTCTTTCAATTTTTCTAAACCTATTAGGATTAACGTTGAAGTTTTTTTTCCTCCTTTCAGATATTGCTGCCAAATCAGGCAAAATACATCAACGAAATTTTAGCGCTGCATGAAGTGGACTGACACGCAAGTCTGTTCTCAGAGAAACTGATCAATATAAACATTCAACGTTAGGATGAGTTGCAAGGAAGATGTGATAGGTCACATCGCAAGGGAAATCTCGGAGAAAAAAGGCGAAAAAGTTACTATCACTGTGTGCCAGTTCTTTCATTTCATAACTAGCGCATAGTTCTCGCTTCAAGTAAACTTGCGCTTGATGTCCTTCCGTTATTGTGGGTGGTATTCAGAATCAACGATGTCGTAAGAGTATTCTCCGTATTACGTCACCAGCTAGTGAACGTCGCAACTTAGTCCTGAAGATTAATATAAAATAATTAGATTCACGTCAAAGCATAGAAAGCAAGCTCAGGATACTTGCACTGGCAGTTTACGGCAATTTTGCGTGGTCCATGGTCCATTTAGCTGAAAAGAAATGTTCCTCCACATTAAAGGAGTATTCTTGTAGGCACTAAACACCATACGGAAAAAAACAGGAAACGGTATTTGTGGAACACTAGGGAATTGGCTTTTTACACTTACAGGAACATATAAAGGCTTTCGCAGAATGTTCCCCGTTTACATGCCTTTACGGAAAGCTAGAGCGTTCCTCAAGGAGCCGTTACGAAGAGACCTTTCTGTTATTGGAACACGCGGATACCTGTCCTCATGTTTATTTCTTTACGCGATATTCTCCCCCTCCCTCTACGCCCATCCCCCCCCCCCTTATCTTTTCCTACCCTCCATCTCCTCCTTCTTCCTTCCTCCTACTTCTCTCTCTCACTAGTGTGTATGTGTGTGTGTGTGTGTGTGTACGTAGTCTGCAACGTGCCTTCACAATTTGCAGCCACAGAGACAGCGGAATGAAACTGTCTTGAATAAAGTCATGCCAAGTTAAAAATACTTCTCTGAGAACAACAGGGTCCTCGGTATGTTTACCGTTGCTTAACGTTAGAGCTCCAAGTTATGCATTACTCAACGAATCGACACTACAGTTCAGGACTGTGTGCATTTACAGAATGTGCCTATTAGATAACTGATCAAAAATCGGTTGAATTCTTCTTTAACATGGATCATTGTATAATTTTCCTGTGATTGCAAAGAAATAATTATATTTTTTTTTATTTTGGGAAGACTGGCGTTGTTCATTTTCTGGAATGTACCTAATCATAAAACCAGATACTTTCATACGAAACGTCTTCCGATGACGTTATCTCACAGTACAGAGAGCGATAAAATTAACTTTTAGTCAATTTAAGGAAAACCTATGATTGATCCTCTTCGAACACTAACGAAGAATGGCAGAATCATGTTGTGAGATGCAGTTAACTACATATTTTTAATTTTACAGAAATTATTACTGCTCTAAAAATCTTCAGACTCCGGTTTTCTCTATGTTTCTATCTATAGGAAAAAGATTTCACTGCTCACTCACTCTTTGAGGGCATATGCAACGGACTTCTAATTAAACTTTATAGGTCAGTGTACCGTTTTGTGATGCTCTATTCCCTGTCTGATAAATTATGGACAGTTACCGAATGCTTACGCGGTAATCATAGACTTCGACCGCCATAGCCACCGTCATCACGTCATACGTACCGCTACACTAGAACAGAATTACTGCATTCTCCGCCCTGTGTACGTGTTCAGCTTCCCTGCCGAGATTGAATTTCATTTGTGAGTACGTTGTTTGCTTACGGAAATGTGTTTGGAATACAGGCCTTATAACGGCGCGCATTTCGGGATAAGCTGCGCACCAGATAAGCCTTTCAGATAAGGTCAGTTTCCTACCCTAACGTCATGCGTGAGGGCGGAAGTACCATCAGACCAACAGATGCGCGGAGCATTGCGTAAAATGGTCGTACGCACGTCGGCTAATGTGTTTACTGCCGCATTTTTTGATCAACGAAACAGAGTAGCCGCAATTTTGGCTTGGAAATTCTCTCGTTACAGCAAGTGATATCTGGGAATCATCCGTTATGCGACACCATCGCGACAAATTGACTTCCCAAACACTCTTTCATAAAAGTACACACTTATTTTGCACCACTGACTAAAGACTTTAATTATAAGCAAGTGAACGAATTATGATTACAGACACTTGTGAGCGCTTTCCTTTTTGAATCAAAGGGAAGCAACTGTGACCCTACAGCTTGTAAGGACATTACACTCAAGCGTATCTTTCGCTATCAACAAAATGTTTCTCCTATCTCACTTGTTCTATGACGCGATTTAAATATTTCGAAGTGCTTCAGTAGCAGTAAAATGAAAATAAAAGGTAAAAGGAAACATGATAAATGAGAAAATGATGGTCACACCACCACAGAGTGTCTGCATGGAGGGGTTTCGTTCCACCAACGTGGAACCTAGTGGTGAATGAACTTGTCAGAGGGTTATATACGATTGCAGTGGTTTTCAAACTTTTCCGGTCCACTGCTTCGTTGACCTGCAGCTCCTTCCGCATATAACATCCGTCTTGACCTGTGGAGTAAGTAAACTTCAGTTTCGACACAAATGAATAACAATAGTCATTTTCTAATTAATTGTTGATATAACACATTTTGTCAACTTCTAATGTTGTTGCATCTTATTCTTGCAACGAGACAATAGGAAGGATAAGCTTGATTCTCGATTATCTATTCTGCAAATGTCCGTTACAAGATTGGAAACAGCGACTAGCATCTCTATCTCCTTTCCCATTCGCCAATCTGTATTTCGAGTTGATGATTTTCAGTGGTGACAGGTAGAAGATTGCAAAAGATATCAAAGCTAGTAACAGATGTTATCTAATTGCGAATACTTCTGTGTCACCGAGCTACAAAATTCAACCAATGATGAGGAAACGAGCTTCGATTTCGATGTGGAGTCTGGATGTCGTTGTGGAGTCCAAAGAAATAGCAATAAATTGTTTTTTTTTCACTGGTAAGTGTTGATGAATATTAGTGCTGAGAGGATATTCAGTCCAGTTGTATTGATCATATTCTTCTGGAAAGTACACGGTGATTATAATTAAAGTTAAACTTTCAAACCACCGTAGAAGTAACACCACTGCTCAGAATGACGTGAAATTGCAAAGGAATATTATCGGAGAAGGGGGAAAAGGTATGGAGGAAGAAAAATAAAGTTACAAAATGTAGCAATACATGGTACTGCAAGCTTCATAATTTAATAGTGGTCGACTACAAATGACAAATGAATCATACAACAATGCCTAAGGTGTACATTTGACAGTAAACAAACTGTACTACTTGGTGTGCAGGGGTGTAGAGGTGTGATACTTTTAGTTACGCAAACCCATCCACCACGGCAAGGTCATATCACATCGGATGGGGAAATCGGTTTTTAATTGTCCTGAGGCCATAAACCGCATAAAAAGCATCAATAAAAATCAAATCGGATTATTAATTTCCGTATGACTCGCGCAAATGTGTTCAGTATGCTGTCCACCGTTTTATGCAACAAGCCGAAATCGAGAAACAGCATATTCCACAACTGATCGAAGTTTTTCCGGGGTCGCGTTCAGAATGTGTTGCGCAATGCGTGCCTTCAATGCAGCTACGTTTGCAATCCGAACACTGAATACACCATCTTTGAGATAGCCCCACAACCAGAAGTCACACGGATTAAAATCAGGTGATCGGGAATGCCAGGATGTAGGGAAATGGCGGCTGATAATTCTAGCATTTCCGAAATGGCGCTTCAGCAGCTGTTTAACTAGATTTGCAGTGTGCAGAAGTGCGCCATCTTGCATAAAATCCACGTTGTTGGTCAGCTAGAATGACGCGGTTGCGCCAAAGAGACTCATAGCGCTTATCAGTGACGGTACAGCTAACAGGACCAGAAGCACCTGTCTCTTCAAAAAAATATGGCCCTATGATAAATGATGACTTAAACTCGCACCAGACAGTGACCTTTTTAGGGTGAAGTGGTACTGGTTGATTTGCGTGTGGATTTTCCGTTGCCCATATTCGACAATTCTGTGTATTGGCATATCCTGTCAGATGGAAGTGGGCTTCGTCTGTCCACAAAATCTTTCACGGCCAATCATTTCCACTTCCATGCGAGCAAGAAGTTCTAAAGAAAAAGTCTCTCTTGTTGGCAGGTCACCAGACAGCAACCCGTGCACAAGGGTAATTTTGAATGGATGGCAAAGAAGGATGTTTCGTAGGATTTTACGCACAGTGCTCATGGGACTGTCCAATGTTCGGGCAATTCTCCTTGCAATACACGTTTGCACACCATCAGTCGTCTCTATCTGCATTGCTGTGGCAAATGGTTGCACTAACACCGAATCAATTCGTCTCCTCCTCTACCAGGTTGCACACCAAAAGAACCCGTCTTTTCGAATTTCCGAATCATTTTCTCCAGCCTCACGGCAGTCATCGGACCAACGCCTTTTTTCAAACCCTTTAGCGTCTGGAACTTCCGCTGAGCGACGTGTGCACAGTCATCATAATTGTAATACAGCTTTATAAGCAGAGCTCGATCCTGCATTGAGACAGTCATGGCGAATGTCGTAGACGCGAAAGGAGGAAAAGCCGTGTACGCTACGTGTTTATACCAACTTCAATGGGTCGTACGCATGAAAAGTGTTTTCATTTACGTATTCTGACACATAAAGCGCCATCTATTGATCAATTTTCACCCTATTTTTTTTCTTCTGCCATACGTTTTTCCCCTTCTCCGATAATATTCCGTTGCAATTTGACGTTATTGTGACCAGTGGTGGTATTTCTACAACGTTTTGAAAGTTTGATTATAATCACTATGCCGGCCGAAGTGGCCGTGCGGTTAAAGGCGCTGCAGTCTGGAACCGCAGGACCGCTACGGTCGCAGGTTCGAATCCTGCCTCGGGCATGGATGTTTGTGATGTCCTTAGGTTAGTTAGGTTTAACTAGTTCTAAGCTCTAGGGGACTAATGACCTCAGCAGTTGAGTCCCATAGTGCTCAGAGCCATTTGAACCATTTTTTATAATCACTATTTACTTCAGAATATAAGTTCAGATAAATCAACCACAAACACAAGCAATTTTTCACTGAACTGAAGTCATTGTCCTCTAAAACGTTGCAAAGGTCAAGGAAAATGTAATATAAACCTTCATCATACAACTTTTTCCTCCACAATTTTGTCTGACAGTTATACACTCCTGGAAATTGAAATAAGCACACCTTGAATTCATTGTCCCAGGAAGGGGAAACTTTATTGACACATTCCTGGGGTCAGATACATCACATGATCACACTGACAGAACCACAGGCACATAGACACAGGCAACAGAGCATGCACAATGTCGGCACTAGTACAGTGTATATCCACGTTTCGTAGCAATGCAGGCTGCTATTCTCCCTTGGAGACGATCGTAGAGATGCTGGATGTAGTCCTGTGGAACGGCTTGCCATGCCATTTCCACCTGGCGCCTCAGTTGGACCAGCGTTCGTGCTGGACGTGCAGACCGCGTGAGACGACGCTTCATCCAGTCCCAAACATGCTCAATGGGGGACAGATCCGGAGATCTTGCTGGCCAGGGTAGTTGACTTACACCTTCTAGAGCACGTTGGGTGGCACGGGATACATGCGGACGTGCATTATCCTGTTGGAACAGAAAGTTCCCTTGCCGGTCTAGGAATGGTAGAACGATGGGTTCGATGACGGTTTGGATGTACCGTGCACTATTCAGTGTCCCCTCGACGATCACCAGTGGTGTACGGCCAGTGTAGGAGATCGCTCCCCACACCATGATGCCGGGTGTTGGCCCTGTGTGCCTCGGTCGTATGCAGTCCTGATTGTGGCGCTCACCTGCACGGCGCCAAACACGCACACGACCATCATTGGCACCAAGGCAGAAGCGACTTTCATCGCTGAAGACGACACGTCTCCATTCGTCCCTCCATTCACGCCTGTCGCGACACCACTGGAAGCGGGCTGCACGATGTTGGGGCGTGAGCGGAAGACGGCCTAACGGTGTGCGGGACCGTAGCCCAGCTTCATGGAGACGGTTGCGAATGGTCCTCGCCGATACCCCAGGAGCAACAGTGTCCCTAATTTGCTGGGAAAGGGCGGTGCGGTCCCCTACGGCACTGCGTAGGATCCTACGGTCTTGGCGTGCATCCGTGCGACGCTGCGGTCCGGTCCCAGGTCGACGGGCACGTGCACCTTCCGCCGACCACTGGCGACAACATCGATATACTGTGGAGACCTCACGCCCCACGTGTTGAGCAATTCGGCGGTACGTCCACCCGGCCTCCCACATGCCCACTATACGCCCTCGCTCAAAGTCCGTCAACTGCACATACGGTTCACGTCCACGCTGTCGCGGCATGCTACCAGTGTTAAAGACTGCGATGGAGCTCCGTATGCCACGGCAAACTGGCTGACACTGACGGCGGCGGTGCACAAATGCTGCGCAGCTAGCGCCATTCGACGGCCAACACCGCGGTTCCTGGTGTGTCCGCTGTGCCGTGCGTGTGATCATTGCTTGTACAGCCCTCTCGCAGTGTCCGGAGCAAGTATGGTGGGTCTGACACACCGGTGTCAATGTGTTCTTTTTTCCATTTCCAGGAGTGTATAACGTTAGTGTCAGTACCTTGAAGTGATATGTTCAATGAACTGAGTTTTTAAAAGCTGTCGCAAAGATACGTCAACTTACAAATTCGCTGTTAACAGAATTCTCAGGGTCAAATGATTCTTTTGACTAGACAAGAGTAAAGTTAATTCCCGAGTTCATAAGCCCTTTCCAAGACATTACCATGAGAGAGCCAGCGAGAGTTACTTTAATAAATTAGGGAAATAAAAGTGATATCAGCCCCCACGTCAAGGCAAGTTTGTTGAAAATGTGAGGTCCTATCCGCTCGTATTTTATAGGGTGCCTAAAGGATGCTGCATTCTCGGATAGCTAGACAACAAAGAAGATAGATAATACTTAACTTTGAATTTACAATGGTGTCGCAAGCGATGTGCGGCATGCAAACTATCAGTCATTTGCTGTATACAAGGTCCATGTAAGCACCTGATATCGATCACACGTCACTGCTATCGAAGTGCTCTGCTGGTGCCGGTCAAGTACTGTTCTAATACTTTCCCGAGGCTGGCAGGAGTGGCGCTTATATTCTCTTTGGCTAGAGGGCGCTGCTGCAGTGTTGCGGTCCGTATCAGCGGGCTATCGGCTGATGTTTTCTCACAGCCTTCTTTGCTCTTGCGTTCTTCATCTTCGTGCCGTCGCTTATCGTTATGCCGGAACAGAAAACATCTCGACTTAAGTGGCCGACTTCTACGTTTGCTACTTCCATCGCTGATTGAAGAACCTCACGAAGGACACGGCTCATGTTTTTTAATTCCAACGCTTACCCGAGAATAAAAAAGTGTGGCTTATTATAGGAGTTGGACAAAATATGGAAACACCATAAATGTAGATGCTAGCCAAGCTTGCAGATTGCGCTTCTGTATACGGTCCAGTCACATTAACGTGACCGCCGCTTATGTTCGTCAACGTGCAATAACCACTCACAGTTGGCAGGTGGCAGCAGTGGAATTGGAGGGCGTATAACGCATGCCAGAGGGACACGGAAAACAGTGCAGTCGGTGTCGTAATGCGGAAACGGAGCACTTATCTGACCTCCAAAAGGGCATGACCATTGGCTTTCAGGCCAAGGGGGAGAGTATTGTAAATTGTTCGCGTACCGCCGTTGTTATAGTATACGCAGCATGCAAAATAGCGCTATCGAATACCGACAACTAGGCAACTGTGGTGCGCCACAGACCGTAGATGACAGGCCTGAACGACGGCTGTGAAGATGTGCACGGTCGATTAGACGTCCAACTGTTGAGAAACTGACCTCCCAGGTGAACCAAGGGGCTACCAATACTCTCTCCTCAATGATCGGACAGCGAGTGTTGCTGCGTATGGGCCTCCGCAGCAAGCGTCTGGTTAAAGTTCTCATGCTAAAGCTAACTTTTCCTAGCTGCAGAAATTTATCGCAGTGTGCTGCGGAATACACTTGGGTGTTTCGCTGTCCGACGCCGGCCGCAGGACGCTGTGTGAAACTTCTCCCTAGGCGCGGCAAGGTGCCCGTCAGAACGTAGAAAATCAAAATGGTGTTTTTTATAATTTGAGCACTGTACGTGATAAACTGATACGAGAGGTACCCTCAGACAACATTTTTAATTCAATGAAAATTCTGTGCTGCTGGAACAGAGGAACGATTAAGCTGTCAAGAAAAGTTGGTTTTTAGCACTACTCAATATTTATCGCGCCGTACCTCTTAAACTATGAATAGTACAAACAACTCAATTTTATAGTTTGCTACAGTAGTAAATGTTGATAACGTATGCAAACTTTCTGGCCAGTCAGTAACAGTGAAATAATAAATTAATAGCCGGCCGTGGTGGCCGAGCGGTTCTACGCTCTACAGTCTGGAACCGCGCGACCGCTACGGTCGCAGGTTCGAATCCTGCCTCGGGCATGGATGTGTGTGATGTCCTTACGTTAGTTAGGTTTATGTAGTTCTAAGTCTAGTGGACTGATGACCTTAGAAGTGAAGTCCTGTAGTGTTCAGAGCCATTTGAAGCCAATAAACTAATACATCACTATGACGCAGACGTATCAGAAATGAATGAACTGCCCTACGATAACATGATACCCATGGTAGGTGTCGGCGGTTATTCCAAAGCTGATCGATTCACTGTGAGGAACGGATTTACTGATTACTTCAAAAATGGTTCAAACGGCTCTGAGCGCTATGAGACTTACCATCCGAGATTCAAAAATGGCTCTGAGCACTATGGGACTTAACTTCTGAGGTCATCAGTCCCCTAGAACTGAGGTCTACTTAAACCTAACTAACCTAAGGACATCACACACATCCATGCCCCAGGCAGGATTCGAACCTGCGTAGCGCCTAGAACCGCTCGGCCACACCGGACGGCACTGATTACTTCAAAGAGCCGAATTTTAATCGCCGTTCACAGCACTGATCGTAGCAACAGAACAACAACAAGGACATCAAAATCATTAGAACTGTGGTTAACGGCTAAGTACAATTATGTTTACAAATGTGTTAAATTCGTTATAATTAAAGGTGTTGTGGATTGGCAGGAGAGCCAACACCGTGTTACTAGAGGAAGCCGAAAGGCACGCGTTTTAGCTCACGCAGGCTGGCGTGAGATCTGGAACAGGACAAGGAAATTAGAATTTAGAAAAAAACGGACGTAGCTGGTGGAATACTTAACTTTGATCCATTAATGGTGAACGTCGCTCTTGACGGTACATGGTTCAGTATCAATAGCAACTGGTAATGGCGCCTTGCTAGGTCGTAGCAAATGACGTAGCTGAAGGCTATGCTAACTATCGTCTCAGCAAATGAGAGCGTATTTTGTCAGTGAATCATCGCTAGCAAAGTCGGTTGTACAACTGGGGCGAGTGCTAGGAAGTCTCTCTAGACCTGCCGTGTGGCGGCGCTCGGTCTGCAGTCACTGATAGTGGCGACACGCGGGTCCGACGTATAGTAACGGACCGCGGCCGATTTAAAGGCTACCACCTAGCAAGTGTGATGTCTGGCGGTGACACCACAAAAGGTATTTCATTTTACATATTTCATTCACTTTTCTTGCGATTTCTGCCCCAATTAACTCTTTTGTAATTAGTTTTTCAATTCGGCTTTAGCCATGTTCCACAAAATATGCTGTTCGAATACAAACTCGATAAGCTGCACGTCTTCTGAGGTAGAGAAGCGGTCAGTGGACATTTATGGTGAAAGTTTCGATAATTATATCGGAAGAATTACTTACTCTCTTGCTGGCTGCGCGCGTGAGACAAATATATACATCAACTATCATCTAGCAGTCGCTGTTTCTCAGTCCGATTTCCTCCATTTCTTCGACCAAACATATCACTGCGACGTGCAGGTAGACTCCTACAGAAGCAAGTAAGCGTTTCCCAGAGAGAGATCCCACAGCGGCACAGCGTTGCTCGCGCCCTAGGTAAACGGTCTGGTATGTTAGCACTGTGCTAGTGGAGAGCGCGGTCTCGCAAGCGTCTTCAGCAGCACGTTGCGGGAAACTCCCGTAGCTAGGAAAACGCAGCTCAACGGCGACGAAAGCTGGAATTTGCACACTAGTACTGCAAGTAGACGTCCACTGGATGGCGACAGGTGTTCTTATCAGATGAATCACGTTTTAGACTCCTGGAAATGGAAAAAAGAACACATTGACACCGGTGTGTCAGACCCACCATACTTGCTCCGGACACTGCGAGAGGGCTGTACAAGCAATGATCACACGCACGGCACAGCGGACACACCAGGAACCGCGGTGTCGGCCGTCGAATGGCGCTAGCTGCGCAGCATTTGTGCACCGCCGCCGTCAGTGTCAGCCAGTTTGCCGTGGCATACGGAGCTCCATCGCAGTCTTTAACACTGGTAGCATGCCGCGACAGCGTGGACGTGAACCGTATGTGCAGCTGACGGACTTTGAGCGAGGGCGTATAGTGGGCATGCGGGAGGCCGGGTGGACGTACCGCCGAATTGCTCAACACGTGGGGCGTGAGGTCTCCACAGTACATCGATGTTGTCGCCAGTGGTCGGCGGAAGGTGCACGTGCCCGTCGACCTGGGACCGGACCGCAGCGACGCACAGATGCACGCCAAGACCGTAGGATCCTACGCAGTGCCGTAGGGTACCGCACCGCCACTTCCCAGCAAATTAGGGACACTGTTGCTCCTGGGGTATCGGCGAGGACCATTCGCAACCGTCTCCATGAAGCTGGGCTACGGTCCCGCACACCGTTAGGCCGTCTTCCGCTCACGCCCCAACATCGTGCAGCCCGCCTCCAGTGGTGTCGCGACAGGCGTGAATGGAGGGACGAATGGAGACGTGTCGTCTTCAGCGATGAGAGTCGCTTCTGCCTTGGTGCCAATTATGGTCGTATGCGTGTTTGGCGCCGTGCAGGTGAGCGCCACAATCAGGACTGCATACGACCGAGGCACACAGGGCCAACACCCGGCATCATGGTGTGGGGAGCGATCTCCTACACTGGCCGTACACCACTGGTGATCGTCGAGGGGACACTGAATAGTGCACGGTACATCCAAACCGTCATCGAACCCATCGTTCTACCATTCCTAGACCGGCACGGGAACTTGCTGTTCCAACAGGGCAATGCACGTCCGCATGTATCCCGTGCCACCCAACGTGCTCTAGAAGGTGTAAGTCAACTACCCTGGCCAGCAAGATCTCCGGATCTGTCCCCCATTGAGCATGTTTGGGACTGGATGAAGCGTCGTCTCACGCGGTCTGGACGTCCAGCACGAACGCTGGTCCAACTGAGGCGCCAGGTGGAAATGGCATGGCAAGCCGTTCCGCAGGACTACATCCAGCATCCCTATGATCGTCTCCATGGGAGAATAGCAGCCTGCATTGCTGCGAAAGGTGGATATACACTGTACTAGTGCCGACATTGTGCATGCTCTGTTGCCTGTGTTTATGTGCCTGTGGTTCTGTCAGTGTGATCATGTGATGTATCTGACCCCAGGAATGTGTCAATAAAGTTTCCCCGTCCTGGGACAATGAATTCACGGTGTTCTTATTTCAATTTCCTGGAGTGTATTTCCCATCGTACAGATGGCCGTTGACGTGTGGGGCCCGGCAACAATCCTCGGAAGGGACCAGGCGAGAGGAGAAGCAGTGTGGTTCTCGTGACATTCCCTGTGTGATCTTGTCATTCTGGAAGGCTCAATAGGTCAACAGAAGTATGCCTCTATCCTATGGGATCATGTCCACCACTGCATGCTGTCTTGTTTTCTCGTCGCCACGATGGCATATACCGTCAGGACAATGCAATGTGTCTTACAGCTCGTAGTGTACGTGTAGGGCTCTAAGAGCACCAGGATGAGTTTACTGTACTTAAACCCAATCGAGAATCTGTGGGTCCACCTCGGTACGAGCCGAGCGGTCTAAGGCGCTGCAGTCATAGACTGTGCGGCTGGTCCTGGCGGAAGTTCGAGTCCTCCCTCGGGCATGGGTGTGTGTGTTTGTCCTTAGGATAATTTAGGTTAAGTAGTGTGTAAGCTTAGGGACTGATGACCTTAGAAGTTAAGTCCCATAAGATTTCACACACATTTGAACATTTGAACCTCGATAGGGCTGTACATACCCCATTGACCCTCAGCCGAGAAACCTAGCGCACATGGCCACGGTTCTGTAGTCAGCATAGGTCCGTATCCGTGTCGGTAAATTCCAGAACCTCACTGACTCTTGTCCTGCACGTCCGTGCTGCAAAAGATGGTTATTCAGGCTTTTGATAGGTGTCGTCATTAATGTGACTGGACCATGTATTTGAGCACGAAGGATATCTGTGTAATGTTCTCGATGCGTTGGTAGTGCTCATTTTAGCTGTCAGTCCATTACGTTGGAGCAAAGAGAATTCTCTAACACTGGCGAACAGCTTCGAGCTCGTACTGTTTGCTTCCGCAACCAACGTCGCCGAAATATTCGGTGATTCAAGAGGCACTGTAGCGAAGATTTACACCACATGCACGGAAAGCGGAAAAACACAATGCGGGTGAAAGAGTGTGTTGGGTGATCGTGACAGACGCTCATTAAAGAGGATTGAGACGAAAAATTAAGAGGATGACATGTTCAAAAGTCACTGAAGAACTGAATGTCGCACTAGGGAACACTGTCATTAACAAAATAACACAGATGGAGCTCCATAAGCAGGGAATTGCAGGGCGACATGAAATTCCATATCACTCATCAGTGACGCAGATGCCTGTAACACAAAAAAATGGTGCCATATTGTGGTATTCCATGGGTCTCATGGTTACCCTGAAACGTTGCCTTACTGCCAGGGTTTATGTTATGTTTTTGGCTGATCAAGTCCATCCCTGGTACGTTTGTTTCGCAAATTGGGATGGTATGATCCAAGACGGCAGCGCCCCAGTTAACACAGGTCGCATCGTCCAGCACTGGTTTTTTGGGCACGAATATGAATTGTCGCGTCTGGTTGGGCTACCAAAATCACTAGATCATAAAATTATTTAGCCTTTATAGTCGACTTTGTAGAGAAGGGTGCGTGATCGCGGTCCACCTCCATCATTGTTACTTGCGATTACCACTCTTTTGTAGGAAGAATTATATACAGGTTGAATTTAGAATTATATTAATACCTTCAGCTGCTGACGGGCGTTGACATACATCAATGGGGGCAGATGAAAATGTGTGCCCCGACCGGGACTCGAACCCGGAATCTTCTGCTTACGTGGCAGACGCTCTATTCATCTGAGCCACCGACGACAGCCCGACTCCAGCCACTATCTTGCGCACGCCTCCCTCGAGACCCACATTCCCACCTTGTATGTCCACACACTACAGTCGTAGTGCCCCACCCCAACACACTCATTACTCGTGGAAGACATTCTTTCCAAGTACCGTGAGAGTTCGGGGAATATGTGTGCATCCGCACAGGAGGAGGAGGTCATGGCCGGTATTGTCAGAACTATGTACTTATACGGATATGGTGCCTGTTCTTTCGGACATGTCCGAAAGAACAGACACCATATCCATATAACTATATACAGGGTGTCCCAATTAGCTTGACCACCCTAGATAACTGTTTGTCCAGATGCAAATTACAAAATGTTTCAAGCAAATGTTCTTTAGCCGTTAGGGGGACATCAGTGAGCATGACTGCCTTCGTTGTAGCTTTGTTCCTTATAAAGATATGAACAGCGGTATGACTTTTATAAATGGCACCCTGTATTGCTTACTCAGTAATTCATTTCCTTTCCTAAAGACCTATTCAAAAATGTATCACAGTGTACCATTAACTGAAAAACAACGTTATTAATTACTTGACACAACATTGACGTTGACGCTCCGAGCGCTTAGTGCAGGTACTCGGGGTAATGGAACACATCTACGTGCTGACGTTGACAGAGGACAAATGTAAACTCAGTCAACTATCGTCAGTTGAAGAGTTGTGTGAGTAGAATGTACACCTACGAAGAGAACGTAGAAATGCTACTCGTCTATGGGGAATGTAAGTTAGCAGAACAGTAATTGCAATACTGTTTTCTTATGTACGGGTACATTTACTACAGTAGTTTAGTCCTTTTAAATACTGTTGTGTAGAGTAGGCATACAATAAAGCCTGTCCTACAAACTGCATCCACATGACGTTTCCTTTATTGTTGTTGTTGGAGGTAGGCCAAACGCTACGCAGGCAGCGGAACTGTACAGAGAGCGATGTGCCGACGGATGTTTTCTCGTCTTGTAGCAACGCTTCAGGAAACAGGAAGTTTCAGCCCACGACAACGCAGTCGTCGTAGCACTCGCACAGACGAAGCTGCCGAAGCTACTGTTCTATCTTCCGTTGCTATGAATCCACATGTGAGCACACGACAGCGTGAACACGAGATTGGCATTCCTAAAACCAGTGTACATCATATTCTTACACGTCGCCGGTTACATCCGTACCATGTATTGCATGCGAATGATTTCCAGAATCGTGTACAGTCCTGTCAGTGGGCTCAACAGCAAATGCTCTCCAATCCGAACTTCTTCTCCAATGTTCTGTTTACTGATGAATGTTCCTTCTCAAACCAAAGACAGGTAAATACAAGGAACATGCGTTATTTGTCCAGCGACAACCCACGATGGCTTAGACAGGTGCAACATCAGCGTCAATGGAGAGTTAACGTCTGATGTGGGATGTTTGGTACTACAATTATTGGCCCTTCTTTCATCAATGGTAGTCTAAACAGCAGAGCATATGCCAACTTCCTCAGATGAATTGTTCCTCCTCTTCTGGATGAAGTGCCGTTAAGAACCAGAATGCTCATGTGGCATCAACGCGATGGATGTCCAGCACATAACACCTTGCGTGCACGTCGTGTTCTGAACCGAAGGTATCCTGCCAGATGGGTTGGTCGAGGAGGAACAGTTACTTGCCTTGCTAGGTCTCCTAATTTAAATCCTCTGGACTTTTTTCTTTGGGGATGCATTAAAGACGTTGGCTGTCGCCATATTGCAACAACTCAAGAGGGCATGCAGGAACGTATCGTGCTTCCTTGCAATTCTCTTCAACAGGCAACAATGCAAGCAGTAAATAATTCTTTCATTCAACGAGTGCACCAGCGTATCGTTGTCCAGGGTCACCACTTTGAACATCCTTGAAAGTTCTAATACTGGGCAATGGTACAGGAGAGTCAAAGTCAATTATGTGTTTTTTTTTTACTTGGTTTTCATTTGTTTTCTGACAACTCCAGCAAGTGGACGAGTTTGTGATCCCGGGCTCAAAGTCAATGTTGTGTTACGTAATTAATAACGTTGTATTTCAGTGAATGGTACACTGTGATATATTGTTGAATATGTCTTTAGGAGAGATAATGAATTACCGAATAAAAAATACATGGAGCCATTTAAAGAAAGTCATACCGCTGTTCATATCCTTGTAAAAAACAAAGCTACAACGATGGCTATCATGCTAATTGATGTCACCCTGACGGCTAAAGAACATTTGCTTGAAACATTTTGTAATTTGCATCTGAATAAACAGTTATTTAGGGTGGTCAAGATAATTGAGACACCCTGTATATTCCTTTGAAAACCGTACAGGACCTGTGTTTATTCGTCATGGGATGACTGGAAGCTATTTAGAATGCCAAAGATTTTTCCTAAACGGTTTTAAGGGTGGTAATATGTTTTTTAGTATTTTCAGGTTTTTGTGCACCCCCTCTAGCACAAGCAGCCTCTTTACTGATCAGAGCTTGGAACCCGGCGTAACAGACATCAGTACTAAGGCGTCGATCTGTGCACAAGCCTGCATAATTTCCCCAATTCACGTTGTTTTCTTCCACCTGGAATGTAGTGTTCAAAGAGGCCTACTGGTTTTGTTCTAACAGTTCTTTGCCAGGAGAAACGATCTTTGTGAGTTTTATCTTTTTTTCACGTATAGACGACTGTCAGTAGCTTCATATAACTGAACAGCGAAATCATAGTTACCTTTGATCTTTTTCATCAACTGGTCACTAATGTCGTCAGCCATTTGGACTCTCCGACCACCAATAGCGATCTCTTCCAAAGGTGCACTTCCCAGTTGCTTGGCAAGTGACTCACCTACCACAACAGATGAGTGGGTTGAGGTTCCAGAATGGTAATCTTACGCGTCATTTTAAAAGCCCAGTTGACATTTATTTCACATCAAAATTCACATTCGCCCAATTTCCAGGGCTAGCCTTTATTTTACCTGTCGCCATTGGACTTCATTTCGTGGGTTCACCACAAGGGTATAAACTCCTCATCGACGGGCAGTAGCGTATAGGACAGTGCAGATCCTCTCCAGCTGCGTGTCTACAGCTAACAGGACCGAGCTGTTGATACTGAACGCACAAGACTAGCCCTGTTGCGTCCCTGTCCATTGTGCCCCGAGGTCGCCGCATAGAACAGCTAGACGCAATTCATCACCTATAGAGTGAGTGTCGAAAACAATGGGCTATGCTTCGGGACAGGAAACACGCCTGAAAACAAAAGACTTCACATCACACCAACATTAGCCTGAAGGTACTTAGTTTGCAAGATTCGAGACAGTCATTTATCAATAATGACTCGTTTTACGTGTATATTTCAGGTAAATACGAACATACCTTGCGCAACACGTAGCCTCCTCACACAATGATATGGCAGAAAAATTCTGCAATGGACGTTCAGCATGCAGTATTGTTGAGATACACATTTCAGCGCGATTTCCGAAGTGCATCTTAACGCGCACTTTCCAAGTCAGAGGATAGTTACAGGCTGACTACCTGATTTTCTTCCACGTCTATCTGTCTTACAGCCGTTGGACTTCTTTATGCGGGATTATGTCCAAACAGCGGTTTACGGAACACTTGTTGGTTACGACGCTTTTCATTTTGCCAAATTGTGGAAATGTGTGAAACATTAATATGCGACGTGTATTCATTTCCTTAAAATTGTTGTGATTCTTGTGAGAGCCAGTCAGAACATCATGACAAAACCGTAGCGCCTGTTTTTCTGTTTTTGTTTTCACTCCGAAATCTGGCAACTATGCACGCTAGTCATCCGGTGTAAGCCTCTTCATTTCTGCATAACTGCTGCAACCTACACAGATCTGAACCTGTCTCCTGTACTCATGTGTTGATTTCCCTCTAAAATTTTTTAACCGATACACTTTCCTACAACACCAAATTAACAATTCCTCAGTGCCCAACCGCTCCATTCTTTTAGTCAGGTTTCGCCACAGTTTTTTTTTTTTTTTGCCTCAATTCAATTTAGTACTTACTTATTAGCTACTAGTGTACCTTATAATCGTCAGCATTCTTCCGTAGCGCCACATTTCCATAGCTTCCATTTTTTCTTTTCCGTCTTGTTATCGTCCGTATGTCTCTCATACACAAGACTACAGTCCAGACAGATACCCGGGGAAAATTTCCTAACAGCTAAATTTTGGATTCTATGTTACCAGTTTTCTGTTTTCAGATATTCTTTTCTTGCTATTGGTAGTCAGCATTTTATGTCCGCTCCACTTCAGCCATCGTAAGTTCTTTAGCTGCTCAACTAGCAAAACACATGTATTACTTTTAGTGTCTTATTTCCTAATCTAATTCCCTCAGGATTGCCTGACCTAATTCGACTATATTCAGTTACCCTTGTTTTACCATTACTGATGTTCATCTTGTATTCTCCTTTCAGGATACACTACATTCCGTTTACTTGCACTTGCAAGTGCTCTGCTTTCTGTGATAGAAACACAATGTCATCGGAAAACCTCCAGGTTTTTACTTCTTCTCCTCGAATTTTTATTCCCTTCCCAAATTGTTCCTTGGTCTTCGGTACCGCTCGCTCAATTTGCAGATAGAATAACATTGTGTATAGGCTGCAACCTATCTCACTCCTTTCCCAACACCCTGCACACTCCTACCTTCATAATTTCAAAGAGAGTGCTCCATTTAACGTTGTCGAATGCTTCCTATATACCTAAAAAGCTACATACTTAGATTTTAGTTTCTTTAACGTATCTTCTAAGGTAAGTCGCAGGATTAGTATTGCCTCGCGAGCTATTACATTCTTTCTGGACCAAAACTGATCCTCCCCAGGGTTGGCCTCTACGAGTTATTCCATTCTTCTGTAAATAATTCATGTCAGTAGTTTTCAATTCACAACGTATTAAACTGGCTTCGGTAATACTGGCACCTCTCTGAACCTGCATTTCTCTGGACAGCAATTATTAGGTTGGTTGGTTGATCTGGGGGCGGGGACTAAACTGCGACGTCATCGGTCATCATAGTATAAGGGAATGGCGGAGAAGGAAGTCGGTTACGCCCTTTCAAAGGAGCCATCCCGGCATTTGCCTGAAGCGATTTAGGGAAATCACGGGAAACCAGAATCAAGATGGCCGGAAGCGGTTTTGAACTGTCGCGCTCCCGAATGCGAGTCCAGTTTGCTGACCACTGCGCCACCTCGCTCGGTGAGTGCAAATATTACATTCCTCTTGACGTCAGACGATATTTCAATTGTCACACGTATATCTTGCATGTCAGGTGACGTAGTTTCGCTAAGGCCAGCTCTCCCAAGGATCTGAATAATTCTGACTGAATGTCATTCCTACCGGTATGCAAGATAAGTAAGACACGCGACTGGATTAGGAAATGACACTAAAAGTAATCTGAATTCTGTGTTTGGGGATCAAAATATTTGACGATGGCTGAAGTAGAGATGGTGTATTATGCAGACTGGTAATAGCAAGAAAGCGTTTCTTAAAAAGAAGACTTCTGTTTTCAACATCGAATACAAATGTTAATGTCACGTAGTCTAGAGTGATTCCACTTCTTCGGAAGTGAAATGAGAACCGTAAGCAGTTCACACAGTAAGAAAATAGTAAATTTCGAAATGTCACAGTGGAGGAGGATGCTGAAGGTTAGGTGGGTAGATCGTGTAACTTATTAAGAGACAATGAAACGAACTGAGGAAAATGAAACTTGTGACACAACTTGAGTAATAGAAATAATCACCAGTTCGGTGAAATTAAAACGCATTCGCAGAACAAACTAGCGTGAAGAGCTCCATTAAACCAGTCTACGAACTGAAAATAACGTGTCGGGTGCGCATTGCGGCGCCGTACTGAAACCGATATTCAGACTGAAAATGGTCATTTAGACATTTCGCTTTGCAACGTAGGACAGTGGTTAAGAGAGGGAATCTTATTTGAGAGCACCACTACTGAAATGTTCTCTTCAGCTATCAAGATGTAACTTTTCTATTCATTAGATATAACAATTAATACGAAAGCCAGGATGATTCCGAGATTTAGGTTTGGCGCTAATTATGTAAAACAATTTATACAAATCCCAGTGTTCAAATGGTTCAAATGGCTCTGAGCACTATGGGACTTAACAGCTATGGTCATCAGTCCCCTAGAACTTAGAACTACTTAAACCTAACTAACCTAAGGACAGCACACAACACCCAGTCATCACGAGGCAGAGAAAATCCCTGACCCCGCCGGGAATCGAACCCGGGAACCCGGCAAAGCCCAGTGTGATTGCTTTGGGAAGTATAGAGCCGGCCTTATTTTGTGTGATTGCCCTACCAGAGCGTGTTTTCCGTCTCGAATGACATTGT
Source organism: Schistocerca americana (assembly GCF_021461395.2). Classification (NCBI taxonomy): domain Eukaryota; kingdom Metazoa; phylum Arthropoda; class Insecta; order Orthoptera; family Acrididae; genus Schistocerca; species Schistocerca americana. The sequence continues at coordinate 252,078,757 of NC_060130.1, forward strand.
CGTTGTCAGAACTTTGAACTGTAATTTTTCTTTTCTCTTTGAATACTCCATGTAATATATGAAACATTCGTAGTGAATTAAAATTTTCCCGACCTGTTTTGATGTAGATTTTAGTTTTTAGAGAACGTATTTTAGTTTTTAGAGAAGGTATTTGATCATTAAGTATGGCCCACTGTTTTCTGTACTTCCTATACTATCAAAGTAATGGAACGGTCTGAAAGAAAATGATTTGTAGAGACAGAGGAAAATTTATCGCCGTGGTACAATATTGCACTGACGTGAATGGAATTTTATTTTGTAACGTTGGATTATTTGTACAACAAATCAGTCAAGTGTTACCTTGACCTGGACTGCAGTTTTCCTTACACGACTTTCTAAAGTAATCATATTGCCTATCTGCCGTTCAAATGGTCAAACTGGAGTAGTTATAGTAAGGTTCTCTGTCTTTTTTTTTCTTTTAGCGTCTTACTACAACTGAAAATATATTGAAAGGTTGTGGAGATGTACGTAAGCCTCCTCTCTCTCTTTAATCACCCGCATCTCGTGGTCGTGCGGTAGCGTTCTCGCTTCCCACGCGCGGGTTCCCGGGTTCGATTCCCGGCGGGGTCAGGGATTTTTTCTGCCTCGTGATGGCTGGGTGTTGTGTGATGTCCTTAGGTTAGTTAGGTTTAAGTAGTTCTAAGTTCTAGGGGACTGATGACCATGGATGCTAAGTCCCATAGTGCTCAGAGGCGTTTGAACCATTTTGAACTTTAAACAGTTGGCGAACTGATGAGCATATTCAAACGTTGCTGCGTATCTTTTCTTTTATTTATTGGCTCGGTACCTACCCATACAGCCATATCAGTAGTGGAATATCAATTATGATGACACAGAAGTAGTGACAATACAAATCCAGCCGCAAGCGTACAAAAACATCCCGGACCCAGTCTGGAATCGAACCTGGCCTCTTGCAATTAACAGTCTGCCGCGCTGACAACGTAGCTTCGGAAATGGGCACGCAATCTGCTTGACGGTGATGCACGGAAATGTTAAGAAACAGGAAATTCAAGTGAAGACATCGTTGACGTTAACTCACAGGCATAACAGGGGAAGGTCTAAAGTACTTTTTACAAAAAGAATTTACAGTGAGAAATTTTATGAAAAGAGGGTTTCGCATTAGCTAAGTGCTGACGAGAAGTAAATGCAAGAATCAATCGCTCATCATTGTTTGTATCGTCCTTCAATCAATGAAACTGAATGTGTGTACAGATTTGTTAACATGGATCCACCACCTTTAAAGCCGGCAACGAAACCGCATTCAAAGTAATACTTGCTAGGAAGTGAACCAGCAAAACAGCAAAGTCGATTTCATGGGCCGATAACGTTATGGCAGTTCTTTTTTGGATGGAAAAAGAGCTATACTTCTGATTGTCACGAGAAGGTAGAACAATGACGGGAGCATACGAAACAAATCTCACGGACCAACTGGATAAATAAATACGTGAGAAGAGGATAAAGCACCAGGTTACCAATGAGCATCAGTAGCTAGAAATCTAAGAGATAGAAAATACGAATTCTCCATATTCTGCATCCTCGGACTGCCGCATGTACATCGAAGAAATTTTTGGATGGAAAATGTTTTGAGTCCAATAAAGAGCAAATGGTGGTTGTCACTGGAGCAGAACGACTTTTGAAGGATGGACTATACTGGAGAGGAAAACGCTGCATGAAGTGCCTCCAGCCTAAAAGATGATTACGTCGAAATACAGGGTGCTTCAAAGTCTCTGCATAAAACGCCTCGTGGTGATGCCTCACGTCATGGAGAATAACTTTTGTTACAGACAAAATGTTCGCTTATGCTTCATGACGACGATAGCAGTCCTTCAGTATTCCCCGGCCCTGGGAAGATAAGATAACTAGCAGGCTCTACGAACCAGGGGCGCTGCATACTACGCATACCGGTAAACTGATAGTGTGATTTTCAGCAAGAGAACGTGACAAATGCGTGTCACTAATTGGATAAAGATATTTTAGAAGTGAATTAGGAACTTCTAATTTCATATGGAGCAGATGACTTGATTATGGGCAGCCCAGAAGCCATATGCACGCCGCAAAGTGCTTAGACCCTGTCGCCTCTCAGAGGCAAAACCAACAGAAAACAACTCATAGAGTCGTTGGGAAGCGTCAGTAAAAGCGTCCAACAAGATTAGTTCTGCATAACATTATCACCCCTAGATATTCGATGCAAAGACTTTGAAATACCCTGTATAAGAGCGTTTTCGTTCCGAAGGCAACCCATCACAACCGTGTCGCGAATATGGGACATCTTGTATACTCATTTGATGTACCGGGTCATCAAAAAGTCAGTATAAATTTGAAAACTGAATAAATCACGGAATAATGTAGATAGAGAGGTACAAATTGACACACGTGCTTGGAATGACATGGGGTTTTATTAGAACCAAAAAATGCAAAAGTTCAAAAAATGCCCGACAGATGGCGCTTCATCTGATCAGAATAGCAATAATTAGCACAACAAAGTAAGACAAAGGAAAGATGATGTTCTTTACAGGAAATGCTCAATATGTCCACCATCATTCCTCAACAATAGCTGTAGTCGAGGAATAATGTTGTGAACAGCACTGCAAAGCATGTCCGGAGTTATGGTGCGGCATTGGCGTTCGATGTTGTCTTTCAGCATCCCTAGAGATGTCGGTCGATCACAATACACTTGCGACTTCAGGTAAACCCAAAGCCAATAATCGCATGGACTGAGGTCTGGGGACCTGGGAGGCCAAGCATGACGAATGTGGCGGCTGAGCACACGATCACCTCCAAACGACGCGCGCAAGAGATCTTTCACGCGTATAGCAATATGGGGTGGAGCGCCATCCTGCATAAACATCATACGTTCCAGCGGGTGTTTATCAACCAGGCTGGGGATGATGCGATTCTGTAACATATCGGCGTACCTCTAACCCGTCACGGTAGCAGTATCACGCATTTCCTCGAAGAAAAAAGGCCCGATAACGGTAGATGTGGTGAATCCAACCGATACCATGACTTTATCGTCGTGCAATGGAGTTTCCACGACAGTTCTGGGATTTTCGGTAGCCAAAATTCTGCAGTTGTGGGCGTTGACAGACCCTCGGAGCGTGAAATGCGCTTCGTCCGTCCACAACACGTTACTCAACCAATCGTCATCTTCCGCCATCTTTTGAAACGCCGCCACCGCAAATGCCCTCCGCTTCACTAAATCGCCAGGTAACAGTTCATGATGCCGATGGATTTTGTACGGATAGCATCGGAGGGTACGCCTAAGTGCCAACCAAAGAGTAGTGTATGGAATGCCGGTGCGACGTGCGAGTGCACGAGCGCTGACTTCCCCGTGCATAGACGAACCCGCTACGGTCTCCATTTCTTCCTGAACTGTCTCGGCAGCATTCCGCCTTGTGCTCGGTCGGCCACTACGGGGTATACCGTCTAAACAACCCGTGGCTTCCAACTTCGTAATCATTCTCGCCACAGCTGCATTTGTCAACAGACCTTTACCCGTTCGAATCCCCTTCCTGTGGCGATAGGATCGTAACGCTGAACTAGCACATTCCCCATTCTGATAATACAGCTTCACTGAAAGCGCCTTTTCAGGTAGCGTCAACATGCTGCGACTGCTGGCGCATCTGATTCTCTCTCTCATTACAGCTCCTTTTATACACGATTGTCATGCGCAGTCACTGACGTTTTGCTGTCTGTCGGACATTTTGTGAACTTTGTTTCTTTGTTCTAATAAAACCCATGTCATTCCAAGCATGTGTGTCAATTTTACCTCTCTATCTACATTATTCCGTGGTTTATGAAGTTTTCAAATTTATACTGACTTTTTGATCACCCGGTGTTTACTACATACCCACTAATGGGTATTTAATCACCTGAAATGGACAAAGTGAGAAAATATTACACTCTTTTTTAGTTACCTGCTGGATAAGAGGTCACAATGGCTATTTGGAAACTGTGGTGCTAGCATAGAGTTAGTGCCTGAAACGTCCCAGTCAGTCGGATGGCATCAGAAGGCGTATCGAACACGAGGCGCGAGGCCCATTTCGGTGTGGAGCTATTGTGCTGTGAGTTTCGCGGGAGCATCTGTACTGAGAACCGCTATCGAACGGTGGGTCATCCGGGGAGCGGGGTCGGGGAGAGCGGTGAATTAGAGAGGGGCGGGAAGGGAGGGTGTTTTTGGCTCGCAGCGGGAGACAGTATCTGTGGGCCGCCTCGTCACAGCTACCTACGCCGGTTACGAGATTGTGCGCTTCCCGGCTCGCGCTGCTCGTTCCATTCTATCTGCAGTATGAAACAAGGTCGAGAGCACTGTTTGTGATATTGACAAGGGAATTCAAACTAAGAGAATAGTGTAGTAGGAAATAACTGATACGTCGTAAAAAATAGTTACAATGTTTATTTTTTGCTGTGTGGAATCTTCGAGTGAGAAGTTCGTGAAATGCGATATGGAGCGACAAAAAAGTTTTAATTTTCGTCTGAAGCGAATCAAGCTGTAATCGTGAAACTTGGTGATGGTATCTTTCTGTGCATATTCACCCTTGAATGTGACATATTTTTCCACACTGTCAATGAGTTGGCGGAGACCTTGGTTGTAGAAGTCTGTAGTTTTGACGGTTCAGGAAACGTTACGCCTCGAAATCCACCTCTCCGTCATCCTTGAAATACCTAACATCCAATAGTTTCTTCGTAGTATGAAAGAAGAAGTAGTAGTTCACGTGGCGCTATCAGGAAAATACAGGAGCTGAGGCACTATTTGATAACCCAAAGAGGCATACATGCTGTTTAGAATGAACCGGGACGCTTTCCCTTATCAAAGACACCCCTTTAGACAGCTTTTCGCAACGCTTTGTCATGACAGCCTGTTGTAACCTGATCAAGAAATTTCGGTGTTTCAGCTAGATAAGTCATCTGGATTGACCTGACACAGATGCAACATTTCTGCTGCTGCCTTGGTTCGGCGAGTTTTTTGAATGGGAGTGAGCGGCTGCGCATCCCAGCGGATGACGACATCCTGTCGCGCAGGATGTAGAAAGCTGATCCTTAACAGCCAGAGCAGTTGTTCCTCCGCAAACACGGGAAACAAATTTCCGCACGGTTGTCTATCTTCTCAGTGGCTTTTCTAGCGACGTGCTACGGCACTGTGGCGTGGGGAGTTTTCAGGGCATACCGGGACTGCAAATACCAGGGTCGTCCACAAAGTAAGTTCCGTTTCTATTTTATCCGCGGCACCGACACGATCGCAGTTCCGAGCATGCGCCACAGTTACTCTGACTCAAGGAGAAGACACGTACGCCATTTTCACATCACTGCTGCCGACGTGTGCTTTGTAGTGCTGCTTTATAATGTCAGCCGTAATTGAAAATGCCGCCGCGTATGAAATCAGATCTGTGATTCGTTTTCTAGGCGCAAAGAAAGTTCAATCAAAGGAAATTCATTGGCAAATCTGCGGGGCTTACGGACAAAATGCTGTGGGTGATTCAATGGTTAGAAGATGGATCAAACTATTCAACAAAGGACGTGATCAAGTGCACGATGATGAACGAAGTGGACGCCCGTTGTGGTTACTGATCAACTGGTTCACACAGTTGAAGAGATGATTAAGCACAACCGTAAGTTTACACTTAGTGCCCTTGCTATGGAAGTTCCGCATATCTCACAATCACTAATTCATGAAATTGTTACCGAAAAACTGAAATTTCGGAAACTTTGCTCACGTTGGGTACCCAAAATTCTTACTGAACAACACAAAAATCAGCGGATGGGCAGTGCACTTCAGATTTTACACGCTACAATGAAGAAGGCGATGGTTTTCTTTCTCGGATTATCACGGGGGATGAAACTTTGGTATCGTACGACACCCCTGAAACAAAACGGCAATCGGTGGAATGGAGGCACACTTCATCCCCAATGAAGGTTAAGCCAAAGCAAATCTTGACACCTTGAAAAGTTATGTGCACCGTTTTTGGGACAGAAATGGCATTTTTCTGATTGATTTCCTACCACGAGGCCAAACAATCAATGCACAGGGTTACTGCGAGACTATTAAGAAACTGCGCAGCGCAGTACGGAACAAGCGTCGAGGATTACTGTCAAAAGGTGTTGTTTCTTTCCACGATAATGCCCGACCTCACACGGCAAACGTGACCAAACAACTATTACGGGAATTTCACTAGGACGCGTTTGATCATCTTCCGTACAGTCCGGACCTCGTCCTAGCGAAAATGGCATACCAGACCATCAGTCCTGGTTGTTGGGACGTACGTGTATATGACATCTACCGATTTCCGTCCCCGTCGGATAATTGCTTTGTGGTGCACCATTTTTTGCCTTAGAGTGCGCAATAACTCATGTATACTCACACGCATAACTATGACAAAAAGTTCATCCATCTATTCCAGATACACCCGTACAGAAACCTACTGTTTACAAATAAATAAATACACAAACACCCACTTAATCATTGTAGGGAATAGTGTGAGTTTTGGAGGGTGCCAATCCCAAAATCTGTGAACCATTCGCCTCCTCCTTCACCGGGCTGATGAACTTCTTATTTGGTGGCTATGTTCCAAAAGAATTATCGGCTGCATATGCAGACCTGTCGAAAACTTCGTGATTGTATCTAATAACTTCGTATGGATCGCAGCCTTTCATCTAGTAGGTGGAGCTGTCTGTATCCATGTAAAGAGTCTTAGGATTAGCGAAGTTTGGCTTCGTTACATGTGGAGTTTGGAGAGGTCCAGAACACGCATGCTGATACAGACAGGGAACGTGAACTGCACTGAAATTTCAGCCATCTCCACAGTGACTAGTCCTTCATTGAAAATGGTGGTCCACTTGCAATATGGCCTGCCAATTTAATCTTTTGCACCATAACACCCATTCCACCGGTAAACTAAATGAATTTCTCAATATTTAATAACGTTTTCCATGGATTTTCCAAGAAACTGAATAATTTATTAACTAGTAAATATCTTCTTCAAAGACACACATTGCGATAGCCCTTTGTTCTTTCCTGTACGTCAGAAAAATGGCTCAGTATGACACACTCTGTAAAAGCTCCAAGCCACTTTGCGGTTGACTCACCCTATCACAGTACACCAGGTCTCCCTCAAATTTGGACGATGCTCTTTTCTTGAACAGCATCATCACTGTCGCTGCCCTCTTTGGGGCAGAGTGCATGAGTTTGCATTCCAGAACTGCTTCCAGTTAATGGGTGGGGAGGGGGGGTGTACCACGGATCATGGACGTATCTGGGGAGCTCTCTTTCCAGAAAATCCTAATAAGTATCAATGAAAATGGCAGCGTCTCGGTAACCTTAGTTCAAGTTATCAACGTTGGCAAGTGAGATATTGTCACCAATGCACCATCAACCACAGACTAGTTCATTGCGGCAGCAGGTGGGGATGCAGCTTCTGTTGGGCTCAATGTGTCGTTATGGTGATGCTGGACGTCAGTGATGTTCGTGAGATAGACCAGGGCATGGGGACCATGGCCCACGCCACAGCAAACAGGACAGAGGTGTTGTGCTCTACTATGGTGACAGACTGACTTGTGGTGTTGACAGTCTGGGCTGCATCATAGATGATAGACTGAGCTATAGCACGTCTGGCTTCAAGCGCATCACTGATGATGCACTGGGCTCTGGTGTATCCAGCCATGTGTACATCATTGGTGATGCATCAGGCTGCAACACGTCCTGCTGCACATAAATCATATTTGTAGATGCACCTTGCTGAGGCGCTTCTGTCTGCGAGTACATCACCAATGACATGCCACACTGTGGCGTGTGCAGCTGCAAGTGCATTATCATCGTTGGTGACTGGTCAGTTGTTGTTGTTGTTGTTGTTGTTGTTGTTGGTGCCACTGCTGTTGCTGTTGCAGGTGGAAGCCTGCTTCCAAGCATCTCCTCCGTTTCACCTGCACAGAAAGAAAAAAAATCATGTGTAATGAAATCAAAATTATGTAGGCATCTATAGTTGTTCTACTAATGTTCGAAAATTTCCCTATCAAAATCGACTCACGGGACGTTTCTGCTTTTTGTCTCCTTCAATCTTTTGTCCAACTCGACCTGTGGATCGAAGACACACCCTTGGCTCCTGTCATCCAATTTTCTGTATCAAAATCGGTCCACAGGACATTTCTGCCTTGTCTCCAGCAATCTTTTGTCCAACTCCTGTCATCGAGTGCACGTAGAAACAAACAACACCACATCTTGTTACTAATGAATGCATACAGTTGTGTTACATATTGTTATTATTATTGTAGAAGAACAGAAGGAACCGCTACTCATATATTCTCTCATCGATGATTGGTGTCATCCCACACAAACTAATGCTGGAAAATGGGGATGGGTTTACACTCATAGGCTGCATCATTTATTCATGCTCTCGTGCAACATCAACAAGTGCACCTACAAACAAAGAGAAACCCATCAGTTTAGTAATGCAAGCAATTGTGTGTCGTATTATTATTGTGGAAGAGAACAAAGAACTACTACTCACGTATTCGCTCCTTGATGACTTACTTCATCCCCCCTGAGCTCACACTGGAGAAAGGAGTGCACAAATATACGGATCTCCTGCTTAATTATCCGCACATTATCGTCGTCATCACTTACAGTAGGTGACTGCGCCGGTGCTGAATGAATAGTTATAGAAGTTGCCTGTGGCACCACATCTGTCCTGATGGCCATGGCCACATTGACGAATTCCACAACAGACAGAAACAAAATGCATAAAACTGCATTATTCATTCACTCTCTCTCTCACTCTCTCTCTCTCTCTCTCTCTCTCTCTCTCTCTCTCTCTCTCACACACACACACACCCTCACTATGGAGGGAGGGAGTCACAGGATTCGGGATCCATCCAGCTGAGATCCTCTGGAATGCCAAGAAATCTTACCAGACCCCCAAGAGCACTGTTACTCATCAGGGTTGATGATATGCTCCCATCTGCAACAGAAGAAGGTGAGGAAGAAATTAGTCATCAGATTGCAGCAAAAAAAAGAGGTATGTAAACAAAAATCAACACGAACAGATACCATCACCACGTAGTCCGCCCCTTTAGCTGAGTGGTCAGTGCAACAGACTATCATGTCGAAGAGCCCGGGTTTCGATTCCCGGCTGGGTCGGAGATTTCCTCCACTCAGGGACTGAGTGTTGCGCAGTCTTTATCATCATCATCATTTTATCCCCATCGACACGCAAGTCACCGAAGTGGCGTCAACTCAAAAGACTTGCACCAGGCGACAGGTCTACCCGACGGGAGGCCATAGCCACACGACATTTTCATTTCATACCTGTAGAATAACACAGGCTGATCTAGGCCCATTATTGGCAGTTTCAGCAGCCTCATAGCATACAGAACCCTGAAAAGGACTAGGAAAAAAACAAAAAAAAGGAGGTATCAGTTGCTATTGATGAGAACTAGAGCACTGTACTCAGTGGGAATAAGGGGAGAGTTGCTACTGAGAAGCGCTAGAGTGTTGTACGAGGCCACCTGCTCAGTAGGCGATAAAATAAATACTGGGATGGTTACTACTGAGAAGCACCAAAGAGTGGCCTGACTCCTATTAGGTATCAGGCCAGAATAACTTCTCCACCAAAACTGTCCTTTTATAGACGATAGCCGGCCGAAGTGGCCGTGCGGTTAAAGGCGCTGCAGTCTGGAACCGCAAGACCGCTACGGTCGCAGGTTCGAATCCTGCCTCGGGCATGGATGTTTGTGATGTCCTTAGGTTAGTTAGGTTTAACTAGTTCTAAGTTCTAGGGGACTAATGACCTCAGCAGTTGAGTCCCATAGTGCTCAGAGCCATTTGAACCATTTTTATAGACGGTAACCACATTCCATTTGCACATTTCAGCCAATAGGAAAGGAGTACACTCGGTACAGCGCAGACAGATTGGGTCCTGCAGGCACAGCCATGAGCGAGTCAGAGCCTGCCCACTATCATGCAGTGAACGGCAGTGGAATTTAGCATTTTCTTCCTCCACTTTGTGGAAGCGCTATCATGCTGGTGTTTTTATATTTCAGTGTAGGTGTGATCTGTGTAATAGTGAGTTATACATGGACTTCAGAGCGTCCGGTGACAACTATTCTTCCAAAAATTTGCAGGAGTCCCCATTAACAGCAGAGGTGCTACCCACACCCTCATGCGGCGATAGCAATGGTCGCCTGTGCAGACAAGTTTTCTGCTGCTCTGTGCTTGTAGCTCAGCACTAATAGCTCGGCACTGAGCACTGATAGTGATGCGCTGAGAATTAATACGTCCGTATATAAAAAAGGATTTTGGCACAGATGTCTCAGTGATGTTGAAGAGCGTTCATTTTGCAGAAGAGGTATATGCCTCAGTTCACATATTAAACGATTGGCCACTTACCATTTACGGAGCCCGCCCGGTTAGCAGTGCAGTCTGACGCACTGCTTTCCGGGCGGGAAGGCGTGCCGGTCCACGGTACGAATCTGCCCGGCAGATTAATGTCGAGGTCCGGTGTGCCGCCCAGTATGTGGATGGTTTTGAAGGCGGTTTTCCATCTCCCTCGGTGAACGCGGGCTGGTTCCCCTTATTCCGCCTCAGTTACACTATGTCGGTGATTGCTGCGCAAACACTCTCTCCAGGTATACACACACCACCATTACTGTACCACGCAATAATTTGGGGTTAGACTCGCCTGGTGTGAGACGTTCCCTGGGGGGTCCACTGGGGGCTGAACCGCACAATAACCTTGGGTTCGGTATGGGGCGGCGGTGGGGTGAGTATACTGTTGTACCCTGTTGTGGGGTTGTGAACCACTGAGGGCTACGGTGGGACGAAACGTCTCTGTCGTCTCTAGGTCCCCAGTTCAATACAATACAGTACAGTACCATGTACGGAAATATCTGTGTGGCTCCTTGGGTGCAGGCAGGTGTACACAGGTGGCTCGTTCAGAAACATAACCCCAGTGCTGAGCGAATCGCACAGGCAGCGTATGGTGAATGCTTACCTGAATCTTGTATAGAGGAGGAGTAGGACGTGAATAAATAAAAAAAAAACACAGTATAAAAGAAAAAAAAGTAACATCGTTTATAGATAATCCTAATCTGTACACATTTTCTGAAGCACATCTAAAATCACTAGTGTGTCTAGCACACTTTTTCCTGTGTCTCCGAATAGCTGGACAGTTATAATCTTCGAGGTTCCTTACTCGCACATTTTGAAAATTTTACGAAGCAACAACACTTTTTCACTGCCTTTGACATAAACAGAGCTGTCATTAAGATCGTGGATTCACGATGTCGCTATTTCTACACGCCTCCATATCGCAGTCCGTCATCTTCCCACTGTTTTCCATGGTAACTGCGGATTAACTAGAGAGCTGTCCATCGGTTATTGGCCCTTTTTACTGTTCTAAAAGGCTTAGGTGAAGCGACGATAGTTGAGAACTTCGTCAACAGCCGTCCAGTGTTGTCGAATGCAAGGAATGCTATATATCTAAACACACATTGTCAACACTCGTCGTAAAATCCTTGCATGTGCACGATGACGATCGCTCTTTCAGGTGCAGTCGTGTGATCCTTCTTGTGTGAAGCAGCGCCGCCACACTTATACTAAACGCTGTATAATTCCTGTGAGGCATGAATAATTAATAACACTAACAACAATGCATACACTGCAGTGTTTGGAGGGACATTGTCTGACGATTCAAATTCAATACGGATGTCCAGAGGATCTGTCTTGATCCTCTCGTTTTGTCTTGAGAAATCCATCATGACGACTAATACTAATTTTTTAGACACATGGAAATTTATCTCCCTCATAATAAGAGGGGCAAAACCCTGAATACATATTGTATAGTAGACCGATGTTTTCATTGTTCCACCCAGTTTATTGATTCACGCTACTTCGTCGAAAACCAACACTTTGAGAACCGTGTTTGTACCACTGCAAGGTTTATAACTGTAACAGCAACCAGCAAAGAATATTGTTCAAGAATGTTTATTTGTGTCAAGCCTTGGTCAGTTTCAGATTTCTGACAAATACATCTTCAGACCGTTGTTACAGGTTTCGTTGTTTCCTTGCTGGGGCTTCGTTTTGTATTCGTCATTAGCAGTCACCAGGATAGACGAAGTTTTGTTCACCGTGTGCTAAAATTTACTAGAAATTCAGATCATTTGACCTGTATGAAAACCTTTTCAAAAGAGCTTTTAAAACTATTAAAAAGTGAAGTGTGATTAAAACTTATGTGCTAAATGATTCTGTGTGATTAAATCGCCCTTTACTTTTGGAATTAACTTTAAAATCTTCAAATTTGTGAACGTGCACTATGTGAGTGCAGTTCAGTTCACTGCCGACCACTTTACTCCATATCATTCTCTGTTTAATGGTAGCATACACGATAAACATTTACAAAGCCTGCATAACTTTAGAGAAATAACATAAACAAATTTTTCAAAGATGTTACAGTGGTAAAGATGTTAGGTTACTGATGCTTTGAGTGGATGTGATTGTAGTGAAATATGTCTTCGCTAGTGCAGTGAAGATAATATAAACATCGGAAAGAGAACCAAAATTATTTACAATAATTTCCAAGATGCTGAAGGTTCACAACTACACGTAGGAAGGTTATATATAAACGACACCGAACACTGTGTACAGTTAATTAGCACAATACGGTAAGCGTTTTCTACTACAGTAATGAAGTTAATCTTGATCATTGAATCTCTAGCCTTATTTTACAGTATAAGTTTTAATGTTTTAATACGTCAACTTTTTAATATCATTTAAATGTGAATATAACAATAAATATATAAGTAATTATACATCATTCGTACATGATGGATAAGAACTATTTTAATAAAACAGCTTTTGAAGTACTATGGCTATCTTGAACTATGAGAATATTGCGTTCGTTTAAACCATGAGAGGACCTCTCGAAAATTATTTAGGAAGCTGGTGTTAGATGACTCTCTTTGTTATTTCAGAATGAGATAGTGAGAAGTTCTTTCTCTGTTTTCTATGATTTTCGGTAAGCTGGGTGGCTAGGACTGTTTTGCCTAAGTTATTCAGTCAGCGACTGGTAACAGAAAATGAGCTGCCCCTCTTTTAAACTTTTTCGATGTCCTCCAGCCATCCTACCTGATGCGTTTCACACACCGCACAGCAATACTCCGAAAGAACACGGATAAGCGTTATGTAGACAGTATCCTTAGCCGACCTGTTACATTTTCTAAGTATTCTGCCAACAAATCTCAGTCTTTAATTCGCTTTCTCCAGTGTTACCCATGTGATCGTTCCAAATAAAGTTATTCTTAATTGTAATCGGTAAGTATTTCCTTGAATCACTGTCTTTAGATTTGATTTATCGAGTAGCTGAAATTCAGTGGAATCATTTCAGTACACATCTGGATAACTTCACACTTTTCATTATTTAGAGACAGTTGCCACTTTTAGCACCATTGAGATACTTTGTCTACATCATTTTGCAATTGGTTTTGATCTGCTGACGACTTTACAACATGATGAATGACAGCATCGTCTGCAAGCAGTCTAAGAGGGCTTCTCAGGTTATCTCCTAAATCGTTTGTACGTATCAGGAACATCAGAGGGCCTATAGCACTTCCTTGGGGAACGCTAGATATCGTTTCTATTGTACTTGATGTATTTCCGTCAGTTACTACGAACTGTGACGTTTCTGATAGGATATCACGAATCCAATCATACAAATGAGACAATACTCCGTAGGCAAGCAATATGATTAGAAGTCGCTTATGAGGAACGGTGTCAAACGCCTTCCGGTAATCTAAAAATATGGACTCAATCTGACATCCCCTGTCGATAGCACGCATTACTTCTTCAGAATAAATTTGTCGATAAATCATTTTCTTCGAGGTGATTCATTATGATCGGGCACAGTATATGTTCCAAAATCCTAATGCAAATCGACGTTAGTGATCTGGCTCTGTCATGCACCGCATTACACCTTTTCCGTTCATGAGTATTGGTGTGACCTAGACAACTTTACCGACTTTAGGTACGGATCTTTCGACAAGCGACCGGTTGTATATCATTGCTAAGTAATGGAGTATCAGCATACTCTGAAAGGAACCTAAGCAGTATACGATCTGGACTAGAGGCCTTGCCTTTATTAATGGATTTAAGCTGCTTCTCTACACAGAAGGTATCTTTGTCTAAGGTACTTATTTTGGCAATTGTTCTTCATTTGAATTTTGGAGTATTTGCTTCATCTACCTTGGTGAAGGAGTTTCAGGAAACCGTTAAAGTAACTCTGCTTTACTGGCACTGTCATCAGCATCATTACCGTTCCTATCGTGTGAAGATCTTGATTTCTTCTTGCCGCTGGTGTACTTTGCATACGATCAGAATGTCTTTGGAATTATTTCCAGATTTTGAGGCAGAGTTTCTTTGTGGAAGCTATTAAAAGCATCTCAGACTGAAGTTTGCACTTAATCTCGAGCTTCTGTAAAACTTCCACAACCCTAGTGATTTTGCTTTCCTTTAAACTTGCCTGCTTTTTTCGCCTCTTCTGTAACGACGGTCTGACCTGTTTTGTGCTGCGTGGAACATCAGTACCATCTCATGTTAATTTATTTGGTATATATCTGTCAATTTGCCTCTATAATACTGCTTCAAATTTCAACCATATCTGGTCTACGCTTACTTAATCAGCTCCTAAGTAGTTGAGACTATCTCTTAGGAAGACGTCAAGTGAAGTTCTATGTGCTTTTCTAAATAGATATATTATTTTTGCTCGATTTGATTCTTAAAATATTCTGTATTACTTCAACGACCTTGCGATCACTAATCCAGATATTCATCATGATGTTCCATATTGGATCAGGATTAAATCCTAAGAGATCAGTTTTTGAAACCTCTTAAGAACCTTCGGTATGATCATTGATCCCAAGCATATATATTCTTGTGTAAAATATGTATTGTATACTACGTTTTGTTCTAATTTATTTTACATCTACGCAGATCTCCTAAGTATGGGTCGTTCGAAAGGACAATCAGTCTAAAGTAATGTAAAACATGCGAGTTCGACTTCCCTTCCGATATTGCGTAAAGTTGTGCTGAAAAGAAAGAAACAAGGGTAGAGACATACAGGACAAAACTGTGATACGTAATTGCTCATCAGGTGCAACCCCTGAGAAGGAAATAATCAAGAACAGGAATACGAAAGAAAGAATAAGACGTCTTGAATTTTTGCGAAAGCGATGTTGTTCGACGTGTTACAAAAGGCAGGAAAATTTATTCGCACTGCATTACCGTCGGAGTGAGGTGAAACAATGTTCATTTCAATGTAACAGTCAGAAGACGGAATAAGTTAGCGTCAAAGGAGGTGCACCGTAATGGAAACGAAAGACGTGCCCTAATTTACAATTGCTTACAGCCAAATTTTGCTTTCTTCTGTTTCTCTCTCTCTCTCTCTCTCTCTCTCTCTCTCTCTCCTCTCTATCTTTCTGTCACACGCACAGAGACAAACAAAAAACACATAAAATATGACTTTTGATGAGAAGAGAGAGTTTGAATATCATTACTAAGGTGTACAGGCAACGTTGAAGCATACAGACATTAATTTTTGGAATATAACACGTCTCCATGCAGGCCTAAACAGTTCAGGGTAGAGAAACTGTAAACATACGTTACCATTCACCTCTTCACGGCGTGTGGCGGAACTACTGTGAATGCCTGTGATGAGCCAATTTCTTTTTATGGGGAAGATAGCATGTGCATCCAAATAGAAGGGTTGGTTTTATTGCGGTGTGCGAAAGGCCATAAACCCTGCCTTGTGGTAAAAGAAAGAAACAACGTGTGTGTGTGTGAGGGGGGAGGGGGGGGGCGTGAGGGAACGGCGTCTACAGCTCCCTCCGGTTAACCACGTGGTGTTTCAGAAGACAGTAGCATTCCTCTGGGTAAAATATTTACTCACTTCTCCCAAGGGAGAAAAGCTGTTCCTCAGGTACAGAACAAATCTTACATACTTCTATCTTATAGACACCGCGAGGACTGTTTACTAAGGAATAATATTTTGTCAAATATTAATTTAATATCATGTGGTTAATTGTACGCTACTTCACAGTTCTCTGTGGCTAACTGTGTTAACAAAGTACCACAGACATCCGTAAAAATCTAGTCCTTTCTTTCGGAAATTCGAAAAAGGAAAGAAGGTTGGGTTTCACGTCCCGTCGACATTCAGGTCACTAGAGACGGAGCACAAGCTCGGGTTGTGTCAAAGATGGGGAAGGAAATCGGCCGTGCCCTTTCAAAGGAACCGTCCCGGAATTTGCCTGGTGCGATCTAGGGATATCACGGAAACCTAAATCTGGATGGCCTGCCGCGGTTTAGAACCGTCGCTGTCTCGAATGCAACTCTAGTGTTCTAACCACTGCTACCTCTCTCAGTATTTTCTTAGAAGGGAAACTCCCAATCGCACCCCCTGCCGATTAAGTGTTAATATGGCCCAGTGGATAGCCATTCAAAAACTGAACAAAGATTAAGCATGAAATCAAGAAAAACGTGTGCTGAACTACGAAACACGAAGCAAAATAAAAACAGTCACACGTTTTAGCTCTTGATATAGAACATCGACCGAACTTCTGTAGCTATGGCTTCGTGGTTCTGTGGTTACGGAGTGGGACTGTGAAGCGCGAGATCCGTGTTCAAATTTTGCTCGTGCCCAATACTTTTTTTTTTTAACAAAATTATCAACCGTCTATTCGGTCACTGACGTGTATGTTCGCTGTATTCAGATTTGTCTCTGTATCGTGAAGCAACGTCCGTTTGCAACAGTACGTAGGGGAAGGCGGGGCAAGATGGGGAAGCTAACTTTAAACCCTTACAAAAGGGACAAAAATAAACCAATTCAAGTAGGTTTTGATTAATATTTGTTTATTTAACCATTGAATTACAATAGAATGCAAAGAATCCTGCAAACTTGTTACATTTAGTTAGAAATATCTCGATTTGAAATATAAACTACCAATTCCTCGTCTTGCCCCATATGCGGGGTAAGATGGGGAACTAGCATGAATTCATCTCTAAAGCTTACATAAGGACTGGAATAACGAAATCGTGTGACGACAAGGTTTCGAAACATGGTTCTGCAAATTGTAGAATCAGGTATTACGTTTTATTTAGGCCTCTTACTTTCACATAGTACACAAGTGTGGACAGCCTCGTCATCATCACTTTCTGTCCCTGCACAAGTGTCGTGGGCACCCCGACGCTGAAACACATATTTCTGTGGTACGTTGAACTGTCGAGCAGCCCTGAAAGAACACATATGACCTTCCATAACGACATTTACAGCACCTTCCATTGACTCCAATGACCAATCTTGCCTAGACGTTTGTCGCCGATACTTGCGAACCATCTGAAATAAAACACGTGGAACGTACTATTGAGACAGATCATTTCTGGTAATCTATATTATACAGTAAATACCATGTTTCCAATAGTCAGTCGTTAAAACATGGCAAGAATACTGACTTTGCACGTTTTGTGTATTTTTATTCACCATATAGCCTAAGGCATACTTTGTAATTAATTAGGAAACGTTGGAATAACGAATACCATTATATTTACAATTGTATTCAACGTATAATGTACGTGTTCAAAACACACAGCGAGGTAAACAGATGAGACGATAAGAACGTAATGGTTGGACAAATAGTATGGACAAGACGGGGAAGCTCCCCATCTTACCCCACCCCGTCTTGCCCCCTACCATTGTCAGGGTATATTACGCCTGCATGAACACTATGTAGTGAATATTGACTACTGACACAGCAGTTTACTGTTAATAAGACGTATTATTCAGTGCTGTATATACAGTCTGGACAAATGTTCACGAAACACATGTTTTAGGACCTCGAAAGGTGTAAAACATTGCAAATCAGTATAACAATTGTACGTACCTTGCAAAGCTCACAGAATCCGCCGCGAAACTAAGGTTCAGCGATGTCAACACACTGGGACCTGTGTATTGATGATGTTGACGTAGCTATCCACAGATGGCAATACTCTAACTGTATCTTATAGCCCTTCCCCGCCTTACCCCACCTCCCCGTCTTGCCCCGCCTTGCCCTACCTCTTATTTGTTCTACGCAAGTACCACATGTTATGACTATTGCATTCCGTTTTGGAAGTTTTGACTCTTGAATTCCTTTGTTGTAACACAGTTCACTCCCGTTTATTTGTTGTTTTCATTTCTGTGAGAGATCTGTGCAGCATATCTCCTGCTCTCACTATGCATCGCATTTACTTGCGACGGTAATACACTCCTGGAAATTGAAATAAGAACACCGTGAATTCATTGTCCCAGGAAGGGGAAACTTTATTTACACATTCCTGGGGTCAGATACATCACATGATCACACTGACAGAACCACAGGCACATAGACACAGGCAACAGAGCATGCACAATGTCGGCACTAGTACAGTGTATATCCACCTTTCGCAGCAATGCAGGCTGCTATTCTCCCATGGAGACGATCGTAGAGATGCTGGATGTAGTCCTGTGGAACGGCTTGCCATGCCATTTCCACCTGGCGCCTCAGTTGGACCAGCGTTCGTGCTGGACGTGCAGACCGCGTGAGACGACGCTTCATCCAGTCCCAAACATGCTCAATGGGGGACAGATCCGGAGATCTTGCTGGCCAGGGTAGTTGACTTACACCTTCTAGAGCACGTTGGGTGGCACGGGATACATGCGGACGTGCATTGTCCTGTTGGAACAGCAAGTTCCCTTGCCGGTCTAGGAATGGTAGAACGATGGGTTCGATGACGGTTTGGATGTACCGTGCACTATTCAGTGTCCCCTCGACGATCACCAGTGGTGTACGGCCAGTGCAGGAGATCGCTCCCCACACCATGATGCCGGGTGTTGGCCCTGTGTGCCTCGGTCGTATGCAGTCCTGATTGTGGCGCTCACCTGCACGGCGCCAAACACGCATACGACCATCATTGGCACCAAGGCAGAAGCGACTCTCATCGCTGAAGACGACACGTCTCCATTCGTCCCTCCATTCACGCCTGTCGCGACACCACTGGAGGCGGGCTGCACGATGTTGGGGCGTGAGCGGAAGACGGCCTAACGGTGTGCGGGACCGTAGCCCAGCTTCATGGAGACGGTTACGAATGGTCCTCGCCGATACCCCAGGAGCAACAGTGTCCCTAATTTGCTGGGAAGTGGCGGTGCGGTCCCCTACGGCACTGCGTAGGATCCTACGGTCTCGGCGTGCATCCGTGCGTCGCTGCGGTCCGGTCCCAGGTCGACGGGCACGTGCACCTTCCGCCGACCACTGGCGACAACATCGATGTACTGTGGAGACCTCACGCCCCACGTGTTGAGCAATTCGGCGGTACGTCCACCCGGCCTCCCGCATGCCCACTATACGCCCTCGCTCAAAGTCCGTCAACTGCACATACGGTTCACGTCCACGCTGTCGCGGCATGCTACCAGTGTTAAAGACTGCGATGGAGCTCCGTATGCCACGGCAAACTGGCTGACACTGACGGCGGCGGTGCACAAATGCTGCGCAGCTAGCGCCATTCGACGGCCAACACCGCGGTTCCTGATGTGTCCGCTGTGTCGTGCGTGTGATCATTGCTTGTACAGCCCTCTCGCAGTGTCCGGAGCAAGTATGGTGGGTCTGACACACCTGTGTCAATGTGTTCCTTTTTCCATTTCCAGGAGTGTATATTATTAACACATGACTCATGTTGTATAACCAATGTATAGTATGGCAATTGCCAAGACTACAGAAGGAGAACAGACACGTCAGTGAGCGGACGGACAATTCATAAATTTGTGAAAAAAAAGGGGCACGACGGACATTTGAACACAGATCTCCCGCTTGACAGTCCTACACCGTGATCAAACAACCACGACACCGCGGTTCTTGCAACTCGCTTTATGTTTCACATATTAAGCTTGGGCCGTTCGCTGTTTCCATTTTGCTTCTTTTTTCACAGTTCAGTACACCTTCTTCTTGTTTTCATGCCTGACGTGTGTTCAGTTATCGACGGGCTATTCAAATGGCTCTGAGCACTATGCGACTTAACTTCTGAGGTCATCAGTCGCCTAGAACTTAGAAGTAATTAAACCTAACTAACCTAAGGACATCACACACGTCCATGCCCGAGGCTGGATTCGAACCTGCGACCGTAGCGGTCGCTCGGCTCCTAACTGTAGTGCCTAGAACCGCACGGCCACTACGGCCGGCGACGGGCTATTCACTAGGCCATTTTACTACTAAATATGAAGGGGTGGCGATGGGGAATTTCCATTGTTAGAGTCACGACGAAATGGTCCCTGCTTTACGGATGGGAGCATGGGTGTCTGAAAGGTAGGATGGGTGAGGGAGAACCTAGGGAATACCATCCTGAAAGCTGGGTACAGACATTTTAATCATTACAGAATTCTCACTAATTTCTGGCAATGATTATCTACGACTCTGCCAAACTAAGGACGTATTATCTCGGAGTGCGATGGGAAACGCTGTGGCTCTTGTAGTCATCATGTATATTTGGATGTCGGTTTCTTGGTGCGGTGGCAGTTCTGCTGACGTTAGAGGACAGTACTGAAATTGAGCACGCAGTATTTTGTTTCTCACTTCCTCGTACAGCTCTAATCGAGCTGCAGAAATTAACCGAATTAATACCCTGACGCCATGATTCCCAGCACAACGAAAAACGGGTGGAGTATACGCCCCCGTTATCTGTCCACAATCCCCACAAGGACGCCCACTTCATTTGTTGCTTAACGTAATCACATAACTAGTTTACAATTTGCCTCTGGACAAAGACGACCCATGATAGCGTTTAACAATTTATTACACGTCAGAGCTGTTGCAGTAGAGCGTGAAGAACACAGGCATGTCATACAGTAGGTGTATACATTTGTTTATCTATGGGCCTAAATGAATCTACAGAAGAAAGAAAATTCCATTTTCTGTACTATAAAAGACGGACAAAATGTAAAATTTCAAAATAAGATATCTGCTTCCTGAACTGAGATCTTCTCAGCTCTACAGGTTGTAGCACAGCATCATTTGTAATTACTGAGCTATGAGGTGTGCTGTCTATCTGGCATTGCTGCGCAATTATAGGACAAAATGAAGAGACCAGTACTGCGTTGGTTCATTCGTTGACTATCGAAAGCCGATTCCACCAGCGGATATGAGAGTTGTTTCGACAGATTTCTGAAGTTCACCCAGTCTTGTACTGCCTCTGGGTTATATTTTAGCTAATCAACACCCCCCCCCCCCCCCCCCCCCCCCCAATCCCCCAAAAAAATGTAGCCTACAAAACACATTTTGTTCAACTTGAGATACACTAGTCAACATGAGAACAAATTAAACTTAAAAATAACGTAAAAAATTGGTTAAAATGTGAAGCTTTTCTCAGCAGATAAAGTGTTTTAGTAGGTATCAATTTACAATCAGACAGTTTAAAAATATAGACCTTTTCATCCACTTCGAAGAGTATTAAAGTCGTGTTTTTTTTTTTTTTTCTAAATTTCCAATTTCGGTCCAACCTTATCGAATGTAAAAAAGTTGTATTAGCGTATCCTAGCTTTACCTTATAAGCCGTTTGAAAGTCTGCGTATTATCGTATGAGGACTTCATTTCAGAACGATGAGTCAAAAAAATGGTATACTGATTTATATTAGTAACATAAAAATATGTACCTTGTATATACTACTGAAATACCCTTAACGTTTAGGAAGTAGTCTTACACTGTAGGAAATACTGCAACCAGCTACAATTTTTAAGTGATTTTTTTGTACTGTTACTAGTTTCAGGCCTGAGCCCGTCAGATGGTAGCGTTGACTTCTATCTAATTTTTACGCTTGCGTTCTAAAATATAACAAAGTTTTTATGGTCACATAGTTTACGGAAGGTTTTACGCCTTCATCCCAAAACATAACAAAGTTTTTGTGATTACATAGTTTTACACTTACATTTGCTCCATACATCGTACTTACTTCATGAGAAGCCCTTCTTTACAAATTACAAGACAGGGGTTTGATTTTCTTTTGCGATCAATTCTGATTAATGAACTGAACTAATTACAAAATGACGGATACATCTGTTTACATCGGCTCCTGATTTGATGAACCAAAGAACGTGATATGCGTAGAGATATGGCACACGTCTGGAGTTACTGCAAAGATATTTCTTCGTAGTACAGATACTTTCATACAGTTACACATTTAATTATTTAGGTTTGAAAAATGCTGGTAATTTTCCGATGAAGAATTTTCTCGCTATCAGTTAATTATTATTTTTATCATTTCAAATTTTAGGACACAAATGTAAGACTTGCAGAGAAGTCGTCGCTACCATCTGACGATGCGCTCAGGCCCGAAACTACAAACGGTACAATACAATCATTTCAAAAAGCTTGTGGCTGGTTGCGGTACATCCTACAGCGTATATTTGCGAAAACACCTGCGGTGTTTTCCAACCAAAATGGAGAAGATAACGTCGAAGTAATCTGACTGAAAATACTTAATAAATAACCGTCAATATTTTCAGATACAGTGAGTTTTGTGGTCTTCTAATCAAATTTAGTTCTTGGGTTACGGCGTGTAAACAGATTCACTCAACTATATTAAAAATGGTAATTTTCGAATCTTGTTCACATTTGGAAAAATTTTGCTGTTTTTCGTGGAGAGGACTATAATCATGTTGCTTTTGGCAAGATCAAACTGCAATTTACGATCATTATTTGGGAACCAGGCTACGGTATAGAATATTTTTCAGACAACTATCTTCAATTTTCCCGTGGTACAAAAGTAACTGTTGAAGCACACGCGCGCGCGCGCGCGCGCGCACACACACACACACACACACACACACACACACACACACACACACATACAGCCATTATGTATCAACATAATAACATTATAATGCAGAACAATGAAACGGGTAGTGTCCACATCGAAAGACAGCATTGGCACCATACGTGAACGCATAACAAGTATGGACACAGTTTTAGACACAGGGCTCGTCTTTAGGAGTAGTGTGTCCGGCCACACAGATTTAAGTTACCCGTGATTTCTCTCAGTGACTTGAGACGTATTCAAGGCCTGTTTCTTCGTAAACGACATACCAGATTTCCTTCTGCCATTCTTCTCCACCATCAACTTGATCTTCGTCTGGAACGACCCTCTTTGACAGACCATCCTTCCATCTTTCGTTTCTGTAGCGATGACGTCGAGGGCATTAGATAACGACTAGGAAATAAATGGCTCACGGCTGTTTAGATGACATACCTGTATCTACTTAACATGGATTAGTAGTTCACGTTTCATGGCCGTCATATTGAAGTATACGATGAGAAAATCCTACGAAAAAAGTTGCATCTAAGCTTTAATAAGGATCGTGATCGCCCTGAACTACAATTCAAAAGTCGTGTGATGTTGTACATGAGAGTCTACGAACGTGGCCTTTTGAAATTATTTTATATTCTTCGTAGGACAGAAGAAGATAGCGTACGTGGGAGTGACATGTGGGATGAAAGCAAGCCAGCCAAGCGTCGACCTACGTCCATGTACCCTTCTCTGATACTGCGCTACTGCGATCACTGCCCGAGCAGACGTGGACAGGAATTCTCATATTGAAGAATGATGCCCAGTGCAGGCGCAGACAGAAATACTCATATACGTATCTCCATAGTACTAACTTACAATGGGATCGAATAAGCTATCTCTCAAAGGCGGTACATCAGTATTTCCAGACTATATAAAACTTCGATTCATCTGAGACTAGGAACGCTGCTGCGTATGCTTCAGCCATTTGGAGGATTTCTTCGTCATAGATAGTATGTGGTGTACTGAAGCTTTCTTGCGCTACAGAGCAGAGTTACAAATATGTTTATGCACACATAATCCCGATATAAATACCCAAACAGCACACACAATGTCTAAAGAAAACTGGTTCGACTAGGTGAAAGTATCTCTTAGCAGTTCAAATGGTTCAAATGGCTCTGAGCACTATGGGACTTAACTTCTGAGGCCATCAGTCCCCTAGAACTTAGAACTACTTAAACCTAACTAACCTAAGGACATCACACACATCCATGCCCGATGCAGGACTCGAACCTGCGACCGTAGCGGTCGCGCGGTTCCAGACTGTAGCGCCTAGAACCGCTAGGCCATCCCGGCCGGCTCTCTTAGCAGTGAACTATGTAACACTTAAGCTACACTTCATAGTAATATGCCACGCCATTATGTCTTAAATACAGTTTCTGTCGTAGTACACACTCTTCATTGGACGATTATCCTGGACATTTTTGGTTTGTCTTCTAAATTTGACCAGCTTGCGGCAATTAATTTAAGAAATGAAACCGCTTTCACTTACTCAATTGGAGTTGTTTTACTACGGTAAGTTGTCGCAGGAGCTGCCTTCTTTATTCTGCGATGGTACTGGAACGCTCGAGGATGCCTTCCAGAAGAGCATAGTTCAAATTTCAGTCCGACCGTCCAGTTTTACATTCAAGGTTTCCTACACTCGCTAGACATAAACACCAAGACAGTTGTTTCGAGCAGGTCACTGCCGATGTGCTTCCTTATCCTTGTTGAATTTTACAGCTAGTGCACTAGCTGATCCTAAGTAGGCTTATCAAAACTCCTACTCGTGGACATTAATGTTGAGTGTATCCATCGTTCGCCTTTATGACATCTGGAAATCTGCTGGCGACGCTTTCAGTGAGGTGTCTGAATATCTGTGAGGGAATCCTTCCTCCACAGCCGAAACCATAAAATGTAATGATACTCGACGCTAGGGTATAGAGCCATGTCGACGTTGTGAATAGCCCAAAAGGCGTTCCATTAGGTTCAGGTACAGACTGCGGTAGGCCAGTCCGTTTCGGAAATGTCATTGTCCATAAACCTTGGCCTCACATACATTGCTTTTGCTACTGCACGCGGTACACAATGCTGTTAAGTGACCATATCCTTCTGCATTTAGCTTTTCCTTAATCGTAGTAAGAGTATCACACTTTAACCAACGAAAATGACCATACTGCAACACCACTTCCTCTATACTACATTACACATGACTGTAAATCAAGTTCTCCAGGCATTCAACAAACGCAAACCCTTCAATCGCATTATTACAAGGTATATCGTGATTCATCACTCCAAATAACTCGTTTCCAGTCATCCACTGGCGTCGCTCTTTACACCGCCTCAAGTGTCCCTTAACACTATGCCGTCCGGCGACACCACAGTGGTGTCGTGTGCATAGTATCGTTCAGTGGCCGGCGACACCACAGCGGTGTCGTGACCATAGTATCGCGCAGTGGCCGGAGACTGCACTTTAGTAACTTCTGCATTCTGTTGGTGTTTTGTTTAGGTAACAATACGTCACACATGTCAACAAGTTTTTAGTTTTTATAAGTACTTGTGCCCTTTCAACATGGCGGACGGAAGAGACAATAGTATTATTTACGATGAATGCGCGGACGTCTTGTCTGACGTTCCGGGCGACTTGGCCGATTGGGAAGAAGATATTAGATACCAAAAAAATTAAAGTGAAGCAGAATCGTAGGAAGATAGTGAAATATGTCCAAAAAGAATTCGGTGAACATTAGGGTTGCCAACTGATTTGGCTGCAGAAGACAGTGCACAGTGGTCAGATTTTGATTTACCGAGGACCAATAACAAATCTGAAGGATCCCGGCTCCAAACATATTTCGCAAAGATACACAGAGCGTCGAGGATATCGTCGAATTATATATTGAGAACGATATATTTGAATATATTAGCAACGAAATCAACAAGTACTGCAGTCAAAATTGCAATAGAAGGAAACTGGATTTTTAAAAATGCCAAATTTTTCGACGTTACGCGACCCGAACTTAGAAAATGTTTTGGGCTTGCTATCCTAATGGGAATTGTAAAAAAAGCAAGGATCGGTGATTATTATTCAACGCATCCGTTGATAGACACACCGATATTTCGCAAAACGATTCCCCGCACCAATTCAGACAAATATTATCATTTTCACATTTTTCTGACAGCAACAATAAACCGGATAATGCCGACCGGCCTGTCAAAGTGCAATTCGTAATTGATTATTTTTCCAAAAAGTTTAAAGAAATGTTTAATCTAAGTCAAAACATCTCAATTGATGAAGGAATGATACCGTGGCGTGGATGGTTAAATTTTAAAGTTTAAAATCATTCGAAAATTACGAAATGTGGCATACTTATTCGGATGCTGTGAGATTCGAGTACGGGATACATTTCCTCATTCAAGATATATTCCGGCGCTGGACAGCCTTTAGCAAAAACAGTGATGGAACTATTGACACCTTCTGATGGAAAGTGGTCTCACCTCTGCATCGATAATTATTGCAACAGTGTATAACTTGCAGAGAAGTTACTTGAAAATAAAATTCGAGTTTATGGAACGACACTGCAAAATAGAGGATTTTCGTAAAATTAAAGCGCGCAAGAGTCAATGTGTTTGAAGCTTGTCATCAACGTAAAGATGACAAGCGGCAGGCGACAAGCCAAGTAATTCGAATTAGCGCTGCAGGTGCCAAGCGAATAAATTTGTACGAGACGTGCGGACGGCACTACAGAAGTGTTTAGCTTACGAAGACCTGCTCGACCATTATACCCCATTCTTTGTAGCTCGCTACTCACAGTAATTGTGCTAGGTGGGTTTCTGGTAGCAGTTCGGAACTCACGAGTTTTGCCTTATGCTCATGTAGTGCGATTCTTATAAGCAACCTCTGTAAAGCTCGACAGTCCGTGCCCATCATCAGATGAGGTCTGTATGCTCTTAGTTTAGGTGTGGTTGTTCCTTCGTGTCCCCACTTCACAGTCACGTCACTAACAGCCATGTCGGGCAGATTTAGAATGTTCAGATGTCCCTGATGGATTTGTTACTCAGCAATGATTAGGCACTTAGCTCTCCCGACAGATCCATTCTGTTGTTACTGCTTCTTTGCTGGCAACAAAATTCTTCTCGACTCCCGTTACGCTGGCCCGCCTCTCGTGACATTTAGTTCTGTCTCATTTAAGGATGTCGGCAAACTTTTGACCAGACAGTGTACACAGCGTTTCTTGACCCTTTAGACGTGCATGTGGTGTAAATCTCTAACATTCTTCACTTCTTTCCTCTTTTCATCCATATTTCTTCTAGTAGGACCTCGGATAATGAGGACAGCGGTTTTTTAGTTCTTGTATTTCCTCACTTTTCATCTTACTCGGACGAGTTTGAACGATGGTTATCAGAAGGAAAGGGTTGGAGATGCTGGGAAGGAAAGAGGGAGTCTATGAGGAAGGATAGGAGCGGGCCATATATGGTAGAAAGGGTAGACGTCAGGGCAAAAGCGTCCGTTAAAACTGCGTAGGGAGAGGATATGGACAATGTGTACGCGTCGGGTTACTGATACGTTTTTACATAGACGTGGCATCATGCAAGAATTGAAAATTAGAGGGGAATATATGGCTTTGAGGAAGTTGATTTGGCATGAGTATCGGGTTACTGGGTGGGGATATCTAATACATGTGAGGAGCTATATGGAATTCATACAGTGGAATGTAAAAGGATCCAGAAAGCAAGGCGTAATGTTTGACGTTCAGGGGATGGAGTGAGTGACGGAAATTACTGGAGCCAACATCCAGGCTACGCTGGCATAGCAGAGAATGGGAAGGATCATGGCTTTTTAGGTGTGAGGGGGTAGAGAGATGCAGACCCTATGTCCGGCCAGTTAATGGTTTGTTTACTGTGGGTTTTCTGTTGTTTGGTTGGTAGCTGAGGTTCCCATTTTAGTTTACACTCAAGGGTTAACCCGCGGTATTTTACTGTGTTAGCAAGAACGGTTATAAAAGGTTAGAAGAAATATATGGGGATGTACGGTGGTTATTAACGCCTGATTAGGCTACTAGACGGATGAGGAATCAAAGAGTACTAATCAAATAATCGTAAATTTTTGTCAATACGTGAAATAATGTTGCTGTATGCTTCAGCAAGTGAGGCTCCTACACATGAGTGATGCGGTCGTTACCAAATCCCACCACTGGTCCCAGAGACGGCACAAAGCTGCAACGCAGATGTCTGCTTCTCGCGGTCGGCTCCATGGAGCTGTGAGTACTATGCCAACAATCCGCGATCTAGTGGACGCTCTGTTTGAGTTCAACCGGCTGTGCAGTACAAACACGGCTCCTGGAATCTATCCGTCGCTGTCTGTTCCATTCGGCGCCGGTTGACCTGTTCGAGTGACTATCAGCTGGATTTGATACTTACAGCGTGTAGCGCTGTGAAAGTGTAAACTAGCTTAATTTTCATAAATAAACCAATGCCACGTGCGTGAGCAAATAGCTGCTATGGGTATTTTGCAGATTAGGACATATAAATCCCTTCTGAAAGAGGAAACCTAGGTTTGATTAACGTCCTATCGATGTCGTTGTCGTTGTGGTCTTCTGTCCAAAAACTGGTTTGATGCAGCTTTCTATGCTACTCTATCCTTTGCCAGCCTCTTCATTCCCGAATAACAGCTGCAACCTGCATCCTTCTGAGTCTGCTCACTGTAATCATCTAATCATCAATCATAATTTTGTTCAGTACTTCTTCAATACTTATGTGATCGAGCCATCTAATCTTCAATATTCTTCTTTTAATACTAGAAAAGTGGTATTTACTCGTGAGCTATTTTATTTTGGAGACTACCATGTGTTTTCCACTGTCACCTATTGTGATGCGTCAGCTGAACTGTTTAGCGTAGTAATAAGATGCTAAAAGTCCGGTGCCCATTGATCTATAGGGATGAGAAATTCCTCGCAAGATCACGTAAATTTAAGAGAAACGATGTTGTACTGTGGATGACGTTTATTGAATGAGAAGTACTAGGGTTGTCCTAATTTAGCATTAAAGTAAGGGCACCACACCTCACATGGATATATTAATGAAGGACATACCGAACTACAAAAAGAAACGTGGTCTCTATAGCCATTTAGTTTATTGCCATAAGCCACCAAACAAAATAATTCACACACTGTATCGAATACATAAGCATCTAATAAATAGACAAAGTTTGTAATTATGAACGGTAGCCTTGTCACAGGTGGGTGCGCACATGAAAGCATAATATGGAAGTATAGACATCGAAAAAAGTTTTTCATCACCTCGGTTCCGAGAGATCCGGAACCTGTACAGAAAACTGGAATAGAGGTCAACATAAACATCATTTCCGCCCTTTTTATTGCTCATCAAAACCACCCATTGGATGTTGTACCACCATACAGTGAGACCTTCAGAGGTGGTGGTCAAGAATGCTGTACACACCGGTACTTCTAATACCCTGTAGCACGTCCTCTTGCATTGATGCGTGCCTGTATTCGTCGTATCATACTATCGACAAGTTCATCAAGCCACTGTTGTTCCAGATTGTCCCACTCCTCAACGGCGATTCGGAGCACATTCCTCAGAGTGGCTGGTGGGTCACCTCGTCCGTAAATAGCCCTTCTCAATCTATCCCAAGCATATTCGATAGGGTTCATGTCTGGAGAACACGCTGGCCACTCTAGTCAAGCTATGTCGTTATCGTGAAAGAAGTCGCAGGCCTAATAGGCCGAGCGGTTCTAGGCGCTTCAGTCTGGAAACGCGCGACCGCTACGGTCGCAGGTTCGGATCCTGCCTCGGGCATAGATGTGTGTGATGTCTTTAGGTTCGTTAGGTTTAAGTAGTTCTAAGTTCTAGGGGACTGATGACCACAGATGTCAAGTCCCATAGTGCTCAGAGCCATATGAACCATTTTGAAAATCAGAGCTCTTAATACATAGGTTCTTTCTGTTTCAGGCGAGAACGAGAAAATTGACGTTTAACCACTAAGCGGAAAATGTCATTAGTAGTACTATATCTTCATAAATAGAGCCAAAGTTAAAATGGTCAGAAGGCCAGAGGGCCTTATAAAAATGTGTTTTAACCCAGTACCACAATCAAAACAAACCACTCATCCAGTGATTTGCATATTGTCTAACGTTTCCATGAGCAGTGCATGAGTTCGATCTCTCGACAGCACTATGCCTTTGAATGATTGCTCTTACAGCCATCTTTCAATCCACTTTACAAATAATATTCCACATCAGGTCCTTAGGCGTATTTAGTTTCTATTTTCCATTGTTGTACGTACATGGAAACTTTTGATCCATTTTGCTTCCTGAGGATCCACAGCCTATAAGCGTTTAATAAAAAAATACATTGTCCGTTGAAGGCTGTCTTGTGCTTTATTAAAATCCCTATATTGGCTAATTTCGGCCGTGAGCCACTATTAAGCACCTGGAATACACCAGCGTAGAAGTGAGTCACATCTCTGCATAGATCGTCAGGCGCAAAGAAAGTATTCCACAACTCACATAACATAACCTGATTTACAGTGCAATTACATTGTTTACACTTGCTATGTCGCGTGGCTCTCCATGTTGGAGGTTCGTGTCCTCCTTCGCGCATGGGTGTGTGTGTTGTCCTTAGCGTAAGTTAGTTTAAGTTAGTTTAGGTAGTGTGTAAGCTTAGGGACCGACGACCTCAGCAGTTTGGTCCCATGGGAACTTACCACAAATTTCCAAATTTCCATTACAGAATGTGACGAGCACGATATGTAATATATGACGTAACAAGTGTAAGTAATATTATTGCACTTTAAATCTGATTATGTTAATGTGCGTTATGGAATGCTTTATTTATACGTGATGATCTATGCACACATGTGACACTCTTCTACGCAGGTGTATTACAGGTGCTCCATAATGGCTCACGGTCGAAATCAGCTAATAGCACGATTTTAATAAAACACAATATAGCCTACAACGGACAGAGGGATCTTTTATTAATCATTTGATTCACAATTGAAGATACGGTTTTCTTCGGTTCTTTTGTGTGGAGCCTCTGTTTTAATCTGAGTTTTCCTGTGTGGTCTCTCGCTACTGGATGTTACACGTGTAAATTAGAAGCCAAGAAGAGCTATTCCGTCACGTCTGCTTGGCGTCACTGCATTCTTCCGTACAAGTTTGCGAAACTAACGACCTTGAGATCATTCCTCGTCGCGAGTATCTAGGCCGCGCGATCCGGAGGCAGCTGCTAAGTTTGTGGCAAACAGGGAAAATGAGGAACGCTGGGCGGGGCTTTTAGCGGGTCACCCGTGGGCGGAGCGTGCTCCCAGAACGGTAACTTCGTTTTCTCCTCAAAAGAAAGCGGAAGTCTTAACCTTATTGCTTCGCGAATTTGATACCGGGTTAAAGTTTCTGTTGAAAAGGAGAAATTGGTTCCAGTGGCTCCAAGCAATCGATACTGCAAGTTGGCGAAGCACTACTCCTGGCTGAAATTGCTTGACATTCATAGGCACTCACGTCTACACCTCCGCATACCAACTAGGAATGCTGTTTCTCTCAATATAATAACAGTGCTTGAATTACATAAAAATGCTTCCTCGAAATACTAAATCTGCGAAAATATGTCAGTCACAATTAATTTAATTTCCGCACCTTGTACTGCAGAAAGATTTCTGAGTTTGTTGACAAGCGGTACAATGGCTAAAAGGAGAAACCTAGTTTATCAAGGTTCTTTCACTATGTAAAAGTTTCCTCGAATTGCGTCATGAATAGGCAGAGATACAGACATGAATAAATTCGAAATTTTGCACTGCAGTTTGTTCTGTTGTAATTCTTGCACACGGTCTTAAACCGTGTACTCGGCAGGGATTCGAACCCGGATCTCCAAGCCAGGAAGTTTCATAACAGCACACATTCCGATACAGAGGAAGAGAATAGTTTTGGAAACAAACTCTAAACTGTGGGTATATTATTGTGAACGAGAAATTTTTTCTCGGGATTTGAAAGGTTTTCGCAGGAATGAAAAAAATCGTCATAAATACAGCATTAATCGACCATTCAACCTCATATTAAGCTCCTTACCTACGTTTATGTCGTTTCTTGCGAATATGGACTGAACTAGTAACAGAACACTATACCATACTAGACGAAAGATGAGGTTTTATTGTGAGAATTTGATTGTTGTAAACCTCAAATCATACCTTGAATATTCATTCTTGGTGTTTCAACATCTCTCGTAGACGGTATAGCGCACGAAAACTAGTATTTTACAGTACAGAAGTACACTTTTTCTATCCAGTGATTGTACCAGTTATTAACCACTCGAATTCAGAAGAAATTATTTCAGTACAAACGTTCTGGATTAGGTCTCAGCCCTGACTGCACTGTGTCACCGAATGAGCGTTGGTGGAACTGTTCATGGTAATCGATATGGCACCTAAATTTCGCCGGCCGTTGTGGCCGAGCTGATCTAGGCGCCTCATGCTAGAACCGTGCGACCGCTACGGTCTCAGGTTTCAATCCTGCCTTGGCCTTGGATGTGTGTGATGTCCTTAGGTTACTTAGGTTTAAGTAGTTCTAAGTTCTAGGGGACTGATGACCTCAGATGTTGAGTCCCATAGTACTCAGAGGCATTTGAACCTAAATTTCGGTGATTCCCTGAGTGTTCTACCAAACTAGCGGATTGTGCGCCCGCACCAGGTTCCGCCCGCGCCCTTACTTGCATATAATATTCATCTATTCCGAAACACTTCACTCCACAAAGACTCATCATAGACATGAACCTTTCCTGCTTGTATGCTTGGCCATTGCTGCCAACAGTAATGTTGGTTTTCAGGATTTTTCCGAACGTTCTCCACCTATCACTTCAAAGGGAAATGGATACAGTTTCTACGAAACCGGTTATTGCTAGGCCATCCACAAAATATCACCTTGTCCTTGAATTCAGCGTGTTTGTATTGTCACGGAGAAGAAAGTGTAATTCGACGAATGACGAACACTAAAATCACTTAAGGAAGGTTTATTCAGCACTGGCACATACAAGAGCTCGGAGCGAACTGCCTCCGGCCAGAACACATACAGTACATATACAGTTACAGAACATTCAAGTACAATGCTTCTTGATATTTGTGGATACTTCTAGTATGTACTGGAATCGAATATAGAAATTAAAATCTCATAGTTAAGGTGGGCTTTGAACTCACAGCCCTCCATACAACAGTGCAGCATCACAACCATCACACCACGGTAACGGCGCCACTCGGCCTCTTCTGCGACAATATCACAGAGTTATCGAATATAAACCGAACTGATTCGTAATTTA
Source organism: Schistocerca americana (assembly GCF_021461395.2). Lineage (NCBI taxonomy): Eukaryota > Metazoa > Arthropoda > Insecta > Orthoptera > Acrididae > Schistocerca > Schistocerca americana. The sequence goes on from NC_060130.1 coordinate 252,111,972, forward strand.
CGAAAAGTTCTACACTCGCGTCGACGACATAAGAGAAAATACAGATCCATGAAGTGACATGCGGTGATGGATTTTTTCAAGCTCAAGGCCCTGCATCCTCATTTGAGGAACTGCTAGACTTTAGTTAGGTGATTATTCTGTGAAGCGACTTAACTACACGCATCAAAAAAAGTTCTGCACCACTCCGGTTCCCAGAACTTCTGAAGATAGATGTTGACTGTGGATATGGTATCACAGACACAGTCCCTTTGACTGTTCAGAGACGTCACTAGACCCGCCCAAAGATACAACCAACCATGCGTGAGCAGTGCCTATTAGACGTAGGGGGTCCGACAGCCGATCAGTTCCAGTCATTCCACCAGGAAGCAGGTACACAGCTAATGTTGTCTGCAGTTCAAACATCCCTCGACGGTCAATTTCACGGTTCGTTCGCGTCCACATTGCTACTTTGTGCCAGGAAGGGCTCTCAACAAGGGAAGTGTCCAGGCGTCTCGGAGTGAACCAAAACGATGTTGTTAGGACATGGAGAAGATAAATAGAGGCGGGAACTGTCGATGACATGCCTCGCTCAGGCCACCCAAGGGCTACTACTGCAGTGGATGACCGTTATCTATGTATTATGTCTCGGAGGAACCCTGACAGCAACGCTACCATGTTGAATGGTGCTTTTCGTGCAGCCAAAGGACATCGTGTTACGAGTCAAACTATGGCAGTCGGCTCCATGATGCGCAACTTCACTCCTGACACCCATGGCGAGGTTCATCTTTGCAAACACGACACCATGCAGTGCTGTACAGATTGATCCAACAACACGCCGAATGGACCGCTCGGGATTGCCTTCAACCACACAAACGTCGGAGGCTTGTTTGGAGGCAACCCGGTCAGGCTGAACGCCTTAGACACACTGTCCAGCGAGTGCAGCGACGTTGAAGTTCCCAGCTATTTTGGATTGGCATAATGTGGGGCCGATGTACGGCGCTGGTGGTCATTGAAGGCACTGTAACGGCTGTACCATACGTGAATGCCATCCTCCGATCAATAGTGCAACCATATCAGGAGTATATTGGCGAGGCATACGTCTTCATAAACGACAATTCGCGCCCCCATCGTGCACATCTTGTGAATGACTTGTTTCACGATAACGACATCGCTCGACTAGAGTGACCAGCATGTTCTCCAGACATTAACCCTATCGAACGTGCCTGGGATAGTTTGAAAAGGGCTGTTTATGGACGACGTGTCCCACCAACCACTCTGAGGGATCTACACTGAATGGTCGTTGAGGAGTGGGACAATCCGGACCAAGAGAGCCTTCACGAACTTGTTGATAGTATAGCACGACGAATACAGGCAGGCGTGAATGCAAGAGGACGTGCTACTGGGTATTAGATGTACTGATGTGTACAGAAATGTGGACCACCATCTCTGAAAGTTGCGCTGTATGGTGGTACAACATGCAATTTGTGGTTTTGATGAGCAATAAAAAGGGCGGAAATGATATTTATGTTGATCTCTATTCCAATTTTCTGTACAGGTTCCGGAACTCTCGGAACCGAGGTGATGCATAACTTTTTTTGATGTGTGTATGTTAATTATATACACTGATGCGTGAAACGTAAATACGGAGGTAACTTTCGCAGGATGTGTCCCTGTCAAGTAACGTAGGTCGATAAACCTTGGAACCAAACATACACAACATTCCTGGGTGCATTATGTGTTCCCACTTCTCGACATGTGGTTGTACGTTCAGCATTTTCGGAAATGATCGTTTTGGTGGTCCAGATATTATGTTGTGGGGAAGGAATAATGTTCCACGGACGTGTTTTGAACACGGTACACTCATTGGTGCATTCGCCCATACCATCATTTTTAGGCATGACAATGCGCTACCGCATCGAACAGCGCAAATGGAGGACCTCTTGGAATGAGAGGATATGGCCAATGGATTGGCCTGTCGTGCTCGTTCCCATAGACCCGTCTGGGATGTATTATGGGGTCGTACTGCACCTCATCCACATTCACCGACAAGGAACTAACAGTTGTCAACGGCGCTGTGGAGGAATGAAATGATTTACCACAAGAACTCCTTACCAACCTTGTGGCCAACATGGGAATACGTTGCAGAGTACAGTGCCTCCCATGGCGTCACATCCTAATAAGAACCATGTCCCGCCTTTTGTAGTGTCTAGCGGACCATCATGAATCGCGGCGACTTAAGTGCAATTATTGCTTTTCGATGAACATCGTGCGTTTCTTTCAGTTACCTTCTGTGCTATACTGTAGCAGTTCTTTCTGTTCCTGACAAGCGGAAAATCCTGGTTCATGTCCGGTCTTGCATAAATTTGCTTGTGTCGCTGTACGTAGTACATCTATAACTATTACAAGCCAGTTGAATTTCTGGAATAATTTTGAGTATCTGAAACTGCAGTGCGTCACAAATACAAATATATATATATATATATATATAAGTGTTGGCAGAAGAGCCAACACCGTGTTGCTAGAGGAGGCCGAAATGCACGCTTTTTAAAGCTCACGCAGGCTGGCGTGAGGTCTGGAACAGTTAAGGGAATTTTTAGTAGCAAATAAAGTAAGTAGTTGATGTAATACTTAACTTTAATCCACAATTGGAGAACATCGCTCTTGACGGTACATTACTAATAAGCTCAATATAACTGGTAATGGTGCCTTGCTAGGTCGTAGCAAATGACGTAGCTGAAGGCTATGCTAACTATCGTCTCGGCAAATGAGAGCGTATTTGTCAGTGAACCATTGCTATTAACGTCGGCTGTACAACTGGGGCGAGTGCTAGGAAGTCTCTCGAGACCTGCCGTGTGGTGGCGCTCGGTCTGCAATCACTGACAGTGGCGACACGCGGGTCCGACGTATACTATGCGAGAATGGGTAAATGAATTAATAATCTACGAGACAAAATAGATAGATTCGTAAGATGAGGAAGTTTAGGAAGTTCCGTGGAGCGTGCTCTGGTAGCCTAACTCTTACTCAGAACTTTGTGTGGTGCCTTCATATGACGGTACAGGTGCTCCCGACGTCCCAACTTGGATCAGTATAGTATGCCTTAATATATAGTATACCTTAATGTAATATAGTATACCTTAATATAATTTCTTTGCGGAACTTGGTAAATTTTAAAGTAACCAAGAAGATAAACAGCCCACGATAAAAAAAAGTGCATTTGTCGTCTGGCTGCGGCCAGTCTATCGGTAAGCAGAAGTAAGGTTTTGTAGAAGCATCCCCGCAAAGCTCTAAAACTTTCGGGTAAAAGCAGATCGATCACTCTCAAGAGATGCACTTCCAGCTAGCAACCACGAGAAGCAAATCTGCTAGACGTGCTGTTGAAGCAGTCATGCAGTAAATTTCGCTCCAGTGTCAAGATACCAAATGCACCCATTGCCTAGTACAGGTTACCCAGGGTTTCTCAGAGTTCCCAAGCGTTTTGAAGTACTCGCAATATAGCACCCCTGATCGCTACATTTGTCTCTGCGCGTGTGAATAATCGCCACAGATAATGATTATGCTTTGTTTCAGGAACGTATTTCTGATGTCACTATACGACCTTCAACCTCGTACAAGGGACTAAATGGATCTCATACTTCGTTACAAGACCGCTGTATAGTCTGGCTAAGGTCATCGTAGGCTCGAAAGGCTCTTGCATTCTGCTGAATTCCACAATGCGTCCTACCCGACACCCCAGCGAGTAATCCAGGATGGTTTCCGGTAACGCCTCCCGTTTCTGAACAATAGCCCAGTAGTTGTCAGTGACAGCCCGCGGTGCCGATGTTACGATAGGTCAACACGAAGCTTCATTTATCACGCGCTGTTGGAATCACTGGAACAAAAGCGTATGCACCAAAATTGGCTGAATGCATGCATTGAAAACAATGGGCCTGCATAACGCCTGAGAGCCCTTTCGATCAAATGTCACCGCACGATTCTGGTATTCACGTAGGGAACTGATAATACGTAACTCTAAGCAAGACAAGATTACGGTAAGGGTATTTTTACAGAGTTTAAGGCTGAAATAATGCTCTATTAACTAGAACTCATATTTCGAGATAAATAGATTTTGTTACTATCACTTGTAATCTTACTCTCCCACACATCACTATTACAGTTCTGTCTCTACACAAGTTTGGAAAGCTTTGTGAGGCGTAAGATACACAAAAGACAAACTTTTTACTTATCTTCATTTTCTCTTGTTGTTGGCTTCAGTTCCTGCGTCTAGGGGTACATCCTTGCGGCTGAAATTTTGACTTACTGGGTTCCAGAAGACGAAATAACTGATGAAGTACTATCTGTTGCTATGATTTTCTTTTATTTTATCCCATTCTTCTATATCACATTGAATTCACAATCTCCATTTTTATAATACTACCAATTACATTGTTGTAGACAAAATTAAAAAAAAAGAAACACGTGCGTTTCCATCAGAGGCATGCCCACTACTAATTACATTCTGCGGTACTCACAATATTTCAAAGACTTTACAAAGCAAAAGGGTTTACAAGCTTTCTTGACAAAAGAAGAATCTTCACCAAGTCACATCATGATTTTATGAATGAGTGCAGATTTAAATTTAATAATTAACGTTAGATTGTGCAATTAATAATATGAATTTTAAATATGCCAGATATTTCGTAATTTCAGATATTTCAAAAAATGGTTCAAATGGCTCTGAGCACTATGGGACTTAACATCTGTGGTCATCAGTCCCCTAGGACTTAGAACTACTTAAACCTAACTAACCTAAGGACATCACACACATCCATGCCCGAGGCAGGATTCGAACCTGCGACCGCAGCAGTCGCGCGGTTCCGGACTAAGCGCCTAGAACCACTAGACCACCGCGGCCGGCTTCAGATATTTCCAACAGAAGAGTAATTTTAACTGTACGTACAGAGTACTAACAAATTAATTTCTTTTTATACATTTTAGCCTGAGATGTAATACATCGTATTCAAAATCATATGAAATTCGTTTAGTGAAACAGCCGAGATAATGTTCACTGATACGAGATTCGAGATGAATCCTGGTATCGGCTACGTCTATATATAAAAAAAAAAGGTAATGCTAGAAAAGGATGTCCCATTACACACTGAAACAAAATACACGAGGGAGCTACTTAGCGACTTAGTGAATTTTATAACATTTATGGAGAATAAAGTTATTTAACAATAGTATTTTCAGATGTACAAAAATAGACGTAACGGAGCTTATTGTTTTATATACTATCGTAAACTGTTCTGATACTATGAAAATTCTGAGACATGTTACGCAAGCACCTCCACTCAAACTAAACGGAATCTATTGTCTAATTTAGGTCGAAATATGTATTTTAAAGACATCTATATCAAAAAGGTGTAGCACTAAAGGATGATAAAAGCCGTACCACCATAAAAACTCTGCATTCTTTACAGGTGTCTAAACAGGGATAGCGTCACGTCGTCTGCATGAATGTGATACAGTTGCCAAATGATGGCAAATTTCATGAAAAGTTTACATCGACCAGAAATTGCGTCTGTAAAATAAGGGGTTGAAATAGTCGTGGACCATGAACAGAAACCAGTTCGAAAACTAAAAATAGGAGTTTTTCACTTTCTCTGTAAATCAGTAGCCTTATCTCCGTACTACATTGCCTTGCGTATCGATTCGGATCCTCGGTCCTCTCAGCATGGGCAAATTGGTCTGTCACTGGTGATGCAGACTTCTTGTGGGAAATGGCCACAACACTACAAATCCCGGTCCTCTTTCCTCTCAGGTCAAAGCTTTTTGCACTGGTAGTACGTATACGCCCACGGGGAATGAACAACAGCTAGTCGGTGATGCTTCCCCGTTCCCTGCAATGTCATAGTAGACACGGATGTTACAAGAAATACTTCGCTTCTGAAGTGTGATTCGTCACGTTCTTTTGTTATGGGACACAGTACTGTCTGACACAGAAACGAAAATTTGTTACAGTGAGACATTCGCAGTTGCTCATTTCTTATTTAATAGCGATATATGATTGTTATAACAGAATGTAAAGTTTATAATAAGATACTCCGAGTATTGTGCTCATTATTGAGGGCCCACAATATGGTTGGTGAATGTTGAATGTTCATGTGCTGTAGCTGGAATAGCCTTGAAAGTTGACACTCCAGTAGAAAGTTTTTTGACATTCCACACACGACCTTCAATTTCACCTCGTTTCTCGGGAATTTACAGAACACAGAAAGGAAAGAGATACTGTATGTAACGGCCCAGCAATTAACGTTGCTTTTGTTGCACGTAGATCTATTTGTTACAGAAATTATCCACTGGAATATTTCTGTGAAAATAACGAAGTATTACTGTCTGCCGCATAAAATGAATTGGTGATATGTTTTTGTCGATTTAAGTGTGTGTTTCTTGAAGGTGTCTTTCAAAAAGCAGTCTACAAATGCCGCTGACCATCTCTTATTTGTTATTATACTGATATTCACCATTCGAACAGGAAAACAGAGCACTAATCTGAAAAGTTGAAACAATTCGAATATGTTGGTATTATCTGGGAAATGAATTGTTAGGTCGTACGTATAGTTAATAGTGTATGTTTACTTCCAAGAACTTTTACACAGCAAACAGAATACAGTAAAAAGAATAATTATGCAACAGAGAACATTATGCAGAGTTCCATAAAAATGAAAGGCGTGATGTTAACAAATAATTTATTCTTAATACTGAATTTAGACAGATGATTTTGGATAGCTATAGGAATCACGATGTCTGCCGAGAGAAATCCGTAAAAGTTTATTAATGTAAAATAACTACCAGAAATCACTATTATGTAAGAAGAATTATTATTATACACGAAGATGAGTGATATAGTAGTAAAGTTACATACTAGAAAAGTTATGTACTAGAAATCTAGAGACCAGACAAAAAAAACTTACGAAGCCATTGTGGGATGTACGAAAAGCGAGTTAACAGCATTTCTGTTAAGGAGTATGGTAACATTATAAAGGCTAGTAGACCTATATGTGAAGTAGATATTTATAATGTATACTGTTTTTAGCGTAGATGGAAAAATTACCAGGTCGTTCGAAAGCAAAAGTGCACAGAAGTTAATATACATAAAAAACATTGATTAATGAAAATTTCTTCTACATCTTTATTTGTGTTACAACGAAAATCATCGGCTCTTTAAAGCCGAATTTCTTATTTGATACATAATATTCCAGTAGGATACCAAAAAACATGTAATCTTGTGCTACGTGGTTAATGTCCAGACAAATTGAGTAGTTTCACTTGAAGCCATGTCTGAATGATGGGTGATTCTCTAAATGGAAATAACACGTGGATTGTGTCTCTTTCCTTCTCTTTAGTGTCAACACTGAGGTTGAGGTTGGGTTGCAGCTGCACGCCATTCCCTCTTCTTTCTGCCTTCCTCTTCATTTACATGTATGTGGTTCGTTGTACATCGTACATAATCTGTTCTATGCATGTCATTCTTGGTCGTCCTGGCGACTCCTTCACTCATTAGCTCCTTCTGCTAGTGTTCTATTGATAGTGTTACGTCTAAAATGTGTCGTATGAGATTGCCTCCTCCTATATTGACGCCCCTCCACAGAGATCTGATTTCCTGTACTCTTCCCTGTCTCTTCAGGTGATCTTCATCATATTTTTGCACCACAAAATCTCTAGGGATTCTAGCTGTCTTCTCTATTTACTCTTATTCTCCAAGTTTGACACCCGTATACGGCCACACTCCAAACAAATGCATGATCCATTTCCTTATTTCAAGGCAGATATTCTCGCTGGTCAATAAGTTCTTTCTCAAATTAAATCCAATTTTCGCGTGCTGTGTTCTGCTAACAATTTCTTTCCGGCTTCTACTATCCATTGCGATCCTGCATCCCAAATAAGTAAATTCCTCTTTCACTTTCAGCTGCTCTCTTCCAATTCTTATTCTTAAAGATTCATACTCACCTTCAGTACTGCATACCATCACTTAAGCCTTTCGCTCATTTATTTTCATACCATACTGATTACAGAAAATCCTTTAGATAGGGGTAAGGACCTTCTCTAGTTCTTCTTTTATCTCAGTGACCACAGTAATATCATCTGCGTAACGCTGCATGTCTATCTTCTTCCCATTAATTTTCAGCTCAACCTCAGTTGTTTCGCGAACTTGGTCTGTAACTTCCCGTATGTCAGCAGTGAATGTAAGAGGAAAGAGAACACATCCATCTCGCACACCTTTTCTAATTTTTGCTTCTTGTTCCCGGTGAAAATTGCTTATCCCAGACACTTTTCTTATAGAAGCTGAGTGTCGGTCTCATGTCTGTTTATTTTAGACCTGCTTTTTTCGGCATTCTGAACATCTCTTGCCAGCTAACATTACCAAAGGCCTTTTTCAGGTCTACAGGGGCAATGTAATTTAGTTTATTTTTCTGTATTTGCTTTTCGATAATTTTGTATTTACTGATTACTTCGGTACAGGAACCATGATGCATTTCTTGAAGTCGTTGGGTATCTCTCCTGTGTTGTAGACATCCCTAATCAGTTTCGGTGGGATCGTTTTCATACTGACAGCAGAGTTCGTGATTAGTTCTGCACGAATGCCAACAATACCCTCCTCTTCTTTCCCCTGTACTTCTTTAAAAGCTTTCTAAAAAATGTTCAAATGGTTCTGAGCACTATGGGACTTAACATCTGAGGTCATCAGTCCCCTAGAACGTAGAACTACTTAAGCCTAACTAACCTAAGGACATCACACACATCCATGCCCGAGGCAGGATTCGAACTTGCGACCGTAGCGAAAAAGCTTTCTCAAATTTTTCTTACGGAACATAGTCTCCATTGTCATCCTCGTCTGTTTCATCTTATTTTCCCATTCCATCCTCCGATAATGGTGTTCCATCATACAATTCCTCAGTGTATTCATTCCATCTTTTAAAAAATGGTTAAAATGGCTCTAAGGACTATGGGACTTAACATCTGAGGTTATCAGTCCCCTAGACTTAGAACTACTTAAACCTAAGTAACCTAAGGACATCACACACATCCATGACCAAGGCAGGATCCGAACCTGCGACCGTAGCAGCAGCGCGGTTCGTGAAGCGCCTAGAACCGCTCGACCACAGCGGCCGGCTTCCATCTTTTCACTACGTCTTCACTGTACAGCATTTTCCATCTTTTTCTTCTACTTTACGTGAGAGTATTGTTATGCATTTGTTAAAAAAATGTATTTGATATTCTGTTGGCTATTGTGTGCCTAATTACTTCATTTTTCTAGAATGTTGTGAAAAAGTTATTTACTCTTCGGATTTTACTCTATTACGCAGTAATATCATACTTAACCAATTACAGATTGTACATATGACGGACTGTTTTACTGGTAAATGCTATTTATACGTTCACTGAACGAACTGTAACATTTGTAAACTATAATACCACACGAGTTCTAGCTTTCTTTAACTAAAATTACACGTTGTCTGTCTGTCAACCAAAACTGTCTCTTACATATGCGTCCTTGTGGAATTAATGGACGCATTACGACGATTTTATTCTGCAATCAACGGTAGGGAGCAAAACGCTATGCTACATTGTTCTGGTAGCTTGTATATGGACAACACATCACGTGGATATGGTAAAGCTGCGAAAGCTGTTCCATATGGCTCGATTATGGACCTTTTGCCCTGTTAGCTGTATATGATTTTTCTACCCTTTAACTAGGAACAACGGGATTGATTAATTGTTTTACAGACACTACTAGACGAAACAAAGTGTCAACAACGTAGAACGCAGTGAATCTGTGGATGATAAATCTGACGATGAGCCTACGGTGGACTGAGAACTAGCCAACAGGAGAATAAATATTAAAAACAATTAATCACAACATTTCGTTGTTGATGTCCGAATCGTTGTCTATAAGAATAATAACTCAACAGTAGATCGCGGAACTAAGTGGCAGTGAGAGGTCATAAGCATCTATAGTTCAATACTTAGCTACCAGTCATCACACGAAGAGACTGAACCAGAGTAGTCAGCGTGAATCTTAAACAAAACGAAAATGTCCATTGAAGAGTGCGTTATAATGGTATTTAGGTAGTTATAAAAAGTCATAGTAGTATTTATGTCGAGTATACTGTAACGTCATGGAGGTACACAACTTTAGAGAAAAGGATTTCCACGGTTATGCAACTGCAGTACAAAGGATCCGTGTGCGCGCGAATTAGTGAAGCTGTAAAAGAGAATTTTCGTCCTACAGTGTTATTTTCTTAATGCACATTTGGCCTGAAGAGCTCTTTATGAGATGGGTGTTCCCCGCAGCCGTACGGCACAAAGATGCTGAGAGACACAAAAACTCGACTTTACCCGAGGCTCGTTTGAAATGTGAAAGAGTGTAATGAACATGATTAAAAGCTGAAATGAAACGTGCCTCTGCCTGGTCGAGTTAGTTTCTTCTGGCCTGAGGCAAACTGTCCATGAAATCCTAAAACGGTCCGTCGGATTAATCGTGTGGTCATTTTACATACACAGAGAGAGAGAGAGAGATCGCCGTGGAATCAACCATATCTTGTAAATAAAATCTCTGGTTCAAATAAGACATAAATAAGAGAAGATACAAGCAGTTGCCGAGATTCATATTGAAACATGACTCTTACCAACTATGTCTAAACCACAAAACAAACATCATAAATGTTGTTATCGTTTTTTCAGTAAACCAGTTGCAAAAAGGCTAAAAGGTTAGTATCCTCTCCGACTCAATGATAGTTTCGAAGAATATATGCGTGAATAAGTAGATTCAGGTTTGAGTCAATCGGCAGCTCTGCACACTACTTATTTCCTTTTTATTTTCGATTTTTATACACGCAACCTTACATGATTTCCATTGAAATAATTAAATACATTTCTTCTTATGGGCAGAAGAAAATTAAACGTATTAATGAAGAAAAAGTGTTAAAACGAGATAAGTATAACAGTTGTACTGTGTTCAGAGTCCAAACCAGTAACATATCTCTGAAATAACATGTCTGTGAAGTAACATTGTGTGTAAACGTTTTACAAGATCTTTCACACAAGTACCTGTCTTTTTATATGAAATAGCGAAATAAATGAAATACAAATTTCCTCGCTTGTATTAAATACAGAAAAAATCATTGACATTAGTTTCAGTGTCAGTGGTACTGAACGGCCGTTATATCCTACTACTCTTAAACATAACGTAGCATTTATCTTTCTGTAATAAAGTTCCATTGTTCTGAGTATTCATAATAAAAATCTGAAACGTGTCAGATTCCCGGCGGGGTCAGGGATTTTCTCTGCCTCGTGATGGCTGGGTGTTGTGTGCTGTCCTTAGGTTAGTTAGGTTTAAGTAGTTCTAAGTTCTAGGGGACTGATGACCATAGATGTTAAGTCCCATAGTGCTCAGAGCCATTTTTTTGAAACGTGTCATGTACGCACTCACAGAACGGCCATCGATCAAGCTTTGTAAATAACAGTAGAACGTCTTTCGTGTAATAATCTCTTAAATTCCAGTGCTTTTAAGACTGAAAAACAACTGCTGTGGAAGACTACCGTTCAAATAAACGTATTTTAACAGTATTCGGTAGCAAATAAGAAAGGGACTACAGCGACACAGAACATCTACACTGAAACTTTGTGCAAAAGAGTGATAAATGTGCAGTGTTATAGCACAGTGCTCTTTCTTCTCCATTTCTTTGTAAACACTGCTTAATAAATCTGGAGCTATCCTCTGCCTGCAGCCTTTGGCTACACCCTTAGCAGATTTTCCAGCGTTTCTTACTAAAAGTTTCCTTATTCTATTTGGCAGGTGCTATGTCGTTGTAGTCTTCTTCGCAAGAGCAGCCGAATGTCGTTATTTGATTCAGTACCTTGGTAAATATGAGTATGATCCATGTAGCAAAATGATCAAATGAATGAAATATTTGATACTGCCGTGGATTGCGCGCTAATATGAAACTTCCTGACAGATTAAAACTGTTGAGCAACCGAGACTCGAACTCGCCGGCAAGTGCGCTACAGATTGAGCAACCCAAACACAACGAACGATCCCTCCCCACAGCTGTACTTGCGCCAGAACCTATTCATGACAGGGTAGCTCATTCGGTAGAGCACTGGCCCGGAAAAGGCGGGGGACCAGAGTTCTACTCGGTCCGGCACGCAGTTTTAATCTGCCAACAAGTTTTTACATAATCACCTTTTTTTGTCTGTCATTTCCGGATGCCTCGTATCCATTACTGCTACCGTATAAAATGTTTGACGTGTTCTGTTTTACGTGTTTTCAACTGTTTATGAGGAAGAAGATGTAAGTTGGTCAATAAAATTTACATTTTACTGTCTTACGAGAGAACAGAGTCCCATTTGGTAGTAATAGTGCAATGCTGAGCATATATACATAACGAAACACTTACACATCTATCATAATTGTCAAATCTCTTCACAGAGTGTGAGCTTCATTCTAGGCACTGGAGTTGTTCAACGGCGAGAATGTTTTTACCAACGCAGAGCCCGTACAAATTGTTTTTGAATGTTTTCGTCATTCTCCAACAGTTCCGCTAACTGGTAGCCTCTCGTTACAGGCGTGCAGCCTCGAAAGTTAACAGAAGTTCTTTTAAGAGCGACCACGTGATATTTCCCGAAGATTTTAGATACTGAGAAAAGGCGAATGGCATGCTGGCTTTTGTCTGCGGGTCTTCGGCCGCCGCTTGTGAAATGATGTTTTCGATATTTCGACAGAACGTGTTGTTGGCAGTGTCAAAACTTCACCCTCAATTGCTTTTGGAGGGTGGAAGGTGAATGCCCGCCACTCGTGCTGGCAGAATGCCAGAAAGGTCGTTAAACAGGCGTCCGCTTAAGGTCCCGAGACAAAAGCAGACAGGGAGTACGTCAACACGTGGCCACGAAAGACTCAAACATTTTCCATTGATAGAAGAGCTCTCGAATCTTCTCGGAGGCACTCAAGTTTCTGTAAGCGGAAACGAGGTTTTAATTCTACAGCTACATGACTACTACGCGGTTCACACTTAATTGCTTGACAGAGGGTTCATCGAACCACCTCCAGACTACTTCTCTACCGTTTCACCCTCGAACAGCCCGCGAGAAAAACGAAGACTTCAATCCTTAAGTGAGAGCTATGATTTCTCTTATTTTATTGCGACGTTCATTTCCCTCTACGTAGGTGGGCGTCAGTAAAATACTTTGGCGATCGGGGGAGAGAGCTCGTGATAGATATTTCGTGAAAATCTCTCGTCTTTGTTTTATTGATTGCGACCCCAACTCGCTTCCTGCCCTATTCTTCGGTATACAGTGTGAGCTGCCCTTCCTTGAACTTCTTGGAGATGTCCGTCAATCCTGCTTACTATGAATCCCATACCTCACAGCAGTATTCCAGAAGAAGACTGACAAGCGTAGTGTAGACATTTCCTTTAGTAGATGGGTTCCATCTTCTAAGAGTCCTGCCAGTAAAACGCGATCTTCGGTTTGCCTAGCCCATAAGGTTTTCTCTACTATCGTTCCAGTTCACGTTGTTCGTAATTGTAATCCCTAGGTGTTTCATTGAATTGATAGCCTTTAGAATTGCTTGAATTATAGTGTAACCGAAATCTAACATATTCCTTTTAGTACTCATGTGGAAGGTCTCATACTTTTTATTGTTTAGAGGCCGTTGACACTTTTCGCTCCTTACAGTATCTTGTCTACATCATTTTCCAATTTATTTTTATCTACTGATGACTACTATATGGTAAACGACAGCGTCATCTGCAAACAGTCTTTGAGTGCTGTTCGAATTGTCTCCTAAAACGTGTATGTAAGTTAGGAAAAGCAGAGGGCCGATAACACGTCCTTTGGAAATCCAGATATCACGTCCCTTTCACTAGGTGACTTTCCATCAGTTACTAAGAAATTTGATCTTTCTGACACTAAAATTAACGGAAGTGTACTACACTGCTGTGGATGTGCAGCTCCACGACTACCGCAGGATCGAATACAACGCCAGCTAGGCTGCGCTAATCCCCATATGTCGAGTGCCAAGTACACTTCTACCGGGAAACACTGATGGGTAGGCTCTACCCTAAAGGCACCCTGGCAACAGTTACGCAGTGAATTGTGGGGGATTAGAGGAGGGGAGGTGACAGGGAATGGGGAGGGCGCCGGTTGTGTTTAGTATCCTTTCGGCGGATGTACGCAGAACGTCAATATCGTGTGTGATGCACTCGCATAGCAATAACGGATGCACAAAAGCTGCATATACTGTATCCATGAGGCCATCTAACATGACTTGTGGTAACGTTTTCCATTAATGGATAAGCGTCGTACGTAGGACAGTGATGATACGTCATGGGGGATTAAGTCTGCAGTCCTTCAGCCTAGAGTGCCTCGTGCATCTGCAATCGAATTTAATTCCAGGAAACGACTTCGTATATTCATTCGTTTTCACATACAGAGATATATAAACAGGTAGAATATGGTGCTGCGGTCGACAACGCCTATATAAGACAACTGTCTGGCGCAGTTGTTAGATGGGTTACTGCTGCAAGATTTAAATGAGTTTGAGCAAGGTGTTGTTATCGGTGCACGAGCGATGGGACACAGCATCTCAGAGGGACCAATGAAGTGGGGATTTTCGCGAACGATCATTTCACGAGTGTGCAGTGATTATTAGGAATCCGGTAAAACATAAAATCTCCCACACCACTGCGGCCGGAAAAATGCCCTGCAAAAACGGGACCATAGACGACTAAAGATAATCGTTCAACGTGACGGAAGTGTAATTCTTCAGCAAATTGCTGCAGATTTCAATGTTGGGCCGTCAACAAGCGTCAGCGTGTGAACCATTCAACGGAACATTATCGATATGGGCTTTCGGAGCCGAAGGCCCACTCGTGTACCCGTGATGACTCCACGACACAAAGCTTTACACATCGCCTGGGCCCGTCAATACCGACTTTGGACTGTTGATGACTGCAAACATGTTGCCTGGATGGACGAGTCTCGATTCAAATTGTATCGAGCGGATGGACGTGTACGGGTATGGAGACCACTTCAAGAATACATGGACTCTGCCTATGAGCAGGGGACTGTTCAAGCTAGTGGAGGCTCTGTAATGGTGTGGGACGTGTGCAGTTGGAGTAATATGGGACCCCTAATACGTCTAGATACGACTTTGACAGGTGACACGTACGTAAGCATCATATCTGATCACCTGCATCCATTCATGTCCATTGTGCATTCCGACGGACTTGGTCAATTCCAGCAGGGCAATGCGACACTCCTCACGTCCAGAATTGCTGGCTCCACGAACACTCTTCTGAGTTTAGACACATCCGCTGTCCAGCAAACTTCTCAGAAATTAACATTATTGAGCATATCTGGGATGGCTTACAACGTGCTGTTCAGAAGAAATCTCCAACTCCTCGTACTCTTACGGGTCTATGGACAGCCCTGCGGGATTCATGGCATCAGATCCCTCCAGCACTACTTCAGACATCAGTCGAGTCCATGCCACGTCGTGTTGCGGCACTTCTTTGTGATCGCGGGGGCCATACGCGATATTAGGCAGGCGTTCCATTTTTCCATTGTTCAGTCGTCCAATGTTTATGCTCCTTACACCAATCGAGCCGTATTTTGGCTTTTACCGGCTTGATGTGTGGCTTAAGAGCAACCGTTCGACCATGAAATCCAAATTTTCTCACCTCCCGCCAAACTGTCGTAGTACCTGCAGTGAATCCTGAGGCAGTCTGGAATTCCTGTGTTACAGTCTGGATAGATGTCTGCCTACCACACATTACGAACCTCTTTAACTATCGGCGGCCTCTGTCAGTCAACAGGCGAGGTCGGCCTGTACGCTTTTGTGCTGTACGTGTCCCTTCATATTTCCACTTCACTATCACATCGGAAACAGTGGACCTAGGGATGTTTAGGAGTGTGGAAATCTCGCGTACAGACGAATGACACAAGTGACACCCAATCACCTGACCACGTTCGAAGTCCGTGAGATCCGCGGAGCGCTCCATTCTGCTCTCTCACGATGTCTAATGACTACTGAGGCCGCCGATATTGAGTACCTGGTAGTAGGTGGCAGCACAATGCACCTAATGTGAGAAACGTATGTTTTTGGTGGTGTCCGGATACTTTTGATCACATAGTGTAGCATTCCCTATTGCTTTTCTTAGGTTTTGAACTCGAAAAATATTACTCTTATGGCTTAAAACTGTCCGATAGATAAATCTGTAAATTAGTTCCAGTGTGTTAATGTTCAGTACGAATGACTACAATGCGTACTTGCTAAATTGAGCTAACGTTTTTGTTTTATGAATGCGGACGGATATGAAGGTAGCCTTACAGTAAAATAAGCTGTCAGAATCTTGCGCAATCTTCTTAAAATGTTTGAGTAAGTAAGTGGAGCTCCATGTCAAGAAGTGATGCATGCAAGTGGATATATAGATGATTTGAAACTGTGACACACTCCTTTGAACCAGAATGGAATGATTCAAATTTTCCATGCATTTTTACAGCATTCATCATAAAACAGTGTTCGATATATGCTCCACACGTCTTCCTGATATGACATACAAACTTTTCCCACGGAGGTAATGATCTGTTGTCACTATTGTTGTAATTTCTGTAGCTGATCAGTGACGTTGCTTGCGACAGATATTTGTCCCTCAGAAATAGTGAACAGAGATTAGTTTTATGTTATGGCTACGAATAGCAACATAATAAACAATCTCGGAAGAAATGTCGGCGGATTTACATGACACGTGTCACACAAAAATATAAAGATTCATTCTAAAACAGTATTTTACACAGCACCTCTTCCTTAACTATAGAATAAATGTGACCACAAATGCTGATAAGTACATATGAATGAAATATTCAGAACGCAATTTAAATTGTTTTTTATATTCGTGATCCAGGCAAATTTTGTTTAATTCGGATTTGTGGTGAGTGGCGCTATTAGCTCCCCTGAAACCCAGAAGTCATTGCTTTTAAAATGTGTGTGTGTTTTAGTGTTAGAGAAGTGGTATTTTACAGTTGTATGATTAAATTCAAGGAAGTAGATAAACATAAAGCGAAACTTTTGAGACCGTGCTCTCTCTGGCTGAATGTCGGTTTGCGAGCAAGGGGAGCTGTTTCGGAACACAATGGGGCATTTGGAACAAGTGGTGACGTGTGGCGGCAAGATTGCGAGAACCGCCGCTGGGAATAAGTAAACGCTGCCAGGGTTGGCCAAAGACTCGGCCAGGTCCTTCACTCCCTATGAAAACCAAAAGAATAGGAACTCTTAGCTCACTGTTTCACCATATTGAAGCGTAACGGGAAAGTGCCATGTTACTGAGTGCAAAAATAATTTTCAAACAGAGATACACATAGCTGATGTTCCACGAAAAAATCGTTTTTGTGGTTCTTTGTTAACAAACTTTCCGCTTCCTAGGCAATCCTCAGACAACTAATTTGTGATAAATTTTTCCTCAGTTATTCAGAATTCATGTAAGCAACGTGTTTAATATTTGTATCTAGTAAGTATTTTTGTTCGTCATACATCACAGCAACTGTATGTACTTTCACTGGATGTAGTGCGTTTTGTGGCGGCGTTCGTAGCGACAAGCAATTCGCTGTAGAAACGGCTTACGAAGTCACCGCCACACTTTTAATAGCGGGCCGACCGGTCCGCTGGAACAGTGAACAGAAAGATGAAAACCCAAACACTCTGATTAAATAAAAGTCGGTACTTATCTTTATTAACGAAGATACAGACACAGTAGTGAACTCTGTGTCTACAGAAATCTGTCTAGTTCGAGTCGGAGCGGCTAGGTCAGCGTCGGCTGACGACAAACAACAACTCTGCTGCGATGAACACACAACTGACTAGCAAGTACACAATTCGGTGGCGGGTATACAACTGAGCGGCGAATACAGAACTGTCCTAGCGCTCGCGACTCCAGCGCTTAAGAAACCAGAAGCCAGCGGTGGCGCGCGCAGACTTGCGGCGATTTCCTGTCTCACTCGGCGCTGCTTATGCGGACGGCGTCCGGACTTTGATGCTGCCAACCTTTTGGCAGCGGGCTCGGGTGGCATTACTGGCTAGGATATAACAGTGCGGGAGTAATTTCAGCGAGACTTTAGTATCTCAAATGGTGTGTAATTTATCACTTAGAAGTACAAAACGTCGGAAGTTGTCCCTTTTTCCTGCAATGTGTAACAACGTGTGTCTTGATACCTTTCTATTTCTCTTATCAGGACTTTAACAAATTTCCGATGTCCTGTTGCGATACAGCTACGTGGATTATTAGCCGGCCGGTGTGGCCGAGCGGTTCTAGGCGCTACAGTCTGGAACCGCGTGACCGCTACGGTCGCAGGTTCGAATCCTGCCTCGGGCATGGATGTGTGTGATGTCCTTAGGTTAGTTAGGTTTAAGTGGTTCAAAGTTCTAGGGGACTGATGACCTCAGATGTCTGAAACGTCCCCTTAGAAAAATTAATAAATTACTGCGCTGATAAACCTCTTACGTTATTTTCAAACAGCTGAGCTGAACTGAACGTACTCAGACATTTCTCTCTTTACTTATTCTGATCAACACTAAACTGATACACAATATTTTAGCGCAACGCAGTCTGACTTTCAACAATCCCTACAAAAGAATGGCCCTGACTAACAATAACCTATAACTTTCATCAGTCACTTACCTCACAAAAATCTTCGTTACTCGAACTACCGCAATACAGCGAGCGCCAATACTGCCAGCTAAATAAATGATTCTGACTACGGAAGGCACTAACTACTGATAGGCATAGTTAGCAAATGAAAGATTTTGATAAAGAACAGACAATGTACTTACCTTAATAATGTTCGAAAGTCATTTTGTATATATATAATCAGTTCATGATATCCAATATTACAAATTTACTCTTTCTGATGGACAGACGTCCAGATCGTCCGCTCTCAAAACTCTGTCATCTCTCTCCCCACATCCACCACTGCTGCGCAACGCTACGAGCTGTTTACATCGAACTGCCCAACACTACAATAGCAAATATTCCAACAATGCAAACCAGCCACAGACTGCACACAGCACAGTCAGTGATTTTAATATAGAGCGTTACGTGGCGTTACCAAAAAAATGGTTCAAATGACTCTGAGCACTATGGGGCTTTACATCTATGGTCATCAGTCCCCTAGAACTTAGAACTACTGAAACCTAACTAACCTAAGGACATCATACAACACCTAGTCATCACCAGGCAGAGAAAATACCTGACCCCGCCGGGAATCGAACCCGGGAACCCGGGCGCGGGAAGCGAGAACACTACCGCACGACCACGAGCTGCGGGCGTGGTGTTACCATCATAAAAACATAAACAGCCTACTTACATGATAAGTCCCATAGTGCTCAGAGCCATTTTTTTATTATTATGATATAGAATTGGAGCGACAGTCTTTCTTCATCTCCCGATTTTATTAATTTATGGATCTGGCTATGTTGGTAATATAGGGTGATCGTATCTCCTTCGTGCCGCCAGCCTTCCCCGTCCCCCCTCCCACTCCGCCCACACCCCTCCCCGGACGGGACGGAATTTTTGTACCTGTGTGAAAGTGTGCGAACGGTTCCTAAATAGTTGTGAACCTTGTAAATGAGTAGAGACATGGGTACCACCCCGGTATTCACCAGGTCAGATGTGGGGAAACCGCCTAAAAACCACATCCAGGCCGACTAGCCCACTGGCCCAGCTAGCAAGAGCTCCACAACTTGGCTAAAACGGTCCTGACCACCAGTACGTGAACTCCGCAACTAATGTACAGACTGGTAGTTTTCTTTTCGACAGCAGTAAACCACATACAAGTGTAGTAATTTTATTTCATTTTCCTGCAAAATGTACAAAACGGTAAAATATTATCTCAGACTTCGAAACTGAAAGAAAGGTGACAGAATAAAGTATATAATAACGAGCTTAGTTTGTAAATACTTTTATTTTCTAGGTAAAGGAAATACACTCCTGGAAATTGAAAAAAGAACACATTGACACCGGTGTGTCATCCCCCCCATACTTGCTCCGGACACTGCGAGAGGGCTGTACAAGCAATGATCACACGCACGGCACAGCGGACACACTAGGAACCGCGGTGTTGGCCGTCGAATGGCGCTAGCTGCGCAGCATTTGTGCACCGCCGCCGTCAGTGTCAGCCAGTTTGCCGTGGCATACGGAGCTCCATCGCAGTCTTCAACACTGGTAGCATGCCGCGACAGCGTGGACGTGAACCGTATGTGCAGTTGACGGACTTTGAGCGAGGGCTTATAGTGGGCATGCGGGAGGCCGGGTGGACGTACCGCCGAATTGCTCAACACGTGGGGCGTGAGGTCTCCACAGTACATCGATGTTGTCGCCAGTGGTCGGCGGAAGGTGCACGTGCCCGTCGACCTGGGACCGGACCGCAGCGACGCACGGACGCACGCCAAGACCGTAGGATACTACGCAGTGCCGTAGGGGACCGCACCGCCACTTCCCAGCAAATTAGGGACACTGTTGCTTCTGGGGTATCGGCGAGGACCGTTCGCAACCGTCTCCATGAAGCTGGGCTACGGTCCCGCACACCGTTAGGCCGTCTTCCGCTCACGCCCCAACATCGTGCAGCCCGCCTCCAGTGGTGTCGCGACAGGCGTGAATGGAGGGACGAATGGAGACGTGTCGTCTTCAGCGATGAGAGTCGCTTCTGCCTTGGTGCCAATGATGGTCGTATGCGTGTTTGGCGCCGTCCGGGGAGCGCCACAATCAGGACTGCATACGACCGAGGCACACAGGCCTAGTCATCACCAGGTCATGGTGTGGGGAGCGATCTCCTACACTGGCCGTACACCACTGGTGATCGTCGAGGGGACACTGAATAGTGCACGGTACATCCAAACCGTCATCGAACCCATCGTTCTACCATTCCTAGACCGGCAAGGGAACTTGCAGTTCCAACAGGACAATGCACGTCCTCATGTATCCCGTGCCACCCAACGTGCTCTAGAAGGTGTAAGTCAACTACCCTGGCCAGCAAGATCTCCGGATCTGTCCCCCATTGAGCATGTTTGGGACTGGATGAAGCGTCGTCTCACGCGGTCTGCACGTCCAGCACGAACGCTGGTCCAACTGAGGCGCCAGGTGGAAATGGCATAGCAAGCCGTTCCACAGGACTACATCCAGCATCTCTACGATCGTCTCCATGGGAGAATAGCAGCCTGCATTGCTGCGAAAGGTGGATATACACTGTACTAGTGCCGACATTGTGCATGCTCTGTTGCCTGTGTCTATGTGCCTGTGGTTCTGTCAGTGTGATCATGTGATGTATCTGACCCCAGGAATGTGTCAATAAAGTTTCCCCTTCCTGGGACAATGAATTCACGGTGTTCTTATTTCAATTTCCAGGTGTGTATCTAATGGTTCAAATGGCTCTGAGCACTATGGGATTTAACATCTATGGTTATCAGTCCCCTAGAACTTAGAACTACTTAAACCTAACTAACCTAAGGACACCACACACATCCATGCCCGAGGCAGCATTCGAACCTGCGACCGTAGCAGTCACGCGGTTCCGGACTGAAGCGCCTAGAACCGCACGGCCACCGCGGCCGGCACTCGCTATGGAAAAAAAAGGCATTTCTGGCCAAGAGAAGTCTACTAATATCAAATACCGGTCTTAATCTGAGGAATAAATTTCTGAGGATGTACGTCTGGAGTACAGCATTGTATGGTAGTGAAACATGGACTGTGGGAAAACCGGAACAGAAGAGAATCGAAGCATTTGAGATGTGGGACTGATAAGGTAAGAAATGAGGAGGTTCTACGCAGAATCGGAGAGGAAAGGAATATGTGGAAAACACTGATAAGGAGAAGGGACAGGATGATAGGACATCTGCTAAGACGTGAGCGATTGACTTCCATGGTACCAGAGGGAGCTGTAGAGGGCAAAAACTGTAGAGGAAGACAGAGATTGAGGACGTAGGTTGCAAGTGCTGCTCTGAGATGAAGAGGTTAGCACAGGAAAGGAATTCGTGGCGGGCCGCATCAAACCAGTCAGTAGACTGATGACAAAAAACACAAAAAAACACTCAGTTACGATTCCGTAGAAATGTTGGAACACGTGAGGCAATACTGACCTTACGACTTATCTTAGAAAATAGATTAAGGAAAGGCAAACCTACATTTCTAGCATCTATAGATTTAGAGAAAGCTTTTGACATTGTTGACTGGAATACTCTCTTTCAAATTCTAAAGGTGGCAGGGGTAAAATACAGGGAGCGAAAGGCTATTTACAATTTGTACAGAAACCAGATGGCAGTTATGAGTGTCGAGGGACATGAAAGGGAAGCAGTGGTTGGGAAGGGAGTAAGACAGGGTTGTAGCCTCTCCCCGATGTTATTCAATCTGTATACTGAGTAAGCAGTAAAGGAAACAAAAGAAAATTTCGGAGTAGGTATTAAAATCCATGGAGAAGAAATAAAAACTTTGAGGTTCGCCGATGACATTGTAATTGTTGTGTCTAGACAAGACAGCCTAGACACAATGAGAGGAAGCCGAAATGCACGCTGTAAGCTCACGCAGGATGGCGTGAGGTCTGAAACAGGATACGTAATGAATGCTATAAAGAAAAGTACGTAGCTTCTGGAATACTTAACTTTAATCAATCATTTGTATACATCGTTCTTGATGAGACATGCTTCATACGATAACTATCAATTGGTATGGCGCCTTGCTAGGTCGTAGGCATTGACGTAGCTGAATGCTATTCTAACTATCTTCTCTGCAAATAAACGAGGCTTCGTTAGTGTTGCATCGCTAGCTAAGTCGTCCGTACAACTGGGGCGAGTGCTAGTAAGTCTCTCGAGACCTGCCGTGTGGTGGCGCCCGGTCTGCGATCACTGACAGTGGCGACACGCGGGTCCGACATGTACTAATGGACCGCGGCCGATTTAAAGCTACCACCTAGCAAGTGTGGTGTCTGGCGGTGACACCACAGTAATTCTGTCAGAGACAGCAAAGGACTTGGAAGAGCAGTTGAATGGAATGGACAGTGTCTTGGAAGGAGGACATAAGACGAACATCAACAAAAGCAAAACGAGGATAATGGAATGTAGTCGAATTAAGTCGGGTGATGCTGAGGGAATTAGATTAGGAAATGAGACACTTAAAGTAGTAAAGGAGTTTTGCTATTTGCGGAGCAAAGTAACTGATGATAGTCGGAGTAGAGATGATATAAAATGTAGACTGGCAATGGCAAGGAAAGCGTTTCTGAAGAAGAGAAATTTGTTAACATCGAGTATAGATTTAAGTGTCAGGAAGTCATTTCTGAAAGTATTTGTATTGAGTGTAGCCATGTATGGAAGTGAAACATGGACGATAAATAGTTTAGACAAGAAGAGAATAGAAGCTTTCGAAATGTGGTGCTACAGAAGAATGCTGAAGATTAGATGGGTAGATCACAGAACTAATGAGGAGGTATTTAATTGAATTGGGGAGAAGAGGAGTTTGTGGCACAACTTTACAAGGAGAAGGGACCTGTTGGCAGGACATGTTCTGAGGCATCAAGGGATTACAAATTTAGCATTGGAGGGCAGCGTGGAGGGTAAAAATCGTAGAGGGAGACCAAGAGATGAATACACTAAGCAGATTCAGAAGGATGTAGGCTGCAGCAAGTACTGGAAGGTGAAGAAGCTTGCACAGAATAGAGTAGCATGGAGAGCTGCACCAAACCAGTCTCAGGACTGAAGACCACAACAACAACAACATGAAACACACTTCAAATGTGCTTGTCAAATTCACCATTTTACAACTGCACAATTTTTTTCTGGAAGAATATTTGTCTCTCTGGTTTTCTTCTCCGTGTTTAGAAAGGAACCACACCCGACACTATTCTAACACAAGAGTCTGTTTGTTCTCTTCTCAAGGTGATGGACAAGTACAAAGATAATCCAAATCTCTCCGTTTTGATAAGCAGCCTTTAAGAATTAGTTTTCAACGTACTGCATCAATAGCTTGTTTCGAAAGAGAGGGCTGTTACGTCACCCGCCCACGAGGCTGTAGCGAAAGTCAATTACTTCATTCCCTCTCAAGTACTTGAACTAATCTAACTTACTGACTGAGGAACTACACTAAAACGTGCTTTATCGGGCACATTTCTAATTTCTTACAGTCTCCTGGTGTTAGAGGAATGTCAACCATATTATAAAGAAATCCTAATGTACCCAAACTGCCTAATGGAACGAGAGGGGCATTTTGGTTGAGTGCACAATTTTCACTCTTTGTGGAACAGTCTTAATACCGCGAAACCGCATGATAGTGCTGGACCTAACTTTTCAATTTATATGACGGTTCTCAGTAACGGTATCGCTTAATACGACTACTGACAAAACACAAGGTCATGCAAGATGTGCGACAGAAATAGATGTAAGCTTTGAGTGTCTTCACAGACAGCTATTTGTAGACCGTAAATGTCTTACCTTAGAAAATAGTTTGCGTTATTTTCCCGAGCGAGGCTAGGATGTGTTGCTAGTATAAGATAAAAAAAAGAGAAAACTTACCAAGCGTGGGATAAATGAAACCAGCAGCAAACTATTTCAGTTTGAGGAACGACTGGCTTGGGTAATTACCTCATCATAAACAACGAAACTCTTCCGTTCGAAACACATTTCTTTGTTTGAACAACACTGTTTAACACAGGCCAGAACACTAACGTGAGCTGTCAACTTCTTATTCTTCAAAAGACCGAAAACCATTGAGATATACATTCCATCACTACATCCATGAAATGCAAACAACTGCAAGAAAAATTCTGAAGCATAATCAGATGTGACATCCATCGAAACTGTGTCCTTTTTACACAAATAACGAGGATTTCATAGCTTTGAAAAATTATAAAGCCTTTGTTAGGATCATTTTTCTGTAAAATTTCATCTTCTATCGTCTTAATGTTCATAGAAGTGACAACTAAGTGTACCTCACAATTTGGGATATTTCGGTTGGTATCTAAGTTTCGTTCTGTG
Organism: Schistocerca americana; assembly: GCF_021461395.2. Classification (NCBI taxonomy): domain Eukaryota; kingdom Metazoa; phylum Arthropoda; class Insecta; order Orthoptera; family Acrididae; genus Schistocerca; species Schistocerca americana. Next base: position 252,136,999 of record NC_060130.1, read on the forward strand.
AATATTGTTCCTTATATATGTTATGTCTCGATGCTGATGAAATCGCTCTGCTCCCCCAGCTCTTTATTGATGGTTTTTGCCGGGCCCCCGTCTAAAACATCGGTAGCTCTCTTTTTTATCGCTTTCGTCATTGATTTTCTTCGTAATTCTTGTAATGACTATGGATTATGAGTATTATCTCCGTCGCACGTAGACAAAACATGATCACTGCATATAGTAAAAAATTTGGCATTACAATTCTCCTTGTCAGAGTATCTCCAGCGCCCTTCGCCAGTAGGTTTCAGCTCCCTATAATGTCTGAATGTGAAGTTTCATAAAGGAGGATTGTCTGGCTCCTTTCCCATTACATTACTTTTATACTGTTCTCCATATTCAGTAGCACCGGACTACACGTTCAATAAAAATTTTCAGAAAAGGTGCCTTGGTAATAGTTTACCATTAATATACTCTTAACTGCTAGCAGATACCAGCTTAATGGATATCATGCGGCGCTGGTGGTCGCTCCAACTGGACGGGAAGCCCCAGGTATGCACTTTTCTAACTGAAGGGAAAGCTGCGGAACTCGTGTAGGGGGATTAGTGGGGCCTATCTCGATGGCATCTAAGTTGCGGAGTTCGTGTCCACCCCTCTCCCACGAAATCTTTCGTAAATAGCGCTGGTGCATACTTGCCCAACGCTGCAGTGGCATTCCAGCCACTAGTCGATATGATACGCGCCGTGACATTTGCCGGTAAAAAGTATATCGGACAATGACACGGCCTTCATATATTGTCTGTGTGGCCTGTTTAATGCATGGCAGCAATCCAGTTAGGTTGTCAGGATAAAATAAGATGGGTAGCACTCGAGGACGTCTGTTTGTGACATCTTCAACCGATTTAATAACGTACCGGGTGATCAAAAAATAAAATCAGTATAAATTTGAAAACTGAATAAATCACGGAATAATGTAGATAGAGAGGTACAAATTGATACACATGCTTGGAATGACATGGGGTTTTATTAGAACCAAAAAAATTCAAAAGTTCAAAAAATGTCCGACAGAGGGCGCTTCATCTGATGAGAATAGCATTAATTATCATAACAAAGTAAGACAAAGCAAAGATGATGATCTTTACAGGAAATGCTCAATATGTGCACCATCATTCATCAACAATAGTTGTAGTCGAAGAATAATGTTGTGAACAGCACTGTAAAGCATGTCCGGAGTTATGGTGAGGCATTGGCGTTCGATGTTGTCTTTCAGCATCCCTAGATATGTCGGTCGATCACGATACACTTGCGACTTCAGGTAACCCCAAAGCCAATAATCGCACGGACTGAGGTCTGGGGACCTAGGAGGCCAAGCATGACGAAAGTGGCGGCTGAGCACACTATCATCACGCGTCTAGCAATACTTTTTTTTTTGTTTTTTTTTTTGTTATAATAAAACCCCATGTCATTCCAAGAATGTGTGTCAATTTTACCTCTCTATCTACATTATTCCGTGGTTTACTAAGTTTTCAAATTGATACTGACTTTTTGATGACCCAGTATATGCGTAAGCGGAGCAGACACGGACGGGGGATCACCCTAGGGAAGACGGGGAAATCCATTGAGATAAGCGACTTTGGCAAAGGGCAGATTATTATTATGCAGAGCCTGTGAATGAATATCTCGAAAACGGTGAAGCTGGTGGAATGTTCCGGTGCTACTTTCGTGAGCTTTCATGGAAAGAGGTACAATGACAGTAAAACTACCACTAGGCGATAAATGGTTGGACGTCCACGACTCTCCACAGAACATGGGGTTCGGAGGCTTGTCTGCTCTGTAGAGTAGGATAGAGAGTGATCTGTAGCTTCTCTGGCAGGAGGGTGAAAAGCTGGAGCGCGCGTAAGTGTCTCAGAGCACACCGTTCATCGCACACACATCAAAAAGGGTTCTCCATCACATCGGTTCCGAGAGGTGATCCCTCAGATCACATGGCAGTAATGCACAGTATTCTATAATAATGCACAATGTTTTGGAAATTATTGTGCAGTACCTCACAATAATTAATCAATTAAGTAACGCTCGGTTAAACAATGGCTTTGTTACTGAGCTGAAAATTAATCAGTAAACATTGTATTGTGAATAATTCTGTAGTGGACATTTTGACTGACTTCTTCTTCAGCATATACTTCCCATTCATTAACCTACAAACATTGGAAAATTTTTGGCTTTGTTCGAGATGCATGGGTAGCAGGCACTGACAGTCAAGTCGCAGCTGTACAGTGCAAACTGAGGAAGTTAGTCGTGCGTTTCAGCTGACTGCTGCTAATGGGAAGGAATTGCGGTTAATTTGGTCGAAATTGTGCGTTATATTAGCGTAGTAATATTAATATGTCATTATAGCCACAGATCAGCAGCCCACAGGAAGAACTGAAAGGAAGACGTCTGTATAGAATCGTTCCCTATTTGACGACGCTACCGAACGAACGAAACGTCGCAGGACGCAGTAACTCAAATGACCGGCCAGAACAACTGAGCCGGCCGGGGTGGCCGAGCGGTTCTAGGCAATACAGTCTGGAACCGCGCAACCGCTACGGTCGCAGGTTCGAATCCTGCCTCGGGCACGGATGTGTGTCATGTCCTTAGGTTAGTTAGGTTTAAGTAGTTCTAAGTTCTGGGGACTGATGACCTAAGGTGTTAAGTCCCATAGTGGAGCCATTTGAACAAGAACAACTGATTTGGTATACGCCGCGAAAATGTGTCTTCGTGGTGATAGTGCCCCTGCAGTCTCCACTGTAATGGAAGCGGTTATAACAGATTCACCAGAAGGCATATGAAGATGGCAGAAAGCAACTGTAGCAGAGATACATACCGACTTAGTTCTGAACGTTATTATCTCGGTTAAAATGAATGGGGCAACGTATCTCATAGTACAAGAAGTGAAAACCCTGTTATCCGCCAAAATGGAGTATCACAGGAACTGAGACTCCTGCAGAAATGTAACAGCAGGGACTGCTGGACCATATTTCAGTGAGATGGAATGACGTGGCGAAAAGAAAAATTAACGCGATGGATTCCGACTTTCTTGTTCAGTAAAGTCTTGATTTGCAAGTGGGGCTGTGTCGGATCAGCCACTCAAGTACACAAGCAGAAGTTCACCAACGAGAACTGCAGCGATGCAGATCTATTCTTCACTGCGGTCGTACCTTTGGATTCTACTGCCGTGTCTGAAAAAGGCGATAAAAGTAGTATTTAGAGGTACCAGAAGACATCGTCAACGCAATTTTTAAATTTTTTTCAGAACACTGAGGCTGCAATTTCTGAAAGAGTGTGCTGACAATATTCGGGCGGAGAAACAAATTGTAGAAAAAATTGATTGTTTTTTCTGTTATGTTCTGCTCTGATTTCAATGAGAGAAATATAGTGGTCAAACATCACTTAGTGTTCAGTATGGTCGCCAGAAAAGCGAAAAATGCTGTGACGGGCAATTTATCGGCTCAACGTTTTTAAGCTTGTAAGCGAAAATAGAAACAATTTAATAACACTGATTCATTTGTGGATGAGGAGACCAGCTCAGCAAACATCATTTTCATTCAGTCCCTGGATCAGGTTTATGGAGTGGTTTAAACATTTGGCTTGCGAGAACGGCTATGACGAAACGGAGAAAATATGACAGGTTCTGTCGTAAAGCAGAAGCAGTGAGTCGTAGCTCGCGAAGTTTAAATTTAAAGATACATCAAGCGTAATTTCGGTTAGCTGAATGACGTTCCCAAACAGAGATCGAAGACAACAAATAGAGGTAGTGTCTGTAGTCGTTTTTTGACGATGTGCCCTTACATGCGCAAATTTTGGAGACCGATGAGGAGTAGATAACGAAGCACGAAGTAATCTTCGAGACAATGTCAAGCGGGTCTGCCATTAATGTCGAGAAATTAAAACGTTCTGCTTATGTTTGCGGAACGACGTATAAATTTATATTCACGGTTCCCGATGCCAACACCAGTACACGTAGCTTTCATACACTGATATGCCATCATCAAATCTGCTACGTTGCTAATTGGTCACCTATCTGAAGATGCGCAGGAAGCACGGAATAATGATGTCTGGTATTACCGAAGGCGCAAATATTCCCCTGAGAAATGCTTCCGGCATCTCCGGATCCACTCATCTCGAGCTTCCGGAAAGTGACAATTGAAAAAGGTAAACAGATGACACTTCAGATAAAAAATCTGCTTTTCGAACTCTTGCAGTGGACAACCCGACAGCGACCATTCTGATAGCGATAATGACGCAAGCGACGAATTTGACTAAAATTTAAAAATATAAAATGTAGAATGAAACATTTCAATACGGAAATTCCGACTTCTACCGACTTGGCCACCACAAAACACTTTGAGTATTAAGTTGTACGAGAATTAATAGTTTTTCATCCACCATATTTGATCCACCATTTTGAATTCTGTAATTCCCGTATCTGATTCGTAATCAGTGACCCCAGAATTAAAAAAGAGCGCAGTTCTGTACGATTGTACATACATTTTTCTATTATGCGAAGGTTTGAAGCGAGCTAGCCTACTACCCGCGCGACTTTCCGAAGCCAAGAAGCGAAGTGCTGACGCGCACGGCTATCCTCCCTGGTCTCGAGTCCGAATCTCTAATTTATCAGATTCACAGTTCCAGTGGTTGTGCGTAACATCCACAAGTTAACTTTTTCAAAGCTGCAGGTCCTCGGCGTCATACAATGTCTGAGGTAATAATAAAATTGTTGTTGTTGTTGTGGTCTTCAGTCCTGAGACTGGTTTGATGCAGCTCTCCATGCTACTCTACCCTGTGCAAACCTCTTCATCTCCCAGTACCTACTGCAGCCTACATCCTTCTGAATCTGCTTAGTGTATTCATCTCTTGGTCTCCCTCTACAATTTTTACCCTCCACGCTGCCCTCCAGTACTAAATTGGTGATCCCTTGATGCCTCAGAACATGCCCTACCAACGGATCCCTTCTTCTAGTCAAGCTGTGCCAGAAACTCCTCTTCTTCCCAATTCTATTCAATACTTCCTCAGTAGTTACGTGATCTACCCATCTAATCTTCAGCATTCTTCTGTAGCACCACATTTCGAAAGCTTCTGTTCTCTTCTTGTCCAAACTATTTATCGTCCATGTTTCACTTCCATACATGGCTACACTCCATACAAATACTTTCAGTAACGACTTCCTTACACTTAAATCTATACTCGATGTTAACAAATTTCTCTTCTTCAGAAACGCTTTCCTTGCCATTGCTAGTCTACATTTTATATCTTCTCTACTTCGACCATCGTCAGTTATTTTGCTCCACAAATAGCAAAACTCCTTTACTACTTTAAGTGCCTCCTTTCCTAATCTAATTCCCTCAGCATCACCTGACTTCATTCGACTACATTCCATTATCCTTGATTTGCATTTGTTAATATTCATCTTATACCCTCCTTTCAAGACACTGTCCATTCCGTTCAACTGCTTATCCAAGTCCTGTGCTGTGTCTGACAGAATTACAATGTCATCGGCGAACCTCAAAGTTTTTATTTCTTCTCCATGGATTTTAATACCTACTCCGAATTTTTCTCTTATTTCCTTTACTGCTTGCTCAATATACAGATTGAATAGCATCGGGGAGAGGCTACAACCCTGTTTTACTCCCTTCCCAACCACTGCTTCCCTTTCATGTCCCTAGACTCTTATAACTGCCGTCTGGTTTCTGTACAAATTGTAAATCGCCTCCCCGTATCTTACCCCTGCCACCTTCAGAATTTGAAAGAGAGTATTCCAGTCAACATTGTCAAAAGCTTTCTCTAAGTCTACAAATGCTAGAAACGTAGGTTTGCCTTTCCTTAATCTTTCGTCTAAGATCAGTCGTTGGGTCAGAATTGCCTCACGAGTTCCAACATTTCTACGGAATCCAAACTGATCCTCCCCGAGGTCGGCTTCTACCAGTTTTTCCATTCGTCTGTAAAGAATTCGCGTTAGTATTTTGCGGCTGTGACTTATTAAACTGATAGTTCGGTAATTTTCACATCTGTCAACACCTGCTTTCTTTGGGATTGGAATTATTATATTCTTCTTGAAGTTCTAATGGAATGTTGTCCACTCCTGGGGCCTTGTTTCGACTTAGGTGTTTCAGTGCTCTGTCAAACTCTTCACGCAGTATCATATCTCCCATTTCATCTTCATCTACCTCCACTTCCATTTCCCTATTATTGTTCTCAAGAACATCGACCCTGTATAGACCCTCTATATACTCCTTCCACCTTTCTGCTTTCCCTTCTTTGCTTAGAACTGGGTTTCCATCTGAGCTCTTGATATTCGTGCAAGTGGTTCTCTTTTCTCCCAAGGTCTCTTTAATTTTTCTGTAGGTAGTATCTATCTTACCACTCGTGACATAAGCCTCTACATCCTTACATTTGTCCTCTAGCCATCCCTGCTTAGCCATTTTGCACTTCCTGTCGATCTCATTTTTGAGAAGTTTGTATTCCTTTTTGCGTGCTTCACTTCCTGCATTTTTGTATTTCCTCCTTTCATCAATTAAATTCAGTATCCATTCTGTTAACCAAGGATTTCTACTAGCGCTCGTCTTTTTACCTACTTGATCCTCTGCTGCCTTCACTATTTCATTCCTCAAAGCTACCCATTCTTCTTCTACTGTATTTCTTTCCCCCATTCCTCTCAATTGTTACCTTATGCTCTCCCTGAAACTCTGTACACCCTCTGGTTTAGTCAGTTTATGCAGGTGCCATCTCCTTAAATTCCCACCTTTTTTCAGTTTCTTCAGTTTTAATCTACAGTTCATAACCAATAGATTGTGGTCAGAGTCCACATCTGCCCCTGGAAATGTCTTACAATTTAAAAGCTGGTTCCTAAATCTCTGTCTTACCATTATATAATCTATCTGATATCTTCTAGTATCACCAGGGTTCTTCCATGTATACAATCTTCTTTCATGATTCTTGAACCAAGTGTTAGCTACGATTAAATTATACTCTGTGCAAAATTCGACCAGGCGGCTTCCTCTTTCATTTCTTAACCCCAATCCATATTCACCTACTATGTTTCCTTCTTTTCCTTTTCCTACTCTCAAATTCCAGTCACCCACGACTATTAAATATTCGTCTCCCTTCACTACCTGAATAATTTCTTTTATCTCATCATACATGTCATCAATTTCTTGGTCATCTGCAGAGCTAGTTGGCATATAAACTTGTACTACTGTAGTAGGTGTGGGCTTCGTGTCTATCCTGCCCACAACAATGCGATCACTATGCTGTTTGTAGTAGCTTACCCTTACTCCTATTTTTTTTATTCATTATTAAACCTACTCCTGCATTACCCCTATTTGATTATGTATTTATAACCCTGTATTCACCTGACCAAAAGTCTTGTTCCTCCTGCCCCGAACTTCACTAATTCCCACTATAACTAACTTTAACCTATCCATTTCCCTTTTTAAATTTTCTAACCTACCTGCCCCATTAAGGGATCTGACATTCCACGCTCCGATACGTAGAACGCCAGTTTTCTTTTTCCTGATAACGATGTGCTCTTGAATACTCCCCGCTCGGAGATCCGAATGAGGGACTATTTTACCTCCGGAATATTTTACCCAAGAGGACACCATCATTTAATCATACAGTAACGCTGCATGCCCTCGGGAAATAAAATTATAAATGACAAACAAAAACTTTGCCTCTTTCATTTCATGATGGAGTCGTAAGTGTTTTCGTCACACTATTCATTGGGACGGAGTCATAGAAACTGTTCCTCTTGTCACTCTGTTAGTACCTGGTCTATCTCACGAAAACTCTTCTAAGATGCTCGTCTTTAGCTGAAGCGGTTTCTTTTGTTGTGGTATCATGAGACGTTAACCAAGTCTTGAGCAGAATTAGGAAACGTTTCCTGAATCAAATTATCATTTATACAGTTTCAAGGGACGATGGAGGCAAATTTTAGCTTTATTGACTGAACCGCGTTGGCTGGGAGTTATGGGGTCTAGAAAACACACTCAAACGAAAATCAGTAGGAAACGATTAACATAAAAATCCAACAATGTAGTTAAAATGTGTATCAAAACATGAAATTAGATTCGTAGATTGCAGATCTGCACTCAGATTTTGTCAAGACAGAGTATTTCGTAAGTTATCGATGCACTCGTATCAATGTTGTAATTAATTATAAAACCGTCTTTTGGTTAATGAGATTACCTGTATCGAGGTAGTTTGATTTCGTAAACCAACTGTGATACCTAAATTGTTTCAGAAGGTCAAAAATATAGATGAGGGGGTTCTCATCACCAAGCTGACAGGGGTTATTTCAAGGTAGCTATCCCGCAGCAAAAGCTGTTATAACATTGCGAATAAATATGCATCTAATTTCCTATAAATATTAGTCATATTGAGAATAATTTCTGAATCACGCAAAGAAAGATGATAAATTAAATGTAAGTAAACGCCCGTTATGACAAGAATCGAATAATTTCAAGCAATTTCATGTATTAGCTGAAAATGTCCGTAATGTTACGTAGGAGCCCACTTTTATTACGTGGAATTTTTGTTTGTGTGATGGGTCTGATGAGGGGCGGGATGCCATGAATCCCTTTCCGTGCCAACCTTCTCATATCACAGTAACGTTTGCAACCTACTTCCTCAATTATTTACTGTATATTTTCCAGTCTCTACCCGCCAGGTTAGTCGAGAGCGCTAATCCGCTGCTTCCTGGACTCGGGTAGGCGCACTGGCCCCGGATCGAATCCGCCCGGCGGATTACCGACATCGGTCGGTGTGCCGGCCAGCCTGGATGTGGTTTTAGGCGGTTTTCCACATCCCGCTAGGTGAAAAGTGGGCTGGTCCCCACGTTACGCCTCAGTTACACGACTCGCATACATCTGAACACGTTTCCATGAATTACACTAGAAGCAGTCAGCAGGGGTACGCTACTTCCGTCCCGGGGGGTAAGGGGTGGTGGCAGTAAGGGCATCCAGCCAACCCTTTCTACTAACCAAATCCGTTCCTAACAATGCCGACCCTGCGTCAGCACGGGACATGGCACCAGTGAAAGAAACAAAGAAAGAAAGAATTCCAGTCTCTGTTTTCCTCTACAGTTTTTACCTCTAGAATCACTCTAGTACCATGGAAGTTATTCCCTAGTGTTTTAACAGATGTCCTATCATCCTGTTCCTTCTTCTTGCCCGGTCGCTGTGGTCGAGCGGTTCTAGGCGCTTCAGTCCGAAACCACGGTGCTGCTACGATCGCAGGTTCGAATCCTGCCTTGGGCATGGATGAATGTGATGTCCTTAGGTTAGTTAGGTTTAAGTAGTTCTGAGTTCTAGGGGACTGATAACCTCAGATGTTAAGTCCCACAGTTCTTAGAGCCATTTGAAACTTCTTCTTGTCAGTATTTGATTGGTTCAAATGGCTCTGAGCACTATGCGACTAAACTTCTGTGGTCATCAGTCGCCTAGAACTTAGAACTAATTAAACCTAACTAACCTAAGGACATCACACACATCCATGCCCGAGGCAGGATTCGAACCTGCGACCGTAGCAGTCACGCGGTTCCGGACTCCGCGCCTAGAACCGCTAGACCACCGCGGCCGGCTGTCAGTATTTCCCATATCTTCATTTTCTAGCCGATTCTGCGTAGAACCTCTTCATTTCTTGCCTGATCAGTCCACATAAATGTCAACATTTTTCTGTAGACCACATCTCAAACACTTCGATTCTCCTCTGTTATGGTTTTCACTCAGTCCACGTTACATTATCATATGATGCTACGTTGCAAACTTACATTCTCAGAAATTATTTCATCAAATTCATGCCAACGTTTGTTACTAGTAGCCTTCTCTTGGCCAGGGATGCCCTCTTTGCCAGTGCTTGTCCGCATTTTACGTTGTCCTTGCTCCGGTCATCATAGGTTATTTTGCTGCCAAGGTAGCAGAATTCTACGTCTGCTTCGTGATCCCCAGTTCTAATATTAAGTTCCGTGCTGTTCTCATTTCTGCTGCTTCTCGCTGCTTTCGTTTTTCTTCGATTTACTCTAAATACATAATCTATACTCACTAATTACATCCTATAATTCTTCTTCACCTTCACTGAAGACAGCAATGTCATCTTGGAATCTTATCACTATTTTTCACCTTGAATTTGAATCCTGCTCTTGAACCTTTGTTTTGTTTCCGTCATTGCTTAAGTGATGTATAAATTGAACTGCACGGCCGAAAGACTACACCCTGTCTTACACCTTTATTAATCCGAGTGCTTCCTTCTTGGTCTTCCACTCTTATTGTTCCCTCTTGGTTCTAGTACATACTGTATATTGCCGTCTTTCCCTATGTCTTACAGCCACTTTTTCAGAATTTCGAACATCTTGCACCATTTTACATTATCGGATGCTTTCTTCATGTCGACATATCCTATGGACGTGTCTTGTTTCTTCAGTCTTGCTTCTATTACCAATACAACGTCAGAACTGTCTCTCTTGTGCCTTTACTATTCCTAAAGCCAGACTGATCATCCTCTAACAGGTAGAGCACTTGCCCGCGAAAGGCAAAGGTCCCGAGTTCGAGTCTCGGTCGGGCACACAGTTTTAATCTGCCAGGAAGTTTCATATCAGCGCACACTCCACTGCAGAGTGAAAATCTCATTCTGGAAACATCCCCCAGGCTGTGGCTAAGCCATGTCTCCGCAATATCCTTTCTTTCAGTAGTGCTAGTTCTGCAAGGTTCGCTGGAGAGCTTCTGTAAAGTTTGGGAGGTGGGAGACGAGATACTGGCAGAAGTAAAGCTGTGAGTACCGGGCGTGAGTCGTGCTTCGGTAGCTCAGATGGTAGAGCACTTGCCCGCGAAAGGCAAAGGTCCCGAGTTCGAGTCTCGGTCGGGCACACAGTTTTAATCTGCCAGGAAGTTTCATCTAACAGGCACTCAGTTTTCTCTTCCGTTATTCTGTGTATAACACTTGTTAGCAAGCTGGATGCATGAGCTGTCAATTTGATTGTTCGATAATTCTCGCACGTTCTTCGGAATTGTGTTGATGATGTTTTTTAGGAAAGTTTGGTAGCATATCGCCAGTATCATACATTCTACACACCAATGTGAATAGTCGTTCTGTTGCCACATCTCCAATGATTTTAGAAATTGTGATGGCGTATTATTTATCTCTTCTGCCTTATTTGACCCTAAGTCATCCAAAGCTCTTTTAAGTTTTGACTCTAATATTGGATCGCTTACCTCTTCCCCCTGTCGTCTCCCGTTTCTTCTTTATTCTTTTCCTCATTCCACCCACAAGGTACTCTTCCCCCTATCCACTCTCTCCTCTGCATTTGATAGTGGAATTCCCATTGTACTCCTAATGTTACTGCCTTGCCTTTAATTTCACTTAAGACTGACTTAACTTTTCGATGTGATGCGTCAGTTTTCCAGAAAGTTGTTTCATTTTCGATTTCTTCACATTTTTCATGTAGCCATTTCACCTTAAATTCCCTGCATTTCAGAGTTACATTTGTGCATTCCTGAATCCGTATGATCGGTGAATTATGACTTTCGTAATCTGAAAGTAGCAAATTCTTGTAATTTAAATCCAAATTTTGTAGTAACCTTTGCCAACAGCTGTTGTTATCACATCAGACTTAGACATAAAAACATATATTCAGATTATGGTCACGACTAGAAGAGGCTATATTACTTTCGTTCTGCAAGAAGCGTTACTCTCTGATTGTTACATATCTTCCCGAAGCCATTCTCATCCTGAACTTAGGAAAGCCATCTTTTAAGTGGCACTATTTTAACATTATCTTGGGAAGGAGAAATCAGCGAGCCGATTGTTTTCATCATCATGTGACATGCAGGTTTCATTCTTATTGCTTTGGTCCTTCGACAGATTCTTTTGAAGTAGCTTCTTTTCCTCTCGTAATCGCGAACAAAGACAATACGGATTTCGGTTGACTCTTTACAAAGAATAATGAATGATGGCACAGTTACAGAACCAATATTCAACGTCAGTATTATGGGAGATAGACATCAGATTTTTTGTCTAAAAAGAATAATTTTGTGTTCTAAAATACTTAAATAAAACTGTAATGAAGTGTATGCAACAGTGAATTTTCTAACAAACGAACCTTTGGAAACAAAAGAGCGAAAACTCTACATATCCTGTTGGTTTGCAAAGAGTTTCCAATTCCATCATATCACAGCAATTCCCTTGAAAGTGTTTTCATCAAACGCTTGGTACAATTAATTTACGCTTTCCCTGAGTTTAATATCCTGTTTCGGAGTTTCTGCGGAACTGCAGCATCCGGTTTTGCTTTTCTGTTATATCTCTGAAAAGTTTGTTTTCCCGATTCGCTCAGCACAGTATTTGTGTGATATTTCACACTCGCTGGTTAGACGTTACAGAAAAGCTGACGAGTTTGCAACTGTAATACTGATGAGTTTACAACAGTTGAACCGTTAAACAATAGATCTGAGAAAGCTGTCAAAAATTGTGTGATTGTCATTATGAAAAAAAAACCACACGAAACTGGTGTAATATTCTATAATATATATTACTTTACAAACTGTTTTTAGCTGTTACGCCATCATCAGTTACAAATATAAATATGATTGTTAAATGTGTTACTCTCAGGACAAATCATATCGTCATCGATGCTAAAAATGTTAAAAAACGTACATCAAAAAAGTTTTGCATCGCCTTGTTCACAGAACTCCTGAAGATAAGCGTTGACTGTGGATATTGTATCACAGACACAGTCCCTTTGACTGTTCAGAGATGCCAGTAAAGCCGCCTAAAGATGTAAACAACTATAGATGAGCAGCGCCTATTAGGCGGAGGACGTCCGACAGCCGATCAGTTCCAGTAATTCCACCAGGAAGGAGATACACGACTCTTGTTGTCTATAGTTCAACCACGCCTAGACGGTCAATACCGCTTTTACTTTGTGCCAGGAAGGGCTCCCACCAAGGGAAGTGTCCAAGCGTCTCGGAGTGAACCAAAGCGATGTTGTTCGGACATGGAGGAGATACAGAGAGACAGGAACTGTCGATGACATGCCTCGCTCAGGCTGCCCAAGGGTTACTACTGCAGTAGATGACCGCTACCTACGGATTATGGCTCGGAGGAACCCTGAAAGCAACGCCACCATGTTCAATAATGCTCTTCGTGCAGCCGCAGGACGTCGTGTTACGACACGAACTGTGCGAATTAGGCTGCATGATGCGCAACTTCACTCCCGACGTCCATGACGAGGTACATCTTTGCAACCACGACACCATGCAGCGTGGTACAGATGGGCCCAACAACATGCCGAATAGACCGCTCAGGATTGGCATCACGTTCTCTTCCACGATGAATGTCGCATATGCCTTCAACCAGACAATCGTCGGATATGTGTTTGGAGGCAACGCGGTCAGGCTGAACGCCTTAGACACACTGTCCAGCAAGTGCAGCAAGGTGGAGGTTGCCTGCTGTTTTGGGGTGGCATTATGTGGGGCCGACGTACGCCGCTGGTAGTCACGGAAGGCGTCGTAACGGCTGTAGGATACCTTAATTCCATCCCCCGACCGATTGCGCAAATATGTCAGCAGCATATTGGCGAGGCATTCGTCTTCATGGACGACAGTTCGCGCCCCCATTTTGCACATCTTGTGAATGACTTCCTGCAGGATAACGACCTCGCTCGACTAGAGTGGCCAGCATGTTCTCCAGACATGAACACTATCGAACATGCCTGAGATAGACTGAAAAGAACTGTTTATGGACGACATGACCCACCAACCACTCTGAGGGATCTACGCCGAATCGCCGTTGAGGAATGGGACAATATAGACCAACAGTGCCTTGATGAACTTTTGGATAGTATGACATGACGAATACAGGCATGCATCAATGCAAGAGAACATGCTACTGGGTATCAGAAGTATCGGTGTGTAGAGCAATCTGGACCACCATCTCTGAAGGTCTCGCTGTACGGTGGACAACAAGCAATGTGTGGTTTTCATGACCAATAGAAAGGGCGGAAATGATGTTTATGTTGATCTCTATTCCAATTTTCTGTGCAGATTCCGGAACTCTCGGAACCGAGGTGATGCAAAACTTTTTTTGATGTGTGTATCAACGAAAGGTGATATAAAGGAAGAGAGATAAAGTTCCGTTCCGGACGAGGACCTTACTGACGTAACCCAAGCCCGAATAATGGCGAAGGAAGTCGGCTGCACCCATTTCAAAGAAACCATACCGGAACTCAATAATCGATTTCGGGAAACTGCAGAGAACATAAATCTGGATGGATAGACAGGGATTTGAACCCGCCTCCACCCTAATGCGAATCCACTCTGATAACCTCTGTGCCACCTCGATCAATGGACTACATAAATTCACTTAGCTCTTTTAGTAGACCATTGATATCCACGCGAAAGTTTCGATTATGGCGTCACTGTACAGAGTACATGGTGCAGCTCTAACCTCAAAATACTTGGCATGTGTGTCATGTCGCTACGAAACCACTTTGTGTGTAAGCAAACATCTTTATAATCTGAAGGCTTTTGTGTGGTCATTGTGGACGAGGTTTCCTTTTTTGCGGTTGGCAGGATGTATTGGTGTTGCACGGACGTCATCACTCTAACGAACACATTTGGATGACATTTCAGGTAGGGGAATTCAAGTCAGTACGGGATGTGGGGTACAACGGAATTGTGCTCTATTCTGAACTGGAGAGTGCTCCAACCTATTATAGTGACATGCAACTCCGTCTCTGGAAGGGACGGTGAGACAGCCATTTTGACTTGGTTTGGCGTGCGATTTGTAATTGAACGGTTGTCCTTCAGTTTTCGGTTGTGTTTTTATAACTTCTTGTGAATTTTACGCAAGATAAGCGGTTAACTAATAATTGTACGCCGTTAAATATCTCGTAATCTTAAAGTGCATTCCATTTGCTGTACGTTAGTTACATAAAACTTTTATATGCGTCGATTACCTTACCCCATAAAAATTTTTAGCCTGTAATGTGCTCTTGGGGTGAAATGGCAGTAATTTTTTGATTCAGATACATACCAAACTATTTCTTTCTTTTTTTCCTTGCTTTTTGAATGAGTTTGAACTTATATTACAAAGACTGATAGACAGCAGTGGCAGATTACATCAATGGAAATGACAGCTTCAGCCGTTTTATCTTCTGAAATGGATGTTCTACATGCATCTAAGGAGTTTAAAGTACCCAAATCAACTTTGGAAAGAAACTTCCGTAAACCTAAGAATAATGCCAGCTACGAAGTTAACAAATGAGACAGAAAATTTAAAAATGTGTTCATTACACAGCAAGAATACGAGCTGGCAGCATACCTGTAGCATATGGAGGTCAGACTCTTTTATTTCAACGGTTAAACGCCTTTTTTGTCAGATAATTAGCCTGCTGACTTGCAGAAAGAATTGGCTTAATAATTCACACAGATTTGACAAAGAAATTTATCTAGCTGGGCAGTACTGGGTTATAGAAATTATTACTAGGCATCATATGTTGTGTGTTCTCAAGCCAGAAGATACATCTTGTGCACGAGCGATGGAATTCAATAACGTAACAGTAACAATAACTTGGTATTGCGCTTTAAAAATAATTGTACAGTTTTCAAAATGACATTACAATATTTTCATATTGTTAACGAGTTTTTGAAGATTCCATTTTCCGTAGTCTATATTGTTCATTAAACAACTTTATGCCTTGATTTTAAGATGATATTCCTAATAATTTCATCCTTTATATAGTAATTTCACAACAAAATTTCTTTATCCCAGCCCGTCCCGCGGGTGGAGCAGAACGGGAGACAGGCACGTATTTCTTTGAAAAACTGTAAAAACACGTAAAATACAGGTTTAAGAGATTTTACAGTAACGTTAGTTAGGTTACACTGCAAAGTGATTTTTTGCCGTCCTTAAGGATTGTTTTCTCGTTTTTATTTATTTAAAGAAAATATTGTTAAACATTAAGCATCTCGTTCCGCCCCCGAGTTCCTCTACATATATCACTGGATGGTTGTACCATGGACACATTCAACGTGAGGAGTGCGGGAGATAAAAATCGCCCTTAACATTATTTCAGCATGGATAAAATTCACAGACGGAGGAATCATTTCACAACGGCAGAGACAAGAATGATCACGTGCAATAACTCCCGGGCAGCAGTATTATCTCGATCTGTTAGCCCAATTAAATGGAGACTTGACAGAAAAATTTATGTGCCAGATACACTTATACTAACTAGGACAATGTTTCATGCTGAATTCAGTGTAGGCTTGAAACCAGATATTCCCAATTATCTCGCAGTCGGCTCGTTTGAGGCGTCAAGTTCACTGGAACGCGATTATTTCTGTTATTTTATACTTTCACTTGTGCCCGTTTCGCTGTTACTTACTTTCAAAACCCCAACGATTTTTTTCCGTATTGTTGGTAAGTATAATTTACCGTTTAAGTAAATTTTAATCCTTTCAATAAGTATCCGGTAACATGTTTAAATTATTTAATGTTTTTAAGTTTCTGTATATTCTTTCCATTTGACGTAACGTACCTTTCGAGTAAAGGGCTGTAGTTGATGTACTGAGTCTTGAAGGTGTTATGTTCTTTGATACTGAAGTTCCGTCCAGTTTCACCTACTTAATGTGTAGGATATTCAGTACCAGCAGAATTGTAGGTTCCAGAGACTGAATAGATTATACAAGTGCCATAAATATATAACTAATAACTTTAAATAGAAAACGCCGGTTTAAATGTATTGGGATTTTCTTGGAAAAAAATGTAAGATACATATAGTGGCCAGCCTAATCAGTTTGCCTTTACTTCTCTTAGTATTTTCCACTAATTTCTTTCTTATTAATTTTCTCATTCACCGACCCATTTTTAAGAACGTGTCCACCAATCGAGGTCATTAGTTAACAAACAGCTTTGACTGAAAGAGCTCGTGCTTGACGGGCATTTATCTCGAATAAGCGGGCAGCATCCTTTGAACATGTGCGATTAGTGCCCTTTGTGATGAAGCGCTACTCCAATTAACAAAGACCTAATTTTCCGTTCAAACATTCCACGTGCACTTCTGTACTTGACTGTTCTTCATGTTGTTCATTTCTTCCCTTGAACTTCAGATAAATAATTAGAATTGAATCGCAGTGATGCGCTTTCGGCATATAAAGTTCAACGTCTACAAAACGGCACACTTTAGTACATCTATTATCATGCACTCCCATCCTCACATTCACGCACACAGAAAAGTACAGCACACCTGTTATTAACAAATCAACAACTGACACGGTGTCTCTTTGTGTCTAGAGAAATCTCAAAATGAATAAACGATGGTAGAGCTTAAAAGACAGTAATAATCTTTTGGTTTAACCTCATCATTTCTCTATCATTTTGGAGGCAAAAATACATTTATCTCAATGCGTAAATAACTGAGGCACGGCCCGGCTGACTTTATACGAATGTGCTTTAAATACCGATATTTTAATATTTCTTTCTCAAATATTTCACGAAACCCTAGATACAAACCAGTGTACAACGCTCTGTGTTTCCTTGGATTAGTATCTTCACTTTCATCTATCATGCAAGTAGCCGCACACCTTTGTGCATGACAACAATGAACCAGAAACACGCATTCTAAACACAGGGTGACAATTACTGAACTACAGGAAAGAAAATCGTCATAACTTCTGAACAGTTTGCATTAGGACGTTCCAACTTCACTGTTAACCGCGGGGCATGATGGAAATAAGTATGCGCATGCTAACACGCCTTGCACGTGAAAATGTCACGGTACATCGTGCCTGAGTGTATTTTAATGCCTATTATGCGAGCAACTGCGGCTCAAAGGAAGTTTGCGACCGAGTTAACGCTGAAGACAACTGGTCCAGGTGTGCTAACAATTAAGTATTTGATTCACAAGTTCGCGTAGTGTTCGTGATGACACTGTTAACAATGTCGGTCGCCCTAAAAGGGTGAAAACGCTGGAGACATCGAGAAGACACGTGCTGTGTTTCAAACCAGCCCCAGGAAATTGATTAGGCGAGCTGCACAACAGCTGGGAATCAACAGGGAGACACTAGAAAAATCGCTGTTTGAGGCTTTCCCGGCGCTGCATCTGCTTGATAGGTTCTCGGGACTTACGCCGGATAATATTGTAGAAGCCGCACAATATTTCAGCGAGACAACTGCCCGCCATCTTCAGGTGCTACTGTGTAGCACCTGAAGATGGCGGGCAGTTGTCTCGCTGAAATATTGTGCGGCTTCTACAATATTATCCGGCGTAAGTCCCGAGAACCTATCAACTAGAAAAATTGTTGCAGACCTGCATCTCTTCCTATTCAAGACTCAAACCCATCAACCTTTAAGCCCCAGGGCCATGGAATAGCTGTTGCGTTTCGCCAACACTATTGTCCGCAGAATTGACAAAAATGACTTTGATGTGAATATGGTTTGGTTTTCCGACAAAGACCACTTTCATTTGGATTGATTCGTCAGCAAGCAAATTTTGCGCATTTGGGGCATTGATAATCCGCATTTAGCGATCGAGAAGTCTCTTCACCCTCAACGGATGACTGTGTAAGCACTAGCCAGACACGGAATAATCGGTGCGATATTCCTTGATGGCTTGGTGACTACCGAACGCTACGTGAAGGTTTTGGGAGATGATTTCATCCCCCATTATCCAAAGTGACCCTGATTTCGACAAGATGTGGTTCATGTAAGATGGAGCTCAACCCCATCGAAGCAGGAGAGTGTTTAATGTCCTGAAGAAGCACTTTGGAGACCGCATTCTGGATCTGGGGTACCCAGAGGCCACTGGCATGAGCCTCGATTGGCCGTTTACATGTTGAATAACGTGTGTGCACGCCGTAGTTTGTAACTATTTTACGTTTTTTTATATAGTTGAATAATTAACACCGTGTACACTTGAGTATGTTGGCTGGAATGCATGGAGAATCACCATAACAGTTGTTTCAAGTTTATCTCACTGAGGGATGGAAGGAAGGAAAGAAAGAAAGATGGAACAGAAGTTATTAGAGACGGGGTAAAACGTCAATTTTACAGGGACGAGAAGAAATAACAGAACGGGTAAACGGGTAGAGAGAGAGAGAGAGAGAGAGAGAGAGAGAGAGAGAGAGAGAGAGAGAGACAGGGGGAGGAGATCCAACGAAGAGCGGCACATTTCGTCACGAGATCGGAGGTGCTTAACAAACTCCACTGGCAGACGCTACAAGGGAGGCGTTGTGTCCCTGAAAAAGTTGGGCAACATGTTCCTTTTTCTCATATATGTCTCGTGAAAAGACCACATCGAGAAAATTGGAGAAACCATAGCTCATACAGAGCCTTACCGACAATCATTCTTCCAACGCGCCATTTCACGAATGGAACAGGAAACTGCGGAAAGAAATGTACTTCTACTGTCAGAGGAAACAGCATTACGTTCTATCTTACGTATCAAAAGCGAATATTGGAGTGGTTACAGATGTTACCATTCTGCCTTGTTCGAGGAGATGTGTCACAATTAACGCTACAACCAAGTTCATACGTCTTCCTTTACGTCATTAGACGTCCTTAGTTAGAAAAGTCCTCAACACCAAGCTTTGTTCCAAAACAAACTCACTTCGGTTGGCGTAGTCTTATTGCAGATGGAATACTGTTGTCTGCATCGGACCTATGGTTTTATTTACTCTTCCACTTACACTCAGCTTAACTTGGAACCTAAACTACGTCCAAAATTCTCTCTTTTCTTGTATGTAAAACCATGTGAGGGACCTAAGATGTTTAACAGCCGGCGATAAAATAAAGGAACGAGGATGCGATCAAGCCCGAAATTCAGAATACTCTCCCGTTAATCGATGAAAAGTTTACACAATTGCTCTTGACTCAACGATACTACCCAGCATTATATGTTACGTAGCCAACAGGAAAAACTGTAACAGCAGTCTAACATTGGTCATTCGGCTCCTGTCTCAGTGGTGAGGCTCATTTTTATCATTTATAGGTAGTTATTAAATTTAAGGAACCTTGACGTGTAGCGTGAAGTAACCATTCCACACGCTATCGTCGAAGATAGGTTGTAAAACACAAATCATGTGCTATTACGATAACATATGAAAAAGTATTGGTGAAACGTGATATGTCACATCTCGGCATGATGATAGGAGGAATCTTGGGCGATTTTAAACAATAAAAGCAGACTTCGCACAAGCACTCAATTTGACACTCAAGTTACTTCCTGTTGCGCACTAACGATTCTGGAAGATTAAACACTACCGAGAAGTCATGTGACGGAAATTATGTTCATACCTCTGATTAGGAACAGGACAACACACGATAATCTTTCTGAACTGAACTTTATCTCCGAGTGCAGTCTTAATGAATTCTAGGAGTCAGGGCATCTAACCGTCGTATCCTGACGAATCTTGCTCAACCTGGTTTGTTTGCGAATACACAACAGGAGAGAGATGATGCACTGGAAAAGGCACTGAACTTGCATTCAGGAGGAACGTTAAAACTTTATCTTCTTTCTTTTTGAGTCCGAAAAACAACAATAGTGATTACTGGCGCACTGGACGAGAAAATGGAGGACAACTTTACCCCAGCCACGTTATATGGGTGACAATTACACCCACGTGAACGCAACGCAACGAAAAAGGCTTGCACGTTCTTCTCCATATGTGGTGTTTCCTATTGAAATTTGGCTCGTGAAGTTGAATGAAGAACTGTCAGCACATCGTTCTCTAAAAGTCTCGATTCTTTTTGCAGTTTCCTTCACTCAGTAGACGCCGAAACCACTTTTACATCTAATGACAACTCTAGTTTCTACGCACAGCCCTTTTCATGTTACGCCAAAGTGCAGGCCCTCAGATTGCAGTCAACAACACAGATTCTGACGCGCATATAGCCTACTCAATAGGCAAGGTTGAAATGGGAAACCATCCTAAACCACTGCAGTTTCCCACACAACATGTCTGTGACGTCATTCATGGCCCTTTCACAGAAGGACGTGTTTTTGAGATCTGGACAATGGAAGCCGACGCAGTGACATGGATATCACCAGTCTAGTGAACAACAGAAGTCATCGTATTTTATTTATTTATAGCTGATGATACATATAGGTCTGGATTCGCATTCGGAAGGACGACGGTTCAATCCCGCGTCCAGCCATCCTGATTTAGGTTTTCCGTGATTTCCCTCAATCGCTGTAGGCAAATGCTGGGATGGTTCCTTTTAAAAAAGGGCACGGCCGACTTCCTTCCCCGTCCTTACTTAATCCGATGAGACCGATGACCTCGCTGTCTGGTCTCCTTCCCCCAAAACCAACCAACCATATGGGTCTGCTACCTGGAAACTGAAGCAGACTGTAGTTTTGTGTTGGGTATAATAACTATTACTCTAGAAGTTCATTTGGCAATTACTTTCTAAGCAATAACAATTTCGAGATAATTTATTAATTACTAAGATAAGTGTTTACTAACTAAATTTATTAATATGCTTAATGTTAACTAATATCTTGCTCCACTTATAACTGTATTTTAATTAAAAATACAGTGGAGGGCCAAAGAAACTGGTACTCATGCCTGATATCGTGTAAGGCCCCCGAGAGGACGCAGAAGTACTACAACACGACTTGACATGGACTCCACTAACGTCTGAAGTGGTGCTGAAAGGAACTGACACCATAAATCATGCAGGCCTGTCCATAAATCCGTAAGAGTCGAGGGGGTGGAAATCTCTTCTGATCAGCACGTTGCAAGGCATCCCGGACATGCTCAATAATGTTCATGTCTGGGGAGTTTGGTGGCAATAGTAAGTGTTTAAACTCAGAAGAGTATTCCTGGAGACACTCTGTACCAATTCTGGACGGGTGGTGTGTCCCATTGTCTAGCTGGAATTTCCCAAGTCGTCGGAGTGCACAATGGACATGAATGGATGCAGATAATCAGACCGGATGCTTACGTACGTGTCATCTGTCAGATTAGTTGTTTGGTTGGTTGGTTGGGGAAGGAGACCAGACAGCGTGGTCATCGGTCTCATCGGATTAGGGAAGGAAGTCGGCCGTGCCCTTTCAGAGCAGTCAGATTAGTATCTAGACGTATCAGGGGTCCCATATAACACCAACTGCAGACTCCCCACACCATTACAGAGCCTCCACCAGCTTGAACAGTCCCCTGCTGACATGCAGGGTCCAAGAATTCATGAGGTTGTCGCCATACCGGTACACGTCCATCCGCTCGGGATACAATTTGAAACGAGACTCGTCCGACCAGGCAACATGTTTCCAGTCATCAACAGTTCAATGCCGATTTTGACGGGCCCAGGCGAGGTGTAAAGCTTTGTGTTGTGCAGTCACCAAGGGTACACGACTGAGCCTTCGGCTCCGAAAGCCCATATCGATGATGTTTCGTTGAATAGTTCGCTCGCTGACACTTGTTAATGGGCTAGCACTGAAATCTGCAGCAATTTGAGAAAGGGTTGCACTTCAGTCACTTTGAACGGTTCTCTTCACTCGTCGTTGGTCCCGCATTGCAGGATTTCTTTCCGGCCACAGCTGTGTCGGACATCTGATATTTTACCGGATGCCTGATATTGACGGTATACTCTTTAAATGGGCGTACTGGAAAGTCCGCCTTCATCGCTACCTCGTAGAGGCTGTGTTCCATCGCTCGTGCGCCGACAATAACACCACGTTCAAACTCACTTAAATCTTGATAACCTGCCATTTTAATAGCAGTAACCAATCTAACAATTGCGCCAGTCACTTGTTGTCATACATAGGCGTTGTAGATATCATCAAGTTTGCGGCCTCCAGCAGTAGCATAGCATTTCTGGAATCCGGAATACGATGGCCAATCAAAACAGTTCAAAACCGGAAAATTATACAATTCTGTAAAACGTCAATAACTCCCTCTGTACCAGTCTGTGCCGCCCCCAGCACAGTCTCTGAAGATGCCTTTCTGACTCCATTAAGGACAGCGTGCTGTCTTCTTGTCTTCTTCGTTGCTATACTACAATATATCATGGCTCTGTGAAGACAGAGAAATACACAACAATTCTAGTGTTACAGCTTCGAACGAAAGAAGGGGAGAAGCTGTAGGGATCCATCCGGCGTCGAAAATGAGATCATGCTGTATGATAATTACATTACAAGAGCCTGTACGCTACCGTCGGTTTTTCGTTCGTTGGTTCCACTCACCCACCTATGTCATAGCAACACAATCTGTAGCAGCGGAGACGTCACTGCTTGAGAAAGACGTTCTATACAGGCATATCATTATGTCACATTCAGTTATCAGTTGGGCACTACTGGGTCTTTGTATACACCCTCTCGGTGCAATTTTGATCACTTATTACAGGTACATTGTCTCACATCGTGTTGTATTTTTGAATACTTCAGTGTACATCTATAGCTAAGAACATTGTCCTAACGCTTCTCTCACCACACGTTCATTATATTTGTCCCATTTCTACCGTCGCTGACTAGATGTGATGGTAGAGGCCCGCAGACAATCAATGGTAAACAAGGACGCTAGAAACAACGGTGTTATATTCACTCGCTAAGGCTACAGCGAAATGATCTGTTTTCCGTATTTGTTATTAAATTAGGTATGATGGAAAACGGTCGCTGCTGTTTATATTAATCTCGTAATTTTTAGGGGATCTTTGGTATAAAATAACAGCAGTACTCGGCACGTCCTAGCTTCAAGCCGTTGCCACACTCACGACGACTTCAGCGAGAGCACTGTTTTCCTCTCCTTTGGCGGAAGAGTAAGAAATAAGTTTTATGAGGAACGGTGCTGGCCTACCGCCAAGAAAAGACGGGGAAAATGCCTTCTGCTGGTGTCTGATTATTCAAATGGTTTACATGAAACGCCTCAGTGAATCCATGTACATGTGCCGACTGGAAGCAGAACATCTCTAGGTCGACACACCGTGACGAAGCACATTTATACGGAAGCTTTGTTGTTACAGTTTTCGACGCTGCGTACACAATGGAGGCAGCGTATTGCCGTATCATTTTACTATGGTTTTGGAATGGATAGCCCCTGCTTTCTACCGAAAAACAACATCTAATCCTCATTTGCAACAGTACGGTCACAACGGAAATGGACATACATACAAAAAGCACTTTTCCTTGATTATTGTTCAAACACACAAACAAATGAAATAGGTAAGCAGTCTACTGAGCACATTAATCAAACAACATAACAACTGATTATTGTAAAGAAAGAGAAATGCACTCCTCGTCCATAGTACGATGTAAGGTTTACCTACCTCCCGGATTCATTCAGAATGGTTACTACCCCATGAGGACCATCCGGTACTGGATGACACAAATACGAATTTGGTGAATGCATGACTTCGGACTGTGAATATGTTAGCATCATGAATCTAATAAATAAATTAAAATTTATACTTAAATTGAGAAGTATGTGCAAGTTTCAGTGATAGTCAAAGGCAACGATGGAATGAGATTGAGACTTTACTTATGAACAACATGTTGACTTTATTATGTGGAATCAGAGGAAACAAATTAACATATGCTGTGGCTGTAGTGCCTGTCATGAAAAAATTACTTGTTCTGGAACGTTTACAGTCACATTGTTTTCATTTAACGCATTATGTCTCGTTTCGAGGACGTTATGCTTATCATCAAGGGCTTTGTTGTATACTTGTGAAAAAAAGCTACTAAGTTAATGACAAGTATGTGATAATTTACTATATTCATTGTAATATTGTTTCAGTAGATTCTTGTGGGAGACTGGGGACGTGGTGATAGGGGGTGGCCAATTTTTCTAGTTGTTATTGTTATTGTAGTTGTCGTCGTCGTTGTTGTTGTTGTACTTGTAAGCAGTACTGCATATAAATGATTGTGAAGCTGTGAAAGCTAATCTATATTGTACACATGAAGACATTTTACCATCAGTTATTAGTTCGCACTAGTCACATAACATTCTCTTAGCACGTCACATGTTTCGCATCTCTATGTGATATGTTAATCAAAATATATAATATGACTAGTAGTAATACAAAACAAATAATTTATTCACAACTATCACAGTACTTACGCTCTGGCACTATGTCCACAGTTGGTTATAATTGAACAAATCAAGTTTTGCATGTTTTTCGTTCATACACGAACTCCCAGTTAAATTTTTTTAAGACACTTGAAAACATAAAAGTCCGCAACTCGTGGTCGTGCGGTAGCGTTCTCTCTTCCCACGCCCGGGTTCCCGGGTTCCCGGGTTCGATTCCCGGCGGGGTCAGGGATTTTCTCTGGCTCGTGATGACTGGGTGTTCTGATGTCCTTAGGTTAGTTAGGTTTAAGTAGTTCCAAGTTCTAGGGGACTGATTACCATAGCTGTTAAGTCCCATAGTGCTCAGAGCCATTTGAACCTTTTTTTTTTTTTGAAAATATAAAATTCAACAAAAACCTGTCTATATGAAAATCTGGTACCAAACTATATGCAACAAGTAACACCTTTACAGCACACTTAATTACAACACCAAAAGGGAAAACGAAATAATTACTCTACATTGAAGTTGTCTTTACCAAAAAAGGGATGCACACTGATGAAACAAAAGTTTTTGATCATTTACCCAGTGATATAAAATGTCTGATAGACAGTATAATAAAATTTGGTAAGAAACTGAGACAGTTTCTCCGTGACAGCTCCTTCCACTCTATAGAATAATTTCTATTACTCTAATGTATAAAAGATGGTTGGTAGGAATTATTAACTCACATCTGTATATCCATGAAAGGTGTAACTGCCTAACTAGTTGCTCAAGGGAAAAAAAACCTAGCTGTGCACAACAACGACGATAAATAAGAATACTAGCCCTAAAAGTGTCTACCCAAGTGTTACGAACATAGGCCGCATCTAGCGCAGTCTGAGTGTAATGGCCCGCATCTCGTGGTCGTGCGGTAGCGTTCTCGCTTCCCACGCCCGGGTTCCCGGGTTCGATTCCCGGCGGGGTCAGGGATTTTCTCTGCCTCGTGATGGCTGGGTGTTGTGTGCTGTCCTTAGGTTAGTTAGGTTTAAGTAGTTCTAAGTTCTAGGGGACTGATGACCGTAGCAGTTAAGTCCCATAGTGCTCAGAGCCATTTGAACCATTTTGAGTGTAATGGGATTGCTCGATGAAGGATTGAAGCAAATTTTAAAAACAGGTGTGAATCGATAACATAGAGGATATTATGTCCTCGCTGAATAAAGCTCCAGACATTGCTGAGCTTAATAACGCGCAGCTACCAGTATCAGAGAGCAAAGGTAACATAATTGTACAATAATAAAAATACATCAAGTGAAAGAAAATAATTTTCACAGAAGTGTGCTAAGTCCATCCATGTACAGTTAAAGCAAATAAGGATTCCACAATAGCAAATACACAGAAATATGAACACATACAAATAAACTGCTTATTTTAAAAGAACCAGGTACATGACGTCCTCCTTCACCCATACCAAAATCCAAACTTGGTAAAGTGTCTTAATATGCAAGTGAAGCATTTGACATAATACAAGAGTCTTAGACGATACACGCTAAAAAAATCTGAATGCGCCCAACAAAGGCTATATTCTCCACTCCATAATCAACGAGATGAAGTTCTCCGATACCCAGCGACGAAAACTGTTACCTTTCCTGTGATAAAAAGTAAGTTACCGTCATTGCACTTCACTTGTTCAGTGCTATACATATAGCTAAACTTCATAGTGCAAACACTGCGCAAGACTTTTTTGAAGTTACACTTCGACGAGTCGTAATATTAATGTGCCAAACTATACTTATTATACACGGACTTAATGCTCTTTTACGTTAGTTTTAGCATTAAGTATGCATTAAGTAATTGGTGGCAATAGGACCAGATACGGCATGGAATAATATTCTGAATGTTATAGAGGTAATCAGATAAAAATGCACAGGAATTAAAATAAATTCCTCCGCGCAAAATGTAATTAAGAAATGCATTTGGGAAAAAAAATGTAGTATAAGGAAACACTCAATAGATTAAAGGGCATATTACAAGAAACTTCGAAACGCGACGCTGATTACGACGTCATAATAATACACGGTGCACGCTCAAAAACCCACTTCGGAAGCAGCAGTGTGAAAGGAAGAAAATCATTAACTGAAGCACTCGTTTTTACACAAACCCAGATTTCATACATACGCTTACAAACCGCCACAGTACAGGGAACAGTAATTACTGAAACAAAGGAAGATCAGTTACGGTTGTTCAATGTAGTTTCTAAAGTTTATCAGATTTAATTAAGTTGCTCAGTGCAATGTAATATGGAACAAATTTAGATGATAGCACTGATAGTAAGTACTATTCCGAAATTAATACAGCTTCAGTTAATACTGAATGTACGTTTATGAGTTGGGACAAAACGATGTGCACAAGCACATCACATATGTATGATTGAAGGAAATAAGGATGAGTAACCTCTCACATGCGGTGCATTCATTTTGTGGCTCTCTCTTCAAATGTCTTCAGACTGACAATGGAACACTTGGGTGAGAGATGATGTACGAAAGTTCAGTATATCCTCATAATAAGGGAAATGGACTTAAAGCTCTTGTAATGGAGGAATCCTGTCTTTGTACATCGTCACAGCGAACGATAGGAAATAACACTAGCTTACAACGAAAGACATTGTTAGAGGTTTTATGTAACGCGGAAATGACGTAAATGAAGCTAGTTTACTGTTATCTTGCGAACGAACGACCCTTAAAAATTTTGACTGCCTAGACAGGTAAATATTACTCCTATAGCTCACTAGTTTACTATCACAAGTCTCCAGCATCCCAGCTTAATCCTTTGCGTTTATCTACCAGTATGGTAGTATGGTACTGTAGTTGCGAAAGTGGGAATTATATTATCACACTGGTTTTATTAATACGTTGCATTTTAACTGTCCATTTTCTGAATTTTTGTAAATGGGATTCGGCCTCTTTAAATAAATTTTTTAAGCCGCCCCCCCCCCCCCCCCCCCAGCCTCGTCAAGCCTTTCATAGCGACGGTTTCGTTTACGTCGCCTCTGATTCCAACTGTAAACATATTCCCCATTACATAATGGTCAGCACTGACTGTCGCTCAACCACCTCCTTGCTTGTGGCGCGGTAAAGCTCTCCCCGTTTACTGGGTACATACTTCGAAATTCTCTTGGTGCGTTATTAATCTTCTACAGCTTGGGTTTGGACCGTTTAGTTTTTGTTCAGTTTTTATTTTTATAGGTTCTGCTACCCCCTCCGTTTTAAATATGGACTACCGCTTTTGGCTATAAGCCAGAAACCCTTCGGCGATGACTTGTTACAAAGAATCTTTTCGAGTACTCATCAAGCACAACTCTATAATACTGCTTTTCAGTATCCCTTTATTCTACACACCATTGTTAAGAATTCTTTGTAAAAGAATTTTTCCTTATTATTTGTACAGACCACCTGAGAATCCGCCTTCTAGTGGCTCGAAACCGATCGTGACATTTAATAAAAGGTCTTCTACAGCCAGAGCGGATCACTTCTTCCAAAATGTGGATATTTGGCTGCGGTGTCATACTCTCTAGATGGCTTGCTGTGATGATACAAAGGAGTACGGTGTGTTCCAAAACAGGGATAGGTCGAAAGATGTGGTTTGCGGTGTAACGTTCATTCACACACAGCTGAAGTAGCGCTTTAACAGAATACAGTGTGTGCGTCATCTGTACCACGTACGATATCTAAGCGATGTACCAGTTCCTCCCATGTCCGCCTAGTATGTCCTCATTAACCGGTGCAATTGATGCTCTGATGCGAGTTCGCAGTTGCTGCAGGTACCGCACCAACGTCTGGTAATCAGCATCATTCACAAAGCCCAAAGAAAAAAACCCAGTGGGGCTATACCTGGAGACAGTGGCAGACAGGAAGTGGACCCTTCACTGCCATTTCATCAATCTGGAATGTCTCGTCCAAAGCCTTCCTAACGTTTGAGGCGCATTGAGGATGGGTATCGACCGAGCGAGGTGGCGCAGTGGTTAGACACTGGACTCGCATTCGGGGGGACGACGGTTCAATCCCGCGTCCGGCCATCCTGATTTAGGTTTTCCGTGATTTTCCTAAATCACTCCAGGCAAATGCTGGGACGGTTCCTCTGAAAGGGCGCGTCCGACTTCCTTCCCCGTCCTTCCCTAATCCGATGAGACCGATGACCACGCTGTCTGGCCTCCTTCACCAACCAACCAACCAACCAACTAAACTGAGGATGGGTATCATCGCGCTGCAGCATGATTTCAAGTTGCAGTTCTTCGACCTGAGGAAGTGCAAAGTCTTGCAACATGTCGAATTAAACTGTAGAGGTTATTGACGTTTACAAAGAAAAATGGTGCTACCACATAATTCTGAAGCGCAACACACCTCGCCACGTCATACCCTAGGACTGTCGCGTAAAATTCACACGCTAAAGCGGGGTTTCATAAAGCCCCAGAGCCCTACATTGTGTCGATTTTACCTACCGGAAACATGAAACCAACCTTCGACTGTGAACTTCGCCCTTCTCAGATAGCTTGCGACATCGTCGATGCGACTCGGAATCGAAACTGCAAACCGTAAAGGTTTGGTCTCTCAACAGGTTGCAGCGCATACTGTAACTACATTGTAGACATGAAGTGCAGTCTTTAGTATAGTACCCTGTGCACTGTGGTTAGTTGTAGTTCCAACTATAGAAACGCTTGACGGACTGATTTGGTTGTGTCCAGGTAAATGCGTGTTCCACACAGAGTGGCATGTGCTGTGAGGGGCGGGGGAATATTATCGTCAATAACTAAACTGCAAAGAAATCTGTGTTTGAACATTATGCCCCAAACTGCCCCTTTCATCCTCCCCGTTTCTCAAATGCGCGTCATAGAAATTGTAAAGATAATTTTTGAAAACCTTGTGCATTGAGTTGCTAGTTTGTGCCGATGGCGTAAAGAAGCTACTTCTACGACTTTTAGAAATAACGAGCACAACTTAATAACACACCATGCTGAGGTACTTTTAAAATTTTTACACTGAACGAATTTGTAAGATGAGGATGGTTGGACGTTATAAAATTTTCCTGTTCATGTTTGAAATTTTAAAAACGGGGCCACGGGATGAAAATTATAAGAGCTCCGGACGTCTAAAACTCAACAGGGTCGACGAGTTTGTAGCAAAGCTTCTTATTACCGTCACTACAATGATCTGCTGAACAAAAATTTCGGAAGAACTTACACTCAATGAGGAGCGTGTCTGTTAACCGTCATATTGAGTTGAACATTCCTCTGAATGATTCCACTTGTTTAAAGGCGATTACCATGAGTCTCTCCCACGTTTCATTACATTATATGAGACCATTTTTCATCATTACACCCCAGTGGCAAAAGAACCTCATAATACTGGCAGGCACAAGACGACTGTGCCGAAGAAAGCAGAAAGTCTGCGATCTACGGGATTAATCATGGCTGTAGTTTTTAGAGTTTCCCATGGTGTGGTGCTCACAGACAACTTCCAGAAATGCAGACGTATCAAATAAGAGCGCTGGTCTTTACAGACAATTTAAAAGTTGTTGCTTCAAGCTAAACGTGCAAATCTTTAAAAGAGGGAAGTTCTCTTTCTTCGTGATATGGTGGCCCCACACACGTGTCGGATCGTTGCTGCAAAACATCATGGCCATCACTTCGAAGAGCTACCATGTCCGCCGGATACGTTTCAAGCCGATTACTTTTTGCTGAAGAGTCGGAGAAGTTGGGTGGACGAAGATTCCAATCAGATGATGAGGCTGAAATTGTAGTAGATGTTGCTTTCTACAGTTTGTTTTATTTTGCTAAAAATATTGAAGCGTGCTTCCTGCAACATTATGCCCACCTGTCGAATAGCGCGTTGGTCCAACTTCGAAAGGCAGTACAGTAGTAATTCTGTGGGCACGTATTCGACAAGTTCTTGGTAGGTTTACACAGGTATGTGGCACCACACGTTTTTACACAGGTCAGGAAATCACGGTAAACTACAGCCGCTGGTATATGGGCCCGGAGCTGTCGCCTGATAGTGTCCAACATGTGCTTCATCGGGTTCAGATCAAGAGACTTTGGTGGCCAAGATATCAAGGTGCTTTCACTATCATATTCTTCACACCACAGTTGACCCTAAATAATGAAAAGTGTGAGGTCATCCACATGAGTGCTAAAAGGAATCTTTTAAACTTCGGTTACACAATAAATCTGTCAAATCTAAAGACCGTAAATTCAACTAAATACGCAGGTTTACAATTACGAATAACCTAAATTGAAAAGAACACATGTACAATGTTGTGGGGAAGGTGAACCAAAGACTGCGTTTTATTGGCAGAACGCTTAGAAAATGCAACAGATCTACTAAAGAGACTGCCCACACTACGCTTGTTCGTCCTCTTTTCGAGTACTGCTGTGCGGTATGAGATTCGTACCAGATAGGATTAACGGTGTATATCGAGGAAGTTCGGAGAAGAGGAGTACGTTTTGTATTATCGAGAAAGAGGTGAGAGAGAGTCACTGACAGGATGCAGGATTTGGGGTGGACATTATTAAAAGAAAGGCGTTTTTCGTTGGGGCGGAATCTTGTCACGAAATTTCAGTTACCAACTTTCTCCTCAGAATATTTTGTTGACGCCTACCTACACAGGGAGACACGACCATCATAACAAAATAAGGGAAATCAGAGCTCGCACGGATGGTGTAGCGTACTGTTTGAGAGTGGAATAACAGAAAATCATTGTGAAGATGGTTCGATGAGCCCTCTGCCAGGAACTTGAGTGTGATTTGCTGAGTATCCATGTAGATGTAGATGTAGATGTAGATGTAGATGACTGTAGCACAATTTTGGCATTTTGACTCAAAGAATTATTTTGCTCGTCATTGGGGACACATCAAGTGTGAAGAGGTGCAAGTATTAACATATTTCACAGATCTCACGGTGCCTTCGATATCTAAAACAGGTTCCATGGAATCACAGGTCAGTGTCCCCCATAGCGTCATACTGCCCTGTGGCTGTGCTCATTCAGCCACATCAACAGTAATCTCCGTTAAGACGATAAGAATGTAAAGACAACACAACACCCAGTCCCAGAGCAATGGAGGATGTTGTTCGGTCAACATGGGAACACGTATTGAATATACGATGATGGTATCTGATCTTTCGGACATGTCCGAAAGAACAGAGACCGTCTTCATATAGTAAAGGCTAGTTGGCCATTGACCTCCTTCTGTGCTGGATGCACACGCATTGCCCGAACTCTTTCGGGACTCGGTAAGATTGTCTACCGCGAGTAATGAGTGTAATGGGCAGGGGCACTACGAATATAGTGTGTGGACATTAAATTGGGAATGTGGGTCTCACGGGGAGCGTACGAGGCATAAATCCCTGCAGTCGCACTATCCTCTGTGCCCTCGGTGGCTCCGATGGATAGAGCGTCTGTCATGTAAGCAAGAGATACCGGGTTCGAGTCCCGGTCGGGGCACACATTTTCAATTGTCCCCGTTGATGTATATGAATGCCTGTCGACAGCTTAGGGTCTTGATTTAATTATCATATCATTCACGTATTAAATGTCTGCGACAGAGGCCCTTGTTCGACAATGTGCACTGAACGCTGAGCCCCACTACAACACTTATGTTTGGACCAGTATTGCACTCGGTCGTCATATCTGGGACAGACCACCGCCTATCCTGTTTTATAGAGTAGCAAGCCTCCGATGTGTAGTTCCTGTGGCGAGGCGTAAACATAGAACACTTTGCAGCTAACTGGTGGTAAGATCAACCATTTCACATATATGCTCCACGACAGTAGGAGGTGCGTAGCCGATCATCTTCGCTGTTTCCTGGCGCCGGGCCATAAAACCTGCTACTTACCAGTAATGTTTATGTTAGTGGATTTCCCAATTAGCGGCCCCTATTGTGGCTAGGATGATCCACCATTTGTATATGCTCGGTTTACGTACTCTTCTCTCTCTGCTCACAACGCTGCCAGGCGACAATGAACGTTGCGGTGGGCGCCGGTCATAGTGTTTTGTATGGATAAGTGCCCGTAATTAAGAATACAAATACTTACAAGGAACTGAAAAATATGTGCTAATTTAGTTATGGACGTCACTTGCCTTGGCATGGCAGAAATAAGTTGATCCGTTCTTGAAACGAAAGCACAAGCATTGAAATAATAATTGAAAATTTGAATTGGTGATAGTGGTGGCATGTAAATTCTGTGCCGTCATGGACTGTGCAGCTGGTCCCGGCGGAGGTTCGAGTCCTCCCTTGAGCATGGGTGTGTGTGTTTGTCCTTAGGATAATTTAGGTTAGTAGGGTGTAAGCTTAGGGACTGATGATCTTAGCAGTTAAGTCCCACAAGATTTCACATACATTTGAACATTTTTTTGTAAATTCTGAATGGGAAGTAAAACTGGTTGGCTGGGTTTCTGGTTTTTTTCTAATTTAAAGAGAGTTTTCTCTGAAGCCGTTTATTGAAACACATCACATAATCACAAGCGCAGCTGCTCGTTAAATTAAATAACTCAGTGCCCGATATGAACACCAATGTAATGATGTCGGAGGTGTGAAGTCCATTATTAACTACGAGAGTCGTTTCTGTCCCAGTATGGCGTGTCCGGAAACTGTCGGTTGTGTTCTGCCAGTACTAAGACGAGCGCGGAATCGCGACTGATAGATTCGTTATTAATTATTGTAGTGGTTTTGTATCATAATAATGAGTTACTTACTATTTTCAATTAACAAAATACACATATGTGACACGGTAAACTAAAACACAAAAAGAGAGTGCAGGATGTAAAACAATAATTTGAAACATAAAACAAATGTAAGTAAAATTTGAATAACAATGAATGTTTAGATACTTTACTTTGGTATGTTGAAAATACGATGACAGCACATTGTGTACAGCTTATTTTCCAAAAATAGTACACCAGAAACCAACATTATTACACATGGATGTACGTGGCTTGAAAGCTCATTTAATTTGTGTTATTACAAGAGTTTTCACCTTTGTAAATTAATTAAGGGTGGTGGTGATTTGGCAGAATTTCAGATTATTACAAAAGTTCATTATGCAATTTTCGAGAAATTTAATTACATATCAATTTATATATGACAAACATTTTTACATCTGAAGACATTTCCTCTAAGCTCAATATGCCAGATTGCCCTTTACGGTGTGTTTTACAACTTAAAAGCGAAATAGGGGCCAAACAAAAAAAATACGTTGTGCATTACTTTGCCCCTCTACAGAGCCACCAAGTTTCATCAAGAAGGTTGGGGAATGTTTCCTTGTCAGTAGTGGTCCGTCCCTCGGCTGAATGCCGACTGTGTTGATGTACACTGATGAGCCAAAACATTGCGACCACCTGCGAAATAGGTTATTTGTTCGACTTTAGAACGAAATACATCACTGATTCTGCGAATCAGGGATCTGACAATTTGTCAGTAGGTTTTTGGAGGTATGTGGATTTAGATTCCTATGCACAGGTCACTTAATTCTAGTAAATAATGGGCCGTTCATTTGCGTACGATGTGGTGGCTCCTGATAGCGACCCAGATAGGTTCCATAGGATTAACATCGGGTGAATTTGATCGCTGAAACATCATCATAAGGTTTTTATAATATTTCACAAACCACTGTAGCACGGTTCTGGCTCAGACACACAGACAGTTGTACTGGTGAAAGATTACATCGCCGTCCGGGAAGACGTCAAGCATGAAAGGATGCAGGTAGTTCGCAGCTGTCAGTGCGTCTTCAGTTATAACCATAGGTCTTGTGCTAACGTAGGAGAATGGCTCTCATAGAATAATACTGCTCTAACCAGCCAGCGCCCGTGGCGCGCTGCATGTTTCTCGTTCAAATGGCTCTAAGCACTATGGGACTTGACATCTGAGGCCATCAGTCCCCTAGACTTAGAACTATTTAATCATAACTAACCTAAAGACATCACACACATCCATGACCGAGGCAGGATTCGAACCTGCGACCGTAGCAACAGCTCGGTTCCCGACTGAAGCGTCTAGAACCGCTCGACCACAGCGGCCGGCTTGCACGTTTCTAGCCGTCGTTCACCTAGATGACGGCGTTTGTGGAGACGACTACCGACATAGTGTAGCAAAAATTTGATTTACATCTACATCTACTTGGTTACTCTGCAATTCATACTTAAGTACCTGGCAGAGGGTTCATCGAACCATTTTCATGCTACTTCTCTACCATTCCACTCTCGAATGGCGCGTGGGAAGAAGGAACACCTAAATCTTTCCGTTCGAACTCTGATTTCTCTTACTTTATTATGATGATCATTTCGCCCTACGTAGGTAGGTGTCAACAAAATATTTACGCATTCGAAAGAGAAAGTTGGAGATTGAAATTTTGTAAATAGATCTTACCGCAAAGAAAACCGCCTTTGTTTCAGTGACTGCCACCCCAACTCGCTTATCATATCAGTGACACTCTCACCCCCATTGCGCGATAACACGAAACGAGCTGCTCTTCTTTGCACTTTTTCGATGTCCTCCGTCAATCCTACGTGATAGGGATCCCATACTGCGCAGCAGTATTCCAGCAGAGGACGGACAAGTGTAAAGTAGGCTCTCTCTTTAGTGGGTTTGTCGCATCTTCTAAGTATTCTGCCAACAAAGCGTAGTTTTTGTTTCGCCTTCCCCACAATATTATCTAT
The DNA here is from genome assembly GCF_021461395.2 of Schistocerca americana. Taxonomy (NCBI): domain Eukaryota; kingdom Metazoa; phylum Arthropoda; class Insecta; order Orthoptera; family Acrididae; genus Schistocerca; species Schistocerca americana. The sequence continues at coordinate 252,172,693 of NC_060130.1, forward strand.
GTGGTCTTTCCAATTTAAGTTGCGCGTAATTGTAGTTCGCAGGTATTTAGTCGAATTGACAGCCCTTAGATTTGTGCTATTTATCGTATACCCAAAATTTATCGGATTTCTTTTAGTACCCATGTGGATGACTTGCACTTTTCTTTGTTTAGTTTACTCGGAGAGCCGACACGTTTCCATTTATCGACGGTCGAATCCCGATGGTCCCGTGTCCACTGCAATCGTAACTGACGATGTCGTTGGGCCAACAAGTTAACACGTACTAGTGGTCCGCTACAGAGCTCCATGTTCAAAATTGTGCCATGACCGGTGTGCTCCAAAACACTTGCGCGTGCACCAGCTTTGCGCTCTTTCGGCTGACAGGCCACAGATGTCCGCCTATTCTGTTTTACAGAGCAGACAAGCCTCTGAACCCTATGTTCTGTGAAGAGTCGTGGTCGCCCAACCATTTAGCGCCTAGTGGTAATTTTAGTGTCCTTCTATCTCTTTCCGTAGATGCTCATGACAGTAGCATGTGAAAATTAGACCAGCTTGACATACTCGTTCACAGACTCCGAGTAATAAAAATCTGCGCTTTGTCAAAGTCGCTTATCTCATAGGATTTCCCCATTTGCAACGCGTATATTAGCTAGGATGATACCCAATCTATTTCCGCTCCACTTACGTAATTTTATTACCGCGTCGTCTGTCCGAAATGCCACCAGGTGACATCCGAGGTCGCATTGGGCAGTGGTCATAATGTTTTGGCTTATTAGTATAAGGTGGGAGGCTCTGGCAGCCAACAGCCTCTCGCCGCAGTGATTGTGAAGAGCATGTCTGTCGCGCTGGTGGCCAGCATTGATCCCAGGACCTTTGGAATGCCGGATGAAGATTCCCTTGACGAGGGCTTCACTTGGTGGCGCTGGCGCGAGACACGGAACTCTCAGATGTAGCAGTCGCCAATAGAACAGCCGTTAGGTGACTATGCCGCTAGGCGAAGTGGAAGTTGTTTGGCGCTTCAGAGGACCACTGACTGGCGTGAAGACGGTTCGGCTGTAGCCGGAAGTCAAGGTACTAGTCGTAGCACAAATACGAGTGCTGCGAGACTAAGCGCCTACTATCTATAGTTCCGGCCACGTAGTGAACTCAAGAGGCGCTGTGTTGTGCCACGGCATGTGAAAATTCAGCCCACCACTGCGGTGAATTGTGGTCACGCAGCATGGTGCGCCAGCGTGGGCAGCTCACTTGTCTACATCTCAACGGTTTGCCAACTCTCGATGTGGTTGTTGCCGCAGCAACATTCAGGGTTATACAGTTGAGGAGTGTGTTACTGAGGTCCACTGCCGCCAAACATATATTCGCCTGCCTTTGGCTGTCACAACGTGTCAGATGCGCAGCCGTTCGTCGTTGCAGCGTCCGAAGATAGTCACATAGGAAGTCACACGTCCCACGAAAGAAGTTCCACAATCATTTCGGTTTAGTAATTAGTTTTCACATTCTAAGTACTAAAGGCTGCAACTTTTTTGAAACACCTAGAAAATGAATAAATTTTATTTTATGTACATTTAAAATTTAACATTTCGAAACGACGACTTTTCTTAGTCAGTAGGGGGCATATTCAATGTAAGAGGCAGCAATAAAAAAAAAAGTTTGAATTCCATACGCCGCAACAGACTGGCGATATCGCCCCTTAGCAGAACACATTATCGCCTCGTTTGTCCACATCGTTACTTGGCTTTCAAATAGGACGATCTTTGGAATTTCCTTTTCCGGATGTCGAAAACGTAACTGGAATGTGAATCCATATTTCAGGCTACTCCAAACTCAAGAAGGCTGTCGTTAATTAATGCTAGTTTAGTGGAAGCTTCACACTCGTGTCCTTCCCATTCTATCGCTATACAGTACACACTGGGACTCTGGCAAAGAATGTACATCATCTCATAAACGTTACATTGTCTTTGTCATGGATGCGATAGATTGATTACGTTTCATGGTGTTCGGCTAAAATAACAACACAATCGTGAACAGTGAATTCTTATTCCATTCCTATTAAAGTCAATTTCTTTATGTCTCTCTTTTTATTTTACTGTGGTATTGTGCCACCTTCAGTTCCTGTTGGGCGGGCTTCATGAATCGAATACTGTAAATAACGTAACTGTCACATCAAGGGAGACTCTTATAGTGCTTCTGCCACACTGTTTGATAATTTATGCCGAACCTGAAATGAAATAAAAATACAGCTGCAAGGAAACTGAATTTCACTGGAATAAAGAAATAACAGCTGAAAGTTCTGTGAAATTTCGATACATAGCCGATTTCACGAAAATTAAAACTTATGGCTAGCACTCTCACTAATCTTACATTTTTGTTGTCATTATTGTCAATCTATTTTCATTATTTTATCTGGCTTGTAGTTATGTAGTAAACAACTTTTTCTCAATGGTATTTTCTCCTCCTCCATCTTTCCTACTTCTCTAGTTAAATTTATTTTTCTTCTTTTTAAATAGTTAAATAATGTAATGTGGTCTTTGGTTTCTTGACTGTACAGATAACTAATTATAAATAAAGGGAACACTTTCATTATTTATGATTAAAACATAATGTTTCAAATGACTCTGAGCAGTATAGGACTTGACATGTGAGGTCATCAGTCCCCTAGAACTTAGAACTACTTTAACCTAACTAACCTAAGGACATCACACACATCCATGCCCGATGCAGGATTCGATCCTGCGACCGTAGCGTTCTTGCGCTTCCAGACTGAAGCGCCTAGAACCGCTCGGCTACACCTACCGGCTATGGTTAAAACATCCGCTACAATTCTACATTTATTAATTGACTGAATTCCTTACACTATCAGGGAACAGCCTCAGCTTCAGGTGTATTTGTAAATAATAGCTCGAGGCGTCCATGTCAAAGCCAACTTAGAAGGCAACATATCTCCCGTACATGGTTCACTGACATGGATGCTTGGACCTACTGTTTACACATGTTGGAGCTAAAGCTTGAAAACCATGTAAGTGCAAATTATCAAGCTGATGTGTATGTTAACAGATTTGCTCCGTTAATGCGCGTAATCAAGAGATTTCATAGTTTTACTTGGGTATTGTGCACATCTAAGGGTTCCGTACCGCTATAGTTCAAAAGTTTGTTTGTCTCATTTCCTTTCCCAACTCCTTCCCTCTCTTTCTCCATTTTTTGTTCGGTTTCACCAGCATCTTGTTATCGGTGGTGGTTTCCATTTCTCATAGTTTCCGTCGGCTGCCCGTGCGTGAATTTTTGTCTTGATTTATTTAAAGCAGATAAATTTAGCTTCTAGTATGGAAGCAAGCGCCGAAATGGTGAGTAAAATGGGGAAAGAATTCTTTGCAAACCTCTTTAGGGAACTTTCAAAATACGATAGTGTTAGAATGACAAAATGAATGTGTGATTTCATAATTGGAGATGTAGAGCGAATGGAAGTTTCCAAGAAGAAAGAATCATCTCGAGAATATTGAATAATTCAAAGCTGTGATGTAGTGACTGCACAAGACAGTGAAAAACTCATTCAACCATTGTTAGATGTACGAGAAAGTGTGGAAATGTTTATCCATGCCGAAGAACTGTTTGACATATTATATTCTACTGATTTGTCAATTTACCACGGTGGAAGAGACAGAAGGAACAAGCAATTAAATACGATTTATAAAGAAATAACTTAAGCCCAATCAAAAATGTTTTAGGATTTGTCAACAAAGATTTGTCAAGAAGAACATAAAAGAGCGAAAAAGGGGATGTTATGAAGTCGACTATTTCATCACATTTCACTGTCAGATGCCAGGTGTATCCCATCGATTACCAGTTTCAACCAGACTGAAAATTTAAGCTTGTTCTCGTATACCAAGACCACTTAACAAAATTTGTTGTATTGAAGCCACTCAAATCAGAACGGGCGGATGAGTAGCCTATAACTTTGTTAATGTTGTTCTCATTTTTGGCGATACAAGTATTTTGCGTTCTGACAGCGGACGCGAATTCTACAATAAAGTCTTAGAATGTGTCACACGGATGTGGCCAGATATCGAAATAGTTAATGGGAGGCAGGGAAGTGTAGAACGAGCGAATCAAAACGCTGAAAACACGCTCATTACTTGGATAGCTGATAACCAAACTAACAAATGGAGTGAGTGCGTACGATTTGTACAGTTCATGAAAGATTGTGCCCATCATTCTGCAGTTAAAAGAAGTCCATACGAAGCAATGATGGGTTTGTCTTCCTCTATTATAACACAGTGTACTAAATTCGATAAATACCTGAAGAAGATATTGAAAAATTAGAAGATTCATAAGAGAATGTGATTATGGGACCACAGTCAAATCTTACTCAAGAGGACATTCCATTATCCTCTGATTCTACAGAAAAACCTATAGAAATACAAGAATTTATGGTTAGTAATCTTAACTTGCCTTCTACACCGTTGACTGAGGATACAACTATGAAGAGTATTAAGTTACCTTGCACCTCCAAGGAATCATCTCTACACGTTGAAGAAGTAATCACTGACTTACCCACAACTTCAGCAGAACTGCCATCACAGTTTCGTACAGAGCCGAAAAGACCGTATTATTTGCTCAAAAGCAGTATCAGGGGTTCTCAAGTGCAAATCGAGTGATACCTTTGTTCACATAACTTTTTGTGAAACAGATCCTAAAGAGCAAGCGTATGGTATGAATATATTGTGCAACATCTGTAAAAAAAATATGGATAAGAAATGATGGGGCGAAAAATGGTTTGGAAGAAAAATCAAAGATAATTTTAGCTGTTCCGAATCCAAGCCACCCAAATGTCGATCAAGGTGTCACTATGAGAATTAAAGTACCCGAAACAGAAAAGACAATATCTGATGCCAACTCGATTTTACATGTGGTTCTTAGTGAAAGAGGGATGGCTTCTATTAACTTGGACTCAAAAGGGGTCTTTTAAAAGGATGGTGTGCTAAATCTGAATTCAGTGCTTGCAGATAGAGATGCTAAACGAAAGAAGGTGTCTGTGCTGTAGAAACATTTTTACATCAAACAGCAATAAAGAAATCCCTTAGTACTGGGCAGAGTTTCAGAAAATGTGACTGCAAATCTAAATAAACCAAAAATTGGCGCGCTTCTCGCAAAAACCAATTACTATGTACATTGAAGTGTTACCAATATTTAGATTGCACTAATAAGTAAACATAATTATATCATATGTTTCGCAAATTCTTTACATTAATTGTAATAATATTTTAAACCCTTTGATTCTTTTTATTATAATTTTAACTGATTGATGAGTGATTCTGTCAACAAATTTGTTGATTGTTTGATTGTATTAACCTTAATCCTGGAGGACGACGGTTCAAAACCGCGTCTGGCCACCCTAATTTAGGTTTTCCGTGATTTCCCTAAATCGCTTCAGGCAAATGCCGAGGTGATTCCTTTGAAAGGGCACGGCCGATTTCTTCCCCCTTCCTTACCTAAACCGACTAGTGCTCCGTCTCTAATGACCTCGTTGTCGACGGCACGTTAGAAACAAATCTCCTCCTCCTCCTCTGTATAAATTTGATTTTTTAGATATTGAAAAATAAAATAACGTTCTGTTAATTTAAGAGTACTGAAACGTTGCTGCTGTACCTGCAGAGATCTAGGCACTTTGCAGATTACCTACGTAATTCGAGAAACGAAACAATTTTCGGCACTTCAAAACATGACCCTAGTGAATCTGCACATTACCTAGATAATCGATAGAGTAACTGATTTCTGCACTTGAGCGGTAACATAGATACACCTGAAGATGGGTCTGAGTCCCTGAAACCTGGCAGTGTAAAGACTTCAGTCAATAAATAACTGTACAAATGTAGCGGAAGTTTTTAATCAAGAACATTACATATAGCAGTTGTGGGTGACCCATCAGCAAAAATTTGTGACTGTTGTATTAATAGACTGAAGACTGTAATAATAATTTAAAAAAGGTAAAACCTTTGGCGCACAGCCCGTGACCGAGCTATTGGCCTGACTGTAGATTAGTTCAGCTTTTCATCGCCGCTGCGGTAGGAGGGGGAAGGTGGCGAATTCATCACCCTAGCAACCTTTTACCTCCGGGAAAATCCCCAGCACTCATTTGATAGCTAGCTGAATGGACGTAGAGTCGTCCTGGAGGGACTGGAATGAAGAAAAATCCTTGCTCCTTTTCGGGAGAGAAGCAATGAGGTTCAGAGTGGAATCTCGTGCTGTACCCACTAGGTCACCATGGCACCAGTAACAACAACAATAATAAAAATAATAATAATAATAATAATAATAATAATAATAATAATAATACACCCAACTGGCTGAGGAAGTCAAGGACATGTGGCATCAGGATAAAGTTGACATTATACCAATTATACTATCAACTAAAGGAGTCATACCACACAATATCCACAAGTACATCAATGCAATACAGCTACATCCAAACTTATATATATACAACTACAGAAATCCGTAATTATTGATACATGTTCAATTACCCGAAAGTTACTAAATGCAATATAACATATACCGTACAGTTAAAAGGAAGTCACGCTCGATCAAGGTCCGCATCACTTTCCATTTTTGACCAGACATAACGTCTGAGGAAAGAAAGAAAGAAATAGTAATAATAATAATAATAATAATAATAATAGCTTTGGGACACGATCTGCAATTGCTTCTAGGGTGAAGGTAATATGCAAAAACAGCCACTAGTTCGAGGGCAATTCTGTAAGTAACTTTTTCTGGAAGCAGATTAGTTTTATTCAGGATTCCAATAGACCATATCATTTCCCACTCTTTTGGCTAAAAAACCTAATTTTTCGAAATAATCTTCATTGAATACAACAGCCTTTCGCCACCTTACTAGGAGGGTCTGTATGCCCACATGGTACCACTGTACTGGTCGACGTTGGAGCCAATGTGTTGTTACATCAATCACCTCCCCATCATCCATATACTACTTCCTGCTGAACAGATGCCTCCTTGAGCCAGACAGACAGATGGATGTTAGAAGGTAGGAGATCCGGACTGTAGGGCAGATGAGGAAGAACAGTCCAGTGAGTGTGTCAGCAATACCAACATAAACGTCCAGTTGAGCATCGAGATGCTCGATTGTGATCCATCGATCACATCGAATGAGTGTGTCCACACGTTCCAACACTGCAGGAGCCACACCTGTGTGCGGCCGGTCATGGGACAGGTTGTCAGGACCTTATTGCGATGATGACGAACGCCTCGCCCAACGACTCACCGTGCTTTTGTTTATTTCCAGGTCTCCGCAGACATTCTCAAGCGCCTATGAATATCTACGATGCTCCAGTTTTCCGTCAGAAGAAACTCAACTACAGCTCTTGCTGTGTACATAGTTCTGCGTAGTCAGTGCGTACACAACTTTCCCACTAGAGCGCGCCCCCGTAAGCACAACAGCGCAGGCGCAGCGCACGTCCGTCTCCGCACTACGAGATGGCGCTGCCTTAGAGACGGACCAAATTCTGCTTCCCCCGATCCCCGTATTAATATGTAACGCAGCCAATGAGATTGCTGCTAACGTAGAACCTTTTCTCCACGCGGATCACACTCGCGCAGTGATACCTGAACGCGCGAGGTATTATAACGAGTATACAGACCTCCAATTAGTCAGTCTGCATTTGTCTGCACAAGTCTGTACGAGTCTGCATTAGTCTGTACCAGTCTATAGTCAAGTTTCAGTCTGAGCATAATAAAATTACCATATTCCTGTACATAGCCATGAAGATAAATGAATAGACACTTTGTCAAGTATCAGAGATATGTGAGAGTAAGATTAACGTACCAAGACCAAAGGAACTTCAGATTGTCAATTGTAAACAGCATCCAGAATCAAGTTAGGTAATGTCTACGCTTTTTATTGTTTTAATAAATGTGTGTGAAAATTAATCGAGTTCTGTTTAAAGTTCGTCACTGTCAATCTGCTACTCTAAGCGTGCAAGTGGCATTTCTATCGTCTGACCTAACGGCAGAAGATAAACACGCCACAATGCGACCACGAGACACATTGCTGACACTCGCCTACTTCGTTAGAGCGACAAGTCAAATAATCTGATGGTGTGTGTACCGAAGGTCTTACAGTACGCACACCACAGCTCTCTTCTTAGAACGCGTCTCCATACGGACGCCAATTTAAAGGCTATGTACAGGGCCGCCACTTATCTAAATTTTATGAAACTAAAGAAGCTGAAGCGGAAATACTCCACGATGTCCCACAACTGATTCCGCTTGTTTTCAACCGAAACTGGCCGAGTTCTTTTGCTTCGGTCAAGCACTTGCTGAACATAGAACATATCTTGCATTCTGTATAGGTATAATGGCACGTGGAATTAAGTTTTCCCAACAGCTCACGTTATCTAACTTCTTAAAAATTCACGCTCGTTGCAGAATTTTGGGAACTGCAAATTAGAATTGTCGCTCGAGAGTATGATTAAGAGGCTCCTGGCGTTGCCATCAAGAAGGAATGCCAGGGAGCAAAGTAGTGCGGGACGAGGCAGGCGGGCAGGAAGGCAGAGATGAGCAGAGTGGGAGCGGCAGGGGCCGGAGTAATCTGCGCGCCGGATGCGGCACGCGGCGCGGCCGCCAGCGCTAAGCCTGCCTCTCACCCCGCCTTCACGCCGGCCGCGTCGACGGATGAGCCACCCGCATAAGCTACTGCACTCCCAGCCCGCAGCCACTAATGCCCCTCCTGAGCTCAAATTTCATTTGCTTCTTTTTGTGACGATGTACTGTTGCAGGTTAAGAGAGGAGATAAAGTACGGCGCATTTATCATTTGTTTCGCATCATCATTCCGTTCTTTCCGTAACATTTGATATTAACACTAGGGGCAGTCATAAAACTTTAACAATCACCCAGAGAAAAGAAAACAAAGTTAAGTTATTAAAATTCCTGGTGGAGGCCGACCTCAGGGAAGATTTGCTCGGGTTCTGGGAAATGTAGGAAGAATCGAGGCAGTACTTACAGTACTTAGAACAGAGGTTGAAGAAGGGCAAAATTACGATTACAGCATTTCGAAGATTTACTCCACTGGCCATTAAAAGTGCTGTACCAAGAAGAAATGCAGATGATAAACGGGTATTCATTCGACAATTTGATAAAGTACCATCAATCTTGGCCCAAACATTCACTCTTTCGTTAGCATTAACACGTCTCCTGTTTCTTGTATATAATGAAAATGGTTTATCAGTATGTACCACACCAGTTCCATAGTTCCTTGTAGTGCTACCTTGTAGTGCTTTATCACTACCTCGTACTACATCAAGTGTTAACCATGAATTTCCAGGAACAAGTTCAGTAGTGGTACATGAAAAATTAATCTTGCATCCAACAAATGTGATTGGACCACTCAGTAGCTCCTCTTGAGAAACACTATTCGGAACAAAACTAAAAGTATCAACTGTCTTGTACACTGGAAGTCTGCTCCTCCTGTATCTTCTGCGACGGTACGGCATGGCTGTGTGATTCGTGCGGCTGCTTCGAGTCGACTGAGCATGCTGCTGCCTCAGAACAGGATGTACTTCCTGTCCCCCACCAGGCGCGCACAGCGCCAGCGCGCCTTATCAGTCCCGATTGCGCAACCCACAGTTTGATTTTCCAGCAACACGGGCCTAGTAAATCTAGGGCCCGTGTTGCCCGGCTGCCTCGCTCAGCGACTAAGTCCCACTCAAGGTCACCCGCCTTACACAGCAGCATAAGGCTAAGTGACACAGCCATGAAATAAATGTGATTACATTTTCACGCAATTTGGGTGCACAGATCCTGAGAAATCAGTACCCAGAAAACCACCTATGGCCGTAATGACGGCCTTGATACGCCTGGGCATTGAGTCAAACAGAGCTCGGATGGCGTGTACAGGTACATCTGCCCATGCAGCTTCAACACGATACCACAGTTCATCAAGAGTAGTGACTGGCGTATTGTGACGAGCCACTTGGTCGGCCACCATTGACCAGACGTTTTCAGTTGGTGAGAGATCAGGAGAATGTGCTGGCCAGGGCAACAGTCGAACATTTTCTGTATCCAGAAAGGCCCGTACAGTACCTGCAACATGCCGTCGTGCATTATCCTGTTGAAATTTAGCGTTTCGCAGGGATCGAATGAAGAGTAGAGTCACGGGTCGTAACACATCTGAAATGTAACGTCCACTGTTAAATGTGCCGTCAATGCGAACAAGAGGTGACCGAGACGTGCAACCAATGGCACCCCATACCATCACGCCGGGTGATACGCTAGTATGGCGATGACGAACACACGCTTCCAATGTGCGTTCACCCCGATGTCGCCAAATACGGTTGCGACCATCATGATGCTGTAAACAGAACCTGGATTCATTCGAAAAAATGACGTTTTGCCATTCGTGCACCCAAGTTCGTCGTTGAGTACACCATCGCAGGCGCTCCTGTCTGTGATGCAGCGTCAAGGGTAACCGCAGCCATGGTCTCCGATCTGATAGCCATGCTGCTGCAAACGTCGTCGAACTGTTCGTGCAGATGCTTGTTGTCTTGCAAACGTTCTCATCTGTTGACTCATGGATAGAGACGTGGCTGCACGATCCGTTACAGCCATGCCGATAACATGCCTGTCATCTCGATTGCTAGTGATACGAGGCCGTTGGGATCCAACACGACGTTCCGTATTCCCGTCCTGAACCCGCCGATTCCATATTCTGCTAACAGTCATTGGATCTCGACCAACGCGAGCAGCCATGTCGCGATACGATAAACCGCAATCGCGATAGGCTACAATCCGACCTTTATCAAAGTCGGAAACGTGATGGTACGCATTTATCCTCCTTACACGAGGCATCACAACGACGCTTCACCAGGCAACGCCTGTCAACTGCTGTTTGTATATGAGAAATAGGTTGGAAACTTCCCTCATGTCAGCACGTTGTAAGTGTCGCCACCGGCGCCAGCCTTGTGTGAATGCCCTGAAAAGCTAATCATTTGCATATCACAGCATCTTCCTCCTGTCGGTTAAATTTCGCGTCTGTAGCACGTCGTCTTCGTGGTGTAGCAATTTTAATGGCCAGTAGTGTAGAAAAATCTTTTAAAAATGTTGACTGGAAAATACACCGGTTCATCCTTTAAGAGCTATAAGCACTTCTTTATGTTTGCTACTATGAAACATCTCTCTTCTTGTTTTGGTTCGCATATGTGGAAATCAAAGCATTTGCAGTAAATGAGATCGACTGTCAAAGGTATCAGTACAATTCCTCTTATAACTTTCGACTCGGTAGTTTCCAGATCAGACTCCGTTACCTCAAATTGATACATGTACCCTTCTACATCATCCCTGAATGTTTGTATTGTCATCACGGAATGATGACGTGTAATAGAGTTAGACTCTAACTCACATATGTCGATCCCTAATTAAATTGCACTCTTTCCTCGTTCATCCCCGGATTCTTTGTATGCGACAGCTATACGCCAAGGTACCCAAATGAAGCGGGTCACTGTACGTAGGACCTTTTTTAATAATATCTATAACAATTTTAATTGACTGATTTATTCTTATGGGAATAAGTAACTGCTGCCAAATGCTAACCAAGTGAATGTGAATGATGTATTCCTTCGAAGAACAAGTCGATATGTATCTCATTTACGGAGAATACCAACGAAATTCAGTGAGAGCTAAGGGCTTATACGCTGAAAGATATCCTCAATGTACTCACCCTACACGTCGTACATTTAAGTATGCATATGAAAAATTGAGAACAACTGGATCTTTAACGCATCGCAAACATATCCGTCAAAGGAAAGTTATTAACGAGGAAACGGAAATTGGTGATCGTGCCACTGTGGTTCGAGATCCTTGTGTTAGCTCGTGTCAGATCGCAAGGGAATCTGGTATGAGCCAGAGTAGTGTTGTTCGTGTTCTGGTTCACCACAATTATCATCATCACCAAGAATTAACTGGTACGGATTGTATGCGTCGCATTGAGTTCTGCCGATGGGCTCAACTTTAGATTCAGAGGGATGACACATTTATTAATTTTATTTTATTTACTGATGAGGCTACATTCACGAACCATGGAAAGGTTAATTTCCATAACATGCATTACTGGACAACTGAAAATCCATGCTGGCTGCGGCAAGTTGCACACCAAAAACCGTGGTCGGTGAATGTATGGTGTGGGATTCTGGAGGACAAAATATAGGCCCGTATTTCATCGAAGTAAATCTTAATGGTAGGAAGTACACCACATTCCTGCAAGAAACATTAGGTCTGTTATTTACAGACATACCTTTAGGAACAAGGACGTGAATGTGGTATCAACACGATGGGTGTCCGGCACATTTCTCACTGATGGCTAAAAATAAGTTGCAGACGCAATTCTCAAATCGTTGGATTGGACGCCGAGGAGATGCATCGTGGCCGGCTCGTTCGCCAGACTTGACGCCTCTGGATTTTTTCTTGTGAAGATTCGTAGAAAAGCATTGTGCATAAAGACGTTCCAACAACACCTGAAGATATGCGAGAGGGAATTGTCAGAGCACGTGCTTCGATAAGTGCCGATGTGATAAGGAATACCACTCAGTCCATGATAAGGAGATTGCAGCACTGCATTGATACCAATGGTCATCACTTCGAGGACCTTATGTAAATAGACGTTCATGTCACCTTTGTGACCTTCGTTGACCTTCAAAGAACTTACTGTTACACATTATTGGATTCGTCTCGATAGCCGCTATCAGAAAATAAATACGAAACTATAGCTCACGATTAAAAAAAAAAAAAACAAAGTTGACCTTCATACCTCTGAAGCGATCCCACCTAGCAACAAAAAACCAACGACATATTATGGTCCCCGTTGTCCCATGCAACTTTTGTCCCACAAACATTTCAGCCACTATCATACTTTCGGAGTTATTCTTGGTGGCAATAGTTACTGACGCACCTCCTATAATATCCTACAATCCTGGTCCGATACAGGCTCCGTCTGTAATTCCTGATATCTTCGTTACGGTTGGCGTCATATAATTTACATGCAACTGTGGATCTACTAACCGATGTTCATATGGAGATCAATACAAAGGCAGATTCGTCGGCCTTTTGAGGATATGAATATTTATTTCTAATTCTTCTATTGATTTTACCAAAAGGTTTCGACTTCTTCTGTGGTGAGTTGTGGTGTGCAGAAGACCGTGGAAGTTACTGAGAACATTTGTCAGTCGCAGTTAATGAGCCGTTAATTGCCATTCACAACCTCGTCTGCTAGCAGTTTTAGACGGAGCTGATGAGGTCTCCTTGCTTCGACAAGTAGGGCGTCCCCTGGTACAAATCAGTTTCAGAGACGACTGTAATGGTACGGAATTACTTCCTTCACGGCTCCGTTCGACCCACCGTGTCAAAGGATGCTTCCGCTATTGAGAGTCCATCGACACTACTGGAAAAATAGAAAATTGTACACTTGGAAAAACGACGTCGATTTAGATCCTATGACGGCATATGCCACCTGGGGTATACCAGACGTGCTGATAACGGTTTCTACGGCGTTCGGCAAAAGATAGTGTTTCTGCTAGAACTCCATCTGTGTCTAGCCTTAAATAAGGAATCTTCACTGTCAGGAGGTTCACTGTGGTGCATAAGTGTGAAGCGAGCAAGCAACCATGCCAATAAGACGCAATCGTACTTCCCATACCCAACTGAGCAAGTTTAAAGGGGGGTCAAATTGTGGCCTTCCGAGTGGTCGCGTGGTCCTTTTGGAGAATTACCACGCAGTTTGGATATGCTGCGTTAACAGTGCAACTATACAGGTATCAGTGGTCACGTGAACATTCAGACAGCCATAGGCGAGGTTCTGGACGTCCAAATTGCACAGACGCCCGCCGCGATGATCGTATTTTGAGGGCAGCAGTGGCAGATAATACAGCTATCGCAATGCATACAAGAGGGCTTGTGAGTCCACGTGTGCCAACACGAACTGTTGCGAACCGGTTATTAGTAATGGCTCTGTGTTTACGCACGCCTCTAGCCCATCTTGCACTGACGCCACAACATTGACGTGCACGGCTCGACTGGTGCCGTCAGAGGATCATTTGGAAGATGGAATGGCGCGCCGTGGTCTTCGGCGATGAATGCAGATTATGTCTTCAAGCAAGTGATGGTCGTTTGCGTTTACGACGTAGACCTGGTGAGCGATGTCTCCTAGAGTCCATTCGTCCGAGACACAATCGCCGCACCCCAGGCCTTAATGTCTGGGGCTCGATGAACTACAACTCTCGTTCACCGTTGGTGTTTCTGGAGGAGACGATAACCAGCGCTCGGTACGTGCAGAATGTTGTTAGACTCGTCCTGTTGCCGTTCTTACAACAGAAAAGTGATGTGATGTTCCAACAGGATAATGCTCTCCCACTCTGCAAGAGAAGCTGGAACTTCTTGCAACAACACGATCTTCGTACTTATCTCCTCTCGAGCACGTGTGGGATATGATGGGACTAGAAATGACTCGTGCAACTCGTCAACCAACAACTCTTTCAGAACTACGTGAACAGGTTGAGCAGGCGTGCCATATCCTAGGACAGTATTCGCCAGCTGAACGATCAACTGGATCCCATAGTCAGCATCTGCACTGCCGCCCTTGGAGGCTACACCACGTACTAATATGGGTGTTTCGGCATGGTTCGATACCTGGTACCTCAGAGTCACTTGTGCTATTGACCTGTAAATATAATGATTTCACTTTCTCCATATGCATTGTTGCAACAATAAATCTTGAGTGAATCAGTTGGTTTAAATGCCACTGAGCACTATGGGACTTAACTTCTACGGTCATCAGTCCCATAGAACTTAGAACTACTTAAGCCTAACTAACCTAAGGATATCACACATATCCATGCCCGAGGCAGGATTCGAACCGGCGACCGTAGCAGTCGCGCGGTTCCAGACTGTAGCGCCTAGAACCGCTCTTCGACACCGGCCGGCTTGAGTGAATCATAAACCTCTAGAAGTTTGTAGTATTTTTTTCCGGCCGTGTAATTTGCCCTAAAAACATATTAATTAATACTTCAGAGTCAGCTCCCTGCCATATGGTAGAGACGCTTTTCAAGATATTTTGACTTTCCAGAGCCTTTTATACCACCTGCTGTATATTAACATGCCAAGTACCCACCAAGGTGGGAAGTACCTGTGTGAGATTTCACGCTTGTTCGCCAATTAAAAAGTCGGATACTGTGTCGAAACACAGTTTAGTTTAGCACTGGTTATTTTTTTTCTTTACGCAGTGCTGTCTCAGCACAAGTGAACATTGTCTATTTCATATAACTCAATATCTAAAAGACTGTATCTCTTTTCCACGGCTTCTAGGAGCTGCGCTGACTTAATTGAAAACTTCCTCGAGTGTGATAACCAGATTGTTGTGGCCCAGTGCCTGGGAGCGAGCGTCTCGGAAACGGCTAAGTTAGTCGGTTTTTTGCGTGCTGCTGTCGTGAGCATCTAGGGAAAGTGGTTGAAGAATTCTGCAAACCCCGGGTAGGCGACAAGAAGTTGGACATCCGCACCTCATTACAAAACATAAGGATCGGAGCATCTTAGGCAGGATAGGTGGCGGTCTGTGCAGATCTGACGACAGGGCACAGAGCTGGGGCAGGCAGGAGTGTACAGTAGGCATGGTCTCATCGAGATTGGGCTGCGGATCAATGAAATCGTGTCGCCTGGACGATCCAGTCCAGATACGCTACCATCCAGGTGAACGGCTGCTCGAAAGATGGAGCGCGCCACGGACGCAGGCTGATGGGAGCAGTATTAAGTAATGCAGGACACTCATCTGGGCTTCCATGGGATCTGCGATACTAATCGAAGGAACCATGACAGCTGTGGACTACGTGAACATTATTAGAGACCACCTGTAACCTCTTATGATTGATATCTTCCCCAACGGCGATAACATCTTTCAGCAAGGTAACTGCCGGTGCCACAAGGCCAGAATTGTGCTGCATTGGTTTGAGGAGCGCGGTAGAAACTCACGTGGACCTCTTGGCTATCAAATTCGGCTTATCTGAATCGGATGAAACCCACCAAGGACGCTATAGGGCGCCAACTCAGCGCTCACAAACCAACCGCCCAGAAATTACGAGAAGAGTATGACCTGTCTGTAGGCATCTGGCGCCACAAACCGCTGGAAAACTTTCAAGTACTTGTCGAATTCATGGCACCCAGAATCACTGATGAATTTCGTTCCAGTAACGGACCAACACCATCATAAGTAGCTGGTCATAATGTTTTGGCTCATGAGTGTATGAGGTTCCGTGACAAGAGTTCCTCTCTATCCCATAGACATGGCGGTAGAAACGGCATATGGTAAAACCTTTTAGGTATGGATTTCGATGTGAAAGTGTGATTGGAGAGCCATTATGTGAAAAGAAGGTACAGGGTATGTATATGGAGACATATTGATAAATGGGGTTTACGAGGTAGCAGATGAATATGATTTTAATCAGGCGCGAAACTTGTACTGTTGGGTCGTACATCCGGGATTGTAAACGCAGAGTAGGCTAGGCTTCATAGGACGGGTGGACTTCTGGGATGATTTCACTATATTGTATACGGATTTAATTGAAATTGCCATAGGAAGGTACACTATGTGATCAAACGTATCCGGAAACCTGGCTGAAAATGACTTACAAGTTCGTGACGGCTCCCATCGCTAATGCTGGAATTCAATTTGGTGTTGACCCACCCTTAGCCTTGATGACAGCTTCCACTCTCGGAGGCATACGCTCCAACAGGTGCACGCCAGTCCATTATAGGAATGTTATTGCCGTCTAATCACTCCGCTATAGGGTGTGCATTATGAGTAAGTGCTCTATCGTGTTGAAAGATGCAATCGCCATCCCCCAATTGCTCTTCAGCAGTGGGAAGCAAGAAGATGCTTAAAACGTCAATTTAGGCCTGTGCTGTGAGAGTGCCACGCAAAACAAAAAGAGGTGCAAGCTCCTTCCATGAAAAACACGACCACACCATAACACCACCGCCTGCGAATTTTACTGTTGGCCATACACGCGCTGGTAGATGACGTTCGCTGGGCATTCCCCATACGCACACCCTGTCATGTATGTACCGTGTAAATTGTGTATCGTGACTCGTCATTCCACACAACGTTTCTCTACTGTTCAGTCGTCCTATGTTTACCCTGCTTACACCAAGCGAGGCGTCATCTGGCAATTTACCGTCGTGATGTGTGGCTAATGAGCAGCCCCTCGGCCATGAAATCCAAGTTTTCTCTTCTTCCACCTAACTGTCACAGTACTTGCAGTGGATACTGATGTGATGGTGTGGATAGATGTCTGCCTGTTACGCATTACAACTCTCTTCAACTGTCGGCAGTCTCTGTCAGTCAACAGACGAGGTCGGTATGTACGTTTTTGCACTGTATGTGTCCCTTCACGTTTCCACTTCACTATCGCATCGGAAACAGTGGACCTAGGAATGTTTAGGAGTGTGGAAATCTCGCGTACAGACGTATGACACAAGTGACACCCGATCACCTGACGACGTTCGAAATCCGTGAGTTCCGCGGAGAGCCCCATTCTGCCCTCTAGCGATGTCTAATGACTACTGAGATCGCTGATATGCAGGACCTGGCAGAAGGTGGCAGCATAAAAGAACGTATCTTTTTGGGGGTTTCCAGATACTTTTGATAACATATTGTATGTAATGTGTATGATATTGGTAGAAAAGAGGTATTCGAAAGTCTAGACATGTCAGCAGGGCAAGGTTCAGAGGCATGGGAGACAAGATATGATGTTTGCTATCACTATTACAGGACATTTAAAACGGGTGAACGTGTAAATATATAACGGCTATGGGAACATCATGTTTTGAGTTGATGCGCAATACTATTATACTATGGGGAGTAAAAAATGACGAAAACGTAGTTAATATCGTTTACGAGTTTGTGAAGACGAGAGGAGGTCCGCGAAACATTTACATAGGGCAGGACAGACTCAGTGGGAGTGTCTCATAACTGTGAATATTAGTCGTTGCGTTTAGTCTTCACATTCGGCTGCTTAAAAATTTTATATTTAAATATTTTCTCTTGGATAATTATTGGATTGAAATTCCATATCCCTTTGGAATCGAGTACTAGTGATGGTTATTTTAGTATTTTAATTTGTGGATCTGACTGTGCATAGCAACCGAATGAGTCTTTTGTATTTCGCAAACTATATTCTAACGTCTGACATTGTAGAGCACGTTCAATGGGCGAAATAAAGGCTTACAACGTCGTCTCCGATCATTACTCTCGTACTACTCTGAAGTAGATGACTCCAGATATGCTATGGTATTGGTCATATGTGCTTCCCATGTAGATTAAGGTAACGATAGATTACGAGTGTTGTAAGATTACTCAAAAATTATGCTATCTACCACCGTCTCATGGACTTTATATAGAAGCGTAGAGGTGCCGTATGTCGAGTCTCGTAGGTTAGAAGGCTACTCACAGGGCTTTTAAGCGTTCATGATAGCAGATGAAGCTCCTTAAATGGATGTTCGCACAACAAGCAACTACTCTCTGCTGGTGGACGCGCTGCTGCATCGGCTAATACCTTGAGAGGATTTGTGGAGCTCTCCTGCCATTATCGGCCCTCTCTCCGTAATAGCTGCAGTTTTTCTTTTTCTTTTTGTCTCCAGTACATTTTAACGCCGTGTTGCCTTCAAACAGCGCATTGTGCCCGGCTCTGAAACAAAATGTTGACTATAAAAGATGTGAGCTAAGTTTGACATTGTAACTGTACAGACGGTTTTTACTGAAACCGTAACTGCGTCGAACAATTGTTCGAATCTTTAGTATTTAGTTTGTAACAGTACGTATAATTACACTATATTGATTGACAACGTTACATACGTATTAAATTGCCTTACATACGTATTAAATTGCCAAGAAATATTTCCTATCTTATCACCGTAAAATCTAAAATTTATTGTAAAAATTCATTCAGGATAATATAAACCCTGTTAACTAAAAAACTACCAATGTCAGACATGTGTCTTTTCACCATAGAAATACACTAACTGAAACTACAGGATCTACATATTCAATAATTTTTTCATACTGTGGGGCCACAGTCATAATATATTTCTTTAAAGACAGTATCGACATTAGACTGTATTTTATTTGCAGTGTTATATTTACACGATCATGATTTCGGCTTTAAAGTACCATTATCAAGTGTTTTAATGTTATACAGTGCCTAAGATGGCTTACTGTCGTATTTAAAAAAATAGGATTATCCAACTTATATATTGTTAAATGAACATACTAATGATTTGCTGTTATCTTCTTTTAAACAAAATAGATCTAAAATTATCTAAAAACTTTTTATTACTTAATTCCAATTGGTCATTGAGAATTTCAGTTGGGGAGTTAATTATATTTTCATATATCTCCATATCTTCCAATATATTTATTTTCTTACCTTTAGGTAAGGTATGAATTATTTGTAATGACTTAGAAATCAATCCTACTTGGTGATCATTATCTCGTAAGTACTTACTAAAGGTTGATGTGTTGTGTTTCCCTCGGTTTTCCTAATATGTTCTTTGAACCGGTTAGCTAAGGAGCGTCCCGTTTGCCCAATATAATATTTATTACATGTTTCACATGCAATTTTATATACTCCTGATCTATTCATATGGTTAGTTTTACTTACGTTATGTCTAAGGATGTTATCTAACTTAGTATAATAGCCTATCTGAACCTCAAATTTTCAAATGTCTTAGCAATTCTATCTGACATGGTACCTCAATATGGGGTGGTAGCATACTTCTTCTTTTTTATAACCTTTTCTTCTCTCTCCAGGATGCTCTCAATTGTGCTGATGTCTATATTGTTCCTTTTCTTTTTCTCGTACAGTTTTGTTATTATATCTGATTTGAATCCGTTTCTAGTAGCAATTGACAGTAAGATACTTAGTTCCTTCTTGGTGTGTTTATTGTCCAAAGGTAGGCTAACCGGCCGGTGTACCATCGAATTCAAATAAGCTCTTCTTTGGCTAGGAATGATTGTTAATAATACAGTATGTTGTGGTACGTTTACGATATATTCCAAATGTTCATCTATTGTTAGTATTAAAGATTCTTAAGTTCAAGAACCATTCGTTTAACCAAACAGATTGCTCTGATAACCATTACTGTTTGCTTTATAGTTTAGGGCTAAGGGGTCATTTTAGTTTACCTTCAGATCTCGATTCTAGCCATTCAAAACTTCCACAACTTGCTTTGCTATCCGTTCAATACTCACGCTTAGTACATGACTAGGTTCGCTGTTATATCTTCATTCTGGATGTGATTCAGTCTGAGAAAATAGTTCCCAATGTTGTCCTGAATGGTACACATCTTTCAGAAATGAGTAAAATGATTCTCAATGTCTCTGTCACATTGGTATATCACATTGTATCGAATAAAAGCGAACATTTTTACTTTTAGAAGGTATCATTTTAAAATAGTTCTCAAACGAAAAGTTTGAGATTACACGTTACTTTCCGTTCTGTAATCATACCGTTATAGTTTTCGACCACATTATGTAAAACGCATATTGATTTAGGCTTTGTATATGTGGACAAGGCATACGAATGTACCCATTTTCTTGCAAGCCCATGTTATCATTACATGCGATTGGTTGTTTTGTAATATAATATATTGTTTCATTTTAAACTAAAACTTTCTGGCACTTATTTCCTTATTGAAACTCCAGAACAGTTTGTCCTTCAAGCCAATGATATTTTGTCTTCTTTATTCCCAGAATAATAAGCAGCCATCACGTATGGACGTGTTGGCTGCGTACACACTTTGCTACTGTCATCGTCACCTTAATCGCTGGGTTCCTTCCCATAGAGCACTTCTAATGCATCAGATAAATCATGTTTTCCTAAACTACATCATTTGTTTTCCTTCCAGCTGTTTATTTTGCATCCAGTCTGTTTTATATTCTGTTACCTTACTACTGTGATTTTTGTCTTTCGGTTGTGTGTGAACAGAATTTCCCAACAACGAGTGTGGAATGTGTTCTGCGGATCTCCTCTTGTCTACGCCTATATTTACATCTACATACGTACTCCACAAGTGACCATACAGTGAATGGCATCCCATTAACATGCATACGTGCTACTTCTCTTAAATAGTATTAGGTAATTTTTCTAAATGAATTAGACAGTGTTGTGTATCACTAATAACAGACAGATGAAACTTGTAATGTAACATGTGTAAGCAATTAAATTCTGCTCTGTCCCAAAATTGCTTAACTCCAAACCATAAAAGTTGTTTTATCCACAAAACGAAACATTGACTTTAATTTATTCGTACACTTTTGTTTTTAACAGCAACCAAACATTTTTGTGGGACATATTTACGTTCTACTAACAGGCAACATTAGTCTGTGACACATGAGAGCATTTATATGGCAAAAGAAAAGGAAGACGTACAGATTTTCCGTCCTGTCGACGTCTAGATCGTCAGAGCAGAACTATACCAGCGGGACAAGTCTATGTGTGGGATAGTGCAGAGGCCCTGTAGAAGTGATTTACGATACTTAAAAAGGACGGCTGGACGAATCGTTGATTCCCGCTATAATCGGACACGTGTCTCCGGGCTGAATCATTGATTCAAAACGGTCGGCCTGTGGCTACAGTGTCAGCGGCCTGTGGATAGAACTTACCAGAACAACACACAGACGTAGGACATTCACATAAAAAATGGTTCAAATGGCTCTGAAAACTATGGGACTTACCATCTGAGGTCATCAGTCCCCTAGAACTTAGAACTACTTTAACCTAACTAACGTAAGGACATCACACACATCCATGCCCGAGGCAGGATTCGAACCTGCGACCGTAGCAGCAGCGCGGTTCCAGACTGAAGCGCCTAGAACCGCTCGGCCACCGTGCCGGCATCCACATGAAATTCCACATCTATGCACACGAAGGATTTGGACTCACAAGCAGTTCCTCCTTGATGAATGTAAAACTTGCAGGAAGTCCGGAAATTCCGATGTATTAATACACTCGAACACAAAAAAAGCGATACCCCAAGAAGGAATTATCCGAAAGGGACTGAAGTCGCTGCATGATTTATTCAAGAGAAAACGCTCAACAAACTGATTAAGTTAGAAACGAGTTGGCCCACCTTTGGCTCTTATGCAAGCTCTTATTCGCCTTGACATTGATTGATGGGGTTTCTGCATCTCCTCCTGATGGGTATCGTGCCAAATTCTAATTCGCCCATTAGAGCGTCAAAATCCCCAGGTGGTAGGAGGCTCCTGCTCATACTCCTCCAAACGTCTCAACTGAGAGAGATCCAGAGACCTTGCTAGTCGAGATGTGGTTTGGCAAGCACGAAGACAAGCACTAGAAACTGTTGCCGCGTGCGAGCTGGCATTATCTTGCTGAAATATAAGTCGAGGATGGCTTGCCATGAAGAGGAATCAATCCCCTCTGCCGGCCGGAGTGGCCGTGCGGTTCAAGGCGCTACAGTCTGGAGCCGAGCGACCGCTCCGGTAGCAGGTTCGAATCCTGCCTCGGTCATGGATGTGTGTGATGTCCTTAGGTTAGTTACGTTTAATTATTTCGAAGTTCTAGGCGACTGATGACCTCAGAAGTTAAGTCACATAGTGCTCAGAGCCATTTGAACCATAGATGTTAACTCCCATAGTGCTCAGAGCCAACCCAATGCCCCTGTTGACGTGTCGTATGATGGGAGGGTCGTCACATTCCTTCTTACTCACATTTCACCCCTTGTCCATCTTTTCGATGGAGATCAGTTCCGCGACACCCAGGCTTGAAATCACGCGGGTTTCTAATTGTTGGCAGAGAAAACGATTCCAAACACATCACCGCCTAGAATGGACGATAAGGCCTCAGGAGGTGGCATAAAGTGCGCCAATGAAACCACACTTCCCATGAGGGTGTTCATTTCAGACATTTAGAGCTCGGAAACGACTGTTTGCAGTGCAATGTACAGGACGACGTTCCTGACAAATTTTGCCACCCTCAGACGATTCAGCACTTTTCGTCAGGCTGCAACCCCAATGAAGGTACCAATACCGTTTGGAGTGTTGCATGTCTGAAAATTTTCTTTGACATGCAGGGTGAAACCATTAGGCGCTGTTCCAAGAACAAAACGGCAAAAGACACGTCTAAGACCGCCCCCCCCCCTCCCCACCCGCAACATTTCGGCAACACCATCAGTGCCACCTTTACACGTTTGTTAGACACTTCAAAAATGAGTCTGCACAGAGACGGCCCTCTACCTATCTCTACACGCCGGCCAGATACGCAATCCTTTCTACGCCCTTCTGATTTCGTATGCGGTCTGCAGGCTGTAGTGTGGAGTCAGTTGACCATCCCGTCTGCATGCAGGGATCAGTGAGTGAATATCTCTGTACAGAGATATTTTTAAAGTGGCCAAGAAAGATGCTCGGGTGGCACCAAGGATGTTGCCAAACTGTGAGGTCTTAAAGAGACACTTCGCCATTTTAATCGAATGTCAGTTTCGAACCCACCTGTGATCACGCCACAGGAGGGCGCAGAGCAGGAGGGATGAAAAAGCATAAAAACATTTTTATGCTTCGGATGACGTTCAAATTTCGTTGAATTATTCTGAACGGCCCCTAGTGGTTCCGCTCTGTATCGGAGAGCAAAAATTGCTGTCACGCTACACTCCAAAGGTGTGTGATAACATTCAGTGGGTTTGCATTCCCGCAATTTCCGTAGAGTAGAACTGAAATGCCCAGGTGGGGTGGGCGGGGAGGGTTGGCAGCAATGGTCAAATTTGTCAAGAACGTCATCTTGTACATCGCACTGAAAACTGTCGTTTTCGAGCGCGAAATGTATGAAAGCCAACGGCCCTAGGGAATGTTTGGTTTCATTGACGTCCTCCTTCATGCCACCCCATGAAACCTTTTCTTCTCGATTCTGAGCGTCGGTTTATCCACAGCCATCCATAAGGAAATCGTGTAATTTCAACACTGGACTTCATGGTTCTGACCACCACCGCAGAGGCGTCAAAGAGAAGGGGTAAAATGTGGGTGAGAGTGAGTGTGACGACATTCACACCGTGTGACGCGTCCACGTTGGCGTTGGGCACAATTGTAGTAAAACGTGGTGCCAACGTGACATCATTAATGCATCTTTTGTCTGACATGAACTTCTGAGCTCTGGCCTTTCTTTTCGAATGCTTCGACTCTTAGCTGCTTGAAGCGCCGCCGATTCCGAGGGCGCACGCTTTTGCACCACCACAGAGGAACGTTCTCGGCTCCTCTGAGCCGAATTTCAAACTACAGCGTCGCAATGGGAGATAATAAGGGGTTCCAAAAAAGTGGCCCTTCAATTGTTTTGCTCAGTGTAATTTTTCATTATTTAGCTTTCAGCCACTGCAAAGTTTTGGTACTCGGTATTTCAAATTAATAACGATGGAAATAACCAATAATTAAGATAATATATTTACCGAAGTACAGAATTAGGAATAGTATGGATCTTAGCTATGTAATGCGCTAAGGTATTCTCTATCTGTGGTACCATCTCTATACATACGTCTCAAATTTATACGTCTCGCTTACAACACTCAGAGTCCCTGTGATCGTATGCGTAATCTTCTCCTGCGAAGCATCCAGCTTTGTCAGGATGCACCGCAAGCAGTTCCTTTTGCTTAACATTCAGCGGCATAGTTTTTAATTTCCGGGAGGAGCGGATTGTCAGACTGTGAGGGGAAGGCAGTAGCGCAACGCTCCCAGCACCACAGCTGCGATTGACAGACGTAGTCTTCTCGTGTAATGCAGTCTTCTAGAAAGGCCAACGTCTAACTGAGCACAGCTGCCATTTACGAAATGTTTAAAACTTAATGTCTGACGTGTCAAAGATATAGGATTGTCACCTTGTGGCCCGGGAATGCATACAAGAGGACCCTTTTGAACTAGAACTCGCTGATTGTTTTCTTCTGAGCGACAAATACAAGGCTATTCAAAAAGAAGAAACCGATATCAAACATTTATTGTTTCAAAACTACAAAAGCTAGAACCACAATTCAATGTTCCTGGAAAGAGAAAAGTTCAAATTTTTATGCATTTAATGTGAATGTGGTGTCAGCGCCAGACACCACACTTGCTAGGTGGTAGTTTTAAATCGGCCGCGGTCCATTAGTACATGTCGGACCCGCGTGTCGCCACTGTGTGATCGCAGACCGAGCGCCACCACAAGGCAGGTCTCGAGATACGGAATAGCACTCGCCCCAGTTGTACGGACGACGTAGCTCGCGACTACACTGACGAAGCCTCGCTCCTTTGCCGAGCAGATAGAATAGCCTTCAGCTAAGTCCATGGCTACCACCTAGCAAGGCGCCATTAGTAACATTGCATGTATCTAAATCTCCAGATGTACCACAAGGATGGATTAAAGTTAAGTATTCCAGCAGCTACGTACTTTTCTTTATAGCATTCATTACGTATCCTGTTTCAGACCTTACGCCATCCTGCTTTAGCTTAGCGCGTGCCTTTCGGCTTACTCTCATTGTGTCTAGGCTGTCTTGTCTAGACACAACAGTGAGCACCGTATGTTTCACGGCAAATATCAAAACGGTGTCTCATTTCCTGCCACACACGAAGCATCTGGTCTCTCGTTATCGAATTCACAGCTTCTACAGTGCGACGTAACTGACTTTCAGGAGTGTCCGGCATGAGCGGAGAGAGAGAGAGAGAGGGGGGGGGGGGGGGGAGATAAAAACGCGGTATTTTACGTAACCTCACAGATAAAATTCACAAGTTCTGAAGGCTGGAGGCCTGGGGGGTCATCGGCAATGAAGGTTTTTTTCCGCTTTTCCCCTTCGAATCAAACGTCCTGGAATGGTGTCATACAGGTAATGTTCAAATGGTTCAAATAGCTCTGAGCACTATGGGACTTAACTGCTGAGGCCATCAGTCCCCTAGAACTTATAATTACTTAAACCTAACTAACCTAAGGACATCACACACATCCACGCGTGGGGCAGGATTAGAACCTGCGACCGTAGCGGTCGCGCGGTTCCAGACTGTAGCGCCTAGAACCGCTCGGCCACCCCGGCCGGCTCAGGTAATGTCGAACGTGCTTAGAGAAATAGTTCTGCTTTCGCATCTAAACCTGGCTACAAGAAAGAAAGGTGAATCACTTAAAACTTGTATCGCAGATATTGTGAAAATGGAAAGTGCTATCGATGTGCGGTTTCACCGACTGGACTGGTAGTTAGGGGTTCGTATTGTTAGCCAATTAACAGATTCTAATAACACTTAGAAAGTATACTTTTTGTACAAACATACTTTTTTAAATGTAACAATGCCTAATGACATATACAAACTAAAAGTAGGGTAATTTATCACGTCGGTGGGGTTTGTTGCTGCATTCTAGTGTGAGTCGTTTGTGAGGTTTTTCGAAAATTTTTCACACCGGCACTTGTTTGTGCCATTCAACCTGGGTAGTTTATCGGCACGGTGTTATGTTTGCTTACACTGTGCTCGTGTGTTCCGGGTGAGTGTAGTGCGACATGGCAGTCAGTGATTGGACGATCAGATTTACCGAAAAAGCCGACAGGCTAATGGTGTATGGAGAGTGTACGAAAAACGCAGCTCGTTCTTGTGCGGTGTATGCGCCAAGATATCTCAACAGACGTCAACGATTTCGGCAGTCACTTATCAACCTCTTGAACCAGTTACGTGGAAGTGGTAGTGTAACACCTAGACAACGTAATAGAGGGGGAAATTGATGTTATTGCTTCTGTTGCAGTCGATCCGCATGTTAGCTCCCGCGCAGTCACATGAGGTAGGGGCATAAGTCAGACAAGTGTCCTACGCACTCTCCAATGACATAGGTTACATCCCTATCACATTTCTCTCCATAAAGAGCTTAATGAAAACGATTATTAGACTCGAGTTAACTTCTGACTTGAGAGTTAAGACAGGACTCTCCAGATATATCATGTAGGCTTATCTTGTTTACTGATGAAGCCACATTTACCAATCTTGTCCAGGTAAACCACCGAAACGTGCTCTATTGGTCTGTTTACAAACCCGTTTGCTTCGTCAGATGGAAAGTCAGCATCCATGGAGTATAAACGAGTGCTGTGTGATAGTGAACAGGTATCACAGCCTCCTAAAGACTATCTTTCACGGATGCTGGAAGACGTTCCTCTGCAGACTAGGAGGAACCTGTGGTACCAACGTGATGACTGTCTAGTCCATAGTGCACGAGGTACTACAGCATATCTTCTCGAATTGTTTGCAAAGCATTGGATTGGACGCGGAGGACCTCTACCTTGGCCGGCCAGTTCCCCGGATTTGACACCTGTAGACTTTTTTCTGTGGGGAATGCTGAAAGACGTTGTCTACAACGACATACAAACTATGCTCGATGATACGCAACGACGTATTACTGCAGTCCTCTCGGACATCTCCTCGGAAATGCTAGCACGTGTGCAGCGGTCTTTCCATACCAGACTGGAAGCCTTTACTGCTGCCAGTGGTCATTTCGAACACAACCTGCTATGGTCGATTGTCTCGTTACTGGTCAGAATCCACATAACTAGTGCATGCACTTGTGTTGTCCTTTAGTGTGGGCCTCCACAGGTACTGTACAAGAGTCGGTGTGAAAACTTTTCAAAACTCGACATCTCGTAAACGACTCGCTCTAGAATCCTGCAAAAAACACAACTGACAGTCTAATTTACACTACTTTTAGTTTGTTAATGCCAGTAGGTATTGTTCCCCTTAAGAAGCGTATCTCCGCACAAAAATACTTTTTTTTCTTAGTGTTATTCCAATCTGTTGACTAACCTGTTCCATAATGTTCATTAGAACTTCATGTGAAAATTAGAAGTAAATCGGTAAAGAAGTTTCCGAGATATTTGGTAACAACGTCTTGTCTTTATATAGTAGTAAAGTTTTCCATAAGAGATAAAAAAGACAAATTTTAAACTTCGTACAGGATCATCACAGTATTTTTTGGTTGTATTCTGAAGAAACTTGTGATGTTTGTAGACGAGTTTTACTTAAAATAATTTATTTTACTATGTTTGTTATGACAATGATTGTTGTTACATTCTTTTTCATATAACTTATTCCAGTGCAACCTGCTTCCCAATATTGTTCAGATAACCACTTGAAAATGACCTTAGTGGTCGAAATCAATCGCTCGGCAAATGGTGCTGTTGCTTGGTTTGCCGGCGTGGTGGTCGAGCGGTTCTGGGCGCTTCAGTCTGGAACCGCTCGACCGCTACGGTCGCAGGTTCGAATCCTGCCTCGGGCATGGATGTGTGTGATGTCCTTAGGTTAGTTCAGTTTAAGTAATTCTAAGTTCTAGGGGACTGATGACCTCAGATGTTAAGTCCCATAATGCTCAGAACCATTTGAACCATTTCTTTGGTTCCAAGGTTCAAATACACTTACGTGATGGCTTCTTGTGATTTCTTCGCTTACAGTTAACGATATTTGGTTCATGAGCACTGCTGTGATAACACAGTTGGTCGAGTGCTTCCTGTGATATCAGATTTTGTCACAAGTCTTCGTTTTACTATAGTATTTCGAATGTTTCACCGTCTATAAACGATAAATGCTGTTATCGACGACATATTTTGTGAATGTCTTATTTTGTTTCCATGCTGTCACAAAGGAATTGTTCCCTTTAGCATCCACGAAAAGATAATTTGGAACAAAGCGTCGATTAAATATTCAAATTTGTCGTCCACTTTCGTGATTTCATTGCGTCACGTATACAGAACACTGGTAGAGCAGTAGATCAATTACGTTTACTGAGTAGGAAAAAGAAAAGTTGCTTACAAGATGGATAGTTGGTGGAACTGTTAGTAACTGGACCGTTTTTCACAGGAACTCTTCATACCGCTATATTCTTTATAGCCTTACAAGCTGCCTTAATTCCATCTCTCGAGTGGAAAAGAAAGTTTCAGTCTTCATTTACATGAGACATCTGCCAGAAATTACGTGCCGACGAGATGCGCCCTACACTTACCTTCACTCTGCTGGCAATTTCCCAGTAGAATTTCCCAGTGGAGAAAAAACTCTGAACACAGATAATTCCACACTACGGTGTAATTTTTTACCTACATAACTTCTGTGAGAAGCCTAATTTCTTCCACCTTCTTCTTATCAAAGTAACTGAATTCTGGGAGAGAAATACGTGCATGTGTTAACTCTTGACACCTCATTTATATCTGCAGCAGAGACATTCGTTTACCCTGACATAAATCTTCCTTTGGTTTCTCTGAATTATTTCAGTTTAATGTCGTGATTCGTACTTCAGCAATGGCGCTGGCAGTTCCCGTATCCATCCTTGTCCATTTGTGCTTAATCTGAAGTGAGCTATACGTAGACGTGAAGTTGAGCTGTACTATTCCTTCTCCCTTACAACTGATGATCACAGTACAATTCCCCGTCGGAATACAGTGGTCATAATTCACCTTAAGTGAGTTTCAAAATGATTATTTAAGACAGCTCACTGTCAACTAAGCTAAGGCTCGGTCTTCATCGACCTTGGCGTCACCAAGACGTTAATGTAAAACCTAAGATAAGATTTATCTTGAACATCAATAATCCTCAAAATTTATTACATATTATAATGGACTTGCAGGATAGCCATCTACTGCTTTAAGTTTTCACTAAATCTGGTATTTACGGAATTTATACCTTGTTCGTGATTCAACCCAAGAACAAATCAGAAGGACAAGCCTGAGCACCATTCAGCAAACACTTCCACCCTCCACCCATCCATTCAGAACATGCGTGGACAAGGTCAAAATTTGTCGGCGTGTCAGCAAAAGTCAGTGATTATTACGTCGAAAGCACACTTTTGATTGGGCGTAATGCTCTTATAACTCAATGCAATTCGTCTGACACTTTGCCAGTTGGTGTACATAATCGCTGAAGGCCTACAAAACATACACCAATGAAAATCGTAAGACTTTCGTTGGACCATAAACGCTTATAGTCACAAACTTCATTGGTTTAAGTTAAGGTATCAAATAGAAGTACCTTTATTTTATCACTGACAAATGATCTTTATGGTGGGTATATTGTCCTGATGAAGTTACTCCTTTTGAAATACACGGATCTTCTTCAGTGACTCTTAAATTCCGTTTGTCTGGCATAGTATTTACTAATTAATGTCTTAACAATTCAACTTAACCAATAACAAGAATCCGTTTTGTATCCCAGAAAACAGTAACTTTTCCACCAGATGAAAACGACTTCGTGAGATGCCACTGACAGTTTTGTTGCTTTTTCGATGCTAGAGTAAAGTGCTCCCCTGTCGTAACAGTAACAGTAACAAATAGTTGCACGACGTCTGTTTTATTGGTTTAAAAACGATAGAGATGACACTAAGAATTTTCTTGCCAGAAATTTCCTTACAGATAATTCTTAATATTAAATTTTTCGTACTATTTATCCTGATATGTCGAGGGTGCAGTTATTTCATACATTTTTAATACACAGTTAGCTTCCAGTATTTTTTCATCTGTGTTTGAAAGATTTTGACATCATTCATGTGCATCTTCTGAAAGAGAAATACAACAACAACTGAATTTAATCACCTACTCTTTAGCAGATGTCAGTAAACGAACACGTTCATTATAAAACTTTAATAACTTCATAAGAAATTTCATTTGTGATAAAATGTCCAAAACAAAGAATTTCGGGCGATTAGATGTGGATCCATCACCGTGCGCCACAAGCGAAACAGCAATCCTACAGCGACATTGTGCAATAAATCGCCAAGTCAGTTGATCTGTTCGAAAGATTGTTCGTATTTTATAGAATGGTATTTTAAAGACCTACCAGAATGACATTTTTGTGCATGGAAGATAACTGGAATTATAGATCTACCAAAAGAGCATTCCAGTGTATAGAATCTACTAACGATAGAATCATTGAGCGTCGAGCATTAATCTGAAAGGTGAGGTCGAAAAAATGGTATTTGCTGGCGTAAAAGAGAAAGTGTTCCCTGTCAACCCGATAACTCTTTACCTTGTAAGGTGACCCTGAATAATAGATTAACAAGCATTCTTCTTAGACATTATTACTGCCTGATGAACCAAGCTAAACGCTCTTCAACACTATGACCAACTTCAGATGTTTAAAAAACTCACATAGTCCCTTAATTTTTTTCTAATCCTCCAGTCTCTGGCGTCTTGTTCTATTACAGCTCAACATACTATTCACGACGTTTCCCTTTCGAATATTGATAGGTTTTCCGCGTCCATCAGCCTAAAAGTTAAAGTCGCATATGTAAGCAATAATACTGGCATTTTAGTACACTGATATAATCAAATTTTGAAGGTCATGCTTAGCACCCTTTTTCTTAGGATATTGATATAAGTCCAAAGTTTTCTGTTCGCAGCTGCTAGACATGCACCTTTTTCTAAGCCTATTGTGTTGTAGTTTCTGTAGAGATTCCCTGTGTACTTGAAGTAGTCTATTCTGAGATGAGATTAAATAATTTAACTGTACATATTTAAATATTAAATTTCTACTGATAGTGTGCTTATTTGTCAGGAAGTTTCTTGTATGTACATTCAAACGTATGTGTTAATTCTGAGTGTATTTCAAATTCTCTCATGTTTCGTAGCGTTTGTGGGACGTATCTTGTCACATTTTTGAATCTACAAACCGTACGCGGATGTATGTAATAGTCCCAAGTCTTCTACGTTATTTATTTCTGAGGCCGAAGGAAATTGTCACCTACTTCTTTAAGGAGAATACTTGTCACTTCTGGATATTAATAATCAACTTTTCAGATAATCATTTACTTCCAAGCTTGAATTTACCGTAGATATAGAGAATTAGGGCACTGGGGTAATTTTAAAAAGGGTTCCTTTCGATTTAGAGGCAGACTCACTGATTCGAGAATATCGTAACGCACTCGTACGTCTAGAAATGGATGCATTACACAATGACTGGGACCCTACATAAAATAAGATCTCATCGTTCAATGAGAAGGTGAGTGATATGAGATCGGAAGAGGTCTGACAGCGACGTAATATGGCACGGATGAGTTCGCGAACACTACATCTCTCTCAGCACCAGGAATCCATACTGAAAATCTGATTACGCGCAGCATTAAGTAATTGTGCTTCTAATGAGTATTATATATGCATTATATTTTATGTTTTGACGAAGAATGTTATCATTCAACTAAATCAGTGTTCACTTTGGTTTCAGGTATACTGTCGGATATTGCTTCCTGCTTATACTCCGTACCGTGACTTGGTGCTGGTATACAACGGACCAACTTAGCCCGGTGCTGCGCCTTGTAGCTTAATTGGCGCTTTGCTGAAGCCGTAAGTCTTACCTGTAGATTTTTCATCCTTCTTCAAGCAATTTTCCGTACTTTCCTGTTACTTTTTCAGATACGTCTTTGCATGTATATCCGGAACATTTGTTGTATAGAAGTCTGCACTGTGTCCACATTTCTCCATCACTGGAGTTCTTCCGAGCTGTTGTGGATATGTAGGCTGTTGGTATTCATTTATTGCTACCAGAAACAAGTGGTCTTTCCCTATGTCAGAGACATAACAGTTTTTACTTAAGTGTACACAAAAACAGAAGGAAAAGGGAAAAAGTAAATACACTACTGAACATGTTTCTATTGATGAAACATCCCAGGAAAATAATTCGGAATAAAAACTAGTTTGAAATGTACAAAATGAGTGTAATTCCGGTATGGTTGAAGCATAGACAATACGACTTGTGATTACTCTGAACAGCAATACAGTGTATACCACAACAAAACATGGTCCATGCATTCGAAAATTGCACTTCTGTGGCTGAAATGAACACTTCCAGTGGCACACCTATGTGCACTAGATATGCCATCTATATAGATCTGCACATTCAAAATACCTCAGAGATAGAGTCGATCATTTCACCCATCTTCAGGTAAATCATCACACTAGCAGGCACTCACTCTGCCGAAGATATTCGTGCCATGAAACTTGGTAAATGATAACGTGTTATAAAAAAATGGTTCAAATGGCTCTGAGCGCTATGGGACTTAACATCTGAGGTCATCAGTCCCCTAGAGCTTAGAACTACCTAAACCTAACTAACCTAAGGACATCACACATAACCATGCCCGAGGCAGGATTCGAACCTGCGACCGTAGCGGTCACGCGGTTCCAGACTGAAGCGCCTAGAACCACGCGGCCACACGGGCCGACATACATACTTATTGTTAATGCAGCAGCAGTACCTAATTAAATACAAAGGTGCTCTAGTAAAAATTACTGATTTTACGTATTTCTGTTGCTAGCAGTGATATATAAATGTTTCCTTTTCAATAATATGCAAAAACCTGTGCATGTGCGAATGAATTTAACTGAATCAGAACTAATCGTTACACGGACACATCTTGGAGACCCAATGACGGAATAAATGTACGCAACGGATTAATTAACGCAATGAAACATCGCGGCTTTAGTAGTGAATCTTAAGGTGGGGAATTTGCATTTTACCATTGTAATATATTAAATATGATAAGGGAGGTAACATCTACTCGAATCAGATATAGAATTGAAGTGAACTCTTTAGTTTGTTACAAAAACATTAGAATGGGCAAGCATCTAAATAAATCATCAAATCAAGAGAATTAAAAGTCTTGAATTTTAACTATGAAACTCAGAGAAGCGAATATTGTCTGGCGATGTTCGGTACTCGGTGAGGGTCACAATATTTAATCATGTATCTGAAATTTGTGTCCACCTGCCTACACACCAATTACAGTGATTATTATTCTGCACAGAAAGCCTAAGAAAGCCATCCAGGCGAGAATGCGCTGACGAACTTTGAAAAGGGAAACGATCATGTATCTGAACTTCTAGGTTGTGATGGTCCTACCATGCCAAAGTGGCTAATTATACTCACTATCATCGGTGGTGTGATGTGAGCAGTACAATGATTCTGTGGCTGAATGTCATAAAGTGCGATGCTAGAACCGCTCTTCCAAGGTCTCGAACATTGGACCTCACTCTGCTGATGGAGTCTGCTATTCCAGTTGATAGCCGGCCGGAGTGGCCGTGCGGTTCTAGGCGCTGCAGTCTGGAGCCGAGCGACCGCTACGGTCGCAGGTTCGAATCCTGCCTCGGGCATGGGTGTGTGTGATGTCCTTAGGTTAGTTAGGTTTAATTAGTTCTAAGTTCTAGGCGACTGATGCCCTCAGAAGTGAAGTCACATAGTGCTCAGAGCCATTTGAACCATTGAACCAGTTGATAGTTGGTGCTTTAGTTTATGAATTTCTGCGTGTGAATTTAATATTTAATAGACAAAGTTCTCGCCTTTTCGTTTGTGTCGGAAAGTAACGGATTTTGTGGTATTTTACGAGTTCCTAACCAGGAGAGAATTATTTAGTCTCACCTGTTTGCTTTGGTAGTTTAGATTTTGAATATCTGCGTGTTAATCTATTTTATTAAATACAGTTCTTGATTTTTCGTCAGTGTCTACTGTAGAGTGTAGTAGCGCGTGTCGATAGTCGTTTGTCTGTGGAGTGGAGTTTTCCACCGTCTTTAGTATGAGTAGGGAACTGTGATTGTTGTGAGCTGAGTTGGAGAGACTTCGCTCTCAGCTCGAGGCTCTATTGGCTTCGGTTAAAAAGCTTGAGGCTCCAGCGGATGGGCGTCACTGTTGTGGACAGGCCATGGGGATCCAAGGGATGTCAAGCACTACCTACGAATCCTCCGATCGGTCAGCACCGGTTTCCAGGCCAGTCACTGTTCACACTGAGGTTGACCCCTCACCTGCGCTGGAGTGGGAGGTAGCTTCATGGAGTAGCAGGCAGCAAAAGACCTCCTAGGAGACCGAACGTAAGCCATCTAGCCTCCCTCCCCCCCCCCCCCCCCCCGAATAGTCGGAAAAACAGGTTCAGGTGCTATCTGTGGCTGACAGTGTCCTTCAGCCGGATACAGCTAATTGTCCTGTTTCAAAGGAAACCTCTCAGCCTGCAACATCCGTGCGGTCACAGAGGTTAGGATTGTTGGTAGGTGGGAGCTCAAGTGTTAGGGGCGTTATGGGACCCCATAGAGACATAGCTGCCAAAGAGGAAAAGAAAGCCAATGTGCACGCCGTGTGAAAAGTGGGTGGAGGCATTCCAGTCGTGGGACGGGTCCTTCTCGATGCTACGAAGAGCACAGGCTGCAGCCATCTGTAGGTGGTGCTCATGTTGGTATCAGTGATACGTGTAGCTTTGGATCGGAAGACACACTCTCTGGTTCCGAGCAGTTGTTAGAAGTGGTAAATGCTGCCAGTTTTGCTTGGGAGATGAAAGCAGAGCTCACCATTTGCTGCACAGTCGTAGGACCGACTGTGCACCTCTGGTATAGAGCCGAATGGAGGATCTGAATCATACCATGTAGGCAGCAGATTCCTCAAATTGCACCATAGGGTTGAAGGGTTTCGGGTTTTGCTAAATAGGTCAAGAGTCCATTACACGTAGGAGGCAGCTACGCAGGTAGCGGGATTGTGTGGCGTGGACTGGGCATTTTTCTCGGTTAGAGGGTCACGGGGAAACACAGAAACAGCTTAGTCTCAAAGGTCGAACACAGGAGAAACGTCGATCTAGGAACCACCAGCATAACAGTTGTAAATAAACTGTCGTAGCTGTGCTCCAAGTGTTAACAGAAAGCAGTGATGCTCAAATAGTTATAGGTACTGAAAGCAGGCTAAAGCTGGAAATAACTTCCACCGAAAATTTTGCGAAGGACCTAATGGTGTTGAGAAAGGATAGGCAAAATACAGCTGGCTGTTGAGTATTCGTTGCTGTTAGAAGTAGTTTAAGTTTTAGCGAAATTGGAGTAGACTGTTTCTGTGATTTAGTATGAGTAGAGGTCATTTTCGACAACCAGAATAAAATAATAATCGGAATATTTTACGACCTCCCAACTGGGATGATACAGTTGCTGAAAGGTTCATAGAAAACTTGAATCTCATTTATAACCGTACCCAACTCATACAGTTGTAGTTGGACGTGACTTCAAATTACCTTCGATGTATTGGTGTAAATAGTCTTTGAATCCGGAGGTAGGCATAAAACATCATTCGAAACTGTGCGAAACGCATTCTCTGGAAATTATTTCTGGTATTTAGCTCATGAGACCGCTCGAATATTAAACGGTTGTGAAAACACACTTGAACTCTTAGCAACAAATAATACTGAGCAAATAGTGAGCATCAAAGCGGACACAGGGAATAGTGAATACCGTAACTCCCAAATCCTTCAAAAATAAACAACAAATGTACCTATTTAAGAAGGCAGACAATAATTCCCTTATCGCCTTCCTGAGGGACAATCTCCACCCCTTCCAAGTTAAAAAGTTTGGATCAGATTCAAGGAAATAGTATCGACAACAATTGAGATGTTTGTACCAAATAAATTAACAAACAACGGAGCCGATCCACCATGGTACACAAAACAGGTCAAATACTGTTGCAGAAACAACGAAAAATTCACACCAGGTTTAAACGAACGTAAGATCCCCAAGACCGGTGATGTTTTACAGAAGCTCGAAATTTAGCCGGACCTCAATGAGAGATGCTTATAATAATTTCCACAAAGGAACTTTGTCTCAAAACCTGGCAGAAAATCCAGAGAGATTTTGGTTGTATGTGAAGTATGCTAGCGGAAAGAGACAATCAGTGCCTTCTCTGCGCTATAGCAATGGAAATACTATCGATATCAGTGCTGCTAAACCACAGTTACTAACGACAGTTTTCCGAAATTCCTTCATCCAAGAAGACCAAGTAAATATTCTAGAATTAGATAAAGAACAGCTGCCAACATGAGTAATTTAGAAATAGATATCCTCGGAGCAGTGAAACAAGTCAAACCGCTTAGTAAAAACAAGTCTTCCGGTCCAGATTGTAAACCAATTAGATTCCTTTCAGAGTACGCTGATGTAGTAGGTCAATACTTGACGATCATATACAACCGATCGCTCGACAAAGATCCGTACCCAATGACTGCAAAGTTGCACAGGTCACACCAATATTCAAGAAAGAAAATAGGAATAATTCACTACATTACAGGTCCACATCATTATCGTCGGTATGTAGCAGGATTTAGGAACATATAATGTGTTCAAACAGTATGAATTACCTCTAAGACAACGGTCTATTGACACACAGTCGCTGGCAGGTGTTCTGAGCGGTTCTAGGCGCTTCAGTCTGGAACCACGCGACTGCTACGGTCGCAGGTTCGAATCCTGCCTCGGGCGTGGATGTGTGTGATGTCCTTAGTTTAGTTACGTTTAAGTAGTTCTAAGTTCTAGGGGACTGATGACCTTAGAACTTCAGTCCCATAGTGCTCAGTGCCATTTGAACCATGAATTCCATCAGCACCAGGGAATATGACGACAGGTGGGACTGTTGCTAATATCACGGATATGGAACATCTCCACATACGTCCTAACTCTCCCAGTGAACGTACCCTCCATGGATTATGGCAGGGAAGCAAGGAAGCATTGAATGTAGCACAGTTTTAATCTGAAAGTCTTTGATCTCCGGACACGAAAAAGTGAAGTAAGTAACTGTAGATACACTAAGGACAAAAGTCATGGCATACCTCCTAATATCGTTTCGGACCTCCTTTTGCCCGGCGTAACATTAGATCTTACCAACTAAAATCGAGATTCATGTGTCGAGGCCACAGTTTTGCAGTTGGTCACGACCCCAGGAGAGTCGTTGGAAGCGATGTCGTCCTGTTAGCAAAGGCACTCGCGTCAGTCGTCTGCTGCCACAGTCCATTAATGACAAATTTCACCGCAGTGTCCAAACAGACGCGTTAGTCGTACGTACCACTTTGATTTCTGTAGTTATTTAACGCAGTGTTGCTTGTCTGTAAGCACTGACAACTCTACGTAAACGCCACTGCTCTTGAGTGTCAAGCGAAGGTCGTCGGCCACTGCGTCGTCCGTAGTGAGAAGTAATGTCTCGAATTTGGTATTCGCGGCACACTCTTGACACTGTGGACCGCGGTAAATTAAATTCCAAACGATTTCCGAAATGGAATGTCTCATGCGTCTTGCTTCAGCTACCACTCCGCTTTCAAAGCCTGTGATTTCCAGGCATATGGCCATAATCACGTCGGATATCTTTTCACATGGATCACGTGAGTACAAATGACAGCTCCGTCATTTTATACAGCGTGTACCTGTTACTTCAGCCATCTGTGTATTTGCATATCGCTGTCCGATGACATTTGTCACCTCAGTGTATATGCAAGATAATGCCGATAAACAAATGAAATATTACAATGGCATTCGATTTATAGCATTATTGGTAAAATGTTTGGAAGATGTCATGTCGTATAAAAATGCAAGGCTAATAATACACAATGAGATCAAAAGTATCCGGACACCCCCAAAAATATACGTTTCCCATATTAGGTGCATTGTCCTGACACCTACTGCCAGGTACTCCATACCAGCGACCTCAGTAGTGAGAGAGCAGGATGGGGCACTCCGCGGAACTCACGGACTTCGAGCGTGGTAAGGTGTTTGGATGTCACTTGGGTCATACGTATGTATGCGAGATTTCCACACTCCTAAACATCCCTAGGTCCACTCTTTCCGATGTGATAGTGGAGTGGAAACGTGAAGGGACACGTACATCACAAAAGGGTACATGCTGAACTTGTCTTTTGACTGATAGAGAGTGCAGACAGTTGAAGAGAGTCGTGATGTGTTATAGGCAGACGTCTATCCACACCATCACGCAAGAATTCCAAACTGCATCAGGATCCACTGCAAGTACTATGTCAGTTAGGCGGGAGGTGAGAAAACTTGGATTTCATGGTCGAGCGGCTGTTCGTAACCCACACATCACGCGGGTAAATGCTAAACGACGCTGCACTTGGTGTAAAGAGTGTAAACATTGGACGATTGAACAGCGGAAAAACGTTGTGTGGAGTAAATAATCACGGTACACAACGTGGCTATCCGATAGCAGGGTGGGGGTATGGCGAATGCCCGGTGAACGTCATCTGCCAGCGTGTGTATTGCCAACAGTAAAATTCGGAGATGGTTGTGTTATGGTGTGGTCGTGTTTTTCATGGAGGGGCTTGCACTCATCGTCGTTGTGCGTGGCACTACCATGGCACAGGCTGCACTGATGTTTTAAGCACCTTCTTGCTTCCTACTGTTGAAGAAAAATTCGGGGATGGCGATTACATCTTTCAACACGATCCAGCACCTGTTCATAATGCACGGCCTGTGGCGGAGTGGTGTACAACACGACATTCCCCCCTGCGGGTCCGGGGATTAGAATAGGCCCGCGGTATTCCTGCCTGTCGTAAGAGGCGACTAAAAGGAGTCCATCCCCCTCACGGGGGTAGTTAGCGCCTGCGTCCGGAGACGGACGGTTCCACGACCTATCATCGTGGTCCTTTTGGTTTTTTACTTCTCGTTTCTTCCTTCCTTTTGTTGGTTCCTTTCTTTGCTCTTCTCCACCTCACTGTCTTCCTTACTCTTTCCCTTGCCTTCTCCTTGCCTTCTCATTGCCTTTTTCTCCTTGCCTTCTCATTGCCTTCTTCTCCTTGCCTTCTCATTGCCTTCTTCTCCTTGCCTTCTCATTGCCTTCTTCTCCTTGCCTTCTCATTGCCTTCTTCTCCTTGCCTTCTCATTGCCTTCTTCTCCTTGCCTTCTCATTGCCTTCTTCTCCTTGCCTTCTCATTGCCTTCTTCTCCTTGCCTTCTCATTGCCTTCTTCCCCTTGCTTTCCCATTGCCTTCTTCTCCTTGCCTTCTGTGGTCTCCGCCTCGGCGTTTGAGACAGTCTGTCCTCTTTCTCCCTCTCTCTCTTCTTTTTCCTCTTCTTCCTTCCTCCCTGTGCGTGCCTGAAGGCCGACCCACGCGTTCGCACGCGTAGCCGGTGACGGGGTAACGCGTAAGTCCCCGCCCTGGGTAGACATGTAAGGCACGCGCGTACCCCCTGGTAAAGGCCAGGCCCGGGGAGGGGTGATTGCCTGAGCTGATACCTTCTGACCATGCCGATTGGTCCCTCCGTCTGTTTCTCGGGAGGTGTGACCTGAGGTGTAAACATTCACCTAAGGCGGGAGTGCCCTCTGAGAGGGTCCCCACAAGGAAGGAGCGCGCCATCGGAGACGCTGGCAATCATGGGGGATTCCTCCGCAATGGATTCTACTCCATCTCTTTCGACTTCGACCCAAAAACGGAAACGTGACCAGCCAACAGTGACAAAAGTACTACCGCCTGCCCCACAGTTCCTCGTAGTTTCTCGATCTGAGGACGGAAAGGATTTTTCCTCTGTCAACCCTTTCGTTATTCAGAAAGGCGTAGATGCCATAGCCGGATCTGTCAAATCCTGTACCAGGTTGCGTAACGGCACCTTATTACTAGAAACTGAGAGTGCCTTTCAGGCACAAAAACTGCTTCGGGCCACCCTCCTGTACACGTTCCCTGTCCGGGTGGAGGCCCACCGAACTTTGAATTCGTCTCGTGGTGTAGTCTATACTAGCTCCCTCGACGGATTGACTGACGAGGAGCTTCAATCATTCCTCGCTGAGCAGGGCGTGACGGCTGTCCATAGGGTCATGAAAAGGGTCAACAATGACCTTGTACCGACCCGGACAATTTTCTTGACCTTCGATAGTGTTAAGCTGCCATCGCGCATCAAGGCGGGCTACGAGGTTATTTCTGTTCGCCCCTATATCCCGACACCTACGCGCTGCTACCAGTGTCAGCGTTTCAATCACACTCGACAGTCTTGTTCCAATGCGGCTAAATGTGTCACCTGTGGCAGGGATGCCCATGAGGGTGACTGTCCACCACCGTCTCCTCGTTGTGTGAACTGTCAGGGTGACCATGCCGCATCCTCCCGCGACTGTCCTGTCTATAAGGAAGAACGCTGTATTCAGGAAATTCGGGTCAAAGAGAAAGTGTCCACCTCGGCTGCTCGCAAGCTATTGGCTAGTAGGAAGCCCACGCTGCTCCCAGCGGGGAAATACAGTACTGTCCTCGCCTCTCCTCGGACTACCCGGGAGGTAGCAACCCAGACATGCGATCTGACCTTCAGCACCACGGTCGTCCGTTCGGCCAGTGCTAAGATCGCGCGGTCGACGTCTCCTCTTCCTCCCATCACCCCACAGACACGAGCACCTTCCTCAGCTTCTGCTAAAACGAAGACACCGAAGTCAGATGCACGGGCCTTCAAGAAGGAACCATCCCGTGCAGACTTCCTCCGTACCTCGACCTCCCAGCCTTCGACCGGTACTTCCACTACACGTCCTTCCAAAAAGGCGCATAGGAAGCACAGTTCTCCTTCCCCGCCACGGCGCATTTCTTCTCTTGCGCCACCCAGCGGCTGCCGCCCCAGGCCGTCATCCGTTTCGCCTGGCCGCACCGCTGGTCGCCGTACATCTGGCCGTTCACTGGCGGAGGAAGCTCCCCCTCCCGGCCATCCTCCCGAGATGGCCGATGACCCTATAGACCCAATGGACGATGACTGTCCGCCTACTGATAGCGGCGGCAGTGCTCGCTCGAAGCCAGGCCCTAAGCGGCCTTCGAGGTGACCACTTCTCTCATCTTTCTTTTCTTACGATGGCACTTATTCACTGGAATATTCGCAGCATTCGCTCCAACCGAGAGGACTTGAAGTTGCTGCTCCGCTTGCACCGTCCGCTTGTCGTAGCCCTCCAGGAAACGAAGCTACGCCCATGCGATCAAATTGCCTTGGCACACTACACCTCTGTGCGTTTTGACCTACCCCCTGTGGTAGGTATCCCAGCTCATGGAGGGGTTATGTTGCTGGTCCGGGATGATATTTACTACGATCCCATCACGTTGCACACCGGCCTGCAGGCAGTTGCCATCCGCATTACTCTCCCCACTTTTACATTTTCCATTTGTACCGTTTACACTCCATCGTCATCTGCCGTTACCAGGGCAGACGTGATGCAACTTATTGCTCAGCTACCTGCACCATTTTTGTTAACTGGAGACTTCAATGCCCACCATCCCCTTTGGGGCTCTCCAGCATCCTGCCCGAGGGGCTCCTTGTTAGCAGACCTTTTCAACCAGCTCGATCTTGTCTGCCTCAATACTGGCACCCCTACTTTTCTTTCGGACACATCTCACACCTATTCCCATTTAGACCTCTCTATATGTACTCCCCAACTTGCACGCCGGTTTGAGTGGTATGCACTTTCTGATACATATTCGAGCGACCACTTCCCGTGTGTTATCCATCTCCTGCAGCATACCCCCTCTCCGTGCTTCTCTAATTGGACCATCTCCAAGGCAGACTGGGGGCTCTTCTCTTCCAGGGCGACCTTTCAGGATCAAACCTTTACAAGCTGCGATCGTCAGGTCGCACACCTCACGGAAGTCATTCTCGCTGCTGCTGAAT
The DNA here is from genome assembly GCF_021461395.2 of Schistocerca americana. Classification (NCBI taxonomy): domain Eukaryota; kingdom Metazoa; phylum Arthropoda; class Insecta; order Orthoptera; family Acrididae; genus Schistocerca; species Schistocerca americana. The sequence goes on from NC_060130.1 coordinate 252,215,101, forward strand.
ATTCCATCCCTCACCCTCCTTCTTCTCCACGTCGCGTACCGGTCCCCTGGTGGACCGCAGCATGTAGAGACGCTTTACGTGCTCGTCGACGTGCTTTACGCACTTTTAAACGCCACCCTACAGTGGCGAATTGTATCAATTATAAACGATTACGTGCTCAGTGTCGTCGTATTATCAAAGAAAGCAAGAAAGCCAGCTTGGCTGCTTTCACAAGCACCTTCAACAGTTTTACTCCTTCTTCTGTTGTCTGGGGTAGCCTGCGCCGGCTATCTGGCACTAAGGTCCACTCACCAGTTTCTGGCTTGAAGGTCGCGAATGACGTCCTTGTGGCCCCTGAGGCTGTCTCCAATGCCTTCGGCCGCTTTTTCGCAGAGGTTTCGAGCTCCGCTCATTACCACCCTGCCTTCCTCCCCCGCAAACAGGCAGAGGAGGCTAGACCACCTAACTTCCGCTCCTCGAATTGTGAAAGTTATAATGCCCCATTCACCATGCGGGAACTCGAAAACGCGCTTGGCCGATCACGGTCCTCTGCTCCAGGGCCAGATTCTATTCATATTCAGATGCTGAAGAACCTTTCTCCTGCGGGTAAAGGTTTTCTTCTTCGTACATACAATCGCATCTGGATTGAGGGACATGTTCCCGCATGCTGGCGCGAGTCTATTGTTGTCCCGATTCCTAAGCCGGGGAAGGACAAGCACTTGCCTTCCAGTTATCGACCTATTTCGCTTACCAGCTGTGTCTGTAAAGTGATGGAGCGAATGGTTAACTCTCGATTGGTTTGGCTGCTCGAGTCTCGACGCCTACTTACCAATGTACAATGTGGATTTCGTAGGCGCCGCTCTGCTGTTGACCATCTGGTTACCTTGTCGACCTTCATTATGAATAACTTCTTGCGGAAGCGCCCGACCGCGGCTGTGTTCTTTGATTTGGAGAAGGCTTACGACACCTGTTGGAAGGCGGGCATTCTCCGCACCATGCATACATGGGGCCTTCGCGGTCGCCTCCCTCTTTTTATTCGTTCCTTTTTAATGGATCGACAGTTCAGGGTACGTGTGGGTTCTGTCCTGTCCGACACCTTTCGCCAGGAGAATGGGGTGCCACAGGGCTCAGTTTTGAGCGTCGCTCTCTTCGCCATCGCGATCAATCCAATAATGGATTGCCTCCCAGCTGATGTATCAGGCTCCCTTTTCGTGGACGATTTTACCATCTATTGCAGCGCGCAGTGTACACGTGTCCTGGAGCGCTGTCTTCAGCGTTCTCTTGACCGTCTTTACTCCTGGAGTGTCGCCAATGGCTTCCGTTTTTCTGCCGAGAAGACGGTCTGTATTAACTTCTGGCGATACAAAGAGTTTCTCCCACCGTCCTTACGACTCGGTCCCGTTGCTCTCCCAATCGTGGAGACAACCAAATTTTTAGGCCTTACATTTGACAGGAAACTTAGCTGGTCTCCACACGTGTCATATTTGGCTGCCCGTTGTACCCATTCTTTAAATGTCCTCCGTGTTCTCAGTGGTCTGTCGTGGGGAGCGGATCGAACCGTCCTACTTCGTCTATATCGGTCGATCGTCCGCTCCAAGCTGGATTATGGGAGCTTCGTATACTCCTCTGCACGGCCATCCATCTTACGCCGCCTCAACTCCATACAACATCGGGGTTTACGACTTGCGATCGGAGCATTATGTACCAGTCCCGTAGAGAGTCTTCATGCTGACGCTGGCGAATTGCCACTCACCTACCGGCGCGATATACTGCTTTGTCGGTATGCCTGTCGGCTACTGTCAATGCCCGACCATCCGTCTTATCGTTCCTTTTTTGACGACTCTCTTGACCGTCAATACGGGTTGTATGTCTCTGCCCTGCTACCCCCTGGAGTTCGCTTTCGTCGCCTCCTTCAACACCTTAATTTTTCACTCCCTGCAACCTTTCGAGTGGGCGAGAGCCGCACGCCACCTTGGCTCCAGGCTCAGGTCCGCGTTCACCTTGACCTCAGCTCGCTCCCAAAAGAGGTCACCCCCGGTTCGGTCTACCACTCCCGTTTTTTGGAACTTCGTTCGAAGTTCATCGACATGACTTTCATTTATACAGATGGCTCTAAGACCAATGACGGGGTCGGGTGTTCCTTTATTGTCGGGGCACAAAGTTTCAAATACCGGCTCCATGGCCATTGTTCGGTCTTCACAGCTGAGCTCTTTGCCCTCTACCAGGCTGTTCTTTACATCTGCCGCCACCGACATTCTGCTTATGTCATCTGCTCAGATTCCCTGAGCGCCATCCAGAGCCTCAATGATCCGTACCCGGTTCACCCTTTCGTACACCGGATCCAACGCTCTCTTCAGCAGCTGGTGGACGTCGGTTCTCCAGTTAGCTTTATGTGGGTTCCGGGCCATGTCGGTATCCCTGGGAACGAAGCTGCAGATGCCGCGGCCAAGGCTGCGGTCCTCCAGCCTCGAACAGCTTCTTGTTGCGTCCCTTCGTCCGATTTTAGCAGGGTGATTTGTCGGCGCATCTTATCTCTGTGGCATGCCGATTGGGCTGCACTTACCGACAACAAGCTTCGGGCCTTAAAACCTCTTCCCGTGGCTTGGACGTCCTCCTCACGCCCTTCTCGGCGGGAGGAGGTCGTTTTAGCCCGGTTAAGAATTGGACACTGCCGGTACAGCCATCGCCATCTGCTGACGGCTGCGCCGGCGCCGTTCTGCCCATGTGGGCACTTGCTGACGGTTAGACACATTTTAATGTCCTGTCCAGATCTTAACACACTGCGCCTCGATCTTAACCTGCCAAATACTTTAGATGCCATTTTAGCGGATGACCCACGAGCAGCTGCTCGTGTTCTTCGTTTTATCAATTTGACACACCTCGCTAAGGACATTTGATGATGCTGTTTTTTAATCCTATGCCTGTCAGTCTGTCTTTTATCGTGTTTTCCCTTTTAGTTGTTGTGGTCAACTTGTGCCTCGCGGTGCATTCTTAGAGTAGTCAGGGCGCTAATGACCATTGAAGTTGTGCGCCCTAAAACCACAAAAAAAAAAAAAAAAAACACGACATTAACATCCCTGTAATGGACTGGCCTGCACAGAGTTCTGACCAGAATTCTATAGCATACCTTTGGGACGTTTTGGAACGCCGACTTCGTGCCAGGCCTCACCGACCGACACCGATACCTCTCTTCCACGCGGCACTCCGTGCAGAATTGGGCTGCCATTCCCCAAGAAACCTTCCAGCACCTGATCGAACGTATGCCTGGGAGAGTGGAAGCTGTCATCAAGGCTAAGGGTGAGCCGAAACTATATTGAATTCCATCTTTATCGATGGAGGGGGCCGCGAACTTGTAAGTCATTTTCAGCCAGGTGTCCGGATATTTTTGATCACATAGTGTACGAAGGGTTGGTTGATTTTGGGGGAGGGGACCAAATGGTGGGGTCATAGGTCCCGGCGGATTATGGAAGGATGATTAAGAAAGTCACTCGTGCCCTTTCAAAGGAACCATTCCGGCATTTGCCTGAAGCGTTTTAGCTAAATCACGGAAATCCTAGCCGGCCGAAGTGGCCGTGCGGTTAAAGGCGCTGCAGTCTGGAACCGCAGGACCGCTAAGGTCGCAGGTTCGAATCCTGCCTCGGGCATGGATGTTTGTGATGTCCTTAGGTTAGTTAGGTTTAACTAGTTTTAACTAGTTCTAAGTTCTAGGGGACTAATGACCTCAGCAGTTGAGTCCCATAGTGCTCAGAGCCATTTGAACCATTTGAACGGAAATCCTAAATCAGTATTACCGGACGCGGGTTTGAAACGTCGTCCTCCCGAATGCGAGTTCATTGTGCTAATCACTGCTTCACCTCGCTCGGTAATACAAAGGGATGGGAAATAGAACGAACAAGTGAAATCAGTAGTACGGAATGCGAGATGAAATATGACACTAACTACGGGACGTCTCTGAACGTGCAGTGCAATTATAAAGCATTTTGCATAGAAGACGCTAGTGCTACGTCTACTAGGGTACCGCTCCAACGTTTGGAGCCAGTTTCAAGTTAGTCACCTTGTAAACGATAGAGGAATTTGATTACACGTTGCTATGATAGTAACAGATCAATGTAAGATGCACTGAAATGTATCAGATATTCTCAGGGAACTATCTGATAGAAATACGGCGTTGTTGTCACTAAACCCTGTTAGAAAATTTAGAGTTGCAATATTCGAGGTGAGCACAAGGAAACGTGGTTGCTGACATTAGGTAGCACACTCAATACGCAAGTGAAATAGGACAACAAGTGGCTATTATTGGTAGAAACATGCACTGCCATGGTTTTTGTAGTATATTTCAGATTGTACAGGTCGTTGCAGGTTTAAATTTTTTTGTTTCTGCTGTGCTGAGATCTCACAAAAACATGAAAATATGTCAGTAGTTATGAAAGTAAGGCTATTATTAAGGTCGTGGTAGCAATGTCTGGATCATTCTGCCCTCGGAACATGGGGTTAAGGTTAAAAGAATCTCTGCTTTTTAGTGATGAATTACGCTACACATACAAAAACCCAACTGGCTTACACATTCGTCAGAGCGAGTACGGCCACAGGAAGTATTCGGGGGTGGCTGATGTGGAGCGACACAAATTACAATTATGTAACTACATTGGACGACGAAATAATCAGATTGAGAACATTTAATGATACCTTCAAATCTAATTTATATGAAACGTATGACAAGCTCTTTTTTATAATTGCATGGTCTGCAGCACGGACCAATGGATCGTGTGCAGAGTTCAATTAATGTTACGCACAAGGTAAATGGAATTTTGTAGCTCAGTAATTAACACATCAAATTTATAATAAATTGTAATATATTAATCTAGTTAAAATAAGTACAAAGTGCGACTGAGTAGTCATCCTTGTTTAAAAAGACATAAATGGAAATGCTCTAGTGCATTACGTCAGAAGTTCCGTGAGGCTTTTCGCGAGCATCGCCAGAAAACTGTAGCGAAATGAAGGAAGACGTTTAAAGAATCGACATTTGGTGCAGGGATTGACAGTTGATATTCAGTATAGATAAACGTCAAGTATTCCGGATAAATAGACACAATGACCTACTTTTGTATGAATACACGAATGCGGAACCATCACTGAAAGCTGTCACATCCAACAAATATCTAAGGTATGTGTACGGGGCGATTTAAATTGGAACGACGATATAAAAGTAATCGCAGGTAAGGCTGATGCCACACTGACTCATTGGAAGAATCCTCAGCAAGTGTATTCACATGTGAAGGGTTCGGCCAGCACTTAAATATTGCTAGTCAGTCTGGGATTCGTACCTGATACGACTGGCAGAGAAAACAGAGAGGATGCAAAGTAGAGAAACGCATGTCGTTACGGGTTCATTCAGTAATTACTTTCAGTATGTACTTCAGTACAGGAGCCAACCAATACAGGGTGAGTCGAAAAGGACTTTACAACTTCGGAATGATACAGAAATTAATTGAGATAATTTGGAAATTTGTGGTAAGGTCTTATGGGATCAAACTGCTGAGGTCATCGGTCCCTAAGCTTACGCACTAAATCTAACTTAAACTAACTTACGCTAAGCACGACACACACACCCACGCCCGAGGGGGGACTCGAACCTCCGACGTGGGGAGCCGCGCAAACAACCTGAAGTTGGAGTCACATAGTGCATCAGTATCCCATTCCGCCACCAGGAGAGCCAGCGTAGTGCACAGTTAAAATCGCTACTTTCACCTGCGCAGAGAGTGCACACTGTGTGATTTGGTTTCATGAAACGAACTCTGCAACAACTGTTCGTCGTAAATTTCACACCGAATACGCTAGAGAACCTCCAAACAGGACTACAGTTTACTTTTGGCACAAGAATTTCATTGAGACTGGTTGTCCACTGCGACATGATAAACCACGAGGTCGCCTGCGTGTTGAAGGTAATGTCGAACAGGTTAGGGAGAGCTTTGTCTGCAGTCCACAAAAATCAACGCGACGTGTGTCTCGCGACACCGGGATTCCACAAAAGACTGCTTAGCGAGAGCTGTGTAGACGTTTCCACTTCGAACAATACAGATTCAGAATGGCGCAGCACATTAACGATGCAGGTACGTTTGCTCGTGGGGAATTCTATGCGGAAATGTTGCATCAAATAGACGACGACGACGACACGTTCCTGAACACAATAATTTTCAGCCGTGAGTCAACAGCGAAAATCAACATGCAACCTTGGAAAACATTCGTGACAGCCCGAGAGTTAATGTGTTTTGTGCCCTTAGAAAACTGAAAGTGTACTGCCTTTTCTTCTTCATGGAGAGCCGGCTGCTGTGACCGAGCGCTTCTAGGCGCTTCATTCCGGAACCGCGCTGCTGCTACGGTCGCAGGTTCGAATCCGGCCTCGGGAATGGATGTGAGTGCTATCCTTAGGTTAGTTAGGTTTACGTAGTTCTAAGTATAGGGGACTGATGACCTCAGGTGTTAAGTCCCATAGGGTTTAGAGCCATTCGAACCATCTTCATAGAGAAAACTGTCACTAGTATTGTGTATCTGGATACACTTGAAAGCTTTTTAATTCCATAGATCGGTGAAGATAACCGAGATGGGGTAGTTTACTAAGAGCTAGACCATGTACCGCCTCATTTCCTCACGAAGTTCGCGGTTTCTTCGATTATCGCTTCCCAGTTTGGTGCACTGGCTGTGAACAGCCAGTCGCTGGCCACCTGGCTCCACAGACTTGACACTATTTGATTTCTTTCTCTGGGATTTCATTAACTACCGTGTGGCTGTTCCTACCCTACCAAACAATGTAGCTGACCTGAGAAATCATATCTAAGTTATCCGTTGCACAAGTTACGCTCGATTTGCTACAACGAGGTGGGGAGAAATTGTTTACCGGTGGTATGTTTGCCGCACCACTAATGTTAGTCACATCGAACCAAAATGACACTTATCAACTTCATTTTCATCTACCGTTTTTTTCAAGTTATCTCAATAAATTTCTGTGTAATTCCAAAGTTGTAAAGTTCTTTTCGACTCACTCTGTATACAGGGTGTCCCAGGAGCAATAGCCAGTATTCAGGGACAACAGGAACGATCATTCGAAGCAAAAATGTCTAGTAAACATGGGCTCTAAAATGCATGCTAACCTTAAGAGCTATATAGGTAGCTATATAGGTATATATATAGGTATATATTTTAGATCCCACGTTCATTTGATACTTTATTTTGTTTTGGTCCATACTACCATACTACCACCTCTTAAATATGGAAAGTTCTTACAGCATAAAAGATTTTCTCACTGTATCGAAGATGAAGTGCTCAAGGCTTGCAGCGTATGCATTTTAAAGACCATGTGTACTAGACTTTTTTGCTTCGAATCATCGTTCTGTCACATTCATGAATATTGACCATTCCTCCTGGGATACCCACTGTTACTTCGTCGCACATATGTCTCGTTCAAAAATAGTTCAAATGGCTCTAAGCACTATGGGACTTAACATCTGAAGTCATCAGTGGACAAAACACACACCCATGCCCGAGACAGGATTCGAACCTGTGATCGTAGCAGCAGCGCGGCTCCGGACTGAAGCATCTAGAACCGCTCGGCCACGGCGGATGCATATGTCTCGTGAAAAGGCCATGAACGCAAGAGTAGAGAGATTGGATCTCACGTGGAGGCTTATCAACAATTGTTCTTTCCGCGAGACAATCGCGACAGGAACAGGAAAGGGCAGAAGTGGTATACAAAATATCCTCCGCCACACACCATAAAGTACCTTACAGAGTGTAGATGTAGATATGCATATAGGTATCTATTACAGAATGTTGTTAAGAATGACTTCACTTCCTAGAAAGTGACATTAACGAGTGTTGTAATTAGATACTATAGGTATCCGTACCACCCATCTTTCGAAGCGCGGTTGTCTTTCAAACTGACCAGTAACTTGCGTTGGCTATTAGTTTTCGTTATTGACTGTGAACAGGAACAAAGCGCGAGCTGTGGAAAGGGGGGAGGGGGTTCTGTGATGCTTTTGGTGATAATCCTTTCATCACATGGGCATTAAGTTGGACAGCCCTTTCGGTGCTAATCGACAGTAGTAGCCCGGTGGCGGCCTCATGATTAGTTCGTAAGCGCAGCACAAAATACACACCACATTCACTCATCACAGTACATTGCTTCATACATAAACACAGCTGACACTTCTTGACAGACTACAGGAATATAACAGTAAATCGATTCCACTAAATGGGATTCCCGTTGTCCAGTACTCGAGCGTAAGGCGGACTTGTAGCCCGACTATCCCCACGGCGTTACAAGAATCCTTGCTATTTTTGCGTTCAGTAGTCTGTTGAATGGTTATGTTTTGTTTTCTTCACTGGCTTTTGACATCTATTGAAAGTGAAAGGGGCGACTCTTTATGAGACATCTTGAAGAAGCTCAAGACCCCAATACGAAATAAATTAATCAATATTAGGTATTGATCCTACCTCGTTATTAAGAAGTACTTATTAAACGACCTGCATGAAAGTCTATTTGCAGATGGTGTTCAAAGTGCTGACCATTGGTATCAATGCCACCTTTTTTTTTTACCTTCGTTGACCTTCAAACACTTTACTGTTACACATAATTGGATTCGTCTCGATAGCCGCCATCAGAAAATAAGGGCCAAACTATAGCATCCCATTTTAAAAAAAAGTTGACCTTCATATCTCTGACGCGACCCCACCTAGCAACAAAAATCCAAGGCCATATAATAGCCCCAGTTGTCCCATGCAACATTCGTCCCACAAACTATTCAGATCCTACCATACTTTCGGAGTTACTCTAGGTGGCAAATATCCTCAATCCATTTCTATGAAAAACATCAAATTTTTCTTCAAATACTTCACTTGTTGCTGCTGGAAAACCCAACGATTTATCAGTGTTTTGGCACTTACATGCAATGTAATTCACACCATCTGGAAGAATGGAAGAACATCCGAGATTACAGAGTATTCGGACATTTAACACGTCCGTTAACAAATTTCTTTCGACATTCACAGATTCTGAGATTTAGCGGTCTGGCGATTCATCAACAACACAGAGCTCAAGAACTCATAGGTAATGAAACTTTCGGGCGCAGATTGTGATTCGACGCCAGACAGAATATTTTGAGTTTAATTCTTCAGTAACAGGCCTGTTTCCAGAGAAAGATATCGCTTGCGTTACTCATCAGTATGAGGAGACGCACCCTGTCCCTTACTTCTAATAGCGTAGGATTATTATAAAACGTACCTAAATTTCGTACCATGCAAAACAAAACAAAAATCCAAGCAATTTTGATTTGCTCTATAAGTTAATATGTAGCTGACTTTAATGTTTTTCAGTCTTTCAAAAAGACCAAGCAGCAATTTTATTCACTTATTGAAACAATCTGTCTCTCACAAACTCGCGCTGCCGAACGAATATATAGGAATCTCTTTAGTGTATTCTCCTGAATTGTGAGATTCAATCCAAATCCACTTACACACTCATATTTTGAAGCTACAGTATTCAAGACACCAAAGACGTCTTTACTGAGTTCAGTAAAATTATTTTCAGCGTCTCTGTGAAAAACATACTTCAAGGTCTAAGCTGCTTGTCGTGAAAATAGGCATGCGCTCGTCCAGTTACATCTAAGTGCGCTTCGGTATCACAGTGCGTTATCTTTAGGTCACTTTTTTATGTTTAAAATGTTGTTGTATAGCTGTCTTACTATTTCTGAGCACGTTACGCAACGTAATGAAATCGTTCCTCACTAACATTAACAGATGTAGCACATCAAAGAAAACCCATGCATTCCTGGTATCGTCTGCTGGGTTAACAAAATATATTTTTCCAGTATAGAAACACAATTCCTTCCAAACGTTTTTATTTTTGACACATGTATCACTTGTTACTCTACATCATTTATTCCCGATTCCTCAACTGCTTTAATGATACTCTGAAGCAAAATATTAGTCATAATTGTGTCGTCGTAATAAACTGGTTGCTAGCACTGCTTACACAACCCTCGTATCATGCAAGCTTAACCATTGGAATATCGACCGACTACTGTGTCCTCCGACGAATCGTAACATACGCGAACATCAACATTCATTTCGCCAAATGTCAAAACTTCTAGCCTCTCTTGGGTGGTAAAAGTATTTGACTTAGCCTTAAATAAACACAGGATCCTTACTTACTATTTCACTGGCCGATCATTAGTTGTAACGTGGTCGACTTTCTTTTTTTGCAGTGCACTGTTTCTAAAGTCATCAATGCTCGTTTTTTGCAAACTTACTGCTTCACAGCCTTGTGCACTACTTCAAAATCTGTAAGGGGTGAATTTACTTTTATGACTCCTTGAATTATGTACTAAGTACTATATAGCTACATTAATTTCTCATTGTAAATCAAATAAATGATAGACAAAAGCAGTAAAATAACAATGACATAAATAGCCGCAATAGCTTACTTCGTAAAAATGTAAAGATCAAAATGCTAGCAATCGACGTTTCGAACTCACGAACTTTAACATGGCAAGCACACATTTTAGTAAATATTATTATTACTACTTTTTCTCCAAATTATGCCTTCATCGGCTAGCTTCCTTCAGCTGTATTCAAGTTTCCTGAGCCGCGCGGGATTAGACGAGCAGTCTTAGGCGCTGCAATCATGGTCCTTGCGGCTGGTCCCGGTGGAGGTGCGAGTCCTCCCTCGGGCATGGGTGTGTGTGTTTGTCATTAGGATAATTTAGGTTAAGTAGTGTGTAAGCTTAGGGACTGATGCCCTTAGCAGTTAAGTCCCATAAGATTTCACATACATTTTTGAACGAATTTCCTGAAGTAACTAAATTTTTCTTCTTTAAATTTAACTAAAAACTTCAATTTCTCTAGAAACTTTAACCTCCTTCTTCTAAAGGGTATGTTAATATTTAATTTATGGCATTGTTCCTCTTTAAATTCAACTTAAAAATTCCATTTCCTCTAGAAATCAAACCCTCTCCTTCTTGTTGTTGTTGTTGTTGTGGTCTTCAGTCCAGAGACTGGTTTGATGCAGCTCTCCATGCTACTCTATCCTGTGCAAGTTACATCATCTCCCTACGGTCGCAGGTTCGAATCCTGCCTCGGGCATGGATGTGTGTGATGTCCTTAGGTTAGTTAGGTTTAAGTAGTTCTAAGTTCTAGGGGACTGATGACCACAGATGTTAAGTCCCATAGTGCTCAGAGCCATTAAACATTCGATTACCCTCGTTTTGCTTTTGTTGATGTTCATCTTATATCTTCCTTTCAAGACACTGTCCATACCGTTCAACTGCTCTTCCAGGTCCTTTGCTGTCTCTGAGAAAATTACAATGTCATCGGCGAACCTCAAAGTTTTAATTTCTTCTCCATGGATTTTAATGCCTACTCCGAATTTTTCTTTTATTTTCTTTACTACTTGCTCAATATACAGACTGTCTCACTCCCTTCCCAACCACTGCTTCTCTTTCATGCCCCTCGACTCTTATAACTGCCTTGTACAAATTGTAAATAGCCTTTCGCTCCCTGTATTTTACCCCTGCCACCTTCAGAATTTGAAAGAGAGTATTCCAGTCAACATTGTCCAAAGCTTTCTCTAAGTCTACAAATGCTAGAAACTTAGGTTTTCCTTTCCTTAATCTATCTTCTAAGATAAGTCGAAGGGTCACTATTGCCTCACGTGTTCCAACATTTCTACGGAATCCAAATTGATCTTCCCCGAGCTCTTCATCTTAAAGGTATGTTAATTTTAATTTGTGGCATTTCAGAAGAATTAAAATTCTGTTCTGAGTGCATTTGAAATGAGGGAACTAAGCTACACTTCTGCATAAACTCGAGACTTCCTCTGAAAAATGTTTGGTGCTTTCCTTTTTAAACTTTTATAAAAAGAGTAAGAATGGGCCACATTTTTCCTTTTTCATTTGTTTCTGACAATTTTGTCACTTTCTTGGTGCAAGTATAGTTTGAATTTAGTTACAGATTCACCTCCATTGCTGATGTTTATATCGGGGTGTACGATCCAAATGACTGTTCTCGTCGTTGAAGGCGGGAACGTTCTGAAATCGGTGTACATTAAATTATCGGTGTTAATTTCAGCCGTTGTCGTCGTCAATACCATTGCCCACTAATCCACTTCCATAAGCCTAGGATTCGCAAACAGCCTACTGTTCGGTGCAGCGCTGTGTCAGTCAAGCCAAAATGTTCACAGTAAGGGTTTCCTGAGAGTCTCAGGTGGTGTCGCCGTTTAAGAACATGTAAGCGGCCGAACGCAGCGTTGATCGTATAGTCGCATCCGAAAAATTACACCACACTAGCTTCCAGTTAACAACTACATGTTTTATTTCATTATTTGGATAACTGGTGTGTGAACTGTTTCCTTCTGTAGTTCTCTCATAATCATTTTCGTGGTGTAGGTCTTCTCATTTCGGAGTTTATCTATAATTCCCGTTGTGATTTTTAAGAATGCCATAATATACGTGGGTGTCCGTCGTTGAATTCTACTTCTTGTAGTGATTCCCCATGCAATCTTCAATAAATCCGACAAATTTTCTGGTTGTTTCAAGGATTTTATAAGATTTTTAACTATGAGTGCTGTCAATATTTCTCTCTGGGCCGCGCGGGATTAGCCGAGCGGTCTCGGGCGCTGCAATCATGGACTGTGCGGCTGGTTTCGGCGGAGGCTCGAGTCCCCCCTCGGGCATGGGTGTGTGTGTGTATGTCCTTAGGATAATTTAGGTTAAGTAGTGCGTAAGCTTAGGGACTTATGACCTTAGCAGTTTAGCCCCATAAGATTTCACACAAATTTGAAAATTTTTTTTTCTCTCTGGCTACATGTAGTAGCATCCCTTTCCAGATGAACTATCCTATATACTTCTTTATTTGAGCTGTATATTGTCATTATACGGGTATTCTTTGAGCTGTATACCACATTTTTTAAGAGCCAGCATACTGACATATTAATTTGCTAGTGCTATTCGATATTAAGGAGTCTCTTAGTTTCTCCACCATTGATTTGTAATTACCCTCAACCAATTCGTTCACGGTCTTCTTCAGTTTAACTTCGAGCACTTCCATTCAGTCGCATTCTGTGAAGGGTGTGGCGTGAGTTGTGAAGTTTTGTTCAACCATAGGAGTAGGGTTTTATTAGTGTTTATTGTTGCTCCTTCTGCTTCCTTATTAGAATCTATTATTTCTAATAAGTTCCCAGTGTCTTCATGCTGCGTGATTACAGTTGTTATATCGTCGGTATAAGCGTTAACGGCAAACCTTTGTGCACCAACATTTATTCCAGAGATTTGGTTGGTGATTGAACGGATCGCTGGTTCCAAGGAAATTATAAATAATATCACGGATAACGGGCATCTCTACCGGACTGAGCGCTGAATTGACAATTATCCCGTGAACTGACCGTCTATTTGTAATTCGAAGACCATTGGATTGCGGTCTGGTTGTAGCAGATCTACTGTGGCCTGTGGGAAGTTACAGTGTTGCAAAGAAAGTTTTAGCTATTGGTGACTGACTTTGTCAGTCATTTTCTAAGTCGACTTTTAGCAGTGCTAGTGTTCCGATTTGGTTCACCCATGAGAAGGTGGTCGTGCCTCTTAGACAGCAAAGTCCATCAATGATCTTCCTGTAGGGAACACTACACGTTTGGCCAGGCCCAATTATTTTTGGAAGAGTCTCTTTTAGTCTTGCGGCTATTCCGTGCGCCATTGTTACTGAGTCGGCACATAACAAAGTTAATGGCCTATAATCAGTTACAATTCTTTGTTTCGATGTTTTGGGTACGGGACTCTGGCTCATGTTCGGAATATATTTGACCCAGTTTTTATTTCTCTTTCATGAGCTCCTTGAATTTCGCTTTGACACCTGACCAGAAGACTCTGTAAAATTAATACGGTATGCCGTCAATGCCTGGACAGCTGTTTCATTGTAAGTGTTTTATATTGTCTTCAGTTTTTTTTCTGATCGGGGCTCTATCAACATAGTGGCATAGAGTGACATTTTCGTTGGCGAGGGAAGTCGTGCAGTGTTGTAGCAAACTTGCTGTTTTGGTAGGATCCGATGATTGTTCTCCGAAAAGTCTCCGGATATGGTCCTTAATGTCTTCCATACTAGCGGTGTCGTTCCCGTCGGAAAATGTTACATTTCCGATAAATCTCTGTGCGCAACGTGTCCGTTCTCTGCTGAGGTGGTAGATGCTCCATTGTTCGTCCGGTACGTACACCTTACCTTTGTAAGCGATTATTTTGCTTTCGAGTTCTTTTCCTGTAGTTCGAGGACCTCCTTTTTGAATTTCTTTAATTCGCGTTATCGGTCTTCTCCGTTCTTCACTTTTTCTTGGATGTCTCGAAAAATCACATAATAGAATTAGATGTTTTCCTTCTAGTGTCACTGATCATATACGCTGTGTTTCTGAAAAGTTTACGAATTCCAGATTTCACCAGTTTTTCCCACCATTCAAGAACGCTAATAAATAACCGCTTCCGATGAACCCATGTTCGATAACATTCGAGAATTCTATTTTGCCTCACTCAACGTTGGGTATATTGGAGTTGAATATCCAGTAACCCCTTCCCATTACTTTAGGAGGGGTTAACCCTTTAATTTTAACAACTGCGAGGTGGTCTGAGAAGCCGACGGGAATTGCTTCAGTGTCCTGTACATCTACTCCTCTGTAGTATAAAATCTGTGCAGGCTCAAGGCTGATACGTATGTACAGTGTGATCTTATGATGGCTAGTTGATCGGTGACACCTATCAGTTTTAGTCCTCCAATCATGTTATTAAAGGAGCCGAGATTAGGGTTTGGTCCTGTTGTGTCTGCCGGACTTACAACGCAATTAAAACCTCCCTCATATTATGTCACCCTTTGAGTTTCTCAGAAAGTACAGGATAGTTTCACAAAAAAACTTTTCTCTACTAGTTCTGTTATTTGTTCCTGATGGGGCATAAAGGTTTAATGTTTTTATTTCATTTAGTTCGGCTGTGCTAACGCATCCATCCGGTTACTTTTCTAAGTTCTCTATTTCCAGTTCCATTCTGGATAAAATGTTTTTATTTCATTTAGTTCGGCTGAGTTAACGCATCCATTCGGTTGCTTTTCTAAGTTCTCTAATTCCAACCCCATTGTGGATAAAATGCAGCAACTCCTCCCGCTAAGGCCTACATTGTTGTACGCATTGTATTGCTGTTGTAGGTTTATCTATTCGCAAGCTACTTCCTGAAGGAAGGCAATGTCCATGTCAAATTTTCCAGAGCAATCATCATTGTTCCACTTTTTATTCGGCAGATATTTAGCGTGAGTAGCGCAAGCACCCTCTTATTGTCCACTGCAAGCTATTTGTCAGTTTTGGTGTCCATTTAGCCGCGAGTGGTAGCCACGCGGTCTGGGGCGACTTGTCACGGAACGTGTGGCTCCCCCCGTCGAAGGTTCGAGGTTGTCCATAGCGTAAGTTTGTTTACGTTAGATTAAGTAGTGTGTATGTCTAGCGCCTCAGCAGTTTGGTCCCTTAGAAGCTTACCACAAATTTAAAAAAAAAAAAAAAAGTCCATTCATACACTCCTACTTTACTGTCTTCTTCGAATTCGTCTTCAGGAACAGGAAATTCACTTACGATTTCTCTTTTCTCGTCGTCTTCGTATTATCTTTCCCCATGTTTCTTATTTTTCTGACGTGCTGCATTTAGATTTGGTTTGGCTTCCACTCTCGGTGGCTTCTCAACACCTTGAGAGTTGATAGCCTTCTGGTTGCTAAAACGTCCCTCTGTTGTCCTAACTGTTTTGCGGATGGTGTGGTGACACTGACAGCTGCTTCTACAGAAACTTCTATTTTATTTTTCCGTTTACATGCTCCAGTCACAGCTGCTATGGTTTACCTCAGCTGTTCCTGTGCTGTTGCCTGGCGTGTTGTTTCCTGCAGTGGTTGGCGTTTACTTCCCTGCTGTGCGCAGCTCAAGAGGCTCGCCACGTATGGTTGTCGGGACTGAAGAATATCTGTGAACGCGTGAGTTTCCTCCTCAATCTCTGGTCCATTCTGTATTGCTGAAATGTTATCGGGCTTCTGTTTCCTTGTACCTGTACCGATTTTTCTTCAGGGTCTTCTTCGTGATTCGTACTGCCGTTTCCTATCGGCCGTTTCTTGACGTTTTGATTTCAATGAGAACAAGAACGACTTTCATTTTTCTATGTCTGTTTCACTTTCTCGTACTTGAACTGAAATCTTACAGACTCCGTACCTATTTTCCTGAACGGTTGTTGCAGACTGGTCTTCATCGGTTTCATCCTTTTGATAGTTGTCTGATTTCTTGTGTACTTCATTTGCTGCTGGTCTTTTAATTCAGGGCGGGAATTAATCTTCAACTAAGCTAGCGGGTTGGTCAGTGGATTCCATGTGACTATTCTCTGCCTTGCCCGTTGCAGTACTTGAAGGAATCAGTTCTTGAGCCTTCAGTGTTGTCGGCTGTTGCAGATTGTGTTCATATTTTCATATGTGTGTGAAATCTTATGGGACTTAACTGCTAAGGTCATCAATTCCTAAGCTTACACACTACTTAACCTAAATTATCCTAAGGACGAACACACACACCCATGCCCGAGGGAGGACTCGAACCTCCGCCGGGACCAGCCGCACAGTCCATAACTCCAGCGCCCTAGACCGCTCGGCTAATCCCGCGCGGCTGCAGATTATTTCGTAGAATAGACACGCGCTATGGGCAGTTTCCTCGAAGGTGTCCTGGTTCGCTGCACACGTGACATGTGGCAGTTTGCCCAACATACATTATATGTGCCCTGCAACCACATATAAGAATGTTGGACAGGATATCGGACGCAACAAACATTCGTACAGATCTAATCCCGTCGTAGTACTGAATACTGTATCACTTTTCGCATTCAATGCGTTTTACTTTTCCCTAGTTAGAAAGTACCTCTATCAAGTCCTTGTTGTCTAGCTCTGGACGAAGATTTAGCACCCGGACAATTTTCAGTCCGCTGTTAGCGTTACTTTTATCAACGGTACTGACAAAATGATCAAGATGAAGGAATTATAATTTTTCATGGGTTTTCAGTAATATTCTATTTAGCATAACATAACTGTGCGATATAGCAAAAGCACAGTATGTCCCACCATCCACTTGGATGAACTCAGCTTTATCACCAAAAATACCGCCGGCCGCGGTGGCCGTGCGGTTCTAGGCGCTCCAGTCCGGCGCCGCGCTGCTGCTACGGTCGCAGGTTCGAATCCTGCCTCGGGCATGGGTGTGTGTGTGATGTCCTTAGGTTAGTTAGGTTTAAGTAGTTCTAAGTTCTAGGGGACTGATGACCACAGCAGTTGAGTCCCATAGTGCTCAGAGCCATTTGAACCATTTTGAACCAAAAATACCAAAATTTTCATGCAACCAGTCATGAATTTCCAAAGCTGTAGGTTGCACATGTCTTGTACTCTTGTCAAAGGCGAACCTTAAAGTACTTTTCCTAATCGAATTCATGGACATTATTTACGGGTACGAAATGGAACCTTCGCTTCGCGAACAATACTCAAAGACGGCGAAGACGATGAACAAGAAGTGTCATTACTTACAAGTTCTGTGGCCATACAAGGAAGGCGATATACACGTATCGTAACAGTTTTTTACGCAACCTGTCAGCTACACAAAGGCTGAGCAGTTGGCGGCGACTGCAGCAACTGAGCAAAGCTCCTCCTGTGACATATGTTCCTGTTGTTCAGGTGACAGAGTACGCGAAATGTGCAGCTACATGAGTTCAGGCGCAAGTTGTACTACATTCTTACGTTGAATCAGTTAATACATCTTGAGAAAACGAAAAGAAAAAAAAAATAGCGGGTATTTCCACGAGAAATGTAGCTATAGTATCCAGGAGTAAAAGCTAATACGCGTAAACCTGAGCATCATTTGTTATTTATTTCCTACACAATACAGTGAGTCATCACCGTTGTACAGTAATTCAGTACTGCTTGAAAAAAGCATTAAATTTATGTGAATTGATTTATTTTAAAGTAACTTTTGAGCTACAGCTATTCTGAGTATTATTTATGTACTGACTTCTTATCTTTCTGCTTCTTTCCTGTTCCAACTTGGAATGTTTACCCTGGGAAAACCATGATAAATAACGTTTGTCGAATTTCGATCAATGTTAACGTATTGTACAACAGCGTAATTACAGTGACTCTTGCTCATGATTGACACGAAACGAGTTACTTTCTTTGGATGCACACCACGACTTCCGTGTTCTACCGAATGCACAGCCACTATAGTTCCCAAAGTGAAGTCTAGGCGCGCAAGAGCGTCTGGAAATTTTTTGCTCGCGTCCACATGTATCACGGCCATATACCAGTTGTCAACCGCACTGGTAGCGGAATGGAATGCCTTAAAACAAGAACTATTTACCAACCTCTTGGACAGCATGGGAACGCGTTGTAGAGCAAGCACTGTCATCCGTGTTGATTAAAAAAATGGCTCTGAGCACTATGGGACTTAACAGCTGTGGTCATCAGTCCCCTAGAACTTAGAACTACTTAAACCTAACTAACCTAAGGACATCACACACATCCACGCCCGAGGCAGGATTCGAACCTGCGACCGTGTTGATTACACACCCTATTAAAATCCATGTCCCGCCTTTTGTAATGTCCAGGAAGTGGTGTTCAAGGAACGAGGACACATCTCAGAGGTGGTATCTCACGACGGAACCAGAAGTAATGACATGCCATATATTCACGACTTAATGACTTGCACGTTGTTACGTTTAAGGCTGTTGAGAACCATCAAGGGCTCTGCAATATAGGAAATCAGACGGAATGCAGGACACGCATAAGTGATAGCGTCTGGGTTACCGGAGCTAGAGTAACACCAGAGCCATGCAAATTGCAGAGGCTCTGGGCAGTTGTCACAGCGGAGAAGTTTCGCTTCAGAGAATTAACTGGTCACTCCATCCAACGCCTAGACGCTGTTGTAAGGCATCACGGTAGGAGACGGCCACGAATGTGCACGTCTTAGCAGAGGCAAGTTTGATACTTGCCCCTGAGAAGTGCAACGTCAGTGGGTTTGCACTAGTTAGAATGCTACTACAGCAGCCCTCACTCACAAAAGGACTGAGGGTGGACCAAGTGACGTAACACGCTGTTGTTGCTGGCTACAATAAGAGTGGAAGTGACGTTCAGCTTTCAGCTGAACGCGGTTGCTACCAAATTTGGAGTTTGTAAATGTAAAGTTGAGAAGCTTCCCTACCTACCGAGTACTAGAAGGGAAGGAAGCTAAATGTGGTTGGCCAGAGGCACCCTGGAGTTGCACGGCCAATCTCCAGGTTGGCCGGAGCTTCTTAAGTGCCGGTGGTCTGAAGAGTAGACTATAGGAAGGGAGAGATAGTGTGCCGCAATGAGTCTTTAAAAAGCCATGTTTTTGTATTCAGATAGAGTTCTCAGTCATATCGTTGGTTCACCGACTCCGTGTCACTCGTGGCCAGCCTCGGTAAGCTCCGACATGTCTATTTTTCTCACCTGGAGTGGTTCAAATGGTTCTAAGCACTATGGGACTAAACATCTGAAGTCATCAGTCCCCTAGACTTAGAACTACTTAAACCTAACTAAACTAAGGACATCACACACAGCCATGCCCGAGGCAGGATTCGAACCTGCGACCGCAGCAGCACCGCGGCTCCGGACTGAAGCGCCTAGAACCGCTCGGCACTTGGAGTGATGCTCTCAACTTTTTACTTAAGATGCTGCTAGAGTTAGCTACTCCTGTTAGCGCCCACCTCCGTGGATGCAGACACTGAATTCTCTTGTGCAATCAATTGCCTTCTTTGCATTTTCTAATGGTTAGCATTAGCCTTCAGTGTAGTAGTTAGTCTGATCACTAACAAACAGTGTTAATAAGACCCCTGAATTCCATGAGTCTCCTGCTGCGAGCATCCTGTAGAGTCCCAGAAACCCCACCTCTCGTAGACGCCCTGTGAGAATGTTTGGCGCAGATCCAAGTCATCAACCTGCCTTCACTGGGAATTTCTCTCGCATTTGCTCCTAAGTGCTCGGAAATTGGAGACTGACCTCAAACCTCCTGTTTTCCCTCTAGCCTGTGTTAGGACACGACAGACAGTCGCTGCCTCACGCAGCAACGAATGAAAGACATCGGCGTAGAGACACACGCAAGAAGTTCCGCACGCCGCCGCAGCCAGGAGATTACGTACGTCCGAGTGCAGTACGACTCACCCCGTTCAGCAATCATGGTTTACGACGACAGAATCGTCTTACTTCAGATCCAGCAGCGGGAATTGTATTAGAAGCCAAAACTTTATATCGAAGGTTTTAGTCAACTGTACATTGATATGAGATTGTCATTCTGTATTGTATCAAGTGATAAGTTATAGAGTTCAGCGACTGTAACAAATACATCGACGTGACTGTGGACATGGATTGTTTCCAGTTTAAGTGTTTCAGGTTGTTCAAGTTTTAATAAAGTGATGTAGTAGAGAGTAGATTGTGTGTATCGTAGTATCCTCTCGACCTCCTACAGAAGTAAATATAGGCTTATTAGGGCCTACTGCAGTGCCGACGCGAATGTCTCAAATGTCTTCTTCGACCGGAAATACACAGAGAACCATCAAATGTCGAAGTGACGTAAGGGTAACTATTTTTTTTGAACAACATAGTCAGTTCCGGTAGTCTCATTTTCTACTTCATTCACTTCTCTTCTGTGCTATACTGCAGCAGTTCTTGCAATGTATAATCCAAATTTCACCGAGATATGTTACATGGTAGTGACACATCATATGAAAGTTATTTTCGTCCTTCAGTTATGCACACCAGTGTGTTTTTGAGAATACGTAGAGTATAAGGTTTAACGGTCTCCAAGAACTACTTATTGGGAAGTCAAATGCAAGAATTACATGAACTGGAATAACTTCACACTTTTAGACTCCTCAGGTCAATCGTCCACTTCCACATACGAGGGTTGGAACTTCGAATATGGCAACTATTTATTAGGTTGGTGCATAAGTTCTTAGCGTTTTCCATAAGTTTAATAAATACAACAAATACACATAACGGAGACGTTAGTCATCAGTAATATTCTCTCATTCACTACTTAAAAATGTCTGCCAACGCTGGGGTAACTTTTCAATTCCGCGATTGCAGAAATCATTTGGTTTTGAGGCGAAGAACTCGTCGAGCAATGTTCGAAGCACGTTTTCATCCGGGAAGGAAGTTCCTTGGAGACTGTTCGATGGAGAGCGGAAAAGATGAAAATCTGGGGGTGCAAGATCAAGTGAATCAAGTGGGTGCAGAATTACTTCCAAACCTAACTCCTGTATAGTTTTTTTTTTCAGTCTAGCAGAATGTGGGTGGGAGTTATCATTTAGTAGCATCACTTCAGGCAGTCATCCTGGTCCTTGTTCTTGGAGTGTGTCCGTAAGACTTTTCAGTTGTTGACAGTAAATGTTAGCAGTGATAGTTACACCTCTGGGAAGCAATTCCTAGTACACCAAATCCGCGCTGTTGAATCTACATCTACATCTGCATCTACATGATTACTCTGCTATTCACAATAAAGTGCCTGGCAGAGGGTTCAATGAACCACCTTCATGCTGTCTCTCTACCGTTCCACTCTCGAACGGCGTGAGGGAGAAACGAGCACTTAAATTTTTCCGTGCGAGCCCTGATTTCTCTTATTTCATCGAGATGATCATTTCTTCCTATGCAGATGTGCGGCAACAGAATGTTTTCGTAATCGGAGGAGAAAACTGGTAATTGAAATTTTATGAGAAGATCCCGTCGCAATGAAAAACTCCTTTGTTTTAATGATTACCACTCCAATTCATGCGTCATGTCTGTGACACTATCTCCCCTATTTCGCGATAATACAAAACGAGCTGCCCTTCTTTGTACTTTTTCTATGTTATCCGTCAGTCCCACCTGATGCGGATCCCACACCGCACAGCAATACTCCAGAATAGGGTGGACAAGCGTAGTGTAAGCAGTCTCTTTGGCAGGCCTGTTGCATCTTCTAAGTGTTCTGCCAATGAATCGCAGTCTTTAGTTTGCTCTATCTACAACATTATCTATGTGATCGTTCCAGTTTAGGTTATTTGTAATTGTAATCCGTAAGTATTTAGTTGAATTTGCAGCCCTAAAATTTATTTCTTTATTAATTTACACATCAAGTTCCGTAGACAAAATTGAGTAGCAAATCTCCAAGGTCATGGATCGTGTCAGTACATGAACTTACAACATAAAAGTAATAACATATAAAAATAAATGTTCATGAACCTGAAAAAAAGTCTGTCCATAACTTTAAGTAAACGCTATCAGCAATACAATAAGAATCAGCTTAATTTTTCAAGGAACTCCTCAACAGAATAGGAGTGACCCATGAGGAAACTCTTCAGTTTCGATTTGAAAGCGCGTGGATTACTGCTAAGATTTTGAATTCGACTGCCAGCTTGTTGAAAATGGATGCAGCAGTACACTGCACACCTTTTTGCACAAGAGTTAAGGAAGTCCGAGCCAAATGGAGGTTTGATTTCTGCCGAGTATTAACCGAGACAAAGCTGCTTATTCTTGGGAATAAACTAATATTGGTAACAAGAAACGACAATAAGGAATATACATATTGAGAGCCCAATGTCAAAATACCCAGACTCGTGAACAGAGGTCGACAAGAGGTTCGTGAACTCACACCACTTATTGCCCGAACTGCCCGTTTCTGAGCCAAAAATATCCTTCTAGAATGGGAAGAGTTACCCCAAAACATAATACCATACGACATAAGTGAATGAAAATAAGCAAAGTAGACTAATTTACGTGTCGAAGTATCTCTCACTTTTGATACCGTTCGAATAGTAAAAATGGCAGTATTAAGTCTTTGAACAAGATCATGAACGTGGGCTTTCCACGACAGCTTACTATCTATCTGAATACCTAGAAATTTGAACTGTTCAGTTTCACTAATCATATGCCAGTTCTGTGAGATTAAAACGTCAGGTTTTGTTGAATTGTGTGTTAGGAACTGTAAAAACTGAGTCTTACTGTGATTTAACGTTAGTTTATTTTCTACAAGCCATGAACTGAGGTCATGTACTGCACTATTTGAAACCGAGTCAATGTTGCACACAACATCCTTTACTACCAAGTTAGTGTCATCAGCAAACAGAAATATTCTAGAGTTACCCATAATACTAGAGGGCATATCATTTATATAAATAAGGAACAGGAGAGGCCCCAACACTGATCCTTGGGGCAACCCCCCCCCCCCCCCCCCCCACTTGACAGTACCACATTCAGATCCCACATCACAGCCGTTATCAACATTGTGAATTGTGAATAATGACCTTTTGCTGCCTGTTGCTAAAGTAAGAGGTGAACCAATTGTGAGCTACTCCCCTTATTCCTTAATGGTCCAATATTGTGAGATCAACACAGTCAAATGCCTTAGTTAAATCAAAAAATACGCCAAGCGTTCGAGACTTTTTGTTTAGCCCATCCAGTACCTCAAAGAGAAAAGAGAATATAGCATTTTCAGTTGTTAAACGACTTCTAAAGCCGAACTGTACATTTGATAGCAAATCGTGTGATATAAAATGATCACTTAACCTTACATACACAGCCTTTTCGATAACTTTTGCAAACACTGATGGCATAGAAATAGGTCTAAAATTATCTACATTATCCCTTTCTCCCTTTTTATAAAGCGGCTTTACTACTGAGTACTTTAATCGCTCAGGAAACTGACCATTCCTAAAGGAAAAATTACAAATATGGCTAAATACAGGACTAACATGTGCAGCACAGTACTTTAATATTCTGCTAGACACTCCATCATATCCATGAGAGTCCTTAGTCTTCAGTGATTTAATTATTAACTCAATCTCCCTCTTGTCTGTATCACAGAGGAGTATTTCAGACATAAATCTCGGAAAGGTATTTGCTAAGAAATTTATATGATTTCCTGTAGAAACAAAATTTTTATTTAATTCACCAGCAATGCTCAGAAAATGATTGTTAAATACTGTACATATATCTGATTTATCAGTAACAGAAAGATTATTACTGCGAACTGACTTTATATCATCTACCTTGCGCTGCTGACCAGACACTTCCTTCACAACTGACCACATGGCTTTAATTTTATCCTGTGAATTAGCTATTCTATTTGCATACCACATACTCTTTGCCTTGCTAATAACATTTTTAAGCACCTTCCAATACTGTTTTTAATGGGCTACTGTAGCTGGATTGTGACTACTTCTAACATTTTTATATAATTCCCGCTTTGTTCTACATGATATCCTTATCCCACTAGTCAGCCAACCGGGCTGTCCATTGCTACTAGTACCCCGTTTAGAATGTTCTAATAGAAAGCAACTCTCAAAGAGCAAGAGAAATGTGTTATTGAAAGCATTGTATTTATCATCTATATTATCGGCACTATAAACAACTTGCCACTCTTGATCCTTGACAAGTTTTAAAAAGCTCTCTTTTGCTGTTGGATTAACTTTCCTATATAGTTTGTAATTAAATATGACATTGGTTTGCGTACAAAAGCCTTTTAGTGTTAACATTTTTTGCATCATGGTCTGAAAGGCCATTCACCCTTTTACTAACAGAATGCCCATCTAGTAATGAAGAATGAATAAAAATATTGTCGGTGACTGAGCTACTGTTCCCCTGCACCCTAGTTAGAAAAACCACAGTTTGCATCAGATCATATGAATTTAGGAGATCTACCAACATTCTTTTTCTTGCACAATCATATACAAAATTAATATTGAAGTCACCACATACAACTACTTTCTGGTAATTCCTACAAAGTGAATCAAGAACCCTCTCTAGCTTAAGCAAAAATGCTCTGAAGGTGGAGTTAGGGGATCTATAAACAACAACAATTAGAAGTTTAGTTTCACTAAATTCAACTAATGCTGCACAACTTTCAAATATCTATTCAGTGCAGTGTCGTGATACGTCTATGGACTCAAATGAAATACTGTTTTTTACGTACAGAGCCACTCCCCCACCCTGCAAGGAACTCCTTGCGAAACAGCCAGCTAATCTGTAGCCTGGTAAAGGAAGCCTCTGAATTATCAAATTATTTAAGTGGTGCTCTGATATACCAATAATTTCAGTTAACATCTATTAGCGGTTCACTATCTTTATCTCTAATACCTCTTACATTTTGATGAAATATGCTAATTCCTTCTCTACTTGGAAACATTACATCCTCTGAAGGTGAGCCTTTAGTTAGGACTTCCTTTAAGCAGGTATACCTATCAGCTGACTTGTGTGACTTGTCGCATGACCGAAATTTAGCAGATTTCTTTTAGTACTCATGTGAATAACATCGCACTTTTCTTTATTCAGGGTCAATTGCCACTTTTCGCACCATACAGATATCTTATCTAAATCATTTTGCAAGTCGTTTTGATCATCAGATGACTTTACAAGACGGTAAATGACAGCAAAAATGCGCATGTGGCCACCGGCTGATTTTTGTAATTTTGGCTCAGAGCATACGGTACCCATACACTCCATTCTTGAACTTCCCTCATTGCATGCAATTGTCGCACACTGGTGGAATGATCACAGTTCATCACATTTGCCAGTTCTAGAGTACACTGACGTGTATCATTACGGAATAATGCGTTTAAAGAGTCAGTAATGTCAAAACGATCCTGCATAAAACGAGAAAAGCATTTTCTTGCTGTGCCCTGTGCAGTAGTATTATCTCCATATACGCCGGAAATGTTTGTGGCTGCCTCATCTGCTGTCACCCCTCTATCGAACTCAGACGGAAGAAAATGTTGGAATTGTTCCGATTCGTCCACTTGGCTCTCCACTTTCGAAAATCCGCAGCTCCACGCACTATCTCCAAATGATAAAATGACAGTGTGTAAACTCAAATAGCAACAGTGGACTACAAATAAAAAATGAAAATAGATAAATAAATCCATAGCAGCCGGAATACCCGCATGCAAAGCGAAAACGGTACGAATTTCTCCACGAACTTAACATTTGCAATCTATACAAAGCAGATACATGTTTCAAAGTTTTACTGGTCTTCACAGTAGTCACGAGCATTGTGTATAACCCGCTGACAGCGATGTGGAAGTCGTAGGATACCTTAGTGCATGTCGTTTGTGTTGTTAGTTGGTATAGTGGAGTCTATTGCCCAACGAATATCTGTAACAGTTCGATCAATACCCAAGTATTACGGAGATGCTTCGGGAACTCAACGGAAATCCCTGGTGCGAAGGCGACGTTATTTTCGAGGAACACTACTGAGAAAATTTAGAGAATCATCATTTGAAGCTGACTGCTGAACGATTCTACTGCTAGTAAAGTATTTTAGTCTTATTACAGTTTGTTTTCAAACCGACTTTCAGACTTGTTCTATTATATTCTTTCATTACTTGTGGAAGTCCATATCTATGAGAGGCTACCAATACAATGCCACCAGAGAAACGTTGGAAGTTTAACAATATTTCATTAATATCTCAGTGTACCTTCGTCAATTTATTAGTTCAGAGATATTCAATAGGTGCTGAGAATATTGAATGGTAATATGGAATATCCTTGCCTCAATCATTTTTCAATTCAGAATTTCTGCTTTTCTCTTAAGCACCGCGAAAATAATATACGAGAAATTATGTCTCGTGCGGAGGCATAGCTGGCCGCTGTGGCAGTTCTAGGCGCTTCAGTCCAGAACCACGCTGCTGCTACGGTCGCAGGTTCGAATCCTGCCTCGGGCATGGATGTGTGTGATGTCCTTAGGTTATTTAGGTTTAAGTAGTTCTAAGTTCTAGGGGACTGATGACCTCAGACGATAAGTCCCATAGTGCTTAGAGCCATTTGAACCATTTGAAGGGAGGCATAGAGTCAATATTTTTTTTCCCTCGCTCTGTATGCAAGTGGAACAGGAAAGGAAATGACCAGTAGTGGCACTAGGTGCCCTACGCCATACACCTTGGCTTACGAATTATCTATGTAGATGTAGGTTAATGTTCCAACTCTCAAATTGTCGAGTACGTAGCCCGTAGCCCTAGCACTGTACAATTTATGGAGCACATTCTAATTTCTACAGCATTATTGATGACTGAGACTCAGTAACTTGAAGCGTAGGTCGAATTGGTGTTGGCTCAAATAGTACAAGTATCCACTCATTAGGTTATGCTCAGCCAAAGTTATTCTCTCTTAGATTACCGTACGTGCGGAATAGCTGATGTTGGGTAAAGAAGTGATAACAGACAGTCCCACAAAGTATTTGCTCGGGATATTGCATGACAGTTGTTCAGAGGATGCAACATTTCTTTGATTTTCTTACGCGGTCTATAAAGCGTCCTACGTACAAGAACTCAAAAGGTTCTATTACTTCGGTATTAATTTGTACGCCTTTGTTTGCGGTATGTTGATTTTAGGTTATTTTATTCTTATGACACTTTAATTTACGGCCGACTTTCAAACTTGTTCTATTGCGTTCTTTCATTAATTGTGGGAGCCCACATTATGAGAGGCAACCAATACAAATCACGAGAGAAACGTTGATAGTTTAACTATATTTCATTAATATCTCAGAGTGCCTCCGTCACTTAATTAGTTCAGAGATTTTCAATAGGTGCTGAGAATATTTAATGGTATTATGGTAGTCCTTGACTCAGTCAATTTTCAGTTCAGAATTTCTGCTATTCCTCATGAAGTCCAGTGGAAGAGGTAGCCTTTACAAACTTATTCTTCAACATCCTAATATGGTTTTGACCAATGTCTTGTTTCTCAAGGGGTGTTGAAAGTGAGTATATTGTACACCAGAAAGGATAACATTACTGAAATTTTAGTTACTTTGCTTTTGCGATACAGTTTGAAGAATGCGATTCAGTTTGTTGGTGACTTGAAGGTAAACAGGGTGCAAAAATCAATACACACCGCTGCCACCTGTGGTATTAAGCCGGCGGGGCATCGAGTCGGACTGAACTTAAATGACAGATACGGGTACATCATTCCATGTTGCTTCATCTCTATAACGAGTCCATAGACGTATCACGACACTGCACTGAATAGATATTTGAAAGTTGTGCAGCATTAGTTGAATTTAGTGAAACTAAACTTCTAATTGTTGTTGTTTATAGATCCCCTAACTCCAACTTCAGAGCATTTTTTCTTAAGCTAGAGAGGGTTCTTGATTCACTTCGTAGGAATTACCAGAAAGTAGTTATATGTGGTGACTTCAATATTAATTTTGTATATGATTGTGCAAGAAAAAGAATGTTGGTAGATCTCCTAAATTCATATGATTTGATGCAAACTGTGGTTTTTCTAACTAGGGTGCAGGGGAACAGTAGCTCAGTCACAGACAATATTTTTATTCATTCTTCATTACTAGATGGGCATTCTGTTAGTGGCCGGGAGAATCCTCGCGGGGCGGTTCGGCCGCCGCTCCACAAGCCACTACGGCGACTTGCGAGTGAATGAGGATGAAATGATGATGAAAAACACACAACACCCAGCCATCTCGAGGCAGAGAAAATTCCTGACCCCGCCGGGAATCGAACCCCGGACCCCGTGCGCGGGAAGCGAGAACGCTACCGCAAGACCACGAGCCGCGGGCGTATCGATAGTAGTCGGTGGTCATAATGTTCTGGCTGAGCAGTGTATATTCTACAAATATAGCTTGTTATTTACACAAGGAAGAGCAACATATATACACTGTAAGACATAAAAAAAGGAAATGCACAACGAAGTAGTTATTCAAACAGGTCACAAATTGATATTCATACAGGTATCGACGAAAAATACAAAACTGTAAAATTTGGTGTCCAGTGGATGAATGTACGACGCTGAAGCACAATTTCACCATGCAGCTGGCAAGGAGAGTAAACAGAGGACATGTAAGTAGCAGGGCAAAAAGTCTTTCTACACCTACACCTACATCCATACTCCGCGAGCCACCCGACGGTGTGTGGCGGAGGGTACCTTGAGCACCTCTATCGGTTCTACCTTCTATTCCAGTGTCGTATTGTTCGTGGAAAGAAAGATTGTCGGTATGCCTCTGTGTGGGCTCTAATCTCTCTGATTTTATCTTCTTGGTCTCTTCGCGAGGTACACGTAGGAGGGAGCAATGTACTGCTTGACTCCTCGGTGAAGGTATGTTACTCGAAACTTCAACAAAAGCCCGTACCCAGCTAGTGAGCGTCTCTCTTGCAGAGTCTTCCACTGGAGTTTATCATCTCTGTAACACTTTCACGATTACTAAATGATCCTGTAACGAAGCGCGCTGCTCTCCGTTGGATCTTCTCTATCAACCCTATTTGGTACGGATCCCACACCGGTGAGCAGTATTCAAGCAGTGGGCGAACAAGTGTACTGTAACTTACTTCCTTTGTTTTCGGACTGCATTTCCTTAGGATTCTTCCAATGAATCTGTCTGGCATCCGCTTAACCGACGATTAATTTTATATGGTCATTCCATTTTAAATCACTCCTAGTGCCTACTCCCAGATAATTTGTGGAATTAACTGCTTCCAGTTGCTGACCTGTTATATTGTAGCTAAATGATAAAGGATCTTTCTTTCTATGTATTCGCAGCACATTACACTTGTCTACATTGATGCACCATGCATCAGTTCGTTGCAGATCCTCCTGCATTTCAGTACAATTTTCCATTGTTACAACCTCTCGATATACTACAGCATCATCCGCAAAAAGCCTCAGTGAACTTGCGATGTTATCCACAAGGTCATTTATATACCTGGTGATCAAAGAGTCAGTATAAATTTGAAAACTGAATAAATCATGGAATAAAGTAGATAGAGAGGTACAAATTGACACACATGCTTGAAATGACATGGGGTTTTATTAGAACCAAAAAAATACAAACGATCAAAAAAAGTCCGACAGATGGCGCTTCATCTGATCGAATAGCAATAATTAGCATAACAAAGTAAGACAAAGCAAAGATGATGTTCTTTATAGGAAATGCTCAATATGTCCACCATCATTCCTCAACAATAGCTGTAGTCGAGGAATAATGTTGTGAATAGCACTGTAAAGCATTTCCGGAGTTAGGGTGAGGCATTGGTGTCGGATGTTGTCTTTCAGCATCCCTAGAGATGTCGGTCGATCACGATACACTTTCGACATCAGGTAACCCCAAAGCCAATAATCGCACGGACTGAGGTCTTGGGACCTAGGAGGCCAAGCATGACGAAAGTGGCGGCTGAGCACACGATCATCGCCAAACGACGCGCGCAAGAGATCTTTCACGCGTCTAGCAATATGGGGTGTTTTTTTGGTTCTAATAAAACCCCCATGTCATTCCAAGCATGTGTGTCAATTTTTACCTCTCTGTCTACATTATTCCATGGTTTAAGTTTTCAAATTTATTCTGACTTTTTGATCACCCGGTATATTATGAATAGCAACGGTCCTACGACACTCCCCTTCGGCACACCTGAAATCACTCTTACTTCGGAAGATTTCTCTCTCCATTTCACAGCTACATTTAGTGTACTCAGTTGGACAGTAACTATGCCTCGCAGACAGGCACGTGAACAATACACGCAGATGTCGGCATTTAAGAGAGGACGTGTAGTTAGGCTCAAAGAAGCCGGTTGGAATAATCGGTGAGTCGCTCGGCATTTGCATTGGAGCGATGCCACTATTCGATGATGTAGGCAGAATAGGTGAACCGTGGCCTAAAACAGAGTCAAGAAAGAAGCGGTCGATTTAGAGAGAGGTCAGAACGTGAGGACGGAGCCACCGTCAGAGAGGCGCTCAGAGCCCCGTATCCAACATTATAGTCGATCCGACGTGCTAGTGGTGCATCAGTGACCACAAGAGCCATTAATAGGCGGCTCACAGAAAGGGTCCCTCTTGCGCTGAATACCATTGACCTCTGTACGCCAGCAAGGCCGTTGACAGTCGTGTTGTGCACGTTCGACATGGGATATCATTGACTGGAGTAGAACTATTTTCAGTGATGAGTCCTGCTTCGAACTGAGCCCTGATGAACAGCGAAGACGTGTCTGGTGACGCCCGGGAGAACAGTGGGATACCAACCAGACTGTAGGCCGCCATACACTCAGGAATTATGGCCTGGAGTCCCATTTCATTTCATAGCACGAGCCTTTGGTATTCATCAGACTTGCACCACAGATATTCGACGAGATTCTACGCCTCGTCTTGTTGCCATTCGTGGCTTCGAATTCTGAGTCAACATTTCAGCGGGATAATGCCCACCCACACAAGTCGTGTGTTTCTACTGCTTGTCTTCGTACTCTCCAAATCCTGCCTTGGTCAGCGAAGGTCGCCGGCTCTCTTCCGTATCCAGTATTTATGAAGTATTATGGACAGGGCCTTCCAACCATCTCACGAGTCTGGCGATCTATTCAAATGGCTCTGAGCACTATGGGACTTAACTTCTGAGGTCATCAGTCACCTAGAACTTAGAACTACTTAAACCTAACTAACCTAAGGACATCACAGACATCCATGCCCGAGGCAGAATTCGAACCTGCGACCGTAGCGGTCGTGCGGTGCCAGACTGTAGCGCCTAGAACCGCTCGGCCACCTAGGCCGGCCTGGCGATCTAACGCGCCAATCAGGTAGAATTTGGCATGGTGTTATGCATCAGAACATCCAACAACTGTGTCAATCAGTGCCAAGCCAAATAATTGCTTTCATTACCGACAGAGGTAAACCAATAGACGAATGCCTTGTTCAGTTTCTGAAGTTCTTTCTTTCGAGTAAATCAGTTTTTTCTGAAACCGTAATCATTTATTTGTCTGTACATGGTTCCCATTCGGATAATTCGTTCGTGGTGCGTCTTTCGTGGTGCGTCTTGTTTTGTCTGAGACTGTATATCGATGCTGTTTGGGGTCCAATCAGGCCCGATCGACCGCCGTGGCATCCTCAGCCAATGGCGTGAATCAGAGATGCGGTACGGAGGGCGTGGGATCGTCCGTTGCCGAAACCGCTACTACTTGGTCATGTAGGTCATAACGACGCCGACATGGAAATCTCACCAACCTAACCTCATATTTTAAGGATAAGAAAACCACAGTTGAAAGTATCAGCCCCAGCAGTGGATCTCACTTGAAAATTTTGGCCGTAATCATGATAGTACGCAGTTATGACCTTGTGAATTGCGTACTCACCTTTCGTTGGTTACTCGCTTCACTTCACTGCTACCGCTTAATGCCAGAGAGCGAAATACTGTCCAATGGAGGGAGTAGGAGGTTCGAATTCATAATATCAGTGAACCAAAACGCGATAGTGTGGCACCTACAGGAGCGCAATGGAATGACTGCCAAATGGCAACTTTTAAACGTCAAAGAAGGAAAGCTCCTGAAAGTCGTGACTAGTAAGCATAATTGTATGCGACTCTTCACGAACTTTTATACAAGCTACACGAAAGCGTATAGGGCTTTCTTTGTGCTGTAGTTTATACCTTTCAGTTTCGTTGCAGCAATCATAAGCAATTTCACGACTGCAGACGTGCTAGTTACAGAGTAAAATAGTGGTCTGTCGTTCGTGAGGATGACGATGAGGGTAGCGGGCTGCCTTTCTCTAGCCACATTCGTCGAATAGCTTCATGGGTACTACGGCGCAGTGATGCAAAACCTAGGAAGTAAGTTATGATGAAGACTATTGTGAAGCTGCGATATCTTCGGAAACCACTTTGTCTCTCTCCGTAACCGAGGAATATATGAAACGAGCTGTATTCTTTGCGTTGTACATTTTTATGTTGTGATTCCCAGATGCAGTGCAAATAAGTGAAATTAATAACCGCATCATTAAAGAAGTAGAGAAACATTGATTATTAACTAAAATGGTTGTTGTGTGTTATTTTCTTTGGATTGTAAAGCTGACATTGCTAAAGTGAATTACATTTGCAGGACTTGCGGTATTGTTCAACGTCGCTGCCTTATTTATACTGTAACTCGACAATCACTTGGCTTGATTTCACAAAAATTCTTCATTTGCTTAGGTTTCTTCATTTTGACATACGAAGTGATTCCGCGATAATCTTACAAACTTTCAGGGTCTGTGGAAAAAGTTAACTATAACAGAATGAGATTTTCACTCTGCAGCGGAGTGTGCGCTGATATGAAACTTCCTCGCAGATGAAAACTGTGTGCCGGACCGAGACTCGAACTCGGGACCTTTGCCTTTCGCGGACAAGTGCTCTGTCATCTGAGCTAGCCAAGTACGACTCACGCCCCGTCCTCACAGCTTTACTTCTACCAGTACCTCGCCTCCTACCTTCCAAACTTTACAGAAGCTCTCCTGCCAGGAAGTTTCTTAAATATATCAGTTGGACTTAAGGGACTCTGCTCCACAAACGGCTGTGCCGAGATATATATAAGCGAAAATCGTTCTGATGCCTCCGATAGTGGAATACATGTTCTGGTAGTGTTGTTGCTAAGATTGTAGGGTAGGCTGTTTTCAGAGGTGGTAGGGCCGAAAACAGAAAAAAAATCTCCAGTAAATATGGGCTCTAAAATGCACACTTGTTCAGTAGAAGAGATGTTTTCCACAGTAATGAAAATGAACAAGTTCTCGTATCTCTTAAGGTATGCATTTTAGAGCCCATGTTTACTGATAATTTTTTAATTGTTTTCGTCCGTACTAACACCTCTGAGAGTGGTGTACCCCACAATCTTAGTAAACACAGCAATGGTACACGTAATCCAGTGTCAAAGGTGCCAGAACGGTTTTCGCTTACAGCTTTCGAGTCGGTCGTTTTGTACCAGGGTCAATTGCCTGAAATTGATCATTTACCCTTCTCCATCATCCCTGGGAGTTCGTAACATTAGCATAGAATTATCCTGTGTATGTCACTGCTGCATAATACCAACACCAAAATATTGATAAAATAGTACCGAATGTATATGTGCAGGTGGTTGAGATATTACATTCTCATATTACTTATCCGTTTTTCACAGTGAATAACATGTGTTCTCGAACAAGATTTCGAATCACAATGGGCAGACGTGCCCGCTCCCCCCCCCCCCCCCTTTTCCATCACCTTCAGCGTCCCGTGCAGAGAAGTCATTCCGAATTACGGTAGTTTGCTCTCGCGCATTAGGCGGCTGCATTGGAGCAAAGCATGTGAAAACAGGTGTACAGCGCGAAGTTCCAGAGCTGTGCATTCAGAAGGCCATAACCGTGTAATATCACGATTATGGACCAGGTTATAGCCCGGGAGCGACTGCTGGTGCTGATATTTTCCAAGTGTAGCACATCGACCTATTCGGTCAAAAAGTATGCCAGAGCGACGTGATTTGTGAGTTGCAACAGAGCCAGACGCTGCCAGGCGACAGTGTTGTGTTGCAAAGCAAAACACGGCCGACAGGCATTGCGAAACAGAGCCAGGTGGGCGTGGCATAGCATCAGCCAACGCCGCAATATGCTAGTGGAATGACAGAAGCTTTTCCTCACTTGCCACCACGGAAGTGTTTACAATACGTGTCTTAAACATTAAACATAGTCTGGAGCGTATAAGTACTCAGCCATTCGTGTACTACAGTATTCTCACCTCAGTGTCACAGCCTGCCCGACTAGCCTGTGACAGCTGGAGCGTCATCCCGGAATGCAGTATGGGATCCACCGTTCGACCACAGGGCGGAGCAGCCTGCCCTCATCACGAGAGAGCCGCCGCCAGACCAGAGTGCCGGCCGTTCGCTGTAGGGAGGGCATGGCCACCCCCACGATGTTGTCATCTGTGCCGCCATGCTATCATCATGGTCGCAGCTTGAGATGTCGCTGACAGCAGTATTAGAGTGACGCTATGCTCAGTCCCACTCTTTGCACTGTCAGCAATGCTGGACATCTATTGTTTCACATGAGAGGCAACTGGACGCTTCCACCAAGCTGTTCCCGATGTACTACGGCTGAGGGCCAGAACAGAGAAGTTAAATAAACAAATCTATTGTCGTCCTGATGTCTCATTTCACTCTCCATGGGTAATACACTACTGGCCATCAGAACTGCTACACCACGAAGATGACGTGCTACAGACGCGAAATTTAACAGATGCTGTGATATGCAAATGACTAGCTTTCCAGAGCATTCACACAAGGTTGGCGCCGGTGACGACACCTACAACGGGCTCACATGAGGAACGTTTCCAACCGATTTCTTATACACAAACAGCAGTTGACCGGCGTTGCCTGGTGAAACGTTGTTTGTTGTGACGCCTCGTGTAAGGAGGAGAAATGCGTACCATCAAGTTTCCGACTTTTATAAAGGTCGGATTGTAGCCTATCGCGACTGCGTGTCATCGTATCGCGACACTGCTGCTTGCGTTGGTCAAGATCCAATGACTGTTAGCTGAATATGGAATCGGTGGGTTCAGGAGGGCAACACGGAACGCCGTGCTGCCTCCTGACGGCCTCGTATCACTAGCAGTCGAGGTGACCGGCATCTTATCGGCATGGCTGTAACGGATCGTGCAGCCAAGTCTCCATCCCTGAGTCAACAGAAGAGGACACGTTTCCAAGACAATAACCATCTGCACGAACAGTTCGACGACGTTTGCAGCAGCATGGACTGTCAGCTCGGAGACCATGGCTGCGGTTACCCTTGACGCTGCATCACAGACAGGAGCGCCTGCGATGGTGTACTCGACGACGAACCTGGGTGCACGAATGGCAAACCGTCACTTTTCGGATGAATCCAGGTTCTGTTTACAGCATCATGATGGTCGCATCTGTGTTTGGCGACAACGCGGTGAACGCACATTGGAAACGTGCATCCGTCATCACCATACTGGCGTATCACCCGGCGTGATGGGGTGCCATTGGTTGCACGTATCGGTCACCTCTTGTTCGCATGGACGGCACTTTGAACAGTGGACGCTACATTCAGACCCGTGTCTCTACCCTTCATTCGATCCCTGCGAAACCCTTCATTTCAACAGGATAATGCACGACCGCATGTTGCAGGTCCTGTACGGGCTTTCTGAATACAGAAAATGTTCCACTGCTGCCCTGGCCAGCACATTCTCCAGATCTCTGACCAATTGAAAA
This sequence comes from Schistocerca americana, assembly GCF_021461395.2. Taxonomy (NCBI): domain Eukaryota; kingdom Metazoa; phylum Arthropoda; class Insecta; order Orthoptera; family Acrididae; genus Schistocerca; species Schistocerca americana. The sequence goes on from NC_060130.1 coordinate 252,251,133, forward strand.
CGTCTGGTCAATGATGACCGAGCAACTGGCTCGTCACAATACGCCAGTCACTATTCTTGATGAATTGTGGTATCGTGTTGAAGTTACATGGGCAGATGTACCTGTACACGCCATTCAAGCTCTGTTTGCTCAATTGCCAGGCGTATCAAGGATCTGGAGAATGTGCTGGCCAGGGCAGCAGTCGAACATTTTCTGTATTCAGAGGTGGTTGTTCTGGGTACTGATTTCTCAGGATCTATGCACCCAAATTGCGTGAAAATGTAATCACATATCAGTTCTAATATAATATATTTGTCCAATGAATACCCGTTTATCATCTGCATTTCTTCTTGTTGTAGCAATTTTAATGGCCAGTAGTGTAGTCCATGGGTCATCTAACACAAGCGTGCAGTTTCTCCTTAAAATGTGGTGATAGTTTCTTTTGTGTGCACCTCATTCCAGTCCTCCCACGAAAGAAAAAGTTCCTGCCTGTGCCAGGAATCGTACCTGGGTCCCCCACAGAGTAGTCAGCTGTGCTGACCATACACCTAGTGGAGCAGACTGAAGCAACATACAGGAATTCAGTAAATGATTGAGTTGCTTTATTGAATGTAAAAATATGTTAGAAATGACATACAAATATATAAATCATAGACTTGGATGATTGTTGAAGTATGAAACAGTTTAGACGAATGCAGAAAGGTACCTGAAACCCTGTTTGTCAGTCATGGTGCCAACTATAAAAGAGCCCTTGACAGGCACACGTGGTGGGCTGTCGATGTCAGTGCGAAACGGGATCCCCCCGAATCCCCACGCACTGCGGCGGGCGACGCCAACGCAGAGCTACATCAAAGTAGTGTAATAGGATGGGGCAGAGGGCAGCCGCGGAATGCATTAGGCTGGCCGTGTTGCGCGTGGCGCGGCGAGGCGCGCTGTAACGTGAGCATCGATCTGTGCCTCTAAACAGTCATCCCCATCCCGCCGCCACCTGAGCACGTCTCGAGGCCCGCGGCCTCCCCGCCGGCCGGCCCGACACCCCCGCCTGCATGAAAATAGCGTGCTGCTACCTTCCACGGGAAGCGTGCCTTTGTTAACGTCCGGCCGCGCGATTATGTCACAAGAGATACGATGCCGGTACGACAGTGCTTAGAAAAAGGGAGCGAGGAAAAGAAGTAGGGTCTTCAATTCCTGCTTCAAGTTTTCCGTGTGGGCATAACGGCAATAGTGAAACTTCTTTTAAAAGCTTCTAGGCGGTAAATCCGGCTAAAATGCAGCTCTGCTATATATCGAGCTACTCTGCAGCAGATCTCTGAAGTCGTCATAGGAAATGGAAGGAACAAACAAATTAACCTAAGAATGGTGACCCTCAAGGATCCATCGTAGTACCACTTCTTTTCAGCACGTATGTAGCCGACATGCCTCAACCCATCTAACTGAGGAGCGATATTTCAAAACTCGATAAATGCAACAGATACCGTTTTTCATAAAAGGAGTTTTTCTGTTTTCACCTACATAGATATATTTGAGCATTCGAATTTTTACGTGACTACTAAATCTCAGTGACATTAATAAAGGGTTGCAATGAAATACATTAAAATTTAATTCTTATATCGGTCTGTTAAGGTGTGATTTTTCCATTTTTTCAGAAGTCGATAAACGCTTATAGTGAATTCTGGTATCAGTTATGTTTAGGCTGACCGTAAGTCCCGGTTTTGCAAGGACAGCCAAAGTTTACACATAAATGCCCTGGTGTCCCGAGAAAATCATTCCGGACACACAATTGCACTGGTTTTTAATAGACGAACAAAAAGCATGCAATAAAACTTCTCATTTAATTAAATATTTGCGAAAAAATAGTTTCCTAGGAGTAGAACGTCATAGAAAGATATATTTTCATAATAGCCCAATTGGCCTACGACATTTGGTTTAACCCGTGTTACGCCAAAAGAAAGAGTAGGGTTGGGGTTGGGTTGTTTGGGAAAGGAGACCAGACAGTCAGGTCATCGGCCTCATCGGATTATTGAAGGACGGAGAAGGAAGTCGGCCGTGCCATTTCAAAGGAATCATCCCAGCATTTGCCTGGAGCGATTTAGAGAAATCACGGAAAACCTAAATCAGGATGGCCGGACGCAGGATTGAGCCGTCGTCCTCACGAATGCGAGTCCAGTGTGCTAACCACTGCGCCATCTCACTCGGTAAGAAAGAGTAGGAGACAGCCCTATGTTGAAAAGCAAAGTAGGTATCACCTACCGCCGCCTTTAATTTCCCGAAAAAAACCAAAGGAAGTATAAAGGAGCATCAAAAAACCATTTCTCCTAACGGGACTGCAGGCATATGGAATATACGTTTGTGGAGAATGTGAGCGATGCGTCGGGCTTTTGCAATGCTCATTGAATATAGTTTGGCATGTATGCACGTTACCAAAACAGTCTGCAGTAAAACGGAATCATAAACTGTAGTATGAAATGTATAATTTGTATCTGATTACTGATGAACAATATTACACAGATTTTGGGTTATGAAATTGTATGTACCCAGTTAGTGACTAAACACTGCACACAATATATGCAGGCTATTACGAAAAAAAATATGTATCAGTATTTTTATTTCCGAAGAAATGAATTTTATTTATGTGCAGTGCACCTACATGTTCCTTTCCTATTCAAAAAATGAAGATACATTCTCGCTGTGGCTTTTGCAGCTGCGGCATCGTCGTTGATATTTTATCAATTTCAAGGTCAGCGTAAGTACAGTAGTCACGTTTGGCATAAACACAAATATCCCGATATTTTCTCTTTGAAATCTGGTCATCCTAGTTTTGTTGTCTTCTTTAATACCGTCTGTTTTTTTTTCACAACTACTTTTTATGTGCTGCCTGCACTGTCGTAAAATGCATATTTTTATATACACTCCTGGAAATTGAAATAAGAACACCGCGAATTCATTGTCCCAGGAAGGGGAAACTTTATTGACACATTCCTGGGGTCAGATACATCACATGATCACACTGACAGAACCACAGGCACATAGACACAGGCAACAGAGCATGCACAATGTCGGCACTAGTACAGTGTATATCCACCTTTCGCAGCAATGCAGGCTGCTATTCTCCCATGGAGACGATCGTAGAGATGCTGGATGTAGTCCTGTGGAACGGCTTGCCATGCCATTTCCACCTGGCGCCTCAGTTGGACCAGCGTTCGTGCTGGACGTGCAGACCGCGTGAGACGACGCTTCATCCAGTCCCAAACATGCTCAATGAGGGACAGATCCAGCTTCATGGAGACGGTTGCGAATGGTCCTCGCCGATACCCCAGGAGCAACAGTGTCCCTAATTTGCTGGGAAGTGGCGGTGCGGTCCCCTACGGCACTGCGTAGGATCCTACGGTCTAAGCGTGCATCCGTGCGTCGCTGCGGTCCGGTCCCAGGTCGACGGGCACGTGCACCTTCCGCCGACCACTGGCGACAACATCGATGTACTGTGGAGACCTCACGCCCCACGTGTTGAGCAATTCGACGGTACGTCCACCCGGCCTCCCGCATGCCCACTATACGCCCTCGCTCAAAGTCCGTCAACTGCACATACGGTTCACGTCCATGCTGTCGCGGCATGCTACCAGTGTTGAAGACTGCGATGGAGCTCCGTATGCCACGGCAAACTGGCTGACACTGACGGCGGCGGTGCACAAATGCTGCGCAGCTAGCGCCATTCGACGGCCAACACCGCGGTTTCTGGTGTGTCCGCTGTGCCGTGCGTGTGATCATTGCTTGTACAGCCCTCTCGCAGTGTCTGGAGCAAGTATGGTGGGTCTGACACACCGGTGTCAATGTGTTCTTTTTTCCATTTCCAGGAGTGTATATTACTACATATAGCATTTTTTAAATATATAGTTTTAAACTTTCTTGAGAATACAAACAATAATAAAAGAAGTACAGCCGCATAATACAATAATAGCAATGACAACAAATTTAACATAATTGTTTAGCTTATATCATTATTATCAGTACTTCATGACTACGAAATGAATAACACAAAAAGTACTCCATGTTACACTCACGTTGTTACTGTCAAGTGCAAGTACTTTCGAAAAATGTTGAAATATGCAAAATTTCTAGCCCGCCAGGAGGCTGGAGGATTTTACATCCTTTCCGTAGCAACAGCAGACAGGTCATGCACAAATCGGTGGGCACATCGGTAAACAGATAACACAGGACAACGCGATCGTAATTTGCAAGATTAATTGCAGCTTCCGGTCATAGTTTCTGACACAGTTATTCAGTTACTATTCGTGCGAATTTAGAACTCATTTTCTATCCATAGCAATTAGCAGTTACCTTTGTGGTACCGCTAAGTGTTAACAGTGGAGTCGAAACTGATATATATTTCTGTGTGGCTTTTGGCATATGCTTGCTAGTAGCATTTGTTTTTGTGCATGTTCCAGAGTATCACAGTAATATGGAATCCAGTTAATGTTTTCAACCTTGCCAAGATAAAATATGAAGAAGGTGGTATGCAGTCGAAATCACTTTTTCTGAAGACCTACGTATGTGTCATTTATCAGTTAATTTCTTAGATATTCATTCAATTAATGTCGACATCTTGTTAGACATTGTGTGAACACTAGAAAAAAGCAGAATATATCTCAGACAAATCCATGAATTGTGGTTTGAGCGATGTTCGTTGTTTTAATTAATGCCCAGAACAAAAATTGACTACCTCCTAATCCCAAAGAAAACATATACAGTAATACGGCTACGAAGGCTTTCCTGGCGTAATAATTGATAACGTCTTCATGACACAATATTTCCGCGGTCCAACTGGCCGCCATCTTCAGGTGAGAGTGCTGGTGCACAATCTCGCCAGAACTGACTTCCTAGCGCAAGCGGCGGCCCCTATATAGGCCGCAGAAGACCCACAACGCGTGAGCGAGAAGGTGCCGTAACTGCCCTCTAGCGCAGTAAAAATACCGCGCCGCCAGTGGTGGAAATAGGCGAAATCGAGATATCGCTGTCAAAAATTAAAAAATTCTGAAAAGATACCATATCAAAAGTATTTTTCGTCCGCCAGCCAAGATTAGAGCGCTCTTTGGCTCTGTAAAGGATGACTTGGGTTTGGTGTGTAAAAGATCCCTTGCCACTGTGGGAAGGCTTATATTGGTCAGACAATCCGGACCACTCAGGACCGACGTGTTGAGCATCAGCGGCACACACGGCTGCTTCAACCTGAGAGAAGCATTCAACGAATTCGAACATAAAACATTGGCAAACAATCTAAACAAGAACCCTAAAAAGTTTTGGTCATATGTAAAATTGGTAAGCGGATCTAAATCCCCTATTCAGTCACTCGTTGACCACGATGGCACCGAAACAGAGGACGACCGAAGAAAGGCAGAAATACTGAATTCAGTGTTCCGAAACTGTTTCACTGCGGAAAATCGTAACACGGTCCCTGACTTCAGCCGTCGCACGGACGCCAAAATGGAAAATATTGAAATAAACGATATCGGAATTGAAAAACAACTGCTATCACTTAGTAGCGGAAAAGCATCCGGACCAGACGAGATACCCTTAAGATTCTACAGTGATTATGCTAAAGAACTTGCCCCCCTTTCTATCAGCAATTTATCGTAGATCGCTGGAAGAACGTAAAGTACCTAGCGACTGGAAGAAAGCGCAGGTCGTTCCCATTTTCAAGAAGGGTCATAAATCAGATGCGAATAATTATAGGCCTATTTCGCTTACGTCAATCTGTTGTAGAATAATGGAATATGTTTTGTGTTCTCGTATTATGACGTTCTTAGATAATACAAATCTCCTTCATCATAACCAACATGGATTCCGCAAACAGAGATCATGTGAAACTCAGCTCGCCCTATTTGCCCAAGAAATTCACAGTGCCGTAGACACTGGCGAGCAGATTGATGCCGTATTCCTGGACTTCAGGAAGGCATTTGATACGGTTCCGCACTTACGTTTAGTGAAAAAAATACGAGCTTACGGAATATCGGACCAGGTTTGTGATTGGATTCAGGATTTCCTAGAAGAAAGAACACAACATGTCATTCTTAACGGTTCAAAATCTGCAGATGTAGAGGTAATTTCGGGAGTACCGCAGGGAAGCGTGATAGGACCTTTATTGTTTACAATATACATAAATGACTTAGTTGACAACATCGGTAGCTCCGTGAGGCTATTTGCAGATGACACGGTTGTCTACAAGAAAGTAGCAACATCAGAAGACTCGTACGTACTCCAGGAGGACCTGCAGAGGATTAATGCATGGTGCGACAGCTGGCAGCTTTCCCTAAACGTAGATAAATGTAATATAATGCGCATACGATTATGCCATAGGTGGTAAATCATTGGAAGCGGTAACGACCGTAAAATACTTAGGAGTTACTATCCGGAGCGATCTGAAGTGGAATGATCACATAAAACAAATAGTGGGAAAAGCAGGCGCCAGGTTGAGATTCATAGGAAGAATTCTAAGAAAATGTGACTCATCGACGAAAGAAGTAGCTTACAAAACGCTTGTTCGTCCGATTCTTGAGTATTGCTCATCAGTATGGGACCCTTACCAGGTTGGATTAATAGAAGAGATAGACATGATCCAGCGAAAAGCAGCGCGATTCGTCATGGGGACATTTAGTCAGCGCGAGAGCGTTACGGAGATGCTGAACAAGCTCCAGTGGCGGACACTTCAAGAAAGGCGTTACGCAATACGGAGAGGTTTATTATCGAAATTACGAGAGAGCACATTCCGGGAAGAGATGGGCAACATATTACTACCGCCCACATATATCTCGCGTAATGATCACAACGAAAAGATCCGAGAAATTAGAGCAAATACGGAGACTTACAAGCAGTCGTTCTTCCCACGCACAATTCGTGAATGGAACAGGGAAGGGGGGATCAGATAGTGGTACAATAAGTACCCTCCGCCACACACCGTAAGGTGGCTCGCGGAGTATAGATGTAGATGTAGATGTAGAAATCTGCAGTGGCGGAGCACTGTCTCACCGAGGGACACAGAATGCTCTATGACGAGACACAAATGGTTGCCCCTGCATCTCGCTATTGGGACTGTGTTTTAAAAGAATCCATAGAGATTCGTTTGTCTGACAATCTTATTAATAGAGACAAGGGTTATCTTTTAAGTAAGACTTGAGACCCGGTGTAATCTGACATTAAAAAACAACGGTCTGTGTTTCGATCGTTGGAATAAAAATTTTTTAATTTTTGATAGCGATATCTCGATTTCGCCTATTTCCACCACTGGCGGCGCGGTATGTTTACTGCGCTAGAGGGCAGTTACGGCACCTTCTCGCGCACGCGTTGTGGGTCTTCTGCGGCCTATATAGGGGCCGCACCTTGCGCTAGGAAGTCAGTTCCGGCGAGATCGTGCACCAGCACTCACCTGAAGATGGCGGCCAGTTGGACCGCGGAAATATTGTGTCATGAAGACGTTATGATCCGGCTGTATACCCGGGAAGAATATTATCATATACAGTAATAGATTTCAGTGACAAGATAAGACTGTTTTTGGTTAAACAAAGGAGGGATAAAACGCTTAAACTTAAGCTGTGTGCAAAGCAAACTTCGTTCCGTAAAATCTGAATAGGAATTGGATAAATGAAAGAAAAATTTACACGAAGTACGAAATGTGCACCAAAATGAAATTCGCAAAAATGTTGGGGAAAAAGAATTACAAAGACTTAGCACTGCTCATCAGAGTCAATTCACCATTACTGAGGGAGATATACGAGACTGGGAGCTCTGTATTGCAAATGAGATGAACATTGCTGATTTCGATGCTTCTTCGATTCAGGAAATTATACGGGAAAAAACGTCGCAAAATTACGAAGTCTGCCTTGCCAACCTTGCACAGGGGTTGTCATTAATCAGTAATGCTATAGAACAATTCCTAGCTGAGGTGAAGACGAGGTTTCTTGATATCGCCTAAAAATTGCCTGTAAATCCAGTCAGTTTTTGTGCAAACCGCACTCCATCATTGTTCTGGCGTAACCACAAGCGCCCGAAAGTAGATGCGGAACGCAAGACCAGAGAAGGTGGTGAGGAAACTTCGGCCAATGGTGGGCGGAATTGGACCGTGCCGCGCCAAAAGCGACACCTGGAAGTGAATATAAGCGCCGCTCTTGCCAGCCTTGGGCGCCGTGCACTCCGCCTCGCCTTCCGCATCCGCCTTCCGTCCCCCACGCGCATCCTCTACGACCTCATCCCCTTCCCCCACCTTCTCCTTTTCCTTGAACACATCCGCACACTATATATTGTCCGCCGCCTTGATCCCCCTCACCCCCTGGTGTCTCACTTCCTCTCCACCCCCAACCAGTTGCCGCGCCTTTACCGTTGTGTCCCTCCCTCTCTCCATCTCCACACCCTCCATCTCCTTTCCCAACACAACTTCCACCGTCTACCCCTCCCGGATGATGAGTTTCACCCTGACATCTACCCTTCCTACCAACTCTAACCCCCTCTTCCAGCCTCCTCCTCAGGGCTCCCTCTCCTCCCCCTCCCTCATTCTGAGCGGCTTTCCCCTCCTACTCCCCCTCCATCTCTTGTGCCTCCTTTCAGTGTCTCTGCGCTCCCTCCTGTCCTGTTCATCCCGCCGCTTCCCCAGCTGCCCCATGCTCTCCTCTCCTTTTCCATCCTCTCTGACCTTTCCCTCGGCAGGTCCCATCTAGTAGTTTTATTCTTCGTCGTGTGTGCTCCAAGTGGGTTTTAAGTGTGTTGTTTCTGAGTGTTTTTAATATTGTGGCCAACTTTTAACCTGTGCATGCGCATTCAGTGTCTTCTCTGTGTTTTAAGAATCGCCAACTGTGTTTTTTAACTTTCTGGTGACTTTTTTAACTGTCGCCCATGAACATCTACATGTCAGTGTATTTTTACCTCAATTTTCTCCGCTTACTCTGTTTTATGTTCCCCTTTTTTTATCTCCTTATGTATCATTTTATTCTTGTTTTAGTTGTCGTGTTACTTCGCTGAAGAGCAGCGGATTGTGCCGCTGACACAATAAAGACACAATAAAGAAAAAAAAACCAGCCTCCAGCCTTGGGCTCCCAGGTCGTCTCAGAGTACTGACATTAGTGGAACGTATTTGTGGAGCGTGATACAAGAACAACTAGTTGTGATCCTTATCAGTCACTTGTCTGGAATTTGTATGTAGCAATGACTATTACTGTTTGCATGTTACTTGCAACGACGATGTAACTCCAAATTGTCAATTGCTTTATAGTAATAAAACTACTAATGTTATTTGTTTGAACTGTTGTATAGCATTCTCAGAATGCAGCATTCTTTAGGCACCCTATAAGCAACGAGTGGGCAAGATCCCACAATTACTTTGAGCGAAAAAAAGACAGATTGGTTTGTACAATCGATGAATTGTATGACACCTTCATGTACAACAAATCCAGTGATAAGTATCAACGGATTACTCTTTCCGCAACTTCATTTCAGTCTTCAGGAACATAAAGTCAAATTAGGACCAAAAACTAAAAAAGGACTGTTTACTTGCAACAGTTTTGAAATGGAAGTTACAAAATCTGGGAAAATAGGATAGAATATTTCTCAGCATTAGATCTAAAACGGCTTCTTACTATTGGCAGAGAATAATTCATTGCTTTTGTGGGGCTATTGGCCTGGACATAACAACACCTCTGTCCGTAGGAGGACGACAAAGAGACTGTCAATATGATTCGGATTCCACCCGGATCTAGTAGCGTAATTCAGCCTCTCGATAAAAAATATTTTCAACAATGTAACGCATCTGTCAGATAATTGTTAGACAACATAATTTCCGATAGGTCTTTACCATTTCAGGTTTATCAGCGGAATAGTATTGTTAAACTTCAGTCGTTTCTGGATTGTCAGTTTGCGATCACTGGCTCACCACATTTGACGAATTTCATCAAGTATGTCTGGTACACAGCAAAATATCCAGAATAATGGCCACGACCATGTCTTACTCCATTCCAGTTCTGTTTAAATAAAACTAGTAACTATTGTGAAACGTCTGAACGCATTAATTCTTCTTTTAACACATGTGCCTGGTGTACCGAAAATGTTTGTTCTTGTCATCCAGTACATAAATGCATTTTTGTGACAGCTAGAAGGAATAAACAAGGAACTGTTTCAACGTCAGCAAAATACACATTATTCAAAAATTATCATAAGAACTGTGTTACAGGAACTTTTATAAAATATTTAATGTCAACAAATTGAAGTCCCAATCAATGATAGTCGTCCATATGTAACATCATCCACTGCCCTGATTTTCGTTCCTCTGCGAGCCACTTGGGTTACAACGGCATCTGCAACAGTTTAGCTGCCGATACGAACTGCAAGTTATTCAAAAAATTAATGATGCGAAACATTTTTGGCATGGTTAAAGTGCTCAAAATTCGCTTGTGAACATTTCCCACTTAACGCTAGGCGGCGCTACGTCTTCTTCTCACGGCTACGTCTGCTTTTTCGTCGATTCGAGAGCCAGTGAGGAAGGGCTGCCCAAACCGCTGTTATAAGCAATTCTTCGTATAGTAAAAATGAGTAACTTTAACATTTTTTAAAAAAATAGTTGCAATGTGTCTTAGCAGTTAAAGTTTTGTCAGTGCATTTCTTTCAGTGTATTCTACCAGCGTTAAAAATTTCAGGGTAGGTTTCAGCATAGCGAACTGGTTCATTAATGTGACAGAATATCTTCAAGAATTGTACAGCAAACCTATGTTAAGGATATTGGTTTGTAATTTTGCGAGTTCGTTCTTTTACCCCTCTTATACGAGGGTTATTCGGAAAGTAAGCTCTGGTAGGTCGCGAAGTGGAAACCACAGTGAAAATAAAAAATGTTTAATTTGTAACCGTTAGCTGCAGCTTCCAGCCACTTCTCTACATAGTGACAACTCCGATTTAGACATTTGTTGTAGCGTTGTACCAACTTTCCAAACTTTCGTCATAGCAGGCAGCTGCCTGTGCTTTCCGCCAATTCTCTACGCTAATCTACAGCTCGTTGTCTCCGCCAAAACGTTCTTTTCATAGCAATGAGTACATGTGAGCAGAGATGAAACACAGTGGGAGCCCATTACGGGCTATATTATAGGTGATCAAACACTTCCCACTGGAAACGATGCAGGTGTATCTTCATTGCCCCTGCAGAACGCTGGCGAGAATTGTCACAAAGAAGGAACCGTATGACAGTTGCATTATGTGGGCTTTATGACATCAGGCGAAGTCTCTCACCTCGTACTTGGCGGGAGACACTATTTTCTTGTCATCTTTACGTGCTTACCGTGCGCTCAGAACTGAAAGAGCGACGTGACGCGGTCGGCAGGCATACTAGAGACACTGTCCAACACATATGTGCAAAGCTTCATCGGATTTTCACAATAGTTTCAATTCGTGACCGATCGGAACTTAATTTCCGAATAGCAATCGTATAAATGAAACACCTGCTTTTTTCAGTCACTTGGGACCTCGCACTCGGCGACAGGTTCGCGTTAAATGCAAGCTAAGTAAGAAGCCATTGTGGTAGAATACTCACTGTAAAACCGAATTGGGATTCCATCCAGATCTGGTAACTTGTTTGGTTTCAACTTTTTCAGTCGTTTCTCTACTCCAGGGATGCCAAGTACTGTATCCTCTATATGGGAGTCTGTGCGATGGTCAGACGACGGTACGTTTTTACGATTCTCTTGCATGACGATTTCCTACACGTGCAAATTTGACTTCGGATTTCCTTTTGCTGTCTCCTATCACCACACTAGACTGTTACACTAGTGACTGGATAGAAGCCTTAGACGCGCTCAGCGATATAACATAGGACCAGAATTCTCTCGGGTTCTCAGCAATATCTTTTGCTACGGTAGACGGTGGTACTCGTATGATTAGTACATATCTTTTTTTACAGGCGCACGAATTTCTGCTCACGTAATCCTGTCGTTACCAACGCGTTCTCTTTCGAACTGAGTGTGCAACAACCTTTCGTTCCTCAGAATTTTCCGAATTTCTTTGTTGTTGTACAGGCACCTTCCGACATTTTTCGGCTTTTACAAACATGCTTCTCCATTCGCTGAATCTGACTTTTTTGTACATTGATTCACGTTCGTTATCATGACAAAAGTTGACGTATTGTTTGTTGGCTTCTGTCTCGGGAACTTCAGCCGATATTTAAGATTGTTCCTTACGTTTTGCTAGCACGGATGGCTAGCAGTGTCGGTTTCACTCTCTGTTGTTGGTGGCGGGGGGTGAACCTTTGGTAATGAATGCTACTCATGCTGGCCCATCGTCAAGGAAATCGTTAAACAAACGTCAGTCAAAGATTTCGAAACAGAAGCCAACAGACAGTAAATTAACAAGAGGCGACACCCCACAAAAGTTGTTTTCGTAGTAATGGCACTGTAGTTTCACCTCTTCCATACTCAGCATAGTTTTCCTCTTCTTCATTTGTTTTTCGTGTAGACCGTGAGTATTGACAAACTTGTGAATATATCTTTCAGCGTGTGTGTGTGTGTGTGTGTGTGTGTGTGTGTGTGTATATGTGTGTGTGTGTGTGTGTGTGTGTGTGTGTTAACTGTTTGTTTGTGTGTGGCAGTGTAAATTACAGAGATGTGTTTGATGTTCATCAGTGACGCGAGCAGAAGGTGGAGGACAAAAGTGGTGGTAATGTTCGGGATGGAAGGGACAGTTATTGCAAATGAAGCAACGGGGAGGTGGTGGTACTGTGGAACGGAAACTGAATGGGGGTTGATGCGGTAAAGAATGGGTGACGTAAGGACAGGTGCAGTCATTTTTTTATACTCGAGTAATTATATTATACTATACTAGGAGAGAAGAAGTGAGGGCGTGGTGAAGTCCATGGTCTACACACACTGAACCGACGTTCTGGATTAAATTCCAAACCTACCGGCAGTATCTCACGGAGTGTGGGTACATGATAGTGTTGATAGTGATCAGGTTGTCGGATATGGACTTTAAGGTCTATGAGCCCGGTGATGTATTTGAGAAGAGTGGGATATTTTCCAAAGAGGGGTTTCACACTCTCCCTTCTATCGTCGTCGTCACCATCACCCAACCCAAACATGACATAATACTATTCACGCTTCTACGAGGTTTCATTCGGAAAGTAAGTTCCAATCGGTCACGAAATGGTAACCACTGAAAAATCCGATGTAGCTTTGCACATATGTGCTGGGTAGTGTTTCCAGTATGCCCGTCGATCACTTCATGTCCCACTTTTCAATTCTAAGCGCACGTAAAGATGCTTAGAATGTAGTCTCTCCCGCCAAGTGTGAGGGCCTAGTGTGAGAGAACATAAGTGTCATACGATTCCTTCTTCGTTACTGTTCTCGGCAGCACTCTGCAGGGGCAATGAAGATGCTCCTGCAGTCTTTGATCACCCACCCCGTAATTGACCTCCGCTGAGTTTCATTTCTGATCGCATGAACTGCTGGCTGTGAAGAGAACGTTTTGGCACAGACAACGCGCAATAGATCAGCTCAGCGAATTGGCGGAAAACACAGGCGGCTGCCTTTTGTGATGAGAATATTGTAAGGTTGGTACAGTGCTACGACAAATGTCTAAGTCGGAGCGATGACTATGTGGAGAAGTGGCTGGATTGTATAGCTAACTGTCGCAAATAAAATATTTTTGATTTTCACAGTGGTTTCCATTTCGCCACCGATCGGAACTTACTCTCCAAATAGCCCTCGTATTACAGTCATTAACACACAACAGATATAGTTAACTAATTGAGCAATCGGAAACAAGTTTTGACCTGATTTTTTTCTTTAATTAATGGCCGATTTTGTTTAATTAGTTCATCATGCGTTTCACATGTCTCCTTACACTAGTAAGCAAAACTAATCAAAGTTGTAGCCATGTTTGGCACCGTCACAAGATCGCGATAATTCTGTGACAAACACACATGACCCGTAATACAGGTTCAACATCAGCATACATAACAAAAATTTGTCAGTGCTGGACGTATCACTATTATCCCTAAAGAAAGGAGCGAGGCAAGCAGTTGAGTCATGTGGATTCGCGACTGCCGAGAAAGATGAAGATTCAGCCTCATGGGACCAAATAATGTTGAGTGTATTTTGGGACTGCCATGGTGTGATGTCAGCGGATAATGGTCTTACGCCGAGGGTAAACAACCATTGAAACATACTGCCAAAGTCTCCTGATGATAGTACGAGATACTATCAAGACGAATCGTCGAGGGAAACTGCCCAATGCGCGTTTCTTCTCTGCGACGTCCTAGCTCATTCAGCACACGGCATTCACACACGCTTCTTTTTTGGGCTGTCAAACTGTGCCTCTCCCCACATATTAACCTGACATAGCGAAGACTGACTTCCTCTTCATTCGCACGAATAATTTCTCGGCAGGCATTTACACAGCTCGGTCAGAAACAGTCTGGAAAGCTTGCAGGGTAGGTTGCGCTGAGACACATTCGTTAATAAAAAGTTTCTTTATTTTGCGCCTTTTCCGAGGTAACTGGCGTTGAAGTTAGCCAATAAGGCCCTTATTGGTGCAAATTCAAGCGGCCTGCCAAGTACAATTAGTGTCACTTGTTCTCATAGCGTAGATGGTAGCATATGAGGCTGCTCAACCTTCCTCTCGCGTCCGATCCTGACTACCGTCCAATGTCCTATTCTTGTACTGCTCAGATGTTCGGTTTTAGGAACCTCAAGGAATAACACATTGGGCAACGCCGCATCTTGTAGGCCGCTTGAATTTGCGCCCGACGACCTGATTGGTTAACATCAATGCTGATTAACTCGGAACTGGCAAAACGTATCGAAATTTTTCTTTATTAATTATTTCTGAGCTCAATCAACCTTGGAATACCTTTACAGGATTTCAGACTGTTTCTGGCCACCCTATGTAATGTCTACGTGGTGATTTTCGAAATGGACAATTTCCTGGACAGTCAAAATGCAGGCAGCTAGAACATAGAACGGTGAATATGCAGAGAGCGAATAACGCCGTTAATAATCGCTATGGTCAGAGCTTAAATTCTTTCAAAGTGACGGTTAGAACATTCTGGATTTTATGTTAAGTACACAGTTCTCACTACCTGACCTAGAATTTTTCACCTCGTCCGTGTACGTGGAACAAAACGCATTCTTGTTTTATTGGCCATTCGTGGGTGTTTAATTCTCACACCAGCACGTTATGCTGTGAAAGTAACTCATGTGAGAGTAAAGCCACGCGCTACATCAGCCACGACCTCTGCAGGCGTTTCTCGCTATCCTTTATGCTCCCGTGTGGAGAGCAGGAAGCCGAAAATGCGGCGGTACGGCGGAGAAGCGATTATGAAGCGCGGCGCGGCGCGGCTGATATGCAGTGGCTTTGAGTGTAGACCGCGGCCACCAGCCACGGGCGTCGTCCACGTCTGGCGACATAATAGCCAGCCAAGATTGATGTTGCGTGTACATCGCAGCTTGCTAGCGCGCTGCACCATCAATAATTCCACGTTCCAATTTTATGCAAGAGCACGTCGTGTCCGTCAGACAGCTAGGAGGGTGAAGGAATTTCGTTTAAACATGTTTTTAAAGTGCCCTCTTGCTTCATATAGCTCATACGTAATCGGTTTCCGTTAACTAACCTGCGGCAGCACACGTCTCTCGTTCACTGGGACACTATGTCACCTGCACACCGAAAACCAATAATGAGTCTCTCTTCTTGTTCGTTATTCAGCCGTTTCCTTGAGTGTTAAATCATAAGTATTCATTCTACGAGTGACAATCTGTTACCAGAGACATGATTATATTTTAATGAGGCTTCTCCAATAAATCTCACAGTAAACACGATATTATTCAACGTGTACATTGAGCCCTTAAACGAAATCAAGAAGAAATTTGAAAAGGGAAAATTTGGGAAAATAAATTAAAACTTCAAATGGTTCAAATGGCTCTGAGCACTATGGGACTTCACTGCTGTGGTCCTCAGTACCCTAGAACTTAGAACTACTTAAACCTAACTGACCTAAGGACATCACACACATCCATGGCCGAGGCAGGATTCGAAACTGCGACCGTAGCGGTCGTGCGGTTCCAGACTGCAGCGCCTAGAACCGCTCGGCCAATCCGGCCGGCATTAAAACTTCGAGGCTGCTCGATGACATAGTAACTCTGCCAGAGACGGAAAAAAGACTCGGAACGATAGCTGAATGGAACTGACAGTGTGTCGAAAAGACGTGACAAGTTTAATACTTACAAAGGTAAAACAAAGATAATGGAGTGCAATCGACTTAAATCTTACGATGCTGAGAAGAGAAAAATGACTCACCAAAAGTAGTGAATTAGTTTTGTATTTGGGCAGTAAATAACAGACGATGGCCGATGTAGAGAGAACATAGCAATGGGAAGGAAACTAATTCTAAAAAACTGATATTTGTTAATATCTGATATAAATTTAAATGTTAATGAGTCTTTGTTCAAGGTATTTGTACGGAGTGTAGCCTTGTATGGAACTGAAATGTGGACAATAGCCGGCCGCAGTGGCCCAGCGGTTCTAGGCGCTTCAGTCTGGAACAGCGCCACCGCTACGGTCGCAGGTTCGAATCCTGCCTCGGGTGTGGATGTGTGTGACGTCCTTAGGTTAGTTAGGTTTCAGTAGTTATAAGTTCTAGTGGACTGATAACCTCAGATGTTAAGTCCCATAGTCCTCAGAGCCATTTTTGTGGACAATAATCCGTTCACACAAGAAGACAATCGAAGCTTTTGAAATGCATGAAACGTATTCGCACTTACGAAAATGAACAACCATCAGCTGTATAATGGAGTGACGAGAATGAAAATTTGTACAAGACAGGGACTCAAATCCGGATTTCCCGTTTATCGCGAGCGGTCGCCTTATCTTCTTTTTTTCCCTCATTTCCATCGTCACTGTTTTCGGAATTTGGTCTGGGCGGATGTCACATAGCATCATCTCGAGTTCATCGTTGAATACTTCACTCCAGTTTTTTTGTTTTTTTGTTTTTTAATTACAGATTGGAGACAGTCTTCTGACCCAGCACGCTGCGCTATAGTACAGGCAACTATTATTGTGTCTGAGCAAATCTCACGCCAGACCCAAACTTCCATATGTTGTCAACTATGTGTTTACAACTAGCACTAGTATTCCATTAATTATAATCCCGTGCAGGGGAGACATTGTAATTGGAAGTCGCTTGCTTGGTGTCGGCGGATATACACAATATTTCATTGTCTGTGTTGTTCATAAGTACGCTGCAATTTTCCAGTATCCAGCTGATGGTTGTTCATATTCGGAAATGTGAATACATTTCATGTATTTCATAACGGCTGTAGTCGCCGCAGTGCTTGTTCCTTCAGACAAGTATGCATGTCCGAAGGAATATACGACTAGCATTGTACTTGTGAACAATACTGGCACTGCAATAATGCTTTTGAAATATAACGCTACCGGAGTATGCTGAATATTAGAAAGGTAGACTGGATAAATAATGAAATGGTACTGAATCGAATTGAGCAAAAAAATATTTATGGTCTGACTCTACGAAAAGAATGAATCGTCCATTTGGATACGGATGGAAGCGTAGCGGAAACATACTTATTGTAGAGGCACACCAAGGTTTGCCTACAGTGAACAGGTTCGAGTGGATGTAGACTGCAGTGTTTATGCACAGACGAAGAATGTTGCAGAGGAAATACTAGTATGGAGAGCAGCATCAAACGAGTTTTCGGACTAAAAACCACAACAAAAATTTAACTGAAACATGAAATGTCATAGTTTTAGAAATTTTAGCTGTACGCTGTGGGTGAGTCCAGTGTAAGGAAAGTGACGTTTCGTAATATCGTGTCAGTTGTTTTGAAAAGCAAAAGTAAGAATTTTGGTTCAAATGGCTCTGAGCACTATGGGACTTAACAGAATTAAAACCTGATTAACAGTGCAAGATAATGACGTAACAGCTATGCAATTTAAGTAGATACTATGGTATCATTAAAGTGCTGTTATTTACATTCGAATAATATGAAGGCGCTAGGAAAAGTAATGACTCCGAATATTTTATGTGCAAACTCTCAAAGCTTTCTGAATAAAGCAAATGTTATTAACATTCTACATCTTTATTTTTCATGTCTGCATATTTATTTCTCTACATAGTTAACCTGGCGACGAACACATTTTCCCCAACGAGAGATTAGTTTGTTGGTTCCTTCACCGTACAATGTTTGACTGGCTTGATGAAGCCACAACTTCACCTCTGCTCTCGCCGATTCAATACTATCAAAGTTACGTCCTCGAAGGTGTTCTTTAAGGTTTGTAAAAATATGAAATTCTGACAAGGCGAAGTATGGACTGTACAGAGGATGCTCGAAGACAGTGAAGCCAACACATGGGATTGTCGCAGATGTCGCAGAGCTCGTGTGTGGTGCCGACCGTTGTGGCCGAGCGGTTCTAGGTGCTTCAGTCCGAACCTCGCTGCTGCTACTGTCGCAGGTTCGAATCCTGCCTCGGGCATGGATGTGTGTGATGTCCATAGATTAGTTAGGTTTAAGTATTTCTAAGTCTAGGGGACT
The DNA here is from genome assembly GCF_021461395.2 of Schistocerca americana. Lineage (NCBI taxonomy): Eukaryota > Metazoa > Arthropoda > Insecta > Orthoptera > Acrididae > Schistocerca > Schistocerca americana. The sequence goes on from NC_060130.1 coordinate 252,269,672, forward strand.
GATGACCTCAGATGTTAAGTCCCATAGTGCTTAGAGCTATTTGAACCATTTTTCGTGTATGGTCTGGCACTGTCATGCTGAAAGAGAGGGTGCTCCATACGTGGACGAACTCCTCGAATATGAAACCCGATGACAGCTCGCTGTTTTTCACGCATCGTCCTAGTTAATTTACACACCGCTATGTTACACACTAGTCGCAGAGGGCGGCAAATATGAAAACATAAGGAATAAAGCAGTAGAACGTTTTAACGTTTGTTATATGTAAAAAGCTTTAATAGTTTTCACATAAAAAATTTGGAGGCATTACTTTTCAGCACGCCCTTCTAATAACAATGATTACGTTAGCTGTAAGCAGGCAAATAGATTTTGCCCCGGCGGCAAGTTGTGTGTAAGCTAAGTGCCTATTAAACACAGGGATTACCTGATGTCTTTTGCATCTCATCTGTGGTGCAGTGGCTTGACATCTCTGTGTTTTTTACGATGATACATTCTATCATGGTTTCTACCACAATAGTTTCGCGGATTTTCATAAACCAGTTTGCATTTCCTTGTTACATCCAATAAATAATCCGCAGTCAAAATAGCACATGTGTGTTGCATGCTCTTCTCTCGCCATTATGGGGTGCCTAGGAAACCTGCTTCCTCTGCTCACTAGACAACAATACAAGCAAATCGTATTAATGAAGTTTACTACAAAAGGCCGACAGACAATATAAGAAACCTCTTCAGTATAGATAATGCTACATAGTAGAAGCGAAAGGACTTGTCTTGATGCTATTCGTGAACTCGCTGCTGTGGAACTCGGGGAACTGGGGCGCGGCCAGGCTGCGCGGCGCTTATGTCCTCTTCGTGTGAAGGGCGCGGCCGTTGTGTTGTCCTGGAGAAGGGTCGGTCAGCGTGCAATTGGCTGGCGTCGTCTGACAGTCCTCTCTGCTCTAACGTTCCCGCCTGGGGTGCCGGCGCTTGACATTAAGTCGGAGCAATGTGTTTCATGAACAGTTCTGAAAGCTGTCTTTGACTTAAGAGTAATAAAATTTTACGCCAGTTGGACACACTTTATGTGGTTTAAACGTCACATTGCCGATGGACAGAATCCTGTTGTTTGCTTTGCCTACAACTGAGCCGACGTTATTGCTAAATCCCAAATTTACCCTCTCGTAGAGGTTTGTAAGAAATGCTTGGTTCAAGTTGCATTTTGTTAATTCTTTAGTCTCACTCAAAAACAATCTACATCTACATCTATACTCCGCAAGACACCTGACGGTGTGTGGCGAAGGGTACTTTGAGTACCTCTATCGGTTCTCCCTTCTATTCTAGTCTCGTACTGTTCGTGTAAAGAAAGCTTTTCGGTATGCCTCTGTGTGGGCTCTTATCTTTCTGATTCTATACTCATGGTCTCTTCGCGAGATATACGTAGGAGGGAGCAATACACTGCATCACTCCTCGGTGAAGGTGTGTTCACGAAACTTCAACAAGAGCCCGTACCGAGCTACTGAGCGTCTCTCTTGCAGAGTCTTCCACTGGAGTTTATCTATCATCTCCGTATCGCTCTCGCGATTACTAAGTGATCCTGTAACGAAACGCGCTGCTCTCCGTTGGATCCTCTCTACCTCTTCTATAAACCCTATCTGGCACGTATCCCACACCGGTGAGCAGTACTCAAGCATTCTGTGAACTAATGTACTGTAACCTACTTCCTTTGTTTTTGGATTGCATTTCCTTAGGATTCTTCCAATGAATCTCAGTCTGGCATCCGCTTCACCGACGATTAATTTTATATCATCATTCCACTTTAAATCACTCCTAATTCCAACTCCCAGATAATTTATGGAATTAACTGCTTCCAGTTGCTGAGGTGCTATATTGTAGCTAAATTATAAAGGATATTTCTTTTTATGTATTCAGAGCACATTACACTTGTTTATATTAAGATTCAATTGCCATTACCTGCACTATGCGTCAATTCGTTGCAGATCCTCCTACATTTCAGTACGATTTTCCATTGTTACAACCTCTCGATATACTACAGCATCTTCTGCAAAAAGCCTCAGTGAACTTCCGATGTTATCTACAAGGTCATTTATATATATTGTGAATAGCAACGGTCTTACGACAGTCCCCTGCGGCTCACCTGAAATCACTCTTACTCCGGAAGACTTCTCTCCATTGAAAATGACATGCTGCGTTCTGTTATCTAGGAACTCTTCAATCCAATCACACAAGTGGTCTGATAGTCCATATGTTCTTACTTTGTTCATTAAACGACTGTAGGGAACTGTATCAGATGCCTTGCGGAAGTCAAGAAACACGGTATCTACCTGGGAACCCGTGTGTCTGACCTTCTGAGCCTCGTGGACGAATAGCGCGAGCTGGGTTTCACAAGATCGTCTTTTTAGAAACCCATGCTGATTCCTACAGAGTAGATGTCTAGTCTCCAGAAAAATCATTATACTCGAACATAATACGTGTTCCAAAATTCTACAACAGATCGACGTTAGAGATATAGGTCTGTTCGACGTCCCTTCTTGAAAACGGGGATGACCTGTGGCCTTTGCCAATCTTTTGGAACGCTACGCTCTTCTAGAGACCTACGGTACACCGCTGCAAGAAGGGGGGCAAGTTCCTTCGCGTACTCTGTGTAAAATCGAACTGGTCGCCCATCAGGTCCAGCGGCCTTTCCTCTTTTGAGTTACTTTAATTATTTTTCTATCCCTCTGTTACCTATTTCGATATCTACCATTTTGTCATCTGTGCGACAATCTAGTAGTAATTCGGCCTTTAGTCTGTCATCCTCTGTTTCAGTACTACTTTGGTCACAGAGTGTCTGCACATTTTGTTTTGATCCACCTACTGCTTTGACATAAGACCAAAATTTCTTAGGATTTTCTGCCAAGTCAGGACATAGAACTTTACTATCGAATTCATTGAACGTTTCTCGCATAGCCCTCCTCACACTACATTTCGCTTCGTGTAATTTTTGTATGTCTGCAAGGCTTTGGCTATGTTTATGTTTGCTGTGAAGTTCCCTTTGCTTCCGTAGCAGTTTTCTAAGTCGGTTGTTGTACCACGGTGGCTCTTTCCCATCTCTTACGATCTTGCTTGGTACATACTCATCTAATGCATATTATACGGTGGTTTTGAACTTTGTCCACTGATCCTCAACACTATCTGTACTTGAGACGAAACTTTTGTGTTGAGCCGTCAAGTACTCTGAAACTCACTTTTGCTAAACAGAACAATCTTCCTATCTTTTTTAATATTTCTATTTACGGCTGAAAAATCTCGACATCAAAAGCTAAATATCTCATATACTGATATTATAACACGCGGTTTGATAGTAGTAATGTATGTCATTGCAATAGTTCGGGTCCAGCAAACTTAAATCCCACAGTGGAGAACAGCTTCAAGTGCCAAATAAACTTCCAGATACAGGTGGGTTAATAATCGAGCCAATGCGATACCCTTTTCTTGGAGCATTTATGTGACTTTATTGGTTGAGAGTTTCTTACGCCCCACCGTATTTGAGACAATCATTACAATTTGCAACCTAGTTTCGGAAAACAAAGATGTTCTTTCGGACGTTAGTAGTACAAGTTTCAATTTGTAACTAATATTTGAACAAAATATCTAATAGTTAAAGATCCTTAATTTGTTGTAGCGTTTTAAGCTCATTGAGCTTTGTGTCAGCATAGAAAAACGTGTGGTTAAAGTAGAAACAAAAAAACTGGCACTAGTAATATATACTTGAATACCTGGGGTTATGAGATACATTAGCTCGAAAGGAAGACCCAAAACTTCAGCTACTACTCGTAACTAATCAGATCGGTAAGTAGCTACCAAATTTATTTTTAGCTAAACGTAAGAATTCTTACTGGTAAAAATTAAAAAAAATTAGAAGTTTTCTTAAAACATTTGCAGTATGTAACGCACAAGTCGTAACAAACATGATATTGCAAAACAGTTTGAAGGTACTGAAACTAGCGATTTGGAAAATAATGATACGGCATATGGTTAATACTTGTGACATTATTTATCAAGATACAGAGGAAAATATGCTTTTCGTCGGAATGAGGAACTTTACTTAGATTATTTGATAGCTGTAAAGTCAGGTATGCAATGTTAGAGCACTCAGCGTTGAGAACAGTACTTTACGTATAAATGAATGGAATTTTCAAGAAATTGGCTCTAAGTATGCAACCGTATTACCGTTTCAACCCTGTCAGCCCATATTTACAAGGAATGGAAATGATGGGGCATTCTGCTAGTAGACATGTCCTCACATATTTTACCCTCTGTGGATATTGTTCGGGGGATGAGGGTGGGCCGGGAGAGGGTTGGAGGGGGGGGAGGGGGCGAGGGGATTTGCCGCACCCTCTTCTGCACTTCCCACTGCGTGCACCGGTTCGTGCCCACACGTAATACCATATGCCGTGCACTACTGGCCCAGTGACACTTCGTTAGGCAGCTCCGGCTGGCACTGTGGCCGCCCTGAAGAATTCTCCGGGTGGCTGGTTGTAGATATGATCCTTCAGCTACGTCCGTCACTTCCATTACTGTTACACTGACACTGTAAGAAGTTGTACGTTTTCTGCAATGCGCGTACAGAGATATTAGAATATTCATAGTACGCTATTTGTGGAATAATATTAATGCTGATCTTCCTCGTGAATTTTTTGCGATATCATATCCTGCTTATCCCTTCAAGATGATCTCCCAAGGTGTGGAAGAAGAGAGCAAGCACTGCCAAACATTTTGATTTGCTTTAGACTATGTCGAAAACTAGTTTTTCATTATAGAACGTACAGTACCAAAAGTTTAGTTTCATTCATTCTTTATAAGAATCCAAAAAAATTATTTCTTATGTAGAACAAAATTATTGATTGCTGCTTTTTTGTGTGTCATCTTTATCTTTCTCTAATTTCTATTTTTGTTTCATACTTCTTTGTTAAGTTATTTAGTAACATGAAATTTTATTTATAATGAGAGTGCTTTTAAGACATGCTGCCCGATGAGAGAATCCTGCTGTCCTCTTATAACTTTCGACGATATCGTCGAATACGTTCCACTGTGTGTAATAGAATATAGGCAGAACATGATAGAGGGGTTCAGCTGTTCAGTCACACAAACGAATGCAAGGATTTAGGTTAAAACAAGTGTTTATTGTACATTCCAGAATCAATTCTACTCAGTCGGAGGTTGGGAAGTTGGTCAAAGTGCTCAAAATTGGACAACCGTTGTGCTATAACGAATCCCAGCCCGCATAAAACAGTTGAACTAACAGTTTCCGCTGCCACTCAGTCGCGTTAATAGCCTCTCAAATAAGTGTTGTCAACCTGCCGCTCATGCGGTACAGGAACCTCGCACCCCCACTGCCTTCAGCCCATCCTTTGACCACGCTGCTTTGTGGTACCTGTGTAGTCCTCTCCTCACTCGCCGGAAGGGCCTACAGCGACAATCGTCAACTCCTTTCGAAACATTTACCTTTGGAAAATGTCATGTTTCACTGAAAAAAAGTAATTCGTTTGTGAAGATCGTGTGAAATAAAATAGTTTAAGCAGGAAAAAAGTGCAGAGAGAACTCTGTACGCTCTCTGGGATGCCTGAGTACGTAAATTCTACGTCATGTCGAGAAGCTGTGCTTCGAAAAGTGTGTCGTTTGAGTTTAATATGTAATCTTTCAAACGATGTTTCTGAGAAACGTCCTCTTCAGCTCAATTACGGACTCAAAATATTAATAATTGCAACTGCAGATCGAAATGTATGCCGAATAGCTATGGTTGGAAAGTGTAATTGCCAAATAATCTAGAACGAAGAACGTGAAGTTTCTAAATCAGCAAACAACGAATTCAGTGATGTACCATGTCCCATATGCAAGATGACATTATAACCGCAGCAGCAGTACAATATCTGTACGGATAATTTAGATCTGTTTTTTCCACGAATTTCATCAGATATTAAGCGAATATTATGGTATTCTTGATGCTTAACTACTCTTAAGAAATATAAAGATCTCACGGAGATGCTTTGGAATAAAATAAGAAGAGATGTGTACCTGTCAGAACTGCTTAGTTTATCAGATGTGAACAATGTGGGCTATGCAATGTTATGTTTTTCACAAAACCATCAAAGTTCAAGATCATTACAACCTAGACTGATGCGAGGAACAAATTATTTTATGTGACAAAGATGTAATTGAGACATGGCTTCCAAAAATTCTGCTGTTGGCCATGATGACACCAAGGTTCCCCTTCTCTCTATGATCTTTAGGAAATCGGTTACAAAAGGACATTGGAAATCTGTTATGCAGATAATCTGATAAATCATTTAAGCGTTACTGAGTTTAGTACGTTATAGCCCCTTGAATGAAATCGTTAGTTGTTCACAATCAGAGTTGTAAAATTACTGTAGGTTACCATACGGTATCATAAGTAAGCGTAGACTACGGTAGATTTCCTAGTAGCCTTGGTCAGCTAAGATCGTAACCACGTTACCTGAACCTTAGTTGTCTTGCATACCTATCGGGCACTGCCTCGTTTCGATCCCTTTGCTTACGTATGCGTACAGTGTCTCAACACACTTTGCAACAAAATTAAAAGATTACTTATTCGAAGCCACGTAATTCTCTCCCATTGCAACGCAACAGTTTGTAGTTTGTCTCAAAGGTGGCTAAAATCTTCCTCCGTAACGGCGGAAAAGAGTAGCGTCCTCCAGCGTTATGCTCGTTCTCGAGGACGCTTCAAAGTGCAAGGTGTCGACACATGCGAAAAAAAAGCCATAGCTCGGAAGTTCAAGTCAGCTCGACGTGTGACACGATGGAGAGGTCGTCACATCTCCTCTTACAAGATTTCACCCCTGTCTTTTGAGGTCTCCTCAGAGGTGGTGAGAATCGCAACGTCCATCGTTTAAATCAAACTTTTTTTTTTTGCGTGTCCAATGAAAACAGTGGAGACACTCCGCCGCTCAGAATCGACACGAGAAGGCCTACCCGGGTTGCATCAAGGGCGTCAATGAAACCACCCCTTGCTTTGGGAATTGATTCTAACACATTTTGCGGTCGAAACGACAGTTCGCAGTGCGATGAGCAAGAGGACAACGTTCTCGACAGGCTTTGATACTGATGACACCACCGGACCTTTCAGCCCTTCTCTAGGGACACGGAGAGGCTGCATTGCCATTGAACGTAATCACTCCTCTTTGGCCCTCCCAGGCGGCTTGTCGCTCTTTGGCGGGTACTTACTTGGCTATCACTGGGCCCCAGCGTTTACAGCATCTTTCCCTTTCTGTGCAGCATGTCTGTCCTCTTGCTATTCTCTTCCCGCTCACTTGGGGAATATGATCTTAGGAATGTGTTCTGCATTTTCGGTAGCCGACACCAGAACAGTCTCTCCACTGTTTTTCGTTCCCTTTTTTTTTTTTCATTCCCCTTCATCTATCCTTCCTCCACTTCGGTGTTTAAGGTTCCTCTTTTTATTCTTCCTTCCTGTGCGCTCCTGGAGGTCGGCCCAAGCGTCTAACGCGTAACAGGCGACTGGATAACGCGTAATTCCCAGTCCCAGGTCGACAAGTAGGATTCGCACGTACCTCCTGGTACAGGCCAGGCCCAGGGAGGTGTGACTGTCTGAGCTGGTACCTTCCCAAACTGCCGACTGATCCTTCTGTCAGGTATTCAGTAGGTGTGACCTGAGGTGTGAACGATCACCTAAGACGGGTGCGCCCCCCTCTGAAAAGGAGCGCGCCATCGGAGACGCTGGCATTCATGGGGGATTTTCTCGAAGTGACCCAACCGTCTTCTTCACAGTCAACGTCTACTAAACGTAAACTGAATGAGGTTCACGGTTCAAAGACACTCCCAGCTGCACCACGGCTCCTCGTGGTTTCATGTATTGCAGGCAGCCAGTCCTTTGCTATGGTAAATCCGTTTAGTATTCAAAAAGGTGTTTATGCAGTTGCGAGCGCTGTGAAATCCTGTCCTCGATTATGCAATGGCAGTTTGCTTTTGGAGACTACTCTGATTCTCAAGCACTACAATTGCTTGCTGCTTCCCTCCTCCATGCCTATCCTGTTCATGTCGAGGCCCATCGTATTCTGAATTCTTCTTGTGCGTCATTTACACTAGGATGCTTGATGGTCTGGCCGAGGCAGAAATCCAGACGGATCTCTCTGATCAGGACGTCACTGCAATACATTAGGTGATGAAAAAGGTAGATACTTCCTTAGAGCCCTCATGCACTCTTTATCTCACTTTTGATAGAGTGGTGCTTCCATCGAAGATGAAAACAGGCTATGGAGTTATCACAGTTGGACAATACATTACGAAAACGATGCGCTACTACCAATGTCATCCTTATAACCACACTCGAATGTCCTGTTGACACACAACCGGTGGTAGGGATGCTCAAGAGGGCAATTGTCCGCCCCCTTCTCCCCACTCTATCAAATTCAATGGCGACCGTGCAGCCTCCTTCCAAGATGGTCCCGTGTATCTCGATGAGCAGGCCATCCAGGATATCCGGGTGAAGGAAAAGGTGCCTTACCCTGTCTCTCGCAAGTTTCGGCTAGTCAAAAACCTTACATTCTATCATCCAGCACTTACAGTACTGTTCTTGCTAAATCTCGCTCCACGAAGGACGTTGCCACGCAGACATGCGACCTCAAATTCAGCACCACAGTTGTAAAATCGCCCAGCGCCATGGCAGCGTCCTGTCTCCTCCTCCAGCTGTGCAACAAGCCAACAAACTTCCGACTAATGGAGCGAAGTCACCTGCTACGCAACTGGCAGACCAGAAAGGACAGAAGGAATACTCCTGCACAGCCTTCTTATATCCCTCCAGCCAAAAAACATCTGAGTCTTCATCTGCCAATCGCCAATCAGAAGGGCTGCAAGAAGTCAAACAGAGGAAAATAGTCTTCTCCTTCGCCGACTCGGACATCCTCTTCAACGGTGCCGCCACATCATACCTTCACGCAGCCGACATCCGTGTCGCTGGTGTGCACCGCCAACCGTTTATCTACCCTGGACTTCACAGACTGACAGAGGGAGAATGCCGACGCTTATGTAGATCTCAAGGAGTAGGATCCTCCATCCTTTGAACCCTTTCATTTTTTCCCTCCTCCCCTTTCTGCGTCATCACTCTCCTTGAATGGAATGATCGTGGCAATAGACCCAACAAAGAGTAATTATAGATGCTCTTGAAATCGCAGTGTCCACTTGTTCTCTGCCTCCAGGAAACAAAACAGCATCCCCACGACCGCTTTGACCTTCCCCTCAAGGACGGCTTTCCCTTTCATGGGGAATGCTCCTCATACAGAATGATGTTCATAATCAAACCATCTCTGTGACTACCTGGCTTCAAGCTGTGGCAGTCCACATTTTCCTTCCTCACTTAACCTTTTCCCATGTACCGTTTACATCCCTCCATCATTCTGTGTCAGCTCATTGGGCAACTCCCTCACTCGTTTCTGCTGCCCAGTGACTTTGATGTTCACTATCCCCTTTGCACTTCTTCCAGAACTTGTCCAAGTGGTGCCCTCTTGGTTGACCTTCCCAATCACCTTAACCTCATTTGTGTTAATACAGGAGCGCCCACGTGCCATTGCGACTCCACGCAATCTATTCCCATTTGGGCCTTTCTTCCTGCACTGCTCAGCTTGCTCGTCATCTTGAGTGGTCAGTTCTCTCTGACACATACTGGAGCGACCATTTCCCATCTGCTATGAGTCTGATGACTCCTACCGCACCTAAGTGGACACAGAAATGGCAGCTTTCTAAGGCCGACTGGAGGATATACTCCTCCCTGGCGACATTCCATGAACAACGTTTCTACAGTCGTGATAACCAGGCAGAAAATCTAACATTCGTTAAAGTTACCGCCGCGAAATGTTCCATTCCTCGCACTTCCTCTTTACCACTCCATGTGCCAGTTTCTTGGTGGATTAAGGCATACCGCGACGCAATTCGCGCGTAGAGACGTGCTCTCCGCGGTTGTTACCGTCATCCTACAATGGAAAACTGCATTCTTTATAAACAGTTGCGTGTACAGTGTCGCGTTCTTCGGGACTGCAAAAAAGCTAGCTGGATACTATTTGCTAGTTGTTTTACTTGTTGTACTCCATCTTTCGTCGTGTAGGCCAACCTCCGACGGCTCTGTGGGGCCAGGGTCCACTCCAGAATTTCCGGCCTGACCGTAGCAGATGATGTCAGCGTGGACGCTGTTGCTATCTTCAACATCTATTTTGCGGAGATTTCGAGCTCCACCAACTATCACCCCGCCTTCCTCCATCGGGTACGAATGGAGGAGGCTCGGGGGACACCCTTCTCTTCGCAGAATCGTGAGTGCTAAAATGCCGCCTTTAATCTGAGGGAGCTAGATCATGCTTTCACTTTATCCCGATCCTCCACCACAGGACCAGACGATGTTCACATTCAGATGTTGCAGAACCTTTCTTTTGCAGACAGTCACTTCTTCCTTCGTAAATACAATCACATCTGGGCACAGGGCACGTTTCCCAGACGCTGGCGTGAAGCTACTGTCAGACCCATACCTAAGCCCTGTAAGGACAAACACATTGGGCCGTCATTTTGCGCTAATTTCGAGCTCTTCCCACAATCACCCTGCCTTCGATCATCGGAAACGAGTGGAGGAGGCTCGGGCGATACCATTCTCTTCTCAGAATCGTGAGTGCTATAATGCCCACTTCACTATGAGAGAGCTGGATCACGCTCTTAGTTCATCCCGATCCTCCACCCCAGGGCCAGACGCTGTCTACATTCAGATGTTGCAGCACCTCTATCTTGCAGGCAAGCACTTTCTGCTTAATATGTACAACCGCATCTGGGCAGAGGGCACGTGAAACCACCGACACACCCATACCTAAGCCCGCTAATGACAGACACCTTCCTTCTAGCTACCGCCTCATCTCTCCCACCAGCTGTGTTTGCAAGTTGATGGAACGTATTATTCACCCCCGGCTGGTAAGGTAACTCGAGTCTCGGAATTTACTAAAGACTGCGCATTGTGGATTTCCAGCGCGTCGTTTTGTAGTTGACCATCTCGACACCGTTTTCAGCCGTGTGAATGGTTTTCTGCGGAAATACCAGACTGGAGAAGGCCTACTACATCTTCTGGAGAACTTCTATCCTCTACTCTATACATGTGGGGCCACCTGCCCCTTTTCCTTGAGGCATTTTTAAAAGACCGAGTTTTGAAGGTGCGTGTGGGTTTTGTCATGACGAACACCTTTATCCAGGAAAACGGTGTGCCTCTGGGTTCCATCCTGAGCGTCGTCCACTAGGCTATCGCCATTGACCCTATAATGGCTTGTCTCCCACCGGGAATCTCCGGCTCCCTTTTCGTTGACGATTTTGCCATCCATTGCACTTCTTCACGAACCTGTTTCATTGAGTGCCGTCTTCAGCGATGTCTGGATCGTCTTAACTCGTAGAGCATCGACTATCGCTTTCGTTTTTCCACGAAAAAACCGTGTGTATGAATTTCTTGCAGCGCAGTTGGTTTTTCCCACAATCTTTGCATCTTGGGCCTGTTGCTCTTCTCTTCTTTGAAACTACGAAATTCCTGGAGCTCTTGCTCGATAGGAAATTCTCTTAGTCATCCCATGTGTCTTACCTGGCAGCCAGCTGTACGAGGTCCTCAATGATACTTCCTGGGGTGTGGATCGAACCACCTTCCTCCGTTTGTATCGGTCCCTTGTCCGTTCGAAACTAACTATCGGTGCTTTGTTTATGCGTCCTCACGTCCGTCCTACTTACGCCGTCTGAGCACTATCCACCATTGTGACATTCGGTTGGCCACTTTCGTCTTTTACACTAGACCGGTTGAGAGTCTGTATGGCGAAACTGCTGAACTGCCATTGTCCTACCGCCATGATTTTCTCCTCAGGAGGTATGTATGCCGTTTGTCTGCCATGCGTGGGCACCCATCCTATGCCTCCTTCTCCGATGACTCCTTTGTTCGCCAGTATGGGGCACGTCCCTCTTCTCTGTTACTTCCTGGATTCCGCTTTCGGCACTTGCCCCGGCGGCTTAACTTCAAACTACCTGCAACTTTTCCGGTGGGTGTGATCCCCTCACCAACTAGGCTTCGTACGGCAGCCCGTGTTGACACTGGCCTTTATTCGCTTCCTTAGGGTACTACTCCAAACTTGCTCTATCGCCATAACTTGACGATAGTACGATTGAGTACACTGAAGTCTCTCGGACAGACCCTGATGTCGGGTGTGCCTTCGTCATTGGCGCTGCCGTTTTTCGGTGTTGGCCTCCGGCACACTGCTCAGTATTTACAGCCGAGCTCTTCGTCCTGTGTCAGGCTACTCAGTACATCCGGCAATACAGGCCTTTACATTGTGTCCTCTGCTCAGACTCTCTCAGCGCGCTCAAAGTCTCTTTGCACTGTACACCACCTATCTCTTAGTGCAACGGGTCCAGGAAAACTGTCACTTGCTCACTCTTCATGGAGTCACTGTGCTGTTTATGTGGATTCCTGGTCACGTCGGTCAGCCAGGAACGAGGCCGCTTACTCTGCTGCCAAGGCTGCAGTCCTCGTACCTCAGCCCACTAGTTCCGATATTCCCTCCGATGATCTCTGTGTTGCCGTCTGTCAAGAGGTGGTATCCCTTTGGCATCGCCACTGGTCCTTCCTTCACGGGAATAAGCTCTGGCTTATTAAGCCTCTCCCAGCGGCTTGGATGACCTCCTCTCGGCGCTCCCGCCGGGAGGAGTTCGTTTTAACTAGGTTGCGTATAGGGCACTGATCTTGTAGCCGTTGCCATTTGTTAAGCGGCGCTCCCCCGCACTTCATGCGCAGTGCGCCTAAGTTTTAACTGTCCAGCATTTCCTGACTACATGCCCTTTTTTAACCGTTTACGTTCCCGCTTGGGTTTTCCATCTGAGTTATCGACCGTTCTAGCAAACGACGTGCGGGCTGTCGACCGCGTTTTACTTTTTGTCCGTCGTAGCAATATGCCAAAGGCCACGTAATTTTCAGTCCTTGACCTCCGTTTCTCTATAGTGTATTTTATAGCTCTTTCTCCACGTCCCTGTTTTTAGCTGTCTTCTCTTACGTCGATTGGGATTGACGTGTAATCGTTTTTTACCTCCTCTCTGTGTTCGTGTTCTATAATTTTGACTTTTGGCGCATATGACCCCCAGTTGTTTTTTGCACCCTAAACAAAGCAAGCAAACAACCAAATCAGAACAGTTAAAAACCAAAAAATGGCTCTGAGCACTATGGGACTCAACTGATGAGGTCATTAGTCCCCTAGAACTTAGAACTAGTTAAACCTAACTAACCTAAGGACATCACAAACATCCACGCTCGAGGCAGGATTCGAACCTGCGACCGTAGCGGTCTTGCGGTTCCAGACTGCAGCGCCTTTAACCGCACGGCCACTTCGGCCGGCAGTTAAAAACCATTCAATGAAATTTGAACATGATACAAAGCAGAAAAGCGTGCTTATGCTATTTCAGCCTTCCTGCTACACATCGTCCTGTGGCGGGATCACGGATGGTGGGAAGGCCTGGCGTTAACACATGCGTAAATAACATGGCGAAGACTCTCTCTACGGCACACCACTCCGGCAACGCCCTCGATGACACCTGCCTAACTTAATTCAGAATTTTAAAAACTTGACTGTACAGAGATATCCTGCGAAGTAGTCCTAGTCGTCTGCAGGCAGGCATACGAAATCGTAGGTGTGTCAAAAGATTGCCTGCATGGAGGGACCTAGTACTACTTCACAGGTTGCCACTCCGCATGTAAATCTCTAAAATTCCCCATAAAGGTGAGCTGATGCCACCGTGGGTGTATCGAACTGGAGAGTGGGTGGGGGCCTTAGAGGCATCCTTTGCCATTGCATGTGTCAATGTCGCACCCCGCTGCGATCTCGCCACAAAAAAATGGTTCAAATGGCTCTGAGCACTATGGGACTTAACATCTGAGGTCATCAGTCCACTAGAACTTAGAACTACTTAAACCTAACTAACCTAAGGACATCACACACATCCATGCCCGAGGCAGGATTCGAACCTCCGACCGTAGCGGTCGGGTGGTTCCAGACTGAAGCGCCTAGAACCCCTCGGCCACAAGTGGCCAGCAATCTCGCACAAGAGGGCGTCAAACGTGAGCGCACAAAACGCATAAGCAGCCTTTGCAGTTTAGGATCACGTTCAAATATCGTCGAATGGTTTTGAACCGTAACTAGTGGTTGTATTCCGTATTACAAAGCAAAACTTGCTACGCTACAAAGAGGTAACATCACATTCTATGGCGTTACAGCCCCCGATGTCTTTAGAGAATCGTTGAATCGTCCATGAAGTGGCAGCAGCAGAAAAATTTGTCAGGAACGTCGTCATCTTGCACAATGCACTGCAAACTGTTGTTTTATAGCTCGAAATGTGTGAAAGTAAACGCCCCAATGGAAGTGACGCTCTGTTTGCCACCCCATGAGGCCTTCTCGCGTCAATTCTGAGGGCGATGTGTCTGAAACGTTTTCCTCGGCCACCCATGACAAAACCCGTGTGACTTCAGCGGGTTCTAATCTCCACTGCAGTGGCGTCAAATGAAGGGGTGAAATGTGGGTAAGAAGGGATTTGACGAACTTCCCATCGCGTGACATGTCCACGACGGTGCTGGGCAGAATTGTGGTGAAATTTGATGACAATGAGATATCATTAACGCACCTTACTCGTCACACTAACTTTGAGCTCTGGCCTCCCTTTCGAATGTGTCGACACCTCGCGGTTTGAAGGTATATCGAGCCCCTGGGTGACGTCACAGGGGGCAAATTTTGGCACAATTACAGAGGAATGTTGTAAGCACCTTTGAGCCAAATTTCAAATTTCTGCGTCACAATGCGAGACAGTAACGCGGCTTTGAAAAAGTAAGCCTTTAATCGTGTTGCATAGTGTAGATTCTCCTAGAAACTAGAAACGATAAACCGTCTAAAAACTGAGTGAGGATGTATAAATCTACGAAAAATTTCTCCTCCTGTCTTTTACTTAAAAATAAACTGCATTTATAGCAAAAGTGAAATTGTTGATATTTCAAATGGTTCAATGGCTCTGAGCACTATGGGACAACTTCTAAGGTCATCAGTCCCCTAGAACCTAGAACTACTTAAACCTAACTAACCTAAGGACATCACACACATCCATGCCCGAGGCAGGATTCGAACCAGCGACTGTAGCGGTCGGGTGGTTCCAGACTGAAGCGCCTAGAACCCCTCGGCCACAAGTGGCCAGCAATCTCGCACAAGAGGGCGTCAAACGTGAGCGCACAAAAAGCATAAGCAGCCTTTGCAGTTTAGGATCACGTTCAAATATCGTCGAATGGTTTTGAACCGTAACTAGTGGTTGTATTCCGTATTACAAAGCAAAACTTGCTACGCTACAAATAGGTAACATCACATTATATGGCGTTACAGCCCCCGATGTCTTTAGAGAATCGTTGAATCGTCCATGAAGTGGCAGCAGTAGCAAAATTTGTCAGGAACGTCGTCATCTTGCACAATGCACTGCAAACTATTGTTTTATAGCTCGAAATGTGTGAAAGTAAACGCCCCAATGGAAGTGACGCTCCGTTTGCCACCCCATGAGGCCTTCTCGTGTCAATTCTGAGGGCGATGTGTCTGAAACGTTTTCCTCGGCCACCCATGACAAAACCCGTGTGACTTCAGCGGGTTCTAATCTCCACTGCAGTGGCGTCAAATGAAGGGGTGAAAAGTGGGTAAGAAGGGATTTGACGAACTTCCCATCGTGTGACATGTCCACGACGGTGCTGGGCAGAATTGTGGTGAAATTTGATGACAATGAGATATCATTAACGCACCTTACTCGTCACACTAACTTTGAGCTCTGGCCTCCCTTTCGAATGTGTCGACACCTCGCGGTTTGAAGGTACATCGAGCCCCTGGGTGACGTCACAGGGGGCAAATTTTGGCACCATTACAGAGGAATGTTGTAAGCACCTTTGAGCCAAATTTCAAATTTCTGCGTCACAATGCGAGACAGTAACGCGGCTTTGAAAAAGTAAGCCTTTAATCGTGTTGCATAGTGTAGATTCTCCTAGAAACTAGAAACGATAAACCGTCTAAAAACTGAGTGAGGATGTATAAATCTACGAAAAATTTCTCCTCCTGTCTTTTACTTAAAAATAAACTGCATTTATAGCAAATGTGAAATTGTTGATATTTCAAATGGTTCAATGGCTCTGAGCACTATGGAACAACTTCTAAGGTCATCAGTCCCCTAGAACCTAGAACTACTTAAACCTAACTAACCTAAGGACATCACACACATCCATGCCCGAGGCAGGATTCGAACCTGCGACCGTAGCGGTCGCGCGGTTCCACACTGTAGCGCCTAGAACCGCTCGGCCACAACGGCCGGCTTTTGATATTTAATTCAGGTTTTATTCTAAAATTATTGATCTTTAACGAGAAACAGAGGGTTGTGGTTCTGAAAAAAAAAAGAAAATACGGATTTATCAACTAGCGCCATAAAACGCAATTTCCTTTAAAAAAAAAAGGAGCATATCAAACATTACTTCAAAGCTTCATCTAGGTTATATAAAACAAGCTTCTGTTATTCGACAACTACTTCTGTGATTATCAATAATAACTGGAAAGTCTTGCCTTTGATCATGATGAAGGACGTACTATTGAGCACAAAATAAAACTAATAATAACATAGATCCTTCAAGTTTGTGCACGTAAATTGTAGTTGCATCAGAAGCAATTGCTTCCGTTACATGAAAGCGCTGGAGTTCCGCGATCAACTAATTTTTGTTACTTGTAAAATGTAATTTATATTTTATAAGGATGTAAAATACACAGTTGACGATGTGCGGTTCTAAATCGGTGCAAAACAAACAAACAACAAGACAAAGAAGTCGTCGACTCCCAGTTTCTCTCTCACACATTTCCCCCCCCCCCCCCCCCCCCCCCCCCCCTATCAATGCTGCCACCACTACCGGCAACCCTACCCTTTACTACTTCAATTCTGTGCTGTACCAGTACTACCGAACCATTGGGTTGGTAGAGCGCGCCGGCCGGTGTGACCGAGCGGTTCTAGGCGCTACAGTCTGGAACCGCGCGACCGCTACGGTCGCAGGCTCGAGTCCTGCCTCGGGCATGGATGTGTGTGATGTCCTTAGGTTAGTTAGGTGTAAGTAGTTCTAAGTTCTAGGGGACTGATGACCTGAGAAGTTAAGTCCCATAGTGCTCAGAGCCATTTGAACCAATTTTTGGTAGAGCGCAACGCTACTCACGTCATTTATGCTGCTGAACAGCGAACATGCAACGCGCCACGTAGGCAACTCGCAATGCAATTGTGACTAGGGACTCCACTGCAAGTATAATACAAGAGGAATATTAAAAAGTGTGATTTTGTTTGTTCTAGCCCGATACCAGCTCACGATGTTATGGCATGATCCTAGAAGCACCCTTCATTAAATACCCAAATGCAACCCAAATCATTAAAACTTATCAACACGTTGAAAATCTATGCGTGAACGAACATGACGAATTGATAGTCTCATATTTTTTGGCATAGAGTTAAAAACAGCTTGTGACCACTAAAAGACAGGTCTCGGAATACTGTATAAACACACTAATCAACGTTAGTTGATTTTTTTAAAGTTATTGATGTAGATCGCCAGGATTCATATTGGAAACAGAGACTGATCTGCTGCACTTAGCTGTGTATTTGAACTGTTAATTCATATTTACTTGTTTAACATTAAGTACTTCACCACCGTAAACCCAGTACAGAATGCAGTAAGGTGTTTTACTCATGTAAAATCATACTTTATTTAAAAGTTGAAGGAGTAAACTTATACAAGTCCAGTTGTACGAAGTGTCATTGATGTTGATGTTAATATTACAGTTAATATGTCCAACTCAAGTAATAACAAAATTATTCACCAAACTACGTCACAGTTTTGCACTGTGCTTCCGCTAAAGCTCATTACATTTAAGTCTTTTTTTTCTGACGTATTTGTCCCGTGATCGATGAAGAAAAAGCGTCTCCTGCCTTTAGAGGACGTGATTACAAGTTTCCTTGCTATTTTACAGTTTTCTTTCGTCTGGAACTCGTGCATCATTACATATGCCTTGATTGTTCAGATTTCCGTAATCACCTATTGCTTGATTTTTTGTTCAACTTCCTTTTTCTATTAAAAACTTAGCCACGATGCGATATTTTTTTGCTTAAATACTGGTATTTGAAGGAAGGGGCGCTCCCGGTGCGACAGATATTTTATACAGAAAGGTAAATGGTTTGAGTTGGGGCATGGTGGTATGAAAGTATGAAATGTTTCATACTGGCGTCTCACTATCATATTACTTACTAACTGGAACACCTTCCACATCATTGATACCGTATAAGCCGTACTAATCAGGGCAGTGGACTAATTATGCCCGCTTTTTACACCGTGAAATGCCTGCGACAACTGTTCAGTCAAATGTTGTCTGCTAGCCATTCGAATGTTTCCATTCATCAAGCACTTTGATATAGCCTTTCAGTAGCTCTGAATGGAAGTCGGAAGCGGGAAAGCATTTTTTTCCAAACATTTTCACCTGTATAGAACGACTGCACTGAGCGTCATGGATTTAGATGTGCTGTACATCACCGGAATTCATTCATTGCGGCCCACTGTCCATGTACCTCCTTCGATTTATAGTCAACTTTTCATTCTAATATTTCAGTTTTGCCAATAAGCTGGTTTAAATATTTTGAGATATGTAAACCTCACCATTAAAAGGGAAAAAACTGCATCAACGGAAGTTACTGTTAGTTAGTTTCTTATTAAATCTTCCACTGAACATAAGTGCTGTCTATTGCAATGATGCGGAAAACACACACACACAAACGCACGTGTGTGCGCGCGCGAGTTTCTCTATGATATAGAAGAATTTATCAAGAAGACGTGACTTGACTTTTTGTTCGAAGTTAGTTTTAGTACCTACTAGAGTCTTAACATCATTGGGAACATGGCCAGAAATTTTCAATGGATGAATACCTCACAGCACCGTCGAGTGATGGTCAGTGTACATAATTTCTACGTCTGGTGCTATATTAATGTGTGTTGCAGATGCTTTAAAATTGTGACTGACTGTTGATAATAAATGTCCTAAGATAGGAAATGTACTGTGAAGTAGTTGTTGTGTGCCCAACTTTTTAAAGGGCACTACACGCGAAATCTGAGTTTTCCTGTATCTTCATTTTTCTCATATGTGCGTTTTTACCATATTTGCGTCCCCCCCCCCCTCTCACGTCGGAGTTTCTCCACCTCGTCTTCGTCTGTAACAAGCACTTTTTTTTACAATGAGATGCTGCCCCAGAGTATGATGCTAGAAGACATACGTGGATGGAAATACGAGAAGTGGGTCAGTTTTTTTAAATTTTCACAGCTGAAGTCTGTTAATATTATTAAAGTGAAAATTGAACTGAGATGTTTATGAGGACCTATAACATGTCAGATTACACGTTCGGATCTTTGAACCAAAACATCTTAAAATTTAGCGTATTCTGTCGAGTTTATTATTTATGCAATGAATTATTTTAATTGAATGGTCAAGCCACGTTCAGCACAGAACAGCACATATTGTGTTTTACCGAAGTTCAATAACAGTCCATTCGCAGAGTACCTGTTCCACTAAAAAAAATTGAAATACTGAAGTATGTCAATTTTGACTGTAATACTAGGAATGTCAGCAAAGAGAACTCATTAAATGGCTTATACATACAGTGGCACATAATTCATTTGTAATTAAAACATGACAGACGATTTATTTATAACAAAAACAGAGAGCAGACCCATTTCGACTCATGTGTTACATCTGCAATGCCTATTCGCCAATTTTAAGAAGTCGTTTCGTTCTGTACACTCCCTAGGTTTCCAAATTTTTCGTAGGAGTGGACCCAGTGACACGACTTTTCTGAATAATATAAGAAAAATGTGACTAGTACTAATGATAAACAGTCTGGTAGCTTAAAATATACTTTTTATGAAATCCGTGCAGTTCGTCTGTGATGAGTTTTCAACAAGTAGTTCACGCTATGCAAAGAATTGCGTCCAGCGATGCGCGCTGAAAAAAAAATGAAATGTTTGAAAATTGTGACAAAAATTTGTCTACTGATCTGACGTTACTTTTTGTCCTAAATCCAGCAAATCGCCAATTGTAGACGGTCTGGAAAGTTGGGTATTGACAACATTGAGATGTGTGGACTAATATGAATCTCGTAGTAATCAAAAGTTATCATATTTAGTCATTAAGAACACTTTTAGTATTGTATGATACGGTATATTCTGTTGTATACAGCGTGGTCCATTGATAGTGACCGGACCAAAGATCTCACGAAATAAGCATCAAACGAAAAAACTACAAAGAACGAAACTCGTCTAGCTTTAAGGGCGAAACCAGATGGCGCTATGGTTGGCCCGCTAGATGGCTCTGCCATAGGTTAAACGGATATCAAATGCGTTTTTTTAAATAGGAACCCCCATTTATTATTACATATTCGTGTAGTGCGTACAGAAATGTGAATGTTTTATTTGGACCACTTTTTTCGCTTTGTACTAGATGGCGCTGTAATGCCTGTAGTTACTGAATGTTCCCTGTCGTCATTTTACTATATGTAGTCAGGATATAATAAAATTTTTGAGCTAGGAACTTGCAGAAACCTTGGCCTCTGAAATAAACTTTTGTTATTCGTGCTATATTAAGTGGACAGTAAATGTTTTTCTGTTCGCTAGGGTATTTGGTTTTGGTAGGTTTTTTTAGTTCCGTAGTTAGTGAATTTCATGTTACATAGATATTACTTATGACAAATGTTCTGGTGTGGAACGTGTTGCCCGAACGAAACAACTTAAATCTACTTGTGAAAAGCAATTACACTATCAGAGGTAATATTTTCATGGGCAAATTACCAAAGAATTTTGTATGTGCGTATTTCTGTACAACAGTTCTATACATTAGAGGAACGTGTGTACCATTTTTGCACCTAGTATTAAACACATACCTGTAAGATTTAAATGTGTGAGGCCAATAAAGAACTATAATTACTTTGTTTTATGCTAAGATCGCTTTATTTCTTTGATAGTAGTTACGCCAGTTATTGTCTCACAGGTTTTCAGAGAAATAAAATATGCAAAACATGTTAATCTACCTTTTCGTGTGGCTGAAAGCAAGCCCAAAGTTATTCTAGAGGCAGAAGAAGAAGAACCTAAACGTTTAACTGACTCTGATATATATTCTTTGCAGTTTATTGTTTTCACTAATATGCAATGTTTTATTTATTAGTTGCCATATGACGTTATTGTCAGTTTTGTAAGTACCATTTTCCCATTATATGTGATACACGCGTATTAGAGACAGGCAAGACTAAGGTTCTGAACCACTTGCACCTTCGCAACATCTATGTTGTCAGCTGTTCAGTAGCAAACTGCACTTAGGTTAGTTTATTATAAATTTTTCTTTCATGGTAACAGCTTCTGCCTCAGTTCTTTCGGTGTCACAAAAGTCATGTTCATTTCAAGGTAGTTGCAATTTTAGAGTGAACTGATGTTACAAACAGTGGTTAGCGTGCAAAGAAACGATACGTTTAGAGTCCCTCGCGGGATGTCACGCTACAGCGCTCCGGGGGGAGAAAGTCTCGTCGATTACGAGGAGGCGGACCTCCTAAGAACGCAGAGACGGGATTATGCTTAGAGCTGCAGCCTGCCACCTTTCTCATTGTGCCTCTCTTCTTCTGCCAGTTGACTCATTAAGACCGTATTTCCTTGTAACAGGGTTTCTTCTAGTAATTATTTTTTGCCTCAGTTAATTCTTTTCATTTCGTTTATTTATCTAGGCATTTATTTTACCAAGAGAGGTTAGAACATTCATGTAGTTTCTAGTAGGACATCATGTAGTTCCTCGATCTAACGAGGCATTCACTTAAAATTCCTCCCAGTACAATGTATATAGAAAGCACTGCTTCACTAATGTTAATGATTCATGTCAGTAACGTCAGACCTGCTAGTGCAATCATAAGCGAATTTTTCTTAACATTACACTGTTGTTATCAACGAAGGTAAATGACATACTAACAGAAGGGTCGTAAACTTTATGGAAAGACTCACATATGGAGCACGAGGAAAATGGAGAGAGAGTAGGAGGAAGCGAATCGAAGAAGAGAGAGAGAGAGAGAATGAACCGCGCGACCGCTACGGTCGCAGGTTCGAATCCTGCCTCGGTCATGGATGTGTGTGATGTTCTTAGGTTAGTTAGGTTTAAATAGTTCTAAGTTCTAGGGGACTGATTACCTCAGATGTTAAGTCCCATAGTGCTCAGAGCCATTTGAACCATTTTTGAGAAAATGAAAAACAAGGGAAACAGAAGAGACGTAAGAGAGGAATAATATATATAATTGAGAACGGACAGGAAGAAGGGTGCTTCGATGTACCGAAAAGGTGGGAAGGTCGGTGGTACCACGAGTGCCATTTTCCTATTGAATACAGCGTGATTTTGGGTCATACGTAATTTCATAGTTCTTATTCCATGGACGTATCGCTTAAATCGAGATATTTCGAGTTATGTGTGTGTGTGTGTGTGTGTGTGTGTGTGTGTGTGTGTGTGTGTGTGCGCGCGCGCGCGAGACAGACAGAGACAGAGAGAGAGAGAGAGAGAGAGAGAGAGAGAGAGAGAGAGAGTGAGAGAGGAGGGGAGGGGAGGGGAGGAGAGGGAGTAAGATATTTGGGTGCAATGTGGGGTTAACCTGTGACTTTTTGATGGTTTACTTCACAATTCAAATTTTGAGTTGATCGTCATACTGAAGAAAAATGATTCATACCTGAGATGGCCTTAGGGAAAGCCTAAGGGCTGCTACATATTCAGCATATAGGTGATAAACAAGGTAAAACTTCCTTCACCCCGAGGCTTAGTTTCGATACTACGGTTCCTAGGCGTGGTCCCGTCAGAGGTAGTATGCATGTACATTCGTTCAGCTTCTGTACTGACTGACGCAATCATTTATCGTGGGACCTAAAGTTAAAGGTCGATTCCGAATGACGAATAATAACGCATCACGAAGTACACAGAAGAGCGAAACGTTATAACTACGTGCTTAATAGCGTGTTGGGCCAACTTTGGAAAGTAAAACCACAGCGATTCTGCGTGGCATGTACTTATCAGCCCTTCTTACCATGACATCACAGCATCGTGGACCGCTCGTACTCCCGCTCCTTCATTCTCAGGCGTCTCGCCATAGTCGCGAAAACTCGAAATGTCGCTCCGTTGCAGTCAGAAGCTTTCGGACGCATTCCATTTCTGTGAGCGGTCATCTTCTTTCTCTCTAGTGTCTCTGCTCTTTCACTTTACACCGGATGGAGACAGTTTAGTATACGTTTGTCCTGAACAACTATCTGATTAAGCATTTCACACTCCTTTTTTTAAACCTTTGACAGAGGCTTACCTGAGCGCACTTTTCACAGGAAACCGTCCTGATTCTCATTAACCACAGTATTCGTACGAGGCAACCGTTATTGACTGAACAGTAGTTTCGGTGAATAGTCGGTATCTTAACCGTTGCTGGTAAAAAATGGTTCAAATGGCTCTGAGCACTTTTGGACTTAACTGCTGAGGTCATCAGTCCCCTAGAACTTAGAACTACTTAAACCTAACTAAGCTAAGTTCATCACACACATCCATGCCCGAGGCAGGATTCGAACCTGCGACCGTAGCGGTCGCACGGGTCCAAACTGTCGCGCCTAGAACTGCTCGGCCACCCCGGACGGCCGTTGCCAATAGCCACCCTTAAGACACAGGCCGTATCTCTGTTTAAATGTGCTATCACTTTCATAAGCGAATTGTCGTTGTCACCTCCCCACAGAAAAATTTATATATTTATGAGCCATGAGCCAAGCGTAACCTCCCACATATAATCTGTGTGCAGAAATGTATTCACATTTAATGTTCCTACAAAACTCTTTTCTCATTTAATGTTTAGTTCGAAACAGAAAAATTCCTATACACCAAAATAATAAAAAAAATTAGTAACCTGGTAAATTTTATGAGGACAGCAGCGCTGCCCTTCGGCCCTGTATTCTGAATATAAAAAAAAAACTTCTTACCTCAATAAAAACTGCAAATATATC
Organism: Schistocerca americana; assembly: GCF_021461395.2. Classification (NCBI taxonomy): domain Eukaryota; kingdom Metazoa; phylum Arthropoda; class Insecta; order Orthoptera; family Acrididae; genus Schistocerca; species Schistocerca americana. The sequence goes on from NC_060130.1 coordinate 252,293,823, forward strand.
TGCTCTTATGTAGAAATTTTTGGCACAGCTTCGTGTAATGCTGGCGTATATTTTTTTTCTGATTCTTGGAAGGAATGATCATGCATTGGAAATATTCTTTAAATTGAAATGAATGCTTTTCTTTAAAAAAATTACTCTATATTATGAAAATTATTATTGCGGCATTTTTAAAAGAAGTTAATGACAGTTAATACACATTACTAGATATGCGCAAGGCTGCTTCTTTACCTTCTACAATAATACTCATCCTCCAGAGTCCCGACCAGAGCAGACTGCCGACACGCGCAGGCACGCGCCGACCACTGCATACTCAAGACTAACGCAGACTGAAGACTAAAGCCGACTACTACATACTCAAGACTAACGCAGACTGAAGACTAAAGCCGACTACTACATACTACTGCCGACACGCGCAGACTACAACCGACTGACTACTGCTGCCGACTCGCGACAAGCAACAACTAACGACATACTGCTCTCTGGTCAGAGACTCTCCTATGCCTTGCCCATCGCCGGCAACGCGTACGTCTTACATCGTGTATCACGACAATTTCGGCATCGTCGACCCACTGCCATTTCCTAACTTCCTAACTTCCAAGTAGAATTTACATTTGCGTCCTTTTCTACAGTCTCTAATCCACTTACCTCTTCCCCTTTCGGCAACATATGCTATCAGTTTCACCGCAGAAGCAGCTAGCCAACGGTCTTACCATGTTGGTAACACTGGTCCCCGCCCGATCACCGACGTTAAGAAACGTTGGGCCCGGCTAATACTGTGACAGGTTCAAAATGGTTCAAGTGGCTTTGAGCACTATGGGACTTAACATCTATGTTCATCAGTCCCCTAGAATTTAGAACTACTTAAACCTAACTAACCTAAGGACAGCACACAACACCCAGCCATCACGAGGCAGAGAAAGTCCCTGACCCCGCCGGGAATCGAACCCGGGAACCCGGGCGTGGGAAGCGAGAACGCTACCGCACGACCACGAGATGCGGGCACTGTGACAGGTGACGGTTGAGGGTAAACCTGGTGCCGTTGGTTTCGAGGATACGCAAGTCGCCGAAGTGGCCTCCAATTGAAACATTGGCACTGGGCCATTGCGCCACACGGTATTTCATTTATTATTTCAATCAGTAGCTGTTCAACGGAGTGGCTGCTTCTGCACATTCGCTCGTATTCGTTAAATAATTGATCATGAAATGATATGCAGTGCTATTTGTGTCCACATGACCTATGTTTTTGTTCTTTTCGCCATCATAAGGAATCTGTGAGAACTGACACGAGAAAGAACGTGCGACAGGGCTTCATAAAATTCAGACAATCGTTTTCCATTTCAGTTTATCGAAGCTGAATACCTATTCATATATAAATGTAGAATACTTAGGGGGATGTAATAAGGAAGAAACCTATTTTCAGTTAAATATTCACAGTTTTCCCAAATAACTTAAAGCGAGTGCCAATTGAAATATATATAATCGATTTCTTGCATAATCATTATCCAATCTTCCTTTCCTTTTAAGAACTTAGTCTTCTGAATACAGAATTCTCTCTTCAAAGTCATCCGCTGTACAACGGTGCCAATGAGAACTCATAAAGCAGAAATTAATCACGGTGGTTTGCATTGACCCAGCTAATACCTCTTATGCTGAAGAACGCAGTTCCTAGTTAAATTAGCTCAAGGTAAAGATGAGGCGAACAGCCAGAAATATAGAAACTTTAAATTCATGTTAAAGATTCGTTTCCTTACACACGTCTTTTGCGTGACGTTTACCACGTAAAATCTGACTGTTTAATGAACTCCTCTAGAAACTCCTTAGTTCGATTTTTTTAGTCCGAAGGGGTGACGCAGCGGTTAGTACACTGGACTACCATTCGGGATGATGTTGGTTCAAAAAATGGTTCAAATGGCTCTGAGCACTATGGGACTTAACATCTGAGGTCATCAGTCCCCTAGAACTTAGAACTACTTAAACCTAACTATCCTAAAGACATCACACACATCCATGCCTGAGGCAGGATTCGAAACCTACGACCGTAGCGGTCGCGCGGTTCCAGTCTGAAGCACCTAGAACCGCTCGGTCACACCGGCCGACTCGTTAGTTCAAGTTGTCTGGAATCATGTAAATCACACAGAAATATTTCTATACCATTCTCTATATATTTCTGTTACTCTTTACTACTTTGTCGTTTCAGTTGAGCTCTTATCTTTCAGTTTATCTATGTTACTGCATTTACGAAAGGTTTACGATTAACGTTTTTAATTCTTTACTAGCAGTTTCACTCGTGTTCTGAAACATAACTGAAATATTTCAAGTACTGTACACGATATACACGGCAAGTGTTGCCAGACGAAGTTTGATTGTCTTTTTCTTTCGCTCCGGCTTCAAGTTACTATCTTGCTAAGTTAGATCATAGTAGCCTTACAAGACACTGAAGCCTTATTCTACTGAATGTATATAAGTGTTCCTATCGGTGTGCCATTTCCACGTATTGTCACTTTGTTATCGTATGACCTATGGTGAGAACGAATTGTTGGTTTCACGTGAGTAACATGAGGAGCAGAACCATGCCGCTCTATCTTACATTTTTTGAGAACAGTTATTTTATATGCTGCAAGAAACCTGCCCTCATCTTTGCGCGTCGGCAACCACAGAGAACAAGCAGTTGAGTACGTTCAGTCTTTTTGTCAAGCAAGGTGCAAGGGCTGCGGCGTACATTGTCCGTGGACGAGTACTCATTTCGCTGATGGCTTTTCTCTCTGCCGTGAAGTCTGATTTGTAAGTATCCAACTGCGGCCAAAGCCTTTCTTTTTTTATCTGTCGTCGCCTTGACGCTCAAACTATGTGCTTCGCTGTTAACGGAAAATCAGTGATGCCAGTCTATTAATTACGGTCTTAAACATGTATTTACGATTTTTCTTTCATTACTGAGAAGCTCTTTATGGTCAGCAGTATAACCTCATTGTTATACTATATTTCAAGATTCGTTATTAGTGGTCTTCCGTCAATTTCATGTTAACATTTAAAATACGGTCAAGCTAGGACACGACACCGATCATGACTTTTTCCAAAGGACCATCCCGGAATTCATTTAATAGATTGAGGGAAACACGGAAAGCTAGTTTTCGTATGGCCAGAGGGGTAACTGAATGCGGGTCCCTTTTCTTACCTACTGCGCTACCACAGAAGGTGTTAGTCAAGTAGTCTAAAATGTGGCTTTCCGTAATAGCATTTTTATTTCATTTGTGTTAAGCAGGCTATGGCTGGACGAATGGCCACTATAAATCAATTTAACTTTATCTAGAGGCTCTAGACAACTCGACATCGTACGTAGTTACCCTGCAGTTACCGATATACGTATTACGCTTGAGTATATTTAAAATTTTCGCCCCGGTTATACGTGTAGCAGTCCCAAACTGTACGAATAAAAGACAAATCTGGAATCAATAATGCCATATAAGTACTGTGTAGAAATACTGAAGATTTTCTGCGAAATGCAATACTAATAACAATAATAATACTTCATATGTCAAGGGTAAAATGAATTTATCGAAGGAAATACACTCCTGGAAATTGAAATAAGAACACCGTGAATTCATTGTCCCAGGAAGGGGAAACTTTATTGACACATTCCTGGGGTCAGATACATCACATGATCACACTGACAGAACCACAGGCACATAGACACAGGCAACAGAGCATGCACAACGTCGGCACTAGTACAGTGTATATCCACCTTTCGCAGCAATGCAGGCTGCTATTCTCCCATGGAGACGATCGTAGAGATGCTGGATGTAGTCCTGTGGAACGGCTTGCCATGCCATTTCCACCTGGCGCCTCAGTTGGACCAGCGTTCGTGCTGGACGTGCAGACCGCGTGAGACGACGCTTCATCCAGTCCCAAACATGCTCAATGGGGGACAGATCCGGAGATCTTGCTGGCCAGGCTAGTTGACTTACACCTTCTAGAGCACGTTGGGTGGCACGGGATACATGCGGACGTGCATTGTCCTGTTGGAACAGCAAGTTCCCTTGCCGGTCTAGGAATGGTAGAACGATGGGTTCGATGACGGTTTGGATGTACCGTGCACTATTCAGTGTCCCCTCGACGATCACCAGTGGTGTACGGCCAGTGTAGGAGATCGCTCCCCACACCATGATGCCGGGTGTTGGCCCTGTGTGCCTCGGTCGTATGCAGTCCTGATTGTGGCGCTCACCTGCACGGCGCCAAACACGCATACGACCATCATTGGCACCAAGGCAGAAGCGACTCTCATCGCTGAAGACGACACGTCTCCATTCGTCCCTCCATTCACGCCTGTCGCGACACCACTGGAGGCGGGCTGCACGATGTTGGGGCGTGAGCGGAAGACGGCCTAACGGTGTGCGGGATCGTAGCCCAGCTTCATGGAGACGGTTGCGAATGGTCCTCGCCGATACCCCAGGAGCAACAGTGTCCCTAATTTGCTGGGAAGTGGCGGTGCGGTCCCCTACGGCACTGCGTAGGATCCTACGGTCTTGGCGTGCATCCGTGCGTCGCTGCGGTCCGGTCCCAGGTCGACGGGCACGTGCACCTTCCGCCGACCACTGGCGACAACATCGATGTACTTTGGAGACCTCACGCCCCACGTGTTGAGCAATTCGGCGGTACGTCCACCCGGCCTCCCGCATGCCCACTATACGCCCTCGCTCAAAGTCCGTCAACTGCACATACGGTTCACGTCCACGCTGTCGCGGCATGCTAGCAGTGTTAAAGACTGCGATGGAGCTCCGTATGCCACGGCAAACTGGCTGACACTGACGGCGGCGGTGCACAAATGCTGCGCAGCTAGCGCCATTCGACGGCCAACACCGCGGTTCCTGGTGTGTCCGCTGTGCCGTGCGTGTGATCATTGCTTGTACAGCCCTCTCGCAGTGTCCGGAGCAAGTATGGTGGGTCTGACACACCGGTGTCAATGTGTTCTTTTTTCCATTTCCAGGAGTGTAGTATAATGAGATCAAAATTCAGTCGAGTGTATGGTCATTACAGACAACTTCGCTCAATTCCACAAGGACGGAGAAGGGCATCTGAGTAATGTTGTGTAAACAACATGCAGGAAACATAACTCAAATTGGGCGAATGCAGACAGGTAATTACACTGTAATTCATTACTACGATTCTTGGAAAAGAATACGAAAGAGATGAATTAAGAGCTACATACTGTTTGGAAAGATTAGTATATTTGTGCAGTTTATTTGCGGTAACGTTAGCACATATAATATTTATGATAACGGGCTGCAGTCTGTAACGACAATCTTCAGATCTCCCTGCTCTTACAGTATCAGCCACCGTGTGATCACTAAAGATTTGTAAATGGCTGCTGTAGACTGAAATCGCTCATATTATAAATGTTGCATGAATCACGAGCTAACCAGTTTAAGTCACATACAGTGATCAAAATTGTTCAACAGCCATATGTGCTTCACTTTTACAGTTTTAATAAAAATTTTAATTTTAATCACTGTGTTTGACTAGATCTGACTGCCTCGTGATTATATACCATGTTTTAATTAATGTAACCAAATATCATCATGTACCTCTGGAGAAGATAGTCAAGGTAGTATCTAAACCTAGTTCAAGTTTAAATTAATAAACTTCCGGCAACTGATTGGCTGTTTACATTATTAATCAAAGCTTTCCATGCAGGTTTTATTGACAATCTGCGCTCGGGCATTTTATGCAACAATATTTTTCACATGTGTGTATGCTGAGTGTAATTTCTCCAGGCAAGCATCTCTCAGCGGATTTGTACTAAGTAGCTCTATACCTTATGAGGCCCGACTGGAAAGGCTTTCTATCTGAAATTTTGAATCATTTGTTCAAGTGTGATGATCGTATGACGTTATCGGCCGAGAAACCCCAACTGGGGCTGAACTGTCCCCTGGTACACGTCTTCTTGACGCCACATCGGCGACTTCCGCGTGTTTCAAGACGCGATTAAGTAATTAAGACAACACAAACACCCAGTCCCCGAACGAAGAAAATCTCCGATTCCGCCGGGAATCGAACTCAAAAATCCGAGATCTACAGACAGTGCCGCCAATTGCTCACCACCAGCTGCGCACGACTCAGTTGTAAAATATCCGTGACTGCCTCTTGCCCAAGTTATGTCTGGTACAAAATAACAAAAACTGATCCCAACCCCATCCTCAGTATGGCCTATACCCATGTAAAATAAAATTTACTCTACAGCTGAAAACATTTTCTTACACGTGGGTTAACCGTGGAATAACAAAATATATCTCCCATAACAGATCTATTCGCTTTATTTGATCTTTAGGATTTAATAATACTTTTTAAATTCAGTTTGTTATATTATACACACAAAAATGTCATGAAATCGGCTTCCTTAATCGGGCTAAGGTCATCTCTGATTGTAAAGTAATTTCATCAAATTTCTAAACAAATGGAGATCATACGAGTATATAAGGCTATTTCGGATCACTGTATAGTTTAGTGTCATTATTTATTTACCCACCTCCAAAATTACTGTTAACACCAGAATTTAGTTTAATTGGTTTTACTGGTACACTGCTATAAAGTCACTGAAAAATTCCGAAACGACATCAAAGAAATATGAAGTGATTCACCTACGGTCAAAATTGTACAATTGATTGGCGGTTTGTACTTCCAATGCGTCTTTTATTAGTTTCATAATTATTTAAAGATGGGAGAAACTGAAAAATAATCCAGCTTTCTGAGAGAAAAAATCGGGGCTATCGGAACGCTGAACCATTGCTGTGAGAAACTAGAAAGGTTTTTCAACTTTTGTATACTTCAGTACGTGCATAGCTTTTGCTATCCCAAGTATTTCCATCTTTCGTTAAGAAGACAACTGTTTGTTAAAAAAATATGTAGCATAATGTTGAAGTAATTTACTGGAATTAAACGACCTTCACCTACCAATACTAAACACGTATTAATCGTAGCTGAATGAAACTGCACCTTGATTCGAGTGATATCAGAGTCTGCTTGCTCTATGTAGTAAATACGTTAGTACTTGATACGGAGATTCTGGATTCTTTCCATACGTAGTTAGAATTCCGACAGTTTGTTCAAATGGTTCAAATGGCTCTGAGCACTATGGGATTTAACATCTATGGTCATCAGTCCCCTAGAACTTAGAACTAATTAAACCTAACTAACCTAAGGACATCACACACATCCATGCCCGAGGCAGGATTCGAACCTGAGACCGTAGCAGTCGCGCGGCTCCGGACTGAGCGCCTAGAACCGCTAGACAACCGCGGCTGGCGACAGTTTGTTCATTCCCTTTTTGTGGAAGTTGTTGACCCAACTGTAGCAATCGTCATTTTATTTAAAAAAAATTGTTCGAGCTTCGATTAGACTCTACATTCTCTACCATACCAAAACTTCCTGCCAGAGTATTCTGAGATGTGTAACTAGCGGGTGGAAATAAATAATTCATATAAAACGAGCAATGGGTATGGGGCAATGTTTGTAGACTGTTTATATTTTGTTATACTCGCCGGTGGCGGTACTTTAAGTAACAATTCTCTGTCGCTGTGGTTTTCCTGGAAGTGATTTTCCCCGTGCGGTTGCGTAAATTCCCAACTGGGAGTGGGGGACAGCTAGTTGGCTGTCTCTTTGATTCGGCAACAGGAATATTTGAGAAAAAGCTAAAATTTTACGAAACGTTGTAGTGCATACAGTTGGACTAACGCTCGTTGCTTTGAACAGTTAATATGAGCTTGTGCTGTTGCTAGAAGATGTGTCTTATTTATGTGAATACAAAATAATATATTGATTTCTGTCCAGCAATTTTTCACACCAAAGTACCCAGTTTATGTTTTCTACAATATACAGTACATAGTTTTGAACTTTACTGTTTGGGTGACCCGGTATAGCTTTTGAAACTACAGAATACATTCACGGATAACAAGCATAAAGAGTACGTTGTATAACATAGTACGCCCAGATATAGTATAACTACCGGCGACCCAAGGACAATGAAGCTATATTTCACATACAAGTCGTTCGTTCATCGAAGGGCTTTAATATTCTGATTATTATTTTAAATCAACAAACTTGATATGCATTACTCGGCATAGTGAACCATACACCTGGCCATAGTGGGAACTATCTTTGTCAAATTACTAGGTTCAGCCAAGTTCTAGTTTAAAGCAGTGTACGTTGTCACCTGAGCGACGGATTGCAGCGTTGACAAAAAAGATGATGGAACATGGAAGCAAAATGTTGCAGTAGTGTAAGTGGACAGCTCTAAAAATACAGGAGGAGGGACACGATGTTGGGCGCAGTGGGGTTTAAGTGTCCACCCCATGGAAAAGAAGTGAAGTATCCATGAGAAATAGCCCACTGATGAAATGGAAAGCGTGTATCAAAAAGAATTATCCGGTTTGGTACGTCTATATTTCTGAAACTAATAAACATATACAATGAATTTTGTTTTTTGATGGACGGGAAACTCAAAAAGTTTTTGTCATACCTTTTCATAGATGTTCAGTATGCCTCCTTAAGATGCACGGTAAATGGTATTGTGAATGTTCCCAATCTGCAACTAGCATGTCTTGAGTTATAGCTTGCACAGTTGCTGTTACTCGATGTATAAGTTCATTTATTGTTGTTGGTAATGGCGGCATATAAACAGTCTCTCTTATAAACCCTCACAAGAAATAATCACATACAGTCAGGTCCGGTGACCTTTGAGGCCAGTAATGTGAGGCTGAATCATTTGGTCCAGTGCGACCGATCCACAGTTCAGTAATCCTTTGATTTAAAAATCGCTGGGCTTCCAGATGCTAGTGTGGCGGTGCCCCATCATGCTGGTAAATGAAATCGTTCGAATTAGTCTCCAGCTGTGGGGAAGCGACAGCTATGAAGCATATCGAGATACGTGCTTCGTGTAACAGTGTTCTCGGCAAAGAAAAATGGACCATACACCTTTTGCCGTGAAACTGCACAAAACACATTACAATTTGGGGAGTCCCTCCCATGTTGTACAACTTCATGTGACTGTTACGTACCCTACATTCTCACAGTATGACGATTCACCTTTTATTTAAATGAAATGTTGCCTCGTCACTAAACACTAAGCGTGGAACAAAACTGTCATTCTCCATCTTGCCAAGAACGATATTACGAACTCCACACGTTGTTGTTTGTCATCTTCAAAAAAAAATGGTTCAAATGGCTCTGAGCACTATGGGACTTAGCATCTGAGGACATCAGTCCCCTAGAACTTAGAACTACTTAAACATAACTAACCTAAGGACATTACACACATCCATGCCCGAGGCAGGATTCGAACCTGCGACCGTAGCGGTCGCGCGGTTCCAGACTGAAGCGCCTAAAACCACTCAGCCACACCGTACGGCTGTCATCTTCGAAAAAATGTTCAAATGTGTGCGAAATCTTATGGGACTTAAGTTCTAAGGTCATCAGTCCCTATGCTTACACACTACTTAACCTAAATTATCCTAAGAACAAACACACACACCCATGCCCTAGGGAGGCCTCGAACCTCCGCCGGGATCAGCCGCATTGTCATCTTCGCGAAGAGCTTGCAGTAGCTGAATTTTGTATGGTTGCATATGCAAACTTCAACGCAACACACACGAGACGGATATCGGGGTCATATTGAGCTGCAGAGCTGCATGTCGAACGGATTTCTGCGGACTCCTTGTGAAACTATGGCGGATGCGTTCAACGTCTGTGTTAGACACTCGGGGACTGCCCGGCGATTTGCCTTTACACAAACAACCTCTTTTTCTCGAAATTGTTCATGCTTTCGTTTAATGCTCTGTGCTGTAGGAGGATCCACACCATATGTAGTACGAAAGTCACGCTGAATAGTTATTTCCGACCTGCACTGCGCAAATCGTAGAACCCAAAACTCTTTCTGTTGTCCCATTTTTACTAGAACTGAAGTGGGCGCACACTGCCGCTACCTAGCTGGAACCATGTAAAACTCGAGAGTTTGCGTTGTTCACGCACATATCTCAAATAACATAACAGTTATGATTTTTTAAATCGGATGATTCTATTTTATGCACTCTAAGCTTCCACGTCTCACACACGCCATGCAACGCGCTTCGTGATATTTGCGCAATCTGCAGTATCTCCACAGTGCCTTCGCACCTATTCCCGTATTATTAGGAGGCAGTTTATTCGATATTGTGAAAAATACGTACAAAGAAATACCACGTTTGCGAAAAATTCGCAGCTTTTATAATAGACAACTGGTTTTACTTTTGTCGAGGAAACTGATCTTTCTATTCGTTTTAAAAGATTCCGGGATAAACCAATTATCAGTTGCGAAAGTGACGACTTACTTTCAAAAAGGTCGTACTACAATAAATTTTTACGTAAAAATAAAGTATCAGAGTTTAAGCGGCCAGTGAATAAATGTTGGTGCAGTGATAACATATAAGGAACACTGCCGAACAAAAGTGCTGAACATTGTTTAAGTGTTGTGTTTCTCAGGGCATTGCCGTATAGAAGAGTAACGTGTCACAGCGCTCCACTTGTAAGAATAGTGTTCCGTCCGCTATTATTACTTGGTTCCCAGGTGCAACAGTGTGCCAGGTCTTCAGTTCACTTTGTCGGGTAATACACACGTGAAAAAATATTTTTACGTCAGCATGAGTAGCGTAATGTAGTACAATTTAGATATAGGTACGAGCCGACCTCGGGGAAGATCAGTTTGGATTCCGTAGAAACACTGGAACACGTGAGGCAATACTCACCTTACGACTAATCTTAGAAGAAAGATTAAGGAAAGGCAAACCTACGTTTCTAGCATTTGTAGACTTAGAGAAAGCTTTTGACAATGTTGACTGGAATACTCTCTTTCAAATTCTAAAGGTGGCAGGGGTAAAATACAGGGAGCGAAAGGCTATTTACAATTTGTACAGAAACCAGATGGGAGTTATAAGAGTCTAGGGACATGAAAGGGAAGCAGTGGTTGGGAAGGGAGTAAGACAGGGTTGTAGCCTCTCCCCGATGTTGTTCAATCTGTATATTGAGCAAGCAGTAAAGGAAATAAAAGAAAAATTTGGAGTAGGTATTAAAATTCATGGAGAAGAAATAAAAACTTTGAGGTTCGCCGATGACATTGTAATTCTGTCAGAGACAGCAAAGGACTTGGAAGAGCAGTTGAATGGAATGGACAGTGTCTTGAAGGGAGGATATAAGATGAACATCAATAAAAGCAAAACAAGGATAATGGAATGTAATCTAATTAAGTCGGGTGATGCTGAGGGAATTAGATTAGGAAATGAGACACTTAAAGTAATAAAGGAGTTTTGCTATTTGGGGAGCAAAATAACTGATTATGGGCGAAGTAGAGAGGATATAAAATGTAGACTGGCAATGGCAAGGAAAGCGTTTCTGAAGAAGAGAAATTTGTTAACATCGAGTATAGATTTAAGTGTCAGGAAGTCATTTCTGAAAGTATTTGTATGGAGTGTAGCCATGTATGGAAGTGAAACATGGACGATAAATAGTTGAGACAAGAAGAGAATAGAAGCTTTCGAAATGTGGTGCTACAGAAGAACGCTGAAGATTAGATGGGTAGATCACATAACTAATGAGGAAGTATTGAATAGGATTGGGGAGAAGAGAAGTTTGTGGCACAACTTGACCAGAAGAAGGGATCGGTTGGTAGGACATGTTCTGAGGCATCAAGGGATCACCAATTTAGTATTGGAGGGCAGCGTGGAGGGTAAAAATCGTAGAGGGAGACCAAGAGATGAATACACTAAGCAGATTCAGAAGGATGTAGGTTGCAGTAGGTACTGGGAGATGAAAAAGCTTGCACAGGATAGAGTAGCATGCATCAAACCAGTCTCAGGACTAAATACCACAACAACAACAACATAGGTACAATTCCGATCAGCATAAGATTTCGCGCCATTTTTCGGTTTTGTAGATTTGGTAGCGCTTGCCTTTGCGTGGCGTTGCATCGCTGAAGGTTTCTGCAGCTCCTATCTTTCCCCTGAATAGACCGGTTTGTGCTAAAGAGAGAGAAATTTTTTTGGTTACTGTAGGTATATTGTACAGAATTACAACAAATCAGTTCTGTGCATTAAAACATATTTTCACTCGCGAGTTTTTAAAGCAAATCCATATTTGTTTTTCTCCTAGATGCCCCGAAAACGACCAGAAAAGGAAATTTATAATAAATGGAGTCGAACTGCATTACATGACACACTAAAGAGTGTAATAGGTGGACATTTGAGCCTTCGAGCTGCAACAGAATTATACGATATTCTCTCCAGCACTATGCATGGTAAAGTACAAATTAAAAAGAAAATGCAGGCTGAATTACCTCCAGCTATAGGAAACAGAATTGGTTATCAACGGTACTCAATTGTGAGATGGAAAATGGTTAGGACTAGAGAGCTTTTATTTCTAGAACAGCGAGGATCGGTCTTTCACCACTCCAGTTAACAGTAAAGAAGCGCCGCATTTCGATTGGCTAAGAAAAATAATTTGAGACATTCATGGAACTTAGAAAAAGCAAGGTTGCTGGAATCTATCGGTTTAGAGTATTAGCTAAGAGACACGCTAACCTTAGGCTACGAAACGCGGAAGATCTTCCGCGAGCCACAGTTGAAGGCTTAACTAATGCAGAAGTAAGTAAATAGTTCCAGAATTTGGAAGAAATCTTAAAGGAATTTGATTTGTTTGATAAAACAGAGTGTATTTGTAATATGTATTTGTAATGTGGAGGATTCCGGCTTCCTTCTTAACACCGAGCGAGGTGGCGCAGTGGCACACTGGACACGCAATCGGGAGGACGACGGTTCAATCCCGCGTTCTGTCATCCTGATTTAGGGTTTCCGTGATTTCCCTTAATCTGTTTAGGCAAATGTCTTGATGGTTCCTTTGAAATGGTACGGCCGACTTCCTCCCTCATCCTTCCACAATCCGAGGAGATCGATGACCTGTCTGTTTGGTCTCTTCCACCTAATCAACCCCACTCCTCGTAACAGACCCCAAAGCTAGTTGCTTGTAAAAGTAAGAGAGGGTTGTTTCACTAACAAACGTGGAAAAAGGGCAAAACGTGACTGTTGCTGCATGCATGAATGCATCTGGTACTGCCAACGGTTATCTCCAAAGGCGTGAGGAAACGCCCTCAATTTCAAGATGGCTTACCTCCCGGTTCCATTAAGGAGATGAGTGAATCACGGTACATTAAAGAAAAATATTTTATGATCTGGCTTCGACACTTCTAGAAATACAAAACAGTGGGTAGTATTACAGTTCGTATTGTTGACAACTAAGGCAGTCGTACCAGCTTGGATGCTGTAGAGTACTCTCGGGAAAATGGGATAGAAATTTTGGGATTGCCTCCATACAGTACACATATACTACAGCCATTAGACAGAACTTTCTTCAAGTCTCTAAAGGCTCAGTATCACAGAAATGCAACTGAGTGGATTCATCGTAAACCTAATCAAAGCATTACAAAACAAAGATTCTGCAGTATTGTCTGTGATGCCTGGGGCAAAACGGTGTCTGTTGGGTTTTCAGTCAAGGGGTTCCAGAGCACAGGAATAGTGCCCTTCTGAGAAGACATTGTTCCCGAAGAGCAATTTGCACCTTCAGTGCTATCCGAAGGTCCTGCTCCTTAATCCCTCACCAATCAAGCTATTACCAGCATTCTGGGCGAAGAGCGCGTATCTTTAAAAGATGTAACTGAAGATCACAGGAAATCCGATACCACCAGCATCCAGTACCATTTCTCAGCACGATGCTGTCAAGGAAATTTTGCCAGATCTAGAGAAAAAAGTATCTTCTTGTAGAACACAGACATAAATTCGACTTACTTGAAATGAAAACCTGAAAAATCTCCGCAGCAAGAGAAATCTTTTTCTCTAGTGACCAAACAAAGAAATAAACAAATGCAACAAGAACAGTAAACACATATGTAGGTCTATGAGAAATGATGAAAGACGTATTAAAAGCTTCAAATCACCTACAAACAACGAGAATAATTGTGGATTTTGTTTCTTGAATTATTATAGTGCGGAGTCATTAGCAAAAGGTGACTGGATTCGCTGCCAAAAATGTAATGTTCGGTACCACGAAGTTTGTGTCGGTGCCCGAGTGAAAAAGGGCTTTTTTGTGGAAGATGTCAAGATCAGAATTGTATCAAGATGTGATCAGAATTTTACCTAGTGTGGTACGTTTTCAAACTGTTTTACTCAAGCCTGTAACTTTTTCGGGTGTTGAAATCAACACCTGTAATGATATAATATTTGTGTTACAGAGAACAAGTGCCATAATTTAAATTATTTCTTTCCTCAATATATTTACAGTTACACGAGCATCTGTCCGAAATAATCGAAATTGTACCGCCATACTCTGTTATCGAATAATTGAGCGGGTAAACCATACGCTTAGTATACGCGAGGGGCCTATATCTACTAACGATTAATACAGGGTGTTACAAAAAGGTACGGCCAAACTTTCAGGAAACATTCCTCACACACAAAGAAAGAAAATATGTTATGTGGACATGTGTCCGGAAACGCTTACTTTCCATGTTAGAGCTCATTTTATTACTTCTCTTCAAATCACATTAATCATGGAATGGAAACACACAGCAACAGAACGTACAAGCGTGAATTCAAACACTTTGTTACAGGAAATGTTCAGAATGTCCTCCGTTAGCGAGGATACATGCATCCACCCTCCGTCGCATGGAATCCTTGATGCGCTGATACAGCCCTGGAGAATGGCGTATTGTATCACAGCCGTCCACAATACGAGCACGAAGAGTCTCTACATTTGGTACCGGGGTTGCGTAGACTAGAGCTTTCAAATGCCCCCATAAATGAAAGTCAAGAGGGTTGAAGTCAGGAGAGCGTGGAGGCCATGGAATTGGTCCGCCTCTACCAATCCATCGGTCACCGAATCTGTTGTTGAGAAGCGTACGAACACTTCGATTGAAATGTGCAGGAGCTCCATCATGCTTGAACCACATGTTGTGTTATACTTGTAAAGGCACATATTCTAGCAGCACAGGTAGAGTATCACGTATGAAATCTTGATAACGTGCTCCATTGAGCGTAGGTGGAAGTACATACTGACGAAACTAAAATGAGCTCTAACATGGAAATTAAGCGTTTCCGGACACATGTCCACATAACATCTTTTCTTTATTTGTGTGTGAGGAATGTTTCCTGAAAGTTTGGCCGTACCTTTTTGTAACACCCTGTTTTTCACTAGATAAAACTCACTTTTGGCTGATAATGTGGTAGAATACGAAAACAAGAAATGACTCTTTTGTGGAGGAGTCTTTTTTGTGAAGTCGCCAGCCAGGCTCTACAGCACGTAGTGTGTGGGAGAGGGTGTCTGGGAGAACGACGCAAGGCTCACTTCGCAAGAGCGGTTTGTGTTTCGTAATTAAAGCCCGCCCTGACTTGGAAGGCCAGAAACGCGTAGGGAGGAGCCGCAACTACAGCGACAAATGGCAAATTGCATGCCGAGCCAGATTGACACGCGCTCTCCCACACTCCGCTCCAGCGATTCCAGTTCCGACTTCTGTCAGCAAGGCATTTTTTGCAGGCCTTACAGCCTGGGGTGAGCCCTACATAATGCTTTCTTTTCCTAGCTTCTGTTTTACTTTGGTGAAAGAAAGTGCCAGTCAACGAAACGGTATACCTATGGAATAAAACTACTCAGATTCCATATCTCATGAAAAGAGTGAACTGTATTACGATGACCTGTATGATAACCACAATTTGACCCTCAGTACGTGTCAACGTGAACTGGCACGATGGCCCAGTGCCATTGTTTCAATTGGAGGCCACTTCGTATTTCATTTCTTATTTCCATCATTTCCATCAACGTTGAGTCCCAGCTAGTACTGGGACAGGTGACGGTTGAGGGAAAACCTGGTGCCGTTGGTTTCGAGGATACGCAAGCCCTCTTATCTTGCTGTTGTAGCTGTACGATGTGTCACAGCTGCCCTTACGATACAATACCGTCGGGCGTCTGTGCTACGTGGAAGTCTAGAACCTCATCTACGGGTGTGAGAATCGTTACGTGACGACTGATACCAGCATCGTTGCACAGCTGACGCAGCACGCCCAACTTACGTGGCAGTTCCCCGAAAGAACCATTCTTCCACTCTGAAGGCCACAATTTGACCCCTTTTAAACTAGTTCGTTTCACTGTAGGAAGCATAAGCTGCTCTCTGTGGAAAAGTTGGCTGCTTGCTTTACACGTTTGCACCACATTGAGCCTTCTGCCTGTGAGCATTCCCTATTAAAGGGTAGACACAGATGGTCGCCTGATAGCTATGCCTCTTCGCTATTTGTTGGCGGACGACTTTGAAACCATTATCAGTACATTTATTACCCCGAGGTGACTATGCCGTCATCGGACCAAAATCGATGTGGTGTTTCCAGGTGTACTAATTTTTTTCTGGTAGTGTATGTAACCCACAGTGTCCTTTGTTAAACCTTCTTTTACATGTGCCTTTGAATATATGCACCTAATGGAATAAATCTGGGAACTGAGTCTTCAGCACTAGAGTACATGATTGAATCATATATAATTAAGCAACACGTTAAGTATAGAATAGTTACAAATTTTACATGAAGGTCGATAATTCCGATACTTAATGTCAACATAAGATCCCCTGTTGCGCGTTCATTTGTTATGGAGTTTACATGAAACATCAGAAATCAGTGTTGAAGCCTCTTGGCTGCAACAGTAGGTTTTGAAGATGATGAATATCAGGGTCTTTGTGTCCCATGCATTATTAATCATGAAGGACAACTACGACTCCAGAGTATAAAACCTAGTGAACAATAGCAGTGATTAATGAACTGCACTCGCTTTCGAAACGAAAGTTGCCGTTTGTTATGGTTATAATGTGAAGTACATAGTTTTCTCCTCCATTCTTGTCCGGTCGGAGTTTGTAGTTAGTCTCTAATGGCCTCGTCGTTGGCAGGAATTATACCCGAATATTTCTTCTCGATTCTGATAAAATGAGACCATTGTTGTGTTAAAAGTATTTAAACAATTCTATACTTACTAATGCATGCTGATTGAGCTAAAAAGATTCATGTTTACGTTCTGTGCACCGTAAATGTTAAGAATGACATAGATGACTTCCAAACTGCAAATTAACTGGTTCGAGAGTGTTTTCTTGTATTCAGCTTACTTTTCCAGGCTGTTACTTTTCCCAGAACACATATTTCAGCTGCAGTTCAACAAATGTGGATGAAGTAGAAGCCCTTTTACTGTCGATGTAATGTGGACATAGAACAGATTAGAACAGATGCTCAACGTGGCCATAATGGGATCGTAATACTTCTGCACAGGGTATTCAGAGCGGCAAGAGGCCTTTTGGAGATGAACAGGCAAATAATTCGATTGTCATTGTACACTAATGAAGCTCCAGGGTATCCAACAAGGCATTCCATAATTTTATAATTATACAACATGAAAACAAAGATCGACAGAAGAATGCAAAATAAACGGTGTATTTATTGTGAAAGCTGTAAGAATTTTATGCAGACGATTCGAAGTTGTATTTACAAAAGCTGCAAACAGATGGCGCGCTGTGATCGCAGTATTAAGTGCCTTTGAATAGAACTCCGAAGCCCTGAGCGATCAGTCCCGCCTTTGAAACGTGAAAGGAGGTTAGTGTACCAAAAGAAAAATTTGAAATCATGTATTTCTCTGAACAACGCTTGTTTCTGGTACTGGAATATCACAGATTAGAACACAATGCAAGGTGTAGTTTTAAAACACGAGCTAATGCTCCAGATGGACGCTATGCGGAAACCATTGACAAGTTATTCGTCAGATTCGAGTGGACAGGCAGTGCGAGTTATGATTTAGTGGAGATGTCAACGCCAGGCCATGTAGTTACTCCTGAAAATGTCACCACGGTTATTAGACTTATCGAAGAACATTCGAAGAAATCCGACTGACGGGTCCAATAGAGACAGGTTTGAAGCGATTCAGCACGCATACAATACTGAGAAACAGTCTGCATGTTTACGATCAAAATCCAAAATCACCAGATGATACCCGTGCCTGATGTGCGACAGAGGGCTGTCATTGCAATCTAGACTCTCACAATGACTGTTAGTGAAGGGTTTGAAACTGGCTGCATACAGTTCACAGATGAGGCACACTTTCACTTGAATGGATTCATGAATAGAAAAAACTGGTGATTTGGGGCTCCCAAAATTTTCATTTATGCGAAGCAAAACTACTGCATTCTCCAGAAGTCATTACTTGGGTTGGGATACGCAGCAGAGGCATTATCGGTCCTTTTTTCATGCGTGAATCGATAACTAGTGATCTTCAAGTTGTAATTCTGGAAAATTTATCGGCACAATATAAGAGTTGGAAGATCGACCAAGCACCGAGTGTTTATGTTCGATGAGTCCGACCAAATCGCACTGGACAGATGTTCAGCCTTCTTGAGGAATACTTCGGGAACAGAGTCCTTGTTTTGGATTATCCCGTATCTACTGGCTCAAGCGAGGATTGGCCTCCTTGTTCATCCTATCCGACTACTTCTGACTGCTTTTTGTGTGCTCTTTGAAAGATATTGTTTAGCGGAACTATCCTGCTACGTAGGACGTACTTGAATCGTCGGCCAGTGTTTGCAACTTTACCCTTTTTCTGTTGAGGCTCTACAGGATGCGAAGCCAAGTTGCATTGTTTGTTCGCGCTACTTCTCTATTGTGAGCGGTTATTTTGAAAAGACTGTGATGTGACTGCAAGGACTGCTAGGACAGAAGGCCTACGAGTTTATTTGCGTGTGCTGATAGGAACTCTACAGAGTACAGTACCATCTGTTTGCAGCTTTTATAATTAGTATTTCGAAACTTCTGTGTAAAATTCTTACAGCTTTCACTATTAACATATCGTGCGCTACATTCTTCTTTAGATATGTGTTTGCATGTCTATTTTAATTGTAAAATCGAAGAGACCTTTGTTGGACACCCTGCAGTTGCATGCACTCCCCACTGATATCTCCAGTCTCAGTAATTACAAATTCAAAATTCCTTTGCACTAATTTTGACAGTGCAACATGAGTGATACGTTCTTCAGTTAAATGAATGTATCATGGAGCGTTACTCTGGAGCCGTGGTCGTTTCTACAACGTGCGAGCAGCAGCCTGGCTGTTACTGGCCATCTGGTGTCGTTGCTTCCAGCCAACGCGTGGCGAAAATGGATCCCTTGCGAAACTTGGCTCGTATGGGAACTCGCAGCAAGGCGGAAGCATGAAATTTGGTGCCCATTTCGCTACTGTTTGCAGCCCCGTTTTGTAGCGAAAATCCGCTAGCAGAAACGCGAGGAGAAAGTCTCTGCACGCTAGGGCCGCAATTCATGAACTCTCGGTAGCCTTTATGAACTTTTTTTATTGGTGTATCCACAAGATGAAACTTACATTTGCCGAATGTAGTGAAGGATGTACAGTTAATTACTGACTTTTCGCGCTGCTGAAACAAGTTAGTGACCCCTGAGTCTTAACGTAGTGACTCCTCAGTTGCAATTGGATGCATATTTTAATTTGTAAAGCGTTAATTTCGAGCTAGAGGACATAGAGAACACCTTTAGTGGAG
The DNA here is from genome assembly GCF_021461395.2 of Schistocerca americana. Lineage (NCBI taxonomy): Eukaryota > Metazoa > Arthropoda > Insecta > Orthoptera > Acrididae > Schistocerca > Schistocerca americana. The sequence continues at coordinate 252,313,454 of NC_060130.1, forward strand.
ACTATTTCACAGAGGAATTACGTGACGCATACTCTTAGAAACAGTGAAGCCAGCGGTGAGTAGAGGACAATGGAACAAGAAAATAATCCTAATATACATATGTCCGGCAACAAATGATTTTCCCGATACGGCGTTTGCACGAATGCAGTCGTGCCAATGTTACTACACTGCTAATGTCTAAGGCTGTATTTATTTAAAAACACTGCAAGTGACACGTAAATTACAACGAGATATACTGCCCTCGCTTCATTTTATCATCATTGCAGATAACTAAGGACTGGTAAATTGCGTGTCGACAATAGTTGTTGCAACTGCGGTTCGCCAATACGGAGGCGTCTCTGGTCCCCATCTTACAAAAATGGTTCAAATGGCTCTGAGCATTATGGGACTTAATATATAAGGTCATCAGTCCCTTGGCTTAGAGCTACTTAAACCTAACTAATCTAAAGACATCACACACATCCATGCCCGAGGCAGGATTCGAACCTGCGACCGTAGCAGCAGCGCGGTTCCGGACTGAAGCACCTAGAACCACTCGGCCACAACGGCCGGCCCCGACTTATATCCGTTGGATTTTATGTGTGGGAATACACTCCTGGAAATGGAAAAAAGAACACATTGACACCGGTGTGTCAGACCCACCATACTTGCTCCGGACACTGCGAGAGGGCTGTACAAGCAATGATCACACGCACGGCACAGTGGACACACCAGGAACCGCGGTGTTGGCCGTCGAATGGCGCTAGCTGCGCAGCATTTGCGCACCGCCGCCGTCAGTGTCAGCCAGTTTGCCGTGGCATACGGAGCTCCATCGCAGTCTTTAACACTGGTAGCATGCCGCGACAGCGTGGACGTGAACCGTATGTGCAGTTGACGGACTTTGAGCGAGGGCGTATAGTGGGCATGCGGGAGGCCGGGTGGACGTACCGCCGAATTGCTCAACACGTGGGGCGTGAGGTCTTCACAGTACATCGATGTTGTCGCCAGTGGTCGGCGGAAGGTGCACGTGCCCGTCGATCTGGGACCGGACCGCAGCGACGCACGGATGCACGCCAAGACCGTAGGATCCTACGCAGTGCCGTAGGGGACCGCACCGCCACTTCCCAGCAAATTAGGGACACTGTTGCTTCTGGGGTATCGGCGAGGACCATTCGCAACCGTCTCCATGAAGCTGGGCTACGGTCCCGCACACCGTTAGGCCGCCTTCCGCTCACGCCCCAACATCGTGCAGCCCGCCTCCAGTGGTGTCGCGACAGGCGTGAATGGAGGGACGAATGGAGACGTGTCGTCTTCAGCGATGAGAGTCGCTTCTGCCTTGGTGCCAATGATGGTCGTATGCGTGTTTGGCGCCGTGCAGGTGAGCGCCACAATCAGGACTGCATACGACCGAGGCACACAGGGCCAACACCCGGCATCATAGTGTGGGGAGCGATCTCCTACACTGGCCGTACACCACTGGTGATCGTCGAGGGGACACTGAATAGTGCACGGTACATCCAAACCGTCATCGAACCCATCGTTCTACCATTCCTAGACCAGCAAGGGAACTTGCTGTTCCAACAGGACAATGCACGTCCGCATGTATCCCGTGCCACCCAACGTGCTCTAGAAGGTGTAAGTCAACTACCCCGGCCAGCAAGATCTCCGGATCTGTCCCCCATTGAGCATGTTTGGGACTGGATGAAGCGTCGTCTCACGCGATCTGCACGTCCAGCACGAACGCTGGTCCAACTGAGGCGCCAGGTGGAAATGGCATGGCAAGCCGTTCCACAGGACTACATCCAGCATCTCTACGATCGTCTCCATGGGAGAATAGCAGCCTGCATTGCTGCGAAATGTGGATATACACTGTACTAGTGCCGACATTGTGCATGCTCTGTTGCCTGTGTCTATGTGCCTGTGGTTCTGTCAGTGTGATCATGTGATGTATCTGACCCCAGGAATGTGTCAATAAAGTTTCCCCTTCCTGGGACCATGAATTCACGGTGTTCTTAGTTCAATTTCCAGGAGTGTATATCAAAACTTTGTTTTATTTAAGCGCTGTTGTGGTGACGGTGAACTTCGAGTACGCACTGTGAATTTCTGTCAGTGCATTCGTAACATGCATAGGTTATTTGACATGTACAGGCATGGATGAGATGTGCTGAAGCTTTACCATGACATTACTGGTAACAATGTGGAACAGATATTGTAATGTTGTTTATACTTATGTGCGAATATGCCATTTGGATCCTCCGGAAAGGAGTTCACGCACTCAGTCGTAATACGTCATATCGAGGAAAGCATTGCTTCAGGACCTATGATTATGGAAATTATTTGTTTTTTAATTTCCTCTACCATTCCTTTGGTTTGTAATCATAATAGTAAGAAAAACTTGTATAGGAGGTTCGTACAAATTTTGAAATGAATCTGGAAATGCACCGGTTTCTATATTTGGTAAATACACTACCGGCCATTAAAATTGCTACACCAAGAAGAAATGCAGATGATAAACGGGTATTCATTGGACAAATATATTATACTAGAACTGACATGTGATTACATTTGCACGCAATTTGGATGCATAGATTCTGAGAAATCAGTACCCAGATCAACCACCTTTGACCGTAATAACGGCCTTGATACGCCTGGGCATTGAGTCAAACAGAGCTTGGAAGGCGTGTACAGGTACAACTGCCCATGCAGCTTCAACACGATACCACAGTTCGTCAAGAGTAGTGACTGGCGTATTGTGACAAGCCAGTTGCTCGGCCACCATTGACCAGACGGTTTCGATTGGTGAGAGATCTGGAGAATGTGCTGGCCAGGGCAACAGTGGAACATTTTCTGTACCCAAAAAGGCCCATACAGGACCTGCAACATGCGGTCGTGCATTATCCTGCTGAAATGTACGGTTTCGCAGGGATCGAATGAAGGGTAGAGCCACGGGTCGTAACACATGTGAAATGTAACGTCCACTGTTCAAAGTGCCGTCAATGCGAACAAGAGGTGGCCGAAACGTGTAACCAATGGCACCCCATACCATCATGCCTGGTGATACGCCAGTATGGCGATGACGAATACACGCTTCCACTGTGGGTTCACCGCAATGGCGCCAAACACTGATGCGACCATCATGATACTGTAAACAGAACGCAGGCCAGAGTGGCCGGTGCGGTTCTAGGCGCTAGAGTCTGGGGCCGAGCGACTGCTACTGTCGCAGGTTCGAATCCTGCCTCGGGCATGGATGTGTGTGGTGTCCTTCGGTTAGTTAGGTTTAATTAGCTCTAAGTTCTAGGCGACTGATGACCTCAGAAGTTAAGTCGCATAGTGCTCAGAGCCATTTAAGCCTTTGTAAACAGAACCTGGATTCATCCGAAAAAGTGACGTTTTGCCATTCGTGCACCCAGGTTCGTCGTTGAGTACACCATCGCAGGCGCTCCTGTCTGTGATGCAGCGCCAAGGATAACCGCAGCCATGGTCCCCGAGCTGATAGTCCATGCTGCTGCAAACGTCGTCGAACTGTTCGTGCAGATGGTTGTTGTCTTGCTAACGTCCCCATGTGTTGACTCAGGGATCGAGACGTGGCTGCACGATCCGTTACAGACATGCGGATAAGATGCCTGTCATCTGGACTGCTAGTGATACGAGGCCGTTGGGATCCAGCACGTCGTTCCGTACTACCCTCCTGAAGCCAGCGGTTCCATATTCTGCTAACAGTCATCTGATCGCGACCATCGCGAGCAGCAATGTCGCGATACATGAAACGGCAATCGCGATAGGCTACAATCCGACCTTTGTCAAACTCGGAAACGTGTTGGTACGCATTTCTCGTCCTTACACGAGGCATCACAACGTTTCACCAGGCGACGCCGGTCAACTGCTGTTTGTGTATGAGAAATCGGTTGGAAACTTTGCTCATGTCAGCACGTTGTAGGTGTTGTCACCGGCGCCAACCTTGTGTGAATGCCCTGAAAAGCTAATAGTTTGCATATCACAGCATCTTCTTCCTGTCGGTTAAATTTAGCGTCTGTAGCACGTCATCTTTGTGGTGTAGCAATTTTAGTGGCCAGTAGAGTATTCATGATTTGTAAGAATGTAATTGTCGGTATTATGAATAAGAATGCAAGTCATATAAACATTTAAATTAAAAGCTAAGAAAAATTAAAGCCGAAATTAACAAAGGGAAGACTTTTAGGCAAAATTTAAGCCTATATCGAAAGCAAAGGTAAGTGTTAAATGCAGGTGGTGCAGCTGTAGTTATTGACTAGAAATTCAACTCTACTGAGCTAGAAGTTAATGTTGCGTACGATATTGTCTGGGAAACACTCAGTAACAAGGGTGGGCATATCCTTCTGTGAAGGAAATATATTGGATCTGGTGGTAACAAATTGACCTGATCCTTCTGAGGATGTCCACACAGAAGCCAGTATCAATGACTCTAAGGTAGTTGTGGCCGCACTCAAAGCGTAACTAAAACAAGTAGAAGGATTTAAATGTTCAATAAATTACATAAAGAAGCAGTAGAGTCATATCTTAATAAGAAACTCGAATCATGTAGCTCTGGAAAGGAGCTTGTAAAGAAACTGCAGCTCAGATTCAGAAGAATAACTGACTATCCACTTGCTAAATATGTACCTAGTGGAACAGATAGTGTGTGTGTGTGTGTGTGTGTGTGTGTGTGTGTGTGTGTGTGTGTGTGTGTGTGTGTGTGTGAATGCTCGCTTGTGTGTGTGGGGGGGGGGGGGGGAGGAGGGAGTCTCCATGATATATAGTCACTGTAAAGAAACTTCTAAGGAAGCAAAACACGTTTGGCTATCAGGAGGGCAATGCATGAAGCCTTCTACCACTACCCTAGCAGAATATAATCAAAGGATATTTCACCTTAAGAAATGCATGTCATACGTAATGGCTTTCAGTGGTACCAAAGTTAAGTGTCCAAACACCCATACACGAAACAGTAAATGAAATTGAGGATAACAAAGGAGAATCAGAAATCACTATAGTCGACTTTAGCGTGTTCAGAGAATTCAGCAACTGTGTACAAGTACATATTTAAGGTAGTCTGGAGAATGAGATTGTCAATCTGCAGCGGAGTGTGCGCTGATTTAAAACTTCCTGGCGGAGTAAAACTGTGTGCCGGACCGAGACTCGAACTCTGGACTTTTGCCTTTTGCATGCAAGCGCTCTACCAACTGTGCTACCCAAGCACAACTTTCGACCCGTCCTCACAGTTTCAATTATGTCACTAGCTCGTATCCTACCTTCCAAACTTCACAGAAGCTGTTCTGCGAACCTTACAGAACTAGCACTCCTGGAAGAAAGGATATTGCGGAGACATGGTAGAGCACTTTTCCGTGAAAGGCCAAGGCTCCAAGTTCGAGTCTCGGTCCGGCACAGTTTTAATCAGCCACGAAGTTTCATATTTAAGATAGTGCTCACAGCGTGCAACTGAGACGATACTATATGAGAATTGTCTTACATATATAGAATCAGAAATGCTGAAGTCCGTTTTCAAATGTTCCTTTACAAAGTAAAATCCAAAGATATTGTTGCCATTTAATATTCTTACACCTACCAAGATACGTGATGTAGATATTAGTGTCAGTGGTGTTGAGAAACAGGTGACATCGTTAAAATAAAGCTCCAGGACCAGACGAAATTCCAAACAGAATCTATACCAATTTTTCGACTGAGTTAGCCCCACTTTTTACTATTATCTACCATACATCCCTCGAAAAAAAAGATCGTTCCCACAGGCCACAGCCGTTTACAAGAAGGCTAGCAGATGTGATCGACAAAACTGTGGTCCATCATAGCTGACATTCATTTGTTGTTGGATCTCTGAACGTATTCGGTCCTCAAACTTACTGAGGTATCACGAACAAAAGGAGCTCCTCCATGCCAGCCAACAGGTATTCCGAAAATATCGATCGTGTCATGACGTGACATCCTGAAAGCCATTGATCAAGGTCGTCAGGCAGCTGCAGTATTTCTTGATTTACGAAAACCATTTTACTTAATAGCACACCTACGCTTATTATTGAAAGTTAGTTAGAATGGGGAGTGAAAAAAAAAGGGTTTCTTGGTAGGGAGAATGAAACATTTTCTCTTGGCTGGAGAGTCATCGACAGAAGTTGGAGTAACTCGGGGGGGGGGGGGGGCACTGTGCTGGGATATCTGCCATAGCTTAGACTTTTGGTAGATGATGCAGTTACCTATAAATGAACTGTCTGAGAAAACTACACAGAAATTCAGTCGGATCTTGATAGGAGTTCAAAGTGGTATAGCGACAGGCAAATTCCTTCAAATTTTCAGAAAAAGAGTACTATCATATGACTATAGTATCACAGAGTCCCAACTGGAATCAGTCAACTTATAGGAATACCTGGATGAAATACTTTGTAGAGATATGAAACGAAACGATCACAAAGCATACTCGTAGGCAAAGCAGGTAGCAGACATCGGTTCACTGGTAGAACGCAAGTGACATGGAATTAGTCTACTAAGGAGATCACTTACAAATCACTTCGGCCACCCATCCTAGAATATTGCTCAAGTGAGTGGGTCCCATACGAAATACACTCACGTGCGAAACTTAAGGACGAAAATAACTTTCGCATGATGCATCACTGAGAAATAACATACACCGTGTGATCAAAAGTATCCGGACACCCCCAAAAACATACGTTATTCACATTAGGTGCATTGTGCTGCTATCTACTGCCAGGTACTCCATATTAGCCATCTAAGTAGTCATTAGACATCGTGAGAGAGCAGAATGGGGCCCTCCGCAGAACTCACGGACTTCGAACGTGGTTAGGCGATTGGGTGTCACTTGTATCATACGTCTGTACGCGAGATTTCCAGACTCCTAAACATCCCTAGGTCCACTGTTCCCGATGTGATAGTGAAGTGGAAACGTGAAGGGGCACGTACACCATAATAGCGTACAGGCCGATCTCGTCTGTTGACTGACAGAGACTGCCAACAGATGAAGAGGTTCCTAATGTGTAATAGGCAGACATCTACCCACACCATCACACAGGAATTCCAAGCTGCATCAGCATCTACTGCAAGTACTATGACAGTTAGGCGGGAGGTGGGAAAACTTCGATTACATGGTCGAGCGGGTGCTCATAAGCCACGCATCACGCCGGTAAATGCCAAACGACGCTTCGCTTGGTGTAAGGAGCCTAAACATTGGACGATTGAACAGTGGAAAACCGTTCTGTGGAGTGATAAATCACGGTACACAATGTTGCGATCCGATGGCAGAGTCTGGATATGGCGAATGCCCGGAGAACGTCATCTGCCAGCGTTGGCAGTGCCAACAGTAAAGTTCGGAGGCGGTGGTGTTATGGTGTGGCCGGGTTTTTCAAGGAGGGGGTTGCACACCTTGTTTTGAGCGGCAGTATCACAGCACAGGCCTACATTGATGTTTTAAGCACCTTCTTGCTTCCCACTGTTGAAGAGCGATTCGGGGATGGTGATTGCATCTTTCAACACGATCGAGCACCTGTTCATATTGCACTGCCTGTGGAGGAGTGGTTACACGTCAATAACATCCCTGTAATAGACTGGCCTGCACAAAGTCCTGACCTGAATCCTATAGAGCATCTTTGGGATGTTTTGGAAAGCCGACTTCGAGCCAGGCCTCACCGACCGTCATCGATACCTCTCCTCGGTGCAGCACTCCGTGAAAAATGGGCTGCCATTCTCCAAGAAACCTTCCATCATCTGATTGAACGTATGCCTGCGAGAGTGGAAGCTGTCATCAAGGCTAAGTGTGGGTCAACCCCGTACTGAATTCTAGCATTACTGATGGAGGGTGCCACGGACTTGTAAGTTATTTTCAGCCAGGTTTCCGGATACTTATAATCAAATAGTGTGTAGCTCGATGGAGCCTGGACCACATACAGAAATTACTACTGCAGTATAGTACAGTACAGTACACTACAGTACAGAAGGTAACTGAAAGAAATACGCAGCAACACTAGCGGAAGTGATACTTCAATTCCAAGAATTGTTATACCGAAGTCACCGCGATTTATGGTGATCCCGTGGACGTTACAAGAGGCGGGACATGGTCTGTAATAAAGTGTATGATCATCACAGGCAGCAACGCATGCTCTCAAATGTGCCGTAATGCTGGCCGCTAGGTTAGTAAGGGTATCTTGTGGTAGGGCGTTCAATTCTTCTACAAGCGTGGTTGACAATTGCTGGATTGTCGTTGGTGCATGTGGCTGTTTTCCAATACGTCTCCCCAAAGCATCCCACACCTGCTCTTTGGGATCTGTGTGTGGGAAATGGATAGGCCAGTCCATTCGACTAATATCCTCTTGCTCCTCTTGTTCCTAGAGCTCCTCTACCAACGATATTGTCTTTTGTTGTCATCCATATAAATGAAGTCAGGGCCGATTGCACCCCACCCTCATGTGGAGAAAGGGGGGGGGGACATGAAATGCACCCAGGAACACTGTCGAATATGATGGTTTTGGTGATCCCCAAGGTAGTGTTACAGGCCCTCTGCAATTACGCATCCATGTAAACGATTTAGGAAACAATCTGAGCAGCCCTCTAAGGTTTTTTGCAGATGACGCCGTCGTTTATCGTCTATTGAAGTGATCAAAAGCTCGAAATAAATTGCAAAACAATTTAGGAAACATATCTGTATGGTGCGAAAATTGGCAGTTAATCCTAAATAATGAAAAGTGTGAGTTCATCCACATGAGTGTTAAAGGGAATCCGTTAAACTTCGGTTACACGATAAATCAGTCGAATCTAGAGGCCGTAAATTCAGTCATATACCTAGGAATTACAATAACGAGAAACATAAACTGGAAGAAACGCATAGAAAATGTTGTGTGCAAGGCTAACCAAAGACTGAGTTTTTTTTTTTTTTTTTTTTTGGGAGAACCCTAGAAGGTGCAACAGATCTGCTGAAGAGACTGCCTACACTACGGTTGTCTATTCTGATTTGGAGTACTGTTGTGCGGCGTGATAACCTTACCGGATAGGATTAGCGGTGAACATCGAGAAATCTGAAGGAAGAGCAGTGTGTTTCGTTTTATTGAGAAACAGTAGAGAGAGTATGACTGACATGTTACACTATTTGGAGTGAACATAATCATAGCAAAAGCGTTTCTCGTTGCGGTGAGATCTCACAAAATTTCAATCACAAACCTGTTCTTCTTCGAATGAGAAAATATTCTAATGTCGCACACTTCCACAGGAAGAAAAAATCATCTTAATAAAATAAGAGAAATTGGAGCTCGCACGGAAAGATACATGTGTTCATTTCTTCTGCGCTCTTTGAGAGTGGAATAATAGAGAATCATTGTGAAGGTCGTTCTATGAACTCTCTGCCAGGCACTTACGTGTCATTTGCCGATTATCCATGAAGATGTAGATGTAGACAGTGCAGGAAGGCATAATGCTGCAAGGACTTGTATTGTATTGCATTGAACCGAGGACCCAGAAACGACGGAGAGGCTTCGTCCCCGCTGTAGCCTTAGTGGTACACCACCCTACAACAGGCTACAGCAATCCACTCACCCCATATTGAACGTAGACAGAGAATGGCAACATGAAAGGTCTGAAACTTCCTGGCAGATGAAAACTATGTCCCCGACCGAGACTCGAACCCGGGACCTTTGCCTTTCGCGGGCAAGTGCTCTACCATCTGAGCTACCGAAGCACGACTCACGCCCGCTCCTCACAGCTTTACGTCTGCCAGTAACTCGTCTCCTACCTTCCAAACTTTACAGAAGCTCCCTGCGAACCTCGGTCGGGCACACAGTTTTAATCTGCCAGGAAGTTTCATATCAGCGCACACTCCGCTGCAGAGTGAAAATCTCATTCTGGAAGCATCCCCCAGGCTGTGGCTAAGCCGTGTCTCTGCAGTATCCTTTCTTTCAGGAGTGCTAGTTCTGCAAGGTTCGCAGGAGAGCTTCTGTAAAGTTTGGAAGGTAGGAGACGAGATACTGGCAGAAGCAAAGCTGTGAGGACCGGACGTGAGCCGTGCTTCGGTAGCTCAGATGGTAGAGCACTTGCCCGCGAAAGGCAAAGATCCCGCGTTCGAGTCTCGGTCGGGCACACAGTTTTAATCTGCCAGGAAGTTTCATATCAGCGCACACTCCGCTGCAGAGTGAAAATCTCATTCTGGAAACATCCCCCAGGCTGTGGCTAAGCCGTGTCTCCGCAGTATCCTTTCTTTCAGGAATGCTAGTTCTTCAAGGTTCGCAGGAGAGCTTTTGTAAAGTTTGGAAGGTAGGAGACGAGATACTGGCAGAAGTAAAGCTGTGAGGACCGGGCGCGAATCGTGCTTCGGTAGCTCAGATGGTAGAGCAATTGCCCGCGAAAGGCAAAGGTCCTGGGTTCGAGTCTCGGTCGGGCACACAGTTTTAATTGCCAGGAAGTTTCGTATCAGCGCACACCCCGCTGCAGAGTGAAAATCTCATTCATGAAAGGTCTGTCAGTGGGAAATTGTCACAGAAATGCTGTAGAATCTGAACTGGAGAGCAGTTGCATGTAAACGCTAACTCTGTCGATGATAAGTGTTTGCGGGCACAGGACAGCAAGATCTTTAGAGCCTGAACTATCCCGAGATCGCCTACTTGCAGAGTTTAAGAAATCATCTTTATGGGTTGAATCTAGGAATGTACTACAACCCCCTGCGTATCGTCCTCGTAGGGATCGTGTAGACGTGCTTAGATTAATGACAGTGCACGCAGAGGCATTTCAACATTCATTGATACCGCGATCCATGGGTGAGTGGAACGGGACTTACCCTCTACCATGTACTTCACAGTGCTTAGCAGAGTATGGATGTAGGTATAGACTCTCACCCTAGGTGTAGCCACACTTATGAAAAATGATATCAGAGTCCCCTACGAGGGTAAACAGGAAGCCCATTGGCAAGAAAATTAGTGCAGCTGAACTCACCATTATCAGAAGATCCCTGTTACATTGTTTCACACGATTTAACCTATCACGGCATATATGCAGTCTGCATTCCGGTATTAGCGATTAATACCGACGTATTTTTCAACATCATCAACACAATCTGCAGCCACTTCGATGGAGCGACAGCAGTCAATTTACCGCGTGCAGACACAATTTCAACGTAAATTTCCCCACAATCGTGTATGCAGTGACACTGATAAATCACAAATCTTTTCTGAAACATGCTGGATATCTCACGTATACATTTTACCTGTGACCTGAGTTATCAGTATTGGTAGGGACTCATGTACTACAAGAGTGTGTGTTTTTTCGCCTTCAGGGGAAACCTACGTATTCCATCCGACACGTACGTCAGTGTTTTATATAACATTTCGTGATTATTTAATCGACCGCACCACTCAAGTTCATTGACGATCAGGGTCCCCGATCCTCATTTCATTTGTCTCATTTTTAGGATTAATCAAACCAGGGCCTATTACTTTGAACACTCCTTACTAATCCACTGTCACTGTCTTTAGTAAAATTCTGTGTGGAAGTTAAAAAAGGGCTTCTTCAGCACCTCCTCAGAACTGAACTTGAACCACTTTTCTAGAAACAGAAGGTCAAATGAAACTAATATGGATTAGATGATCAGCATGCCTTCTCTTGCATCTCATTTTTAAATTCATATTTTGTACACATACATACACCTTTGTGCCAGAATTAGTTGATATCTTGCGTATCAGGTAATCAGTGATCGAAGACCATTTAAGAGCGTACAAACAAACGTAATAAATTATTTTATAGAGCACATTAAAACGATTACATGAAATAAGTACACATTCCCTAAAACCATTGAAGAAGGAAACTCCATACATATCAAAAATGTTTTGCATCACCTCGGTTCCGAGAGTAACAGAAACTGTACAGAAAATTGGAACAGAGATCAACACAAACATCATTTTCGCCTTTTTTATTCCTCATCAAAACCACACATTGCATGTTGTACCACCATTCACGAGACCTTCAGAGGTAGTGTTCCAGACTGGTGTACACACCGGTACCTCTAATAAGTAGCACGTCCTCTTGCATTGATACATGCCTGTATTCGTCGTGGTATACTATTCACAAGTTCATCAAGTCACTGTTGGTCCAGATTGACGTACTCCTCAACGGCGATTCGGCGTAGATCCCGCAGAGTGGTTGGTGGGTCACATAGTCCATAAACAGCCCTTTTCAATCTATCCCAAGCATGTTCAATAGGGTTCATGTCTGGAGATCATGCTGGCCACTCTAGTCGAGCGATTTCGTTATCCTGAAGGAAGTCAATCACAAGATGTGCACGATGGAGGCGCGAATTGTCGTCCATGAAGACGAGTGCCTCGCCAGTATGCTGCCAACATGGTTGCACTGTCGGTCAGAGGATGGCATTCGCTAATCGTACAGCTGTTACGGCGCCTTCCATCACCACCAGCGGCGTACGTCGGCCCACATAATGCCATCCCAAAATAACAGGGAACCTCCACGTTTCTGCAATCGCTGGATAGTGTGTCTAAGGCGCCCAGCCTGACCGGGTAACCTTCAAACACGTCTCCTACGATTGTCTTGTTGCAGGCATATTCGACACTCATCGGTGAAAAGACCGTAATGCCAAATCTGAGTGGCCAATCCGGCATTTTGTTGGGCCCATCTGTACCACGCTGCGTGGTGTTGTTGCAAAGATGGACTTCGTCATGCTCATGCTCATCATGCGGCTTATTGCCCACAGTTTGAGTCGTAACAGGACGTCTCGTGGCTGCACTAAGAGCATTATTCAACATTGTGGCGTTGCTGTAAGAGTTTCTCCGAGCCATAATCCGTAGGTAGTGGTCATCCACTGCAGGAGTAGCCCTTGGGCGTCCTGAGCGAGGCAAGTCATCGACATTTCCTGTCTCTGTATCTCCTCCATGTCCGAACGACATCGCTTTGGTTCACTTCGAGACGCCTGGACACTTCCTTGTTGAAAGCCCTTCCTGGCACAAAGTAGCAATGCGGACACTATCGAACCGCGGTATTGACCGTATAGGCATGGCTGAGCTACAAACAACACGAACCGTGTACCTCTTTCCTGGTGGAATGTCTGGAACTGACCGGCTATCGAACCCACTCCGTCTAATAGGCGCTGTTCAAATCAGATGTTCAAATGTGTGTGAAATCTTATGGGACTTAACTGCTAAGGTCATCAGTCCCTACACTTACACTCTACTTACCCTAAATTACCCTAAGGACCAACACACACACCCATGCCCGAGGGAGGACTCGAACCTTCGCCGGGACCAGCCGCACAGTCTATGACCGCAGCGCCCAAGACCGCCCGGCTAATCCCGCGCGGCAGTAGGCGCTGCTCATACATGGTTGTTTACATCTTTGGGCGGGTTTAGTGACATCTCTGATCAGTTAATGGGACTATATATGTGATACAATATCCACAGTCAACGTCTATCTTCAGGATTTCTGGGAACCGTCGTGATGCAAAACTTTTTCTTGGTGCGTGGATTTATTGTTTCTGTGCGAGACTTTTGTTTTTAATCTGTATCCGTCATACAAACACTTCCTGTTGTATATTTTCGTATCTTTTCAATAATTTAATTGTAACATTCGCTTGAGTGACTAGCAGCAGTATTTGTGATAGAAATGAGAAATTTCGCGTTTCGTACACTGCGGTTTGTTGTTGTTATTCTTCCGTGACGAGAGATGCGTTTATCGTAGTTACCTATATTTCTGACGTTAACGGCTACAGTCGGATGCTTCGTGTTTTCTGGTCTTCTCACGGTATGGTTGCTTGTCTTAATCTGCTAGAAATGGCAGCGTAAATTTTGAGGAAGATTGGTTGAAATTTAGCGCAACTAAAATCTTACTGCGGAACGTTGTCCATTGACTAACTTGATATAGACGGAAGTCTTCAAACAATTCAAGGACAACTTTTGAATATTATTCAGCATAAAATTGTAGCGAAAACACAGTTCTGCAGAAGTAAAGTGTACAGATCTCATTCATTTGTTCTAAGTCGTCCACGTTTATTTAATATTTCATTCCACACGAAATCCGTTCTATGCTTTTTTCCATGTAAAATATTTACGTAATGATTTTTGAATTTCACAGCTCACTGATAGGCCATAGTCTTTATACACGTTTGTTTCTCACTAAGTACGTTATTAATTCTTCACAGCAATTGTTTCTTTACACCCATTCCAGCTCATAGGTTTTAATTCAGCATCATTCAGCCGCTAACTTCTCCTGCTTGACGACGACTATATCCACCATCGTATGATTCCAAACTAACTTTGACTCTTCTGTTCCTGCAATTGGATTTTCGCCAGTAAGTACCTCTGTTCAGTCTTCTAATTTTCAATCCCTTTTCCAACCTTTCACTCTCCATCTCTGCCTTCCTTCTATATACTCTAAGACAGTAAAAAAGACACACCACGAATGAATTATCAGAATGGGACGGAAATGTGTAGTTGTGATTTACATCTACAGACAAACAAATGATTGTAGTTTCTGAAAAACTGGATGATTTATTCAGCAGAAAGAGCTTCATAAATTGAGAATGTCAGGAACACGTTGGTCCACCTCTGGCCCTCATGCAAGCAGCTATTCGGACTGGGACTGGCTGATAGGATAGTTGGATGTCCTAGTGAGAGATATAGTACAAAATTTCGTGCTATTGATGCGTTTGATAGCCAAAATGCCAAGCTGATTGGAGGGCCCTGCCCACAATGCTCCAAACTTCTCAACTTGATGGTCAAGGTAGGATTTGGCGAAAACGCAGGCAATCAGTACAAACTCTCGCCGTGTGCAAGCGGGCATGATCATGCTGAAATGTAAGCCCAAGACGGTATGCTACGAAGAGTAACAAAACGATCCGTAGAATTCCTCGAATTACCACCGTGCTGTAAGGATGCCGTAGATGAGAAGCAAAGGGGCCCTGCTATGAAAACAGATGGTACTTTCAGGCCGTATGCCGGGCAAGAGTCAGGCTGGTATCCAACAACTATCCATGGCGTCTCCAGATAAGTCTGGCCTGGAATCTCTTTGAATGGAGTAGAATTACGTTCATTGATTAGTACCACTTCGAGCTGAGCTCCGATGAGCAGCGAAGACGCGTCTAAAGACGCCCCATAAAGCCTGACTGTTGCCTGCCGTATGGACCAAGGTGGCAGGACCCTGCGGGCTTTCAAATAATAAATGAAATGTGATGTGATGTGAGGTGGGTGGCCTTCAACTAAGCACACACAGACTCAGTGTTGAAATATTAAAAGTTTTGGCTGGTTTCATTGTCTAGAGGCTGGGATACGTAGTTGCCGCATTAGGGGCCAAATACGATAAGAATTCACACGTGAATCGAATGGTCGAAAGTTTCTATCACTCGGCAATTGCGAATTATGAGAGTAACATACAAATTTATAAATGAAAGATTACAATTAAATAAAATCTGCAGGTACTATCTTAACGACTTTAAATGATGAGTACGATAGCAGAAGTACTTTTAAGAATGCGGTATATTTCAGCAAAACACTTATTGTTGTCGATGGTGCAGCAATTAAATACAATGAGTTAAATAGCAGGGAAACAATAGATTCCTACTTCGCGTAATTAGCTGTGAACAACAACATAGCTCACGAGATATTCACTTCCAAACGCGTACTGCGTTTTCACTGTAGAAACCACGGAAATCTCACAGGTTCACAAGTCGGCACTCCAACTTATTTCTATCTCTCGCGACCACGTGCAAACCGCTCCACTCTCCAAGTCCTTTCGCCGAGTCCGCATCTGTCACGCCGTCGTGTCCAGCACTTCCCGTGTCGTGTGCCGTACTCCCCAGAACTACCCACTGCTCAGACCAACTCTTGTCCTACTCTCCCGCACTCGCTTCCATCCAGTCTCCTCATTCACGAGTGCTGTGATTGGCTAGAGCGCTCGCGCCATGTCTTCAATCCAACGTACACTCACAAACATATTTAAATACATACGAAATACTGGAGTTACATTTAAATAACTTGAAACTAAATAAATATTCCTACGGCTGGACCATAAACACGATTTAACACACATTATTAGATACACAAACAAATTAAATAAACATATATCAAAGATACAGTACAGAAGGTAGGCCAGTAGCCCAATGTCTCTGTGCTTACTAAAACACAGTACATATTTAACCAATTTCTTCTTGAATAGTATATATCTGATATAAACAAAGACATGGATGAATAAGTATATTTATAAGCATGCTGCTACCGTTTTATCGTGTAACTGTGGAGTACTTATGCCCTGACGCGATCGATAGTAATCGGCCACTTTGACCTCCTATAACTCATGTACTATTCAAGTTACATGCCTGTAATTTATACCAATTTAGGTTTACACTGATAGCTTTCCAACGACACGTCGATCGACGAAATCTGAGGAAGCGTTTACATTTTGGAAATTCGTTGCTGGTTGTTACTTATCTAATTTACAGTCAGATACTAAACTTTAAACTAATACAGATATTGAAAATCTGATTACACCATTAGAATCGTCGTGCAAATAATGGTAATGTACACGTTTCTTTTTGAGGTATCATGATTCCTCTGGTTACTATTAATTTCTATATGAACTGTGAAATGTCTACCATTAAGGTTTCACAAAGTCCGTCATCTTTGCCACTCACGGCGTAGAAATCTCCTTCATCGACACCAAGCACCGTCCTCGTCACTGCGTTAACATGGAATTCCCAGCCACGCTGCCGCTGGACCCCTCTCGCATCGGCCATCGGCCAATGTCCGGCACCACGTGTTCGGCCTGCCGAGCGGCCCGCGCCCGCCGAGCGTCCTTGTGCGGCCGCCCCAACTCCGAACATACGAGGGCAGTTCAATAAGTAGTGCAACTCATTTTTTTTCTCGGCCTATTTTGGTTGAAAAAACCGGAAATATCTTGTGGAATATTTTCAAACATTCCCGCTTCGTCTCGTATAGTTTCATTGACTTCCGACAGGTGGCAACGCTGTACGGAGCTGTTAAAATGGCGTCTGTAACGGACGTGCGTTGCAAACAACGGGCAGTGATCGAGTTTCTTTTGGCGGAAAACCAGGGCATCTCAGACATTCATAGGCGCTTGCAGAATGTCTACGGTGATCTGGCAGTGGACAAAAGCACGGTGAGTCGTTGGGCAAAGCGTGTGTCATCATCGCCGCAAGGTCAAGCAAGACTGTCTGATCTCCCACGTGTTGGCCGGCCGTGCACAGCTGTGACTCCTGCAATGGCGGAGCGTGCGAACACACTCGTTCGAGATGATCGACGGATCACCATCAAACAACTCAGTGCTCAACTTGACATCTCTGTTGGTAGTGCTGTCACAATTGTTCACCAGTTGGGATATTCAAAGGTTTGTTCCCGCTGGGTCCCTCGTTGTCTAACCGAACACCATAAAGAGCAAAGGAGAACCATCTGTGCGGAATTGCTTGCTCGTCATGTGGCTGAGGGTGACAATTTCTTGTCAAAGATTGTTGCAGGCGATCAAACATGGGTTCATCACTTCGAACCTGAAACAAAACGGCAATCAATGGAGTGGCGCCACACCCACTCCCCTACCAAGAAAAAGTTTAAAGCCATACCCTCAGCCGGTAAAGTCATGGTTACAGTCTTCTGGGACGCTGAAGGTGTTATTCTGTTCGATGTCCTTCCACATGGTCAAACGATCAACTCTGAAGTGTATTGTGCTACTCTTCAGAAATTGAAGAAACGACTTCAGCGTGTTCGTAGGCACAAAAATCTGAACAAACTTCTCCTTCTTCATGACAACGCAAGACCTCACACAAGTCTTCGCACCCGAGAGGAGCTCACAAAACTTCAGTGGACTGTTCTTCCTCATGCACCCTACAGCCCCGATCTCACACCGTCGGATTTCCATATGTTTGGCCCAATGAAGGACGCAATCCGTGGGAGGCACTACGCGGATGATGAAGAAGTTATTGATGCAGTACGACGTTGGCTCCGACATCGACCAGTGGAATGGTACCGTGCAGGCATACAGGCCCTCATTTCAAGGTGGCGTAAGGCCGTAGCATTGAATGGAGATTACGTTGAAAAATAGTGTTGTGTAGCTAAAAGATTGGGGAATAACCTGGTGTATTTCAATGCTGAATAAAACAACCCCTGTTTCAGAAAAAAAATGTGTTGCATTACTTATTGAACTGCCCTCGTAGAATATTTCCAGGGCGTCACAACTAGCCCGTTACCTCACAACCCCTTTCGCTGTCATTCTCGGAACTTTTCAGCACAGCAGTCTGTCTACAATATTCTAGTGCCCGTTTTATTGCCCTTTATGGCAAGCCATCCTGTGCTTACGTTTCAGCAAGATAATGGCCGCCCGCAGACAACGAGAGTTTCTACCGCTTGATCTCTTGCATGCCAAACCCCACCTTGGTCTGTAAGGTCGCCGGATATCTCCGAAGTTGAGAACATTTGGAGCGTTATGGGGAGTGTTTCCAACCATCTCGGGATTTTGATGATTTAAAGCTCCAATTGGACTGAATTTGGCGCTGTGTCCCTTAGAAGGGCATCCAACAACTCTGTCAGTCAGTGTTAGGCCGAATAATTGCCTGCATAAAGGTCACAGGTTGATCAACGCGTAACTGGCATTCTCAATTTGTGAACTTATTTCTGTTGAATAAATTATCCTGTTTTTCGGAAATTGTGATCACGTGTGTCTCTGTAGATGTAAATCACTAAATCACATTTATCAATTTCCGTGAAAAGTTGGTAAGAGGACTGAAACGTTGAAGTCTTTGCCGGTTGTCCTGGATATGACGTGGCGATTTCCCGTGACGCCATGAGAACTTTTCTGATATTTACGTTGAGAAAGCTACTTCAGCTTTCATTAAAATGCAACACAGTATATAACAGTACTTTTAGGGGCATAGGAAGCTAGGATAGCCTGGACGGCCGTGGGTACGGTAAATTGCCACACAAACTGTAGCTACCGCGCAGTAACCAAAATGCATGGATATTAAAAATTTTAGGGACCGCTGGGAACTTGTGGACTCGATGAGTCGGTTGTTGACCCTCGTCGAGTGTAGAAGTATCTAAATGGAGGGAATTTTATTTCGGTGGCATAAACTGTCAAAACGGGCATTTGGGATCCATAGGGATTGGCCAGGTTCATTTTGGGTATGAATATACTAGAACAATAAGTTGTGATAGTGTGTGCGGTCGTTGAGTTTGATCAACAGGATACGACATCTGGAGGCAAGTACTATGATTTGGCACACTAGGGATTGACTTGACCGTGGGAACTTCCGGTGTTGACAGGTGATCAGCAGTTTTATTCTTCAGAGTATAGTGTATAAAGACAGAAGAAGATATTGCAACTAAGCGAAGGTAGCCTTACAGAGCAAATAACCAGTCGTGGGCGTTCATGGACGTCATGAGGCTCGTTGAACTAGGAATACATCATGTTATTTTGTTTGACATGCTTTTTGTTGTGCAGAAATTTCCGATGACATTGCAGGATACGAGTTAGGGATTGAACTCTATATATTTCTGTGTCATTTTTAAATTGTTCAGTGATACATTTCATGTTTGTCCATGCTGATGTCACCGCTAGTTTTCATTTATGTTGGTTTTCCTCTAGTTGTCTATCCAAGTGCTTTCAGGTAAAGAATAGCTGGATAGTTGGTGAACTGATTCTGCAGACAAGAAAATGAGCTCAAGGCGTCATTAAACCTATACAGTAATCTACAGCCTTTATGATTATTTTGGACCATGCAGAACGCCTCAAGGGTTGGAATAAAAAAATGAGCATTGCTGTGTTTCACAAATTGCCACGTAACGTAGCAGTCTGTTCCAGCAATTGCTCCTCAATGATTTCACGATTCTCATATAAATACTTTGATCCCCTTGAGAAGTCGTTAATATCAAACCCTCAGGCAATAACTTAAGGAAAACCTAAACTAGCTGCGAGGCGTTGCTTTAAAAATGTGCCCTGTGCACAAGTAAATGAACCCTTCTTGTTATTTCTGTCTCTTCTTTCATAATCATATTGCAAATTGAATACTTTATTCACAAGAAAATTTTCAGTCCCATGAACAAAGCGTCAGTAGTTGTTCTTTTGTAACCGTTATGGGTAGAAGTTACTTTGCTTACTTCTCATTATTACACACTGACTAACAGTTTTACTTTAGAATTACATATTAAAGACTGTGGTGTCAGAGTATTGTGTTCCTCGTTCACTACTTTATACTACTTGTAGCTTACGAAATTTATACGAGGATCGTCTCGTTTTGCAATATGTGGTCTGTTATTGTCTTCTCATTAGCATTCCTGTGTTCCTGTGGTTTGGGGGTAGTTCCAATGTCAATGATCTCAAGAAATACCTTTTTTTATAGTCTATAAAGATCAGAGATGTGTTAAGTAAGGATAACGCTTACATTACAACCATCTTGCAAGCTCCAAAAAAGATAGTCACGTGTATTGGATAATCTTTCCAGTTCGCAGTATGCTTAGGAAAGAAAAATCATGATAAATGTGACAGCCATTGATTTATGGTTTTCATCTTGCAGTCAGTACAAGTGTGTGTTATTAGTATGCTCTTGCCCCTAAGCCTAGTTACAGAAATGAGAGTAAGTCATTAGCTAATGCTATTTCGGCCCTATGTCCAACTCGGAAGTGTGCTTTCGGCCGCGGTGGTCTAGCGGTCCTGGCGCTGCAGTCCGGAACCGCGGGACTGCTACGGTCGCAGGTTCGAATCCTGCCTCGGGCATGGGTGTGTGTGATGTCCTTAGGTTAGTTAGGTTTAAGTAGTTCTAAGTTCTAGGGGACTTATGACCTAAGATGTTGAGTCCCATAGTGCTCAGAGCCATTTGAACCATTTTTGAAGTGTGCTTTGAGATGTGATCTACATTCTTAACTTTCAAGCCTGCTCTGGGGAGCCATCGGCTGTTTAAACACATTAAATCTATGGCTAAAAAAGTTGGCAACTCTGTGAGCATTAAGTAAATTCCTGGAGTGGCACAGAGTTATCCCACTAAATTCACTTTATATTATATTGTCGGTTGCATTAAAAAATGTGACTGATTTTCAGGTAAAGTGTGACATCAGTTTATTAAATATATGGTTTTGAGTCTAGGAAGTTCGTTTCATGGAGAAAATTCAACTACTCTCGTCTTTTACATTGCAGACTGTCTACATTACCTATCACTATGGCGATGTATGGAATACAGCAGTGTTTCCCTAGTGCAGTGGTAACGTGACTGCCTTCTGAAGTATTAGCTGTGGGGTCCAAAGTGACTGGAGGAATACTATACTGCATCTACTTTTATTCTGTTCATTAAATTGCCATTTCGAAAACCGACAAGGAAATCTTAAGAAAACCTCTGATTTGTAAGACTTCCCGTAACTTTAATTCAGTACGTTCTAGATATGAAAGAGAAAAATTTATAAAATTCTAAAATTACGCACTTGGCAATACCAGCTTTTATCTGCTTCCGCCAACAAAATTAAATTTTTTTTGTGAAAGCGTAGTTTGATTATATACTATTTGGCACTGATCGATTTGTTAAGTAGGTAGAAAACTTAGTTCGGTCTGTAGTAGACTTAGACCTTGGCGTAGAAACGACAAACTATAGTTTAATGCCAAGCATGTGGATGAAACGTAAGCTATTTTCTTGTAATCTGATGTCGTGTTATGTGAATATCGTTCTCTGTTTAGTCTAAATTGTCTGATAGAGAGATGTAGCTGAAATGCTTAATGGTAGATAAACGAAATCGTTTGATTTAAACCCGCGTTCAGCGTGTCCTAAGCCAGTCAAAACTCTTACTGGCCATTGTAACGGTGGACTACTGCATTTTAGAGGTGGGTTCTGGGAACATCAACCCGTCTCTTCATACTATTGCTCACCAGCTACTGCTTAACTGAAACATTCTGGGTCACATAAATATAAGATAAGGCAATGACAAGTAGATATCGAGAATAGCAACCCCACTGTTGTCATTAATAAGTCGAAAAATGCTAAAGTAACGGGTTTAGGTGGTATGAGACTAGAATAGACCATACCTTTAGGAATCAAAGGAAGTTCACTGCATGTTAGTTTTTCTGTATTTGTTTGGCCCTAAATGACGAAAGAACCTATAATACCTGTCGTAGACGATTTCTTACATTCGCAGCTACTGGTCATAGTAACCATCATCAGTGCAGTCCTAGTGTGATAAGGAATGCAGACTCACTACATGAGGCAGTTTTGCCATTATGGGAAAAATTTATCACCGTTGGTACAACAGTCCTCTGTGATCCTTGGTCTTCAGTGGGAGATTATACTATGCTTCCCTGTTTAATGTGAAACTCGTACAATTTTAAATTCCAATTTTCATTATGTCCTTTTTGATCCTTTCCGCCGGCTGCAGTGACCTAGCGGTTCTAGGCGCTTCAGTCTGGAACCGCGCGACCACTACGGTCGCAGGTTCGAATCCTACCTCGGTCATGGATGTGTGTGATGTCCTTAGGTTGGTTAGGTTTAAGTAGTTCTAAGTTCTAGGGGACTGATGGCCTCAGATGTTAAGTCTCATAGCGCTCAGAGCCATTTGAACCATTTGATCCTTTCCTCCACCTTTGCTCTGGTGTCCCTACTCTTCCGATTCCTTCAGGAGCTGCGCTGTCGTTTGCTCTCAGTACACATCCTACCCATTCAATCCTTTTTATCTTAACGTAGCTGGAAATGTTTGGTTCCGTATACAGATAATATTATTCGTAATTGAATCTCCTCCTCCAGCCACCATTTTCTTCCTCTCTCCCAAGAATTTGTTCCAAGATATTTCTCACAAATATGCTGACTTACCTTTCGTCAGATTTTTTGATGTCCATGTTTCAGCACCGTATGGTAGCTCGGCCTTCCTAAAATTATATACATCATAGCTTAACTTTTCCTGAACAGCAACTTAGAATTAGATGTTTTCTGAAGCCATGGTAGCACATGTTGGCAGAGAATATTTGTTTTTGGATTTCGAAGTTGACGTTCTCCTTACAGTTTCCTTCTGATCCAATCTCTGATATCATCTGCATATACCAACACCTGAACTGGTATATACAGGAAAGTCCCTCTTGTATTGATAAGCTTAATTTGTTACAACCTTTCTTCCAAGACTATATTGAACAGAAAGCAGGATAATGCGTCTCTCTGTCTTCCTCCATATTCCGTATTTTAATTTGACTCTGGGTGTTTCCCGTAGCAGCTTTCACTAAGGCAATCAATGTTTTTATGACCGTTCAACTCTTCCGTTGCCGTATACGAGCTCCATTGTATCAAGAATTCCGTAGGCTGATCTGAAGTCTGTAAAGAGATGATGTATATCAATCCCAAATTCTTTACATTTTTCTAGTATTCGCCATAATGTGAAGAACTGATCGACGGTAGATCTCCACCGACGAAACTCACGTTGATAATCGCCAAGAGCATAGGGTGTAAGCATATTAAAAAGGATTGTGGAGAATGTTTTATATGATGTAGCTAATAGGCATATTCCCTTGTAGTTAGAGCACGCCACAGGACAGGCTTTGCTGTATATTGGACATATGATACCTACGCTCTAATCATCAAAGATACTTTCTTCTATCAAAATCTTAACAACAAGCTTGTGTAAATGTTTGACATTTTCCTTTCCAGCGTTTTTAGTAAGTTCTCCATGTATTAAATCCATTCCTGTGACCTATTATTCTTCAGATTCTTGATAGCTGCCCCCACTTACTCAGCAGTTGGGACTGGTTCCTCTGTATTCGAGTTACTTGTATTTATAGGAGGTAAGTTTCCTTGGTCCTCGGCTGTACCATCATTCAACAGTTCATCAATGTGTTGAACCAATCTTCTACGTATTGCTTCGCCGCTACTCAAAACTGAACCATCTGTATTTCTACATAAATTCATCCTTGGCTGGAAATCCTTCTGGCCCTTATTTCACTTTTAATATAAAAATCTCGCTTCATTCACCCCTTTCAGCTGATATTTTTCTTACATTTCTCTCGGTTCTTTCACTTCATGCTCTCTCATTTTTCTTTTGTGCAGCCCCTTTCTTCTCTTCTCACTCTTCTATGATATTCTACAGATCTATGGGTATGGTTTACTTGATGCAATCTCCTGGTGGCTTTATTTTTAATGCCTGTTACTAGTGCACACATTTCATCAAACCAACCGTTGTGTATGGTCCGATCTGCTCTTCCTAGACCGTCATCTACAGATTTTGTAAGGATGTCATTTAGATTCTTCCACATTTCCTCCATGCTCTCATTGTCAGGAAGTTGTGCCAGGTCACCTTTGAGTAAGTTAGAGATTCTTAGAGCAGACTCGGGGTCCTTCAACTTGTCCATACTGAATTTTTTTACACGAAATCGACTTACCTTCCTTGCATTAATCAGTTGGCTTCTGATTGTTGCTATTACAACGTAATGGTCAGTGTCAGCATTAGCACACCTATAACTTCTAACGTCCATTAAATTACACAGATGTCTTGCATCTATTAGGAGATGGTCAATTAGGTTAAAAGTATTTCCATGTGGAGATTCCCATGCCACTTCATGTACCCCTTTGTGGTTAAAAGTTGTAGCGCCCACTACAATGTTCCTTGAATATGCGAAGTTTACAGGTCTGATCCCATTGTCATTTGAGTTCCATGTAGGCTGTATTTTCCAATACAAGACTGATATTCATCTTCTTTCCCTATTTTAGCATTCGTATCTGCAAAAATGATCTTACAATCTCCTCTCGGACATACAGTGTATACTTTATCTAACTCAACATTTACAGCATCCTTCCCTTCTTCACTCATCTCTTCAGTTGAGTCATAAGCACACACAAGAAATTTTCCTCCGAATATGAATCTGCACAAGCTGAGTAATTTTTCCTGGAAGTCCATAACAAAATTTTTTCTCTTATTTACAGTAAAACCAGTACCAAAAGCGTGATCTTTCTTTTGGCAGCTATAAAAACATGTGATTCTTCTTCTCTATCATTTCCTCACCTAACCATCAGTGTGTAACGAACCTCTTATATTACAATTAATATTTTATGAGAAGAAGGTGATTCAGTAACGTTATGGTACTGATTTGATAATACTGACCATTCATGACAGTTTTAATGGATGTTTATATTCGTATAAGCACTAGTTACATCCGTACTCATTCACTGTCAATCAAAGTATTCTGTCGTTAATTTACTAGGAAAATCACTGCTTCTAAATACTTAGGGATAATAACTACGGGGTGTATCTGTACGAATTTGGAACATTTCATACCTTGAATTAGTAATGACTTCATGTCCTGTTCTGCCCTTTGATAATAGCTCTCGGAAAAATA
Source organism: Schistocerca americana (assembly GCF_021461395.2). Taxonomy (NCBI): domain Eukaryota; kingdom Metazoa; phylum Arthropoda; class Insecta; order Orthoptera; family Acrididae; genus Schistocerca; species Schistocerca americana. Next base: position 252,338,741 of record NC_060130.1, read on the forward strand.
CTTTTGTGGTTCAATATTTTCTCTGACACTAATCAGCATATCATTCGTGACTTCAGCCACTTGAAGAAAAATATTTGCATTACAGCGAAGCCATTATCTACTAGGTCAGCTATTTCGTTACTCTCACATTCAGTTTGATGATTCTGGTAATCACTGTCCGATATTTCGCTATCTTTTTCATGCTAGTGAATACGTACAAATGACTAAAGAAATGGGATCATACAGTTTTGAACTCTGCAACTTTAGATTACTACTCCACTCTTCGAACCACCATACCACGAGAAACAGATGTAAGACCAGTCTCCTTGAACATTTGAGTCAGTACGCTCGTGGAAGGTAATGTTGTGACTGTCATGCAAATTTATCAAGCTGCAAAAAGCGAATACCAGCTATATTGCTTGTTGGTAAAATTTGTCATTCATTATTAGTTAACCCTGAACTGTAGGTAGTGAGCCACTGCAAGGTCATCCTTGAAAGTTTCATAGGCTCTGTGCCTCATATTTGTTGGTATCCAGGAACTGTTGCTGCGATTCCAACGCGCAGTCAGGTCCCTAATCTGTGTCTTAAAGTAAGCAATCCTTAGCATATGGGGCTTAGGTGAACACAGAGTAACCGCCGGATATCTCGCATTCCCTAAATCAATGGCTCGCTTCCTCTGTCTGACGTAACGTCATGGCCCAGTTTCTATGCTTCAATTGCCAAATTTTTCTGCCGTTTTGTCTATAGTGAACCAATATTTTTGCTGTTGAATGTACATAGACATAAGCTTCACTTATGGAAAGTCTAGGGAAAATAGCTGTGTTACTTAATAAATCATGAACGGATAAAATTAAGAGTAGTGTTTACATGTCGAAAATTGCAAAATTCTGTCACATGTTTGGCTGATATTCCAAATAAACTTAGTGTTCTTAGTCGCTGGCCGTAAGTCTTTCTTTAAACTTTTATATCGCGCCTGAGACGGGTATTTAGATTTTTAACAACCGATGATTTCTAAAAAGCTATTCATTTTCATGGAGTAATGTGTATTTTTCTGTTCTAGACCGGCTGAGCTTGGAATATGTTCAGGAATTCTGCTACAGACAGTAATATTTGAAGTACAGTTCAAATAGTTCAAATGGCTCTGAGTACTATGGGACTTAACATCTCAGGTCATCAGTCCCCTAGAACTTAGAACTACTTAAACCTAATTAACCTAAGGACATCACACATATCCATGCCCGAGGCAGGATTCGAACCTGCGACCGTAGCAGTTGGGCGGTTCCGGACTACAGCGCCTAGAACCGCATGGCCACCGCGGCCGGCTGATGTACAGTAGTAGCTATCTTTATAGTAGATACTTATAACCCTTACTCTGTTGTAATCACTGCAAACAGTTATGTTTTCAAGATAAATACTGCGAGTTATCGTTAAAGAAACGTTGCAATATTAGTACTGAATCTGGCAGGTGCGAATGTCTTCATACTGTAGGAACTTCATTCAGTTTGTACGAACGACTTGAAATTCATAACTCCGCAAAGAAAAGAAAATTATATCCAACTTGTTCTGTAAATGTTTACAATGAATTCGATTAGAAAATATTCTGAACGTGAAACAAACGTAATTTATGTTTTTTTAAACTGTTTCTCCACCACCCTATTAAATGGAAGTAAAACATGGGTACTTAACAAAAAGAAATAAATGCATACCTGTGCACAGACATGAGGTTTTTAAGAAGTGTTAACACAATCAAAAGAATAAACAGATTCAGGAATAATTATACTGAAAGTGAAGTAAAAATAATAATAATAATCATCATCATCATCATCATAAGTCGTCGTGCTCATTGCTGAGCGTCGTGACCCACATGAACCAAGCGTCTCCATCTCGGACGGTTGCCAGCTACTCTTAGTGCCTGCCGAAGAGGTAGACAGGAGATCTTCTTGATTTGATCTATCAATCTGCTCGATGCTCTTCCTCTTGGTCTCGTGCCCGAGATCTTTTCTTGCAAGATTATTTTCTCTAGATTTTCTCCATCTCTTCTCACACTATGGCCAGAAAACTGGAGAATTTTTTCGGTGACTCGAAGGGATATCGAGTTGTTAAAGAATGGACATATTTGTTCTTCTTTCGGTCCATTTTATGCGAAGCATCGTACGCCAGCACCAAAGCTCAAACGCATCAATGCGCTCTTTGTCTCTGGCCTTGAGTGTCCATGTTTCGCAACCATAATAGAAAACAGAAGACAAGAGTGTTTCAACTAGCCGGATCTTTGTGCAATTTGTTATTGCTCTGCTCTGCCAGACCTTGGTGAGCTTCTTCATAGCCACTCGCCCTAGCGTGATCCGTCTTCTTATCTCATCTTCACAACTTCCCGTGCTGTAGATGGTTGAACCAAGATAGACGACTTCCAATTCCTTTAATCGGCCTGTGAGCTGGATCTGTTCTTCTCGATCATTCATCATGAGTTTGGACTTGCTGAGGTTGGTGTATAATCCATATGCTGGACTAATGTCCTTTATTCTTGTTAGTGTCTCAGCAATTTCATCTTCGCTGTTGGCTAAAAGCACAGTGTCATCGAGATCTTTCCTAATGACATGTTCTGCAGAGATGCTGTACAGTTGTGGGTATAAGACACAGCCCTGTCTCACACCTTTTGATACTCTGAAGGAATCAGACGTGCCAACACTTGTGTTTACAACTGCGAAGTGATTATTGACTAGACTTTTGATCAATGCTATCAAGTGGGGTGGGACACCAAACTCTGCAAGCACCTGACACAACTTTTCCCAGACTCCACAGTCAATGGCTTTCCTATAGTCAAGGAAGCAGATGAAAACAGGAACACTGAACTATAGCGATTTTTCTATTATTTGTCTTATTTTGAGGATCTTTTCACGAGTTCCTTTCCCTTCAACAAAACCTGCTTGTTCTGTGGATATGTGAGGTTGAATGTACGGCTTCAAACGTTGCTTCAGGATGTAGAGCAAAATTTTACTTGCGTGAGATTTGGGGGCAATAGTTCGGTAGTTGGAGCAGTTCCTGATAGATCATTTCTTGAAGTAAAAATGTGCTCCGTGTAAATCAAGTTAGAAAAAAAACAAATAAATGAAGCCAAATCAAACAACTATGAACAATGGTACCTGACAGTTTAGTGGCAGAGTTATAGAAAAACATACCAAAAGGAAGAAAGAGAGCCTGGACGACAGAGGAAAACTTGAGAACTGTAACAGAAAATAAATCGCCTAAAATAGCGTGGTATGAAGAATAACAACCGAAGAAGAATACTTTGAATCTAAATTTCTTTTTTAAATTCAGTCACCAGCTTTCTTCTTCTGTACATCTCCAGATAATCTTAAAATGGTGCTTCTGATTCAAATTTTTCTCTTGTTGAGCCGCAATCCAAACGTTTTTCCCTGTTTACGTCAGACATTTTCAGTTTCTTTCCTACACATTAGTCTGTTTCCGTTCTTGGACTATTCCGACATACCGATCACGTAAACTTCACTTAGTTTGCATGAGCTTCCGACAGGCCATCCATTTTGAGTGTTTGTTGAATGTCTGTTCACTCTATGTCGAAAATAAATGTCAAAAGCCCCTGTTTAACAATAAAATGTTATAAATTAAATGTTAAATCGAGGTCTCCGTGTGGTAGGCGAAATATGTAAGCGATGGGGATATAACACCAGTTGGTGAAACAAGTAAACGACATGTGAGCCATAAATACATCGACGAAAACAATTGCAAGATAAAAAAAGTTAATGCAGAGTAACGAAATTTCGGGAATGCATTTGTCTAGGTAACATATTTAAGTGATTAACTTTGCAAGATTACAGGTTAATGTAAGCGCGAATTACGCCACTGCAAATGTGTAATGCTGATACCCTAATAATAGGTGTAACAGCCAGGATATTGAATTCAAGCATACAAACGTGCTTGTATTGTGATGTGCTGGTGCCGGGTGTCAGTCTGTCGGATGGAGTTCCATACCCGTTGCACTTGGTCGGGCAATACAGGGACGGTTAATGCTGTTTGTGGATGACCCTGGATTTTCGTCAGATGATATCCTATATGTGCTCCACTGGAGACAGATCTGGTGGTCGAACAGGCCAATTAAACATGTCGGCACTCTGTTGAGATGTTGGGTTACAACAGCGGTATGTGGGAAACGAGAGCGTTATGTTGGAAAACACCCCATGGAATGCTGTTCATGAATGTCAGCACAACAAGACGAATCACTAGACTGATGTCCACATTTACAGTCTGGAAGTGTGGGAAAACCACGAGAGCGCTTCTGCTGTCATACAAAATCGCAGCTCAGACCGTAACGCGAGGTGTAGTTCCAGTGTGTCTATCTACATCTACATTTATACTCCGCAAGCCACTAAACGGTGTGTGGCGGAGGGCACTTTACGTGCCACTGTCATTACCTCCCTTTCCTGTTCCAGTCGTGTATGGTTCGCGGGAAGAACGACTGCCGGAAAGCCTCCGTGCGCGCTCTAATCTCTCTAATTTTACATTCGTGATCTCTTCGGGAGGTATAAGTACAGGTAAGTAATATATTCGATACCTCATCCAGAAACGCAACCTCTCGAAACCTGGACAGCAAGCTACACCGCGATGCAGAGCGCCTCTCTTGCAGAGTCTGACACTTGAGTTTGCTAAACATCACCGTAACGCTATCACGCTTACCAAATAACCCTGTGACGAAACTCGCCGCTCTTCTTTGGATCTTCTCTACTTCCTTTGTCAACCCGACCTGGTACGGATCCCACACTGATGAGCAATACACAAGTATAGGTCGAACGAGTGTTTTGTAAGCCACATCCTTTGTTGATGGACTACACTTTCTAAGGACTCTCCCAATGAATCTCAACCTGCCACCCGCCTTACCAACAATTAATTTTATGTGATCATTCCACTTCAAATCGTTCCGTAAGCATAGTCCCAGATATTTTACAGAAGTAACTGCTACCAGTGTTTGTTCCGCTATCATGTAATCATACAATAAAGGATCCTTCTTTCTATGTATTCGCAATACATTACATTTATCTGTGTTAAGGGTCAGTTGCCACTCCCTGCACCAAATGCCTATCCGCTGCAGATCTTCCTGCATTTCGCTGCAATTTTCTAATGCTGCAACTTCTTAGTATACTACAGCATCATCCGCGAAAAGACGCATGGAACTTCCGACACTATCTACTGGATCATTTATACGTATTGTGAAAAGGAATGGTCCCATAACACTCCCCTGTGGCACGCCAGAGGTCTGTAGACGTCTCTCCATTGAGAACAACATGCTGTGTCTATCACGGAGACATATTAATTTCAGGCCCTCAGCCGGACACCTAACCAACACACAGCCATCACTGACTCTGAGACAGAACCAGCTTTCACCAGAATACACAACATACCTCCACCCTGGCTTGCAAAAAGCTCTCGCTTCACACCTATGGAGTCGCTAATGGTGGATTTGGGATAAGTGAAGTGCGTGCTGCAGGACGTCTGGCTTGGAGCTGTCCGTGAAGTAAGCGATATGTAACAGTTCGTTGTGTCACTACGGTGCCAAGTGTTGCTCATATTGCTACTGCAGATGCAGTACGACGGTGCAGAACCATACGCCGAACACGATGGTCTTCCCTCCCGGTAATGCCTCGTGGCCGTCCGGAGCGCTGTCTTCTTGCGACCGTACAGTCTCTTAGACCACCACTGTCACCAGCTATGTATAGTAATTACATTCATGCTAAGTCTTTGTGCCTTATCGTAGAGGGAACTTCCAGCTTCTCGTAATCCTATTACACGACCTCGTTCAAACTCAATGAGGTGTTAATAATGGCGTCTTTTTAACCTTAAAGGCATTCTTGACTAACACCAACTCACCACATCCAGTCTCAAAATTAACTAACGGTCACAACCGTCACAACATGTAACCTAATTTACATCGTTCATAGCGGTGCTACTAGCACCACTCTTACGCGAACGATACGAAATTTGAACAGACATCATCTTTCAGGTGTAGAAACACGGCTACCAAGTTTCGTTTACGAAATTAGAATTATATTAATACCGTCAGCTGCTCACTGGCGTTCATATAGATCAACGTGGACAGGTGAAAATGTGTGCCCCGACCGGGACTCGAACCCGGGTTCTCCTGCTTACATGGCAGACGCTCTACCCATCTGAGCCACCGAGGGCACAGATAACAGTGCGACTGCAGGGACTATCTCGCGCACGTCTCCCGCGAGACTCACATTCTCACCTTGTATGTCCACACACTACATTCGTAGTGTCCCAACCCAACACACTCATTACTCGTGGAAGACATTCTTCCAAGTCCCGTAAGAGTTCAGGTAATATGTTTGCATCCGCACGGAAGAAGGTCATGGCCGGTGTTGCCAGAACTATATACGATATGGATATGGTGTCTGTTCATTCGGACAGCTGAAGGTATTAATATAATTCTAATTTCGTTCTAGACGGCTTCAGGTCATCAATGGTGTATGTTCTTTCGGACATGTCCGAAATAACAGACACGATATCCATGTAAATATATAGTTCCGGCGATACCGGCCATGACCTCCTTCTTCAGTGCGGATGCACACTTACTCGCCGAACTCTTACGGGACTTCGAAGAATGTCATCCATGAGTAATGAGTGTGTTGGGGTGGGACACTACGAATATAGTGTGTGGACATACAAGGTGAAAATGTGGGTCTCGCGGGAGGCGTGTGCGAGATAGGCCCTGCAGTCGCACTATCATCTGTGCCCTGAGTGGCTCAGATGGATAGAGCGTCTGCCATGTAAGCAGGAGATGCCGCGTTCGAGTCCCGGTCGGGGCACGCATTTGCACTTGCCCCCGTTGATCTATATCTACATCTACATGACTACTCTGCAATTCACATTTAAGTGCTTGGCAGAGGATTCGTCGAACCACAATCATACTATCTCTCTACCATTCCACTCCCGAACAGAGCGCGGGAAAAACGGACACCTAAACCTTTCTGTTCGAGCTCTGATTTCTCTTATTTTATTTTGATGATCATTCCTACCTATGGAGGTTGGGCTCAACAAAATATTTTCGCATTCGGAAGAGCAAGTTGGTGACTGAAATATCGTAAATAGATCTCGCCGCGACGAAAAACGTCTTTGCTGTAATGACTTCCATCCCAATTCGCACATCATATCTGCCACACTCTCTCCCCTACTACGTGATAATACAAAACGAGCTGCCCTTTTTTGCAACCTTTCGATGTCCTCCGACAATCCCACCTTGTAAGGATCCCACACCGCGCAGCAATATTCTAACAGAGGACGAACGAGTGTAGTGTAAGCTGTCCCTTTAGTAGACTTGTTGCATCTTCTAAGTGTCCTGCCAATTAAACGCAACCTTTGGCTCGCCTTCCCCACAATATTATGTATGTGGTCTTTCCAACTGAAGTTGTTCGTAATTTTAACACCCAGGTACTTAGTTGAATTGACAGCCTTGAGAATTGTACTATTTATCGCGTAATCGAATTCCAACGGATTTCTTTTGGAACTCATGTGGATCACCTCACACTTTTCTTTATTTAGCGTCAACTGCCACCTGCCACACCATACAGCAATCTTTTCTAAATCGCTTTGCAACTGATACTGGTCTTCGGATGACCTTACTAGACGGTAAATTACAGCATCATCTGCGAACAACCTAAGAGAACTGCTCAGATTTTCACCCAGGTCATTTATACAGATCAGGAACAGCAGAGGTCCCAGGACGCTTCCCTGGGGAACGCCCGATATCACTTCAGTTTTACTCGATGATTTGCCGTCTATTACTAAGAACTGCGACCTTCCTGACAGGAAATCACGAATCCAGTCGCACAACTGAGACGATACCCCATAGGCCCGCAGCTTGATTAGAAGTCACTTGTGAGGAACGGTGTCAAAAGCTTTCCGGAAATCTAGAAATACGGAATCAACTTGAGATCCCCTGTCGATAGCGGCCATTACTTCGTGCGAATAAAGAGCTAGCTGCGTTGCACAAGAACGATGTTTTCTGAAACCATGCTGATTACGTAACAATAGATCGTTCCCTTCGAGGTGATTCATAATGTTTGAATACAGTATATGCTCCAAAACCCTACTGCAAACCGACGTCAATGATATAGGTCTGTAGTTAGATGGAATACACCTACTACCGTTCTTAAACACTGGTGATACCTGCGCAATTTTCCAATCTATAGGTACAGATCTATCGGTGAGCGAGCGGTTGTATATGAGTGCTAAGTAGGGAGCTATTGTATCAGCGTAAACTGAAAGGAACCTAATCGGTATACAATCTGGACCTGAAGACTTGCCCGTATCAAGCGATTTGAGTTGCTTCGCAACCCCTAAGGATCTACTTCTAAGAAGCTCATGATAGCAGCTGTTCGTGTTTCAAATTCTGGAATATTCCATTCATCTTCCCTGGTGAAGGAATTTCGGAAAACTGCGTTCAATAACTCCGCTTTAGCGGCACAGTCGTCGGTAACAGTACCATCGGCACTGCGCAGCGAAGGTATTGACTGCGTCTTGCCGCTTGCGTACTTTACATACGACCAGAATTTCTTCGGATTTTCTACCAGATTTCGAGACAATGTTTCGATGTGGAACCTATTAAAGGCATCTCGCATTGAAGTCTGTGCCAAATTTCGCGCGTCTGTAAATTTTAGCCAATCTTCGGGATTTCGCATGCCTTTTCCGTTGCCTCTGCGCCAGTGCGCAGCTGACGGTATGAATATAATTCTAATTTCGTTCGAGACGGCTGCAGGTCATCAATGGTGTCTGTTCTTTCGGACATGTCCGAAAGAACAGATACCATATCCATATAAGTTTCGTTTATGTCGCACAACTCCTTCTTGGTGTTGCGATTCTTGTTTCCGTCATTCGCAGAAAGCTAAAAGAGTTTTCTTTTAAGCCCGCAGTGTCTTTATTGGCAAAGACGTAACTCGACGTGACTTCACTCTTGTTTTCGGATTACACCTCTTCTTTTACGGTCCGACATCGGGAGAAAGTTCACGTGGTAATATGTTCTGTACCTTGGCTCACGAATAATCGTAAAAACTGAAGTAATTTCAGTTAAATTAGCTTCGCGAGGCTTGCAGTCTTGGCGTATCTTTATTACAGAACTTCGGCATCGTAAACAAGGACAATCTGGAATCAAGGGAGCCACACAGTTAAAGCGTGCAATTCTGCGTGAGGCCACTCCCCCTCGGGGTGCTCAGTAACAGCCCCTGTGGCTATCCCAGCACGAATGAAGTCATTTACTTAGATGGCTATTTCTACATAATGCTCTCGTTCAATAAGGAACGCAACAACTTTACTTGTTTAAAAAAATTCTTTCTACCCTTCAGGCACTTATATAAAGCCACTCAGAGTATATTTGTCCTGGAAGTGAAAGACGGGAAATGTACGTCCACATAATTTGAACTTTGTGTTCTGCCTTACGGCAGTTCTTGTCGTGGGGGAAGCCTCGTCAGAGAGGTCCACCGCATGAGCATCTAGGGAAGTGATTCCAGTGGTGGTTTCCCGTTACCTTCCACTCATCATGATGAAATGATAATGAGGACAACACAACACCCAATCCCTCAGCGGAGAAAATCTCCGACACAGCCGGGAATCGAACCCCGGCGCCTTGGCGTGACAGACCGCCACGCTGACCACTCAGCCATCGGGGCGGACAGACTACAATAGGTCGTCGGTTATTACCGAGATTGAGTCGTAATTTCACGGGTGTTTCAAGTCCATCAAGCAGCGTTTTCATAAAGACAAACGCAATTTCATTGATGCAGGATTCCATCAGTGTCGTTCGTGCAACTGGTCATCACCTGACTCTCTTGGTTTGCTCAATGGAGCAATGGCAACACTGAATGTCTCCAGTTCACGATCCGCAATTTATGTTCGCCTTTCGGGATTTTCACGCGGATCATACTCGATTAGAACTTCTACTCACCACGTGGCAACTCTCATACCACAAGTCATTTTAGATTTATTTTCCTCAGATAAAGATGTACCTTCTCAAGGCGGTCTCCCTGTCAGATAGTAAGAACACTGACTGCATAGAGTGCACCTTTTCTAGCCCCTCCCCAGTCAGTATGAACAGAGCTTTTCCTAAATAGGCATTATCGGTCACAAATGCAGCCCATGAAGCGCTCGAAGGCCAAAGTCACGATCTCACGTTAGTCGCCCACGTGTCAGGTTGTCACTGCGAGCTTGCAGAACACACATCTCAGCTCCAGTCTTAATAAGCTGATCGATAAAGCTCTCTATGTCCCTTTTTCGTTTTTTGGAAGACACCTGTTTAATAATTCCTTTAGCGTGGAAGTGTTCTTCGGATCAATAGAAACACATGGTTATTGAGACAGAATGTTTCTTCAAGGTCGAAGGAATAGCGACGTCTGAAGATTGCGACGCAGCTGAAGTCTTTATTCGCTATTCTCACAGTGTACGGTACATTATGTCCTACGCCAGCAGGTCTTCAGAGATTTCACACGTACTGCCCCTAAGTACTGAGCTGCTTCGTGCATTACCTCCAAAGCATCAAAGGCTGTTCAGTCCGTGGTAGATTCCGTCGATGCCTTTATTCGTAACCCCAAGCTATGGTCCTTAGATGATGTTACACACCAAGTCAATTTGCTCATGGACTCGCTATATGCTGAGAAGGGCTCTCTCGAACGTGCCCTTACATGTTCAAAATGGTTCAAATGGCTCTGAGCACTATGGGACTTAACTTCTCAGGTCATCAGTCCCCTAGAACTTAGAACTACTTAAACCTAACTAACCTAAGGACATCACACACATCCATGCCCGAGGCAGGATTCGAACCTGCGACCGTAGCGGTCTCGCTGTTCCGGACTGTAGCGCCTAGAACCCCTCGGCCACCCGAGCCGGCACTTTACAAGTTATCATAACTTCACATATACAAGGTGTATCTGAAACGAGTGAAGAAAATGATAAGGCTGGTAGAGGGGGTCATGACACGTATATTTCACACAGTAACCCAGTCCGCATCCCTTGGCGTACGGCGCTAGGCGTCGTTGAACAAAGTCACGCGCCGCCAAGGTGGTGGCCACACGTCATCCGAGCCGTCATGGTAGCATATCTGCAGGCCAAAGTTTTCCTGTGTATGTGGCACCAAGGTAATTGAGAAGTCGAGGTGAACTTCCATAAGATTTACTTGAAATCAGTTACAAAAAGTGCTCGAAATTACGTTCTCGTGCTTGAATGAATTCCACGAAACGACACTGGAGTGACTGTCGCACCCTTTCAGACACTCCTGGTAAAGTGGAAATTGCGTAGGAGGCTGCCATAATGCGCGCTGTCAGCTCTTCATCAGTCTCAATGGGTGCTTCATAGACAACATACACTCCTGGAAATTGAAATAAGAACACCGTGAATTCATTGTCCCAGGAAGGGGAAACTTTATTGACACATTCCTGGGGTCAGATACATCACATGATCACACTGACAGGACCACAGGCACATAGACACAGGCAACAGAGCATGCACAATGTCGGCACTAGTACAGTGTATATCCACCTTTCGCAGCAATGCAGGCTGCTATTCTCCCATGGAGACGATCGTAGAGATGCTGGATGTGGTCCTGTGGAACGGCTTGCCATGCCATTTCCACCTGGCGCCTCAGTTGGACCAGCGTTCGTGCTGGACGTGCAGACCGCGTGAGACGACGCTTCATCCAGTCCCAAACATGCTCAATGGGGGACAGATCCGGAGATCTTGCTGGCCAGGGTAGTTGACTTACACCTTCTAGAGCACGTTGGGTGGCACGGGATACATGCGGACGTGCATTGTCCTGTTGGAACAGCAAGTTCCCTTGCCGGTCTAGGAATGGTAGAACGATGGGTTCGATGACGGTTTGGATGTACCGTGCACTATTCAGTGTCCCCTCGACGATCACCAGTGGTGTACGGCCAGTGTAGGAGATCGCTCCCCACACCATGATGCCGGGTGTTGGCCCTGTGTGCCTCGGTCGTATTCAGTCCTGATTGTGGCGCTCACCTGCACGGCGCCAAACACGCATACGACCATCATTGGCACCAAGGCAGAAGCGACTCTCATCGCTGAAGACGACACGTCTCCATTCGTCCCTCCATTCACGCCTGTCGCGACACCACTGGAGGCGGGCTGCACGATGTTGGGGCGTGAGCGGACGACGGCCTAACGGTGAGCGGGACCGTAGCCCAGCTTCATGGAGACGGTTGCGAATGGTCCTCGCCGATACCCCAGGAGCAACAGTGTCCCTAATTTGCTGGGAAGTGGCGGTGCGGTCCCCTACGGCACTGCGTATGATCCTACGGTCTTGGCGTGCATCCGTGCATCGCTGCGGTTCGGTCCCAGGTCGACGGGCACGTGCACCTTCCGCCGACCACTGGCGACAACATCGATGTACTGTGGAGACCTCATGCCCCACGTGTTGAGCAATTCGGCGGTACGTCCACCCGGCCTCCCGCATGCCCACTATACGCCCTCGCTCAAAGTCCGTCAACTGCACATACGGTTCACGTCCACGCTGTCGCGGCATGCTACCAGTGTTAAAGACTGCGATGGAGGTCCGTATGCCACGGCAAACTGGCTGACACTGACGGCGGCGGTGCACAAATGCTGCGCAGCTAGCGCCATTCGACGGCCAACACCGCGGTTCCTGGTGTGTCCGCTGTGCCGTGCGTGTGATCATTGCTTGTACAGCCCTCTCGCAGTGTCCGGAGCAAGTATGGTGGGTCTGACACACCAGTGTCAATGTGTTCTTTTTTCCATTTCCAGGAGTGTATTTGAGGTGGCACCAGAAGAAAAAACCAGTGGGTGGGATATCGGGGGAACCGAGCCCTATACAGTCCTGAACGAAGGTTTCATCAAAATGAATTCGCACTGCATGTGCGAAGTGCGCAAGTGCACCGTCGTGTTGGTATCACATTCGCTGTCGCACATTGAGTGGAGTATGTTCCAACAACTCAGGCAGAGTTTCTCGTAAAAAAATTAAGTGTCCCCGTCCATTCCCGGGGAAATGTATATTGACCGACCAGGTTATCGCCTACCAAGCCGGCCCAAATGTTGAAAGCGAACCGACGTTGGTGACCACGACCAAAGGCAGTTTGCGGTTTTCCCCGCGCCAGTACATGCTGACTGTGCTGTTGAACATACCCTGTCGTCTAATGGATGCCTCATCCGTAAAATGTACACGGTTCAAATAACTCTGAGCACTATGGGAGTAACATCTGAGGTCATCAGTCCCCTAGACTTAGAACTACTTAAACATAGCTAAGCTAAGGACATCACACATCCATGCCCGAGGCAGGATTCGAACCTGCGACTGTAGCAGCAGCGCGGTTCCGGACTGAAGCGCCTAGAACCGCTCTGCCATAACGTCCGGCAGTTCACATAGGAGTTGCACACAAAAAAATACGTAATCCCTCATTTGTCTTAGAAAACAGCGTTTTCAGTATTCCCTCTTTTCCGTATTCTCAAGAACATCAGTAGAAAAGCAGACACAATAATAACCAGATTCGAAACCAGAATTACAGTAGCAGTAATAACCAAAATGAAAACGGAGCTGTTGCACAATATTAAGGAGAATAAATCCGAATGAGTCGCCTGAGTAATCTGACCATTCAAAGTAAGACAGCTTATTCACAGTGAGATAACGAGTGAAGGTATGGCAGCGTATCTCTTGAGGAAAGAGTCAACGAGACGCCCCCACAACCACCCCGCTCCGCCCCTACTGAGAGACAAGCTACAAGTAGGATGTGGCTACAGGGTCTGTATAAAAAGTAATGAGATTGATTTTTTGCTGACGTGACTGTACTTCACACGGCGCGCTCGCCCGGAGGGATTGGTGGTGGGGGTGTCTGGCCGGAAACGCGCGGCGTGCCAGTCGCATGTGGGCTCTTGTCTCGGCAGCATCCTAAGTTTAGTGGAGACATCGCAAAGTCGTCGACCGTGGCGCAACATGCAACAAACGATCGACCAACGTTACGCTATGAAGTTTTGTGTGAAACTAGGAAAATCGGGTACGGAAATGTTGGGTATGTGTCGGAAAGCCTACGGCGATGATTGCCTGTCAATGGTCGAGGATTTCAGGAGGGTGAAGAGCTTTAAAGAGGGCCGGGACAACGTTGAGGACGAGGACCGCTCCAGACGCCCGTCAACCAGCGAAACTGACGAAAACATCGGCCGTGTGGGCGTTTTATAACACCGAGCGTCGGATGAGTGTCAGAATGACAGCAGACGACCTCGGACTTGATAAAATGACAGTGCAGAACATCATCATCAAAGAATTGTCGATGAGAAAGATCTGCGCCAAGATGGTCCCGAAGATTTTGTTAGACGTTCAAAAGCGAACACTCATGGACGCCTGCTAAAACAATCTGCAGAGCCTTGAAGCTGACAATCAGGAGGCAAACAGTCGAATGGCACACCGCAGCATCCAGTTGTCCAAAAAAGGCTCGCATAAGCAAATCGAACGTGAAAGCCATGCTGATTGCATTTTTTTTATGTCAGGGACGTGGTTCCTCATGAGTTTGTGCTCCAACGCCAAACTGTCAATGGTGCTTTTCGTTGCGAAGTGCTCGAGAGACTGAAAGCCAGGGACCATCGCGTGAGGCCATCCATCGCTGATGATTGAAACCTGCATCATGACAAGGCCCCGAGTCACACCTGCTTCATGGTGGCCAGCTACCCGGCCAAGAAATAGATTCTAACGATTCCCCAGCCCCTCTACAGTCCCGATCTGGCCCTGCCAGACTCTTGTTTGTTCCCAAACTAAAAACTTCCCTGATAGGACACCGTCATGCGACCCTGGAGGAGGTCCAAGCCGCCACGACGAAGGCTTTGAAGGCCCTTCCGGACTCAGCGTTGGCGGCAGCGTTTGAACTGTGGAAATCTCGTATGCAGCGGGTTTTTGGCTCTCAAGGGTCATATGTTGAAGTGTACTAAGTGGTTGCAGCGATATCTACAATAAATTTTGATTCACAAGCCCACTCTCATTACTTTCTATACAAACCCTATATAGCCTCTCTAGCGGTGAGGCAGTGAAGGCACCGTACCAGTGGAGCTGAGAAGGGGCAAATGCGTGCTGAAGGGGAATGACTCGCCGGCCGTACTTTCACAGGCCTACGATATCCGATCCAAAGTATCCGAACACCCCTATGTAATGCGGAATTAACCACTAGATTTTACGTGGACTGAATGAGTTTCTCAGAGAGATTAGTGATTACAAACACAGACTAGTGACTGGTCCTCAGCTGAGGAGCAAATCCATCAGCGAAATTTCAACTCTTCTAAAGCTGTCCATTTCGACTGCTGGTCATATGTCTATGAAATGGTAATGCAAAGGAACAACCACATCTAAGCCTGTACAAAGCAGACCTCTTGTGCTGATGGGCTTTACAGACGGTGGCTATGACAAATCACATGAAATCAATGGAAGGAATCACTCGCGAGTTCCGAAGTGCTATCAGCAGTCCAACTAGAACAATGATTGCGTGTACTGAATTAAAGAGAATGAGATACAATGATCGAGCAGTTCCACACAAGCCACACGTTTTATTAGTGAATACTAAACGGTGCTTGACGTGGTGTTAAAAGTGGCGCCACTGGAAATTGTATAAGTGGAAACGAGTGGTCTAGATTGATGAATCACGCTATACTCTGTGGCAATTCGATGGAAGTCTTTGGGTTTACGAATACCTGGAAATCCTTACTTGAAGATATGTGTAGCGCCGGTAGTGATGAACGGAGTACGCAGTGGTACTGAGTGCAGGTATTTTTCGTAAATGTGGAAGGATATGAACACATTTTACAGCATCGTGTACTGTGTACAGTAGAGGAATAGTTCAGACACGATGGTTGTACGTGAACAAAAACACTCCTAAAACGGACTGGCCTGCCCAGTATACTGATCTTGTAAAAACGCCAATAAAACTTTGGTAGTATTAGTGATGGAATAATGTAGCAGCCTTACCTTTATTTTAAATGACAGTGACCTAATGGGTAAGTGCTAATTGGTTTTCGCCACTATGAGCATTTTTTCAGTCTCATTTTAGCTACAAAACAACGCTAGATTCAAAGAAGAGAGGTTTTGCATTAATCAGAGTCTTGAAAGTTCCATTAATTAGAGTTATATATTCTCGTTAAACAAAATTGCAGACAGTCATTACCACTGTCATACACTTCTGTTCACGTTTAATAGCAACGGAGGGCAAACATGCTTATCTTTGAGTAGGGGACCATGGATCTATCACAAACTGAACCGAGTGGAACCTTTTTGGGGTTAGTTATAACGTCTACTTCAGTCCGGAACCCAGCGTTTAACAACACTGCTTTCTCTGGTTTCAATTCTTGAGAAAGAACCTGGAACCATTCCTCGGCAGACATTCAGACACCTCATTGAAAGTGTCCCTAGCAGTGTTCGAGTCATCATAAAGGCGAATACAGAATCGCTAATTTTTTACAGGTAACTGTTACCACCACCGGTATTAAAAAGTGACAGCATAGTGTGTTAAAATGATAATGTCACTATGATGTTGCCCATATTAGACTTCGAAATAACGGTGGGATATCCGAGTATCTACGCTCACAAGACATCGCTAAATGCCCATCGTAAACAAGTTCCCTACAATAAGGTAGAAATTATAGAGGAAATCCACTTTATTTAAAAACGGACTGAAAAAGCAATGCGGAGACCCACATATCGGTTTATCTGTGGGCAGGCGCAACTCTGCACATTTTAGGTTTAGAATGAGGTGACAAAAGCCATGTGATCGCAATATGCACGCATACGGACAGCGGTAGTATCAAATAAACAAGGTACAGAAAGGCAGTGCATTGACGGAACTGTCATTTGTATTCAGGATAAGTCATGTGGAAAGGTTTCCGGCGTGATTATGGCCGCACAATGGAAATTAACAGCCTTTGAACACGGAATGCTAGTTGGAGATGGACGCATGGGGCATTACATTTCGGAACTCGTTAGGGAATTCAATATTCCGAGATTCAGTGTCAAAACTGTGCCGCGAGTACCACGGACAATGCATTGGTCGACAGTCTTCACTTAACGACCATCAGCAGCGTCGAATGCGTAGAGTAGTCAGTGCTAACCGGCAAGCAGTGCCTCGTGAAGTAACCGCAGAATCAATGTGAGACGTACGGTGAACGAGCCGTTTGGGCAGTATGGTGAAATTGGCTACGGCAGCAGACGACCGACGCAAGTGTCTGTATAAATATAGATTTAGAATTTGATGTGTTCTAAAATGTAGGAGTCACAGGGAGAGTGGTGTTAGGACCTCGTGGCCGACTTACTATCATTCAGCGACGTATTGTTCGGAGCACCATTACATTTTTAGGTGATTCCTGATTTGAATTCGTGAGCAGCATGTATGGTAGAATTCGAGCAAAAAAGTTGTATCTGACATAGTGACCATAAAAAAGATTGAGGCACGTACACAGGCATATAGACAACCATTATTTAACCATTTATGAGAATTAAATAGAAAGGAAGTCGATAATACTGTTACGATGTTCAGTGGGTTGTCCGGCAGCTGTGACCGTGCGGTTCTAGGCGCTTCAGTCTGGAACCGCGTGACCGCTACGGTCGCAGGTTCGAATCCTGCCTCGGGCATGGATGATGGATGTGTGTGATGTCCTTGTGTTAGTTAGGTTTAAGTAGTTCTAACTCTAGGGGACTGATGACCTCACATGTTAAGTCTCATAGTGCTTAGAGCCACTTGAACCATTTTGCAGTGGCTTGTGGAATATGTGTTTATATGTTGGCTGTTCTCTCCATATGGCGGAAGCTAACTAGTAGGCTGCAGTGTTTTACAAATCCGTGTCTCTTAAGGAACCAATTCCTTGCATGGTGCTTTTGTCGGGTACGCTACAAGTCTTTTATGGCCTGAAGATGTCTGGAATGGTTTGTTTTAGTCTTGGATTTATGATACGAGATATGAGTTTCGAGTCTGTGAATGACTACGTTATCACCACGAAATCCTTTATTCAGTATTCCAGACTATTTTTCTAGAGCATAAGTGTCTGTAGCATTATTTCTGTCTCGCTACTTCCGTCAACTCTTTCTTCATGATTCGCCAGAAGTTTGACAAAATTCATAGGGGATAGCACCTACCCCTCACCTCATGTGTCAAGGCGTTTTGTTTATCCGGTCTTGCGTTTCTTCTTCGTATATTGCTTCTGACAAAGTTGTAATATTTTCCTGTGACTGATATATATAGAATCATGTAATATAAATAGGGTGACAATCATTGAACTATATTAAATAAAATCATTATAACATTTGAACGGTTTGCGTTAGGAGGTTCAAACTGCGCGGTTAGCCGTGGGGCATGATGTGAATTATGCGCGGTATGGTTTGGTTTACCGACGAAGCCCACTTCCATTTGCATGGGTTCGTCAGTAAGAAAAACTGGCACATTTGGGAGATTCAGAATCCTCATTTATCTATCGAGAAGCCTCTTCACCTTCAACGGGTGACTGTGTGGTGTGCAATATCCAGTCGCGGAATAATCGTTGAGATAGTCCTTGATGGCACGGTGACTACCGAACGGAATATGATTTCATCCCCACTATCCAAAGTAACCCTGATTTCAACAAGATGTGGTTCATGCAAGACGGAACTCGACCCCATCGAAGCAGAAGAGTTTTTGATGTCCTGGAGCAGCACTTTGAGGACCTGATTTGGGTTCTGTGGTACCCAGAGGCCACTGGCATGGGCCTCGATTGGCTGCCATATTCTCCGGATCTGAACACATGCGACTCTTTTTTGTGGGGCTGCAGTAAAGAAAAAGTGTACAACAATAACCCGAAAACCATTGCTGAGCTGAAAACAGCCATTCAGGAGGTCATCGACAGCATCGATGTTCCGACACTTGAGCGGGTCATTTTCACTATTCGTCTGCGCCACACCATCGCCAAGGACAGCAGGCATGTCTAACATGTCTTAACTTAAATCCGAATATCTGTAGTGGCCGGTCGATGTGGCCGAGTGGTTCTAGGCGCTTCAATCTGGAACCACGCGACCGCTACGGCCGCAGGTTCGAATCCTGCCTCGGGCATGGATGTGGGTGATGTCCTTAAGTTAGTTAGGTTTAAGTAGTTCTAAGTTCCGGGGGACTGATGACCTCAGATGTTAAGTCCCATAGTGCTCAGAGCCATTTGAACCATTTTTCATTCTCATCTGATTTTTTTCTTCTGGTTTGCTTTCATGCAGTTCAAAAATTTTCTATTTTGAATTTTTTTAACCACGTGCTCGATCATTTCTGTTACATATTTTCAGTTGCTGTTCTCGAGTTAGGAGGCAGTAATACTCGATCTTTTTTCTCAGGTCGCAGTTAAGCGAACTTTACATTTTTCATTTAGTTACCGGACACCAGGATTCACTAGTTTTCCCCACCAATTAACCGCATCATGAATGAAATGTTTCTGGTTGACCCAAGATAGGTAACAGACACCGAATTTTACCTATGCTGTTTGTAACCCGATACAATTTAGTTTTCAGCATCTTGCACCGATTGCTTTTGGATGAGGTATATATTTTACTTTAATGATTACGGCAGGGAAGTCAGAGAAGCTCATAGGGATGAAATTGTAAACTTACACATCTATTCCAGTCGTGGCATAGCTTCTATCAAACCGTGACGCTGCTACTGCTGAGATGTATGCGTAATGAATAAGAGTAATAGCAAGTCGCTCAGTCATGTCTTTCATGTTCAGACCTACAATCATGTTTTGCAGTGAACCCCAGGAAGGATGTTTCAGGTTTAGAATCTGCTACAACTAAAACGCAACTCAGGTATTATCCATCTCGATATAGAATATCCATGCATTTTATGTCACTTTAACGAGGTCCTGGATTGAGAAAAAAATACGTTTGCCCATTTAAAATACATGACTTACGTATAATACATATGTCGCCTGTGTTAACAATCTCCTCCTCCGTTACAGATACACAATTAAAACTACAGGAAGACAAAGCATAGCTAGTAGTCTTTTCTTGGTCTTGATTATCTGACAGATGTCCTTCTACACCAGTCAACTTTCATGTGTCCTTATTATCGCACCAGTAGAAAAATTGCAGAATGAACTCTTTAATATGGAGTAGTTTAAGTCTGCTCGACACATTGTTTCCTGTAGGTATTATGTGTCTCAACATAGCATTTCGATTTGTTATGTCATTTTAATAAGGTACAAGACTGAGAAAGAAATGTGTCCCCATCAAACGTATAGCACCTATGTACAGTATAACAGATAATTCTTCTGCATTAACAACGTCCTTTCTAGTCTGTCTGTCTATATAGTTAAAACTATAGGCAGACAGAGCATAGCTTAAAAACTTTTTTTCACTCTTGACTGTCTGTAAAGTGTACTTCTGCAGCAGTCAGCTTTCATGTGTCATTTCCACACTACTAGACAAATTGCAGAACGAAATCTTTTGTAGGATATGCTTCAAGTCTGTTCGATACATCATTTCATTTGGGCGTTACTTGCCTTAATATAGAGTTTCAGTGCATGCTGTATCATTTTAACAAGGTAATGAACTGAGAAAAAATATGTTTCCAAACGCTTTAATTTAGCGCTTTGTATAATGTTTATGTTGTCTGTGTTGGAGTCCACACTAGGCCTGCCAGGCCAATTTTTAGTGGATTATCATAGAAATTGCACTATATACGGCCGTAAGTTCTCTTTCTTTTAGTGGAGGATTACTGTTTGGTACTGTATCTTACCATCACTAAACTGTCTCCCCATGGCATATAACATATACGAACCCTCCTGTTAGAAAAATGCAATTTGCTTTTCAAGAATAGCCAGTGCTCCAGCAGAGCAATGAGAACAGCTGCGTAACATAATTATCCATCTGGGGATGGTCTATTATATGCCTTTCAGTCCCCTTTTATTATTAGAGTATTTCTGTGTCGTACTGCCGCCACTACTAGAAATGTTCCTTTGAAAATTACAGCCTTCTTCAGCATATACACATCACCCAGATTTTGAAATGCAATTTCCTTAAGGAGAATACCTAGTACATCAGCAGAGCAATGGGGTCGGTTTTGTAACACAGATTTTCACGCAGTTCATGTGCCAATAACTAAAAACTACTGGCAGACTAAGCATAAGTTTATAACCCTTCTTCGGTCAAGACTGTCTGGTAGATGGAAGAAATGCGTTCTTCGGCAGGGTGACGATGTTGAGAAATAAGTATGTAGACATGAAGAATAAAGATATAGAATGTCAGTAAGGTTTGTTTTATTTTAAAAGGCGGAAGAGTTTTGACATAAAAAATTCAGAGATATTACTTTTTCAGCATGCCTTTATACAAGAATATTTGCGGTGTTATTGCTTAAGCTATGCATAGCCACGAAAGGTTTAGGCTGCATGTTTGTAACAGATGGAAATAATAATATTTGAGGGAATTACTATATATTATTGTAAACACACACACCGCAGTTGAGCTATGTTTTATGAGTGTCGATTTCTCATGGAGGCCCCCAGAACCTAACCTTCCATACCTGACGCTGGTGGACCCTATGGGTGGATCCAACTCCGGAAGCTACCTTGGATTGAATGCACGTGTAACTCCACCTACGGGCCCTATCTTGGGTTTAACGGTGGTAGATTCACCTCCAGGAGCTAGAGCGAACACTGTGAGGATCCTATGCGAGAGAGAGAGAGACAGAGACAGAGACAGAGACAGAGAGAGAGAGAGAGAGAGAGAGAGCACGTACACTTAAAAAAAAAAGCATCATACATAGGGAGTAATAGGAATTTGTGGTATAGGCTGCTGGGCTTTAATGAAATTGGTATTTCTTTACCGAGTGACCATCACGATAATGAAATAATGACTGCTTGAATTTTTGTTTCCGGACGAATCACCATTGCAGCGATTACAGCTGTTCCAAATATTGAAACTGTAACTACGCTGAAGCTGAAATTATTCCAGAATAAATGATGCACTTTTTTGCGTTAGCTACTATGATTATACAAGGTTGATATCTTATATCTGTTAACAAATTTTCGTATCCGTAAGGCGAACAGCTTCTGTAAAGAAAATCCTATTTGCCCATAGTCGAGCGAGCTCATTCATCTGTGAAATCTTAGACTGTCTAACAGCTTGCCTAATGGATGTGTGACGGGGGATGCAGGAAGGAGGGAGGGAGTAAGGGAAGGAGGGAAGGAGGGAGGGAGGGAGGGAGGGAGGGAGGGAGAGAGAGAGAGAGAGAGAGAGAGAGAGAGAGAGAGAGAGAGAGAGAGAGAAATTGCTCTATTTATATATAACCTCATTTTGCCTATGTTGTTCATTTGTTTCCAGCAGATACAGCAACTTTGACTAATTTCATTTCTTTCTTTTCCTTGGTTGTATAATTTCATACAGCTCTTCATTCGTTTTATGTTTCGCAGATTACCATAAAGACGAGTTAAGACTCATTCAGAATTACGCCGTCACATTAATGCTCACTAACCTCATACTTATTTTAGTTTCTTTGCGAACAGTGACCGGGAATATTTTGCAAATATCTGATTCCTATGTAGCACCCATCCCCCTTGCAAACTTGAATGTTTACTTGGCAATCACCTCCTGAGCCTGAAGATTCTTCTAATCTTGTAAGTTAAGTTGCCGGTTCATTTGGAGTGAAACCTTGAAACTATTACGGCGTTCACCCTGAACGTAATGAGCTGCGCCTCAACCTTGACCCCTGTAATTTGTAGAGCGTGACAGTAAGTACAGCAGATGATAAATGGTACTAGCGAAAGTTGGTGACACCAAACGGGGGTATTTGTGTAAATGCAAAATATATTGTGGTTATACCTTTGCCTGTGCTATCAAAATTTGCAAGGAGACCACACTTTAAGTGTCCAGTAATATCAGAAAAATTGCGGAGTTTTGATTACTGGTAGATGCGGATGGAAAATGAAAAAAAGTCATCATTAGGGAACTACATGCCTTTGAATAAAAAAAAATGACATCGTATCATAATAACTGACACACTAACAACATTTGCGTACGAGAAGATTACGTTAAACTATTAAATTGTTACCAAAACTACGACCGAGCGAGGTGGCGCAGTGGTTAGACACTGGACTCGCATTCGGGAGGACGACGGTTCAATCCCGCGTCCGGCCATCCTGATTTAGGTTTTCCGTGATTTCCCTAAATCGCTCCAGGCAAATGCCGGGATGGTTCCTTTCAAAGGGCACGGCCGACTTCCTTCCCCGTCCTTCCCTAATGCGATGAGACCGATGACCTCGCTGTCTGGTCTCCTTCTCCAAAAACAACCAACCAACCAACCAAAACTACAAAGTATCTAGACCTTACGTAACTGCATGTTCCAGTGAATCTGGTAACTGCTCCAGAAGTTGAAATATTGCTAATCAGTATGTCATATACGATGTATAGAACAAACGTTTTTCAGTACTAAACAAAGAGGACTTCATGCATGTAAAAGCTGTAACCCACAACATTTCTCATCATGATAACTTATCTAGTGAGACGAGGAAGAAATGAAGTCTGTGGGTCTAAGTTTCATCGTAGAAAGTGATGCACAGAATATAACAGGTAACGAAGCACTTGCAGGTTAATTAACAGTCCTTCGTAAATTTAATTCTTAAAATTACTGACAGCCTTTGGCACTTGGAAAATCTTATGTATGTCAGTACTAGTTTAAATAAACACATGGAAGTTTAATTTGCGCCTACCACTGCACTATCACTGCCATATAAGAGACATTGGAAACGTTTGATTCGAACAACACGTAGGAATCTAGGAAACGGAAGCACCGTGACAAGCCAGAAACCAAAACCATTGTTATAATTCAAGACACCTAAACATTTAAAAAGATACCCTTGACTAATGTATATTCCACCCCTAGTCCCATCGACAGAAACAAGTCTCAGAAAGTATAGAAAATGAAAACAGTTTGTCCTGTCGTACGGTTATTTCATGAAACTCGCTTGATGAACATAATCTACAAATTGGTAAGCACGCTTCAGAGCTGGTATTTTCCCGTCAGACATGCTGATATAGACACATCAAATAAAGTTTTGCATCGCCTCGGTTCCGAGAGTTCCGGAACATGTACAGAAAATTGGAATAGAGATCAACATGCTCCTCTAATACCCGGTAGCACCTCCTCTTGCATTGATGCCTGCCTGTATTCGTTGTGGCATACTGTCCACAAGTTCATCACGGCTCTGTTGGTCCAGATTGTCCCACTCCTCAACGACGATTCGGTGAAGATCCTCAGAGTGGTTAGTGGGTCACGTCGTCCCCAAACAGCCCCTATCCATCCATCTCAGGCATATTCGATAGGATTCATATCTGGAGAACATGCTGGCCACTCTAGTCGAGCGATTTCGTTATCCTGAAGGAAGTCATTCACAATATGTGCACGATGGGGGCGCGAATTGTGGTCCATGAAGACGAATGCCTCGCCAATATGCCGCCGATATGGTTCCACTATCGGTCAGAGGATGGCATTCACGTATCGTACAGCTGTTACGGTGCCCTGCATGACCACCACCGGCGTACGTCGGCCCACATAATGCCACCCCAAAACAGCAGGGAATCTCCACCTTGCTGCACTCCCGGGACAGTGTGTCTAAGGCGTTGAACCTGACCGGGTTCCCTTCAAACACGTCACGACGATTGTCTGGTTGAAGGCATATGCGGCACTCATCGGCGAAGAGAACGTGATGGCAGTCGTGAGCGGTCCATTCGGCATGTTGTTCGGCCCATCTGTACCGCGCTGCATTGTGTTGTGGTTGCAAAGATGGACCTAGCTATGGACGTCGGGAGATGAGTTGCGCATCATGCAGCCTATTGCACACATTTTGAGTCGTAACACGACGTCCTGTGGCTGCAAGAAAAGCATTATTCAACATGGTGGCGTTACTGTCAGGGTTCCTCCGAGGCGTAATCCGTGGGTAGCGGTTATCCTGCAGTTGTAGCCCTTGGGCGGCCTGAGCAAGGCATGTCATCGACACTTCCGGTCTCTCTGTATTTCCTACATGTCCGAACAACATCGCTTTGGTTCACCCCGAAACGCCTGGACACTTCCCTTGTTGAGAGCCCTTCCTGGCACAAAGTAACAATGCGAACGCGATCGAACCTGAGCGTTGACCGTCTAGGCATGGTTGAACTACAGACAACACGAGCCGTGTACCTCCTTCCTGGTGGAATGACTGGAACTGATAGGCTTTTGGACCCCTCCGTCTTATAGACGCTGCTTATGCATGGTTGCTTACATCTTTGGGCGGGATTAGTGACATCTCCGAACAGTCAAAGGGACTGTGGCTGTGATACAATATTAACAGTCAATCTCTGTCTTCAGGAGCTCTGGGAAACGGGGCGATGCAAAACTTTTTTTGACGTGTGTAGACCTGAAACACACGTTACTGGTATCACTTCCCCTTTTTCCTGTTCCAGCCGCGTATGGTCCCCGGGAAGAATGATTGCTGGTGGGCATCCGTGTGTGCTCGAATCCCTAACTTTATCTTCGTGACGTTTTCGAGAGATACAAGAAAGAGGAAGCAATATGTTGGCTGACCCTTCAAGGGACGTAAGCTGTCGGAACTTTAACATTAGACCCTATTGTGATGCAGTACGCCACTCTCGCAGCTTCTACCACCGGAGCTGGCTGCGCATTTCCGTGACACTTTCGCTCTAAATGAACCTGTAACGAACCGTGCTGCTCTTCTTTGGATTTTCATTATTTCATCTATCTATTGTATCTGGTATGGATTCCAGACTAAGGAGAAATACTTGAGTATTGTTCGAAGGAGTGTTTTGTAAATTATTTCCTTTGTTGATGGATTACCTTCGTTAGTATTCTTGCAGTGAATCTCAGTCTGGCATCTGCCGTACCTGCGAGTGAGATCGCTCCACTTCAAGTCGCTTCGAACGCATACTTCTCGATATTTTATGGATTTAACTGCTTCCAGTAAATAGTCTGAAATCGTGTAATCATACAGTAAAGGGTCTTCCTGTCTATGTATCTGCGATGCGTTGCATTTGGGCACACAAGAAATTAATTTTACGTTTGAAGACTTCCCTCCGTTCAAAATGACATCCTGATTTATGTTGGCTACAAACTATTCAATCGAATCATGTAGCTGTTCAGATATTCCACACTCTCGCATTTTGTTTATGAGGCAGCAGTGCGAAATTGTGTCGAACGGCCTCCCGAAATCAATGAACACGTCATCATCTACCTTGATGCCGGCATCTACTGCTTTCTAGGTCTCGTCCCAGTCGCACACTCCTACAGAGGAGATTTTAGGTCTCCACAGAAGTAGAAATAAGTGAGCATGCAATATGCTCCAAACTTCTATAACATATCGACGTCAGAGATACACTATGTGAATAAAAGTATCCGGACACCTGGCTGAAAATGACTTACAAGTTCGTGGCGCCCTCCATCGGTAAGACTGGAATTTAATCAGCTGCTGGAAAGTTTCTTAGGGAATGGCAGCCCATTCTTCACCGGACTGCTACACTGAGGAGAGGTATCGATGTCGGTCGTTGAGGCCTGGCACGAAGTCGACGTTCCCAAACATGTCAAGGGTGTTCTATAGGATTCAGGTCATGTCTCTGTGCAGGCCAGTCCATTACAGGGATGATATTGTCGTGTAACCACTCTGCCGTGCATTATGAACAGGTACTCGACGGTGTTGAAAGATGCAATCGCCATCCCCGAATTGCTCTTCAAAAGTGCGAAGCAAAAAGGTGTTTAAAACATCAGTGTAGGCTGTGCTGTGACAGTGCCACGCAAAACAAGGGTTGCAAGCCCCCTCCATGAAAAACACGACCACACCATAACACCACCGCCTCTGAATTTTACTGTTGGCACTACACACGCTTGCAGATGACGTTCACCGGCATTCGCCACACCCACACCCCGCCATTCCATCGCCACATTGTGAACCGTGACGCGACACTCCACACAACGTTTTTCCACTGTTCAATGGTCCAATGTTTACGCTCCTTACACAAAGCGAGGCGTCGTTTGGCAATTACCGGCGTCATGTGTGGCTTATGAGCAGACGCTCGACCATTAAATCCAAGTTTTCTCACCCTCCCCCCCCCCCGTCCCCCCACCCAGCTGTCATAGTTCTTGCAGTGGATCCTGATGCAGTTTGGAATTCCTGTGTGATGGTGTGGATAGATGTCTGCCTATTAGACATTACGGCAATCTTCAACTGTCGGCTGTCTCTGTCGGTCAACAGAGGAGGTCGGCCTGTATGCTTTTGTGCTGTACGTGACTCTTCACGTTTCCACTTCACTATCACATCGTAAATAGTGGACCTAGAGATGTTTAGGAGTGTGGAAATCTCGCGTACAGACGTATGACACAAGTGACACCCGATCACCTGACCACGTTCGAAGTTCGTGATTTCCGCGCCCTCGCACGATGTCTAATGACTACTGAGGTCGCTGATATGGAAACCTGGCAGTAGGTGGCAGCACAATGCACCTAATACGAAAAATGTATGTCTTTCGGGGGGGGGGGGGGGGGGGGAGACCGGATAATTTTGATCACGTAGTGTAAAGGTCAATTGTTTTGTGCTTCTCTTCGACCATTGTTCTTGAAAACGGGGATGAGCCATGCCTTTTTTCCAATCCTTAGGAACGCCTTGTACCTTGAGAGACCTTCGGTGCACTGTTACTAGAGGAGGAACAAGGTCTTTCGCATTCTCTGTGTATTATCGAATCCTATCAGGTCTTGTGGCCTTTCTTCTGTTGAACGATTTCAGATGATTTTCTATTCCTTTGTTATTTGTTTCAAAATCAGTCATTTTGTCGTTCGATGAAACAGCTTTGGAAGAAGACGTTCACTATTTCCCCCTTTCCTGTTTCATCCCCTGTTTGAGTGCCATTGTGGTCACAGAGTGTCTGGACAGACATCATCGATTCAATTAATGGTTTCATATAAGGCCGAAACTTCTTAGGATTTTCAGTTTCGAACTCGTTGAACGACGCACCCATGTCCCTATTCCCTGTAATTTTGCATTCGTTTAGTTTTTGTTTGTCTGTGAGGCTTTAGCTGCGCCTAAATTTGCAGTGATGTTCTGTTCTTTTTTTTGAGCGGCTGTTTAAAATGGACGTAAAACCACGGTGGGTCTTGTTCATCCTTCACAATTTTGCTCGTACATATCTGTCTACCCTGTGCAATACAATGCCCTTGAACTTCATTTATTGATGCTCAACATTGTCAGTGCTGGATATCATGTTTTCGCGTTGATGTGTGAGATAATCTGAAATCTGTCTCTTGTCACTCGTGCTAAATAGAAAGATGTTCCTATCTTTCTTTGTATTCCTATTTTCAGCCGTATTCAGTGACTCTGTAATGGGTCTTATCACTCAGTATCTGTTCTACGCTGGGTTTGATATGGTTAGTGACAGAATCACTTCACTACACAAGTATTAGACGAATCTGTTCAGTCGGTGAGAAGCGAATTTATCTTTGAGGGGCGGGGAGTGATCGGGGGAGGGAGGGGGAAGAGGGAATACTAGCAGTGAAGTAAATTGAGACACAAATTAACGGAGAGATAAAATTAGGTACTATCTCATAAGACTGATAAGGCGATGCATAATATACATTTTTTCCCAGCCACAAAGCTGGGGGAGGGAATAGCTTTAACCGATAACACGGACAGATTTAACACGTTGATTGTTATCAGGCCACCAGCGGCCATAGCAGAGCCTTTTCACGCCCTACGCCGTGGTCTGGCCTGGCTTGGCGGTTAAACAGCCATCACTATGCTTTCGATAGTCAGCGAATTAATGAACCATAGGTTACAGAATACGCTACAGTATGTATTATTTTCTTGTACGAAAAGGTAAGCAGTTGACATGAAGCCTGTGATTCTATTCTGATGTTATCTGTAATTATTCGTTTTTACTCGAAGACATCGTTGTGTTTTAGATAGTTATTCACGCTTTGGTTATTGCTTAGATATATTGGAGATAAGGTTCTGATAATTGGCATATTAACATTCCCAATATCTTAGGATGTTTTAACACAGAAATATTAATGCTTCATTTGTCACATTTGAAGGCTCTAATCTCAGCAGCGACCTGTCTGAGAAATGTTAAAAATTAGGGACACTTAGGTATTTTGCTATTACCATGTATATCGCAAACATGGTAAATACCACTTCTACGTGCTGTTATCGACCTCTCAAAGTAGTTTGTTGTTCTTCATGCTTATAACGATAATGAAAATGGGGCACATTTATGGGAAACGGGATGAAAATGACCCTCCTTCTGTTCCCATACGCAAGTTTTACTACAGAAGTCATGGAGCGTACGAGCGCTCCTCCATATTTATTGAACGAGAAATTTTCGAAGATTTGCAAGATCTCAGTCGTCAGAAGTTGACTGTCGGCCTGGACTGACGGGTGCACACTTGGGTGGCGCTTAGTTTTATAATTTGATTTTTTCTTTGTGTTCTCCTCTGTATTGGTTGCACTGCACGAAAAAAAATGTGTTATTTACAGTTTTGTATCTAGAGGAAATGGGCAAGCAGTGCTCTTCGGCTTCTGCAAAAGAAGAAACCAAAAATGTATGTAAAAATCTCATTTACTTTTTATCCAGGAAATAGTATGTTGAAGTATCTTATAAAGCATTTACTATCAACTCAACTATGAAGTTTTGTTATATTAATTTTAATAACTTAAAAAGTAACAGTTCTATGCAAAGTAGTTGTGAGACAAACATGATGAATCACATTTTCTTTTACAATTCTGTGTTTTTTATGCCCTGGGAACTTACGGCGACCTTCGGATGCAACTTGATGCACATGTTTCTTCTCTTTCTGTTTTTCTTTTTTTTTCAAATATTTTGTTGGATTCCTTCATGAGCTGGACATCTCTTGCAGATTTAAATTTATTTAGTAGCTGTAGAGCCTTGAAGAACTCTTCATTTTCTTGCAGACACTCCAAGACGTTGCTTGGTTCCCCAGTTAGAAATAATCGCAGGAAGTCTTTCTATCGCATAATTACTTGCTAATGTTGGTAGTAATCTATCATCCGAGTCGACGGCAGCAGCTTGCAATTTCTTATCCTTAAATTGGATCTTGATTCCAGTAGCCTTTTTCTCGCGGGGTTGCTCTCAGGACTTGTGATACAAAGGCTGTTCACCGCAAAATCGTCAGTATCTCGTCCTAGCGCTTTCATTGTAGTTATCAGGATGTAAACTGCCTCCCTATCACTGATCATACAGTTACCAATGGTAGCTGCAAGCTTCAAAATCATGACTGTTGAACGACCTCCTCTCGTTTCTGCTTGTAATGCTGGAATTTTTGAGGCAAAGTTGCTGTTCCTGAAGCTGGGTCGAACTGACGTAACTCTAAATGAACACTACATGAAACTGACCTCGTCGATTCGGCTAGTACGTTTGAGAGAAAATGGTAAAAAATCTGAAAAATAGCAAGTTACACGAAAGAGATATGGGTCAAATTATTAAAGCTGAAGCTCCAGATCTTTCTCTTATATCATTTTCATATGTATTTGTGTTATAAATATATAAATAAATCACGTACCAAAATATTGAATTTAAAATTCTCTTCACTGTCGTCTCTTCCCAGCTGTCTCTGCTCGTTCAGATGATCTTCCCTCTTTCTCAAATATTGGTTATCGATTCTGTGCATTATCCTTTCAACAGCTGAAATTATGAAGAAGCTGTTTCTTCAATGGTAGCGATGTTTAATGCTTTAGCAAGTGCTGTGTCAAAAATGTCGTCAACAGTTTGAATAAAATCTGTTCGTTCCGCTTATGAATTCCCGATGAGCTTCCAGTTTGTTTTTGTTGTTGCCTCTATACTTGATTAAAAGTTTCAAAATTCAGTATGAAGGGACTCACTTTGTGTGTCGGAATACGTGTTTTTCCCTGTAAATCAACACTCTCCGTACAATTAGTGCGACGCTTTGATACACATTTAGTCTACGAAAACCTTTGATGATTGAATCGCACAAGGCAGTTTGCTTCCAGTAATTGAATGAGTGTTGTACCCGAATAAATACATTTTCTCTCATAAACGAAGTGGACAAGGAAATTGTTCTTACCACGCCTCCCATCTATCCTCGACAGTGAAAGACGGCTGGTAATGTCTAGAACAGCACGGCTCACTCTGACCTCCCTTTACCAAATTTCACACAGTTCATTTTTACATAGAACAGAACAACACTGGGGGGGGGGGGGGGGGGGGACGCAGAGAGGTAGCCGAAGAAAAAATTGGAAAATGTGCCAAATAACAGCCTTCGTAGTGCAAAGCTCTAATCAGATGAGACGCGAGTTGTGGTCTCAGTGCAACGAACAGCACCTATTTCGGATATTAAGCCAGAAATAGCCGCATGATATGTGTGTTACGTCATTTGCAGCAGCCAGGCGTACAGGGTGAGCCGGTGGAGCAGATGGCAGCGCTCACAGAAGCGCGTAGCCTGTCTCGCACAAACCCGCATCCACCTCGTGCTCTGCGACAACACACAGAGTCGGAAAAAAAACAGCGCACCTGCTTTCTAACAAAACTCTTACGTGCAGCGTGCGAGCCTGAAGGGTGTGGCAAGCGCTTTTCATTGCCAAAACAACAGTGCGGTCGCTCGCTAACAAAACGGAATACGGGCGGTACTTGCAGAATCTCGTGCGCTGTGCAGTTTTCTTGTACCGAGAATTCCTAGAACTGTGGAAGACTGCAGTCCGCCTCTTTCCTTTAGCTTACACAGAAATGGTAGTCACGACTCGAATGTTTCTGACAGGAGCAGTAGACTAGGGTAGGTACATTTAGCCATCCCGTGTCTTCGTCCGCACTTACGCCATGAATGAACGATGTGCATAATGATATGCTCGTATCGAAACTGTCACATACGCGTAAAAGTTCTCCCAATTAGTCTGATGTTACTACTATTATTCTGAATGCATTAAAACTTTGCACCACATCAGACTAATCAAATGTTCAAATGTGTGTGAAATCTCATGGGATTTAACTGCTAAGGTCATCAGTCCCTAAGCTTACACACTACTTAACTTAAATTATCCTAAGGACAAACACACACACCTATGCCCGAGGGAGGACTCGAACCTCCGCTGGCACCAGCCGCGCAGTCCATGACTGCAGCGCCTTACACCGCTCGGCTATTCCCGCGCTCAGACTAATCCCGAAAGTTTCCAGAATCAGCTGGAAACCGTTGTGCACACATTCTAGAATTTCTGAAGAGCGTACCCATGTAATCTAAGATTTGAAACAATTCCAGTACCGTTACAGACTTGAAACTTTGTTTGCAATGAGGTTTTCAGGGGTTAATTAACGTAAATATTAGAGACAAGTTTTTTTTCTTTGTACGAACATTTGACGAAAACTTCGGGGCGTCCTATTATTGTGACGTAAGTCACAGCTTCTATTTCAGTTAATATTAAAAGAGACTTAATTTAAGGAATCTACAGGGATGAATTATGGACAACTGCATATTTTTTATTTATTAAATAGCAGGTGGAAGGAAGCATTTTAAAACGCTGTGCTTGCAACTTTGCCACTAAACGTTCTTTCTCAAGTCATCACGATGCTTTAAATTAAACTTTCATATCGTCCAAGGGGGACTGTTTGACGCAAATGATCCTCTCCGTCTGTTCGAAACGGCGCTGCAAAAGAACAGCCCACAACTTCATAAGCCTGCCACTCTTTTTGAAACTATACGTGTGTGTTCATACAAGATTATGATTAAGGCCGATACTCTGAAATGTACCAGCAGACACTGAATTATTACCCATTAATAACGCAATCTGACTTCGAATGTTGAGTTTGGATATGGCAAATCTTACGCGAAGTGAAATGAAATTATGTGTTACTCGGAAGTAACGCAATTGAGTACTGTATTGGAATATTAAATGGAAACCTCACACTACGCGGATTCGACGTGTGTTAAAATCGCGCACTGTAGGCTCAATTTTTGTAGAATAAATGTGTATGTCACCTGTTGCCTGTACTACCTAATAAAATGGGAATAGAGAGCTAGTGTGGTGAAAGCAGTAATATACGATATTGCAATGCCTGTGTTAATCTGGTCACAACGCAAAGTTCCTTTCTGACATCCATGCATGTCCAAACGAACAGGCACTGCGCTGATTGCATCCGTTATGAAATTCATTAAGTGAATTCGCAATTGCGAATAAGGACAACCATCAGCTACAGAATGGAATGACGACAATGAAAATTTGTACCGGTCCGGGACTCGAACACGGACTTCCCGCTTAACGCAAGCAGTCGCCTTACCAGTTTTTTCCCTGCTTACCTTTTTTTTAATTATAAAAAATGATGAAGAGTAGAGTGGTTAGTTCTGACGTGGTGAAGACAGGGTGGGCAGGGGTCGAAACACGAGGCCTGGCCACGATGCCTATCCCTTCCAATCCCTGAATCACTCCCCTCTAGTTCTTTTTTTTTTTTTTTTTTTTTTTTTTAACCGGAGCACGGTAAATAAACAAAATATCTTTATTTGTACAAGCATCAATACAACAGAAATTCCATCTTTCCGGCGGAATCAAAACGAAACATTACACTCAAACAAGGCGAGCAAAAGTCTTTAATAGCAAGATGTCGGAAAAAAATAATAACAATAATACTGAAGTAAGCTAAGAGGTGTGAGGTAATAGACGAAAAGGGAAGAAGGTGCGGGGGTGTGATAAGACTTGCAGGCAACTGCCCGGCAGATGGAGAGTGGAGGCAGAGTGGGCAGGGGTCAACATGCGAGGCTTGGTCACGGTGTCCCCGGCACCACTACCGGGAAGAAGCGCCCGAAGGGAGGGCAGAAGCCAAGGAGGAGGGGACAGTAGAGTTGGGGAATGACCAGCGTACCAGCGTGCTCTGGTATAGTGCATGAAAGAAAGGGGGTGCGCATCCATGCGCCTAGTCCACTGTGCGACGCGATATTGAAAGTAGCGCAGAGAATCTCAGATGTCAGAACGGGGGGGGGGGGGGGGGGGGGGAGGGGGCGGGGGGGGGGCGTGGGAGTGACGTCCGAGTGTGGCACCATCCAGCTGAGGGCGGGGGGGGGGGTGACGTAAAGATTGTGTGTAGGCAATTGGCAAAGAAGAAAAGGCGCTGTAGCGGGATCGGTGCTCGACTACACTGTGCGATGTTTGTAAGTACTGCCAGAAGTCAAGGCGTGATTTGTCGCCATCATTATACATGTAGGTGATCGTCCAACCCTCGACCCATACAATCGCATGATTTTTGGTGGCGGGAAAATAAGTATCCTCAGGACGGATGAAAGTCCATGGGTCAATCGAATCTGGAGGAACGCGGAAGTAACAGGCAACTAACTGTCAGCCAAGTTTCTAGACATCACTGGTGGCAGCACAAGTCAGTTGGTGGACATCGTCATCCATGAGGTGGCTAATTGAAAAAAGCGGAGAGTCCGTTAGTTCGATGGCGTGAAGGTGTTGATTTGAGGCGAATTTTCCAAATG
This sequence comes from Schistocerca americana, assembly GCF_021461395.2. NCBI lineage: Eukaryota > Metazoa > Arthropoda > Insecta > Orthoptera > Acrididae > Schistocerca > Schistocerca americana. The sequence goes on from NC_060130.1 coordinate 252,373,210, forward strand.
GGGCGTGGTACCATGTTGCCCCGACGTTGGAGGGAAGGAAAATCTGATGGATATGACGCCAAACCGTGGGCCACCGCGTCGATGGATGTCTGAGTTCGATGTTGTTGATGGATATGTAACGAAGCAGTGGGGTGTAAAAATCTTTAGGTGGAGGAGAAAGGGTGGTCGGTAAGTGTGTGTGTGAGCATAACTGAAGTCGACGATGAAATCAGAAATGTGCGTCAGAGGGTGCTTGTGTGTCCGACTGATACTGGTAGCGTTATGGTCGCATAAGAATTTCCAGCAACCTGCGCGTAAGGGAGGGCCCCCTTCCCACTGCTTGTGCATGGTGGACATGTACAAGGACGTCGCTCGGAGTTGCACATTGATAAAGCTGAGGCCTCCCACTCGCGGGGACAGCGAGAGCGTTTCGTTACGGACCATAAAGAGCGTACCGGCCGTAAGAAAGTATCCGAAAGCAGACTGGAGGCGCGTCCAATAGTTGATGACAGCGGGTGTACCTGTGTGATGTGGACCATTCTGGACGCCACGTGTTGGTTGAGATACTGGACACGTTGTAAAAAATTTAGTCGGCGGAGGAAATTTGGTCGCACCGCCGTACGGATAATTTGGAGTACACGCCGAAAATTGATGGCAGCGGAGCGGCACACGGTGGGGATGAACATGATACCAAGGTATCGTAGTTGTTGTAGACACTGGAGAGGTGCTCAGTCGTCGTGTGAGAGGCCGCGTCTAATGGACATCGCCGTGGATTTAGTCACGTTCATATTACTGCCCGCTGCAGTTACGTACATTGATATCAAATCAAGCAGCATTTGTGTTTCATTACGTGAGCGGACCAAGATTACGTACGACACCGAAAACTGCGCTGTCACAAAGTGAGACCAGAAAGGTGGCTCGTCAGACTCCAGATGAGTGGCTCCAGGCTTATGGCATTGAGTAGGGTCGAAAATGGGCACCATCTACATCTACATCCATACTCCGCAAGCCACCTGACGATGTGTGGCGGAGGGTACCTTGAGTACCTCTAACAGTTCTCCCTTCTATTTCAGTCTCGTATTGTTCGTGGAAAGAAGGATTGTCGGTATGCCTCTGTGTGGGCTCTAATCTCTCTGATTTTATCCTCATGGTGTCTTCGCGAGATATACGTAGGAGGGAGCAATATACTGCTTGACTCCTCGGTGATGGTATGTTCTCGAAACTTCAACAAAAGCCCGTTCCGAGCTACTGAACGTCTCTCCTGCAGAGTCTGATGCTGGAGTTTATCATCTCCGTAACGCTTTCGCGACTACTAAATAATCCTGTAACGAAGCGCGCTGCTCTCCGTTGGATCTTCTCTATCTCTTCTATGGCCGGGGTGGCGGAGCGGTTCTAGGCGCTACAGTCTGGAGCCGCCCGACCACTACGGTCGCAGGTTCGAATCCTGCCTCGGGCATGGATGTGTGTGATGTCCTTAGGTTAGTTAGGTTTAAGTAGTTCTAAGTTCTAGGGGACTGATGACCTCAGAAGTTAAGTCCCGTAGTGCTCAGAGACATTTGAACCTTTTTTTTATCTCTTCTATCAACCCTATCTGGTACGGATACCACACCGCTGAGCAGTATTCAATCAGTGGGCGAACAAGCGTACTGTAACCTACTTCCTTTGTTTTCGGATTCCATTTCCTTGGCTTACGGAACGGCGGAACATCGCTGGTCCCGCCACACGGTCAGTGACCTGAATCAGCGATTCGGCGGTGCCATATAGGCGCCGGATGACATCGATAAAGTGTGCTGGAAAACCCATTCAGCTCACTACTGATAACAGAAAACGATGCCGCTCCTGGTCGAATGCGCTGTCGAAATCCGTGGCAACCACCGCGGCGCGGAGTCAGCACGCTGCTGTCAGTGCATTTAAGTCACGACATTCTCCTGTATCCGTTTATATATTAACTTTCCAACCTGCCAAAGGAATTCTGTGAGGCCAGAGACTTCAGGCAGCAATAGCCAAATTAAAATATGATTGCTCTTAGCCATGTGAGAGACCACGTGATACACCTCAGGCTGCCGAACTTTGATGCTCGGAAACACAAATTCTGGTTTTTACACTACTGGCCATTAAAATTGCTACACCAAGAAGAAATGCAGATGATAAACGGGTATTCATTCGACAAATATATTATACTAGAACTAACATACGATTACATATTCAACAATTTGGATGCATAGATCCTGAGAAATCAGTACCCAGAACAACCACCTCTGGCCGTAATAACGGCCTTGATACGCCTGGGAATTGAGTCAAACAGAGCTTGGATGGCGTGTACAGGTACAGCTACCAATGCGGCTTCAACACGATAACACAGTTCATCAAGAGCAGTGACTGGCGTATTATGACGAGCCAGTTGCTCGGCCACCATTGACCAAACGTTTTCAATTGGTGAGACATCTGGAGAATGTGCTGGCCAGGGCAGCAGTCGAACATTTTCTTTATCCAGAAAAGCCCGTACAGGACCTGCAACATGCGGTCGTGCATTATCCTGCTGAAATGTAGGGTTTCGCAGGGATCGAATGAAGGGTAGAGCCACGGGTCCTAACACATCTGAAATGTAACGTCCACTGTTCAAAGTGCCGTCAACGCGAACAAGAGGTGACCGAGACGTGTAACCAACGGCACCCCATTCCATCACGCCGGGTGATACGCCAGTATGGCGATGACGAATACACGCTTCCAACGTCCGTTCACCGCGCTGTCGCCAAACACGGATGCGACCATCATGATGCTGTAAACAGAACCTGGATTCATCCGAAAAAATTCGTGCACCCAAGTTCGTCGTTGAGTACACCATCGCAGGCGCTCCTGTCTGTGATGCAGCGTCAAGGGTAACCGCAGCCAAGGTCTCCGATCTGATAGCCATGCTGCTGCTAACGTCGTCGAACTGTTGGTGCAGATGGTTGTTGTCTTGCAAACGTCCCCATCTGTTGACTCAGGAATCGAGACGTGGCTGCACGATCCGTTACAGCCATACGGATAAGATGCCTGTCATCTCGACTGCTAGTGATACGAGGCAGTTGGGATCTAGCACGGCGTTCCGTATTACCCTCCTGAACCCACCGATTCCAAATTCTGCTAACAGTCATTGGATCTCGACCAACGCGAGCAGCAATGTCGCGATACGATAAACGGCAATCAGCATAGGCTACAATCCGACTTTTATCAAAGTCGGGAACGTGACGCTACGCATTTCTCCTCCTTACACGAGGCATCACAAAAGCGTTTCAGCAGGGAACGCCGGTCAACTGCTGTTTGTGTATGAGAAACCGATTGGAAACTTTCCTCGTGTCAGCACGTTGTAGGTGTCGCCACCGGCGCCAACCTTGTGTGAATGCTCTGAAAAGCTAATTTGTTTGCATATCATAGCATCTTCTTCCTGTCGGTTAAATTTCACGTCTGTAGCACGTCATCTTCGTGGTGTAGCAGTTTTAATGGTTAGTAGTGTAATACGCTCTACTAGTCATTCCCTATCATTTTTGAGGAGCACATTAATCATCTGTGAGGGACTGAGTGGCTTCCTAGGTCTAATATGTTAGTATGTAATTGCCGCATACACATTATTTGTAGTGGATGACTGATAAATAACTTTGGTTTACTTCCAGCATTCAAGAGCGCCATTTCAGTATATTATGTGATCGCTAATCAGCCACATATTCTAGAATAATCTGATAAGAGATATGGAGCATTTTGCTTATGTCAATGAACTTCAAACATTCTTAATTTAATACAGGTTCTCTCCTTACGTTTCCCAGTTTTTGAACTCACACTTTGGATGTTGAAATTTTGTCTGATCTTCTCTGTAGCCGGCGCCCACAGGTTGTTGTTTGAAGACAATATACCTAAATTACTGGAAGACATGTCGTTGAGAATCCAAGACTGACCTTCAATATTTATTATACCGGTCAACAAAAGCTCTCCTGTAACTGGAGAAAATAATGGAAGTTGAGTTACGAGTAACCTCTGCGGGAGACAATACGGAACGTGGCTACTGAACGTGGCCGGGAGCTGTTATGTTTGTTAATATTCTGCAATGAGTAACGTTAGATGGAACCATGGGGTTCTCAATTCGTTCGCACCTGCACTACAGTCACCAAAAGAAGTTGCATTTGCTCTGCGTTTCCGAAGTACTTTTTTTTTAGAGGTAATTTAACATGCTATTGACAGTATTGTTCAACTTTACATGTTACGCGGATGTTGTACGTCACAGAAACTGTATGATATGATGCTGTTAATATTAGCCATTAATAAAACGATTTATGAGCCAGTGAGTGATTATTACAAATAGTAGGTCAATACGTTTCCCGTAACCTATTGTCCACTTTGGCTGGAGATATTTTAAATAAACTTTCGAACAATTATTACTACTAAAATAATATAAGAAACGACACTCATGTGGGAAACTGTTATTTATGTCAAGTTGCATTTAAGAATCGAGCTGAAACTATTATCAGGTATCTAAAAGTGGAAAGCTAATGAAACTTTTTAAAACAGCACTGAGGTCGTCTTCCAGCGTAGCCTTATTCATGCGGTAGAACTGTATGAGTGTTGTAATACGGCGTTATGTTCAAATGTGTGTGAAATCTTATGGGACTTAACTGCCAAGGTCATCAGTCCCTGAGTTTATACACTACTTAACCTAAATTATCCAGGCGCTCAGTCCGGAACCGCGCGACTGCTACGGTCGCAGGTTCGAATCCTGCCTCGGGCATGGATATGTGTGATGTCCTTAGGTTAGTTAGGTTTAAGTAGTTCTAAGTTCTAGGGGACTGATGACCACAGATGTTTAGTCCCATAGAGCTCAGAGCTATTTGAACGTAAATTATCCTAAGGACAAACACACACACCCATACCCGAGGGTGGACTCGAACCTCCGCCGGGACCAGCCGCACGGCATTAAGATTGCTTCCTCGTGGTTCATACCAAACACGTGGAAGTTAGCGTTATATTGTAAATATCGGACATATATGACGGATAATGCCAGGGGAATTAGTTACTTCACCACAGGAAAAACATTCAACAGAGATAACAGTTTTTCCACTCTCTCATTACCTCTACCCTTCCTCCCACTTGGCATTCGGATTAAAGCCTTATTTTCCGTCTCGTATTGTAATAGTTTTTTTGAACAGCTACAAGGTAATCACTGAATTGTGCAGGTAACAGATTATGCAGATCTGTGAGTTACTGACTGGCGTGGGTAATCCGACTGTTCAGCGCCTGCACATAACATAAAATCTGTGAGGGTCACTGAGGATAATAATGTCTGTCAGCACTGATGTCCTAGACTAATAGATATGACTGGGAACAAAGAAAGCTCGTATTATTTACAGTAGAATTTGTTTGTCAACTGTTCTGCTCAATTATTCAGTAATACTCGTAATAACCAGTTCAAAATAGAAAACAAAATAATCAGACAGAGGAATCTGGGGGATGCTGTCAGAACACTGTTCCCTTTATAGCTTTTTCAGTCTTTAATGTGTTAGATGCAGTACGAAATTTGTTTTTTGTGTTAAGGTTTAACTAAAAATTTCGAGCCGGTCGCGGTGGCCGTGCGGTTCTAGGCGCTCCAGTCCCGAGCCGCGCTGCTGCTACGGTCGCAGGTTCGAATCCTGCCTCGGGCATGGGTGTGTGTGTGATGTCCTTAGGTTAGTTAGGTTTAAGTAGTTCTAAGTTCTAGGGGACTGATGACCACAGCAGTTGAGTCCCATAGTGCTCAGAGCCATTAAAATTTCGATAGTAATATGTATGCCAATCAATCACAGTTCTCAGCGGAAATGGGAAATTTAATTCACTTCATATTCTCATTTTCTGTTTGTTGATGGCTGTCGGAGAAAATCACAAAATAGTAGTCATGTGGTAAGAATATGTTACCGCCGCAAGTGAATGTGATGAATAGTGACAGCAGGCGAGATGCCGCGTAGACCTGTTACAGCAAAGGATAACAACAAATAAACAGGTGTGAACTATGTTACAACGAAGAAATTCAAGAGCAAAAACCTCCAAAACGGAACGCAAGATACATAATATGTTTTATCTATGTAGATCAAGTACGAGGAGGTACGTACGTCTGTAGGTCCCTTCGTTACACGTCGCTGTTGCAAACTGACATTACGCCACGACGGTCCAACATCGTGACCACACAACAGTCAATAACGTTGCTAGATATTGCACATATTAAATTTGGACTGTTCACTGTTTCTATTTTTCTTCTTTTTTCCACAGTTCAGTACACATTTTCCCTGGTTTTACGCTTGGTCTGTGTTCATTTTTTGATGGGTTATCCAATGGGCCAACTTAGCACTAAATCTGAAGAGGCCGCGATGATGAGTTTCCCTTGTTAGTAGTAGATGTTACCTTCCCCATTCAAGGTTTTAGTGAATATTTTCAGATTCAGGACACTACTTACATATCAGTATCTCTTTAAAAAGTACTTTTTGTATAAAAGTCAACAACAATTAAAGAAATGTGCATTTTTAGTTATTTTTAAGGGTGGGAATAGGGTAAATCCCCTTTGGTAGTACACGTTACTGAAAATGCGTTGTTACTGCTAAGAGTGAATTAGAAGGTATTTTCCTGTTCTGTACCCTACAAACACATAAGCACCTCCTCAACAAATATGTTATTAATAAAAGTAAAAAACAATTAAAGAATTCTGTTCTTTTAATTTTTTATGGTGGACTTAAAGCACCCTCCACACCCCACCCCCTTGGTAATGCTAGGGTTAGACAAGAATATTCATTGCCCAAAGAATGTATGTGTATTCCCGCAAATAACTTTGTTTACACACTTGGGAATATTAACCACAGATTTATTTTGCAGATAATTATTAATTCAATTTCTAAATACATTTTGGTCTAAGAGTTAAAGAGATAGAAAAAACACAATAATAGTAAGAATAATGATTTGCACTACGCACACATGAATCTAACTTTAGCACAAAAGGAGTGAAATGCACAGCTTTAAAAGGCTTAGACTTTTAATTTTTGTGGGTAGATAGCTTTGCAGACGGCAGAAGCTTTTGCAAATATGGATTAAAGTTCTTTCTTCATAACAAATCATTCTGTCGAATATAGAAGTTCTGGAGAAAGTAATCAATTAGATTCGTGAATGGCCAGCTTAAATATCTTTGTAATATGTGTATGTGTTGCTAAACCTACAAATTTCACATAATAAAGTTTACGTGTTTATCATATATGGTACACGTATGTAAGGAAACTAAAACACTCAACAAACATCTGAATATGAATGATCTGTCAGGGATTTGAACTATGAATAAGAATTCAGTGTCCTGTGAATGTCGGAGGGGTTTTGTTTAGTTTTTATGGTGTACCACAATATTTTGTTGATAGGTGATCCTATTTCGTACCTGGTAGAATTTACATCTCTGTTTCAGAGGCTTCTTTCTAAGCTGAAAGTATTTAGATGTACCAGAATGACTTCCACAGCGCGTATTGAGCTTTCACGCATTCTTGCACTCGAGAACATTCGTGGAAACAGCAATCTGGGGAATAACTAGTTCAAGGGAAGTACTGTAAAGACTTCTTAAGGGCACTGCCCGGAGAGAAGGAAATTAGCAAGGGCCGGTGGAGGGCGGCAGCGAGAAACTTCCGTACTTGGAGCTCGGCGTCCTAAAGCCCAAGTTGTAAGTGCCTGCAGATCCGGCGTAGAGAGGCGCCTGCCCGTGTTGACTTAACAGAGAGAGAGCCGCCTATCAAGTACAATGTGAGAAGTCGCGTAGTCCCCACATTAGCGGAAACTGCCTTTGGTCGTCGTGGTATGTAAAGGCCTGCAAATACTTACACGGCACGGCATAAAAGGTACAGTACGTGGACGAAAGTCTCACTGTTCCTTACGAACACACGAGCCATTTATTTTACAGCGTGTAGGGCGTCCTACTGATTTTGTTGCTGTGTTTAATTTCCCTGTAAAGCTTTCCGCTGCATGAAACTTGAGTTTCTCCCGGCATATAATACGTTCAAACAACTTACGTGACTGCAGCTGGGTGACGATACTTCGGCAGGTTCGCATTCTGTTATTTTCCAGTCGCTAATGCTACCAGGTGGTTACACTTAGAGTGGAGCTCCTCACAGAGATCCGGTATGTTCTATAATTATCGTATGGCAGCCAAACGTGGTAGATAATGTGTTAATGCGGGCAGATTTACGCTGAAAAAAAAAGAAAAAATAGGTCCTGTTTTGGTCACTAATTGCATATCTGGCGTTGTACAGCATCTCGTCACGTTTTCAGTGCTAATATTCAACAACCTGTGTAAGCGGCGCTTAGTAATACTAACAGTACGCCTTTCTTCAACAGTATGCCTTTCTCACTTGTTGGACCTTTTCTGCCCATGTCCCGTTCCTAACCTATTACATATGGAAATGTTTATATACGTTAAGAGGACAAATCATGCAGCCCATACATTGATTTAACTGCTCGCCCAGCTTTTTTTCCTGGTACTTTGTCTGATACTTGTACTTTTATTGTGCTCTAATCTGTTGCAGTTATAACACTTGATAGTGGTCTAAGGCCGAAATCTAGATTGTGAAATAAAACCTGTTATTGGCGGTTATGTCTTTCACAAACATTTCTATACGTCTTTCTCGCATACGCAGCGCAAAATTTGCTCCTGGTGTGAGAAATTGGAACTACCTTTTTGGCGGCGTAAATCTACCAAATTTCGCTGCCATACGATAATTACAGCCTACGTTGGACCACAGTGAGTACCTCCACTTTAATTATAACAACTTGATACGAGAGAGCGCAGTGGAACACTAGCACCACCACACAACGAAACATGGCCACGTCAGAAGTTGCTTCAACAGCTTAAGTGCCAGCAGAAACTCAAGTTTTAAATTGTTTACTTCTTCGGAGAGGAGCTGCGTCGTTGCTTACATAAGTCGGATAAACTTCGCAGTAGTAGAGTGACACTGCAGTATGCACCTTCGCTATTACTGTGTCGAGACCACAATGTTGTTTCAACGTTTGCCAAAGTTGTGTATCACATTAACTTCCCTGCCGCTAATCGCGTCAAAAAAATGGTTCAAATGGCTCTGAGCACTATGGACTTAACATCTGAGGTCATCAGTCCCCTAGAACTTAGAACTACTTAAACCTAACTAACCTAAGGACATCACACACATCCATGTCCGAGGCAGGATTCGAACCTGCGACCGTAGCGGTCACGCGGTTCCAGACTGAAGCGCCTAGAACCGCTCGGCCACATCGGCCGACTAATCGCGTCAAGCAGCCCATTGGTTTAGCTCTTGTTCTTGAAAGGATGTTGGTTCCAAGGAATTATTTTGGCTAATGTCAACGGTTGCTCGGAAGTTACGGCACTTTTTTGGAATTGCAGAACAGTGCCTCTTGGTCGCAGGCTGACTGGGAATTTAGTTCTGTAACTACCCGCCATTCGGCTAATTTGAACGTTTCTGTGGCTCAGAATGTAATACTACATTTGGAAACTCTGTGATGAATTTAGCTTTGGAGGGCGCAACTTTACCCGTGCTGGAGAAAGGTTTAAATTTTGCACCGACACCCAAGCGTTTAGCAATTGCTCATTTTATCAATTCTGCCGAACAGGCTACTTCTAAACTACCTCCTGATGTCACCCAGGAGATTAGGAGAGAAGCACGTTGTGTGTTAAGCAGGGCACACTCGCCCAGGAGTAACGCAACAGTAACTGAGAGGACTACTTTGAGTTCACTCACGGTGCATCCCGATATTGTAATGTTTCCTACACTCAAGGGTAGTGCTACAGTCGTGTTGGACAAGCTGGATTACATTCAAAAGATACAGTGTTTACAATCTGATCCGATGTATCTCAGACTCAGTACTAAACTGACAAAAAGGGTAGAGAGGAAGACTAACAACCACCTGAAGGAAAGGTCATTGTCACAAGAGTGTATTATGCTGTGCCCACTAGATTATGAGGCCTTCCGAAGATCCAAAAGGAAGGAGCCCCTTGGCCTATTTTAAGTAATATTGGTGCTCCGATAAACAGTCTAACAAAATACCTTGTTACTCCGTTCATCTCAAGGGCAGGTCGCAGGTCTGTGAATGTGCATCACATCAAGATATCGACAGATTTCTCACGTCGATTAGAGGGAGTGCGTTTGAATGACTGATATTTTAGCAAGTGTATGGGTTGTCTCACTCTTCACTTACCTTCCTGCGTCTCATTCGTTACAGTTAACTGAGGTTTGGTTCGGTGCTGAGTTAATGAACATATTTCGACATGTGTTGACTCCATTTATTTTTATTCAATGAGCAGCTGTATGAACAGACATATGGAGTTGCATTGGGCAACTCTTTGTCACCTGTTATTGCTAATCTGTTACTGAAAGATTTCGAAGAATGTGCCCTGTAAGCGGTGGCATTGAAATCTGCGTGTTATTTTTTTCCAGATATGTAGACGATGATTTTGTTGTTTAGGGTCATGGAAGTGAGAATTTATCCGCATTTTCAGAACATCTTAACTCAGTCTACACTGATATTCGCTTCAAAATGGAGGTGGAAAAAGGATGGATGCCTTACTTCCTTGAGATACTAATCAGGAAGGAGGTTGATGACATGTTAGGACATGCCTTTTATAGGAACTCATCTCAAACTGGTTTGCATCTCCAGGCTGATATCGCCATCCGGCTCAACGTGAAGGGCTACTTCGTACCTTGGTTCATAGGTGAAAAGTCATTTGATACCCTGAAAATTTGTCAGCTGAGTTAGCCCATCTCAAAGTCATCTTTCGCCAGAATGGTTATAGTGAAAGACAAATCAGATGAGCGTTGCACTATCGACCAACGGCGAACCTAGTTTGTGATGAAGATAACGAGGTGGCACCAACGTCTACGGCCTTATTGTCTTATGCAGGTAATTTTTCCAACAGAATTTGTTGTATTCTGCAGAATCATGATGCGGAATATGTTTTTCGACCACCATCTAAGATTAGGGACTTTTTAGTATCTGTAAAGAGTGGATCTGATTTGTATAAGGTGAGTGCCTACCACATCCATTCTGGTTGTGTCATAAACTGCTCAGACCATCACGACCGTAGAGGACCAGTGTATTAAGCATGAGCGTCATACACGCTTACAGAAGCCGAATCTATTCTGCTATTGCAGAACATTGCTTTGGCATTGAGCGTATGGGATTGAACAACTTGGGGATTTTGGCTTGTCCTTCGAGTAACTGAAATAGTGTCATTAAGTGAGCAGTGGCCCTGCATACCAAAGTTTTAAATTTACTTGCAAAACTTTCTCTCGCTGCATTTGTGCCTTAAATATGACAGGGTGTCGAAACATCAGCGGTTTTTGAAGACGTCACCGGGTTACATTCCTGTAAGGTGTTTGAATTTTCCACTACATTTTGATAAACCTAATAAACATCTGCCTCTATTGTTCCTTATGCGTAGTGAATACTTGATTTTGGATTTATATTCAAATTTTTCTGTCACTAATCTGTTCTCTAGTTCGTCCCAGAGAGATTCAATCGGTTTCTGATAGGTGATTTGAGGAATCCAGTCCAGCAATGGAATCAGATTTCTTTGGAGCTAATATGCAGTATTCCTTCATTTTTGTATCGCGTCATTTCCATGTTTGTGTATCAAAGGGCTGACTGGTAATTTTTGCTGGCGTGTGGTAAGTACTTTATTGCCTAAAATTTGGAAGTAATATTCCGAGAGAAACCAAGAGAACCAGAACATCATACGACCTTAGTCGAGTTTCATTGCGTCCCTAAGACACTCAAATGAAAGTTACTGTCTACTCATTCGCCAGGTGGTCCAAGGACGTTAACCTGAGTGTACATAAACCGTGACCCACCAGTCTAATAATCCTCCTTCCTTTTCAACAGGAACTAACACCATCCCCGATTGCCCTGCCCTAAGCGATGTCATGGTTTTGTTCTTTTTATGAATGGCTATTGGTCATCTGAATCACCTTAGAAATCAAATAAATTCTGAGCTCACATGTTGTGAAGGTTGTTTAGACTACGCTGCAGAAGTTTCAGTGACAGGCTCATACACATCTCCATACAGCCCCGATCAATGAAATAGATTTCCGTATTTTCGCAGCCCTGAAGAAGACATTCCTGGCTGTCGATTTGCTTCGAACGAAGAGATGCAACTGCACAGATATTTCAGTGAAGGCACTGACCGTCTTGTTGCACAGCAGGTTAAATGTATTAACAGTTATGAGGATTATTTATGAAATAATAAACAGTTTACTTAGTTTTATTCCATTAGCCTCGTCTCTGTTTGACACTGTTTGACAGCCCCTTCTATAATCTGTAAGCTTACAAAGAAAGCGCCTGTGTCTAAATGGGTGTCTCAGTATCCCCCTTATACATAATTAAGATCGATACGCGGAAGAATTTAGCACGATACTGCGACGTTCTGAGATGGATGCATCTTATAACATACAATGAACTGTAATAAAACGTTTACGTGGCATATGTGCATTAGGATATGTGCATGGTGCCGATAATTAATTTTGGATGCTAGGATGTTCACCTAAAACGGAATGAAATATCACACTAGCTACACTTAGAAAAGAAGAGCTCTTTACATCGAATAACTGCAAAGTACCTTTTCAAATGTGGGTGCCTCTCTTCGCTATGGTTGAAATGCTGTGCATTACTTTAGTGTTATTCTCGTTAGGAAAGTGTACAAATCGCACGAACAGTTCTTGCTGGAAACAGGCAAATCGGAACCCGAAGTGTACATTCGATTCAGTCAAGAATATCCGCATGCCACCGTATCACAGTGGAAGTGTCCAAGACTTAATATATCACACTGGCATACTATTTACGTACCGCAAACAATAAGTGTCTGAAACTTCCTGGCAGATTGAAACTGTGTGCCGGACCGAGACGTTCGTGCTTGGATAGCTCAGTTGGTAGAGCACTTGCCCGCGAAAGGCAAAGTTCCCGAGTTCGAGTCTCGGTCCGGTACGCAGTTTTAATCTGCCAGGAAGTTTCATATCAGCGCACACTCCGCTGCAGAGTGGAAATCTCATTCTTCAACAAGTGTCTGATTAATGCAAATACGAAAATTATTTAACCTCTTTGAATTGAAAACGCTTCCCGCAGATGGAGCAGCACCGATGTACCGCGACCTCATTGTCGGGCGCAAAGTAGCCAGTAATCCTAAACGAAAGTTCACTGCGAGACGAGTACATATTTCCCCTTTTCGGATTATTTCCATACACACGCAACACGGAGAATTATTATCCGTTTAAAATTAACTGTCAGTCAATTTTCGAGATTGAACTGCATAGGAGAACCGCCGACACACGTAACGCACGTCATGACATATCATCGACAGCCGGTGCAGAAACTTATATGTAAATTTAGTGCACGTTCCAAAAAATTACAGAAAAGGTGAAAGTCAATCAATTCAAATGCGTTGCCTGGTGCAAGACATGAGATATGTTTTTAATAACGAGAAAAAATGTTTTATGTTTCCCACCAGTTAGTTCTTTGGACTCGTGTTAACACTGTCGTGTGGCCATCTAAAACTACCATTGACTTCTTTCAAACTTCACTATTTATTACTTACAACTTGGTTTCATTCCCAGAGCAGCAACATACAGTTTGAAGACTCGAAGAGGACTTGTTTTGCAAGATTTCGGTCGACAGCTCTGAATGAGCAATTTAATTATATTATTCCGGAAACGGTTTTCTTTTTACTGAAATGAATTTGATTATCCTCTGTCAAATTGAACTTTTACTTAGAGACAAGATGAACGCAAACTGTAAGAATACTTCGTAGCACAATGGCTACCATCGTTAAAGTTTTTGAAATTTGTAATTATTGACATTAAGATGCTACTTTAAACCAAAGTCAATTTTTAGCATGGTGCCAATGTGACCACAGTAGTTAGTTGAAAAAATAACAGCTTTTTAAGCTGGAACAGAATTGCCTAGACTTACAACAAAAAGGCCTTATCATAAAACTTTGATCCAGATACGAAGTTTTAAATCATGTAAATCTATATAAGAACCCTTTTTTTATGAAATATGTAACCAGGAAACAGGGTTCAGTAAGCGACAGAGAAAGAAATCACGATGTATATTGAATATCAACTATAATTAAAAATGGCACATTAATAAGTAACTGTAATATTAGAGCACAGTCCTAAACACAATTTAAGTTACGAAAACATTTTTGTCTTAATTGATGAAGGTGTTGTAGTGCTTTCACAAAGTTTTGGTGGCAAGTAATTTCTTAAACTCTTTGCGTCTCACAACTGATGGAATAATATTTACGGAACCACAATTCCAGCAGGCGCCATTGTTCATGAAATAGCCTTGGCTCAAAATTCCATCTTAGATTATGACCGGAATATACTGCATTCCGCAAGCCATAAGTCTGAGAGAAGATATTTCACCATAACTACCGTAACCACTCCAAATCTCACTTGTCTTAACGCAGTGTTTACACTGTTAATTTCAACTCTCTGGACATTACAGTTCCACGTTGGCACACACTGCTAGCCTTTCTTCGCCTGGGGGCTTTTCTATGCCTTCGTCCCACTCGGCTCTCCAAGGTCATCAGAACAATCAGTTTTAGAGTCCGTAGTGGATCCCTGTCTATAGTGCGCGTCATTTAAGACGGCGGCCGAGTTTAGATTCGCTCTGTGCATTTGACGTCACAAAACACAATCAGTCAATGAAAAGAGAACGACGTTGCCAGAGTTCGACTGCAGTGCAGAGCACGGACGAGTGTCTTCAGTTTTAGAAACGTTCAGTCATAAATAAAGTAATTGAACAAAAGCAATGTCTTGATAGCAGACTTTATTTTATTGAATATTTGGAAGAAGCATTCTTTATACCAATTGCTTCATATTTTATTAATTAATTAAGCCAAACAAGCAATAAGCCTCCCAATTCAGGCGATAGCAATTAAAGGTGTTTGTATCATTCTCACGAACTGCTTTTTCGCAATAAAGAACAGTGGTAATTGTTTATTTCCTATTGTACTTCGGCGAAACGTGAGTAATTCATAGTCATACCAACAGTGTTTGTCGGTATTTTGCGTGACATGTTAGAATCCTCCTGGAGCTGTCTTTCATTACGAGCTGCGCTAGCGTAATGGTTAAGGTGTTTGGCTGACAAGTAGGTAGCTGGCACAGTAGCTCAGCGTGTTCGGTCAGAGAGCTGTGTGCTCTCTGTACTAAAAAAACTGAGTCAAGATATCACCGATCAACTTGAACAGATGTCTTGTGACGGTCGCCCAGACCAAAAGCAACGAACTATATCGAATGAACGAACAAAAAAAAAAAAAAAAAAAAAAAAGGAGTAGAAGATTCAGAGTTCAAACCTTGTTTGGTGCGCAATATTTTCTTTATTTAAAAAGAATATCGAAGTGTCTTACTTCATGAATTTTATTCGTTTGAATGTAATTTTTTGAAATTTCTAGTGCTTTGTCTCTTCATTATAATCATAAGAAGTTTTCGGTTTTTCTAATTTTGTTCTCCAATATTTCTTTTCACAGCAATTAAAAAAAATGAAAAGGCACACATACAATACTCATGTTATCTGTTTTTTTTTGTATATCTTCTCTTCCGCAGTCGCTGTTTTACTTTTCATATTGAGATATATTCTTTTGCGACAGTATTAAAAGTATTATTTAGAGCAGAATTTCGGCTCGTACATTGCCGAGCTACTTGACTGTCTGACGCAATTCTTTGCTTCGCTGTTTTGGCAATATCATATTCAATGTTTTCGTGAACTGATGTATGTTTTAGTATGTATTTGCTGTCCGTTGTGACAAACACAAATTGTTTGTGCACTGCGCCTCACTGACAATATATTTTAGTTTCTACGTTTTATTACGTCCACAATTGAGTTTTGTGTACTTCGCCAACTTTGTTTTAATCAGAACGTGTTAGAAAATAGCGAAATGACTCTGGTATAAATAAAAGTTTTATTACAGTCGCGAGAGACGGAATATTTGTCAATATTACATACGACACCTATCTGGTACTTAAATTAAATGAGATATTGTTATACAGTAAATTTTGTATGAAATTTGGGTATCTTGTCCACATTTCATTCTCAACATTGTGGCAACTAAAATCGACCATACGGAAAGTATACGCTATGGACTTTTAGCTCTGCAAACTCTTCAAAATTTCGTGCAGTGGTTTACTGCATTTAATGCTGCACAATAACTGCGTTGAACATCGAAACAAAATTAAGCCATTTACGGGGGGAAGGTATCAGTCAAGAAGATGTGTAACAATTAAATTTTTGGGCCAAATAGTTTATGTGAAATCGAATGATAAGTGTGTCAAAGCAGTCTGAACACCATGTGTCTGCACAGGAGAGCAGTGCAGCGATGACAAAATCGGGCACAGCGCGGAATGCGGGGAGCACATCTCTATACCAGCGAAAGGATTAATGCGGCCGTGGTGGATTTACTTCATAAACTGCGTGCTCCCCCCTTAACGTAAGTTTGCGAACTATACCATACTATGGCGCTGCTTGTCTTGGCGCGTGCGTCGTTTGCAACTGGCAACGCAGCAATTTCCCGCGTCTGGGCCGGCATGCGCGAGCCGCCAAGACAAAAGAATTGAACTATAGCATATGTTTCCTTCCAAAATATTAACATATAATTATTGATCCTAAGAATATTGCAGTCATATAATAGATATTAACAAATATTTATTCATGCACTATCATTTAGGGTTATTAGAGACTTGAAAGCCGTCCTTAAAGTTGACATTTGCGTTGAAAGATTAATTTTAATTTTTTTATAAAATTTAAATTCAATTTCAGCTGCCACGTTATGAGCGCTTCTCCACAAATCACAGCTACACAGTAATTTCTCTATTGCTGCATCATTCTCGGCAGACAACATGTCACTCTAGCTAGAGAAACATCCCTGGAGAAAACCTAATAAATCAGTTACCTCTGTGAGTGCTCGCTCACCCGCCCAACCTCCCACCCACCTACACACACACACACACACACACACACACACACACACACACACACACGCGCGCGCGCGCGCTTTCATGTTCTCATATAAAATGCTGCATGTCGATTCAGCCTACTACGACGACACGTCTCAGCGCTTTTCTAGCTGTCGATGGGTCGTTTTCCTTATGGGAAAGGAAAAAGCATAACGTTAGGGCATATCCAAATCGATATCGCGGTCACGGCCGAATTTACATAAGCTCTGATTGGAGAACTATAAAAAAGGAAATGGACCGTGTCATTTTGAGAGGAACCATTTTCCATAGACGATTTTCAAAAACTATGGGGAAACTAAATCTAGTTTACTGGACGGGGATCTGAACTACCGTCTTGCCGAATGCGAATCTAGAGGTCTGCCGCTATACTACCTTCTTCGGTGCTTTCAGGAGAGCCAGGTGACTACATTCCTCAAAGCAGCCTCTCTCACTGTCTCATGGATCATTAAAAAGTTGTTGGTGGAATAGAATAAAATTGAAAGGTCTGCGTTGAGGTGTATTTCGTGCCGGTATAGAACTGGAAAAACGTTAACGACGGAACCCCGAGTGTCAAGTATGTCTCCGGGTCTATTCCTCGACTGGGGACTTCCTTTCGTATTCACACTGCGGGCTTTCATTTGAATCTTCCCTACACCCTCAATTTATTTGAGAATGCTCAGCACAGGAGGATTTTTTTCTTGTTACCAAATACTAAGAGTTACTCTCGTTCCATTCACGATCAGATAAGGAAAGAATTGCTACGTGTATTTACTTGCACGAAGTGTAAATTAGTTTCACATTACCGAACCAGAGAAATCTGTACACAGAGCTTAAAGAATACTGACGGTTTCCTGGTAAATCAGTTTTATGAAATTTGAAAGCAGACTTTGGACAGATGATTAATGCCTTCTTTCGAAAGTCCTTCGTTTTAGACTTTCCATCTTTTTCGAAAGACTTATCTGTAATTCATACAGAATTCGTGTTTATTAGTAATCAATGGTTCGCTAATTTAAGCCATTCTTAGCTCTGAAGCAAGCACACAGTGACATTTGTCATGTTCTCCCAAAGAAACAAAAAGTAGGAAAGGAAGGGCATCCCTTAAATTATGAACATAATTCTGACGGGCAACGTGTAAATGAACAAAATGTTCAGGAATAACTTACGCATGGTAAGCTGAGAAAAAGGACGCTTGTTAACACGCTTAAGGCTATTGCATTGTTGTATGTTTCTTCCAGACCCACATTTTATCGGATTAGTTCATCTTCCTTGTACTTAAAGGGATCTGGTACTCTCAACTACTGTCCCCTTGCTTCACATAAACCGCAGATACTATATATTAATGTTCTGTATTAAATAACACCTACATCTACATTGATACTCTGCAAATCACACTTAAGTGCCTGGGAGAGGGTTCATCGAACCACATTCACAAAACATCTCTGTTATTCCAGTCTCGAACAGTCCGCGGAAAAAACGAATACCTATATCTTTCCGTGCAAGCTCTAATTTCCCTTATTTTTATTATGATGATCGTTTCTCCCGATGTAGATCGGCGTGAAAAAAATATTTGTTCATTCGGAGGAAAAAGTTGCCGATTGAAATTTCGTGAGAAGATCCTGCCGCAACAAAAAACGCCTTTGTTTTAATGATGCTCACCTCAAGTCCCGTATCATGTCAGTGACACTCCCTCTACATTTCGCGATAATACAAAACGTGCTGTTTTTTTGACCGTTCTCGATATACTCCGTTAATTCTGTTTGGTAAGGATCTCAGACCGCCCAGTAGTACTGCAAAAGACGACGGACAAACGTATTGTAGGCGGTCACATTAGTATATCTGTTACATTTTCTAAGTGTTCTTTCACTAAAACGCATTCTTTGGTTTGCCTTCCCCCACAACACTTTGTATGTGTTCTTTCCAATTTAATCTGTTCGTAATTGTAATTCCTAAGTATATAGTTGAATTTACGACCTTCTGATTTGACCGATTTATCAAATGTTCAGATGTGTGTGAAATCTTATGGGACTTAACTACTAAGGTCATCAGTCCCTAAGCTTACACACTACTTAACCTAAATTATCCTAGGGACAAACACACACACCCATGCCCGAGGGAGGACTCGAACCTCCATCGGGACACCGATTTATCGTGCAACCGAAGTTTAACGGATTCCTTTTAGCACTCATGTGGATTACCTCACACTTATCGTTATTTGGGGTCAATTGCCCATTTTCGCACCATACGCATATCTTTTCTAAATCATTTTGCAACGATAAACGACAGTATCGTGCGGTGGGGCGGGGTTGGTCGTCTGCGTTCTCTCTTTCACTATCCGAAAGTCCACCTACCTCGATATGCTTCTTTCCGACGTCCCTTCACTCTGTAGTAGCAGATAAGTGCTAGGCAGTGTAAAGAAGCGTTGATGAAACCACTAATATCTACCACACAGAGGCGCGAAACTCGAGTTGAAAGTCAGTTCCTGAAAGTTCATTTTTACAAAATCGGGCGTTCGGGAGATGCAGTCTACTTACGGAAAGCATTTAAAATTAGATTCAATCGACTTTTTATTCATATGGAAACACATGAAATGGCTATCAAGTCCGTATTCACTATGGTAATATTCTATCGTTCAATGTTCACTGTCTGTACAACATAATTTCACTCGAAAAGCAGCCAGAATTTTTGCAAGTCCGACCCGACTAATTTTCACGTTCTAACAGTGATAGACCCACAACTATTCGCGAGTTAAACTTTCGGTCGTTTCAGTGGTCTTCTACGAAAGAAGTGCTCGCCTAAGTATTCCGTACAGAGCACGAAACATGCCACGCGGAATTGTTACTACGACCAGAAAGTTCACGCGCTCATAACGCTCAAACTATTTGATTTATAAACATCAAACTCTCATTAAAATGTTCGTAGCACCAGTTGCATCAGTCACGACACGTTCTAAACGAAATTAACTCACTATTTCTTCGTCTTACAGATTATTTTTACGGAACAATCTTACATGGTGTTATCTAGTTAGCAAACGACTATATCGAGTTATGTACTCACTGCCCACTTCATTATGTTCGCGCGGGAACAGCTTAATTCTGATTGGCTGTTGATATAAACAACCAATCATAAAGTTCCTTCCAGATCATTCTCGTGGCAAATCTTGCCTTATCCAATCACTGATCTGATAGTAATTAAAGTCACTAAAACTTCAGTTTCTTGTATATTGTTTAATCGAAATAAGTGAAATGCGAGATATTATTCAAATTGATGAATAAACTTATTCCGCCTCTAACTTTCATTCTGATTGCCTTTATACAAAAGCGAGCTCACGCCAACATACGTCATCTGAATCATGTTTGCACCATAACTTTCCCTAGGTCTATTTGTACCAGGTTTTATGAAAAATGACATATTAAGTTTTAACGTATGTGCCACGTACACTCTCTGTCATTCTCACGCACACACGCAACAAAATATAATCAAATAATAAGTTTGGCCGATTTTTGTATTACGTAATGCACAGTGACTAAAGTGATAAAAAAAGATAATTCTAATTAATTGATTTTTATGCACTGGTATCTTTGTAATGGCTTCAAATGATAATGAAAGTCAATCTGTATTTGTTTCTAACATGGTTTTAAAAACAAGCATTGGTTTTATGACTATTAGGTAATTTTCTTTATCTCCGGTACTATAATAAACAAAATTCTGCAATTCTGACAGCATGATTCCATTAATAGCAAAAGGCTGTGTATCAACCTTGACCAAAATCGGATAATAACTAATATGGATTATATAGATTCGTAGAGGGTATGAATCTTCGTACTGACTGAATGTTACACTACGCAGTTCTCACGGCAGAGGCATCCTCAGCTGGGCTGTGAGCAAAGCGAAAAAGGGACACAGTATCCTGAAGCTATCGTACCAAGCGTCTGCGTGCCTTACTACAACGAATATCATCTCTTAACTTGCTTCGTTACAATCGTCTGCGAACAACCTAAGACGGCAACTCAACTTGTCTCCTAAATCGCTTGTATAGCTAAGGAACAGCAAAGGACCTGTAACACTACCTTGGGGAACGCCAGAAATCACTTCTGTTTTACTCGATGTCTTTCCGTCAATTACTACGTACAGGAAATCACAAATCCAATCACATAACTAAGGCCATATTCCTTAAGCACGCGATTTCACTACAAGCGGAAAATGTGGTACAGTGTCAAAAGCCTTCTGGAAATCTAAAAATTCGGAATCAGTTTTAAATTCCTGGCCAATAACATTCAACACTTCGTGTTGGTAAAGAGCTAGTTGTGTTTCACAAGAACGACGTTTTCTAAATCCGTAATTACTGTCTGTCAATAGATCGTTCTCTTCCAGGTAATTCACAATGTTCGAACACAATATATCTTCCAAAATCCTGCTGCATACCGGAGTTAATGATATGGGCCTGTAATTTAGTGAATTATTCCTATTTTATTTCTTGAATATTGGTGTGACTTGTGCAACTTTCCTGTCCTTGGGTATGGATCTTTCGCCGAGCGGGAGTTTGTATATGATTGTTAAGTATGGTGGTATTGCATCAGCATACTCCGAAAGAAACCTAATTGGTATAAAGACTGCACCGGAAGACTTGCTTTTATTAAATGATTTAAGTTGCTTCACTACTACTAGGATATCTGCTTCTAAGTTACTCATGTTGGCAGCTGCTCTTGATTCGAATTCTGGAATATTTACTTCGTCGTCTTTGGTGAAATAACTCTTCTTTGTCTGTCATCGATACTATTTCCATTGCTACCGCTCAGAGAAGGAACTGATTGTGTCTTGCCGCTAGCGTACTTTACGTACGACCAGAATCTCTCTAGATTATCTGCCAGGTTTCGAGACAAAGTTTCGTTGTGGAAACTATTATAAGCACCTCGCAATCACATGCGCGCTAAATTTCGAGCTTCTGTAGAAGATCGCTAATCTTGGAGATTTAACGTTAGTTTAAATTTGGAATGCTTTTTTCGTTGTTTCTGCAACTGTGTGTGGACAGGGCTGGCCGTTGTGACCGCGCGGTTCTAGGTGCTTCAGTCCAGAACCGAGCTGCTGCTACGGTCGCAGGTTCGAATCCTGCTTCGGGCATGGATGTGTGTGATGTCCTTAGGTTAGTTAGGTTTAAGTAGTCCTAAGTTCTAGGGGACTGATGACCTTAGAAGTTAAGTCCCATAGTGCTCAGAGCCAGATGAACCAATAATCTTCTCCAAACTGTCCGTCTATTGTGCGCTGTACACAGTTGTGCAGAAAGTGTTCAGATCCTTCCAATTTAGCGTTTTCTTAAGTACAATCAGAGAAATACCCCCTAACCACGAAAATCACCCACATATTTTAACACAGCCTACTCTGTATCTCAATTTTGGCACTGCGCATATCAAGTAACGTTCTCCAGGCATCCGAAAACTCAGATTCTACCATCGGATTGCCGCAGGTTACAACTCGATTCTTCACTCCAAATTATTTGTTGCAGTCATGTCGCTCTTTACTCCATCTCCAACCGCGCGAGGTGGCGCAGTGGTTAGCACACTGGACTCGCATTCGTGAGGACGACGGTTCAATCCCGCGTCCGGCCATCCTGATTTAGGTTTTCCGTGATTTCCCTAAATCGCTCCAGGCAAATGCCGGGATGCCTCCTTTGAAAGAGCACGGCCGACATCCTTCCCCATCCTTCCCTAATCCGATGAGACCGATGACCTCGCTGTCTGGTCTCCTTCCCCAAAACAACCCAACCCAACTCCATCTCCAGAGTCGCTTAGCGTTGACAGCGAAAATGTGCGGCTTTGATGAGCTGCCCGACCATTGTACCCCATCCTTTGTTATTACGCACAGCCAGTGTGCTAGTTGGTCTGCTGGTAGTGCTTTGGAACACACGAGTGATTCCTTCAGCTGATTCTGTGTTATTTTTTGCAACAACCCACTGCAGTACTCGAAGGTACCTGTCCCTCAGTACATGAGATCTACCTGGTCTCGGTTTACTGCGGTTGTCCCTTCGCGATTCTGTCACAATCACATCACCAACAGTCGACTTGGTCAGCATTAGAATGGTTGAATGGTCCCTGATGGATCAGTTACTCAGGGCACATCCAATTACTAGTCCACGTTCGAGGTCTCTGAGCTCTCCTGAGTGGCTCACTCCGTGATTAGTTTCTCTGCTGCTAGGACTATGCTCCCTACCTCCATTTACACTGGCGCGTTCGCCTCTCGTGACATCTAGTGGCCAGTTCTGCATTACATATGTCTGTCAGGATACCTTTGATCAGGCACGGTACGGGAATTAACATCATGAGGTTATCATCAGACGACGTGTGAAGTGTATAAACTTCACACAAATGCAATTAAGTAAGGGGGAAGCAGACACAAACCTGTCAAGAGACCACCAGAAATCAATGTTCATGATTCTCTAAGTCACATACATAACTAGTGCCACTTTTAGAGGTTCCCTTTCTGGGTAACTAGGGTGCAGCCGAGGAAAGTATACGCAGAAGGAATTGAGGATGGACCATTCAGTTCTGTAGCATGAACTGGTTGAACAGAGCGAGAGTTCGAATGCTATCATCATTCAAAGGTTGCACGTTGTGTGAATGGTGGACGTGTGGCCGATTTTCCCGTACTACTTTCCACACAAACCTTGGGTGCCCCTCATTACACCTACAACTCATAGAGAACATTGTTTCTTGCATGTCTGTAATTGTTTGTACAAGAAAATCACGTCTGCTAATTAGACAGCTTGTCAGAACACTGTTGCAGAAACAACGAAACAAACATGCCAAATGTAAACGGACGCAAAATCCCCAAGATTGGCGATCTTTTACACAAGCTCGAAATTTAGCCGAACTTCAATGCGACATGCTTATAATCGTTTACAGAACGAAACTTTGTTGCGAAAGTCGGCAGAAAATCCAAAGAGGTTCTGGTCGTATGTGAAGTATGTTAGCGGTAAGAAAAAAATCAATGCCTTCTCTGCGCGATAGCAATGGAGATACTATCGAAGACAGTGCTGCCAAATCAGACTTACTAAACACAGCCCTCCGAAATACCTTCACAAAAGAAGACGAAGTAAATATTCCAGAATTCGAATCAAGAACAGCTGCCAACATGAGTAACGTAGAAGTAAATATCTTCGTAGTAGTGAAGCAACTTGAATCACTTAATAAAAGCAAGTTTTCTGGTCCAGACTGTATGCCAATTAGGTTCCTGTCAGGGTTTGCTGATGCATTAGCTCCATACTTAACGATCACATACAACCGTTCGCTCGACGACATATCCGTACCCAGATATTGGAAAGTTGCAGAGGTCACACCAATACTAAAGAAAGGTAGTAGGAGTAATTCACTAAATTACCGCCCCATATCATTAACGTCGACATGCAGCAGGATATTGGAACATATATTGTGTTCGAACATTAAGAATTACCTCCAACAAAACGGCCCATTGACACAGTAAACCTGGATTTAGAAACCATCGTTCTTGTGAAACACAACTAGCTCTTTACTCGCATGTAGTATTGAGTGCTATTGACAAGGGATTTCAGATTGATTCCGTATTTCTGAATTTCCGAAAGGCCTTGAACACTGTACCACACAAGCCGCTTTTAGTGAAATTGCGTTCTTATGGAATATCGTCTCACTTATGTGACTGGATTTGTGATTTGCCGTCAAAGAGGTCACAGTTCGTAGTAAGTGTCGGAAAGTCATCGAGTAAAACAGGGGTAATTTCTAGCGTTCCCCAAGGTAGTGTTATAGGCCCTCTGCTGTTCCTTATCTATATAAACGATCTGGTAACAATCTGAGCAGACGTCTTAAGTTGTTTGCATATGATGCTGTCGTTTATCGACTAATAAAGACATCAGAAGATCAAAAGTAATTACAAAACGATTTATAAAAAATATTTGAATGGTGCAAAAATAACGAAAAGTGTGAGGTGATAAACATGAGTGCGAAAAGGAATCCGTTAAATTTCGGTTACACGATAAATCAGTCAAATCTAAAGGCCGTAAATTCAACTAAATACCTAGGAATTACAATTACGAACAATTTAAATTGGAAGGAACACATAGAAAATGTTGTGCGGAAGGCTAACCAAAGAGGCACGACACTTAGACACCTAGAAAATGTAACAGATTTACTTAGGAGACTGCCTACACTACGCTTGTCCAACCTCTCTTAGAATAGTGCTGCGTGATATGGATTCCGTACCAGATAGAATTGAAGGAGTATATCGAAGAAGTTCAAAGAAGGGCAGCACTTTTTGTAATATCGTGAAATATGGGAGAGAGTGACACTGAAATGATACAAGATTTGGGCAGGACATCATTAAAACGTGCGACGGTATCTTCTCACGTAATTCCAATCGCCAACTTTCTCTTCCGAATGCGAAAATAATTTGTAGACACAGATCTACATAGGGAGAAACGATAATCACGATAAAATAAGGGGAATCAGAGCTCGTACGGAAAGATGTGTTCGTTCTTTCCGTGCGCTGTGCGACATGGAAATAATAGAGAATTGTGAAGGTGGTTCGATGGACCCTCTGCCAGGCACTAGGCACTTGAATGTGATTTGCAGATTTTTGAGTTTTATATCCACGCACCTCATGATGGACTCTTCCACATTGTTTGCTGTTGACTACACGACTGTCGTAACAACTAAGTTCGTAATTATATTATATTACTACATCGCAGAGACAACTATTCGTACGTTTCGGATTCCACTGACAGAGGTTTCACACAACAGTTTAAACTCAGTCGTGTCCACACAGTGCTTTCCTACCTGTGTTTCCCTAGATATCCGAAAGGCGCCAGAAACTATACCAACTAACCAAGGTAACACCGTGTGGAGTATGCCCACAAATATGTAATAGGCTTGATGGATACTTCAGTAATACAACGCAGTACGTTATACTGGTCGCTGAATATTCCACAGAAACGAATGTAACATCGGATGTGCTTCAAGGAACAGTAATAGGACGACAAATTTTCACAGAATATACACAATGTGATCAAAAGTATCCTGCCACCTGGCTGAGAATGACTTACAAGTTCGTCGCGCCCTCCATCGGTAATGCTGGAACTCATTATGGTGTTGGCTCACCCTTAGCCTTGATGCCAGATTCCACTCTCACAGGCATACGTTCAATCAGATGCTGGAGGGTTCCTTGGGGAATGGCAGCTCGTTCTTCATGGAGTGCTGAACTGAAGAGAGATACCGATGGCGGTCGGTGAGGCCCGGCACGAAGTCGACGTTCCAAAACATCACAGAGCTGTGCTATAGGATTCAGGTCAGGACTCTGTGCAGGCCAGTCCATTACAGGGATGTTATTGTCGTGTAACAACTCCGCCACAGGCCATGCATTGTGAACAGGTGCTCGATCGTGTTGAAAGATGCAATTGCCATCCCCTAATTGCTCTTCAACAATGGGAAGCAAGAAGGTAAATAAAACATCAATGTAGGCCTGTGCTGTGATACTGACACGCAAAACAACAAGGGCTGCAAGCCCCCTCCCTGAAAAACGCGACCACTCCATAACTCCACCGCCCCGAATTTTAATGTTGGCATTACATACGCCGGCAGATGACATTCACCGGGTATTCGCCATACCCACACACTGCCATCTGATCGTCACATTGTGTACCGTGATTCGTCACTCCACACAACGTTTTTCCACCGTTCAATCGTTCAATGTTTACGTTGCTTATACCAAGCGAGGCATCGTTTGGCATTTACCGGCGTGATGTGTGGCTTATGAGCAGCCACACGACCATGAAATCCAAGTTTTCTCACCTCCCGCCTAACTGCTGTTCTACTTGCAGTAGATCCTGATGCAGTTTGTAATTCCTGCGTGATGATCTAAATAGATTTCTGCCTATTACACATTACGAACCTCTTCAACTGTCGGCGGTCTCTGTCAGTCAACAGACGAGGTCGGCCTATACGCTTTTGTGGTGTACGTGTCCCTTCACGTTTCCACTTCACTATCACATCGGGAACAGTGGACTTAGGGATGTTTAGGAGTGTGGACAACTCGTGTACAGACGTACGATACAAGTGACACCCAATCACCTGACCACGTTCGAAGTCATTGAGTTCCGTGGAGCGCCCCATTCTGCTCTGTCACGTTGTCTAATGGTTACTGAGGTTGCTGATATGGAGTACCTGGCAGTAGGCGGCAGCACAACGCACCTAATATGAAAAACGTATGTTTTTGGGGGTGTCCGGATACTTTTGATCACATAGTGTATAAACTATATTTCATGTAGGATTAGCATCGCTATAAGATTGTTGGCTAGCGATGTCTTACATACAGGAAAGTACCCACGTTGGACGATTGTAAGGATTGACAGAAAGAATCCAACAAAATTTCCAGATGGCAGGTGTCATTAAATGTGAAAATGTAGGATAATACCTGAAACGAAGAGAAAGAACGAAGAACTATTTGAATAAATGAAAAGCACCAGTTTGCTTTTGTTCTACAATATTACTTTTATTGTTAACCGGTTTTCGGCTTACAAGGCCATTTTCAGACATTCACTATTTGTCTCAGTAATCTACTATAAAAGACGGATAATTGTGCTGTTGTGGCACATTTGATCATATTAATAGCATCTTTCGTCGGTTCTTGGTAGAACAACATTATAATAAATGAAAATGTCTGAAGATGGCCTTGTAAGCCGAAAACCGGTTAACAAGAAAAGTAATATTGTAGAACAAAAGCAAACTGGTGCTTTTCATTTATTATAATGTTGTTCTACCAAGAACCGACGGAAGATTTTGTTAATAAGAACTATTTGATTACTGGATTAGTAGTGAACGACTTGAGCAGGTCATATCGTGTAAGTAGCTAGGAGTAATACTTCGAAGTGATGTGAAATTGGACAATCACGAAATATCGGATCTTGCGAATGGAAGACTTAGATTTGTTGGAAGAGACCTGGGAAAATGCAGTGCAACTGTAGAATGCAGGACGCTAATATTACCAAATTCTAGTGTACTATTCAAAAGATTGGAGTTCTTACCCATGTAAGAATGACAACAGACACCGAAAGAATGCCGTGGCACAGTACTGTGATAGTAACAGGTCTGTACATCCCATACTAAACCGTAACATAAATGCTCAGAGTACTAAAGTGAAATGGGAATCGTTGGAAGAAAGACGACGTACTTTTCTCGAAACCCTGTTGGGTACTTTTATAAAAGGTGACTGTGTGTCTGGTGCCGCGCGCCGCGGTATTTGAATCCCCGCCAGACGTCATGGACCCCTAGAGGTCTCTGCACCACCGCGCCTTAAGCTGTGGCGGCGCGCGCCTCCTGGCCAGCATTAGTGTGAGGGCGTCACAGTTGAACACGTGGTTACAGCGGCCAATAGCGGCGCCCTCGAGAGAGTACTTAAGCGCCTGCCTCTCGCTTAGCCAGTCTAATCTTGCGTACGTCTCTGGACACATCGCCTCGCGTTAGACAGCTTACTTACTTTCATGTTCTGTGTACGAGTGAACGTGGTTATGTTTCCTTGTGACTTCATTGTTTCGATCTTGTTGTTGTTCGTTCTGTCCCCCGTTTGTCGTGTCCGTCGTCTCCCGTTGTGTTGTTGTTCGCGGGCCGCTCCGCAGGTCCCGCCGCGCTTTCCTCCACTTCAACCCACCGACCGTTCCGGTCGCAGTTACAACAGTGTGAACACTGCTACCCAAACGCAGATCCAAGAGTAAGACGGGCAGTTGGGGTACTTGGGTCGTGACCCGCTCCCAAACTAAGGTTTTTTAGGTTAGTGCCTAAGTTCGTAGTGTTTTTGTTTTGCATGTTGATAAACCTGTTGGTATGGGTTTAATTATCGATTGTTAACTTTTATTTGTAGTTCACTGTTGCTATTATTTTGTCATTTGGAGCTATTTAGTGGAGTTTTGAACGCTAGAAAATGGAGTGCTAAGTAGAGAAATCAGAAAATTTCCTATATATATTTCTGTTTTGAGTTCAGTAGAGTCACCAGTGGTGACAGCCAAAAACGTTTGCGCCATGTATGGGGACAATGCCATTGGACAGAGCACGCCAAGAAAAAAACTTTCTCATATTAAGGAGAATCGTTTTGACTTTAGTGATTGTCCAAGTTGTAATGGTACTTGAATTATGTAACCATTACGGCACCTCACCTGAACCTCTCGATACCAGTAATATTCTACCGTGTTTCTGTAAAGTAGTTAATATATTTCTGA
Organism: Schistocerca americana; assembly: GCF_021461395.2. Taxonomy (NCBI): domain Eukaryota; kingdom Metazoa; phylum Arthropoda; class Insecta; order Orthoptera; family Acrididae; genus Schistocerca; species Schistocerca americana. Next base: position 252,402,418 of record NC_060130.1, read on the forward strand.
GACAACATTCAGATTTGATTTCATTTGTGATACATAGATATGTTTATACTGCAATGATATTATTCTTATGTGTATTCTTTCTTTTGTCACTATGATCTTTGACGTACTTGTAACTCTGATTTTTGGGCGCGTAAGTGATTATTAGATGGTTGTTAGAGAGTCGCACCCTGAAAAAGTCAAGTCTTGGACGTCATGTGGGAAAGACGCATATTGTAGTCAGTTTATAAAATGTGAACTTTAACAGTGACTGTGAGGAAGATGTTTTCAAGTATATTTTGTATTGTGAAGTGATGTTTTGTGTGCTACGTCATACTGCAACAAAAGCAATAAAAAGGAAGTGTAACTTAAATTCGGAGTGCTGATTACTTTTTTACATCACCGTTGTCCAGCAAAAGTGTAATCTTCAAGAATGGTTTGTGAAGCGCATCTACAAAACTTTTGAATATAGCAGAATAAAACCTAGACCTCTTTGCATCCGAGCTTGGAATCATCACCACCTAGATTTTCGACGATTGAGCCATGATTTTACGAGACCAGCGTTGGAAACACGAAAAGATGAGTGCCTAGTTTATTCATTATTACATGAAATGACTTTATTAACTGTGCTCTAATGACACCTGCCACATAATAACTTAGTTGTTGCCCGAAAATGCAGTATTTATCAGCGTGAGCAACACCACAATCATTATTAAATTTTGACCTTTGTTGTGGTAGAGTTGTTAGAAAGTTCAGGAAGAATTTCGGTGTGTGATCGTTTAGACGCATTAATCCACATTGATCTACATCAGTGCATTCTGGAACTGGGAAATGTCGTGAACAGTGATCATTCCACCATCGCGAGACATTTGCGTGCAATGGGGAAGGTTCAAAAATCGGGCGTATGAGTACCGTTTGCTCTAAGCCAAATCACAAAAAACGACTGGTGGCCATATCTGCAGCTGTGCTTGCTTGTCGTCAGCTGGCTCGTGAACAACACCGATCTTTCCTATGCTGTATTATTTCCGGAAACGACAAATAGTGTCTTCATGCTAACATGGAATGGAATGGCCGAGCCCAAACAAAGTAGCAACTCCCTGTAAATAGATAATGTGATGCGTCTGGAGTAACAGCGACGGTGTGTTGTACAAAACCTTAAGCAGCAACCCAATAGAGGTAGCGTCTATACTTTTACAAATATCAGTTTCTGATTTTTTCAGCTAATTTTCGGAGCATAAAGTTGCTCCAGAACAGAGTCTAAAAAATGACAAAGATCTCTAGAAATTAAAAACTGTATTTTACACAGAACGCTTTTCCTTGCTGAATGAATAAGCTTGGGTACTTATTGCCTATGGAGAACATTCCAGCTAGGTAAAGGCGTCAATTTACAGGCTGACCGAACACGGCGACATGCTGACAGCAACAAGCTCGACTCGGTTAGAGAGCTCATAGTACGACCGGCAAGCCACACGAAGCTGAGTTAGAAAGGGAAATAACCCTGCACTAAGAAAAAAAAAATGTAATCGTTGAAAGCTGATAGCATGCGGAAGCGACTGAAGCAAACAGCAGTGCCCTCAGTTACGCTTTCATGCTCATAGTCTGTAGACGTGTTTTCTCAGTCGCAGCGATCAGACACATAGTGATTATCGAATCCTCAGTCCGACTTTATATCTTGTAAATTTTGATATTATCAAAATTGTGAGAGTTTGTTGCTATTCTAGTTTTTAAATCAACATTACGACACATGTCGTTCTCAAAGTTTGAGACGAATATTTCTAACTTCTGTGTTACTCTGAACTGAAATGTATTGCGAATTATGCAGAAGGGATGTACGTAGTAGTGGTGTAAACAAATTATTTTTATTACACTTACAATCGGTGGACAGAAATAAGGAAACAGCAAAACATAACACATTACCACGCCGGATACGGCGTAGGCAAGCCGTTGTCAATCTATAAAAAATGTTCAAATGTGTGTGAAATCTTATGGGACTTAACTGATGAGGTCATCAGTCCCTAAGTTTACACACTACGTAACCTAAGTTATCCCAAGGACAAACACACACTCCCATACCCGAGGGAGGACTCGAACCTCCGCCGGGACCAGCCGCACAGTCCATGATGAATCTATACAACTTCCAATCTTCCCCGAATGGATGAATACAGCTCCTGTATGGTTTTCAAGGGAATCTTATTCCATTAGACACTTAGACCATGAACTGCCTTTACTTATTTCCAGTATGATGGACAGAGGAATTATGGGCATAGTTTAAACGGATTGTGAATCGTGTTCTGGAGAAATATGTGCCCTCTGAATGGATTAAACACGGGAAATACTCACCGTGGTTTAACAACGAAATTGGGGGAAATTCTGCGGAAACGAAGGTTGTAGCACTTTCGCTTCAAAAGAGAAAGCGCAAAAGACGACAGGCAAAAGTTGGTAGAAATTCGTGTCTCCGTAACAAGATCAATGCATGACGCATTCAACAACTACCAACGTCATACCTTAGTGAATGATTTTATCAAGAATTCGAGAAAATTGTGGTCCTATGTAACATCGCTAAGGCGGTCTAAGGCTTCTGTACAGTCACTAGTATAACAGTGTGATGTGGCCGCAGCAGATAGCCACAGGAAACCTGAAGTTTTAAATTTCGCGTTTAAGATATCGTTCACGCAGTAAAATCGTACTAACAAACCGTTGTTTGACCATCGCACAGACTCCCGTATGGAGGACATAGTAATAAGAACCCCTGGTGCAGAGAAACAACCGGTAGAGTTGAAAATAAGTAAGTCACTGCCTCCGGATGGAATCGCAACTCGGTTTTAGAAAGAGTACATTTACGGCATTGGCTCCTTACTTAGGTTGTATTTGTCGTGAATCTCTCACGCAGCGAAACGTCCTCAGCAACTGCAAAAAAACGCAGGTAACTGCTGTATATAAGAAAGGTAAAACAACGGACCCACCAGATTACAGAGCAATAATCTTATCATGGGTTTGTTGCTGAAATGTAGGACATATTCTTACTACGAATATAATAAATTCTGTTGAGACGGAAACGATTTTGCCCACGAATCAGAACGGTTTCAGAAAGCATCGCTAGTGCAAACTAACCTTGTTCCTTTCTCACACAATGTCATGCCAACCATGGATGGAGGACAACAAGCAGATACTATATTCCTAGATTGCGGAAAAGCATCTGACACGGTGCCCCAGTACGGACTTTTAACTAAGGTTGGAGCGTACGAAACAGGTTCCCATATATGTAAGTGGTTCGAAGACTTCTTAAGTAACAGAACCCAGTACGCTGTCCTCGACCACAAAGGTACCCCAGGAGTACCCCAACGAAGTGTGATAGGACCTCTGTTATATTTTATATACATAAATGATGGTTTTTGGCAGGGTTTGCAACAATCTGCGGATGCTTGCTGAGCAAGCGGTGATGTATAGGAAGGTGTCGTCGTTGAGAGACTGCAGGCGCATACAAGATGTCTTAGACATAATTTCTAGTTGGTATGACGAATTGCAGCTGGCTCTAAGTGTAGAAAAACGTTAGATAATGTGAATGAGTAAGAAAAACAAACGCAGAACGTTCTAATACTGCATTAGTAATGTGCTACTTGACGCAGTCACGTCAATTAAATATCAAGGCGTTACATTGCAAAGCGATATGAAATGGAACGAGCATGTAAATATCGTAGTAGGGAACGCAAACAGTCGATATGTTTGCTGGGAGAATTATAGGGAAGTGTGGTTCATCTATAAAAGGCACAGCACATAGGACATCAGTGTGTTCCATTCTGGAGTACAGCTCAAGTATTGAGGATCTGCACTAGGTTTGGTTGTAGGAATACATATAAGCGATTCAGAGGCGGGCTGCTAGATTTGTTACCGGTAGGTTCTAACAACACGCATGTATTACGGAAATGCTTCGGGAACTCAAATGGGAATCATTGGATGGAAGAGGACGTTCTTTTGGAGGAATACTATTGAACAAATTTAAAGAACCTGTATTTTAAGTCGACTGCTTAACGATTCTACTGCCGCCAATGTACATTTCGCGTTAGAACCGCAAAGATAAAAATTTTAAATTCGTAGTAATCTCCTATGAGACCAAACTGCTTAGGTCATCTGTCCCTAAGCTAACACACTACTTAATCTAACTTAAACTAAGTTATACTATGGACAACACACACACACACCCATGCCCGAGGGAGCCGACCGGGGTGGCCGAGCGGTTCTAGGCGCTACAGTCTGGAACCGCGCGACAGCTGCGGTCGCAGGTTCGAATCCTGCCTCGGGTATGGATGTGTGTGATGTCCTTAGGTTAGTTAGGTTTCAGTAGTTCTAAGTTCTAGGGGACTGATGACCACAGATGTCAAGTCCCATAGTGCTCAGAGCCATTTGAAATTTTTATGTATATATATATATATATATATATATATATATATATATTTTTTTTTTTTTTATTTTATTTTATTTATTTATTTATTTATTTTTTTTTTTTTTTTTTTTTTTTGCCCCAGGGAGAACTCGAACCTCCGGAGGGAGCCACGTCGAAAAGACAAAATAAGAAAAATTAGAGCCCATACGGAGGCATACAGACAGTCGTTTTTCCTCTGTTCTATTTGCGAGTGGAACAGGCAAGGAAATGAATAATAGCGGTAAAGATTACGTTCCACCAAGCACCCTCCGTTGGCTTGCAGGATATGTTGATGTAGATTCTTCCTGATAAACAGTGGCAAGTTCAAATAACGATCATGGAAGTGGGTAACTAACGTGCACCTTTCTCTCCAAAGTAGACCACAAAGGCTCAATAATATTGAGATGTGATGGCCAGAGAGATTCGACAGTTCATTCTCGTGCTCACAAAACCAGACGTTGCCGACGCTAGCTGTGTGAACAAGGCCTCTGTCGGCTTGGAACACAGGCTAACCTATTATGGAACAAATGTTTTACATAGAATAGGATGGACATGTTCAGCCAAAATAGTCAAATCAACCATATTTCACTCTTGGCAGCAAGCAGTCTGCATCGTAGGTTTGGGACGGCCAGAAGTTCGAACCAGTGTGAAGCAAGACTCGTCCGACCAAATTACTTTCTTTCATTACTCTTTAATCCTGGTTTTATGTCCTTGGCACCACACTTTCCAGTTACTGGCATTTGCTACACCGACTCACTGTTTTGTATTCCCAGCTTATGACCTCCTTTCGTGTTGGTATGGTGCTGGCAGAGTTCGCGAGCGCGACATTCCGTTATGCAGTGAGTTTTACAGCTGTCGTCCTCTTATTTACCGTAACAATCCTCCCAAAATGACCATCTGTCACTATCATTCACCAAACATTTCATTTCGAGTGATGTCTTAGCGCATGATATTTCTTCATTTCCCCGTCTGCAGTATCAATATTAGATAGTGTCGGCCACATTGGTTACAGAAACGCCAACGGACGTCTAACAATCCGCTGTGACATAATGCACTCAGAACTACGGGGAACACTGTCTGACCGCGACATCTGCGAAGTATGAAGGTCACTGCGCAGGTGCCGTTCGTGGTGAATTACAACAGTGCTTGTCTAGCATCTGCATTTTTGTTGGAGCGTTCATTTCTCGCGGTGTGGACATATTTTTGTCCAGCCCCTATACACTGAAACGTTTCATACTTTTTGTTATAATAATAATAATAATAATAATAATAATAATAATAATAATAATAATAATAGTTGTTGTTGTTATTGTTGCCGGCCGGGGTGGCCGGGCGGTTCTAGGCGCTACGGTCTGGAACCGCGTGACCGCTACGGTCGCAGGTTCGAATCCTGCCTCTGGCATACATGTGTGTGATGTCCTTCGGTTAGTTAGGTTTAAGTAGTTCTAAGTCTACGGGACTGATGACCTCAGATGTTAAGTCCCACATTGCTTAGAGCTCCTTGAAACATTTTTTGTTGTTGTAGTATGTCTCTGTGACACTTTCAAAGTCAGGGTGACGGAAAGTTAAATTTGGAGTGGGGTAGGAATAGAAACAATTTTCACCCCCCAGAACCAGAACCGAGACTTTGGTACGCGACCGATACTGCGACCGACGTATATACTATGTGATCAGAAGTATCTGGACACCCTCAAAAACATACGTTCTTCATATTAGGTGCTTTGTGCTGCTGCCTACTCCCAGGTACTCCATATCAGCCATCTAAGTAGTCATTAGACATCGTGAGAGAGCAGAATGGGGCGCTCCGCAGAACTCACGGACTTCGAACGTGGTCAGGTGATTGGGTGTCATACGTCTGTACTAGAGATTTCCACACTCCTAAACATCCCTAGGTCCACTGTTTCCGATGTGATAGTGAAGTGGAAACGTGAAGGGACACGTACACCACTAAAGCGTACAGGCCGACCTCGTCTGTTGTCTGACAGAGACTGCCAACACATAAAGAGGTTCGTATTGTGTAATAGGCAGACATCTATACACACCATCATACAGGAATTCCAAACATCATCAGGATCCACTGCAAGTACTATGACTGTTAAGCAGGAGGTGAGAAAATGTGGATTTCATGGTCGAGCGGCTGCTCATAGGCCACACATCACACCGGTAAATGCCAACCGACGCCTTGCTTGGTGCAAGGAGCATAAACATTGGACGATTGAACAGTGGAAACACGTTGTGTGGAGTGACGAATCACGGTACACAATGTGACGATCCGATGGCAGTGTGTGCGTATGGTGAATGCTAGGTGAACGTCATCTGCCAGCGTGTGTAGTGCCAGCAGTAAAATTCTCAGGCGATGGTGTTATGGTGTGGTCGTGTTTTTCGTGGAGGGGGTTGGACCCCTTGTTGTTTTGCGTGGCACTATCACAGCACAGGCCTACATTGATGTTTTAATCACATTCTTGCTTCCCACTGTCGAAGAGAGATTCTGGGCTGGCGATTGCATCTTTGAACACGATCGAGCACCTGTTCATAATGCACGGCCTGTGGTGGAGTTCTTACACGGCAAAAACCTCCCTGTAATGGACTGGCCTGCACAGAATCCTGACCTGAATCCTACAGAGCACCTTTGGGATTTTTGGAACGCCGAGTTTGTGCCAGACCTCACCGACCGACATCGATATCTCTCCTCATTGCAGCACTGCGTGAAGAATGGTCTGCCATTCCCCAAGAAACCTTCCATCACCTGACTGAAGGTATGCCTGCGAGAGTGGAAGCTGCCATGAAGGCTAAGGGTGGGCCAATACCATACTGATTTCCAGCATTACCGATGGATGGCGCCACGAACTTGTATGTCATTTTCAGCAGGGTGTTCGGATACTTTTGATCACATACTGTATCGTGCGTAGTGATCACGACAATAAGACAAGAGAAATTAGCACACATGCAGAGGCTCGTAGAGAGTCCTTTGTTCCTCCCTCAGTACGTGAATTTAAGAGGAATGAAAATTGGTAATACTGATACGATCTAGCCTCCCTCACCACCTGTACGTGGCTTCCGGAATATTACGTATGTATGTAGATTTAGATGATAAAATTCTACATCGCATTCATTTCTAGAAATTTGTATTCTAATCACGCTTATTATCCTATGCAGGAATATTGATATTGCTGCTGTGGTCTTCAGTCCTGAGACTGGTTTGATGCAGCTCTCCATGCTACTCTATCCTGTGCAAGCTTCTTCATCTCCCAGTACCTACTGCAGCCTACATCCTTCTGAATCTGCTTAGTGTATTCATCTCTTGGTGTCCCTCTACAATTTTTACCCTCCACGCAGCCCTCCAGTACTAAATTGGTGATCCCTTGATGCCTCAGAACATGTCCTACCAACCGATCCCTTCTTGTAGTCAAGTTGTGCCACAAACTCCTCTTCTCCCCAATTCTATTCAGTACCTCCTCATTATTTATGTGATTTACCCATCTAATCTTCAGAATTCTTCTGTAGCACCACATTTCGAAAGCTTCTATTCTCTTCTTGTCTAAACTGTTTATCGTCCATATTTCACTTCCATACATGGCTACACTCCATACAAATACTTTCAGAAACGACTTCCTGACACTTACATCTATACTCGATGTTAACAAATTTCTCTTCTTCAGAAACGCTTTCCTTGCCATTGCCAGTCTACATTTTATATCCTCTCTACTTCGACCATCATCAGTTATTTTGCTCCCCAAATAGCAAAACTCCTTTACTACTTTAAGTGTCTCATTTCCTAATCTAATTCCCTCAGCATCACCCGACTTAATTCGACTTCATTCCATTAGCCTCGTTTTGCTTTTGTTGATGTTCATCTTATATCCTCCTTTCAGGACACTGTCCATTCCGTTCAACTGCTCTTCCGAGTCCTTTGCTGTCTCTGACAGAATTACAGTGTCATCGGCGAACCTCAAAGTTTCTATTTCTTCTCCATGGGTTTTAATACCTACACCAAATTTTTCTTTTTTTCCTTTACTGCTTGCTCAATATACAGATTGAACAACATCGGGGAGGGGCTACAACCCTGTCTCACTCCCTTCCCAACCACTTCTTCCCTTTCATGTCCCTCGATTCTTATAACTGCCATCTGATTTCTGTACAAATTGTAAATAGCCCTTCGCTCCCTGTATTTTACCCCTGCCACCTTTATAATTTGAAAGAGAGTTTTCCATTCAACATTGTCAAAAGCTTTCTCTAAGTCTACATATGCTAGAATCGTAGGTTTGCCTTTCCTTAATCTTTCTTCTAAGATAAGTCGTAGGGTCAGTATTGCCTCACGTGTTCCACTGATAATGATGAAAATAATAGAGAGTGGGTGTGGTGTGTTGTGTTGCAGACAATGGCCAGCAAGCAGGTGCCTCGCGCCGACACAGTGGACGGCGGCTGCACGCCGCGCACGGCACGTAACTTGCTCACCAGCAAGCGCCGCGCGCGTCTCGTGCGATCCGAGCGCGTGCCAGAACACCACAGCTTCGCCTGGGACATCATCGTCCGAGATTCACTGCTGCACATCGCCTGGCCCATGTCGCTCAGCACCGACGAGCACCGCAACGTCCGGCTCAGGTAAGCCCCACATTCAGCTGCGTCTCAGCCTTTTAAATTAGTAAAACTCCTGCCAATAGGTTGTTAATTATTTCCAGAACACTATCTGATCAAAAGTATCTGGACATCATTATGCAATGCGGAACTGACCACTGGGCCCCACAGTATAAAAGAAGGCGGGGATATCGAGTTGCCAGTAGAGATGCAGTAACGAGAGAATGGGTCGTTTAGGAGAGCTTAGTGACTTGGAACGTGGACTAGGCCTCGAACACCTTCGTATCAAATCCATCAGGGGCATTAAACGATGCTAGAGAAGCCCAAGTCTACAGCTAGTTATGTGATTGTGAAACGAAAACGTGAAGGAAGAACTACACCTAAATCAAGACCAGGCACACCTCATGTACTGATGGACAACGGCTGTCCAACGTAGCGACAGAGGTTGTAAAAACACACTACTGGCCATTAAAATTGCTACACCAAAAAGAATGCAGATGATAAACGGGTATTCATTGGACAAATATACTATACTAGAACTGACATGTGATTACATTTTCACGCAATTTGGCTGCATAGATCCTGACAAATCAGTACCCAGAACAACCACCTCTGGCCGTAATAACGGCCTTGATACGCCTGGGCATTGAGTCAAACAGAGCTTGGATGGCGTTTACAGGTACAGCTGCCCATGAAGCTTCAACTCGATACCACAGTTCATCAAGAGTAGTGACTGGGGTATTGTGACGAGCCAGTTGCTCGGTCACCATTGACCAGACGTTTTCAGTTGGTGAGAGATCTGGAGAATGTGCTGGCCAGGGCAGCAGTGGAACATTTTCTGTATCCAGAAAGGCCCATACAGGACCTGAAACATGCGGTCGTGCATTATCCTGCTGAAATGTAGGGTTTCGCAGGGATCGAATGAAGGGTAGAGCCACGGGTCGTAACACATCTGAAATGTAACGTGCACTGTTCAAAGTGCCGTCAATGCGAACAAGAGGTGACAGAAACGTGTAACCAATGGCACCCGATACCATCATGCCTGGTGATACGCCAGTATGGCGATGACGAATACACGCTTCCAGTGTCCGTTCACCGCGATGTCGCCAAACACGGATGCGACCATCGTGATGCTGTAAACAGAACCTGGATTCATCCGAAAAAATGACGTTTTGCCATTCGTCCACCCAGGTTCGTCGTGGAGTACACCATTGCAGGCGCTCCTGTCTGTGATGCAGCGTCAAGGTTAACCGCAGCCATGGTCTCCAAGGTGATAGTCCATGCTGCTGCAAACGTCGTCGAACTGTCCATGCAGAGGGTTGTTGTCTTGCAAACGTCCCCATCTGTTGACTCAGAGATCGAAACGTGGCTGCACGATCCGTTACAGCCATGCCGATAAGATGGCTGTCATCTCGACTGCTAGTGATACGATACGATAAACCGCAATCGCGATAGGCTACAATCCGACCTTTATCAAAGTCGGAAACGTGATGGTACGCGTTTCTCCTCTTTATCATCACAACAACGCTTCACCAGGCAACGCCTGTCAACTGCTGTTTGTGTATGAGAAATCGGTTGGAAACTTTCCTCATGTCAGCACGTTGTAGGTGTCGCCACCGGCGCCAACCTTGTGTGAATGCTCTGAAAAGCTAATCATTTGCATATCACAGCATCTTCTTCCTGTCGGTTAAATTTCGCGTCTGTAGCACGTCATCTTCGTGGTGTAGCAATTTTAATGGCCAGTAGTTTAGCATGAAATCTGCAGAAGGAATCACTCGTGAGTTCCACAGTCCTGCCAGCAGACCAGCTAATATAGTGATCGTGTATAGTGAGTTAAAATTATTGGGGTACTATTGTCGAGATGCTCCTTACGAACCACACATTTCTGTAGTGACTGCTAATTGGCGCTTGAGATGGTGTAAAGAGCGACGCCATTGGTCAGTGGAAGACTTGAAAAGAGTGATTTTGAGTGATAAATCATACCCTAAGGGAATCCGACAGAAAGGTGTGGGTTTGGCCAGTGTCTGTTGAACGTTATCTGACATCACGTGTAATGTCAGTGTAGTGGTGGTTTTCGTGCGCTTAAGAAAATTCTAAATGTGGATGGGTATGATCACATTTTGGAGCATTGTGTTATGCGTACAGTAGAGGGAATGTGAATCTTGAGGTTTTCCCGGCGCAATGACTGTTCCATTAAGTTTCGGGTGTGCAGCCGCAAGAAATCTCCTTCTTCTTCTAATATTTCGGCTGTATACCGTCCAGCCATCTTCAGAGTGAGTCTAAGGACTGCCGCGCTCCAGTGCTCGCTTCGTCCCTTAAACTCGTGTACCGCGCGACTGCGCATGCGGCCACAGATGCAAATGCGCCAGAGACGTTGGTCGGTGGCAGAGACTTGCATAATGCGCGAGTTGTATCGATGACTCCGCAGTCGATCTGTGTTGGCATATCGATATATCATTGTGAGCTGCACTGTGACGACGTCTTTGTGAGTTTATTACAGCAAGTGCCGGATTCCATGATTTATCAAGATTGAAACCACTATCTATATTAATTAAATTCGTCGTCAAGTGAATTTCAATTGCCTCCTTCACTATCGAGTCCCAAAAGGATGATGTAGTTGCCAAAATTTCAAAGTTGTCATACAAAATACTGTGACCATTATCAATACAGTGCTCTGCCACTGCCGACTTGTTAGGTTGTAAAAGCCTTGTGTACCTCCGGTGTTCTGTACATCTTTCTTGGACAGTACGAGTTGTTTGTCCGATGTAAGAAAGGCCACATTCACACGGAATTTTGTAAAATCCAGATTTTCGGAGCAGCAAATCATCTTTGACGGAGCCCACGAGTGCACCTGTCTTGGGTGGAGGACGAAAAATCACTTCTACTTTGTGTCTGCCGAGAATCCGTCCTATTTTTGATGAGAGGCTACCCACATATGGCAGGAAGGTCATGGATTTAAAGGTTTCTTCGCCTTCTTCTGCGTTCTTTGTGGTCTCTTTCGGTTTCATTTTCAGTGCCTTCTGTATTTGCTGTGGGGAGTACTCATTGTCTTCAAACACTCTTTGTAAGTGGGAAAGTTCATCTTGCAGACTGCTTTCGTCAGATATAATATGCGCTCTGTGGATCAAAGTTCGGAGAACACTCATTGTCTGGGCAGGATGGTGGCAGCTATTTGCACGTAAATACAGATCGATGTGCGTCTGCTTCCTATACACTCCATGTCCCAAAGTGCCTTCCTCTCTGCGCCGACCCAAAACATTCAAGAATGGAAGGCATCCCTCCTTTTCAATTTCCATTGTGAACTTGATCGTGGAGGGAGTTCAGATGTCTTAAGAAGTCTTGCAAGTTGTCTTTACCATGGGGCCAAACTACAAAGGTGCCATTAACATACCTCCAGAATACCGTGGGTTTCAAGTCAGCATTTGCATCTGTGGCCGCATGCGCAGTCGCGCGGTACACGAGCATAAAGGGACGAAGCGAGCACTGGAGCGGCAGTCTTGCGACTTACCCTGAAGATGGCTGGACGGTATACAGCAGAAATATTAGAAGAAGAAGATTTCTTGCGGCTGCACACCCGAAACTTAATGGAACAGTAGAGGGTATGTTCGGTGGCGGTAACTGTACCTGCACGACAATGCATCTTGTCATAAAGTCGACTCAGTGAGGCAGTGGTTTGTGGAAAGTAACATTCCTGAAAGGGACTAGCCTGCCCGTGGTTGTGACCTGAGCCTTTGAGATGAGTTAGAAAGTTGACTTCGCATCAAACCTCAGCGTCCACCATTACTGCCCTGCCTGGTTTTGGGTCTGCAGGAATAACGGCTGCCATTCCTCCACAGACATCCAAACACCGCAATGAAAGTGTTCCCAGCAGAGTTCAAGCCGCAGTAATGGCGAAAGAGTGACACACTCTACATTACTGACCACTAACTGGCGTGTGAACGCTTTTGATCAGATAGCGTATCTGACACATGTGAAAATGATTGCAAAATTTATAACAACTGAGACCTTAATAATAGCTGACTGGACGAGCTGTGGTACTTGTCAGATGAGGTGCACTGTCGTATTAACGTCATTGTGAGAGAGGGGAAGAGAGAGTGTGAGGGGGAGGGGTGGAAGGAGGAGAGAAATGGAGAGAACGGGAGGGAGAGAGAGCAAGAGAGAGAGGGGTGAGGGAGAGGAAGAATGTAAGCTCACCGGTCAAAATATTAGTTACCCCTTAAAAAAGCATGCTGGTGACTTTGGGCCGCTGTAGACGGTGTAGAACTGGTACGAAGCGATCCTCCACCTCTGACGTAAGTCATAGTACGAAAAGGATGTGTGTGTCCCAGTCGATTGTATGTGATCAGCGTAGTAATATCGATCAAAGGAGCTATTGTGTTTGGAGGGGTCCATGACCACACTGTGAGTGAAGTGTTCCGATATAGTGATGTATCAACAGGTGCTAGCTGTGTATATGGAATAGTGTGCTATCCACAGACATGTAATATGGCATAGCACAGTGGTAAAAAGATCCCAGTCGACAGGAACCAGCATCGAATATCATGTGAATAATGATCGGTGCAGAATTCGAAAGAAATTGCTGATATTAATGAACGCATATCCAGCCCAACCAGCTCTCAAACGAGCATTAAGAAGAAAAAGTGCCTGCAGTGGACATTCGGAGTTGATTACGTTGTGAAGTGCCATTGCTCACAGCGTCGCATATACCTGCACGTCTTCAGTGGCTGAACAACACGTAAACTGGATAGTAGCTGACTGTGTAGCAAAGCGAGGATGATATACAGGGTGGTCCATTGATCGTGACCGGGCCAAATATCTCACGAAACAAGCGTCAAACGAAAGAACTACAAAGAACGAAACTTGTCTAGCTTGAAGGGGGAAACCAGATCGCGCTATGATTGGGACGGTAGATGGCGCTGCCATAGGTCAAACGGATATCAACTGCGTTTTTTAAAATATGTATCCCCATTTCTTTTATTACATATTCGTTTAGTACGCAAAGAAATATGAATGTTTTAGTTGCACCGCATTTTCCGCTTTGTGATAGATCGCGTTGTAACAGTCACGAACATATGGCTCACAATTTTAGACGAACAGTTGGTAACAGGTAGGTTTTTTAAATTAAAATACAGAACGTAGGTACGTTTGAACATTTTATTTCGATTGTTCCAATATGATACATGTACCTTTGTGAACGTATCATTTCCGAGGACGCATGCGTTACAGCGTGATTACCTGTAAATACCACATTAATTCAATAAATGCTCAAAGTGATGTCCGTCAACCTCAATGCATTTGGCAATACGTTTAACGACATTTCTCTCAACAGCGAGTAGTTCGCCTTCCGTACTGTTCGCACATGCATTGACAATGCGCTGACACACGTTGTCAGGCGTTGTCGGTGGATCACCATAGGAAATATGCTTCAACTTTCCCCACAGAAAGAAATCCGGGGACGTCAGCCGATGTACGTGCGGGCCATGGTATGGTGCTTCGACGACCAATCCATCTGTCATGAAATATGCTATTCAATACCGCTTCAACCGCGAGCTATGTACCGGACATCCATCATGTTGGAAGTACATTGTCATTCTGTCACGCAGTGAAACATCTTGTAGTACCATCGGTAGAACATTACGTAGGAAATCAGCATACATTGCACCATTTAGATTGCAATCGATAAAATGGGGGCCAATTATCCTTCCTCCCATAATGCCGCCAAGGTCACTGATGCTCCACTTATCGCAGCCATCGTGGATTTTCCGTTGCCCAATAGTGCATATTATGCCGGTTTACGTTACCGCTGTTGGTGAATGACACTTCGTCGCTAAATAGAACGCGTACAAAAAATCTGTCATCGTCCCGTAATTTCTCTTGTGCCCAGTGACAGAACTGTACACGACGTTCAAAGTTGTCGCCATGCAATTCCTGGTGCATAGAAATATGGTATGGGTGCAATCGGTGTTGATGTAGCATTCTCAACACCGACGTTTTTGAGATTCTCGATTCTCGCGCAATTCGTCTGCTGCTGATGTGCGGATTAGCCGCGACAGCAGCTAAAACACCTACTTGCGCATCATCATTTGTTGCAGGTCGTGGTTGACGTTTCACATGTGGCTGAACACTTCCTGTTTCCTTAAATAACGTAACTATCCCGCAAACGGTCCGGACACTTGCATGGTGTCGTCCAGGATACCGAGCAGCATACATAGCACACGCCCGTTGGGCATTTTGATCACAACAGCCATACATCAACACGATATCGACATTTTCCGCAATTGGTAAACGGTCCATTTTAACACGGGTAATGTATCACGAAGGAAATATCGTCCGCACTGGCGGAATGTTACGTGATACTACGTACTTATACGTTTGTGTTTATTACAGCGCCATCTATCACAAAGCGGAAAAAGTGGTCCAACTAAAACATTCATATTTCATTACGCACTACAAGAATATGAAATAAAAAATGGGCGTTCCTATTTTAAAAAAACGCTGTTGATATCCCTTTGACCTATGGCAGCGCCATCTAGCGGGCCAACCATGCCGCCATCTGGTTTCCCCCTTTATGCTAGACGAGTTTCGTTCTTTGAAGTTTTTTCGTTTGATTCTTATTTCGTGAGATATTTGGCCTGGTCACTGTCAATAGACCACCCTGTATAATCTGAACATGGAGGGGAGGGGGGGGGGACAAAGAAGAGGAAGTGGAAGGAACTAATGATATTAGCTGGACTAGACTTCGTGCAGAGCCAGCGATGACGAGTGAAAATGTGTGCTGGGCCAGGAGTCAGACCCAGGATCTCTTGCTTTCTGGGCAGTCGCATTAACCACTGCACCATCCAGAAGAAGAGTTTACCGCAAATGTGTGGACTATCTCCGCATGCTCCCTGGCCGACTGCCACTTCCACCTAGGGCCAGCTATCCGCAGTCCACGTCGCGTCTTCCATGGTCATTAATTTTAGATTCTTGCAGGAGAACGAATCTAAATATACACCTGCACTGAAGATTGTAGATTCATCTCCCATCGAGGCGAATCACGTGAATGTGTGGTGTTTGTTCTTTCAGACATGTTAGAACATGTTAATATCCAGTACCTAGTGAGTATTCGGCTAACCATCTTCCAAATATCACCACAGATTATGGACAGCTCATAAAAGCAGTTATGGAAAGTGGTGTGTGGAACATCGATGTTTTTCGTGTGCTCTCGCTAAATATAAGGCACCAAACATGAGCGACTGTTGTAACTAATCTGTTGTGTTTATTTTACGCCGAATTACACAAGACAACGATCTTCTGCATTAAATATTATGTTCAGTATCGTTTTGGCCACATTATTTTACGGATTAACCACCCCTTTCCGTGGCTACCTCTATGTAAAACAAGTAACTACAGTGTGGCCAACGGCCTTGCCGCAGTGGTAACGACGGTTCCCGTCAGATCACAGAAGTTCAGCGCTTTCGGGCTGCGCTAGCATTTGGATAGGTGACCATCCCGTCTGTCGAGCACTGATAGCAAGCGGGGTGCACTCAGCCCTTGTGAGGCAAACTGAGGAGCTACTTGATTGAGAAGTAGCGGCTCCGGTCTCGGAAACCGACATACTGCCGGGAGAGCAGTGTGCTGACCTCGTGCACCTCCATATCCGCATCCAGTGACGCCTATGGGCTGAGGATGACACGGCGGCCGGTCGTTACCGTTGGGCCTTCATTGCCTGTTCGGGAGGAGTTTAGTTTAGTTTAACTGCAGTGTGCGTCTGCAAGAGTGGAGCAACAGGGCTACCGCTGAGTACTATAAATGTTGCGATGTTGGTGTTCAGGGCTCTTGCAGGGCCTAGAGTCTGTAGAAATTCTTGTTATATATGTAGCGCCTGTTGTTTCATACATGTCCAAAAGAACAGACACCACACTTATAATAGAAATATATAGAGTTTGGTGGCATATCACGATATCTTTAATGTGAATGCACCCTAGGTCTGACCTCTTGCGGAAATCATGCTAAATGCTGTGAGCAGTGAGGAGGGTGGCTAGGGAGGTAATACAGAAGACATGCGTGACAAGTTGGGAAATTGGGTTGGGCAGCAAGTGTGCTCGGATAGCCGTAGCACTTACGGCTACCGCTAATGTAAAACGGGAAAGCTGAGTTCGAGTCCTGGTGCAGCATAAATTTTCACTTGTTGCCATTGAACTCGTTCAACGCCCTCATGTGGCTGACGCCAGTATTTGTCTTTCATTGTCGTGTATCAGTACTCCTGGCATGCTACCTGCACGCACAAATAAGTAACAAAGTACTTGAGGCACTGAAGTTACAGGATCGTAACAGTGAGAATATATAAACTCTAACCGCTTCCGGTTTAGTATTGTTTTTGAACGAGAATTCATCAGTAACAGTACCCACCTCTGTAGCAGAAGTCAGTAATCCATGCCAGTGCAGCAGCGCTCCACTCTGGGGTAAGCTAGTTAAAATCCTGGTATTGGATGAAATTTTCACTGTTATTATTTGGATGGAAAGGGGAGAAGATGTAGTGGCATGAAAGTTCTGATTACCAGTCTTTGTACCAATGTCCTGGATAAAATTCAATGCTTCTCCACAGTGTCTTGAAGTTATGGCATGTGACACTGTTGAGGGTGATCCGCCTGTTGGATTGGAATGTTAAGCTCGGCGGCACCGTCGGTACTCTTAGAGAGGACAAGGCTCTGTGCTGGTACTGAGTTTTACCTATGCCTTCCTTCATCATCATTCGACATGAACATGACACTACACTACAAACACACCAATGTAGTCACCAACACTTAACACACATACCTATATACACATCTCTCATATTCGTGATGGAATGGTGCCTGCGAGCCTGGAGGATACTGTAAACCTCTCCAGTTAAGTGGCTGAACTTGTCCTTCAGGTTCTCTCACCAATTCTTGTCATAAAACCTTGGACTTTGCTAGTTACAGTGGTAGCTGATTTTTGATTTAACTAACACGAAGCCTCCTACGTTCCAGTCCAAAGGTATAGCTTTCCTTGATTTAGCAATCTTGATAATAACATTAGCTGTTGCCTCTACTCTGTTACCTATCTCCTGTTGTGACTTGGCAAGACAGCCAAGCCACTGTGAGAGGAAACCGAAAGGCACGCGTTTAAGCTCACGCAGGCTGGCGTGAGGTCTGGAACAGGTAAAGTAATTGAGACTAGCAAATAAAGTACGAAGCTGCTGGAATACTTAACTTTAATCCATAAGTGGTGAACATCGGTCTGACGGTACATGCATCACAAGATAAATAGCAATTGATAATGGCGCCTTGCTAGGTCGTAGCAAATGACGTAGCTGAAGGCTATGCTAACTATCGTCTCGGCAAATGAGAGCGTAATTTGTCAGTGAACCATCGCTAGCAAAGTCGGCTGTACAACTGGGGCGAGTGCTAGGAAGTCTCTCTAGACCTGCCCTGTGGCGGCGCTCGGTCTGCAATCACTGATAGTGGCGACACGCGGGTCCGACGTATACTAACAGACCGCGGTCGATTTAAAGGCTACCACCTAGCAAGTGTGGTGTCTGGCGGTGACACAACACCTCCCCCTTTACTTGGACCTATACGGCATCTGTTCTGTTATTTAATTCAGTATTCACTCTCCTTTTTGCATTTTTATACCAAATAAGTCGATCACCCTGATACATTTGTCCTCGCTGACTTTTCCTGAAACGCTATCATCTGAGGATCCCAGTACATTATGTTTTTAGGAAGAAAAGGTGTTGTTAACCGAGCCCGTTATAATCTCGCTTCTGTCTGGTAAATTTCAAAACTCAGCTGACTTTCATATTTCTTCAAAAAATCGGTACATGGTATCATATTCACACTGAGAATGACAAGATATTCGTGGTGTATATCCACTGTACAGAGCTTATTAATGAGCAGCATGACTTCATACCATTCTGGTTTAGATAGCTTTCCCATTGCGTCAAGTGTTCTCAAACCAGCCACTGGCATTGCTACCGTACTCTGTATTTGGAAACACTTGGCTATAGCTTTGGTGTATCACAGGCACCTCCGAACCGCTATCAATTAATAATTCTATGTTAATACCTCCTACCCTTACTCGTACAACAGGATCAGCGAGGTTTCAACAAAAATATTGTCGTCCTCCTTCAAAAAATTGTCATTTATAGTTTGCCAGCTAAGATCATCATTCCAGAGAGCACCTTATTTTCCGACTTTACTAGAGGTATACTTTGGTTTTCATGTGCTAAACTTTGTCACAAGTCATATAAACTCTTTGCCTTATACAGTGCCTCACATGCGCTAAATAAGTGTTTCCTGCATATACTTCTGCAGGCTCGTACGCATTCCGCTTCTCCTTCGAATACTAACCTAAAATCACTACACTCTATTTCTTTGGGCGCTTTAACCTCCCTGGACTCTTGCATGTTAATTTCTGAATTGTTTCAGCCATCTGGAGTGCATACGACTTTACTCAATTTACGACTATCATTTTCTGTTGATCATAATTGCCACATTCTTCAACTCATATTTCTGCAATATTGGTTCAAATGGCTCTGAGCACTATGGGACTTAACATCTGAGGTCTTCAGTCCCCTAGAACTTAGGACCACTTAAACCTAACTAACCTAAGGACATCACACACATCCATGCCCCAGGTAGGATTCGAACCTGCGACCGTAGCGGTCACGCAGTTCCAGACTGAAGCGCCTAGAACCGCTCGGCCACAACGGCCGGCTATGCAATATTCTCCCACCCATCAGTGTGCTGAATTTCATTGTTAACTACCAACAATTCCGTTTTTATTAAGACTGAGTAACAAGTTCATTGTTTCTCTTCTACTGTTTTCTGTTTATTTCAAACTAGTTTCCGGCTTATTAGGCAATCTTCAGGAATCAACTGACCAGTGTTTAAAAGGGACACTAGTTCTCTTGCAAGCAAACGTTATAAGCAAAGATACATACCACTTGTATAGAGTATTGTGCATCGAACTTGCTTCTTAACACTGAAATTACAGTTTACACAATGGACAGTTAATTAAACTACGCAATATTACAGGTTAAATCGTTGTCATGCTACGTTTTGTGAGATCCCGATATCGACTGAGAATTTGTTAAACTAGCAGTTTAGATTTATATTGTGCAACAAACACGTTTTTTAACATTGCAAGCTAATTTTAAGGCAATGGGCAGCATTATACATAATAATTAAAATAAAACTCCTTTTAATTTCAATTTGGTATTTTTGACATGGCTGACTGCACAGTCCAACTGAGAAGATCTGTGTGTAAAACACAGTGCCCTTCTACCAATACCTTATTAACGTAACGTGTCTCCTCTTGCCGTTGCTGTTTTTGTACTCTGACGTCATCTTCTGCTTGTAGCCTTTCTGTCTGCTCTAAATATTTTACAAGTTGATCAAAAGTATCCCAGGAGACTGCTATCGTTTCGCTGCTTATGTGACACGAACATTTAATACTTCAGACATATCCAACAGCTTTCACAGAAGCTTTTTATTTCACCATTATCTTGTTGATACTTACAAGCAACCCAGAAATCAATTAATAAATCTTGCTGAATTTCTTTTAATCAATATTCAACTGAGAAAACTGTTTTAAATTCGTCTACACTGGTACATGTTTAAGCATTATCATTAGCCCATCGAACAGCGTCCATACATTAAGTGGCCACAAGTAAAAAATGATGATTCCTATACACTCCATAATTCAGTCAAAATGTATACAAACTCCTAAATAATCCTTTCTAGGTGTACAGATCATTTTGGATCGAAGTAGTAAGTTTGCTACATCTTAAAAATGGTGCATCACCTTTGAAAACGTTGTAATTGCTGATAAAAATTATTAACGAGATGACTCAATTTAAATCTAGTACTGGTAGACAAATTACTAATTCTGTTATGTAAAATATTGTTGAAAGCATATAGAATTTGCATTGAGATGCTTTTAATAGTTTCCACAGTGAAACTCTGTCTCGAAATCTGGCAGAAAACCCAAAGAGATTTAGGTCGTTTGTAAAGAATACCAGTGGCAAGATGTGGTGTCACCGCCAGACACCACACTTGCTAGGTGGTAGCTTTTAAATCGGCCGCGGTCCATTAGTATACGTCGGACCCGCGTGTCGCCACTGTCAGTGATAGCAGACCGAGCGCCACCACACGGCAGGTCTAGAGAGACGTACTAGCACTCGCCCCAGTTGTACAGCCGACGTTGCTAGCCATGGTTCACTGACAATCACGCTCTCATTTGCCGAGACGATAGTTAGCATAGCCTTCAGCTAAGTCATTTGCTACGACCTAGCAAGGCGCCATCACCAAGTATATTGAAATGGAGATTATATCTGTACAAGAGCGATGTTATACAATTATGGATTAAAGTTAAGTATTCCAGAAGCTACGTACTTTTCTTTATAGCATTCATTACGTATCCTGTTTCAGACCTCACGCCAGCCTGCGTGAGTTTAAGCGCGTGCCTTTCGGCTTCCTCTCATTGTGTCTAGGCTGTCTTGTCTAGACACAACACAAGACACAATCAATACTATCACTGCTTGATAACAATCGTAATATTACAGATAACAGGGCCACTAAAGCGAAGTTATTAAACACAGTTTTCCGAAATTCCTTCACCAAAGTAGACGAAGGAAATTTTTCAGAATTCGAATAAAGAGCAGCTGCCAACATGAGTAGCGTCCAAGCAGACATCTACGGTGTAGCGGAGCAAGTATTCCGGTCCAGACAGTAAACCAATTACCAAAGAGTATGCTGATTCAATTTCCCCATACCTAGTAGTCACATACAACCGCTCACTAGGCGAATGAATTCGTACCTAAACTCTGGAAAGTAGCACAGGTCACACCAATAAACGGTTTATTGACACATAGGTCGGCGTTCCCCAAGGAAATGTTACAGATCCTCTGCTCTTCGTAATCTATATGAACGATTTAGGGAACAATCTGAGCAGCCCTCTCAGATTTTTCGCTGATCATGCTGCCATTTACCGTCTAGTAAAGTCATCAGAGGATCAATACCAATAA
Source organism: Schistocerca americana (assembly GCF_021461395.2). Classification (NCBI taxonomy): domain Eukaryota; kingdom Metazoa; phylum Arthropoda; class Insecta; order Orthoptera; family Acrididae; genus Schistocerca; species Schistocerca americana. The sequence continues at coordinate 252,424,422 of NC_060130.1, forward strand.
CTTAGACAAGATATCTGTGTTGCGAAAAGAGGCAACTGTCAGTGAATAAGGAAAATTGCTCACCGGTACGTACAGTCAGTGGGCACGATAAATGTACTTCTCCTGGAAGGTTGATTGCCGACACTCCCAATTGACTCCTAGTGGGTCGTTGCTCAAAGATGCTCACGTCTTTATATTGCGGGTCGCCCTTAATTGACTCCAAGATGGTCATTGGCTAAAGGCGCTCAAGTCTTCATATCAGTTGAAGCAAGAATGACAGCAACGGCAATCCATAGCAGTGGAATACATCAGTCTAGTTTCTGTCTTGTAGCTGAAGTCTGTCACACCGACTGACTCTGTGCTTCAGAATTCCGAATATTTATATTGGATAGCTCGTGATTATGATGAGCGAATCTGACCTAATTTCCTAAGCTTCGCAATGTGCTATGCTATACTGCAGCGTCCCAACTCTTGCTTTCAGACGGTCAGTGCTCTAAACCGCACTGCAGTAGCCCAGCTGTTGCTTTCAGACGGTCAGCTTCTGACTTAATTCAAATTAAGAAATGTTTTAGCAAATACCGTATACAACATCATATCAGCTGAATGTTTTATTACAGACACATGAAAACTTATGTTGGACCGGGACTCAAATCCGGATTTCCCACTTATCGTGAGCGGTTGCCTTAACCACATCGGCTATCCGTGATGTCTTCTGGATCTATCCAAACTTCCATATGTCATATTGTCTACATCCCTTAGTGCTCGAAAACCATTCATGTGATTCCCGCATAGAGAGAGACAATGTTTTCTCATCAGTTTGCCTACCTTTGACACAAAATACAGTTCGGGCAGCATCTGTATTCAGCAGGGTAGTGTCTGTATAGTTAGATGCAAATTTCCTCTAGACGCTTAGTTCCTGCAACTCCTGGATTTTGTGGAGGCGCCGTTGCGCGTGTGTTACACGGTCTCACTTCACCGTTATAGTGTGGTCATCCTGTTATGGTCACACTCTGTACTCTATGATCGGGTGTTGTGTGGCAATGTCCCAGCAGTGTGCCTTGCTATTGACAGCACTGGCTTTCCTTCCTAACTTGTATTCCTACTGAGACATTGCGTTGGAGTCTTCCTCAACTGCGCTCGGTGCTTCCCGCAGTGAAACTTTTAAAAAATTGTGCACTTGTCAGAATTCCACCCTGTGTTACAATAGTATTTGCTCTTGGTATTATGAATGTAAGCTCTTCTTAAATGTGGACGAATACTAAATTTTGCTCCTAAACGCATTAAATAACCTGAGTGAGTCGTATTACAACAGTAACGGTGCGTCACATTGTTTCAAAACAAAGGTGTAACATAACAAGGCTATAATAACTGAAAATAGCGCCTGTAATCAATAGTAGGGAACATTAATGGAATGGACCTGTAGTCGTCTCTCATGAGACAGCCGTAGATGGGTTAAAAATTGTGTTAGAAACAGCAGAGCCACAGACAGAGTGGTGGTGGGAGGAGGTAAAGAAGCAGAAGCGTCCAGGCAGGATTCTCAGACCACCGATTAGAGGAGTAGTGGTTCTCGAAGACTCGAAATATGCAGGGAGCTTTTGAAACCAGCTGTGCGATACCAGATGACAGATCTGTTTCCCTTGAGCTTGGGAGCAATCAACAGGCGTGTCTCGAACTGTGCATTTCATGGGCGGACTCTAATCCAGTGCTAATGCACTACTTGTGCTCATACGAAAATTGCTTATAAATAAATGATAACAAGGCATGCAGCTACAGTACTCTGAAATTGTTTAGGGCACATACAGAGAGGGGAGGGAGGAATCATTGATGTGGGGGGGGGGGATTTTGGGGAAGTGGTTACCGGAGGAGGTGGGTAAAGTGAATGGGAGGGGGTGTCCCCAAGTGGCGAAGAGGCGGCGGTGACGTTCAAATAGACTAGTGACTTAATGGCAAAAAGCACAATTAGAAACACATTGGTGTACAAAATGATCATACCTCAATGAAACTTATACCATTCCTAGACCTGATGGAATGTGTTACTGAAGGTAGCTGAGAGAAATACGAAATAAAACGAACCTATGTGATTTTTTTTTCCAAAGACAATAATTACACTAAAGTCCGTGATGGTCCTCTAATCATTAGGAAACCTGGACATTGTCCTTAATAGGACGTGTGATCACCACCGTCAGGAATGCAAGCTCTCCAACATTCTTCTGTGCCGAACACAAGATTCGTAAAGAGCTCTTGTGGTAGGGGGTTCCATTCCTCCATCAGCGCGGTTGACATCTGCTAGAGGTCGTTGGTGCATATGTGCATGTGAATGTGCTGGAATAGTATCCGAAATGCATCACACGTGATCTCAATGGTAATTACGTCTGGGGAAGGGGTAGGCCAGTTCTTTCACAAAATACCCCTTGTTCTAAGAGTTTCTTCAACTGCACTATTCAGTGTGGTCGCACGCAGTCACCAATGTAAATGAAGTTGGGTCAAATGCACACCTAAAAGACCCAGACTGATGAAGATTACAGTGTCACCATAACGAAGATCTGTAAGTGTATTGTGTTCGAAGGTTTGCATGTCAGTATACTCATGCAACAATATGTCTCCCCATACGACGTAGACCACCTAAACGATAATGTTCGACAACGCTGGACGTACCCTCATGTGGTGAGAGGTGGGAACACGTAATGCGCCCAAGAACATTATCGTTTTGTTGCTCTTATTTAGCTTTTTTGTTAGTGAAACGTGGTAAGGATCTAGGATCGACTGCAACATTCGACACTGCGCAACACACTTAAAGGATAGCTTTTACGGAACGCATTAATTGACTCCCACTGCCACGTAGAATTTTGTAATTTGACTAAAAGGTGTCTAGAACATCATTCTGTAATGGTGGCAACCTGCTGCATCAAAAAAAAAAAAAAAAAAAAAAAAAAAAAAAAAAAAAAAAAAAAAAAAATTGCTCTGAGCACTATGGGACTTAACATCTGAGGTCATCAGTCCCCTAGAACTTAGAACTACTTCAACCTAACTAACCTAAGGACATCACACACATCCATGCCCGAGGCAGGATTCGAGCCTGCGACCGTAGCGGTCGCGTGGCTCCAGACTGAAGCGCCTAGAACCGTTCGGCCATCCCGGCCGGCCCTGCTGCATCGCCCTCAGTCTCAGCGACACGTCAGACAGCAATGTGCTGACACACGCGAAGGGAAGTCCAGAGCTCAGAAGTTCATTTATTTATTTTATTTATTTACATGTCAAGTTCCATAGGACCAAATTGAGGAGAAAATCTCCAAGGTCATGGAACGTGTCAGTACATGAACTTACAACATAAAAGTAGTAACACATAAAATAAATGTTCATGAACTTGAAAGAAAATCAGTCCATAAGTTTAAGCAAACGCTATCAGCATTACAATGAGAATCAGCTTAATTTTTCAAGGAACTCCTCGACAGAGTAGAAGGAGTGACCCATGAGGAAACTCTTCAGTTTCGATTTGAAAGCGCGTGGATCACTGCTAAGATTTTTGAATTCGAGTGGCAGCTTATTGAAAATGGATGCAGCAGTATACTGCACACCTTTTTGCACAAGAGTTAAGGAAGTCCGATCCAAATGGAGGTTTGATTTCTGCCGAGTATTAACCGAGTGAAAGCTGCTTATTGTTGGAAATAAACTAATATTGGTAACAAGAAACGACAACAAGGAATATACATATTGAGAGGCCAATGTGAAAATACCCAGACTCGTGAACAGAGGTCGACAAGAGGTTCGTGAACTCACACCACTTATTGCCCGAACCGCCCGTTTCTGAGCCAAAAATATCCTTCTAGAATGGGAAGAGTTACCCCAAAACATAATACCATACGACGTAAGTGAATGAAAATATGCAAAGTAGACTAATTTACGTGTCGAAGTATCACTCACTTTCGATACCGTTCGAATAGTGAAAATGGCAGTATTAAGTCTTTGAACAAGATCCTGAACGTGGGCTTTCCACGACAGCTTACAATCTATCTGAACACCTAGGAATTTGAACTGTTCAGTTTCACTAATCATGTGCCCGTTCTGAGAGATTAAAACGTCGGGTTTTGTTGAATTGTGTGTTAGAAACTGTAAAAACTGAGTCTTACTGTCATTTAATGTTAGTTTATTTTCTACAAGCCATGAACTGAGGTCATGTACTGCACTACTTGCAACCGAGTCAATGTTGCACACAACATCTTTTACTAGCAAGCTAGTGTCATCAGCAAACAGAAATATTTTAGAGTTACCCATAATACTAGAGGGCATATCATTTATATAAATAAGGAACAGGAGCGGCCCCAACACTGATCCCTGGGGCACCCCCCACTTGACAGTACCCCACTGAGATCCCACATCACAGCCGTTATCAACATTGTGAATAATGACCTTTTGCTGCCCGTTGCTAAAGTAAGAGGTGAACCAATTGTGAGCTACTCCCCTTATTCCGTAATGATCTAACTTCTGGAGCAATATTGTGATATCAACCCAGTCAAATGCCTTTGTTAAATCAAAAAAATACGCCAAGCGTTCGAAACTTTTTGATTAGCACATCCAGTACCTCACCTCACCTCATGTGAGGCGTAAAGGAGTTAATGATGTCACATTGACACCAAATTTCACCACATTCAGCCCACTTCCAGGGTTGACATGTCACTCGATGGGAAGGTCATCTCACCCCCTGTTACTCACATTTGACCCCCTCTTTTGACGCTTCTGTGATAGGGGACAGAAGCGCAATGCTGTGGGTTGAAATCATGCGGTGTTCTTGTGCCGAGAGAAACATTTCGCTCACACCGCCGCTCGAAATAGACACAGAAAGGCTTTAGGTAGAGGCACGAAGGGCGTTAGTAAAATGACTTTTTCCATTTGGTGGTTGATTCCCACATATTTCGTAGTCGAAAGCGACACTTCGCAGTGTGATGAGCATCAGGACGACGTGTTTACAAACTTTGACGCTACTGACACCCCCCGGACTACTTAACCTTTCTCGAGGGACATCGTGGTCCAGCAACCCCTCTGGACATGATTGGATCCTTTTGGAATGGAGCCCGGGTGAAATTTTCGCTCTGTTGCGCAGAGTGGAACCACTAGGCACCGTCCACGCTGTAAGAAGCAGCAAAGGATGCTAATGCTTTTTCTGCCCCTTGTTTCGCGCGCTCCTATGGCGTGATTATAGAAAAGAGCATCATCGACATATGCGTGAATAAAACAGCAGATGCTTCTTCTAAGACCTCTCAGTTCAGCCACGCCTTCGGTGCCACCAACCTGCTTTTTTTTTAGCACTTTAAAAATGTAGCTGTACGGAGACAAACTATGACGAGAGTCCTAGGCGACTGCAGGCAGACTACTCTGTGCTTCTGGCTCGTAGTAATAGACATGTGGAATCAAGTTGTGTGTCAAGGCGTTGCATGTCTCCAAGCGCCTAGAAACGTTGGAACAGTTTCTTTCTGTACAGGCTCATTTTAAAATTCTCAATAAATATGGGTGGGTGGTACCGATGATATCAAACTTCGGGATCTTATACGGAAACTTCGCCATTTTACTAAAAAAATGTTCAAATGGGTGTGTAATCTTATGGGACTTAACGGCTAAGGTCATCAGTCCCTAAGCATACACACTACTTAACCTAAATTATCCTAAGGACAAACACACACACCGATGCCCAAGGGAGGACTCGAACCTCCGCCGGGATCAGCCGCACAGTACATGACTGCAGCGCCTTACACCGCTCGGCTAATCCCGCGTGGCCGTTGTACTCAAACACGTACCAGTGCCACACCCTTCCATGATTATGCCACAGGAAGTGGCGAAACAGCGAAACAGGAGGGCTGAAAAGCATAAGCATCCTTTGTCGGTTCGGATAGCACACAAATTTCATTGAATGGCTATGAACAGAACTCAGTGTTTCCAACCTGTACACCAGAGCAAAAATTGCAGTCGCAATGCACCCCATAAGGTGCGAACTTTTTCAGTCAGGTTTCTGACCCACTGTGTCCTTAGGGAAGGACTGAATCTTCCTGGGTGGTGTCAGGAATGTCAAAGGTTTCGAAGAACATCGTCCTGTTACCCATGACACTGCGAATGGTCGTTTCCTTCACATTGCAAACTGTCCTTTTAGACCGCAAAATGTGTGGCAGTCAAAGCCCCAAGGAAAGGGGTGGTCCCACTGACGACTTTATGCCACCTCATGAGGCCTTTTCGTATCAGTTCTGAGCTTCGGTGTGCCAGAAATGTTTTCCTTGGCCTCGCATAAGAAAACCTCGAGATTTCAGCGCTTGTATTCGACGTTCTAACCTCCATCGCAGACGCATGAGAAGAAGGGATGAAATGTGGATATGAGTGCATGGGACGACCTTCCTATGGCGTATCACTTCCACGGTAGGTTTGGGCACAATTGTGGTGAAATTTGGTACCCTGTTGACATAATGAACCTATCTTACATCTCACATGAACTTCTGAGATCTGGCCATTTTTTCGTATGTGTCGACACCTTGCTGTTCTAAATGTCGCCGATGGCGAGATCGCCGAGTGCCACGCTTTAGAATTATGTTGTAGGCATCTTTGAGCCGAATTTCAAACTTCCACGTCGCAGTGAGAGACAAATACAGCGTTTAGGAAAAATGATCCTTTAATCGTGTTGCGCAGTGTAAAATTCGTCGAATGAGAATTTAGCCTTTGCAGTGATTTGATGTGATTCGCTTTATATTAGAAGATGAGGCTATGAGCAGGCTAGCGGGTTTCACAGTCTACCTGTGAAGTCAGTAACATTCACTATAATTTCATTATACATTCATCTGTTAACTCGTCTTAATTAAACATATTACGCCTTAGACTCCACACACACACACACACACACACACACACACACACACACACACACATATATATATATATATATATATATATATATATATATATATATATTGAAAAATAAGCTTCACACGAAAAAATGTGTGGAATCTAAAGTTGATTATTATAGAGGGCGACATCTGCTGCATCTGCTGGTGCTAAAATTAGCCCGCCCACCTAGCCCCCTGTGGGTGGGGCGGGAGGCAACTTTAAAATTTCAAATATACGAGGAGCAACGTGCATGCTCGAAGAGATATATCTCGCAGCTCGCACTCACGATTCAAGGAGCCTTCCTTTTGAGTAGTTGGCTTTTTTTTTTAAAGACCCCCGTGTCTAGGCTCGATCAACTGATCTGCCAGATAGTGAGCTGAATGTACACTCTCTATCGTGGAAAAGTGACCTTTAGTTCATAACAATAACAGTCACACTGTCAAATCAGTCTCACGACTCGTTTTAATGCTCAATAGTCAAAGATTCAATTTTTTTTTTATTTACGCACACATGTTGTAATATAGTCGCCGCACTTTTGTCCTCTTCAGTTTCTCTGTGCGTCATTTTTGGTCCCAACTGATATGCAGACTCACGTAAAATGTAATGTCGTCAGATTGTAGGTCTAATTATACAGTTTCTTCGGGAATCGGAAGGACACGGGCGTGATTCGATCAAACATACTATTTCTTTTACCCAATATGTGTAAGTGGATGCCGGCCTCTCATTTACAAATAAAGTGTGAGCTATTATAGAATAATGGTGTGATGCATGTACCGACAATTACGTTTCAAGCATATACAGTGCAATAACTTCGACTGTAGTCAGTTACTTCAGTGTAATGTCGAAATCTATTTGTAGTACAATATTAAATTACGTAATCACTCAAAAATCGATATATTGAAATTTTATGCAGCACAGTTTTTATATCAAGTAAGTTGAACGAAAAAATAATCGTTCAACATGGCATTCGTATATGCACATCCATTCGCTAGGCTTATTCAAAGACGTAGATGTTTAACGAAGCATTTCTCAGACGACGGTTTCGCGTAGTGTGCCGTGTTAAGTACAGTGGAGTGTCTGAGCAGAACCGGTCCGTGTTTTACCATTTCGGTCTCGATTTGGTTGCCTCAATTTTCATTACTGTTAAATAATGCCCTGCTAATTTTCAAAATACGTATTTACGGTTCGTCCACGATTTCTTTAATTTGTTTTTAGGGTCTAGCGCTAGGAACGGATATTGCTTCAAATCATATAAACGTTGCTTATGCATTCAATTTTTGTTGTTATTGCATGGTGGATTGTTGAGACTAATTTCAGGCTCATTATGTTTCCCTGACATCTAGGAAACTGAAAAACCGATTCCAAGAAAACCGTAAACGTTGTGTCAGATAAAGAAAATAATTCTCAGTAGCACCATACATCAAACACACAGCCAACAGCTACAAAAATAGCTGCACATGCTCGAAACGCATAATAAATAAACAGATGTAAATAAACAAAACAGAAATATCGTGACTAGTCGGCCAAAACATTAACCTTTAATAACACGCAGTCCCGGAAAAACAATAATGCCACTGTGACAGCTGAAATAGCGCGCGGTATCCGGGTTTTTGATAGTTGTGTTTTCATAGTATGGAGGATATCAGTCTGCGTCGACCGCAAAATTCGCCCCATCTCTCGGTGAGCAGCCCTCCGTCATTGTCACGTTCACGCCTGCAGAATTTCCGGTATAATCACCGTCCCATCAGAACAGCTGAATCCGGTGACGTGTGAACGCGAACATTGAAATACTGCGGTTCTCGCGTTAATCCTGCAGCTGACTGCTGAGCTGTAAGCCGTCATCTCTGTTGAAACTATCATTCACTATTATAATAATAGTGGCTTAGTGAATGATATTTTGGTGAGAACGTTTCTTAACAAAAAATAAAAAATAAAAAGACATCTGTTTACTACTGTAAGGTTTGCAAAAATTCACGTTTGAACTTACTTTGATTACCAAGCTACTAACTTCATTCATGTACACAGAATCGCTATTCTGCGCAGGACAGTTCTTTTTTTCTAGTAGTACTGAAACTAATTTCATTTTATTTTACTAATAGCAAAATATCTCATACTGTACCGATTGAATTACGTGTTGTTGTTGTTGTGGTCTTCAGTCCTGAGACTGGTTTGATGCAGCTCTCCATGCTACTCTATCCTGTGCAAGCTTTTTCATCTCCCAGTACGTACTGCAACCTACATCCTTCTGAACCTGCTTGGTCTATTCATCTCTTGGTCTCCCTCTACGATTTTTACCCTCCACGCTGCCCTCCAATACTAAATTGGTGATCCCTTGATGCCTCAGAACGTGTCCTACCAACCGATCCCTTCTTCTGGTCAAGTTGCACCACAAACTCCTCTTCTCCCCAATTCTATTCAATACTTCATCATTAGTTATGTGATCTACCCATCTAATCTTCAGCATTGTTCTGTAGCACCACATTTCGAAAGCTTCTATTCTCTTCTTGTCCAAACTGTTTATCGTCCATGTTTCACTTCCATACATGGCTACACTCCATTCAAATACTTTCAGAAATGACTTCCTGACACTTAAATCTATACTCGATGTTAACAAATTTCTCTTCTTCAGAGACGCTTTCCTTGCCATTGCCAGTCTACATTTTATATCCTCTCTACTTCGACCATCATCAGTTATTTTGCTCCCCAAATAGCAAAACTCCTTTACTACTTTAAGTGTCTCATTTCCTAATCTAATTCCCTCAGCATCACCCAACTTAATTCGACTACATTCCATTAACCTTGTTTTGCTTTTGTTGATGTTCATCTTATATCCTCCTTTCAAGACACTGTCCATTCCATTCAACTGCTCTTCCAAGTCCTTTGCTGTCTCTGACAGAATTACAATGTCATCGGCGAACCTCAAAGTTTTTATTTCTTCTCCATGAATTTTAATACCTACTCCGAATTTTTCTTTTGTTTCCTTTACTGCTTGCTCAATATACGTATGAATATTAATTATCATTTTTCCGTATCACTACGTCATTTTAAATGCAGGTGAGGTGATTAAATGGACTTCAAGCAGTTTTTCAATGCGGCCACCATAAAAAATCTGTGTGAGTCCAAGCAAGGGCCGGCCGATGTGTCCGAGGGATTCTAGGCGCTTCAGTCCGGAACCGCGCTGCTGCTACGGTCGCAGGTTCGAATCCTGCCTCGGGCCTGGATGTGTGTGATGTCTTTAGGTTAGTTAGGTTTAATTAGTTCTAAGTCTAGGGACTGATGACCTCAGATGTTAGTCCGCAGCTCGTGGTCGTGCGGTAGCCTTCTCGCTTCCCGCGCCCGAGTTCCCGGGTTCGATTCCCGGCGGGGTCAGGGATTTTCTCTGCATCGTGATGACTGGGCGTTGTGTGATGTCCTTAGGTTAGTTAGGTTTAAGTAGTTCTAAGTTCTAGGGGACTGATGACCTTAGAAGTTAAGTCCCATAGTGCTCAGAGCCATTTGAGCCTCAGATGGTTCAAATGGCTCTGAGCACTATGGGACTCAACTGCTATGGTCATCAGTCCCCTAGAACTTAGAACTACTTAAACGTAACTAACCTAAGGACATCACACACATCCAGCCTCAGATGTTAAGTCCCATAGTGCTTAGGGAGATTTGAACCATTTTTCCAAGCAGCGTGGCTCAAAGGTCAAGGAAGTTTGTTCACATTCTGGAGGAACAGATTTGAAATCACCATCTGCAGTGTCAGGGTTGGTCACCTGCAGAGGTTACAGCTGATTTCATTTGTCATCCTCGTACCATGGGATCGTTTGCTCCGTCACAAGTGACTTCTTCATCGATTGGATGGTAATAAACTAGAACATTTAATTAAAACGACTAGAACAATTATAGTCTTCTCGTGCATTTAATCGACACCGCCAACTACTCTTTGTTGGTATCCAGTAACCATTGAGTACTCTCATTGTGCGCTGGCGTGATTCATCTCGACAACCTGTAAGTTCCTAGTTATCCCATGCCCCAGAGAACAACTACTGAAGGGCAACGCACTTTATCTCTAGTACTGTCCCCAACAGAAGTATTTCCGACCTCAAAATACTTGGAAGCTAAGGAGTGGTCCATTCTTTTGTCTGGTAGCTGAAACTGTAATTTCGGGCTTCTCGGAAGCCAAATAGCTGTCATGAAGTGACTCGGATCGCGAATCATTAATTTGCTTCTCTTGGCCTGCGTTGACAAAAGGTTTTTCCCTTTGGCTGACGCTTGCTCAACCATGGGGAGTCATTCATTTGGACTTCTGCATCTACATCTACACCCTGCAAGCCACAATACGTTTGGTGGCGGAGGGTATCCTGTACTACTACCAGTCATTTTCTTACCTGTCCCACCCCCAAACAGAATGGGAGGGAAATGACTCTCTATAGCCTCCGTACGAGTCCTAATTCCTCCTATCTTATCTTCGTAATCCTTACGTGAAATGTCTCTTGACGACAGAAGAAAAATTCTCCAGTCAGCCTCAAACGCTGGTTCCCTAAATTTTCTCAGTAGCGTTCATCGAAAGGAATGTCGCCTTCCCTCTAGGGATTCCCATTTGAACTCCCAAAACATCATCGTAACACTATGTGTTGTTCGAATCTATCGGATAACAAAATTAGCAGCCCGCCTTTGAACTGTTTTGATGCCTTCCTTTAATCCGACCTCATATGGATCCCAAACACTCCAGCAGTACTCAAGAATAGGTCGTACTAGTAATCGTACTAGTAACCTATATGAAGTCTCCTTTACAGGTGAAACACACTTTCCCATAATTCTCTTAATAAACCATTCAACTTCCCTACCACAATCCTCACATGCTTATTCCAATTCATTTGAAGAGCGACTTCTTGAATGGGATGTGTCTTATAAACTACTGGCCATTAAAATTACTACACCAAGAAGAAATGCAGATGATAAACTGGTATTCATTGGACGAATATATTATACTAGAACTGACATGTGATTACATTTTCACGCAATTTGGGTGCATGGATCCTGAGAAATCAGTACCCAGAACAACCAACTCTGGCCGTAATAACGGCTTTGATACGCCTGGGCAACCAAGCGAAGTGGCGCAGTGGCTAGCACACTCGACTCGCATTCGGGAGGACGACGGTTCAATCCCGCGTCCGGCTATCCTGATTTAGGTTTTCCGTGATTTCCCTAAATCGATTCAGGCAAATGCTGGGATGGTTTCCGTGAAACGGCACGGCCGACTTCCTTCCCCATCCTTCCCTAGTCCGATGAGAGCGATAACCTCGCAGTTTGGTCTCCTCTCCCAAATCAACCCAACCCTACCCAACGCCTGGGCATTGAGTCAAACAGAGCTTGGATGGCGTGTACAGGTACAGCTGCCCATGCAGCTTCAACGCGATACCACAGTTCATCAAGAATAGTGACTGGCGTATTGTGACGAGCCAGTTGCTCGGCCACCATTGACCAGACGTTTTCAAATGGTGAGAGATCTGGAGAATGTGCTGGCCAGGGCAGTAGTCGAACATTTCCTGTATCCAGAAAGTCCCGTACAGGACCTGCAATATGCGGTCGTGCATTATCCTGCTGAAATGTAGGTTTTCGCAGGGATCGAATGAAGGGTAGAGCCGCGGGTCGTAACAGATTTGAAATGTGACGTCCACTGTTCAAGGTGCCGTCAATGCGAAAAAGAGGTGACCGAGATGTGTAGCCAATGGCACCCCATACCATCACGCCGGGTACGACAGTATGGCGATAACGAATACATGCTTCCAATGTGCGTCCACCGCGATGTCGCCAAACACGGATGCGACCATCATGATGCTGTAAACAGAACCTGGATTCATCCGAAAAAATGACGTTTTGCCATTCGTGCATCCAGGTTCATCGTTGAGTACACCATTGCAGGCGCTCCTGTCTGTGATGATGCATCTTCAAGGGTAACCGCAGCCATGGTTTCCAAGCTGATAGTCCATGCTGCTGCAAACGTCGTCGACCTATTCGTGCAGATGGTTGTTGTCTTGCAAACGTCCCCATCTGTTGACTCAGGGATCGAGACGTGGCTGCACGATCCGTTAAAGCCATGCGGATAAGATACCTGAGATCTCGACTGCCTGTGATACGAGGCCGTTGGGATCCAGCACGGCGTTCCGTATTACCCTCCTGAACCCACAGATTCCATATTCTGCTAACAGTCATTGGATCTCGACCAACGCGAGCAGCAATGTTGCGATACGATAAACCGCAATCGCGCTAGGCTACAATCCGACCTTTATCAAAGTCGGAAACGTGATGGTACGCATTTTTCCTCCTTACACTATGCATCACAACAACGTTTCACTAGACAACGCCGGTCAGCTGCTGTTTGTGTATGAGAAATCGTCTGGAAACTTTCCTCATGTCAGCACGTTGTAGGTGTCGCCACCGGCGCCAACCGTGTGAGAATGCTCTGAAAAGCTAATCATTTGCATATCACAGCATCTTCTTCCTGTCGGTTTAATTTCGCGTATGTAGCACGTCATCTTCGTGGTGTAGCAATTGTAATAGCCAGTAGTGTAATTAAAAACGGAAACCTGTCCTCATGTTAAACATTTGTTTGAATACTGCTGTGTTTTACCAGGCATGGTGTTAATGGAGTATATCCTTGTCTTCCTCTGCCCTCTGAACTTATGTACCAAGTCAGTCACGGGGGATCTACACGCCAGCTTGAAATCGTAGCCACAGTACAACCTGGCATTTTTCACTAGCGAGTAGCACATTTTAAGCTACGATATCATTGCTTTCGATGAAGTGTTCAATACATTTTACATTTTTGACATACTGGTTTCGGCAGAGTTCCCGCAGTGACACCAACCTCTACCCCTAGTTCACCTGATGTCAACCATTACATCTGCTTCTCACCAGAACCGCTGTGACCTTGCACTAGGCACACCTCGTTCCATGATTTCGGCCTGGATCCAGAATCGCTGCCACCAAAGGTCCATGCTACCCAGGAACACCATCTACACATTGTTTCTAATCAGTACCACTGAATGAGGAAATTATCCTTGTCTTTCAGCAGTCGTCGCAGCAGTTTCACATTTCTCGACATTTCTACACATACATCTACATCTACATCTACATTGATACTCCGCAAGCCACCAAACGGTGTGTGGCGGAGGGCACTTTACGTGCCACTGTCATTACCTCCCTTTCCTGTTCCAGTCGCGTATGGTTCGCGGGAAGAACGACTGTCTGAAAGCCTCCGTGCGCGCTCTAATCTCTCTAATTTTACATTCGTGATCTCCTCGGGAGGTATAAGTAGGGGGAAGCAATATATTCGATACCTCATCCAGAAACGCACCCTCTCGAAACCTGGCGAGCAAGCTACACCGCGATGCAGAGCGACTCTCTTGCAGAGTCTGCCACTTGAGTTTGTTAAACATCTCCGTAACGCTATCACGGTTACCAAATAACCCTGTGACGAAACGCGCCGCTCTTCTTTGGATCTTTTCTATCTCCTCCGTCAACCCGATCTGGTACGGATCCCACACTGATGAGCAATACTCAAGTATAGGCCGAACGAGTGCTTTGTAAGCCACCTCCTTTGTTGATGGACTACATTTTCTAAGGACTCTCCCAATGAATCTCAATCTGGTACCCGCCTTACCAACAATTAATTTTATATGATCATTCCACTTCAAATCGTTCCGCACGCATACTCCCAGATATTTTACAGAAGTAACTGCTACCAGTGTTTGTTCCGCTATCATATAATCATACAATAAAGGATCCTTCTTTCTATGTATTCGCAATACATTACATTTGTCTATGTTAAGGGTCAGTTGCCACTCCCTGCACCAAGTGCCTATCCGCTGCAGATCTTCCTGCATTTCGCTACAATTTTCTAATGCTGCAACTTCTCTGTATACTACAGCATCATCCGCCTCGGCTCCAAAGCTGGAGGCGAATTGTGACTGCTTTCACTACCGAAATCGTCACCCATCTTGACCAGCTGCAGCACTGCTATCGACGACAGCGACAGTGATCTCAGTCATCACAAGAATCCCTGGGTCAAGCAGCACCACTGGCCGAGCATCAGTGCACCATAGATTACACTGCCCGAGGCAGCAGATACAGTCTTATTCCAGCCAGATACTCTTCAGGTGCCACAAGGAAATTTGGGACCAAACTGCTGAGGTCATCGATCCCTAGTCTTACACGCTACTTAATCTAACGCAAACTAACTTACGCTAAGGACAACACACACACCCATACCCGAGGGAGGATTCAAATCTTGGATGGCGGAGGGAAGGGGTGGGGGGTGGGCAGGAGAGGGAGCTGCGTGAACCGTGGCAAGGTGCCCTAGACTGCGAAGCTACCCCGCGCGACCATGTCACAAGGAAGACGTTCTTCCCACAGCTATTGCTATGGAATTGATTAAAAATTGGACGTTGGTTCTGGCTGATCTTGTTCATGTAATCCATCTAGGGCTAGGATATTCTACGGTTATCATTGTCAGTATACTCTTATCATTACTACGGGTGTATATTTTATATGTTCAGTAAGTCACGCTACGCAGACACCATTACAAAAGAGTGTAAAAAATGTATTCCATAAATCTACAACTGATTAGCGACAGCGGTAGGGGCCTGCCAATATTCGCATCTCTCCGACTATCCTTCTTGAGAATGTAAATATGCCGCATATCTATGCAATCTCTTGAAACACATTTCGTTGCAGTCAGGCACCTGCTATCAACTATAGTTAACTGGGGAGTGTGTCTTTTCAAATAATTATATAATTATTACAATATTGTCCACATATCCCATAACGTAAGCTTGCATTTCAACTGTTGGACAATTGAAACTTATCAGACAGAAAATTATAACCACCTACCAAACAGCCGGAATGTCCACCTTTGTTACGGATAACACAGTAAATAGTTGTAGCATGGAAGCAATGAGGCCTCGGTAGGTCGCTAGAGGGATATGTCACCACGTCTGCACACACATGTCACCCAATTCCCGTAAAATCCTGGGAGGCGGGCCATGATCTCTGACGCCATGTTCAATCACATTCCAGATGTGTTCAATCGGGTTCAGATCTGGCGAGTTGGGGGGGCCAGCACATCAACTGGAACTCGCCACTGTGTTCCTCGAACCACTCCATCACATTTCTGGCCTTGTGATATTGCGTATTAATTTGCTGAAAAATGCCACTGCCATCAGGAAATACAGGGTGATTCAAAGAGAATACCACAACTTTAGGAATTTAAAACTCTGCAACGACAAAAGGCAGAGCTAAGCACTATCTGTCGGCGAATTAAGGCAGCTATAAAGTTTTATTTAGTTGTACATTTGTTCGCCATTTCAGCCAATAAAGTTTTTGGTCCCTTTTTCTTCGAAGGTGCTACTGTAACTGGACTACAGTATCTGGAGATGTTAGAGAATTGGCTGTTCCCTCAACTCGAACAAGAAGCACAACAATTCATATTTCAGCAGGATGGAGCGCCACCACATTGGCACTTATCTGTCCGTAACTACCTGAACGTCAACTACCTGAGGCGATGGATCGGCCGCCAGGCAGCCCGTGACAGAGCACGTCATCACTGGCCTCCAAGAAGCCCTGATCTTACCCCCTGCGATTTTTTCTTATGGGGGTATGTTAAGGATATGGTGTTTCGGCCACCTCTCCCAGCCACCATTGATGATTTGAAACGAGAAATAACAGCAGCTATCCAAACTGTTACGCTTGATATGCTACAGAGAGTGTGGAACGAGTTGGAGTATCGGGTTGATATTGCTCGTGTGTGTGTGGAGGGGGCCATATTGAACATCTCTGAACTTGAATGAGATTTTCACTCTGCAGCGGAGTGTGCGCTGTTATGAAACTTCCTGGCAGATTAAAACTGTGTGCCCGACCGAGACTCGAACTCGGGACCTTTGCCTTTTGCGGGCAAGTGCTCTCTGTAAAGTATGGAAGGTAGGAGACGAGGTACTGGCAGAAGTAAAGCTGTGAGTACCGAGCGTGAGTCGTGCTTCGGTAGCTCAGTTGGTCAGTCTGCCTTCGGCGGTGCTACGGCACGGACGTCTGTTTACGTCCCTGCCGGGGAAGTTCGCGCTCGCGCTGTTGTTTACCTCTTCGGCGTACTCGTGCGTTTAGGCGACTCGATATAGAATGGCACATGCATACCGAAAGTCGCCTCTCAAGATTAGTTTTTCGAATGAATATGCGCGACCGAAAGCCTACGAAATAGAAAGGTTCCTACGAGACGAAGTTAAACTCGACTACAACGAACTTATCGGAATCCACCTCTCCATAGTGAGCAGTGTCGTTTACGTCAAGCTGATTAACGATGCAGTATGTGACAGAATCATCCGAGATACTAAACATGGACTCAAATTTCGTCACTCTGATGGACATGTTGGAGAAGTAACTATTGATAATGCAGGACTGGGCTTACGAAACATACGTATTTTCGAACTTCCCTTCGAGGTTCCGTCTGACTTGGTCGTTGACGCCTTACGCCCATATGGAAGAGTGCTTAGCCACGTTGAGGAAAAGTGGTCCAACTTCACGACTTACCCCGTTCTCAATGGGGTGCGTCAAGTCAGAATAGAACTGACACAACATGTACCCTCGTACTTGTTCATCGGCGGATGCAGAGCTATAGTCATATACGATGGACAACCCAAAACATGCTCAGGCTGCGGGAAAGAGGGCCACGTCCGTTCCGAATGTATGCAGCGGAGGATAGTGCAAGTTCCAAACGGCGAACCCGTACCTCCGTCCACGTTGACGCCGCTGCCACTAACGTATGCGGACGCGTTTCGAACGGATCCCATCCCGAAGAATGACCAGCTACAGAATCCTGACAGTTTACGGCAACCGACTGCGGCAGAGACCGCCTCCAGTGACGAAACGACGCACACCTCTGCCGCTCCGGCGCCGACGACGCACTTAACCGAGCGGAAAGGATCGGTAGGAGAAATGGAAATTGATCCTGCTGTTGTGCCGACAGCTGCTTTCGTCCCTGAGCACCGGGAGTCACTTCCGCACTCGGATACGGAGGCGCACACGCGCAAACAACGATCGCCGAAGCGCCACAAGAAACGACGACTAGCGCCGTCGGATACCTGCTTACTGCAGTCCAAGGCAGACGAACTTGGGTGTAACGTCGATACAGTGCATCCGGATGCGCAACGGGAGGTTCTACCTCCCACACAGCAGTACGACGCGGATCATGCTACACAGGGGTTAAATACAGACACACCGGACGGAAAGCCGACGGAAGGAGTCCCTCCACCGACCGCAGTAACGCCACAGCCTTCGGTCAGCCCGGCCGGAGAGACACGACGGGAGCTGGACCTCCAGCACAGGAACTGGGCCGACGAATCCGATACTGACCCCCACACCGACTACGCACCCGCCATGGCGAGTGCTGCGTCCACCGAATGTTAACCGCGCGGAAGATGCAGACTGACGCACGGACAGCATGTCACCGCGCAGCAGCACACAAATTAACATAAGCGTTCATGTGCGCTTTACGCACTGAGGACCAGCGGCAGGCATATCGAACGGCCTCTATTAATATTAATACGATCAGAACGCCTGTCAAATTGCAATTATTACGAGACATGTTGCATGCGTCAGAAGTCGACATCGTTCTGCTGCAGGAAGTATGTGTTGAGCGCTTCCCCGACCTCTATGAGTACGATACGTACATTACACCTACTACCGACGGCGTCAGCGGAGCAGCGATACTTCTACGTAGCGGCATAGTAGCCGAGGACGTGGTGTACCTGCCGTCAGCGCGAGGACTGGCGCTCACAGTGCTGGGAGTACGGGTAGTTAACATTTACGCACCGTCGGGGTCAGACAGACGGCGCGACCGATCCCGATTTTACGCAGAGGAGATAGCAACACTATTCTTAGGTCGGTATGAACATGTCTTATTTGGAGGCGACTTCAACTGCGTGCTCGCACCAAAAGATCAACACCCACGTTATACTTCGTGCCCGGAGCTGCGGCAACTCATACAGGACATGAATCTCATTGATACATGGGAGAAGATACATGGCGACAGACGTGGATACACCTACGTCACGAGTCACTCTGCAAGTCGTCTCGATCGCATTTACGTAACACGTCGTCTCGAACCTGCGATCCTCGATGCGGAATTGTGGCCTGTCGCCTTTTCAGATCACATAGCATATATATGCACGGTCTCCCTGAGTCGTCAACAAGTGTGGAGGAGTCGCAGTGTTTGGAAACTGAATACAGCACACCTTCGGGAACCTGAGTGCAGACACTTAGTCGAAGACACTTGGCACGTGTGTGAACGACGCCTCCCGACATATCCGACGACGTTGCAGTGGTGGCTGGAATGCGTTAAGCCTGCATTGCGCCGAGCGTTAAATGCATACGGAAGAGAGCAGATGATGTGGAGGCGATACACGACGGAATTTTATTTCACGATGCTGCGCGAACTTTCTGTACAAGCACCTTCACAGGAGCGTCGTGCTGGTATAAAACGAGCACAGGCCCAAATAATTTCCATAACCCGCCGCCGACTGGAGGGTGTCGCAATCCGTGCAAGGGCCTTTGAACGAGTCCGTGGAGAATCCCCGTCGATGTATCACGTTATCAGAGAAAAACAACGTAGCCGCAGAACCTTAATACAGACGGTCGTACTGCCAGATGGTCGCCGCATGACAACGCAAAAAGACATTGCCAACGCTTTCGTGGAACACTACGGTCATCTCTATCAAGAAGCGCAACACGATCAGGCAGCCTTTCATGAGGTCCGACGAACGCTCTCCGCGTGTCTCGACGAGTCGGCCAACCTGGAGTTAACAGGTGAAATCACAGTTGAAGACGTAATGGAAGCGATTAATAAGGGAGCGTCGCACAAATCGCCGGGGCCCGACGGGTTTCCGTTAGAGTTCTATCGTACATTTAAAGATCTCATGATTCCACGATGGACTGCCATGTACTGCGAATTGATGTCTCCCGACGTGACTCTTCCACCCTCCTTCGTGGAAGGAATGATCATCCCCATCCACAAACCATCTGGCGGCACAGGGATACAGGCCTACCGGCCACTGACCCTTCTTAATTGCGACTACAAGATCTACGCCAGGATACTTGCAGCACGCTTTAAACGCGTGATACGCCAAGTGATTTCACTCGACCAAACCCAGCTAGGAGGAGCTAGCAATATACAAACGGCACTCAGCGACTACCGCGATGTTATCGCACTGGCTTCGACATGTCGTCTCCGGGGTGTATTGGTATCGATAGACTTCGATCGCGCATTTGACAGGCTGAGTCATGCTTATCTCACGAACGTGATGACGAAAATGAAGTTTCCGGAAAGTTTTGTCACCGTCGTCATGAGACTACTCCACGGAGCCGCATCCAAAGTGCTCATCAATGGACGCTTGGTGGGGCCCATCACCATCTCACGATCGGTCAGACAAGGGTGCCCGCTGTCAACGATATTGTATGCCATCGCTGTCGAGCCGCTGCTTTGTGGGCTCCGGAATCGACTCCAAGGAATGACGATAAGGCACAACACGTTTATATGCCGAACATACGCAGATGACCTAGTGTTTTTAGCAAGGTCAGGCGACGAGGCAAGAGTGGCCTTGCATTGGATTAATTTGTATTGTATGGCTACGGGCAGTCGCCTGAACATGGCAAAGTCAGGAGCGATGAACATCGGGAGGGGACTCCCGACAGGAAGTGTAGCACCATTACAGCCGATCAACAAGATGAAATGCCTAGGAATTATCTTCACTACAGACGTTCGACGCACGGCGGCACTGAGTTACAGACATCTTATGCAAACAATTCGTGCGAGTGTCCGAAGTCACAGGTTAAGGGCACTGGATATGATACAACGGGTCACCTTTGCCAACACTTATCTAGCCTCTCGCATCCCCCACCTGGCACAAGTTCTTCCTATGCCGGTGGTGTTGGCCCGCCGAATCCTGGCGGCACTAGGATATTTTGTGAGCACAGGTCTGCTTTTTAAGGTAGGATACGAAACCCTCACCCTTCCTCGTAGTCGTGGAGGTCTTGGACTCGTCCACGTACGCGACCGCGCAGTGGCTATTTATGTAACCACAATGATAAAGATGTGGACACGACACCAGACAAGTCTGACGGGCAGCTTGATAGACGAACTCGCTCCAACTTCTCTTTCGGCTCCGGTAGCGGTGGCTCACATCTCACCATCGCTTGCCCATATGCGAACCTTCTTTGTGGAACACAGTTATGTACATATGGAACTACCGACTACCAGGACGGCGACGGCACGTGATATATATCACATCTTGACTCGACGACGGCCGAATAACGCCGTAGAGCGCCGCCAACCAACAGTTACGTGGTCAGTGGTATGGCGTACAGTGCACCACCCACACCTTGATACGGGAACGCGCGCACTGTGGTATCAGGTGGTAAATGGGAAATACGTGACTCGTTCCAGGTTGCATAAAATTCATATGACGGACGAGCCACTGTGTCCGCAGTGCAATGTTATAGACACTGAGGAGCATCGCCTGATATGCGGTCCTTCGGCGGACGTATGGTGTTTGGTCAAAAAAAATGATCGCCTTCCTCCTTCGGGTGGGGCCGCAAACAATAGAACCACGCACACTACTTCTCCCAGATAGGACATATTATCCCCGAACGAAGACAAACGCAGTGACTTGGATTCGAGGTTTGGCTGTGCGTTATCTTTTCCGAGATGGCAGTAAGAATGTGCCTGACTTTTGGGCCTTACTACAGGAACATCACTCAAAGCTTATGAGACATGCGAGATATCGACCATATTACGCCAATTTTTTAGGGAGTGCCTTGCTTGATCCCCCACCCAGTTGGGGTGTCCCGGGTAGGAGAATGTAATTATTGTCTATATAAGTATCAGAACACGAAAGGACCAGGACAGTGGAGAGGATCCACAAACACACGTGAAGACGTACCCGACACCAACGCGAGGTATGACGGGATTAGTGAGGTACGCGCCTAAAAGAGGAACGTAGAACGTTATTGTTTTGTACTGACAGAAGAAGGATATTTTATTTTATCCTTTTTCACTATTATGTAAAAAAAAAAAAGAAGTCCACTTATTTACGTTTCCCATAAACTTTTATTTTATAAAGTTATCGTCTTATATACACTCCTGGAAATGGAAAAAAGAACACATTGACACCGGTGTGTCAGACCCACCATACTTGCTCCGGACACTGCGAGAGGGCTGTACAAGCAATGATCACACGCACGGCACAGCGTTAGGCCGTCTTCCGCTCACGCCCCAACATCGTGCAGCCCGCCTCCAGTGGTGTCGCGACCGGCGTGAATGGAGGGACGAATGGAGACGTGTCGTCTTCAGCGATGAGAGTCGCTTCTGCCTTGGTGCCAATGATGGTCGTATGCGTGTTTGGCGCCGTGCATGTGAGCGCCACAATCAGGACTGCATACGACCGAGGCACACAGGGCCAACACCCGGCATCATGGTGTGGGGAGCGATCTCCTACACTGGCTGTACACCACTGGTGATCGTCGAGGGGACACTGAATAGTGCACGGTACATCGAAACCGTCATCGAACCCATCGTTCTACCATTCCTAGACCGGCAAGGGAACTTGCTGTTCCAACAGGACAATGCACGTCCGCATGTATCCCGTGCCACCCAACGTGCTCTATAAGGTGTAAGTCAACTACCCTGGCCAGCAAGATCTCCGGATCTGTCCCCCATTGAGCATGATTGGGACTGGATGAAGCGTCGTCTCACGCGGTCTGCACGTCCAGCACGAACGCTGGTCCAACTGAGGCGCCAGGTGGAAATGGCATGGCAAGCCGTTCCACAGGACTACATCCAGCATCTCTACGATCGTCTCCATGGTAGAATAGCAGCCTGCATTGCTGCGAAAGGTGGATATACACTGTACTAGTGCCGACATTGTGCATGCTCTGTTGCCTGTGACTATGTGCCTGTGGTTCTGTCAGTGTGATCATGTGATGCATCTGACCCCAGGAATGTGTCAATAAAGTTTCCCCTTCCTGGGACAATGAATTCACGGTGTTCTTATTTCAATTTCCAGGAGTGTATTTAAGCTAGAAGCAGTTTATGTTTGTATAAAAAAAAAAAAAAAAAAAAAAAAAGATGGTAGAGCACTTGCCCGCGAAAGGCAAAGGTCCCGAGTTCGAGTCTCGGTCGGGCACACAGTTTTAATCTTCCAGGAAGTTTCATCTCTGAACTTGTTTTTGAGTGAAAAAAAAAGCCATTTTAAATACTCTTTGTAATGATGTATAACAGAAGGTTATATTATGTTTCTTTGATTAAATACACATTTTTAAAGTTGTGGTATTCTTTTTGAATCACCCTGTATAATAGTGATGAAGGAGTGTACATGGTCTACAAACAGTGTACATCACAGCATCTTCTTCCTGTCGTTTAAATTTCGCGTCTGTAGCACGTGATCTTCGTGGTGTAGCAATTTTAATGGCCAGTAGTGTATTTAGCGTATGAGGAGAGATTTTGCGGCGAGTGTCTCATTCAGAAAAAACATAAGAATGTTTATTGTTTGTGAGAGGATCGTGATATGCCTGTTGCAAGAGGGAGAAGAGTCTTCAAGAATGTGTGGAATCTTGTGCCGGATATATACCGCCACATAAATTATTGTGGGCCCGGAATGGTCTTGTTTGCAGAGTGGGACGACGCCTGCACGTCTGGAGAACGACGAACTGACAGCACAGCGATCGTTGTTGTAGATTCCTTTGATGTGACAGCAAAGAGAGGCGCTCCGACGTTGGTGCACCCAACATTACTGGACACAGGAGAAACACCACGCTGACATTCCAGACAGGTTCCACGTACTTCTACAGCATCAAAATGGACACGGAAAATCCATGGAGAACGAACGTTCCATATTGCATTCGTTGTTGTCATATGGGCCCACCACCTGCAGTTCTGGTGTGGGGGCCATTGGGTACCCATAACGATCACTTCAGGTTTGCCTCGCATACAACTTAGACAACACGTGTTATGTTACTGACTTGTTAAGGCCGATGCTTATGCCCAGTCTTCTGCATCTTCGTGATGTTATCCTTCAACAAGATACCCTAGGCCACATGTTGTCGGTGAGGTTCAGACCTGCGTAAATAATGAGGGTGTTGAACTGTTGCTCTTGTCAGCACTTTTACACTTCTCTTTTCACTCATTCAGAACAGCTCGTCATGGCTGGAGACTGGTCAACTATCACTATGATACGACTGTAGCACAGAGACGAGTCAGCATGGTATGACGTACACATTTCTGTATACGTGGTGAATCAAGACACAAAGAAACCGCAGACACTGTCTGCTAGTGGGCATTGGGTTAAATCTATGGGGAAAGTTGAAAATTTGTACTGGACAGGGTTTCGAACACTGGTCTTCTGCTTTTTAGGCAGATAGGTTGACCACTGCGCCATCCGGAAAGAGTGGTCATCGCAACTGCACGGACTACCGTAGCACGCCTCCCGTCAGACCCAAATTCGCGCCTTATCCAAACACTACTAATGTAGTGCCCCTTGTCCATTGTCCTCATTACTCGCTTCATTTCGCCGATTCCCATACGAGTTTGAGTGTGGTATGCATATAGCTTTGGTAGAACGCAACTCTGATCTTCCTTGGTCAAGCAATTCTGGAAGATAAAATTGAGGCTCATTAACACTCATTTACTGTGTAACTCTAGGCCCAGATCATTCCTTCAGTTTTGTGCAATCGTATCGAAAGCTCTGTTTCTCATTAGCAGGACTTCGAATCTTAATTTCTGTTCCTCTTCTCTCCGTTTCAGTACGGTGATGACGCACTTCATAACCTTTACTGCAAGTCTCGTAATGCGCCGTCACCTCTTAGCAGCACGTTATTACCTCGAGATATAAAGTTCTGATTAATAACAGGCACAGATGGTGTCGCCGCCTTCGCTGCTGCTGACAGCTGGTGATGCAAACGATATCGGAAGGGTGGAACTTCGTCGTCAATATGACGCCAAGGGGTTCACGTTACGCCATGAGCGTCACGCCCTTCTGCTAACACCGTGCCCCGTCCCGCGCATTGATTTACTTATAGACAGGGAACATTTTACGCTGAGTCTTTACGGAATGAAGCAGACTGTAATATCCCACCATTACCTGTGCCTATAAGTACACGACAGAGAGACAAACATTCTCTTTCATCAGTCGCAGTGACAAAGATCAACGAAATGAATGATAGACAATTGGTACTTCCCTTCTTCGAATGAACTGTTAAATCTGAAAACACAAATGAATTCTTAATGAAAATGATACCAACCATTCATTTTCAATTACTTTGTTAATTTGCAATAAAGTCGTTACAGGCTCCTTATCAATGCAAAAGCTGCGTAGGCTCAGTTTTATCCCTTTTTGTTGACACTCAACTGCCGGCGCTTTCGTGCTGTAGTTTATAGAAGTGGCAGTGTCGTACATCAAATACAGGCATTAGATAAGGAGATTCGTAATGTCAGTATGTTTCCAGAATTATTTATTAGGCCTGTTGACCACTCGCAGCAAATTAAGCCAGAGCAGAATTATGTTGGTATCTTATTGACACCAGTACCTGAGATTTAACACTAAGTTTGGATTGTCGACAGAAGATGAATTTTCCTGTTCGAAAGAATCAACGAATATTTTACTCGTTAATGTGGGAACTAACACTGATTGGTGACTGTTCTTTCTTCCAGTAAGACATCACAGTCGCGTTCTCATAATGTCGATTACTGACAAGAGAGTAAATCTCCAAACACTTCAAAAGACGTACACAAGCCCAAAAATAATGAAGTACCGTAAGTATTATTCAGTGCATACCACGTAATTCTTCCACCACAAAGAACATGTCAGAAATTGACGAAAATGGTGATCTGTTTTCATCCACACAAATACTCCCACAGGTGTCATTAAATAGCATCTAATACATTTCCGGAAAATTATTTATCGCTAAGATCAAGACATAAATTTTTTCCTGTCGAAACTTTTTCTAATTATACGGCGTGGACGGAAACTTCCTCTCTTTTTTACTAACAGAACCACCGGTATCTGATGTTTTGTGGAGATGTTGTTGTTGCTGTGGTCTTCAGTCCTGAGACTGGTTTGATGCAGCTCTCCATGCTACTCTATCCTGTGCAAGCTTTTTCATCTCCCAGTACCTACTGCAACCTGCATCCTTCTGAATCTGCTTAGTGTATTCATCTCTTGGTCTCCCTCTACGATTTCTACCCTCCACGCTGCCCTCCAATACTAAATTGGTGATCCCTTGATGCCTCAGAACATGTCCTACCAACCAATCCCTTCTTCTGGTCAAGTTGTACCACAAACTTCTCTTCTCCCCAATCCTATTCAATACTTCCTCATTAGTTATGTGATCCACCCATCTAATCTTCAGCATTCTTCTGTAGCACCACATTTCGAAAGCTTCTATTCTCTTCTTGTCCAAACTATTTATCGTCCATGTCTCACTTCCATACATCACACTGGACTCGCATTCGGGAGGACGACGGTTCAATCCCGTCTCCGGCCATCCTGATTTAGGTTTTCCGTGATTTCCCTAAATCGTTTCAGGCAAATGCCGGGATGGTTCCTTTGAAAGGGCACGGCCGATTTCCTTCCCAATCCTTCCCTAACCCGAGCTTGCGCTCCGTCTCTAATGACCTCGTTGTCGACGGGACGTTAAACACTACCCACCACCACCACCACTTCCATACATGGCTACACTCCAAAAAATGGTTCAAATGGCTCTGAGCACTATGGGACTCAACATCTTAGGTCATAAGTCCCCTAGAACTTAGAACTACTTAAACCTAACTAACCTAAGGACATCACACACACCCATGCCCGAGGCAGGATTCGAACCTGCGACCGTAGCAGTCCCGCGGTTCCGGACTGCAGCGCCAGAACCGCTAGACCACCGCGGCCGACGCTACACTCCATACGAATACTTTCAGAAATGACTTCCTGACACTTAAATCAATACTGGATGTTAACAAATTTCTCTTCTTCAGAAACACTTTCCTTGCCATTGCCAGCCTTCATTTTATATCCTCTCTACTTCGACCATCATCAGTTATTTTGCTCCCCAAATAGCAAAACTCCTTTACTACTTTAAGTGCCTCATTTCCTAATCTAATTCCCTCAGCATCACCCGACTTAATTAGACTACATTCCATTATCCTTGTTTTGCTTTTGTTGATGTTCATCTTATATCCTCCTTTCAAGACACTGTCCATTCCATTCAACTGCTCTTCCAAGTCCTTTGCTGTCTCTGACAGAATTACAATGTCATCGGCGAACCTCAAAGTTTTTATTTCTTCTCCATGAATTTTAATATCTACTCCGAATTTTTCTTTTGTTTCCTTTACTGCTTGCTCAATATACAGATTGAACAACATCGGGGAGGGGCTACAACCGTGTCTTACTCCCTTCCCAACCACTGCTTCCCTTTCATGTTCCTCGACTCTTATAACTGCCATCTGGTTTCTGTACAAATTGTAAATTGCCTTTCGCTCCCTGTATTTTACCCCTGCCACCTTTAGAATTTTGAAAGAGAGTATTCCAGTCAACAATGTCAAAAGCTTTTTCTAAGTCTACAAATGCTAGAAACGTAGGTTTGCCTTTCCTTAATCTTTCTTCTAAGATAAGTCGTAAGGTCAGTATTGCCTCACGTGTTCCAGTGTTTCTACGGAATCCAAACTGATCTTCCCCGAGGTTGGCTTCTACTAGTTTTTCCATTCGTCTGTAAAGAATTCGTGTTAGTATTTTGCAGCTGTGACTTATTAAACTGATAGTTCGGTAATTTTCACATCTGTCAACACCTGCTTTCTTTGGGATTGGAATTATTATATTCTTCTTGAAGTCTGAGGGTATTTCGCCTGTTTCATACATCTTGCTCACCAGATGGTAGAGTTTTGTCAGGACTGGCCCTCCCACGGCCGTCAGTAGTTCCAATGGAATGTTGTCTGCTCCGGGGGCCTTGTTTCGACTCAGGTCTTTCAGTGCTCTGTCAAACTCTTCACGCAGTATCATATCTCCCATTTCATCTTCATCTACATCCTCTTCCATTTCCATAATATTGTCCTCAAGTACTTCGCCCTTGTATAGACCCTCTATATACTCGTTCCACCTTTCTGCATTCCCTTCTTTGCTTAGAACTGGGTTTCCATCTGAGCTCTTGATATTCATACAAGTCGTTCTCTTATCTCCAAAGGTCTCTTTAATTTTCCTGTAGGCGGTATCTATCTTACCCCTAGTGAGATAGGCCTCTACATCCTTACATTTGTCCTCTAGCCATTTTGCACTTCCTGTCGATCTCATTTTTGAGACGTTTGTATTCCTTTTTGCCTGTTTCACTTACTGCATTTTTATATTTTCTCCTTTCATCAATTAAATTCAATATTTCTTCTGTTTTATACCAACGGATGTTACTGGCTATATGAAGTTTATGGCAGTCTGTATTACTTCACGAATCATAGTGAACACATTCCCGCAGTTGTTTGTATCCTGCTGCAACTGTTGCTGTGATGGTGCACTTCTTCTAAAAATTTCATTTTCTTAAATTTAACACAACTGTACTCGGGAATTTGACGAAAATTCGTCATTTAATATTTTTAACATGTTATTGTATCTTCACCTAATGAAATAATAGAAAAATAATTGTTTTCTCTAAAGTTTAATTATGCAGATACAAAAGACAGCGATTTAAAGGAATCCATATCATGAGTTCACACAATCCTTATTTAAGTTAATTTTTTACTTTTTCTCTATACTGATCTGTGGTTATTTGCAGTTTTCGTCATTTCTATGGCTGTAGAAAAATGCCCTGCTAGTGGAATGTGTAACACCAAAATTGCTCAGATTGACTGGCCTGGAAAAAGTTAAGACCTAAACCCTGTACAACACCTGTGGGCCAGACCACAGTATGTAGTCTGCAAGTAACTTCGTCCCTTCAACAGCGACCAGTTAAATAGACGCGTTCAAGAGGAATCGATTTGAGTTGCCCCTGAAAAGACAGCAATGTTCGTGGAGCGCTTTGGCAGAGGAGTTGATGAATGTTTTCATAATGAGAGACACAATGTAAAGCACTGAAAAGCGAACAGGTGAGACTCCAAATCATTCATTCAAGTACAGAGATGTGTTTTTATAAAATAAATCTGTTTACTAAAAATATTGTAAAAACCTGAGGGAGGAACTTTCCGTCTACCTTGTAGTTCTCCGTGAGACAATTTTAGTGATAGAATTATGTCAGGCTTCTGATAAGAAATTAATTCGTAGAACAGCATACAATAATTGTACTTCTGTTGTTCTGAGATGGTACAAACGACACATCAGTTGTTAATCCGACTCTCACGGGAAAATGTTTAGGCAGGAGATACGTCATCTGATATGTCATTGAAGCCACTGCTCTTTATTCAGACGTTCCAAAGAGCCTGTCTGGTAATTTACGTTTAGGTATTCTGAAGTTTTCTAAATCTCTTCTATCATATGCCGGGAAGGTTGTTTATACGCCAGCACATCTAATCTCCTTTCACTCTCTTGTCGTGAATGCGAGCCCAGTATCTTAGTAACTGCACTACCTCGTTTGGTGCCTTCAATTTTGGGTCGTTTTGACTACCTATAACATCTAGATGACTCTTTAAAAAATGAGTAATATGTCTCATTACGCTATTATATTCCGATGAATATATCAGCGAATTATCCCAACATTCAAGAAAACAAGATAGGTAACTGTCGGTCGCAGTCGTCGAAAAAATTTGTTTCACAAATGAGTCATAAGAATATGTATTGCACAGTTGCTGAGTTGGCTCTGTTGTACGTTGCCTTAGTTTTGAAGGGAGAGAAGTTAAGTATTTAACTTCGTGACAGTGACAAAGTACTTAGGGACGTTGCATAAGATCGTATTGAACAAAAGTGGTGCAGAAAACCGGCGGATACCTTCTGAAATTATGACAGCTTTCACGTGATGTGGATTAGGGAAGTCACGAAAAGTCTTAATCTGGATTGTCGGACAGAGGTTAGGGCCGAATTTCACCTGAATGCGAAGCAACTACCTTTACTACTGCCTCACATTGCTCACTATTTATAGTCGGTTCCCGATTAGAGTTAACTAGACTTATAAGGAAAATAGTACAACTCTACATTCACTTTCGTACATGTGACCCAGGATCTACTCAAATCGTACATTTCAAGTTTATTATGTGAAAGGTGGTAATGGAAAACGTTTAAAGTGGCATTTTTTTTTACAAAACGCGTTTTCAGTGCCATTGTATTCTCGATAATATATCGCATGTCCCTAGTCTTGATCCAGGTGCCAACCTATGGAGAAACTCTTTCAAATACGCTTTAGTAGATGGCGCATTCTCTTTGCGCCATGATGTGCTTCTCTCTGGATTTCCAAAACTTAAAATATATGAGAAGTGTTTTTAACTGACTACAGTTCCACCAGTTAAAAATCTAATATTGTGTTTCTGTACTTGTATTATCATAAATAAAACGTAGTACCTCAGTATTAGCGGCACTTTGAACAAAAACGTTCTTCCCGTCATTTTTTCGGAAAGTGACATCTTTGTGACTGTAGCTGTGTACAAAGTAAAAGGTGATTCTTGCAAGAAGGAAAACTGCGACCAATCAGCGCTAATAACGCTGTTAAGTTACGCGAATGTCGCAGTCACTGGTTTCCAATTGACAGACTGATCTTCAGACGGTTGTTTACGTTTACATTCCATTTGTTGCTGTTAAATTAGTTGCTAAAGGTCAACAACTATTGTACACAACAATGAATGTAATACAAACATGAACAGCGCTCTGAAGATGGTACGAAAACGGTAACGGGGCTATTTGTTTAAATAAATAGCATTACTTACCGTGGCTGCTTGTTGTTTTCTTCTTTACTTGAATCAGCTTGTAAAAATTTAGAACCAGTCAGTTTCCGTGTATGACGCTCTTAATAACGTACTTATTTTCTACATGTCTCTTACGTTTGTAGGCCTTCTTTTCTCGGCAGTCGCAGTCAGTCAAGTAATATAGCTTATACGCCGCCTGTTGCAACGGTAATAAAAAAACTTATTTAGACTGAGTCTACACAAGACTTTTATTAAAGTCAGAAAAGACTATATAAAACATATTTTCCTTTTATTATTGTCTAATTTGTCTCATTACTTTTCGCGTTGATGCGGTGAGCAGCATAATTCATACTACGTTAACTATATCGTGTAACTTAGATAACTGTTGAAAACTTATTTTTCCTGATTTCCGCATTCACAGTCACAAGCAGATTGTGCGAAATAGTGTTGTGCTGGGCACTCTGTCTTTCACTACTGAGCAGGTTATTCATGTAGCACAGGAGTTGTACGAATGTCTTTTACCTCGTGCCATATTTTTAGCAATTTTGTACGTATTTATTAAAAATGTGATTATATACAGCATAAAACCGAACTTTACCAACAGTATTAAGGAAGTCGTTTAGGAATATTTTATGGGACTTTGGTATCAGGGAACCGTGGTGTCCTAGAGCTCATTACAGCGTAATTGAATTTGTATTGATTTCTTACTCCCATATCCATACTGGTGAAGAAAATATTGCACGATAGTGTCTCTTATTTGGAAACAGACACGTTCTGTTTACTCCCTGTACTTGATGTTGACATGAGTAGTGCTCATTTTATTCTTCGCCCGCAAGTTCGCATTCAGTATTTCTTCTGTTTGTGTCGTGTTTGATTTTTTCGACAGTGAAGTGAAGTGCAGACCGATATGCTCCTCACGTGTGGGCTAAGAGAATGCAGTGGAACAGCGGCACAAAAACTCCATTCGGAGCAATTTCGGTAACGACGGGAACCATATCGCAGTACTTCTATATATCAGGGTCGTTGCATTAGTCTGTGTATTGTTTTTTACATTTTGGTCATTCATATTACAGAACTCATCACTATTGTGAAGGTATTTTCACAGAAACGTAAGTTGTTAGCGTAACAAAAGGAATAGATTATAATTAAATGTTTCCTGTCAGGAACGTCGCAGTTCGTAGTAATAGACGGCAAATCATCGAGTAAAACTGAAGTGATATCAGGTGTTCCCCAGGGAAGCGTCCTGGGACCTCTGCTGTTTCTGATCTATATAAACGACCTGGGTGACAATCTGAGCAGTTCTCTTAGGTTGTTAGCGGATGATGCTGTAATTTACCGTCTAGTAAGGTCATCCGAAGACCAGTATCAGTTGCAAAGCGATTTAGAAAAGATTGCTGTATGGTGTAGCAGGTGGCAGTTGACGCTAAATAACGAAAAGTGTGAGGTGATCCACATGAGTTCCAAAAGAAATCCGTTGGAATTCGATTACTCGATAAATAGTACAATTCTCAAGGCTGTCAATTCAACTAAGTACCTGGGTGTAAAAATTACGAACAACTTCAGTTGGAAAGACCACATAGATAATACTGTGGGGAAGGCGAGCCAAAGGTTGCGTTCCATTGGCAGGACACTTAGAAGATGCAACAAGTCCACTAAAGAGACGGCTTACACTACACTCGTTCGTCCTCTGTTAGAATATTGCTGCGCGGTGTGGGATCCTTACCAGGTGGGATTGACGGAGGACATCGAAAGGGTGCAGAAAAGGGCAGCTCGTTTTCTATTATCGCGTAATAGGGGAGAGTGTGGCAGATATGATACGCGAGTTGGGATGGAAGTCATTAAAGCAAAGACGTTTTTCGTCGCGGCGAGATCTATTTACGAAATTTCAGTCACCAACTTTCTCTACCGAATGTGAAAATATTTTGTTGAGCCCAACCTACATAAGTAGGAATGATCATCAAAATAAAATAAGAGAAATCAGGGCTCGAATAGAAAGATTTAGGTGTTCGTTTTTCCCACGCGCTGTTCGGGAGTGGAATGGTAGGGAGATAGTATGATTGTGGTTCGATCAACCCTCTGCCAAGCACTTAAATGTGAATTGCAGAGTAATCATGTAGATGTAGATGTAGATGTAGATGTAAGCCTCTGAGTCAAAACTGTGTCGGAGCTTCGGTTCACCTTGTGTATATATACAGAAGAATGACCCCATGAAATTGTCTTTGTTTTGTTTATTCTCACAGACAGCCAGCTTACTGCTTAAAAATGATGCGTCTTTCATTGTCAAAGACATAAAGCTCAATTATGTGACGAACTTAGATAGTTACAAAACCACAAGTTGTGTTTTGTATTAACGTATCTATTCAGAATGAGATCTACCAGTTACTGAACTTGACTACAGAAACTCGTTGATGGCTGCGATTAACGGCTGTAAAAGCAAGAACATGAACTGCAGAAATGCTCGCAAAGCTTACTACATAATACAAAGAACAATACGAAAGACTTGTAAATGTATCGTGAACAGTGTTATAACATGCTACCTGCAAGTATAATATTATACTGCAAAAGAATAAATTAAAACTTAACTCCGCCCGAACAGGCCATGAAGGCTCAACGGCACCGACCGGCCGTCGTCTCATCCTCAGCCCATAGGCGTCGCTGGATGCGGATGTGGAGGAGCATTAGGTCAGCGCACTCCCGTCCCGACCGTATGTCGGTTTACGAGACCGGAGCCTTTACTTCTCAATCAAGTAGCTCCTCAGTTTGCCGCACAGCACAGGTACTGAGTGCACCCCGCTTGCCAAAAGTCCTCGGCTGACCGGATGATCACCCATCCAATTACTAGCCTAGCCCGACAGCACTTAACTTCGGTTATCTGACAGGGATCGGTGTTAGCACAGCGCCATGGCCGTTGGAAATTGGGAGACAATAGATGTATAGTAACTTACTGAAGAAAGTAAAGAAATGCAAAGCTCTGATTTATGGCGCTCATGGGAGAATCGGAATCGACTGCCCGCCTCAGCATCCTCTGCAGCGGCGTCTTTGGATGAGGTAGGGAGCGATGTGGGGTCAGCACAACGCTATCCCGCTTACTATCGGGTTTGCATACCTCGGAACCGCTGCTCCTTGTTCAAGGAGCTCCTCATCTGGCCTCACTAGATGAAGTGCACCACATACCTGTTCCCCAACAAGGAAAAAACCCTGGCAGTATGTGGAATCGAACCGGGTCCTCAGCATAACAGGCAGGTACGCTGAAAATTGAGTGACGTAGACGGACTGTTGAAGCTAGGCACCGTGAAATTGAACACTTTTACTGGTGCGCTTCTGCGTTAGGAAGGATACTGTGTAGTCCAAATGGCAGAGGAAGGAGAAGATACCAAGTGATGTGTGATATTAAGACATATGAATCATACTATGGCGGAAAAAGAATATCGGTAATAGATGATACTAACGTTAATGAACCAGGATTCATGAGCTGCTGAGGGCACTGTCCACGAAAGGCAAGATTGCCAGCATGAGTCCCAGTACATCACGGCGTTTAATCTGACACAAAGATTAGAAAGAAACTGACTTAATGGAGAAAGATGACAGAGTAGAGAAAAGACTATAGAATTCCCAGCGTTAAGTGAAAAACCTCTTCGGGTGTAACATCTAAAAAGGACGAAACTGGACATAGATGTGTTAAAAATTAATTTAATATGTACATAATATGACGTGCAAACGGTATAAGAGAGATATTTTAAAAAAAGAAAAAAGCTTCAAACACACAAGAAATGTGAACAAGCATACACTGGGCTGCACATTAAGACAATATTAAATCGAATAAAAGAGTGTGTTTGCTAAAATTTATTACACGTACTGAGACTCGAGAGAATAAGGCCCGTAAAGTTGCAGAAATGCGTTTACTTCGGCCGGAGCTTCCTACTTGGCGAAAGAAAGCACGGGCTATGAGGCAATATGTATAGAACGGACTCAGGGATTATGCCACGTAGTACACGTTTGGAAACTGACACTTCAAATGTTTTTGACCGAAAACCCGTATGAGATCGTACGGTAAATCTCAGAATATTATTTTCTTTACATAAGACACGAAATTTGCTAGTAAATATGGCGTAAAATCCTACCACATTCACACAGGCTCTTTACGTAATACATTAAAAGTGGCCCTCAAGTATTGGAATACAAGCTTTATCTAGTCCATGCAGTTACAGTTACAAATTCGGTCGCATAAACTTTGCGGCGTGTGGACTGCGTCACATGTATCCACAAGTCGCACAAGAAGAAATGCAGCATCAGTGAGATGTGTTCGGCAACACTAACTACTTGTCGTAATGGCAAGACCGAATTCCAATGTGCTTAAGGTAAGCGACAACTGATGACGAAGAAATGGTTCACCGGTACGTGGTCACCGTACAAAGTAATATGCATTATGGTGCTCTAGGGCTCCATTAAGTGTGAGGCACGTCTCTTCCCACGCTACTACTGATTGTCGGCCGGTAAATCAAACAATACATTGAGCAAGAAAACTTCTTAACTCACAAAAGCATGTGTGAATGAGATAGAAACCATAACTGACTGTTAGATAACTTGGCAACCAAGCATATCCTGACCAATGTTAATACATGATTTCCTCATTTTATCATGATGAAACTGATCCTATTTAATTGCTGCTACTTTCATTACACATTTTACAAACAAGCTACTTCGGGTTAACTAATCAGGCTTCTCTGCAGATTTATTCACTCGCAGAATAAGGTGCGAAAAGTAGGTATACTGTTCCACCACACAAAGAGTTGTAGTTTCATTCATTTTTGTGTGTACTGGAGAAAAGTTTTTCATGATTTCTCTGGCGAACTGAACCCGCCTTTTCCACATTATCATGGAAACAATATGGAAACGGTGAGCTGGTCGATGGGGTGCAAAGTTTCACCGTTGTTCCCCGCAGACGTCAAAAATAAACAATAACACGCGATAAGATTCACCGCGCATTTCACCGACCTTGCGTTGGCGCGCAACTCGCTTTTATGGGAAATTTGCGTCTCGCACGCACAAATCAGCCAAAACGAAGGGACACCATCATACCGGATGACGGATGAGAGCTCTTAGTGACAGAACGATCTGCGAATAACTAGCCTTGTGGGGTACAGAACTATCCTTCTTCAATGACCCGTATGTATGGAGAAGTGAACCTGCATAACCTTTTAAGGAAAGAAAACAGCTGGTGTAATTGTAACGCAGTTTGTTAGATGAAATTCACTGCATACTTACGTCGTACTGTACTCTCGCAACTTCTGAGTACCTCTTTTTAGAACTCACTATTCGTACTACGTTATATTTCAAGGTAAAACCATATATCTTCTCCCAATTTCTCGGCCGATAACAGCTCTTGAATACTTCGTTAATGGGAGATTTGAAGCCCTCTAACTTCTTGCTTTGTCTTTTATATTCAAGATCGTCATTACGAATCAACTTCTCGTCTATTCTCACAGATATTTCAGAAAGTACCTTATCTCTAGCTACATAATGAGAAACTTGAAACTTCCTGGCAGATTAAAACTGTGGGTCGGACCGAGACTCGAACTCGGGACCTTTGCCTTTCACGGGCAAGTGCTCTACCAACTGAGCTACCCAAGCACGGCTCACGCCCCGTCCTCACAGCTTTACTTCTGCCAGTACCTCGTCTCCTACCTTCCAAACTTTACAGAAGCTCTCCTGCGAACCATGCAGAACTGGCACTCCTGAAAGAAAGGATATTGCGGAGACATAATAGAAATTTAACGAAAAATTTTACTGTCCAAACCATAGTTTATACCTAAATTGTAACTTCATATTGGAATATGTACGTGGAAATTTTTTCAGTTCCTGTTGCCAGTCCTCTAGACGGTAAAAAGGAAAAACGTAAGTTAAGATTCTAGCAGTCTGATGATACGTCAGTTGCATATGAAATTGAACACCATGTAGCAATGGTTCCGTGCAAATGAATTTTTTTACGTATTTTATAAGTTTTACGTTATGCATGATCACAATAAAAGTCACAAAAGCGTACCATTATTAAACGATTGTCTTGAACGACAGTTTCACTGTCGTGTAGCTACAGCGAACTACTGCTGTAATTCAGAGAGGCGATCACAGAAACGTCAGATACTATCGACGCATTCCAGCCATTGTCACCTTTGCTCCTGGAATGTCGCCGCTAATGCAAACATGAGGAGAGAAAATTGAAGTATTGTTTCTATGAAATATATAACTGCAGAATGCGTTCAAGGTTACTCTGCAAAGAACCTAACATAGTAACTTTGTAGAAAGAGTAGTGGAATGTAATTATCGTCTCCTGTGACGGAGAATGAGGAGTTACTGTTAATAGCAGATGGAAAGAAGATAAAGTTACAAAGTTCTGCCGACAACGATAGCGTTAGACACGGGACATAAACTTAAATTCTCGAAGCATGGTGAAGGAAATCAGCGGTGCTGTTTCAAGTGACTAAGCCCAGCATTCACGTACAGTAATTTTGGGAAATTACGTAAAACCGACTTTTGGATGGATTACTTGAGTACGGGTAATTCTGTGGCTACATTAATCAATTGTTAAAGCACACAGAACAAACCATTATGAGTGTAGCCGTCTCTTTAAAAGGTCGTAAGATCAAAGTTGCCGAAAAGTCTTCTTGAGCAGACGAAAGCTATCCAAGTTACACGAAAGACCGAGTTATGACATTCCCTGTAAAATGTAAATGAAGTGGTTAACAATTGCGTTTCTCATGAAAACCATGTCTCTTCCTTTAATTATACTTGATGGCGATGCTACACTCACAACACCGGCATTCAAATGGCTAATAATTTACCATTTGAGCGGAAAATTTTAAAGATTTCTGTTTTAAAATGCATTGTTCAACAACAGAATAGTAGATAGCTGTTATATTGTTAGGTACCGTTATTAAGCATTTCAGAAGGTGGTAGTAACTTTACCATCAAGCCGTATTGTCACAGTAGGAGAGAGAGTTTAGCACATAGTGGCATTTGATTGCGACTTGCGAATGTAGCACTCTATCACCGTTGCTGGTCACATTCTTAGTTTACCGTATCAACATTCGAAATTGAGTACCTCGATTTGGTAAGATAATCATCAAAATAGTCATCAAAGTCATCAAATTGAGGGTGACTCGTCTCTGTCAATTAATATGGAAAGTAACCTCGAACTGTGCAAGACGGAACAGTGGTTAAGGAAGTGGTCTAAGATTCGACTGAGTGGAAGTCTAGCTACTCATGTAAAGCTTTTGCGTGGTTTCTGTAAACTGTATAAATTAAATGACACAGTAAATCTTCGCGAAAGGTCCTGGTGCATTTTCTGTTTCTTTATAGTTAAATTACAGTTTATGTAGCATTCCAAATAACTTCTTCGCCCTCGAGACGTCGAACTGTTACCTTTGTTTCGTTTCTTTCTGTTTCACAGATACAAAGGTTAGAGGGCAGTAGAGAACGTCCACAGTCAGTTTTGAACAATAACATACGAGCAGTCGCAACTTGTAATACGAGCTCGTTACTTACACGAGAACCTATATGAGCATCGCAACTCACTGGGGACATATACTACCATGGGAGCTTGAGGCATTAGCAGAGCGAGGTGGTAGCTGTGTGTATTGGTTCATGATGATGACAGTGTACAGCTGCCTTGGAAGGACATGGACCCCTCATGTCACGTTGGTGTAGTTCTGGGTGCGGATAGTGTCCTCGCTAGGATGATCCTCGTTTGCCTTTGCCTTAGTTTTCGTTGAGGGATATGCTCGCATGTCTTCATATTTCTTCTATTCGTCTTAGCACCCCGCAGAAGGCTTGTTCTTTGATGAGACATTTCACTGCACCACGAGGTACATCGAAGCGGTTCGACTGATATTCCAGGGTGATGAGGGTCCTTGCTTTGCTCTTAAAGTAATCTGAGATCATTGGTAATGGTCGCATCCTGAATGATTTTGAGAATGATGCGCGTACCATGGACGCTCCTGTGTGCGTTATGTGTAAGGAATTGGAATGCGTGGAGGAAGATGACGCCCACCACTTCTGTGGTCATCATCCTAATGAAATGGGACGTTCTGGGAGGATATTTTCAGTTCCAACGATATTTTCTTCATTGATCTCTTTAGTAGTTGAGGCAGTCCTTTCTTCATATGCACTGTTGACATCGGTCCGCAGATGTTACAGAAGGTTTGCCCTCTCTCTTATCAACAGGGTAGCTGGTTCTCTTCGGAAATGCCCAAAAATTTTCTTTCCACAGTTTGAGCTGATAGTTTCCATCAGTTAAGAACTCCCTGCTTGTGCTCTTTTTTTTTTCTCTTAAGAACGTTCTTGTTCTCTGGACAATCCTTTTAATATAACCTAACGGGAGTCTGAGGCTTTGCAACACTCATTTTCACGTGCAGACTGTAGTTCATAAATTACTGGTAAAGTTTACAGATAGATTACCTCTGGATACAGTGGGACGTCAGATGTTATTGTGATACATTCGACGTTAAATTTTACGCAGACGCAGTCAATTAAAAATCTACAATGTCAACGTAAAGACAAGCATTCAAACAATCGAAATGCGTGACGAGCAATGTTAAAAGTTGCGCGAGTGACGTAAATAACTGTTTTCTTTCGTGAGTATAACAACTTTACAATGCCGTACCGGAGTAATTGTAGGTTTTTGCCTGAAGTATCGTATTCAGTCTGTAGTACTGTGCTAAGTCTGAGATGTTACAAAGCACAAAGTAACACTATCCGTTTATTATGGTACTCTATATCAGACACAGCAACGCAATACCCTATCACATGACCGAGCGAGGTGGCGCAGTGGTTAGCACACTGGACTCGCATTCGGGAGGACGACGGTTCAATCCCGTCTCCGGCCATCCTGATTTAGGTTTTCCGTGATTTCCCTAAATCGTTTCAGGCGAATGCCGAGATGGTTCCTTTGAAAGGGCACGGCCGATTTCCTTCCCAATCCTTCCCTAACCTGAGCTTGCGCTCCGTCTCTAATGACCTCGTTGTCGACGGGACGTTAAACACTAACCACCACCACCACCTATCACATGGCTGTGTCTTCCGGAGAAGTCTTGCACTTACACAACAGATACATGAGATGACGTCTATTGAAAATTTACTGGAATTTGTTAAGCAAGTACTGGAAAGAAGGAAACACCGTGGCAGGGATTGTCAGAGGGACCATTTGATATAGTAGACCAGTGACCTGACGTGGCATCACAGAATACAAACGTTGTATTACTTAGAGGATTCATGGTTTACATTTGTTTTATAATTACTACTCTTTGGAAAATATATAATACTTACTGAATGCATGTATTTCTTCCTTTTGTGGTTATCTGAGTATAATAACCTTGGTACACTTGATTGTTACAAAATGGTCAATTCTGTAGTCTGCGGCAAAAAATTTCAATAAATCTTAGTCGGACTTTACAAACTGAATCTTTCACGTTGCATCGAATGGTATTTCCTGACACTAAATATTTGGGTGTCGTGTCTGCACCCAATCCATCTCTTGTCTTTCGCAGTTAGTTCTCTTACCAGCCGAGATGTGCAGTTGTGTTTCCGCTCTAACTCGCGCTTCATTTCCTTACGTATATAATTCCAAAGAGGCACTCCTTCACAGCTTACGTGACCGGCAACCATGGGATATAGCACAAACCAGACGTGTTTCAGTAAGTTTCATCCCCAAAATTCTCTTCTGGAGACTATATAAACAAACCGTCAGTAGCCCAGCCTCGTTGGATTCGCTTAGCCACCTCACGTGTTGCGGTGATTCTCTGATGATGTGCATGTTCTATAATTTTAAGATAGCGATTACGAAATGTCCCTCTTCAGTCGGAAAATGGAATAGGACTTATGCCTAATGGTTCACAAAACAAAGATGCCAAATGTGACCACTACCTCGTAAATTGGCTCTTCAATTTAAAGTATTTTTCAGTACGCCAACAACACAGTTAGCTTACATGGATACCCCCACCCCTACCCTGGTCACTAATGCTGGGCTGTGAACGGGGCTTTGAACTCTAATCTTCGTTCATGCTTTGCTTTGAACCGTTAGCTCATAGAGACGAATGCTTACAGCATGTGCTTAACAATTACCGCCTGAAACTTGATGGCTGACAGCTGTCTCACCTAGCTCTACCACTTCCAGCGCCTGTACTACAGGTTGTTGGGATCGGTTAGCACCAAATTTATATATAGAATCATGATGTGAGTGTTTTGAGATAAGGAACGGATAACATGAAATGAATATTACAGGGTTCAACAAATATCTACCTTAGACTCCAGATAAATGACCAGATACAGCTTAATACCTCTCCTCCCCTAATTTGACTCAGTTTTTCATTACTTCCCATACTAACTGTACTCTCATATTCCCCATTTTCCTGTACT
This sequence comes from Schistocerca americana, assembly GCF_021461395.2. Lineage (NCBI taxonomy): Eukaryota > Metazoa > Arthropoda > Insecta > Orthoptera > Acrididae > Schistocerca > Schistocerca americana. Next base: position 252,465,556 of record NC_060130.1, read on the forward strand.
AATTGAGTTCTTTTATTTTACTGAAGCTGCCTCTGTAATGAATGTAGGCTGTACTTACAATTTTTAAGTCTTTCTTTTAACTGGTACTTGTATTACTTCACTTGTTTAATATCTCTTGAAGTTGTTCTGTCGAATACTATTTTATTTTACTTAGTTCAGTTATTTAATGCAGACTATTATATAGGCACTGTTTTTGAGCATAGTGTTAATGTTTTTTTTCTGTTTGTTCCCTTTATATTTGTATATCGTTCAAATTTTTTACTTTTGAAGATACAGTACCACCTCACACTCAAAGATGGTATGTACTGTATGTTCCTTCATTTTCCTGCATTTATTCATTTCTGTTTATCTTATTGGTAGCTACAATTGATAATTCTCTCTTTTAATTAGTTTGTGTATCACTCTCCATTTTTATACCTCTTGAAGTAGCCTTGTCAAGATCTATTTTATTCGATTCACTTATTACTATTATGTAGCATGCTTTTCCAGTTTTGTGTTAAAGCTGTTTCCTGTTTACTCCCTTTGTATTCATTTGCTGTTCAGGTTTTTACTTTTTGCATTGCATTACCATTACACTATCAACGACATCATTAACTGTTTCTTTGTGCTTCAATTTAGATGTGTAACTTCCTTCTTCTTTTCCAATTTCGTTTATAAACATTGTAACTTCTTCGGTGACAATAGTCAGTAAATTACTGATGATGGTCTTATAAGCCGAAAACCAGTTAACACAACAAACTAATATTGTAGAACAAAAACAAACTAGCACTTTTCATTTATTTTATTACGGTCCACAAAAAGCAGTTCCCTACCGCATCAGCGTGATGGCGCTACCTCGAAAAACAATGCAGAATCGTCCTTGATGTGACCAAAGACAATTCGTAAATGACTACAGTTAATAACTGGCAATTGATGACGGAGCATTACTCTTTACAGAAATTTGCAGGTATTCAGCACCAGGATATCTCGTCCGGAAAGCCGAACGAATGTATAGAGAAAATATTTGCAACAGGCGTCTTCGTATTTCTAAGAAATTTCTCGTCTTGATACGGGGACGTTAAAGACACAGGAAGTTGGCCAAATACGTTCCATTCAGAATTTTTCGAGCAGTAGAATTTTGTGAGGCGGTTTGGATCGTATGGGAGAAGAATTATAAATAAGCGCCCATCAAATTCTCAGTGAAACGTTGAATTGAGAGAGTAAGGTGAACGGAATTTACAGCCGTCTCATAAACAACTTGTGCAAACAATGGGGCCAAGTGATTCTGAATCCACATTTCAGGTCTGGCAATGTACTATGTTGCATTTCAAGCACTGAAACTGGTTATTGGCACTCTGTAGAGTTGTTCCGAGCTTCACTTACGTCACATTACCTTAATTTCATTGTGTTCCATGGTCTCTGGGCTGCGGGAAGTAGTCAAAACTGTACATATAATTTAACTTAAGTGCAAAACAATGAAATGTCATGACATTACTGTTTGAAAGAGTTAATTCTAATAACACATTACCTTAAAATGTTAAATTTAAAAATTTCTGTGAATGACAATGGACATTAATGAAAATATATGTTGTGAAGTAGTTGCCAAAATAATCAAAAAATGGTTCAAATGGCTCTGAGCACTATGGGACTTAACTTCTGAGGTCATCAGTCCCCTAGAACTTAGAACTACTTAAACCTAACTAACCTAAGGACATCACACACTTCCATGCCCGAGGCAGGATTGGAACCTGCGACCGTAGTGGTCGCGCGGTTCCAGACTGTGGCGCCTAGAACCGCTCGGCCACTCCGGCCGGCCAAAATAATCAGATTTTGAACATTTTCGTGCAATATCTTCTTGAATTAAAACCAGACACAATTTTTATAATGCGCTTCTGTATTATAAAATATTATCCGTGTAACTATAGCTGACTTTCTCGTCTCGAGAGAATTATAAATTGAATTAAATTTCAAAATAATTCTCCAGTTTGATATAGAAAACAATAACTGTACCAAGATTGTTTGTTATTTAATTGACGACTAGTTTCCGCTTAACTGAACCCATTTTCAAATCATTCAAACATAGACAATGGTGTATTTTGTGACAGCATGTAAGTCATATTAAGACGTACATCGAAGTCAAGCTTTTCTATGAACATTGGCAGAAGAAACATACAACATTCACATGATGACGCAGGGTGTTCGTGGCGTACAGTTATGTCATGAGAGATCCCTCAGTTACCACCATCCATGAGCCCAATGGCTCTTCACACCACGACATCTCTCCAAAACATTTGAAGAATGGGACCTATCCCCAGGTCGCTGACATATTAGCTGATGATGGTTATCATGCTACAGAACCGCGATTCACAGCTACACACAATGCGGCGCTATTCAACAGTAGTCGGTGCTTCACGGTCATGGCAGCCTTCCAAACGCAACCGACTGTGTTCAGCCCACGCATAGGACAGTAATTCCCTAGTCCGACAGCTGCTAGTCTCTGACCAGTGGTGAGGAATGACACAATATCTTGCACGGAGTCCGCTACTTGTTCTCGGCTGGTAGGTACTGATGTTCATGGGATTACGATGTGCTTGGTGCGCAAAACATCTTTCCTTCCTTGTGGTGGTCAGGTTTGGTCGACTAGAAACTTGACGACGAGTGTATCTGCCTCACGTTCCCATGTAGTCCTGTATCGGGCCACTGTCTCATCCGAATGCCCCCAGATCTGGCTATTGCACTACTGGAGCATCTGACCAAATGGAGATTCACTATGAGGCCTTTTTCAAACTCTGACAGGAATTGGTAACACTTCCTCACACGAGTACGCGGTATTTCCCCGTGCTGCACAGTGATCACACCCCTCACATTTTTCCCCAGCCCTGGTAGCAACACTAAACAGGGGCAACACTAATGCACTCAGTTCACCATTCTACCAGTCACAAAGCATTGCAATTCTAATTATTTACATATCCACTCATGGTTTGTACGGATACGACGTTATATTTATATACGACCATTTCTCAGTGTGCCTTCACTTAAAACTTTCGGGCTGATAGGCCGTGGTCGATGTATAAAACTCTCACCTGACGTTTCGTGTCCGACTGCGGGAGACATCCTCCGAGGTAAAGTGGCGAACTGCTAAGAGAACTCGAGGAAGCGCTGATTATAAAGGCACTGCAGAGGGCGCCATTATCCATGACGTGGCGTCGGCTATGAGACTGTCTCTGGTAATTCCAATATTCTCGACTGAAAGTAAATTTTCACTTCTTCTCCCTTTCATTTGAAGTTAAGTTTTTCTATAGGGACCGTCGACGCAAAAAGTAGTAACAGACATGTTATAATAAATATACTATAACATTTGCAAAATGAACAGAGAGTTCGAGGACGATAGGAGTACTAAATAACAACTTATTTAAGTATATCATCAACTTAGTAACCTTTTTTTAACTAAAGCAACGCTCACCTTCAATATGTCATCCAGAAACGAAATAGCTATGCCGATTACATTCTTAATAGTGAAATACGCATATTTCCGAACTGTTAAGAAATTATTTTGTGAAATGTTCAGTAACATTATCCAGTATGATGAATTAGAAATGCTCTTGAATGCCGTGACTGTGTTGCACGTGTACAGCAGAAACTAAAGTCTCCCAATTAAATTCAGAAGGAAAAGCGAAGACCGCGTGAAGACAATCGCGACGGCAAACGCCGTGAACGGCGATGGTATCTACGTGATGCGGAATATTTCGTGCACATTATACGGGATCGTGACAGATTATGGGCGTCATATTTCACGGACAGCGTTGTAAAATTCAGCTGTGCCAGGAACGTTCCTAAATATATCAGGTCGATACGGGAGTCGGGTCGAGAACAGTGTTTCATTTAGTTTCGAAGTATACTGCCCTATCTAGTTCTAGGTGCTTAGAAAAGAAATTAAATCCACAATTTCACAAAGAGACTTCAGAACGGAGTTTGTAAATTACGAGTTTCATTATGACTGGTATCGGCAGTCCAGTTCGCCATGTGTCAAAGCTACTAAATCATGTGAAGCTGTAAAAGAACCATAAAGGCATTATCCTTGAAAAAAGAAAAATTTTTATGCGTAGCTGCTGCGAAACTGTTTTGCCGGACGTGTCGTTAACGTCGAACTATACTGCTAGTGTTGAGAGATTTTTCCGAGCTGTTAGTGCATTGCTGTTTGAGCTCCTAGAAATTTCTTAAAATAATGGTTTAATTCAAAGTCGCACTTGTAAGTGCAACACTCTCTGTAAGAGACAGAATTAGAGAATGTAACTACAGCTTGTACTTATCGTCTAAATAAGATGATGTTACACGTGGGGAAAAATTGTTTACTTTGACAAATTGTGTTTACTGGAGTTTCCATCAGCCTACTTGAGTATTGCATATTTATTTATTTGTTGTTAAAGTGTTCACGTCTGATTTCAGCACGTGCTCCACACAGTCTGCAGCTTACACGCTATCACATGCATATAGTGTCGCTTGGAAATTTTCATTTGTTTTGCAGATAGCTAATGTTTTAGAAGCAAAGAGAAAATTAGTAACAATATTCCCGTTCATCATTTGTCCTATCATTTATCCCTTTACTGATTTCAAGAAATGATAATTACTCTGGAAAACATAAACCAACGGAAAGCAAATTGATGTCTCATTATTACCTTAGTGTTGGGAGAAACTGCCACACACACACTAGTGAAGTTATCTGAACAATGGTGAGAAGTAGGATAGCTGTTGGTGTTTTGTGAGAGAGAAGAAATCTGGGCTACCCAATTTAGTGTTGGTTGAATGGTGTCTCGCTGTCAGTTAGCGGACGAAATGCGAAGATGAAATTTAAGATCTGGGCCATGTTAATTGAGGCAGATGCCTGGGTAAATGTTTGCTGGTATCCGAAGCGTAGTATCGTAGAGAACGTTTACACTGATTGTTTCACGTAACTGTTTTGTATGCAAATTGTTATCCACGTTTCTGCTGTTCACAGGAAGAAACTTCGTAGTGGCTAGTGCAAAGTATAAGCTGGACTAAAAATAAATGTGCTGATACTCCCAGCCAAGTGCAGTTCTCTTCATTTGACGCTTATTTATCTGTATTGTTCCTTATTTACTCAACAAGCGCTTTATTTGCGCTCAGAAGTCTGATTTCATTGCGGCCCAGATCATTCCACTGCATAAAAAAATAAAAAAAAATAAAAATCAGTCAGCAGGAATCAAAAGTGGGACCTTCGCGTTTGTAGCCAGCAAAGATAATGACGTTTCAGTTATTTTTCTTAGGGCATCCCTACCTCCGTTTCCAGTCCATGGTTTCTCTCGCCATAAAGGCATCTTCAGGAACTTTTATTCGGTAATGTTAATATAACTATAAAATATGTTCTTTCACACGTTAAACTGCAGTGGGGGATCTAAATTAGTCCCCTTCAAAAGACTAAACTGAAAATTTGGTTCCTTATGTAACTGAACCTGATATGAAGCTCAAATAGCTCTAGCTGCCAATTACATTTGACTATCTTTTTACAGTAAATGTTGAACAAAGTAGAGTTGCTCCAACGCAATGAACTGAAATTATATGGTACTTTTTTCCCTGAAATGCGCAGTAGTTTTCGAAATCGTTGGCAAGAAACCTAAACAGCGTATGTATATCAAATTATTTCGTGGATAACGTAAAATTTGAAAAAAAAAATGTTGTGCTTCTCGTAGCTGAGATTTAATCATTACTTGATTTGTAGGCGTTCCTCCTCGAGATAAAATGTCGAATCTTGCAAGCCAGGATAGTTAAACAGTAAGTAAAAAGCTGTACCACCCACGTGTAACTATTCATTTATACGGTAGGGTAGATGCTGGAACCGTTTTGAAACTTGTCACTGATTTCGGTGGAATGTCTAACACCGCGGGTTTCTTGAAAGTGTAGTTCCAGGTTCGTGCTTTCTCGTTACATACGAAGGAGTGTGCAAGGGGGCGATCATGTGACAATCATCGCAGTAAGGGCGTGGCTGTAGTATACTTTTGTGTAGAAGTTTGTCGTGATAATAGTTCTCTTGACCATTTCGATTCCTATGGCCTACACATGCGTTGTTATTACTATATTATGTATATTATAACAAATGATGTCCCAGTCCTGGATCGGGTACTTCGCTTCGATTGGACTGGCAGAAATATTATTTGTTACGGGCTCATAAATTCGTGCTTCTCTATCTCTTGCATCCTTTCCTTCTATATAGACGGTGTATCAAAAGGTAACGCGTGAGCGTATTTTGCAAATAAACGTATGTTCGAAAAGGCTTCGTTTGCATGCTAGTATCTCTGAAACGTGGAGGAATGCGTGGGAAGTTTCGACCTCACTAGTTAGGCTACGAGTAAAGGAGACAACGCGAATTGCAGTCGCGCTGAGACTGTTAACGCGCCAGGGCCTCGGAAACGGTGTTGTATGTATAAAAACCAAAGCAGACAAGCAGAAAAGGACGTACTGTGTGTACTGTAAGATTGGAGTGTTTACCAGTGGTTCTGCTTCATCTGTTACACGACACACACAGCACTCTAAAGCCGGCCGGAGTGACCGTGCGGTTCTAGGCGCTACAGTCTGGAGCCGAACGACCGCTACGGTCGCAGGTTTGAATCCTGCCTCGGGTATGGATGTGTGTGATGTCCTTAGGCTAGTTAGGTTCAATTAGTTCTAAGTTCTAGGCGACTGATGACCTCAGAAGTTAAGTCGCATAGTGCTTAGAGCCCACTCTAAAGTCTTACGTAGACACCGGTATAGCATAGTACTGTCTTGTGTCCAGTAGCTCATACTGTACGTAGTTTTAGGGCATTTGTGTATCTCGTAAAACGGGTACGAACTATGGCGGTCGTTTACACACCTGCAGAGTACACAGACATGCATCTCGTTTACGAGGAAGCTCAAAGAAATGCAAGAGAGGCTTTGCCGGCTATTTGAAGAACGTTACCCCAACAGGGGTATTCCCATACCACGTTTGCAAGACTGGAGAGGCGTTTACGTGAAGAGGGCAGCTCACGTCCTAAATGTCACCACAATAGACGCCCGCGGACAAGCCGTGCACCAGAAGTTGAAGAAGCTGTACATCAGCATTTTGCAGAGCAACCTTCTACGGGTACTCGAGTTTTAGAACACGCCGTAGGAGTGAACCACACGACAGTGTATTACGTTCGACACCTTGAGGACATCCATCCCTACAAACTTCAGATGGATCAAGCGATGACTGACGACGGCTTTCCTCCACTTTTGCCGATGGCTGCGCGAACAAATTATGTTGCATCCTTATTTCCTACTATGTAGCCTGTATTCTGATGGATGCACCTTTACCATTGACGGCACATTCTGCGCCAGAAACAGTCTAGTTTTGATGGAAGAAAATCTTTATGGGTTGGGTAACCGAGGCCACCAATGTTGCTTTGCTGTCAATGTTGCTTTGCACAAATGCTAATAAATGTTCATACTAGGCGGACTTGCGTTTTAATATGCATTTGTATCATGAATAATGCAGTTATAAAGATCTGTCAGTCTATAACATAGGTTTAAAGGAACACATTGATGATTTTCATTATATTCATTGTGTTCTTTATTGCAATCAGAGATATGATAGCATTTATGTAAAACTGCCGGTCGTTAGTCATAAATTGGTGTATTATGTGTTGTTAATAAATTAGCTGTCAGACGTTGACATGCCTTGAAATAGATAATTAATATGCTTTGGCCTTTGTGCGTAGTGGTTTGGTCAGGAAAAATCATTCTTCTACACAGACACCCTTCTCGAGCCCAGGAATTGAAAAAAAATGTGTGTGAGATCTTATGGGACTTAACTGCTAAGGTCATCAATCCCTAAGCTTACACACTACTTAACCTAAATTATCCTAAGGACAAACACACACACACACACACACATACACACACACCCATGCCCGAGGGAGGACTCGAGCCTCCGCCGGGATCCCAGGAATTGAACGCAGCACCCTTCCCACAGCAAGTAAGTTTTCTAGGGGGCGAGTTATAGGACCACTTAAACCTATAAAGTGTTTGTTTTCAAGCTCTGGTCTTCTGTTTAGCAGGGTCTCCTCTCCGTTGGTGTGGAGTCCCATTCACTGTTGTGCTTAGACAACATTTCGGCGTCTGTAGTATCTGCCATAACTAACGTCTACAGAGCACGGCGTGCGTGGGCCACCTGCTATAATAGAAAAGAAATTTACATGTATTTTGGTTAGGAATAAAATTTAAAATGGATTACTACGCTGTAACGTCATGATCATTTTGTTACAAGTATATGAACATCGTTAGAGCACACTAACTGAGGTCTGGTTAGGGGGGGGGGGGGGGAGGAGAAGGGAGTGTTGTAAATTACATGCCCAAATTTAAAGTATATAAACAATTGTAGACCTTAGCTGAACTTAAAATCACTGAAACATCCATATAATAAGGGGCCAGCACTTTACACAAGCAGGTTTAGAACACATTAAAAACCATAGACCACAGGTGTAACAAATTTCATTGAGTAAGTCGTAAATTAAGGAGGGGGTGGTGGGGGGGGGGTGGGAGGAAAACGAAACAGGCTAATTAGTGACAATTATATTTGAAACAAAAGGGTTAAACACAGCTGAAGACCATAAACTATTTAAATACTTTGAGTGTATCCTCAGAATAATTCAAAAAAAACAACTTCTGTGAAATACCTCTTTATTCAACATACGATGGGTTTCACGACTCTTGAGAGTGTAGCTCTCAAATTCCTCCATAATACCCAAAAGTCGACTACCTGAAGCTAATTGTAATACCTTAAGACCCTCATCGATCGGAAGTAATTTGTGTTCCCCTTTCTGCACGTGCTGCCCTAGCGCACTGGCGTTGCTAGCATTGCCATGCTCCCTGTATTGTATATACATATAAATCCCTCACCGTTTTGCCAATCTAAGAATTATCACATTGTCCACACTGTATCTTATAAGCCCACGATTTTTTAGTCAACTTACTCCCTTTAGATGTGACATCGTGTCTCAATTTGTCGTATGTATTTACTTGCGTTTTAAAAGCCAGCTTGATATTCACTTTTTAAATATTAGCTATTTTTTCACAGTGCGATCTACTGTACGTGAGAATGACTTATTTACTGTTGACCTCTTTACCTTTAGCTTGCTTCTTACTTTTTATACATGTGAACATCTTACGGACACTGCACCCTGAATATCCATTAGCAATTCCTACTTCAACAATTCTGTTAAGTTCCCTTTCCCTATCTTCATTACTCATTTCTATTTTCAAAAATCTGTGAATCATTGACCGAAAATTTGCCCATTTATAAGTCTCTGGATGGTATGAATCATTGTTTATAAATATGTCGGTACACTTTGGTTTCCTAAGGATGAAGATTACTAGGTGCGCCTCGGGCCGCGCATTTGTGAAATCTAGGTAATTTATTGCACAGTTAACTTCCTATTCTATTGTGAAACTAATGTTTGGACGTAACGCTTTAAAGGAAGCACTCAGACTTGCTAATGCAGCCTCAATCACGTCAAAAATTATAAAAATGTCGTCCACATTACGAAAATATTCAACAATTTTTGGTACCAGGGATGAGCCAGAAGCTAAAAATCCAAATTCCAAATTATTGATAAAAATTTCTGCCAACGCATCCACAAGGGAATTACCCAATGCCATTGCCTTTTCTTGGGTGTAAGATTTGCAATTGAAAATAAAGGAGTGAAAAGAAAGTGATGTATGCAATAACTCAACAACTTCCGTTGTTTCTCCTACACTAAGTTCTTTATAGTGCAATAAATTGTTGTGAATCATATCAAGTGTTTCGTCTATTGAAACAATGGTCTAAAGATTTACAACATCCAGCGACGCCAGTCGTGCAGCAAGTGATAAGTCGATCGCTTTCAATTTCTCCACCAAGTTATATGAGTTTTTTAAGTTACAGACTGTTGTGAACGAGTAATACACTTTGCGTTTACTGCTAAAGAACCGATTAATTTTATAGTTCGGACTCGGACAACTGTTCTCAATCGGACGTACCGGTAACTCGTAGCTTTATATGAACTCTTAATCAAGGTACGACGGTTGGAACTATAATAGTGACACCTATTTATTTACAGCTCGAACAAAATAGACACGTGCTTCAAAGTTTTACTGACCTTCAAAGTAGTCAGCAGCACTGTGTACAACCCGTTGCCAGCGATGTGGAAGTCGAATGATACTCTTAGCAGTGCCAGTTGTGTTCACAGTTCAAGCGGCGCGGTCTACTGCCCGACGAATTCGTAGCAGCTCTGAAGTGAATGCCGTGAAGTGTTTCCTTCCGTTTAGGAATCGAGTTGAACTTTTGGAACAAAACCTACGACCAGCTTAGAGACAGAAGTTATGACACTTTCTGCAGGACCTGACCATCGTTTTGCAGGACAATGCTCAAGCACGTACAGTGCAAGCTGTTACTGATTTCTTTGATTGATAGGGCTGCTAAGTGCTATACCACCTACTGCACTCCCCTGACTTAAGCCCCCATGACTTCAACTCGATTTCTAAACCGAAGGAAACACTTCACGACATTCGTTCAGAAATGCTACAAATTCGTCGTGCAATAGACCGCGCCCTTCGAACTGTCAACACAACTGGCACTGCTAAGAGTATCCTACGACTTCCACATCGCTGGCAACGGGCTATACACAATGCTGGTGACTGCTCTGAAGGTCAGTAAAACTTTGAAACAAGTATCTATTTTCTACGAGCTGGCCGGCCGGAGTGGCCGTGCGGTTCTAGGCGCTACAGTCTGGAACCGCGAGACCGCTACGGTCGCAGGTTCGAATCCTGCCTCGGGCATGGATGTGTGTGATGTTCTTAGGTTAGTTAGGTTTAAGTAGTTCTAAGTTCTACGGGGCTGATGCCTCAGAAGTTGAGTCCCATAGTGCTCAGAGCCATCTGAACCATTTTTTGTACGAGCTGTAAGTAAATAGTTGCCACTATTAAACATCCAACCCTTGTATTTTGTGTTTCATCATTATGACACGTTTCTTGTCACGGGTCGCTGGAAATAAGATAGCTCAGTGATTGACATTTTTAGAAAAATTCTATTTAAATTTTTTCGTTGGGTCACTTTTAATGTCTTTAATCCCTGCTTCATCGAAACAACAATAAATTTTAGAAATGTAATCGCCATCTGAAACAACGATCTGTGCGTTACCTTTATCCATTTTCGTGATTAATGCTTTCTCATTTTGTAATCTGATGTTATAATTTCTAGTGCCTTACTACTGTCCTACTGCCATTCCTGTATCTAGGCCATTTAGTTTGGGACCTAAGAACCTTATTGGTTTCTACGCCTATTTCTTTTTGCTTCGATCTTGGCAACCTAGCATACTCATGTAGTGACTTTACTTCCACGACAGTTTTTTTTTTGTTGTCCATTCATACGAGGCGGCGTAATTTGTTTGAGACCTTTATTTAAAAGATTCATTTCGTCGTCTGTAAAGAAAACGTAGGTAAGATTACGAATCCTACAGGGTACGGCTCTAAACTCCGGACAAATTTCAATTTGAATCTCCCGGCATATCGTAGTTCTGCCAGAGGTCGCGATTGGTGTTCTTGGAATCCATAGGCATCTAGCAAACAGTGAGAACCTCAAAATGGTCGAGATGTTACGGACAAGTGCGGAGTACAACAGAATAGCACACTGAAATAGTTCGATTCTTCGAGTGCACGAGATCAGCTGTTAACGATATTGTGCCTAAGTATAGTGTTTCGGAGAAGTCTAGGGAAGGTTCCGCTAACCCGGCGAGGGAAACGTGTGTCGCGAACTGCGGCGGTCATGGAAATGGCTCAGGTGCTGATTTTGGTGGACCCGGGACAAACGTTGAGGAAATTGGAATCAGTATTGAATGTCAGCGTGCGAACAATACGTAACGTTGACATGTTCTGGTCAAACGACTTCTGGCCCTCGAATAGCCTGGATTTGAATCCCCTCGACTACTATGTTTGAAGCGTAGTCGAAGGAATTGCCAATAATACGAGGCACCCTAATTTCGCATGTCTAGGAACCGTTATCGAAGCAGCATTCGCCCTGTATTAAAGAGTGCGTGCGAGCGCTTCAGGAGAACATTGAAGGCAGTCATTGTGGCTGAAGGGGGTTACATGGAGTAATGATACTCTTGAAAGATACCAGTACTTATATGTACAAAGACATTCATTTTCATTTGTTTTTTTTTGTTTTAATGTATTTGCTTTTTTAAAAAAGTTTCATTTATCCAGATTTAAGCGCCGCACACTGCAGATGAAAAATTCCTTTTTTCCTCGTCAGTGCAGTCGCTGCTTCAATAGCAGTAGAAAGCAGAGCACTCGACTCTTGAAGAACCGCTCGTGATAGTGTTACTATTTACTGCTTTGTGATAAGGTTTTGTTTTTGACATGACTCATCAGTGGTCTCAGTAGGTTGAAGTTTGCTTCCTTTGTTTGGAAAATAGTGATTAAAAACTGTAATAATGATGGGCTTTACGTTGCACTCACTCTCAGTCTCAGTGTCTCTCTCTCTCTCTCTCTCTCTCTCTCTCTCTCTCTCTGTCTGTCTCTCTCAATGGAATATTTAAACATTGTGCCGAGTGTGCTGTACCATCTTTGTCTATGTCTCATGACAGGTTTTGACTCATAAGGTATTCTGTGATTTATTTTTCATTGACAATTGGAAGCTTATTGTAAAAAACAGATGTAGTATGGTAACGAGTATTTACGATGTTTTCAATATTATAAAAGATATGTCCTGGTTTGTTTCGACTTTTGAATCCAACGTCATCTGGGCCCAAGTTGAAATAGTTGGGTCCTCGAGTCTTCTGCCTTCAGTCCTGCATGTGGTGTCTCAAAACAACGTCTTTTGCATATACGACTAACAGAAACTGCACGTGAGGTTCTCTGTATTTCTAGTACTGCTCACTTGTTTTAACTTTCCCAAAGATATAGTAAGAACTTATTCTGAAAATATACTTTCATTCAAGATGTTGTAATATTTATTCAGGGTGGTCTGAAATTCCCGTTACAAACATCTAGGACATGTAGAGGGTAGTGAGTAGATAACATTTTGAATAGGAACCCATGTGCGGAAATTTATCGTTTCCGTTGTACGACAGTTTCAATGCAGATGATTATCTCATCCGCACCCACGTGAGGAATGTACTTAGGCGTGACCCAGTACAATTGTTGCAATCTGTTTGGAATAATACTGACTTGTTCCGTTATTACTTACGCATTTGCATTACAACTTACACCTTATGATTTACATTAGTCTACAACAACAAGAACCCAGCATCTACGGCACTAGCCGCAACGTACCGATGCATTACAACAGTGGCTCGATATGGCGACCACCAACGTTGTTACACCCATTGTACCTCCGAATCATGTTCTGGAACACTCTCTCCATCCCATCTGGTATCTCTTCAATGTCCTGTGCAGCGGCCAGAACTCGTGCCAGCAGATCTTGCTCTGTCTCTATAGATGTCTCATAAATTCGGCTCTTCATAGGACCCCACAAGAAGTAGCCCATAGGGGTTGAATCCGATGATCGTTGCGGCCACCCGGTTGGACCACCACGGCCTATCCATCTTTCACCATACCGTCTGTTGAGATGTTTCCGGACAGCCAGTGAAAAGTTAGGTGGTGCTCTGTCATGCTGAAACCAAATTTCCTGACTGACATTCATTGGCACAGCTTCCAAGAACGGGACCATTACGTGTCGTAGGAAGACTAAGTATACGGGACCCGTGAGCTTGAATGGAAGGAGGTATGATCCAATCACATGACCGTCCAGAATACCTGCCCACACGTTAATTCCAAACCTGTCTTGAAATCCCTGAACATGCGTGGCATGAGGGTTTTCGTCCGCCCAGACATGGTTATTTCGAGCATTCATAACACAATCCCTTGTGAACCTAAATTCATCTTTGAAGAGAACTCGAGTTGGAAACAGGTGCGCGTCGATGCAACGGTGCAGGAACTATGTGCAGAAGGCGACGCGTTGTGGAAAGTCTGCTGCACCCATAGCGAGTACCCTTTGTATGGTACGGATGTAATTGTTGCTCATGCAGGACGTCCAAGACGGTACTGTGACTAACAGCCATTTCACGCGCAGTTGTCCGCGAATTCGTTGACGGGCTATCTTCAATGCGACACAGCACACCTTCTTCAAATTCTGGTGTGCGGCTTCGCCGTAGAGCATCACAGTCCTGCGTCCTCACGGTGAAGGTACCCGTTTCTTGTAGCCGTTGTGTAACTTGGGCAAACAGGTGGTGCTATGGAGTGTGACGGTGTGGAAAATGTTCGTGATACAGTCGACTAGCAGCTGTTCCGTTACCTCCAGCTTCGCCATGCACAAGGAGCATGTCTGTGTATTCCGCAAACGTGTACAGCATCATGTTTCCTCTATCGGTGACGCACAGGTATTGACTCGGTCTAACAGCGAAGCGGACAGTAAGTGACATCCGGGGATCGTTTGACGTAGTACACGTCATCGTGTCTATCCTGTTGCATATCAGGACAGGGAACTCGGTCACCGAATCTGTTGTTGAGAAGCGTGCGAACACTTCGACTGAAATGTGCAGGAGCTCCATCGTCCATGAACCAGATGTTGTGTCGTACTTGTAAAGGCACATGTTCTAGCAGCACAGGTAGAGTATCCCGTATGAAATCATGATAACGTGCTCCATTGAGCGTAGGTGGAAGAACATGGGGCCCAATTAAGACATCACCAAGAATGCCTGCCCAAACGTTCACAGGAAATCTGTGTTGATGACGTGATTGCACAAATGCGTGGGGATTCTCGTCAGCCCACACATGTTGGTTGTGAAAATTTACAATTTGGTCACGTTGGAGTACATACCGACGAAACTAAAATGAGCTCTAACATGGAAATTAAGCGTTTCCGGACACATGTCCACATAACATCTTTTCTTTATTTGTGTGTGAGGAATGTTTCCTGAAAGTTTGGCCGTACCTTTTTGTAACACCCTGTATAAGCTTCTCTAATTTGCATTTTGTGTAAATTTTTCCATAGTTTTCTGATTATGATTACTCGAAATGCGCCATTGATGAAGTTTTTATCGATCAACATGTTTACATGAAATTTGCATATGACAATATTATTAACAGCCACTTACACAATGTGTTCAATATCAGCGTCACAGACATCGACGACATGCTGCAGCTGCAAAACAGACGTGGTTACTAGTTGCTCGCAACAATTCCAGTGGAATTTGAGCAATGTGTTCCTGTATACTGATCTTCAGATTAGGCAGAGATTGAACGTGTCCCTAGTAAGCGCGTTCTTTCAGTTGTCCCCAGAGCGGAAAGTCGCATGGATTCGTATCAGGGGATCTTGCGCGTCATGTATACGGAAAACCTCTAGAGATAATACGTTCACGGAAGTTTCCATTAAGTAGATCTTTCACTGGGGGAGCACGTGAGGTGTTGCTTCATCTTGCATGAAAACAGTGGTTTTCACGTAGGCATGGTCTTCCAAAGCAGGAATCACATATTGTACGAGGTCTCGATAACGTGCAGACATCTCGGTACAACTGACAGGTCGCCTGGATGTATTCGGTTCCGTTCAGTTCGGTTGTGTGAGAGAGTAGACCAAACAGCGAGGTCATCCGTCTCATCGGATTAGGGAAGGGAGTCGGCCGTGCCCTTTCAAAGGAACCATCCCGGCATTTGCCTAGAGCGATTTAGGGAAATCACGGAAAACATAAATCAGGGTGGCCGGACTCCCAAATACGAGTTAAGTGTGCTAGCCACTGCGCCACCTCGCTCGGTCTGGATGTATTCCCTTCAAAGAAGAGTGGGCCGACAACAAAGGTGCCTGTGAATCGACACCACGCAGACACAAACGGCAATTACAGTGGCTCTTCGTGCACAACATGTCGTTTAACAGTATCCCAAATTTTGGCAGTTCTGTGTATTCACTGCATCCTGAAGTGTAAAACGTGCACAGTCACTCCACAGAATATAGCCCGCCACAGGTCATCTACTTCGGTCCGTGCCAGAAACTGAAGAACAAATTCGGAGCGTTGCTGCTGATCATGAGGTTACAGTTGCTCCAAAGTCTGGTCCTCGTACGGATACCAGTGTGAAATAGACCGCAAAACTTTCCATACTGTTGACTATTGGATATAAAGTCTCGTGACACTGCACGATGAATAGCGCTACCCAGAGCACGTGCTGCATGGTCAGTTAAAGCAATAGCAATCTCATCAATAACGCCAACAGTGCCAGGAAGCCGTCTTCTTCCAGATGCCACAACAAGCTCACCCGATTTTTCAAATTTCATTAGCATGTTCTTTAACCCTTCATGATCTGACGGGACTTCAGATTCCCATTTAATAAAAATGAATGTAAAACATCCTTCGTCATTTGAATTGCCTTGGAAATGTAGCGCGCCACTTATTCTTGCTTTGGTACATTGTTAACATGTCGCAGTTCTCTCATGGATGTGTTACCTGTGACACCAAAGCAATTTAAATTTCAGCTCGCGCAGAGAGGTCACAGTTCCTAGTGATAAACGGTAAATCATCGAGTAGAACAGAAGTGATACCTGGCGCTCCGCAAGGTAGTGTCATAGGCCCTCTGCCGTTCCTGCTTTGCATGAATGATCTGAGCAGCCCTCTTCGATTGTTTGCAGATGATGCTGTAATTTACCGTCTAATAAAATCATCACACGATCAATTCCAATTGCAAAATGATCTACAGAGAATTTCTGTATGGTGAGAAAAGTGGCAATTGGCACTAAACAAAGGAAAGTGCTAGGTCATCCACATGGGTTCTAAAAGACATCTGATAAATTTCGCGTATACCATAAATCGCACAAATGTAAGGGCTGTCAGTTCGACTAAATACATAGGAATTACAATTAGGAACAACTAAAATTGGAATGACCACATACATAATATTGTCGGGAAGGCGAAACAAAGACTGCACTTTGTTGGCAGAACACTTAGAAGATGCGACAAACCCACTAAAGAGACAGCCTACATTACACTTGTCCGTCCTCTGCTGGAATATTGCTGCGCGGTATGGGATCCTTACCAGGTAGGACTGACGGAGGACATGGAAAAAGTGCAAAAGACGGCAGCCCGTTTCGTGTTATAGCGCGATAGGGGTGAGAGTGTCACTGATATGATACGCGAGTTGGAGTGGCAGTCACTGAAAAAAAGGCGATTTTCTTTGCGGCGAGATCTGTTTACGAAAATTCAATCACCAACTTTCTCTTCCGAATGCGAAAATATATTATTGATGCCCACCTACGTAGGGAGAAATGATCGTCATATTAAAATAAGAGAGATCAGAGCTCGAACGGAAAGATTTAGGTGTTCCTTTTCCCCACGGGCCATTCGAGTGTGGAATGATAGAGAAGTGGTATGAAAATGGTTCGATGAACCCTCTGCCAAGCACTTAAGGGTGAATTGCAGAGTAACCATGTAGATGTAGATGTAGATTTGGTTGTATGCAGTTACAGGGTGATCGTACAGTTTTTATTACGTGAAATTCCTGTGAGAATCCGATCTTCATAATTTTTTCCTGTTACTCAGTAAGACAATTTATGCTAATAATTGGCTAGAAGCAAAATATGTTATAAATCCTTAGAATAAATTTGTAAAGATAATTTGGTAATTGTAAGTCCCAGCAGGCCTATAGATATGTGTTTTTGCATGATAGGCTATGGCGAGAATGTTGATAGATCAAGAGATACTAGAGTTACTCCTGGAGGATTTTCCATCTGACATCGTTACGCCTGATGAGGAAAGTAGTGATTCTGATACAGAACAAGTTTTAGAAAAATTCGAACTCAACAATGTACAAGTGCAAAGAACAAAAAATTATGCCACACCAGTCGACGATACAGTATTACCACTTGTTCTCAACAAGCTGAAGAAATACCTTTTGAAGACAGTAGTGATATTGAAACTGACCCAACAGACGACGAACAAGAAAGCAACAATGTACCAGCACAACAAGAGGGAAATAACAAACAGCAAGCTGCTTGTCGCAAAGACAATACAGACTCTCCCTCTGTTGAAAATAAAGAAATGCCGAAATTGTGAATCGCGGTCTAAAAGTTTCTCGCAAATTTAGGAGACAAAACTGTGTAACACTTGTGAATTCATACTTTATATACTGAGATTTCAATGGACGAATATCTTTCCTTCAGCTCAAACGTGTGGTAACTCAGGGGCTTCTGACGAAAGGTAAAACAATTTTGAATAAAAGAGGAAGACCAAGGCAAGAAATATCTTCCAGCTCTTTGCTGAATAAAACAAGGAAGAAAGGTTTTCACCTCCAAATGAAATTCGAATCCAAAGTCTCGGCGCTCGTTGGCCAAATTTCGTTGCACATCATGCTAGATGTGAAAACTGCGCTATTCATAATATAGAGTCAAAAGCCTCATTCTAAATGTTCTCATTGTAAAGTACTTTTTTTTGCTAATGAAAGAAAAAACTGCTTTTATGGGTACCACTTTTCATGAAATAATGTTTCTTACTGTCTGTAACATTGTGACTTGACGGGACTCTCAAGTCGCTTTTTGAAAAAAATTAATGAAATTCGCATAATATTATTTGACCTGGTGTTTCTTTATGCCAGACCTATTTCCTAACAACTATAATGCCACAGAAAAATTTCGAAATGTCAAACCAAAAAAAAAAAAAAAAAAAAAAAAAAAAAATGAATAAATAAATAAAATAATTCAGGCCATAAAGGGTTAAACAATTTAGTGACATCGGGTGTCTGCTAAAACCTTTCAGTCGACGATACTGTCTCAATGCAGCACTGTAATTGCTGCCGTTAACATAAAACAATTTCACTAAGATCGCACGGTCTCTCCTCTCGATAGCCACGCTACTCATTCAAATTATTGCTTCTCAAATGACAGTACGGAAGTCATACCGCCATAGAAACAGTGTAGCCACGCTACTCATTCAAATTATTGCTTCTCAAATGACAGTACGGAAGTCATACCGCCATAGAAACAGTGTATAGCATCAGATTTGGATCCGTGGGCACAACTGGAACTAATTTGTTTTCAGACGTATAGCGATTCCGCGTTAAAGCATAAGCGTATCTACTAAGTTTCGTGCCATACGATGATTACAGCCCACAGCAGACCTCCGTGAGTAGCTGTACTTTAATAATGACCATGCGGCACTTTTGTAAATGATTTAATCTCCACAGCATTGCATCGTCACGAAATAAAACTCAGACGTTATTCATACTACCACCGCAGCGGTATGGTTGACATATCCATACCCTGAACTACATCTACATCTACATCCATAGTGCGCAAGCCACCTTACGGTGTGTGGCGGAGAGTACTTTGAGTACCCTCTATTCCAGTCTCATATTGTTCGTGGAATGAAAGATTGTTGGTATGCCTCTGTGTGGGTTCTAATCTCTCTGATTTTATCCTTATGGTCTCTTCGCGAGATATACCTAGGAGGGAGCAATATACTGCTTGACTCCTCGGTGAAGGTGTGTTCTCGAAACTTCAACAAAAGCCCGTACCGAGCTACTGAGCGTCTCTCTTGCAGAGTCTTCCACTGGCGTTTATCTATCTTCTCCGTAACGCTTTCGCGATTGCTAAATGATCCTGTAACGAAGCGCGCTGCTCTTCGTTGGATCTCCTCTATCTATTCTATCAAGCCTATCTGGTACGGTTCCCACAGTATTCAAGCAGAGAGCGAACAAGTGTACTGTAACCTAATTCCTTTGTTTTCGGATTGCATTTCCTTAGGATTCTTCCAATGAATCTCAGTCTGGCATCTGCTTTACCGACGATTAATTTCATATGGTCATTCCATTTTAAATCACTCCTAATCCCTACTCCCAGATAATTTATGGAATTAACTGCTTCCAGTTGCTGAACTGCTATATTGTAGCTAAATGATAAAGGATCTTTCTTTCTATGTATTCGCAGCACATTACACTTGTCTACATTGAGATTCAATTGCCATTCCCTGCACCATGCGTCAATTCGTTTTCAGATCCTCCTTCATTTAAGTACAATTTACCATTGTTACAACCTCTCGATATACAACAGCATCATCCGCAAAAAGCCTCAGTGAATTTTCGATGTTATCCACAAAGTCATATATGTATATTGTGAATAGCAACGGTCCTACGACACTCCCCTGCGGCACGCCTGAAATCACTCCTAGACTTCTCTCCATTGAGAATGACATGCTGCGTTCTGTTATCTAGGAACTCTTCAATCCAATCACACAATTGGTCTGATAGTCCATATGCTCTTACTTTGTTCATTGAACGACTGTGGGGATTTGAATCAAACGCCTTGCGGAAGTCAAGAAACACGGCATCTACCTGGGAAACCGTGTCTATGGCCCTCTGAGTCTCGTGGACGAATAGCGCGAGCTGGGTTTCACACGATCGTCTTTTTCGAAACCCATGCTGATTCCTTCTGAGTAGATTTCTAGTCTCCAGAAAAGTCATTATACTCGAACATAATACATGTTCCAAAATTCTAAAATGATCGATGTTAGAGATATAGGTCTATAGTTCTGCACATCTGTTCGACGTCCCTTCTTGGAAACGGAGATGACCTGTGCCCTTTTCCAATCCTTTGGAACGCTACGCTCTTCTACAGAACTACGGTACACCGCTGCAAGAAGGGGGGCGAGTTCCTTCGCGTACTCTGTGTAAACCTGTAGGTTACCACAAAGTTACTGGTCTGTGGAGATGGACAAAGCTTAAATCAACGAAGTAAACACCAAGAAATTAATGTACATGGACATCAAATCATTTCCAGCACTCAAAACAAGAACGCTTGCCTAAATTATCTAATTGTCTCCAACGGCGGATGATAACCTACAGCGTTTCTTCGCATTCATGTGGAATTTATAGGAATCCACCAATTTCGTAGTTGTGGAACGAATTTTATCAAAATAAAGAAGGAGTAGTAGACTGACGTATGATTATTCACTCCTGATTTGATGATTTTAAATACGAAGTATTTCTTGAAATGTTATTTTGTAACAATAATAATGTGAGATAGTTTTCTCAACATTGGCAGCATTCTGTGTCCGCTGGCTGCCTCACCGATCGACAGGATATGGTCTGTTGTCTTATTGCGGTTATAAGTGGTAGTTATCTGGACTGTTGACGATCTCAAGTGTTACAAAGTGAGCGAATAATCTCTCTCTCTCTCTCTCTCTCTCTCTCTCTTCCTCCCCCCCCCCCCCCCCCCCTCAGTCTTTCTGTCTCTCATTTACGAGATGCGTGGTACGTTCCTGGCAATTGCTAGAGGTTAATGCGTGTTGAGTCCCTTCGGTTACCAACACCTGCGTTGGCTGTGGCCGGCGTCGTCCGCGGTTCTTTCCCGGCAATGAAGTTGTGCTGAGCAAGTTGGCTGCATCTGGCAACATCCGACCTTCGCGCCAGTGAGATCACAGGCGTCTGGGATTTCGCGCGGCCCCAGGGGCAGTGGCGGCGGTGTCACAAGGCTCAAAGCTGACAGTTTTGCAGAGTTGCATCTGAACACGGATACACTGATATATACGTTTCTGCATCGCACTCTTTGTTTTTAACCCTACTGCTAGCAAGATCATGTTTCACCATTCAATCACCAGGAGGGTACCAGTTGAACATAGCAAAATATTTTGTTGTCCATGCTTACATTCAGAAGTACAGTTTAAGAATATGAAAAATCACAATAAAAACAAAGAACCGTTACGAATATTCTTTGTTGTCACTGCTTTCCTAGCGTAACAATTAAAGTCCAAGTACAGAACGGCAGCAATATTGATGAAAATATAACTTATTGTTTCTGCATGCAGCAGCAAGGATATAAATGAAATTATATTTGCTAAAAATTTCATAGCAAACCATACCATGGAGGTAGCAAGGAAAGCCCACTTGAATCATGGAATATAAAATATTAAGTGAAAAACACTAATGGGTATGTAATGAACAAATACACAGGCTTTCAGATTGTAAGCAGAAGTGAAAGTATAAATACATGTGAATACGGTAACTTGTGTAATTCCTTTACCCCCATTGGTAATGGCAGGGTTAAATGGCTCTGAGCACTATGGGACTCAACATCTTAGGTCATAAGTCCCCTAGAACTTAGAACTACTTAAACCTAACTAACCTAAGGACATCACACACACCCATGCCCGAGGCAGGATTCGAACCTGCGACCGTAGCAGTCCCGCGGTTCCGGACTGCAGCGCCAGAACCGCACGGCCACCGCGGCCGGCGGCAGGGTTAAATAAAGTGCGTTTCCTCTACCATTCCTATCCTATGCTGTGAATAGTTTTGAGATTGGAATTTATCGACGTTTGTGAATGACTTCATTTCTCTCTTTATTTACAAGTCTACTCTAAGCAGTCTTGTAGTGACGTTATTGTTTCAACACAGTATGGAGCCAATTTTTAACACCGGTGGTGTTAACTGCTTACAGTGTACATTTAGCAATGTGTTGTGAGTGTATATACCAGGATTTTTCTGTCGTTTTTTACGAGTCTTCTGGGGGCTGTCGTAGAGTGATGTCTTGAACTAATAGTGCAGGGATAAAGTATACTTGGTACGTATTTGTTGCAGTGTGTTATTTATTCAACAAACGATATGCGTTTATTTGCTAAAATATGTTGTTTGAGCTGTTTAACGTGCTATTTCAATGTGTTTTATAAATATCATACTCCATATAATTGATAGGGTATTTAGACTGGATGCGTTTACACGTCTTTGTCATTTGCATACATGGAATCTTGTACAATGTATGACAAAGGAGATATGTTATCCAATTTATCCGTAGCCTTCTTTGCCATCATTGTCACACTGAAATTCTTATTGTGTAGAAATTATTTAATGGTATACGTTAAGTGGTAATCTCTTCTCATAATGCGTAACTTCCTCTTCCAAGTTTTACCACAGACTGTGTCCTAAACCACCATAAACCAGTGATTTTTGGGCGATAGTTGATCAGTCCACTACCTTTATCCCGGTTCTAGAACCAAAAGGAAAGATTAGTGATTAATGACTGTCCAGTTATTTCGGTGTTTTGACCATTAATTTTCATGCCTTCATTCTCATTGGAGGATATTTAGTGTAAAAAGAATAAGCTCAAATTAACGTGCACTTGAAACTTTGTTGGCAGTTGTGTTTGTTAGTTGTAACTGACGATTTCTGATGCGATACTTTTTCACATAAGAATTAATGGTAAATTAATTCAGTGGGTGAGAGGGCCTGTAGGGAGTGACACTGACCTAGATATTGTTCTACGCTTACTATAATCTCTCCCTCGTATCGTATCACCTCCTGCCACAACTATGGAGGGCCGTTACGCAGAAAAGACGTAACAAAATAACATTTAGTTTGCCTGACTTCATAAGCAGTTAATTGCACGAATGAAAACGAATGGCTTGTGTTCTGAGTAATTTGAACTGGTTCGGTAGCAGAGAAGTGCATTAAGCGCTGCGTGAGGAAATCTGCTCATGAGGCGGCTACCGAGTGGATGCTGTGTCTCAGTGTGTCAGTGGTCCGTCAGTAAACAAGCAGTACACCCACAAGCTATAGCTGGCTTCTTGTCTGCCTTTGGTTGCTGTGTGCGTGGTTGCCCCTGCCTTTGCGTCTCGGTTTCGAGTCGTCTATCTTAATCTCCCAAGAAATAATCCCCTACTTGGCGACTTATCGTTGAACCGTTCAAAATATCACTTACCATATCCGTATTTAGACATTTCTCCTTTTATTCCTCACAGAGGACATGGGCTTTGGTTAGCTTCGGTACAACTGGCTTGTTTCATGTATTCTGCCCACCAATCCTCGAAATTCCATCCTTTCTCCTTCCCTTTACCAATTTTACTTTTTGTAAATGCAGGAGTGTTCCACATGCCGTGTACCGTAAAACTTGACAACATTATGGCACTTTCAGGAGTATTTTTCCCATAACTTCAGACAAATACGTACTGCAACATTTAATTACCATATTTATTGAATTTTATAACGTTTATCATTTAATTCTGATAGTAATAAAGTGTTTATACGCAGTGAGGCATTCGTAATATGTAATATTAACTGTCACAAAGTTAACCTCTCCCCCCCCCCCCCCTCCCTTCCAAGCTCAGTGATACACAGTGTCATGAAGTCTAAGGCACGGAAAGTAGAGTTAAATTCATTTGTCACAAAGACAGAGTGAACTAGTGTTTCTTTATGACACAAAAGTACTGCTTTATTACCAGTTTTACCAGTTTTATGAGTTTTGTTTCTACATACACAGAAACACATTTGCCCAAAAATTTAAAAATTTGGTGAGGTTAGTTTTTCTAATTTTCTTAACATCCAAATAATTATAGATCTATCTTCACTGAAAAAAATAAGAATAGGAAAACTAATCTGCATTAAACAAGGTAATTAAACATAAGTTTACAAACTTATTTACGCATCAGATCAGTAGAACTATATGAGTAAAAAACGGTTACAATACTTACAAGTAAGGTAGTATCCTCTAAGCAAGGTAATTAATTCCAGCTGTGAGAGACTTACATAATAATTCAGCTATATGAGAAAAAGACAATCATGACATTTAATACAATATTTAGAGCAACTGCATGTTATATTTAGAATAAAGTGATAATGCGAAATAAAACTTCCTCTTTTTTACTAATCCACTCTCACATGTTCCTAATTGAATTAATAAAACTTGTTTTCTACCGTTTCAGTTGTCACACTTGTTTCTGCAGGTAAGTGTGCTGCCACAAAGCTACCCCTATAATCTACGAAAGTAACTTTTCTCGCTTTTCAATGCCAGAAAAAAATTGTAAAATTTGAATTTTATATAGAATGATATGCACATGTAACTTATTAACATGAACTTACCATCAGTTAGACAGCTCTTCAAAATTATCGACAGTAACAAGAAGTTTCCAAGAAATGTGCTGATATGTTTTTCCACTTACAAACAAATTGCCCTTGGTACCAGCTGAAGTGTAATGCACATCCTTGTAGCTACCGTCACTAATCGCAACACTGAGCAAGAACACGCTGCAGCAGAGCTATATGTTGAATGTTTACTCGAATTAGATTATTTAAAACTATAAATCCAGAGAAAATGGTTCAAATGGCTCTGAGCACTATGGGACTTAACAGCTGAGGTCATCAGTCCCGTAGAACTTAAAACTACTTAAACCTAACTAACCTAAGGACATCACACACATCCATACCAGAGGCAAGATTCGAACCTACGACCGTAGCGGTCGCGCGGTTCCAGACTGAAGCGCCTAGAACCGCTCGGCCACCACGGCCGGCAAATCCAAAGCACACTGTTGTGACGAAGCAATACATGAATCACACAGCCCGCAGTTTTACGATATTTAATAAGTAAAATTTCACATCAGGATCTCCAGTAATTTCATAACGTACTGTGTAGGAGCAGGCAACGGCCTTTCCGCAGTGGATACACCGGTTCCCGTGAGATCACCGAAGTTAAGCGCTGTCGGGCATGGTCGGCACTTGGATGGGTGACCATCCGGCCCACCATGCGCTGTTGCCATTTTTCGGGGTGCACTCAGCCTCGTGATGCCAATTGAGGAGCTAATCGACCGAATAGTAGCGGCTTCGGTCAAGAATACCATCATAAGTGTCCAAGGAATAGAAAAGCAACTGGAATCACTCAACAGAGGAAAGTCCACTGGACCTGACGGGTACCAATTCGATTCTACACAGAGTACGCGAAAGAACTTGCCCCCCTTCTAACAGCCGTGTACCGCTAGTCTCTAGAGGAACGGAAGGTTCCAAATGATTGGAAAAGAGCACAGGTAGTCCCAGTCTTCAAGAAGGGTCGTCGAGCAGATGCGCAAAACGATAGACCTATATCTCTGACATCGATCTGTTGTAGAATTTTGGAACATGTTTTTTGCTCGAGTATCATGTCGTTTTTGGAAACCCAGAATCTACTCTGTAGGAATCAACATGGATTCCGGAAACAGCCATCGTGTGAGACCCAACTCGCTTTATTTGTTCACGAGACCCAGAAAATATTAGATACAGGCTCCCAGGTAGATGCTATTTTCCTTGACTTCCGGAAGGCGTTCGATACTGTTCCGCACTGTTGCCTGATAAACAAAGTAAGAGCCTACGGAATATCAGACCAACTGTGTGGCTGGATTGAAGAAATTTTAGCAAACAGAATGCAGCATGTTGTTATCAATGGAGAGACGTCTACAGACGTTAAAGTAACCTCTGGCGTGCCACAGGGGAGTGTTATGGGACCATTACTTTTCACAATATATATAAATGACCTAGTAGATAGTGTCGGAAGTTCCGTGCGGCTTTTCGCGGATGATGCTGTAGTATACAGAGAAGTTGCAGCATTAGAAAATTGCAGGAAGATTTGCAGCGGATAGGCACTTGGTGCTGGGAGTGGCAATTGACCCTTAACATAGACAAAGGTAATGTATTGCGAGTACATAGAAAGAAGGATCCCTTATTGTATGATTACATAATAGCGGAACAAACACTGGTAGCGGTTACTTTTGTAAAATACTGGGAGTATGCGTGCGGAACGATTTGAAGTGGAATGATCATACAAAAGCGGTAGCGTTCTCGCTTCCCGCGCCCGGGTTCCCGGATTCGATTCCCGACGGGGTCAGGGATTTTCTCTGCCTCGTGATGACTGGGTGTTGTGTGATGTTCTTAGGTTAGTTAGGTTTAAGTAGTTCTAAGTTCTAGGGGACTGATGACCATAGCTGTTACGTCCCATAGTGCTCAGAGCCATTTGAACCATTTTTTGATCATATAAAATTAATTGTTGGTAACGCGGGTACCAGGTTGAGATTCATTGGGAGAGTCCTTAGAAAATGTAGTCCATCAACAAAGGAGGTGGCTTACAAAACACTCGTTCGACCTATACTTGAGTATTGCTCATCAGTGTGGGATCCGTACCAGATCGGGTTGACGGAAGAGATAGAGAAGATCCAAAGAATAGCGGCGTGTTTTCGTCACAGGGTTATTTGGTAACCGTGATAGCGTTACGGAGATGTTTAGCAAACTCTAGTGGCAGACTCTGCAAGAGAGGCGCTCTGCATCGCGGTGTAGCTTGCTCGCCAGGTTTCGAGAGAGTGCGTTTCTGGATGAGGTATCGAATATATTGCTTCCCCCTACTTATACCTCCCGAGGAGATCACGAATGTAAAATTAAAGAGATTCGAGCGCGCACGGAGGCTTTCAGACAGTCGTTCTTCGCGCGAACCAGAAAAGGGAGGTAATGACAGTGGCACGTAAAGTGCCTTCCGCCACACACCGTGGGGTGGCTTGCGGAGTATAAATGTAGATGTAGATAACGACCGGGAGAGCGCTGTGCTGACTCCACGCCCCTCCTATCCTCATCCTCCTCTGAGGATGACACGGCGATCGGATGGTCCCAGTAGGCCACACGTGGCCTGAAGACGGAGTACTGTGTAGGAGCAAGTTAACCTCACTTTAAATGTTCCTAATGCTATTGTCTTCAAACTGCACACATTTTTCTATTCGGGAACGAATTCAGTCTGGCCACTTTCCTGCAAATCTGCTCAGGCCAGCGGAAACGTGAAACGCTTGCGAATGCTAACATTACCCCACGTCCGAAGGTCCGTGTCTTGTCCACACATTACGTGGTGTACCATTTGTATTCTGAGGGAACTCACCGAGCAGACAACTTACAAGGGGAAGGCCTCAGACACGGCCAACCGATTCGGCTCAAATTTGGCAGGTCGCTTGTGTACAACCTAAAACGAAGGAATCTAAGATATTTTGGGTCAACACCACCGCGTTTTTGAGAAAAGCATTCCTAAAGGTTGTGACGAGCAATCGACTCAAAATTGGCGGGATCGATAGATAATTGTAAATAGAGCATTTTTCATTATCAGGTGTGGGGTCCGAAAACGCATACTTTTCCAGAAACCGAGGTAAGAAACTTTTACAGCTGCCGCTTCTGTACCCACATGGTAAACGTTTTTCGCCGACGGCACCGGTAGCGCAACGGTCCGGCACGGTAGCTAAGTGTGTTCGGTCAGAAAGGCGGTTGACCACTGTAATAAAAAACGATAAAAAAAAGTAGTAGTCCATGGTAACTGGCTGGGAATCGGAGAACCCGGGTTCGAATCTCGAAGAAACCTAGCGGATTTCTTCTTTTCGTTTGTATTTTCCATATCTCAATTGACCTGGAGTAAGCTTTTAGTTGTTTACTATCCCAAGATGTTTGAGCAATTTATTTGCCTACCTTATTATTATCATTCCTTATTGATTTACTTACCTTATTAATCGTCCTATTCCTATCAATTGAGATATGGAAACATACAAACGGAAATAATAACATCCGCTAGGATTCTTCGAGATTCGAACACGGTTTTTTCCGATTCCCAGCCAGTTACCTTGGCCGTTGCGCCAACGGCGCTGTCGGCGAAAAGCGTTTACCATGTGGGTAGAGAAGGGGCAGTTGTAAAAGTTTCTTTCCTCGATTTCTGGAAAAGTATGTGTTTGCGGACCTCACACCTGATTATGAAGAATGCTCTATTTACAATTATCTATCGATCACTCCAATTTTTAGTCGATTGCTCGTCATAACCATTAGGGGTGATTTTCTCAAAATTGCGAGGGTGTTGACCCAAAATATTTTAGATTCCTTCGTTTTAGGTTGTACACAAGCGACCTGCCAAATTTGAGCCGAATCTGTTGGCCGTGTCTGAGGCCTTCCTCTTATTAGATGCAGGAACATTACAGTCTCCGCCACACCGGGATGATAGCTTGAGCTGTGCAGATGGGGATCTGGATCAAGGGGTGAAGACCTACGATGTTTCATAAACGTTCTCTGGCCAGTGCTTCGTTTTCATTCCACTGCCAGTAATGCCGCCGTAATCCGGGTCTACAACGGTCTCGGCCGCACTGAAGTCTTTACGCCCTTGTACCGCAGCCGCCTTGGCTTCCCGGCAATTGGCTCCAGGGGAGATCCACATTCTCAGTTGTCGTATGTCTCACAGCCGCCTGAGCGTCGTAACTGCTCCTCAGAGCGAGGACCTTAACAGGAAATTACGGCCCTGTACTGGAACACGGACTGCGAGCGTTGCCGCAATTTCCACCTTTACGCCTAGGGTTATAGCGCAGTCCTCGAGTAGTGAAACTTGAATGGCCCTGACAATAGTAGAATTACAAGGTTAATTCGTTTGCGGTACAGTCGTGACTGTGAGTGATGGCATAACGCTCGATAATTTATTGAAGTGAGGCGTTTAAAGGGCAGACCTCTCAGTTGTAATTTGCCCCTTTGAACCGATTCATTAGCGTGGTCGACAATTATAGCGAGATTTCACTGCTCCGCGCCTACGCAAATGCGAAATAGCCTCATAATGTCTCCACTGAGCTTGCTTAATATCGAGATGTAATCAAAACGATGCAAAAACGGCTTCATCCATACAGAAGAAAACGTAGGCAAATCTGTATTATCTGTGCACACTATTCAGAACGCATATGATGAAGAAATAATTTACAAGCATGCTAACTCCAACTTTTATCCACTGGCGCATTGTGTTGAGTGTCTTGCAGAAATAGATGCACAGGTATTTCGTCCTGATTGACAGACAAAGCAATATTCAGCTTCAGGTTTTTTATTCATAATAGCCAAATTTGTGGTTAATTACTATAACTAGCATCTATATCCCTTTGTGAACTGCACAATCTCACCATTTTGTTTCTGTCCTGCTTATGCATTTTCGTATAACAACAATCTTTTAATTTAAATGCAATGGGTAGTGTGATGTGATGTCGAGTGTATGATAGGCAAGACCTGCGATACAAGAGTTCTTGATTGTGAAAAGATCGTAGGAGCCACACGCATGTGATATAACATCTCCAAAGTTGAGAGGACCTGGGCTCTTCACTTGTCGATGTGCGATTGTACGTCGATTAGTGAAAAACAGCTGTCGGCAGAGTCAACATGTAATGGTTGTGATGTTACTGAGCTGGTTATTTTGATACTGCTCCTTCGTAACGCTGAAGTTCCGTAGTCTTGTTAACTGAAATTGGCTAAAGTTGTAAACGAATTGTTTAATGAAGGACATGACTGCGTTAATTTAAATTTGAGATTACTTCACATTTATTAGCACCAAAACACATAATAAGGAGTTTAACAGTTCAAATAAGTCGCGTCATTAACTACACTAGATTAACTTGCAACAGTGATAATTTATTCAATACACATTTCCATAGCGAATCGTCACGAAACACCATTTGAAATAAAACTGATCGTAATAGATAGTTCTCAGAGTTGGTTACTGAGTATTTACTAACACAGTGACACAGAGAAGTGATGTGGATGACTGCAACCGGACTGTTCAAATAAGTTCATAAAACATTTACACTGATGAACTGTAACAATAATATCTGCACATATAAGTGAAGTTGACATTCAAATTTTGATCCGACGAGTGCAACTCGAGAATATCTATCTTGAAATATTAACATGAATGTTGCTAATCGTGGACTTCTACACATAGGTGTACACCTCTCGAGTACGGCAAATTCAAAGATCACTAAAGATACTACTCGTAACACAAGTTACTAAGTGATGTTGTCGTACCGAATCATACCCGGAGACTGACTGGAACTGTGATATGCTGATTCTGTATGTGGAGGAGTGAAAGGATAATTAGTGAAATCAGCTAAATACATTTTACTATAGGTTGAATGAATTAGTAATGATATTCTGGTGAGTAGTAATTTGGTTTAACTAGATTTTAGGTAACCATAAATTTAATAAAATTCGATTTCTGTTTTGTTGTTACAATGTATAGCTTGCGAAGTTTAACGTAAATTTCACAGGACCATAATTTGCCTACTTTGTTTAATTTCTTAATTAACACATTCTTTCAATGGGCTGGGTGGCGCTCGTGGAGAGGGCCCCCGGTCGGAGAGGGTGGCATCAGGGTGGATGATACGCCTTGAAGCATAGTAGGTCATCTCTTGATGGTTGTCCGCTGCCAGCAGTCTCTAAGCGGGCAAAGACTAACTTCAGTGCTAAGAAATATGACCCCAAATCGTTCCCCTCCCTGGCCACACCATGGGAGGAACGCCAGGCTAAGGATGGCAGTGAAGCTTGTTCGCCCCAGTACGTCGTATGTACAAGAGTTCATGGGGAATCTTTCATGTCCATGTAGCCTCAGTGTTTTGTGGAGCATTTGGAGGACAAGTTTGGGGAGGTGGAGGGCTTGTCCAAAATGCACTCTGGGTCAGTCTTGATAAAAGCACCCCAGTCACGCGCATTACTCGCTTGTGACAAGTTGGGGGATGTTTCTGTTACCATCACGCCCCATAAGAGCTTAAATATGATCCAGGGTATTATATTCCACAGGGACCTTCTTTTGCAGTCTGACAACGAGGTGCACACATTTAGAGCGTCGGGGTGTTCACTTCGTCCGGCGCGTCCATTGAGGTCCAAGGGATAATCAGGTTGCCACTGGTGCCTTCTTCTTGGCCTTCGAGGGTGACACATTGCCTGAGAAGGTCAAGGTGATGGTCTACCGCTGTGACGTCAAGCCTTATACCCCTCCCCCAATTAGGTGCTTTAAGTGCTGGAAGTTCGGCCATATGTCTTCCTGCTGTACTGCCAGCAATTCATGTCGAGATTGTGGACGTCCATCACATTCCAATACTCCATATGCCCCGCCTCGCATCTGTGTCAACTGTGGAAAGCATCATTCACCTTGCTCACCAGACTGCAGGATTTTACAGAAAGAGAGGAACATAATGGAATATAAGACCTTGGACCGACTGACCTACATGGAGGCTAAGAGGAAACTTGAGCGTCTACATCTTGTGGCTATCACCTCCTCTTACGCCACCGTTACGAGTACAGTTGCCGCCCCCTTCAGTTCCTCACATTCCTGTCGCCTCTCAAAACCAGACGACTACACCTGCACCCCTTGATGGTGGGGAGCACTTCTCTCCCTGTTCCTCCTGCACCACCTACTTCACGAGCAACACCCCCCAACCATCAGGGATATCAGTCCCCATTTCTGAGCTGGAGAAGCGTAAGTTTTCTTTGGCTCCTCTCGCTAGGAAGGTGTCCCTTGGGTCACTCCCTTCCCAGGTTTCTGCTAGTGGGTGAGATGACACTCGCCAGTGGCTGAAGAACCCAAAAGCAGCTGGTCATATTGCTTCACACTCATCCTCAGTCCCAGAGACTGAATCAGAGAAGTCCTCCCAGCCAGGGAAACCCAAGGGGCAGCGAGAAAAATCCAAAAAGAAGGTCCCCAAGACCAAGGGAATTACGGTGGCACTCACACCACCATTACCTACAAGCTCTGCGTCTGTGAATGACGTGGAGATCCTGGTGTCCACTGAGGACCTAGATCTCGCTGGACCCTCAGAAACAATAGATATAGACTGCTTAGGCAAAAAGTCGGTGGCAGCAGTTGACCCTGAGGTGTAAACTGCCTCATTGAATGTTCCATGCCTTCCCAGACTACAGATGACGTCATCCTCTAGTGGAATTGCGGCGGTCTTCTCCAACGCCTGACGGAGCTTCAGCAACTGTTAAGCTTTCACCTGCTTTCTGCATAGCCCTCCAGGAAATTTGGTTCTCGCCAATGTGGACCCCTGCCCTCCATGGCTATAAGGCATACTATAGGAACCGTAGCAACTATGATCAAGTATCAAGTGGAGTTTGCGTTTATGTCCTAAACTCGGACTGTAGTGAAACTGTGCCCCTTCAAAACCCTCTTGAAGCTGTGGCTGTCAGAATAAGGACGATGCAGGAAATAACTGTCTGCAATGTATATTTTCACTCAGATGGTGCAAGAGCCCTGAATGTATTAACTGCACTGATTGATCAACTCCCTAAGCCTTTCCTACTTTTGGGAGATTTTATCACCCACAACCCCTTGTTGGGTGGCACTGTGCTTACTGGTAGAGGCAGAGATGTCTAAACATTACTGTGTCTGTTCGACCTCTGCATCTTAAATATTGGAGCCGCCACTCATATCAGTGTGGCTCATGGTTGTTACTCGGCAATTGATTTATCAGTCTGCAGCCCAGGACTTCTCCCATCTATCCACTGGAGAGCACATGACGACCTGTGTGCTAGTGACCACTTCCCCATCTTCCTGTTACTACCCCAGCGTCAGACCCATGGTCGCCTGCCCAGATAGGCCTTAAACAAGGCGGACTGGAAAACTTTCACCTCTGCTGCCACCGCTGATTCTCCCCCACACGGTAACAACGATGTGATTGTTGAGCAGGTCACTACAACAATCGTTTCTGTGGCAGAAAACATGATCCCTCGCTATTTAGGGTGCCCCTGGCGAAATGCAGTCCCCTGGTAGTCGCCAGAAGTCGCTGAAGCAATTACGGAGCGTCGGCGAGCTCTGCAGTGGCATAAACGCCACCCTTTCCTGGAGCACCTCATAGCCATTAAACATCTCCATGCCCGTGTTCGCCAATTTATCAAACGTCGGAAGCAGGAGTGTTGGATGGTATATATCTTGACCACAGGATGCCATATGTCACCTTCCCAAGTCTGGAAAAAGATCAAACTTGTTTTCGGGTACCAGACACCAATAGGTGTTCCCATGTTAACATAAATGGCATGTTATCTACAGACGCAATTGCGATTGCCGAGCACTTTGCTGAGCACTATACTCAAGCCTCTGCGTCGGATTATTAACCCCCCCCTCCCCCCCCCCCCCCAGCCTTTCGCACTCTCAAACGGCGGCTGGAAGGGAAAGTCCTCCTGTTCACTACACGCCACGGTGTACCGTATAATGCTCCATTTACAGAGTGGGAGCTCCTCAGTGCCCTTGCACATAGCGCCAACTCACAGCTGGGCCAGATAGGACATGATTAAACATCTCTCATCTGACTACAAGCAGCATCTCCTCGTCATCTTCAACTGGATCTGGTGTGATGGCATCTTTCCATCGCATTGGTGGGAGAGCACCATCATTCCGGTGTTCGAACAGGGTCAAAACCCGCTTGATGTGGATAAATATCGGCCCATCAGCCTCACCGAAGTTCTTTGTAAGCTACTGGAACGTATGGTGTGTCAGCAGTTGGATTGGGTCCTGGAGTCACGTGGCCTACTGGCTCCATGTCAGGGCGGCTTCCGCCAGGGTCGATCTACCACTGATAATCTTGTCCCCCTCGAGTCTGTCATCCGAACAGCCTTTCACAGACGCCAACACCTGATTGTCGTCTTTTTTTATTTACGAAAAGCGTGTCACCACCTGGCGGTATCATATGGTTTCCATATTATACGAGTGGGGTCTCCTAGGTCCGCTCCCGATTTTTATCAAAAATTTCCGTGTCCAAGTTAGTGCCTCCCATAGTTCCCCCCCCCCCCCCCCCATATCCAGAAGAATGGGGTCCTGCAGGGATCTGTATTGAGTGCCTCTCCATTTTTAGTGGCCATTAATGGTCTAATAGCAGCTGTAGGGCCATCCGTCTCACCTTCTCTGTATGCAGACGACTTCTGCATTTCATACTGCTCCTCCAGTACTGGTGTTTGAGCGGCGCCTACAGGGAGCCATCCACAAGGCGCAGTCAAGGGGCTCTAGCCCACGGTTTCCAGTTTTCGGCAGCAAAGTCGTGTGTTGTGCACTTCTGCCGGCATCGTACCATTAATCCAGAACCAGAACATTACCTTAATGATCCACTCACTGTATTGGAGACATATCGATTCTTAGGATTGGTTTTCGACTCCTGATTGACTTGGCTTCCTCACCTTCGTCAGCTTAAGCGGAAGTGCTGGCAGCACCCCAGCTCCCTCTGCTGCCTGAGTGACACCAACTGGGTTGCAGATCGCTCTGCGCTGCTGCAGCTCTACAAAGCCCTTGTTCAATCCCTCAGCATTGCATTTACTCCACCCAGTGCACCACTGTGGCGTTCGCCTAGCGATAGAAGCTTTTAGGACGAGTACGGTGACCAGTGTCCTTGTGGAGGCCAGAGTCCCTCCATTGCATATTAGGCATGCACAACTGCTGGCCAGTTTCGTTTCACACGTTCGTAGTTCTCCTGCATATCCTAATCATCGTCTCCTTTTCTCACCCACGGCGGTTCATCTCCTACACCAGGAGCCCAGGTCAGGGCTTCCAATTGCAGTTTATGCCCGATCTCTTATTTCCAAACTCGAGTCCTTGCCTTTACCACCTATACTTGAGGTCCATTCACATAAACCTCGATGGTGTACACCTAGGCTAAGGATTCAGTTAACCCTGCAGCTCTCTGCTACCACTTCCTGTCGATTCTTGACATGTACCAAGGCCACGAAGTGGTTTACACCAATGGCTCGATGGCTGGTAGTCACTTCGGCTTCGTGTATGTCCATGGAGGACATATTGAACAACATTCCTTGCCTGATGGCTGGAGTGTTTTCACTGCCAAGCTGGTGGCTATATCTCGTGCTCTTGAGCACAGCCGTTCGTGCCCTGGTGAGTCGATTCTTCTGTGTACTGACTCCTTGACCAGCCTAACGCTATCGACCAGTGCTACCCTCATCATCCCTTGGTAGCGACCATCCAGGAGTACATCTGTGCCCAGGAACGGTCAAGTCGTTCAGTGGTGTTTGACTGGACCCCAGGTCACGTCGGAATCCCAGCCAACGAACTTGCTGACAGGCTGGCCAAACAGGTTATGTGGAAACCGACTTTGAAGATCGGCTTCTCTGCAACTGACCTGCATTCAGTAGTATGCCGTAAGGCCTTGCTGATTTGGGAGACGAAATGGCATACCTGTGCACGCACAACAAACCGCGTACCATTTAGGAGACTAAAAATGTGTGGCAGTCCTCCATGCATGCCTCTTGCAGGGACTCTGCGGTTCTCTGCCGGTTCTGCATTGGCAATGCTTGGGTGATACATGGGTGCCTCCTGCGCCGTGATGACCCACCTCAGTGTCGGTGCACCACCCGACTGACAGTGGGCCATATCTTGGTGAGCTGTCCTTCTTTGGCTGCCCCGTGACGGACTCTTCAGTTACCAGACCTGTTGCCATTAATTTTAGCTGACAACACCTCATCAGCTAATTTAGTTTTACGTTTTACACGTGACTGTGGGTTTTATCATTCTATATAAGTTTCAGTGCATGTCCTTTGTCCCTCTGTGTTCTTCACTCTATTGCTTTTAGTGTGGATGTTTTAATGTATCACAAAGTGGCTGGCTTTCCGTTTTATCTTCGTGGTCGGCCAGCCACGGTCATCTGCTCACTTGATTTTACCCCTTCTACCTGCTTCTTGCTTCTCTCTGTGGTTTTCTTTTCCTGTTTTGTCCATAGTAGTGTTGGTTGTCCTCCTGTCGTTCTTCTGGTTCTTCCTTTATCCTGTTACTGTGCTGTATGTCTCCTTTCTTTTTTTCTTTCCCTTGTGTAATTATTTTACTGGGAACAAGAGACGACATCGCAGCTTGGACCCTTCCACGCCCCCCCCCCCCCCCCCACTCTTAAACCAACCAACCATCATAGTGATTTTGAACATATTGCAATGCGGATTTCTCTTAAATGGAACTGTCTTACGATGAATCCATACACCTTATAAATCAGCATCGCTCCAAGCAACAACTGATTACTGAATTTATTGCAATATTACCTCCAGTTTTTGGTGTTTTGGGTAAATATGTTATAGGTATTACCTGTATAGCAGAAGGAAGAGAGGTATTAGATATAAAAAATGGAATTGTAGCAAATTGAACAGAATTATTTCACAATGCTTCATTTTGTTACACCCCCCCCCCCCCCAATCAATCCAATTGAATAATGTAGCAAGAAACTGAAAATATCTGGCCATAAAATTCAATGTAATGCAAACACTAGCTGGACACCTACGTTTTACCATTAGCCTTTTACATAGAAAATTTGAAATAAACAACAAATATGATATACAAAAATTTTTGTATGATGTTAATTTAAAACAATGAATGTGAATATAAACCTGCTCATCATTCTACATTATATAATTACAAAATTTCAAAATTTACCAAACCTGTATTTTATATGGCCACATGTAAATTATAATTTCTCAAAAAGTTTTTACTGATTTAAAACTTTTCATTTTAACTGTAAAATGCCTTTAATACAAATTAACTAATAAAATCCAATATAGCTGCAGAGGTCAGAATAAGTCCATCTTTTTACACATTTTCCAGTCACTGTACTTTGGAGTTCAGGAAAGATGGTAGTCTTTGCCTCTTGACCTTGAGCTTGTATTAGTTCTGGATGAGGATCCTTTCTAGTCTTTTGTGGCATTGCATGGTATTAGTCCATTTATGCAATTACATAACCTTCAGTGCTCACACATATAACAACAAAACAAAATTACTTTACATTATTAAATTGTAAAAATATTTTACTAGGAACTACAAGAAATGACATTAGCTTTCACATTAACTGAAAATAATCAGAACATGAGGATATCAATTAAATATTAACTAAGTGGGTGGAAGCTGCCATTAAGGCCTATATCAGCATGAAACCAAAGCAAATTATTCAATTTG
Organism: Schistocerca americana; assembly: GCF_021461395.2. NCBI lineage: Eukaryota > Metazoa > Arthropoda > Insecta > Orthoptera > Acrididae > Schistocerca > Schistocerca americana. Next base: position 252,503,042 of record NC_060130.1, read on the forward strand.
TTCAACCTTTAATTTCTCAAAAACTACAGGTTTCCTGTAGTTCATTCTTGTCAGGATGTCTGCTCATTCTAATACTTCATCATATACATTACTTAGAGGCACACTTCAGAAATCTTTGTTATTGGAACCTAATACTATGGTAATTCATTAATACATATTGAAAAATGCAGGAGGAGGTGAGTATAATAGTACCATGAAAATAAAATTCGTTGTGGTATATATATAATGAGCTGTTAGACAAATTATGGTTTCATTAAGCCTTTTCAAATAACTTACTCTAGTCTTTCATTACGTTCATGAAAACATTACACTGTTTTCTAACCTAAGTACATTTCGTTACGAATCTGGTGCTTTAACCAACATACATATTTTACCACAGGAGAAAAAATATTATCTTGTACCTCCCCCTAGTTTACTACCTACTCATATCTGCTATTCTATAAAATTAACTACTTACAAAATGGTTAACTGATGGAGTGCATTTGCAAAAATTAATCAACTAGAAAGACAAAGTACCTAACAGTCGTTGAATCAGGTAATTCTTCTCATGCTTCTCATTATTACTTCATTATAACATATACAGTACTTCATATTACTCACGATATTTTTTGATTCTTTGCTAATTCAGTATTCTGTGCTTTTACTGTTTCATCATTATGTTATCACATATACTTCTTCAGAAACACCTTATTAACAATAATTCCTTGTTTTGCCTTATTTAGATACATGACTCTAAAGAATGACACTCCACAGTAGCAAACAACAACATTATTGAAAATACTTCCTTTCCTTCATAACAGACATTACACTGCTTACTTCACACGTTACTTCACTTTAAACGACATATTTCCTTTTATCCCAGCGTAAAGGGCTGTACTATAACAAATCTTCTTTTCAATAAACATTACTATAGGCAACATTACCCGTTTTACCTTGGCTTTCTTTACTCTGGAATGAAGGACTACACTGTGACCCATTTTACACCTATCTGTTTATTTGTTTCATATTTTTCTTAGCCTTGCTCCCCAACCTTGTTTCTAACCTTTATGTAAAATTCGACTTTTATCATTCACGTCAACTAGCAATATGCCATTCCATCTAACAAAATCTTTTAATATTCCACAATTTATAACTTCAGGTGCCTTAAATTCCGCATAAATGCTGAAAAATACTATTCTTCCTATTTTTCACATTGTTGTCACATCCCAAAAGTCAAGTAAATTTCACAGGACTGTAATTTTCAAAATTTATTTGGTTTCTTAATTGACTCATTATGTAAATAATCAAATGCATCTTCTGGGTCATAAAAAACAGGGAAACAAAATTATAACATAACCGATTTCAATTAAATGTGCATGGGGTCCTAGTAAAGAAAATATTTTCAGCTAGGTGGGAAATTCAGTGACGAAAAACTTTTTAACTAATGAAAAAGGAAAATTACAGCCTTAGAATGATCTATGTCACTTCAGAAATAAACAGTCATTAGCCCATGACATTTATATGCGTACATGACTTTTGAAAATATTACACTGCAGATCTCTCTTAGAAGGAATTAGTTTTATGATTAATCCAATACATCACAGGAATCAGTGTAGTTCCTAGAAGCTAATGAATAATGAATATCAGAGAAATATCACTTAAGTAACAATTGTGATATAGTTACTACCTGTACAAGAAAGGCTAGAAAGACGTTAGTTATATAGGGATTATAGTTGCAGCAAATGAAGCTATACCACTTTGCTACATTTCATTATCAACAACGTTTTGAGGTCACCATCGAATATCTCGAATTTTATTGGCAGATAGATGGACCACTCTGCAGAAAGTAACACCCCAGTTCAACGGTGAACGACAGTAGCGACCGGTGAGCAGTTACATCTTGCGAAACAGCCCATTACTATGAACTAAGAAATCACTAGTGCATACGTTTATCTCTGCTTATTACCCGTTAGATGTCACAGATTACCAATGTTGCAAGAATTCCGACATTGGACTGTAGAAACACGGAAAAAGAGGTCTTGGACTGATGAATAACGGTGCACGCCGAAGATAGGATACGAGTTCGTCGAAAACCTGCTGAGGCAATGCATTCCATTAAGCAGGCATTTGTCAAGCAGGTGGCAGGACTGCTCGTGGTTTCGTGCAGTGAATCTTTATAATGTGCGAAATAGGTTTCCTGACGCTTCTACACACATCAAGAGCAGTTTTGCATTACCTCGGTTCCGAGAGTTCCGGAACCTGTGCAGAAAATTGGAATAGTGATCTACATAAGCATCATTTCTGCCCTTTTTATTGATCATGAAAAGCACGCATTGCATGTTGTATCACCACACAGCGAGACATTGAGAGGTGATGGTCCAGACTGCTGTACACACCCGTACCGCTAATTCCTAATGCATGCCTGTATTCGTCGCGGCATGCTACCAACAAGTTCATCAACGCACTGTTGGTCCAGATTGTCCCACACCTCAACGTCGATTCGGCGTGAATCTCTGAGTGGTTGGTAGGCCATGTCGTCCATAAACAGCCCTTTTCAATGTATTCCAGGCATGTTCGATAGGGTTCATGTCTGGAGAACGTGGTGGCTACGCTAGTCAAGCGATGTCGTTATCCTGAAGGAAGTCATTCACAAGATGTGCACAATGGGACCGCGAATTGTCGTCCATGAAGACGAATGCCTCGCCAGTATGCTGCCGATCTGGTTGCACTGACGCTCAGAGGATGGAATTCACGTATCGGCAGCTGTTACGGCGTCTTCCATGACCACCATCGGCGTACGTCGGCCCCACATAATGCCACCCCAAAATAACAGGGAACCTCCACCTTTCTGCGATCGCTGGATAGTGTGTCTAAGGTGTCCGGCCTGATAGCGTTGCCTCCAAACCCGTCTCCGACGATTGTGTGGTTGAAGCCATATGCGATACTCATCGGTGAAGAGAACTTGATGTCAATCCTGAGGAGTCCATTCGGCATGTTGTTGGGTCCATCTGTACCGCGCTGCATGGTGTCGTGGTTGCAAAGATCGACTTCGCCATGGAGGTTGCGCATGATGCAGCCTATTGCGCACAGTTTGAGTCGTAGCACGACGTCCTGTGGCTGCACGAAAAACATTATTCAACATGGTGGCGTTGCTGTCAGGGTTCCTCCGAGCCATAATCCGTAGGTAGCGGTCATCCATTGCAGTAGTGGCCCTTGGGCATCCTGAGTGAGGCATGTCATCGACAGTTCCGGTCTCAATGCATCTTCTCCATGTCCGAACAACATCGGTTTGGTTCGCTCCGAGACGCTTGGACGCTTCGCTTGTTGAGAACCCTTTCTGGCACAAAGTAACAACGCGGACGCGGTCGAACCGTCTATGCACGGCTGAACTACAGACAACACGAGCCGTGTACTTCCTTCCTTGTGGAATGACTGGAACTGATCGGCTGTCGGACCGTCTACATCTAATAGGCGCTGCTCATGCATGATTGTTTACATCTTCGGGCGTGTTTAGTGACATCTATAAACAGTCAGAGGGACTGTGTCTGTCATACAATATCCACAGTCAATGTCTATCTTCAGGAGTTTAGGGAAACGGGGTGATTTTGTTGTGTGTACATTCGTGTATTATCTGTTCACCGACGAAATATACAGGAACCTACTGTCGAGTTATTAGCACCCGTTCTTTTTTCGCATATAACATCCTGAAGTACTTTTGGATTCTGTAGGGAATGCACCATCCCTCCATTTCCGTATAGTCAGGACAATTAGAGGAGGGGCTCGAATATGTATTTGTTCATCACTTTTGTGTGAAGTGAGAGAGTCAGATATGAGAGCTTAAGCAACAGAACTTTCAATTTATGGTGCGAAGGTTGTCACATTTTCTGTAATGAAGTAGTGAGAAAGAGTGTGACAAGGCATTCGCTTACTGAGCACTGTGTTCGTTCCTATGTGAATCATTTTCTCTTACATGTTTTTTGAACTCGCTACAGTACCGCTCACCAAAGGAAGACGAGAAGAAATCTGAACTTCTTTGTCATACCAACTTCAGCTATTCCCATCCTCAGCATGGTGTTGTCAAGTCGACTACGAGGTGTAGCCTGACTGTTGGGGGGTAATCAAGTTCTCAGTCACGTGTGAATAAAGATCCTGCACCAGAATGGAAAATTTTCTTGCTGATTAGCGGTTATACTGAAACTGGTAATCAATAAAGAAAATTTGCAACCTTGACGTAGGACTTTTATTCACACATGGTTTAGTTCAACAGATCGCGGATCTCGCCATTGACAGTGTCAAAAACTAACAAATTCTCACTGCTGGACATCGCTAATTCATACCACGGAATAAATGCAGGCTCTCCATCAGTGGTTCCCAACCTTTCTTAGACCATCATCCCTGGTTACAATCAAATGTTAGCAGTCACACACGACTCAATCCCCTGCCCCTCCTTTTAGAATGAGAAAAATTTTCTTTTAACATTCATTTTTAAAATGGTCAAAGGTAAATGATATTTAGTTTTTGTAGGTGTTTTATTAAGCCACGAACTAATCGGTCAAAAAAATAATTGGTAATCTTTATGTCAAACAAGTTTTGTTATCTTTGAGTTTCCCTCTGTCTCGTGGGTCCCTACCACCACGGCACAGCGCGTCCCCTGGTTGCGAATAGGGGATACGGCCTTCAGATATGAAGGGTAGCTGCGAATACAAAAAAAAAGCAGTCGCGGACAGCCGGTGGGGAGCAGGCGATGGGGTGATGAACCATCCCTGTTTCTTCTCCTCTTACTATCAAATCTATTCATCAAGAATCAGCAACATTAATGGCCATGGGTTCCTTTGAAATAAAATATTCCGGAGGTAAACTAGGCTCCCATTCGGATCTGCGGGCGGAACCTACTTTGAAGAGATTCAGGCCGAAAGGAACTTTCAGGTTGGGAACGTTGAACGTTAAAAGTTTGAACAAGCCAGGAACGCTCCAGACATTATTAGACGAATTAGATAGATACGATGTAGACATTACAGCTATTCAAGAAACTCGGTGGCAGAAGGAGGGTAGCATAAAGAGGGGTAACTATACATTTTTCTATGGAGGTGCGGAAGCTCACAGTTTCGGAACAGGTTTCGCAGTACAGAGAAAAGTGCTTCACGCAGTCAGAGAGATAAGGTTCATTAGTGACCGACTATCAGCTATAGCGTTGTCCGGCAGGTGGAATAGACTAGTAGTAATTAATGTACACGCACCAACTGAGGACACTGAAGAGGTTGTTAAAGACAGCTTTTGTGAAGAACTAGATCAACTGTGGGATGAGTTCTCCTCGTATGATACAAAATTAATCATAGGTGATTTTAATGTGAAGATACGGAAGGAGGAAGCATTCCGGCGTACAATTGGGAAAGAAAGTTTGCATAACATTTCGAATGATAATGGCACAAGGGTGGTTAATTTTGCTGTTTCAAAAGACATGATTGTTCAGAGCACATACTTCAAAAGGAAGGACATTCATAAAGCAACTTGGGTCTCTCCGGGTGGACACACCCGAAACCAAATTGATCATGTTCTTGTAGATCGGAGATGGCACACTAGTATAGAAAATGTTAGGACTTTCAGGGGAGTCGACTGCGTTTCTGATCATTTTCTTGTAGTTGTCAAAGTTCACCAACAGCTCTCTACAGCAACATCAAGGTGTCACAATGCAGAACTTGTTAGGTTCGACACTGACAAGCTAAACGATGAAAACTTTAGAAGAAGGTACATTATTGGAATTTCAAATAGTTTTGATGCTCTCAGGACATAGGAAGATCAAGACGAGGATGTAAATAAACCTTGGATCACTGTGAGGAATACTATCAAAGAGGCAGCGAAGGTCACAACAGGTACAATTAAGAAGAACAGGAGGAAACCGTGGTTTGATGAGATTCAAATGGCCTCTGAGCACTATGGGACTTAACTTCTGAGGTCATCAGTCCCCTAGAACTTAGAACTACTTAAACCTAACTAACCTAAGGATAAGACATACATCCATGCCCGAGGCAGGATTCGAGCCTGCGACCGTAGCGGTGGCGCCGTTCCAGACTGCAGCGCCTAGAATCACTCGGATACTCAGGCCGGCGTTTGATGAGGAATGCAAGAAATTGGTAGAGGAAAGGAGAAAAGCGCGATTAGATTGGAATAGAATAGGAGACAGAAAACGAGAGGAGTTCTTGAACTGGAGAAGAGAACTTGGTCGTAGGCTACGGGCAAAGAAGAGGGATTATTTGAACAATCAAATTACAAAAATGGAAACAAACAGTAAAACAAAAAACATTAGGGAACTTTACCCAGACATAAATGGGTATAGGAAGGGCTTCATGGCTAGGACAAATGCACTTCGAGGGGATACTGGGGGAATACTGGCAGACCCCAGTGCTATATTAAGTAAATGGAGGGCGTATTTTGAGCATCTATTAAATGTACACCAGGAAGCAGGAAATGAGCAGGCGTACGAAATACATACAGCAGAACCCCAGATACTTGAGCCAACGTTAAAGGAAGTAAGAGATGCAATCAACAAATTGAAAAACCATAAAGCACCAGGATCAGATTGCATAACTGCAGAATTAGTTAAAAATGGGGGACAGAAATTTGTGGAAGTAGTTCACAAAGTGATAACTAAAGTATGGAACTCAGAGACGATGCCTGAAGAGTGGCAGGAGTCGATTCTGATCCTAATTTTTAAGAAAGGTGACAAAATTGATTGTAGAAATTATAGAGGAATATCGCTATTACCGATATGTTCCAAAATTTTCTCGAATATTCTGCTAAGCAGGCTTACATCATATGCAGATGAAATTGTGGGGGATTACCAAGCCGGCTTTCGGAGGAACAGATCAACTATAGACCAAATATTCACCCTGCGTCAAATTTTGGAAAAGAAATTGGAATACAATAAACCAGTTCATAATCTTTTCAAAGATTTTACAAAAGCATATGATTCAGTATTGCAATCAAAATTGTACAGAATTCTTTTGGAACTTGGAATACCAAAGAAGTATGTTAGACTTATAGAAGCGAGTTTGTAAAACACAAAAGGCAGAGTACGCATGGGGAAATTGGAATCAGAAGAATTTGTAATAAAGAACGGACTTAAGCAGGGAGATTCCCTGCCTCCGCTACTTTTTAATTTAGTCCTAGAATATATTGTACGAATGTCAGCAGATAATTCATAGGGTGTGGAGTAAAATGGAAATATTAAGATATTAGGGTATGCAGATGATCTAAACATAATTGGCGATAGGAAAGAATCTGTAAGAGCAAATGCGGATGCGTTAATCAAGGCTAGTGAAGATGTAGGTCTAAGGATAAGTGAAGACAAAACTAAATACCTGGTTACTACTAGACTGCCAACAGCAGTAGATCAGGAAATGTTAAGAGTTGGAGACATGCAGTTTGAAAAAGTTAACACATTTAAGAATCTAGGTGTGGACATCACTTCGAGAAATGAGATTGAATCCGAACTGATGAAGAGATTACGGGCAGGAAATGCGTGCTACTTCTCATTGAATACATTACTTTCATCGCGGATATTGTCTAGGAATGTAAAGATTAGAATATACAAAACTATTATTCTACCAGTTATGCTGTATGGGTGTGAGACTTTGTCTCTCACTGTGCAAAATGAAAAGCCATTTCGAGTATTTGAAAAGCAAATTTTGAGGAAAATTTTCGGAGCAAAACCGGATGACATTAGCGGAGAGTGGCGAAAACTGCATAACGAAGAGGTTCACGAACTCTATTCATCCCCTGACATAATCAGTATTATTAAATCACGTAGGCTGCGATGAGCGGGTCACGTAGCTCGAATGGATGAGGGCAGGGCAGCGCGCAGAGTACTGGTAGGGCTCCCAGAAGGAAAACGTCCTGTGAGGAGACCGAGGCGTAGATGGGAGGACAATGCGAAGGCTGATTTGAGGAGCCGAGGTATTGAAGGTGAATGGAAGGACAGGGTCAGATGGCGAAAATATGTTACTGCGGTAATGGACTCTCGAGTCCGGTATGACCAGTGAGTAAGTAAGTTGAGTTTCCCTCTGTCAGTGCACATCATAAATCATGTGCCGAACCTATTCAGTTCTTTGTTTCTATTTTCGTTGCCATCGTAAGCAATCCACATTTCCTTTCCATATGTCGTGGTTGGGTAGTTGTGTGTGTGTGTGTGTGTGTGTGTGTGTGTGTGTGTGTGTGTGCGTGCGTGCGTGCGTGCGCGTGTGTGTGTGTGTGTGTGTGTGTGTGTGTGTGTGTGTGTTTTAGAAGGAATTTTGAAGCAATTGCCGGTGCATCGCGAGTGCTGCTCACGACTCCCTCTCACATAAGAAAATTACCCATTCACATTGAGATTAGACACTTGTTGCAGACCATACCTCCCTTGAACTATTCCTCTCCCTAGCGACATTTGCTTCACCTGCACTCCCATTTCAGATCAACCAAGTTAAAATGTGTGCACTATACTTACCTTTTTTTAAACCGCTAGGTTGACGGGCTCCTTGCTTCTGAACTGTCAGAAATTAGAAGACTAAAAGCTGCCAGTTTTTTGTGTCTCATCACTCTAATAATAATAATTACAATAATAATAATAATAATAATACACAGGCTACAGACCAGAATAGAAAAACTGAGAAAAGACATCGGACAGCTAACACAGTTTATAAGAAATGAAATATCGGACAAAAAACGAAAAAGGTTAGGTAAAATCTCACAACAAGAAGCGATAGAGCAATTAGATGAAAAGAAGCAGAAATTACAAGCATTGGCCAAACGACTTAGAAGATACAAAAAAAAGTGAAAATCGAAGGAAACAAAACCAAACATTTAACACAAACCAAAAGAAATTTTACCAGACAATAGATAACACACACATTAAAATAGACAACCCACCAAACATAAGTCATGGAACACTTCTGGAGCAACATATGGTCAAACCCGGTACTGCATAACAGGCATGCACGGTGGATACAAGCAGAAACAGACACATACAAGATGATTCCACAAATGCCTGAAGTGATAATTTTGCAACATGAAGTCACCCGAGCAATTAATTCTACTCACAATTGGAAAGCCCCTGGAAAAGATAAAATAGCAAATTTCTGGCTAAAGAAATTCACCTCAACACATTCACATCTAACTAAATTATTTAACAGTTACATTGCAGACCCATACACATTCCCTGATACACTTACAGATGGAATAACTTATCTGAAACCTAAAGATCAAGCAGACACAGCTAACCCAGCAAAATATCGCCCCATAACATACCTACCAACAATATACAAAATATTTACTTCAGTCATTACACAGAAATTAATGACACACACAACACAGAACAAAATTATAAATGAAGAACAAAAAGGCTGTTGCAAAGGAGCACGAGGATGTAAAGAGCAACTGATAACAGATCCAGAGGTGACATGTCAAGCTAAAACTAAACAAAGGTCGCTACACTATGCCTACATTGATTACCAAAAAGCTTTTGATAGTGTGCCCCACTCATGGTTACTACAAATATTGGAAATATACAAAGTAGATCCTAAATTGATACGGTTCCTAAACACAGTAATGAAAAATTGGAAAACCACACTTAATATCCAAACACATTCAAATAATATCACATCGCAACCAACACAGATTAAGCGTGGAATATACCAAGGAGACTCATTAAGTCCTTTCTCGTTCTGGCTTGCTCTGAACCCACTATCCAACATGCTAAATAATACAAATTATGGATACAATATTACTGGAACATACCCACACAAAATCACACATTTGCTATACATGGATGATCTAAAACTACTGGCAGCAACAAATCAACAACTCAACCAATTACTAAAGATAACAGAAATATTCAGCAATGATATAAATATGGCTTTTGGAACAGACAAATGTGAGAAAAATAGCGTAGTCAAGGGAAAACACACTAAACAAGAAGATTACATATTGGATAACCACAGCGACTGCATAGACGCGATGGAAAAAACAGATGCCTATAAATATCTAGGATACAGACAAAAAATAGGAATAAATAATACAAATATTAAAGAAGAACTAAAAGATAAATATAGACAAAGACTAACAAAAATACTGAAAACAGAATTGACAGCAAGAATCAAGACAAAAGCTATAAATACCTATGCTATACCAATATTGACCTACTCATTTGGAGTAGTGAAATGGAGTAACACAACCTAGAAGCACTGAATACACTTGCACGATCACAATGCCACGAATATAGACTACATCACATACATTCAGCAACAGAAAGATTCACATTAAGCAGGAAGGAAGGAGGAAGGGGATTTATAGACATAAAAAACCTACATTATGGACAAGTAGACAATTTAAGAAAATTCTTTATAGAACGAGCAGAAACTAGCAAAATACACAAAGCAATCACTCATATAAATACATCGGCTACACCACTGCAATTTCATAACCACTTCTACAACCCTTTAGATCACATAACATCAGCAGATACGAAGAAAGTAAATTGGAAAAAGGAAACACTAAATGGCAATCACTCGTATCATCTAACACAGCCACACATCGATCAAGGTGCATCCAACACATGGCTCAGAAAAGCCAATATATACAGTGAGACGGAACGATTCATGATTGCAATACAGGATCAAACAATAAACCAGAAATTACAGCAAGCATATTATTAAAGAACCCAATACTACAACAGACAAACGCCGACTTTACAAACAACAAATAGAAACAGTAGATCACATCACAAGCGGATGTACAATACTAGCAAATACAGAATACCCCAGAAGACATGACAATATAGCAAAAATAATGCATCAACAACGTTCCATACAACATAAACTAATAGAACAGCACATTTCCACATACAAGTATGCACCACAAAATGTGCTGGAGAATGATGAATAAAAATTATACTGGACCAGAACCATTATAACAGATAAAACAACAACACATAACAAACCTGACATCATACTCATTAATAAAAAGAAGAAATTAACACAACTAATCGAAATATCCATACCCAATACAACAAATATACAGAAGAAAACAGGAGAAAAAATTGAAATATACATCGAACTGGCTGAAGAAGTCAAGGACATGTGGCATCAGGATAAAGTTGACATTATACCAATTATACTATCAACTACAGGAGTCATACCACACAATATCCACCAGTACATCAACGCAATACAGCTACATTCAAACTTATATATACAACTACAGAAATCTGTAATTATTGATACATGTTAAATTACCCGAAAGTTCCTAAATGCAATGTAACATATACCGTACAGTTAAAAGGAAGTCACGCTTGATCAAGGTCCGCGTCACTTTCCATTTTTTACCAGACATAACGTCTGAGAAGAGAAAGAATAATAATAATAACGTGTCGAGCACTGTTGTAGCACTTTCGTAATTAATGTTGTGTTGTACTGATAATTATTTCACTTGCGTGTTTCGAAGTGAGTAATGAAGTAATTGTGGGTGTACTGATGGAACTATCTACAACTTGGAGAAGATATGTTCATCAGGTATTTTGTGTATGATACGTATATGTCTCACATTTACCGTCTGATGTGTATGGTAGGAAGCACAAAGTATGTGTGTAGTGGATGGACGATATGAGAACCCGTAACTACCACTGCACATTGTCACGCATTAATGAGAGTAATTGAGAAAACGTAATTATTGATAACTTATCTAATCAGTTTTAGAATCTTCCAAGATAGTGATAATAGTAATGAACTCTTATAAATAACTAAGTTTCATGAAGTTATAGTTTTTTTTACCTCAGAATATTTCATTCTCTCCCCCCCAGCTTAGGAACCACAGCTCTAGATAGTACAGATTTATCTGAAATGTGAGTTGTTTGTTATCAACAATTTAAATGCGTGTAGTAACAGCCTTGTCAGCGAGGTGGCTGACGAGACTAATGGAATAGAAATCAGACGTTTGACTGATATTAGTTTCTGATCAATGCAAATGTGAAGGCTATTTCGTGGTCAAAGGTACGTGTTGTGGCTCTACAATCCAGCACTGTCGAACGAACATCTTTCCTGTAGCCCACTAGTCAGGCGAGGCTCTTCAGATAATACATGGGATTGATTATGGCCTTGCTGAACTAATCGAACACATATTTGCATGAGAGTCCTGGGGTTCCGACCTTTGCGAGCAGCAGTATCGCAGAACCATAAACTGCAGTTGCCGTAGGCCACGATACAACCGCTGTCCAATTTCGACACATGCTGGTAGACGTTTTGTTACAAGCAACCAACATTCACATGTGATTTCTGCATAAGAAACCCGCCGCACAATGTAGATGGCATCACTGCTGTCTACTTCATAAGGTTGCGGTGAAAAGCTAATCGTTTGGTGTGTAAACATGTAGAACATTTCATGCCCATGTGACGTTTTGTGTGTGCTGCCTTCATAGTACTGTAATTCTGATGGCCAGCAGCGTAGCAGGAACGGCACGCTCATCACATCTTATGTTAGCCTTGGGAGCTTCTGTAACATATTCATTGCAAAAACGTAGTGTTAGGCGTGTTTGACTCTTTAGATTCTGCTCTCTTGACTAAAGTCCTTTTCCGTTTTGTCTCACCTTTCTCTTGTATTTTGTCTTTACTCTTCCTTAAAATTGGTAATACTCTATTATTTATAACTTTCGAATTACAATGTATTGTTCAATTATGCCCAAGGAATTCTATCATATAACAAGCACACATCAGCCATGCTAAAATTCTTAAGAGATATCCTGGGAAAGAACAGCCAATTGCTTATTATTGGGATACATGCAACATAATTACTTTGCACCCATAATTTAGTCATAAACTTTATTGGAATACCTTAAATACGTTTTCACGTCACACAATTTTCCCATTTATCCAGCAAAAGAAAATTGTGTTCCTAAACAGAAAGTTATATTAATGCGTCTACGTTTTTGTGTATAAGATTCCATTTCTCCGCACCAAACAAATAGGCCAGCGCAGCCTGCGCTGTAAACGTTTCCAGGGGGCCCTATTTGACTTCACTTGCCACGTCTTCACAATAAGGGCTCAGGTTTTAACCGTGTTGACTGCCCCAGCTTCTTCCACACAGTGCACGATCCCTAATGCTTTATCAGATAATAACCACCGTCAGCTTACGAAGTATCAATGTGTCGTGTCTAGGAAAGGTAGGAGGAGACATTACAAGGTGGCCGAGGATGTTTTGAACTTGGGCTAAAAAAACTGCATATCTGTACAGGATCACTAGAATGACCAGCGAATACGTATTAGTCGAGTCAGTTAACATTTATTGGTGGGGGTCATTCCTGACAATCTCAGCAAACCTTCGTTAATGCGCAAGCCGTCTTCAGTTTGAGGGGTATCGGGACTATTTCATTAATAATCAAAAATATTTTCTTCCCTTTAAATTTACAGACAGTTCTTCGATACTCCCTGTAGGATATTCAGCCAACATTTCAAAATAAAACTTGTTAATTCTAGTTTATGATACTGCCTGACAAAGTTTTCCTGCGATACGTTTGAGCGAACGATGGAGTGGATGGGAGAGGAATTACGTGCTGACCGTGGGGATGCGAGGGGAGCGTTGGCTGGGAAGGCATTTGTCCCTCTGATCCTAGCTCTCGGCCTACCATGACGTGTTTAATTTTGTCTCCGCCTTTCTAGTGCTTTCCGGACGTTGTTCCATCACAGATCAGCCACTATTACCCGTCTGATTGACTGTTGGTTTATTCACCGACTATAGCTCACCCATTACGCCCCTAACTGCAGAATACAGACCACATTTACCTCTTAAGCCTCCTGTGTTATTTCTGAATGCTCTGGCGCGCAATTCCGTCTCCACCCTGATGAGGAACCACACTGGCATCTACACACTACGCAAGTACAATATACACTAAAAAATAACGCTGGTGCTTACAACAGCATGGTTAGGAACGCAAGGAATGTTATGAGCTGAAAGAATATCCTAAGGAAGTCCGTAGGAGATCATAATGAACATCAGTGAAGGTTCAGTAACAAGTCTCATAAGACACAGCATCACTGACAGCAGTGAAACAAATCGTTGGCCCATGGCCAGTCTCACATACACTGTTTATCGCAGGCGTCTATAACGTATCTACAGGACAGAGAATCGCTCCATAGGTCTCCTCCTCTGAGCAAACGAAACGCATCTTTAAAGAAAATAGCACGCATTATACACTAGCGCCATCAATTCTGGGGTATTTTTCAAAAGTTCCTACTCCTTACCAAGAAGCCATCACGACAGGCACGGAATTCAGGTCCGTGCTGCTACAGTCTTAACGTTTCCATACACCCGCATATGATGCTCGGTGGTACTGAAGTGGGAATCCTTGGAAGAATGAATATATAGTTCCCAGAAAATCACTGTCCGTAAAAGGATGAAAGATATAAGCAGTAAGAGAGGCTCCAATTAACCAAAACAAAATGGTTGTACACAGTATAGTTCATAATCATATCAAATTTTATTACAGAATTGTAAAATTATATTGTTTCCTGTAATTTAAATGATATTATATAGAATAACGTAGACAACTTTCAAAACCGGCTAGTAACAGTAGGGATCTCATTGGCTGACATGATGAAAGCGTGCTCATTGGCAGAAACAGGCAGACATAAGCTGGGCAACTGCACTCGAATTCTGATCTTAATTGTATGCTGAAAGTATTATACTAATTTTGTTTAAAATCACTGGCTTTTGGGATGAAATCAGTGAATTTTCTGCCTAAATCGGCAATTTTGTATCGAAATCGATTAGTTTATAGGAATCTTATAGGATTTTCGACGTGGTAGGGAATTAGTATTCGAAATTCTAAGAACGTAAGCATAGGATATAGACAGTCATATTGTCAGCGTTTGATACACTTAAACAGTCGACCACAGAGACAACCAGACTGGAGGGCATAATCGTATTCCTGTTTCTTTGATAGTTCCATGAAACAAAGATGGCATAAACTGGTGTTAGGTAAAAATCAAGTAATTCCATTTTGTTAAAAATACCTGAAAATCTCACATAATACCCATCCCCATAACGCAATAGGCGTCAACACAAAACTGCTACAATATTCCTGACACTTGACCCATAAGAACACGTGTTTTAACGTTGATCAGTTCCACTTTATGGTATAGCTACATGATTTTTAGGTCATTTCTCTCACAGGTAAATGTGTTGTACACTTATCTACATGCTAAATTCTCCGAATTCATCTCCGCGACGCATGACTTCAAGGCAAAAATCCATTTATCCTACATGGGAATGGACTCAGAGAATTTACCATGTAGATATATGCACCACTCAATTCCTTCTTTAATATTACAGACAGTCATTTCTATAATTTTCCATGATAATCCACTTGATTATAGATTTTAACCACCATAATACTGTCACAAAACGTTTCTGTAAATGGTGTTATTTACATGATAACACTAAACGAGCGAATCAGACAACCATGTTGCATCTGCCAGCTATCGATAGCTGTGGAATGTTTGTGCACTAATAACATTTCCAATGGTTTAGCGAATAGATGATCGAAATTCTAATAAAAGAAGTGTAGGTGATAGGAAATCATATCGTTAGCGATCAATACGCTTAAACCTTCTACCACAGAGTCAAAAAGACTGGAGTGTACAGTCTCACAGCGTCTTCCTTGAGAGTCCCATAGTACACAGAAGTCGTGGTTTGATGTTAGATAATAATAAACCCAGCTTTACATTTATTAGTTAAAAATACCATCAAAATCTCTCGTTACCTCCAGATTCATAAGGTAAATGTCTTTAGGTGCGTCACAATATTCCTCTTGTTTTCACATTGTCTTTGTGCCGAAATAACTTAATTTTTTGATCTAAATCATTTAATTTTGTGTATAAATCCGCGAATTTATCTGGAAAACCGTGAATTTTGTACTAATACTAGCGAACAGTTTCTTGTGGAAAGTTACTATACAATCTACAACTGACGACGGGACACGCTCTCAATGGAACATATGAAATCTGTGTTATGCAACTTACAGGTTAAGGTAGACTTGGAGCCTGAAGCACGGCTTCAGGCTCTCAAATTAACTGTCGCAAGAGGAGCTATAATTCCAAGAGAGAAGTGCTCGGATTGAAAACGAATAAGAAAGAGATGGCAGTCCTGCTCTCATACCATCGAGCCCATACATCGAAGAGCCAAAATGTGTTACAGTGGTCCAGGCAGTTGATCCGTCAGAACACCCATTTAACGTCATCCAACTCCTTTTAATATGTTTTGACGTACGAGTTTCAGATGGCTCCTCACCGACTTAGCCCATTAAATATCTCACTCCCACATTGTCATTCCTGAGTTGCAGACATAGTGTTTCGCTTGACACAATGTCATTGGTAAAGATTAAAGATTTTGTACAAGAATATTTGTTGTCTTATTTGTCACCCTGTCAGATGTGGGCCAGTTTCCTAAGTATGTAACAGTGTTTCAGATTTCCCACCCAGCCCAGTTGCATTATTGTGTGTGTGTGTGTGTGTGTGTGTGTGTGTGTGTGTGTGTGTGTGTGTGTGCTTGGTTGTTTTAGTCCAGTGTTCCTCGCATCTCTGAAAATATCCATCTTTTTTGCTAAATTACTTCATTGAACCCGAAACGTTTTCCGTCTACAAATTAATTTAGATGTGGAAAGATGGAAGTCCGAGAGTACGAAAACCAGTGAAAAATGATGTGCAATTCGTACATCAAATCCCTTATTTCTCTCGATAGTCTAATTTGTCATTCATTTGATCCAGAGGACCCAATATTGCTTTATCCACTACATGGCAATTAATAAGAGCAGCAACTTTTCCACAAAAGGAGCCACTACTTTCTGTCAGATGAAACAGACCTCAGTTCCAGTAGTGCAAGAGTACATGTCTCTATCGACAGCTTGTACTGCTGATTCGTTTCTTACATGAGTACTGGACTAATACCTCACTTTTATTAACAAGATATCACAAAAAATCTGTTGGATTCCTCTTAAAACATTGGAAGTACTGCTGTGTGATTTGTTTTCACTGAGCAAAGTACACGCTGAACACGTCTAGATTATAGGAGAAAGATACCAATAAAAGAAAACAAGATGTTCCTGCTGGGCATTTGAAACTTTGGCTTGTGTAGCGTTTACGAATGTAGTACAAAGAGAACCATATTTCACGAACGCTTTTTTTGTTTTAGTCGAAAGGATATTCTGTGTCCTCCTGTGACCTTGCTCTGCACTTCCTCTGCAGTCCTCTGCCGCTAGGGGGCTCCGAATTGAAGCGTGTAACATGGTGATGTGTAACGTTACTACGTCGGTGCGTGAGAAACAGCTTGCTGTAATCAAGTTTCGAATTCGATGTGTTCCTCCACACAAGGAACACCCCCTCCTTCAGCATCATAATGCCATACCACACACGAACATTGCAAAATTTGCAACAATCCGACGCCTTGGGTTCACTGTCAACGGTCATCCTCGATGCTTTCTCAACATGGCTCCATTCAATTTAATCTGTTTTCGAAACTTAAAGAGCACCTTTGAGAACTTCACTCTGATAGTGATGAAGTGGTGCAAGCAGAGGTGAGGTTATCGCTCCGTCAGCGAAGTCAAACATTTTACATGAATGAATCAACTAACTGATATCTCGTTTGGGAAAATTTGTACGTCGCCAGGGTGACTATGTTCAGAAATAAATATGTGGCTATGAAAAATAAAGATGTAGAGTGTTAATAACTTTAGCACAATTTAAAAAGCTGTAAGTGTTTTCATATAAAAAATTCGGAGGCATCAGCTATCAGGACGCGCTCGTGTATAAGACGTATTTTCATTGCACACGTGGATAATCGCATTGCAGGTTGGTCGTGGAGTTTGTATCTTCGATTTTGATCAAAAATTTTATCAAAGGTTAGGTAGAAATATCTCTCTAGCTGTCACATGTGAAAAGACGTGAATAGGAGGTACGCGAGAAGTTATTTCCTGCCAATTCCCCGCAGGGAAGAAGCAAGCAAAAAGCACTGAAGGCGCCACATATTAGCTTCTTCCACGAAGCATAACGTGCAAAGCACACTACATCTCAGCGTGGGATTACGACCAGGCGGCGCTTGTACACACACTTATTAGATTAAAATTGAGGGAAATGATTCACGTAGGTGCAGAGGCAAGTTCTGCATGCAAGATTTTTAGTGGGAAATTGTAAATACGAGTGGAACTTGTGGAACAGACAGGTATTGTTTAATTCCCATTGCACAAATTCGAGGGTTAATGGCGAGACCAATCTGACATGATTCTGAATAGGACCTACGTCCGGAAACTTAGTATTTTGGCACTAAAGGAAAAAACATCGTATAGAACACTGTGGTCAGCTTTACTGTGTGTACTGTGATATATATCGATATTAATCAGCCCTAGTAACTAATACATTTATGTTCAATTACCTAATGCAGAAAAAATGGCCTATGTCGTGGGACTACCAAACAGCTTAACATTTTATGGGAATTTAAGAAACCATTGTAGACTTTGTCCAGGAGGCTGAGCATATAAAGTCTACGATAGAATAAATATTTCTAAAAAGGATGAACGCAGAAAAATGACTTATTGATACAATTTTCGTTCACGAAACTGTTGAATGATTTAAAAAATATAGTAGTTTATCAGGAATTCTCTCAACTAGATCATGCAGTTTTCTCATTTAGAGAGGAACATTTACTGTTATTGTGAGCTAATACGGGTATTCTTTTACAAGGGTAGCGGTACTGATGATGCAAATGAACAATTTGACTCTCGTGCTTATGTTTAGTATGTAGACTTGGCTTCTATTTCAGGTTGTACTTAGTGGTGTAGTGGAGTAATCTCCAGGGTGATAGACACACCCGCAGACAATCCATCTATCTCGAAATGCTAAATTAATTTATCTCATTTCACCGCTAGAATGTACAAGGTTTCATCAAGCTGAGAGATCATCATAAAGTTCGTATTCACAGAGTGACCTCGACTAATAACGGGAGCCTATTTTTCAACAAACTAACACATGAACCTCTGGAAAGCAGTTCGGTTAAAAACGGGGTTATTACAAATGATTGAAGCGATTTCACAGCTCTACAATAACTTTATTATTTGAGATATTTTCACAATGCTTTGCACACACATACAAAAACTCAAAAAGTTTTTTTTAGGCATTCACAAATGTTCGATATGTGCCCCTTTAGTGATTCGGCAGACATCAAGCCGATAATCAAGTTCCTCCCACACTCGGCGCAGCATGTCCTCATCAATGAGTTCGAAAGCATTGTTGATGCGAGCTCGCATTTCTGGCACGTTTCTTGGTAGAGGAGGTTTAAATACTGAATCTTTCACATCACTATGCGTGAAACTTGCCCGCACGCGTTCAACCGTTTCTTCTCTCACTGCAGGCCGACCCGTTGATTTCCCCTTACAGAGGCATCCAGAAGCTTTCAACTGCGCATACCATCGCCGAATGGAGTTAGCAGTTGGTGGATCTTTGTTGAACTTCGTCCTGAAGTGTCGTTGCAGTGTTATGACTGACTGATGTGAGTGCATTTCAAGCACGACATACGCTTTCTCGGCTCCTGTCGCCATTTTGTCTCACTGCGCTCTCGAGCACTCTGGCGGCAGAAACCTGAAGTGCGGCTTCAGCCGAACAAAACTTTGTGTGTTTTTCTACGTATCTGTAGTGTGTCGTGACCATATGTCAATGAATGGAGCTACAGTGAATTTATGAAATCGCTTCAATCATTTGTGATAGCCCTGTATAAGAAAAATTAATCGCTTAAGTGATGCATTGCACACAGTTTGCCACATTACATCGAAACGAGTCTGCTAAACGACGTACGGATTAATTTCAAGTTATTAATATGTTGTGAGAACGGCGTTGCTGCAGTGGTAACACTCAAAGAGTTAAGCGCTGTTTGGCTGAGCTAGAACTTGGAAAGTGACATCCAGTCTGCCGAGAGCTTTCGTCCACAATAGTTCTTTATTTAACTATTGACGAACTACGCCGTTTTCAAGCGATACATACAAAGAACGGGCCGTATTTACATTGATCAGCCAGAACATTACGATCACCGACCTGCTATAGATATAATACTCTCCAGGCGATAGCAGCGTCACCTGGCGAGGAATGACTGGTAGTCAGACACATGCACAGTGGATGTAGTACCAGTGAGCGTGATGTTCGTGTGTAGAATGAGGAAGGTACGCAATCCACCTGAGTTTGACCGGGGCCAGACTATGATGGCCTGGAGGCTCGGCACGAGCATTTCGGAAACTATGCGACTTGTCAGGTGTGCCAGGAAAGCTCTGGTGAATGTCTTCAACACCTGGCGAAACAAAGGTCAAAGCACTTCCAGACGACGTACAGTTGGGCAGATACCCTCCATTACAGATGTCAGACGTCGCTGGCTTGTCGGACTGGTAAAACAGGAAAAGGGGCGAACTGTGACGGAATTAACATCAAACTTTAATGGTGGGCCGAGTACAAGTGTGTCTGAACAAACAGTGCACCGAAAATTCCTAACGACGGGCCTCCGCAGCCGACGATACCTGCATGTGCCGATGTTAACACCACGACGTCGGCAACTAATACAGAAATGAGCATGTGACTATCGGAACTGGACGTTGGCACAGTAGCAGAGCGCTACATTGTCTGATGAATCCCGATAGCATCTTCATCATTCCGATGAGAAGAGAGAAATCCGTCGTCTCCCATGGGAACAGCTCCTTGACACCTGTGCTGCGAGACGGAGACAAGCAGGCGGCGGCTCCATTATGCTCTGTGGAACATACATGTTTGCATCCATGGGTCCAGTGTGTCCAATGGAGCTCGTGCAAGGCACCACGATGGCCAAGGAGTATCGTACACTGGTTGCAGGCCACGTGCACACGTTTTCCAACGGCAGTGGTATTTTTCAGTAAGATAATGCACCAAGTCACAAGGCCAGGAGTGTAATGGAGTGGTTCGAGGAACATAGTGGAAACTTCCAATTGAAATACTGATCCCCCACCCCCTCCGCCTCCACTCTCCTGATCTGAATCCTATCGAACACATCTGGGATGTGACTGAACGTTGGGTCAGAGCTCATCGAGTACCTTCCTGCAGTTTAAGGGAATTAGGTGACTTATTGTGCGCAGATGTGGTGCTAACACTCTCCAGTAACTTACCAAGGCGTCAATACTTCCATGCCATGACACGTCGCCGCTGTTATCCGTGCCGGAGGTGGACATACCGATTATTAGGTAGGTGGCCATAATATTCTGGGTGATCAGCGTGCATACAACATTGAGCAATGTAGAAAAAAGTGACAAAATTACAAGAACTGACTGTTACAACAGTACAGTGAATCATTAAAAACTTAACTGACTTCCATGTGCGGACGCCACCAAGCTATCCAGTTATTAGCATATGGCGGACAGACTTGACTACTTGTCCTATGTTTTATGTTCGTCCGCTACGTGCTGGTGGCTGCACAACTTTCTGCCTTCTGTAAATGAACCTGAAGTAGTTATTTGTTAATCGCAGTTGTAACAGTCAGTTCTTATAATTTTGTCATTTTTTCTCCATTTGTCAACGTTGTATCTAAATACGGTCCATTTCTTGCAGTTACCGCTTGAAAATTGCACGGTAACCGAAAGATGCCAAAAGTGGAAATAATAATTACTACAGTGAAAGGTGGGAGACCCCTTTAAGAGATTTTGCGACTGTGGTGTACCCGTTCGATGGAAAGTAGATCCGCGATGATTCACTCGTTTAGAGGACACTTCTCAGTGATGTTACTTTCAGTTTCTTACTTTTCATTGCCAGCAACAACGTTAGAAAGCTTATAGCCTAAGTTTCTAACAATATCGATCCAATAAACAAGTTGAAGCGCGAACAGCGACTTACATGGCAGCGTGTTTTAGCCTGTTTCTGACATAAAATGATGAAAAATCCCGTCTGCCACATAATATTTACGATATTTAATTTCATTGTGGAAGTATGCTTGGTACGAATTTACATTGCAACTGCGAACATTGATGCATATGCGCAGTTAGTTATTTCAAAGACACTTCACAAATATGCAGATCTGAGCTTTTAACTATTGTGACTGTTCTCGGTAGTAACACCAGTGGAGAAAAAATCGTTAGAAGTGCTGTGAGCGTTATGCTGTAGGAAGTACTTTCCTTCAACTAGACCTCAGAGGTGTGTTGCTTACATGATGCCCCCCTACGCTGTAACTTTTTATTTTATTGATACCAGTTCTCTCTGACAGCTACATTCTCCAAGGTATTCTGTTCATAAGGCAGAGAAAATACATGTTCACGTAACATCTTACCTAGAGACATAATACTTTATCCCTGCGAAAAAAAACATAAACACCAAGACAGAGTTAGTATGAAATGCTTCAAAAGGTCTATGTCTTCTCACACAAGTGATACGTCCTACAGTATTTATGAAGATATTTATACAGTGCCTGAGAAAAAAGTGTGAAGTATCCGGAAGATACACTATGTGATCAAAAGTATCCGGTTACCTGGCTGAAAATGACTTACACGTTCGTGGCGACCTCCATCGGTAATGCTGGAATTCAGTAAGGTGTTGGCCCAACAATAGCCTTGATGACAGCGTCCACTCTCGCAGGCATACGTTCAATCAGGTGCTGGAAGGTTTCTTGGGCAATGACAGCCCACTCTTCACGGAGAGCTGCACTAAGGAAAGAAATCGATGCCGGTCGGTGAGGCCTGACACGAAGTCGGCGTTCCACAACATCCCAAAGGAGTTATATAGTATTCAGGTCCGGAATTTGTGCAGACCAGTACGTTAAAGGGATGTTATTGTCGTGCAACGACTCCGCCACAGGCCGTGCATCATGAACAGGTGCTCGATCGTGTTGAAAGATGCAGTAGCCATCCCCCAATTGCTCTTCAACAGTGGGAAGCAAGAAGGTACTCACAACATCAACGTACGCCTGTGCTGTGATAGTGCCACACAAAGGTGCAAGCCTCCTCCATGAAAAGCACGACCACACCAAAACACCATCGCCTCCGAAGTTTACTGTTAGCACTACACACGCTGGCATATGACGTTCACCAGGCATTCGCCATGCCCACACCCTGCCTTCGGAACGCTACAATGTGTACCGTGATTAATCACAATACAGAACGTGTTTCCTCTGTTCAATCGACCAATGTTGACGAGCCTTACACCACGCGAGGCGTCGTTTGACATTTACCGGCGTGATGTGTGGTTTATGAGCAGCCGCTCGACCATGAAATCCAAGTTTTCTCACCTTCCGCCTAACAGTCATAGTACTTCCAGTGGATCCTGACGGAGTTTGGAATTCCTGTGTGATGGTTTGGATAGATGTCTGCCTATTACACATTAAGACCCTCTTCGACTATCGGAGGTCTCTGTCAGCCAACAAACGACGTCGGCTTGTACACTTTTGTTCTGTACGTGTTCCTTCACGTTTCCACTTCACAAACTCTTCGGATGCAGTGGACCTGGGGATTTTTAGACGTATGACACAAGTGACACCCAGTCACCTGACCACGTGCGAAGTCCGAGAGTTCCACGAAGAGCCCCATTCTGCTCTCTCACGATGCCTAATGATTACTGAGGTCGCTAATATGCAGTACCTGTCAGTAGGTGGCAGCACAATGCACCTAATATGAAAAAACGTATGTTTTTGGGGGTGTCCGGATACTTCTCATCACATAGTGTATGTTCTGATGTCATTGTAGCTCTGCACAGATACACATCATCGGCATACATAAATTATTAAAAGTGCAATTGTCTGTGGCAAAGAGAACAAACACCAGTGTGTATTAATGTTTTTCGTGTGCAGTGTCCTTACCAGCCTTGGAAAGATATAAGAAGGGCGTGAACACCGTCAGATGTTGAGTTCAAATGGCTCTGAGCACTATGCGACTTAACTTCTGAGGTCATCAGAAGTAAACCTAACTAAGTAAACCTAACTAACCTAAGGACATCTCAGACATCCATGCCCGAGGCAGGATTCGAACCTGCGACCGTAGCAGTCGCTCGGCTCCAGACTGTAGCGCCTAGAACCGCACGGCCACTCCGGCCGGCAGAAGTTGAGTGATCACTGTGAAGGGCACAGAGATAACGTGTTCTTGTGTGAGACAGCGTTAGTGGCAAATGAGAGTCTGAAACGTGGGCTAGTGGGTCTCTATTTGGCCCGCTGCTCGACTCGTGTATTCTCGAGATTTTTGAAGAATTCGGGTGTCAAAGTGGCATGATGCTGGACTGCATGGAAAAGTGAGGGCAAGCATACCAATTTTTAAGTTTACGATCGATTACGTCTGACCACCATAAAGGAGGTTTGCAGTATTGTGCACCAAGCCCATCGTAACCCCTTCACATCTACGCGTGCCATCCCGGATTAAATAATTGACTCCCTCCAGCATTTGTGTTGCGACATTGGTCGGAGACTAGCGGCAGTCGAAGTATGGAATTAGTCCCGTACATAGGCTGCTCCCATGCGTAGGCTACCATTAACACCACAACACCAACAGCTGCGGTTTAAATGTTGCCGTGACCGGGAAGACTCAGCTGATGGTGAGTGGTGTCACAATGTGTTCGACGCTGAATCGTGATAAACCACTACCACGAATAAAAATCGTCCGCGAATATAGCGGCATCCTGGGGCCATTCTCTCAATGTTTTGGAGAGACACAACGATTATACTCCTGGCGCCAAGGTGTGGAGAGCTTCTGGTCATGTGTGGTACTGACTGAGGGAACTCTGGCGGCACAACGGTACCTCTGAGGCATCCAGCGTTCTCATGTATTACCTCTCACGCGACAGTATCGTGATGCCATTTTTCAACAGGACAATGTTCATAAACCCACACGGCACGGGTCTCTGTAAACTATCTGCGTTTTGATGAGGTATTCGCATTGCCAACAACATCCGTCTCCGATAGACCATGTATGGAACCAGCTCGAGTGTCATATCCGCCATAGTATCAGAATCCAGGATACCAAAAAGCGTTAACCGCAACTGTGGGCCAACCTGCCTTAGCAGAGGATTCAACGGCTTTATCATGTCCTTCCCAAACGAATACGTGCATGCTTCCAAGCCAGACATTTTTCGTCATGATGATAAGTGGGCTCATATCGCTAAGTACCCTGTAAATTTGACTCGAGTCCGTCATCAATTAAATAACATCACGTATAGGTCAATTCGTGAAGTTTCATTTCGTTTCTTCCTCCACTTGTGGGTGTTTGATCGTGTTTCTTTTTCTTTTTTGCCATATCACAGCTGCAAAGTTGCCTGTTTTATTCTTTTAGAGATATTTAACATATTATAACACCTGGTGTTAATGTGAACTGTTTCTGCTCAGTGTGCAAGTGCAAAGATGAGCCAAACTATATGTTATAGTTGATATATAATATTATAGTTTATATGTCACGACATTTGTAATTATGCTGACCAAATGACCTCATACAAAGAAAAATGTACCAGTGCCTTATATCACACTACAAGAAATACGCTAATCTCCAGAAATAATACACTTTCCGTGGGAAAACGACATTGACAACATGTCATACCAGTTGATAAATCGTCAGGTAAACCTAACGCAACTTGAGTTCAAAACTGGTATAGTCAGTAAACTATAAAAAGTTTTAAAATTTGTCACGAATGTAGTGGTTGGTACCTGTGTTTTGAAATGCAAATTAATTTGGCTTTCGGGGGCTGATTGTTGCGATACCGCAGCGGCCACCTCGTGTTAACAAAAAACCAATGTCCGGGGATGTGGAGGGGGTTTGAGATTATACTTAAGATTGTTTGTAATTTTAGCGTTTACTGGTCTTGGACAAAGCTATGTTCAAATCTGTTATACACTGAAGCGTGAAAGAAAGTGGTGCAGGCATGCGTCTTCAAATCCAAAGATATGTAAACATGCAAAATACGGCGCTGTGGTCGGCAACGCCTATATAAAAAAAACAAGTGTCTGGCATAGTTGTTCGATCGGTTATTGCTGCTACAATGGCAGGTTATCAAGACTTAAGTGAGTTTGAACGTGGTGTTATGGTCAGCGCACGAGCGATGGGACAGCATCTCCGAGGTAGCGAGGAAGTGAGGATTTTCCCGTACGACCATTTCACGAGTGTACTCCTGAACATCAGGAATCCAATAAAACATCTTATCTCCGACATGGCCGCGTCCGAAAAAAGATCCAGCGAGAAAGAGACCAATTTCGACTGAAGAGAATCGTTCAACGTAACTGAAGTGCAACCCTCCCACAAATTGCTGCAGATTTCAGTGCTGGGTCATCAACAAGTGACAGCGTGCGAACCATTCAATGAAACATCATCGATATGGGCTTTCAGAGCCGAAGGCCCACTCGTGTATCCTTGATGACTGCAAGACACAGAGATTTACGCCTTGCTTGGGCTCGTCAACACCGGCATTGGACTTTTATGACTGGAAACATGTTGCCTGGTCGGACGAGTTTCGTTTCAAATTGTATCGAGCTGATGGACGTGTACGGGTATGGAGACTACCTCATGAATCCATGGACGCTGCATGTCAGCAGGGGACTGCTCAAGCTGGTGGAGGCTCTTTAATGGCGTTGGGCGTGTGCAGTTGGAGTGATATGGGACTCCTGATACGTCTAGATGCCACTCTGACAGATGACACCTACGTAGGCATCCTGTCTGATCACCTGCATCCATTGGGCATACCGACTTGGGCAATTCCAGCAAAACAATAAGACACCCCACACGTCCCGAATTGCTACAGAGTGGCTCCAGAAACTGTCTTTTGAGTTTAAACAATCCCGCTAGCCACCAAACTCCCCAGACATGAACATTATTGAGCATATCTGGGATGCCTTGCAACGTGCTGTTCAGAAGAGATTTCCACCCACTCCTACTCCTACGGAATTATGGACAGTCATGCAGGATTCATGGTGTCAATTCCCTCAACAAGCACTTCAGGCATTAGTCGAGTCCATGTCACGTCGTGTTGTGGCACTCCTGCGTGCTCGCGGGGATCAACATTATATTAGGCAGGTGTACCAGTTTCTTTGGCTCTTCAGTGTAATATTCAATTATTGCGATTGTGGAAGCCAACATAAACTTGAAATTTCTGGCTCATGCTTCTCAAATCAATGCTGTACAGTTACAGCCGTGTAAGTGGTGCATTATCTCCCAGGAATATGCTATCCCTTGCTGGGAAACAGCCCAGTACAGGGTATGAGCAGATTCACCGGAAATACTCTCGTATGCCTGACCGGTTGCCTTCGGTTCCAGTGTGTTACAGGTTCCTCTAAAACCGTAGTGTCAATGACTTGACCATTAAAAATCTTTCACTGTCGAAGTTATGTACAGTACACGTAGTACGGATCAGGAATTACACCCCGATTGAACAGGACGTGTGCCAGTAATTGGCTTTCAACGCAGAGTTCAGTTCCTCGCAGCACTGGAGTGGCGAACTGTCTGCAGCTGATATTGTTCGCGGATGAGATGATGTTTGCTTCAACTGCCTCATTAGCCACCTCTGTGGGGACAGAGATCCATACTATGGTCGCCTCAGATCGTCAGCAGTGATTCTCTACCGACCTGTGGGTTGCAACTGCACAACATCAACCAACAGGACCTTGTTTACTGACGCCCCAGAGGAGTGGTACATATTCGCTGGCGTTTATTCTAGATATGTTGTCATACTTGGTGTAGACTGCACATCTTGTTATCAGAAAGATGATGTGGTTTCATCGCTACGGTGGTGTATCTAACTTCCTGCTATTGACCAACAGATACCCTCATCGTGGGATTGGAAGTGGATGTCCTGTTCAGTGTACAGCACGGTCACCAAATCTCACTCTTACGAACTTTTTTCCTCTGTATTTACACAAAGTCGTTGATGCATACTGATGATTCGACGTAGCAATCTGGTTAAGCTCCAATAAATCTCAAGGTCCGACCATGGGAAACATAAATCAGTTGAACTAAGGGAGAGAATTCGTGCGTGCCATCTGTCTGTGAATCGCGTAAACTTTGTTCTGTGTGTAATCTCGTATTTTAACGGTTTCTCAGGCGTATTTACTGTGGTGGAGAGGGAGAAACACCCCAGCATTCGACTAAACGAGCTTGGAAATCGCCTAAAACACTTACACTAGGTAGTGTACAAGACAACGGTCGTTAATGTGTGCCTGGCTTACTTTCCTGCCTCGCTGTTTTCAGATGATACTAGCATGTGGTTCTGTTAATAACTACCACTGAATAATATCATCAGCTTTGACGCAATCAGTATACACTCTAACCTGAAAGTCAGAACTACCGATCAACTGTGATTACAGCAAAACTAACGCCGTAAAATAATGCACAGCATCAAATTTGTGACTAAATTTGGCGAACTAACAACCAGAAATGTTCTTGTGACAAAGAATACCGCGTTAAGTGAAAGCATTTTCGAGTGAAAGGCTATTCTCGGATTTGGAGAAAATCGCCCACACTTATCTCACTCAGACTGCTGACACAGGAATTATCCCGGTGCCGTGGAGTTACGAAAGCCTTCCCTAAGTCCCGCTAAGGCTCATCCCCTTTTCTATGACGTCGGCGGTATCCCGTGCCACGAATAAAGCCATAAAACAATTTTTTAAATATATCTTGGGTATGCTGTTCTTAAGCTAATACTGTATAAAATTTATAGTAAAGTTATTCCACCAGAGCTGCTTTTTTAAAATATGTTTTCATTTATTTCTGCCTGTTCCGAGCATGAGTCATTTTCAAGTGGTACGGAATAAGACCGCATTTGCTATTTTTCAAGTAGGATTACTTTTATTTTGTTACATTTGTACATGGTCATTTTGTTATCGATCTATAATACATTGATGTAGCGGCCACGTACAAATGCAACAAAACAAAAGTACTTCCTACTTGAAAATCAGCATTTACGATCTTATTGCGTACCGCCTGAAAGCGAGACATGCCCGAAAGTGGTATCAGTAAATAAAAAACATGTATAAAAGATGGTGGAATATCATTACAATGCATTGTACACATAAAATAAATCTGCAGGATGAAATATGGATTGAATAATTATTTCTTCGCTAACCCGTTAGTATAGACAAAGAAAATATACGCACATCAAGAAAAGTTTTGCATCACTTCGGTTCCGAGAGTTCCGGAACCTGTACAGAAAATTGGAATAGAGATCAACATAAATATATTTCCGCCCTTTTTATTGCTCATGAAAACCACACATTGCATGTTGTACGACCATTACGCGACACCTTCAGAGGTGATGGTACAGATTGCTGTACACACCGGTACCTCTAATACCCAGTAGCACGTCCTCTTCCATTGATGCATGCCTGTATTCAGCGTGGGATACTATCCACAAGTTCCCAAAACAGCAGGGAACCTCCATCTTCCTGCACTCGCTGGACAGTGTGTCTAAGGCGTTCAGCCTGACCGGGTTGCCTCCAAACACGTCTCCGACGATTGTCTGATTGAAGGCACATGCGATACTCGTCGGTGAAGAGAACGTGATGTCAATCCTGAGCGCTCCATTAGGCATACTGCTGGGCCCATCTGTACCGCGCTGCATGGTGTCGCGGTTGCAAAGATGGATCTCGCCATGGACGTCGTGAGTGAAGTTGCGCATCATGCAGCCTATTGCGCACAGTTTGAGTCGTAACACGGCGTCCTGTGGCTGCATGAAAAGCATTATTCAACATGGTGGCGTTGCTGTCAGGGTTCCTCTGAGCCATAATCCGTCGGTAGCGGTCATCCACTGCAGTAGTAGCCCTTGGGCGGCCTGAGTGAGGCATGTCATCGACAGCTCCTGTCTCTCTCTATCTTATCCATGTCCGAACAACAGCGCTTTATTTCACTCTGAGACGCCTGGACGCTTCTCCTGTTGAGAGCCCTTCCTGGCACAAAGCAACAATGCGCACGCGATCGAATCGCGGTATTGACCGTCTAGGCATGGTTGAACTACAGACAACACGATCCGGATACCTCCTTCCTGGTGGAATGACTGGAGCTGATCGGCTGTCGGATCCCCTCGGTGTTCAAATGGCTCTGAGCACTATGGGACTTAACAGCTGAGGTCATCAGTCCCCTAGAGTTAGAAATACTTAAACCTAACTAACCTAAGGACATCACACACATCGATGCACGAGGCAGGATTCGAACCTGCGACCGTAGCGGTCGCGTGGTTCCAGACTGAAGAGCGTAGAACCGCTCGGCCACTCCGGCCGGCTCCCCTCGGTGTAATAGGCGCTACTCGTGCATGGTTGTTTACATCTTTGGGCGGGTTTAGTGACATCTCTTAACTGTGAAAGGGACTATATGTGTAATACAATATCCACAGTCAGTCTATCTTCAGGAGTTCTGGCAACTAGGATGATGCAAAACGTTTTTTGATGCGTGTACATTACAGGGTGAGTCGACTTAACAAAGACATATACACTGATCGGCCAGAACATTATGACCACCTAACGAATAGACGGTACGTTCACCTTTGACACGGATAACAGCGGCGACGCTCCGTGTCAAAGAAGCAATGAAGCCTTGGTAGGTCGTTGAAAGGATTTGGCACCATATCTGCACACACAAGTCACCTAATTCCCGTAAATTCCGAAGATTGGGGTGATGAGATCTGACGCCACGTTCAATCATAACCCAGATGTGTTCGATAGGATTCAGACGGGTGAGTTGGGGGCCAGTACATTGACTGGAACTTGACATTGTGTTCCTCGAACCACTCCATCAGGCTTCTGGCCTTGTGACAGGGTGCTATATCTTGTTGAAAAATGCCACTGCCGCCAGGAAACATGATCGTTATGAAGGGTTTTACGTGTATGCAACCGGTGTACGACACTCCTTGGCTGTCATGGTGCCTTGCACGAGCTCCACTGGAACCGTGGATGCTCACGTGAATGTTCCCCAGAGCATAAATGGAGCCACCCTCAGCTTGTCTCCGTCTCGCAGCTCATGTGTCAAGGCTATATTTTCCTGGAAGACGACGGATTTACGCCTTTCCGTCGGCATGATGAAGAAGGTATCAGGATTCATCCGATCGTGAAACGGTCTACCACTGCACCACCATCCATTGCCGATATCCACGTGCCCATTTCAATCGTAGTTGCCGATGTCGTGGTGTTAACATTGGCACATGCATGGGTCGTCGGCTGCGAAGGCCCATCGTTTGGAGTATTTGGTGCACTGTGTGTACAGACACACTTGTACTCTGCCGAGCATTAAAGTGTGATGTTTTTTTTTTAGCCACATTTCGCCGCCTGTCCTGTTTTACCAGTCTGCCCACCCTACGACGTCCGGCATCAGTAATGAGGTGTAGCCGCCCAGCCCCACGATGTCTGAGCGTGATTTCACCTTGGTTTCGCCACGTGTTGAAAACACTCACCACACCACTTGTCGCACACCCGACAATTCGCGCATTTTCCGAAATGCTCGTGCCGAGCCTACGGGCCATCACAATTGGCTCTCGGTCATACTCAGACAGATCGTGCTCGTTCCTCATTCTATGTACTTACATCACGCTGACTGAGAGTACGTGCAACGCGCGTTTGTCTGACTAGCAGTCATTCCTCAACAGGTTACGCTGCTATCGCTTGAACAGGTTTATATCAACAGTATGTCGGTGGTGGAGGAGGAGGAGGATATTAGTGTTTAACGTCCCGTCGACAACGAGGTCATTAGAGACGGAGCACAAACTCGGATTAAGGAAGGATGGGGAAGGAAATCGGCCGTGCCCTTTCAAAGGAACCATCCCGGCATTCGCCTGAAGCGATTTAGGGAAATCACGGAAAACCGAAATCAGGATGGTCGGAGACGGGATTGAACCGTCGTCCAGTATGTCGGTGGTCATAATCTTCTGGCTGATAAGTAAAGTAATCAGTCATTGCTTGTTCCATTCCTAATCGGGACGGAGGAAAACCTTATTACTTGAAAACGAAAACTTGTTTCCCAGCAGTATCAGGAATTAGCACAGTCCCTTGCCTAGACGAAGACACGGAAATCAGTAGCAAAATATGGCGTTATCGACCGGCAAGAATGCTTGTTATTTATGTGTTTAAATTCATTATGAGTAGCGGAAAGCTATGACAGCGTCAACGATGAAAGCTTCCACTTTCTTAATCCTACAGGGGTGGTGTGCTAATGACTGGAGGAGGGAAGCAGTGCCGACGGAAGAGGTATTTTTAGCAGCTTCGCGGAAGACGAAGAAATGTGTTCGTAGTAAGAATACCAATAAAAATCTACGTAGCTTTGTCATTAAAAAGAATTTTTCCAGTACTGTGATAAATGTAACAAGACATTAATTTTTTGAAAAGTTCAACTTTTGGTGCACAGACATGGGTTTGGGAGCTTTTACGGAAAATCTCAGAAAACTTGTGTTATAAAGAGGATAAGATTTCAAAAATATCAGATAAAACCAGCAATTATGTTTCAACAATAAACGTTGTTGCTGAGAGAAAGTGTGACAAAAGTCTGAAAACATATTGCATTGGGAATCAACTGGACAGAGTTTTATTTACACGTGAAGTAGGCTCACAGGTATTAAACTGCGTTCTTCGTAACTGTCTGCAGGTAACAGACCAATATCCAAAAATTTATGGCCTGGCGACTGTGAAATATCATACAAAACGGACAGAAAGGGGATTATTTCATCGAGGACGGTGATCAAACTAAATACATGTATGTTAACGATTTTTGTGTAGACTGGGTGAGGCGGAACTTCGAGGACGAAAAAATACTTTCGGTAAAACGTTGTAAACTGTCTACAATCAGTTCAGGTCTTATCAGTACGACAGTACGAGCAGAATATTAGCCGTATAATTCCACTCCGGTTACGTTTCCCTTCTCATCACTGCAGCATCCATTATCGTCTTCCGCTACACCTGGTTCGTCTGCACCACAGTTGCTATTTTGCGGCCACTGTTACGGTGATAAGGAAGCCACACCTAGGCCTTACAGGACGACTGGTCATAAACGCTCATGGTACGAGCCATAAAACAAGGAGGAGCCATGGGCAGGGGTATCTCGATGCAAACGGAACTCCGCTACCAGCCTACGGAGTTGCTCAGAGTCGTTCCGCAAACTCGTTTTGCAGCTTAAAATCTGCTTTTTGGTTCATTAATAGGTATGGCGTAACAGCTGAAATTTGTTCTGTTACAGTGCATTACCTTATTATGGACTGAAGTACGCCGTGAATCTTTTTACAGGTATTTAAAACAAAAGTTAATTTAACAGCTTACAGTAATCTTAATTGTTGAGAACCGAAATCAGTTCTTGTAGACATTACAAATGAGGAGACCGCAAACTGCTGCCACAGTCTGCGTAAAAAGATTTGACCGCACTCTGCACTGTCCCTGGCGCCGAGCAATCGTGCTAACAGCTTGCTAATGAGTTATCGATCTTCCCATTTTCTTGTTATTTTTCTTGAAGAAGAGGATTTTAACATCAGCCGCCAAACGACCCTAGCCCTACTCCTGGAACTGGTTTCGGTAGCGTGATAATGATACTTTATGGATGAAATGGTGTGATATTTGCACACTATTCTAATTCTTGTAACTGCAACCTCTGTTCCTATTTATTGTCTTTTATCTGCGTTTGAAACTGAAGTGAAATATCTTGAAGGGTTTAAAGGCATTCATTAAATTCAAATAGGAGCTACAATTTGTTGTGCATATGAACTTTAGCAACTGTATAATACAAAGGAAGCTAAAAAGATTTCTCATAGTTCTCTCCCGTTGCGAAACCGGGCCGAACTAGAGTTGAATACAATTTGAAAATTCATGGATTTTATTCTGAGACATATATTTATATACTTATAACTTCAAAAGAGTTTCTCGTTGTCAGAAAATAAAATTTCTGTTTCCACACACCTGTATGGGAAAAGTATGGTCTATGGATGTGATTTTCATCTCACAGTGTTTTGTGTATGAAAATAATTCCACATTTCAGCACGATTCAGAGCCCACTTTAAACATTGCGTCTTTCATAACTGAATGGATTGGGAAAAACTACAAGAGTGCTGTTTCCCGCAGTGGCCCATGTATTCGAAGCAGCCTTTGTGATGACTGCTGCCTTAGACAAAAATAAAGTGTAGTATAGAGGCGAACAAATGTTCAGCAAGGTCAGTAAATTATCGGGAAAAATCTTACTGACGGTCGTAATACAAAATGCTTAGTCTACAAGTCAGAAAGTAATGTACATTTATTAATTATGCTATCCTATCAGTTTCTTCCATTATGTAGGCCAACTAGTATGTTTTCTAAATTTCATCCTCTGACAGTATCATCGTCGAAATGCCTAAATGGCCCTGAACACAAATAATATATAACAGCATTGTAATTGCGATATCCTCAGTCACTGTAAGTCAAACTATTTCATGTACTTCATGAACGAAGTGGGAAGTAGAAATGTAATTCTTATGGTGAATGATCTCCGTCTCGAACCAAGAAAACTGAGTAAATTGTGATATTGGTCAGTTGTTCATAATGATAAATTTGCTGCTGCCTCATAGGGGGTTGAGAAAGTCATGTAGAAGATTCAAATAACGTGTTCGCAGAAATACAGTATAACTATTCCGATTGTTGAGGGGCAAGATTATTTTGGAACTGTAAATGTCTTCAACTGTCATAAGAGAAATCAACGGAAGAATTTTCATTGTACAGATATTGCATTGGAAAACACTCAAAATTCACAAATACAATATCAAACTGATGCTCGAATTACGTTTCTGAACAGCAAATAGGCCTATCAATAAACTGACATTAGAGTTGTGGCTGTAACTACACTGAAGAGCCAAAGAAACTGGTACACCTACCTAACATTGTGTAGGGCCACCGCGAGCACGCAGTAGTACCACAACACAGCACGACATGGCATGGACTAGACTAATGTCTGAAGTAGTGCTGGAGAAAACTGACACCATTAATCCTGCAGGGCAGTCTATAAATCTTCTGAACAGCACGTTCCAAGGAATCACAGATAACCTCAATAACGTTCATGTCTGGGGAGTATGGTGGACAGCGGAAGTATTTAAACTCAGAAGACTGTTCCTGGAGCTACTCTGTAGCAATTCAGGACGTGTGGGGAGTCACATTGTCCTGCTGGAATTGCCCAAGACCGTGGGAATGCACAATGGACGTGACCATACAGGATGCTTACGTACGTGTCATCTGTCAGAGCCGTATATAAACGTATAAGGGATCCCATATCATTCCAACTGCACATGTTCTACACCATTACAGAGCCTCGACCAGCTTGAACAGTCCTCTGGTGACATACAGGCTCGATGGAATCATGAGGTTGTCTCCATACCCGTACACGTCCATCCGCTCGATACAATTTGAAACGAGACTCGTCCGACTAGCCAAAATATTTCTAGTCATCAACAGTCTAATGTCGGTGTTGACGGGTCCAGGCTAGGCGTAAAGCCTTGTGTCGTGCAGTCATCAAGGGTACATAGTGGGCCTTCGGCTCCGAAAGCGCATATCGATTATGTTTCGTTGAATGGTTCGCACACTGACACTTGCTGATGGCCCAGAATTGAAACCTGCACCAATTTGCGGAAAGGTTGCACTTCCGTCACGTTGAAGGATTCTCTTCAGTCGTTGTTGGCCCCGTTCTTGCAGGATCTTTTTCCGGACGCAGTGATGTCGGAGATTTGATGTTTTGCTGGATTCCTGATATTCACGGTACGCTCGTGAAATGGTCGTACAGGAAAATCCCCACTTCATCGCTACCTCGGAAACGCTGTGCGTCATTGCTCGTGCGGCGACTGTAGCACCACGTTCAAACACACTTAAATCTTGATAACCTGCCATTGCAGCAGCAGTGACCGATCTAACAACTGCGCTAGACAGTTTTCTTATACAGGCGTAGCCGACCAGAGTGCCATATTCTGCCTTTTTACATATCTATGAATTTGAATACGTATGCCTATACCAGATTCTCTGGCGCTTCAGTGTTTGACACAGATGGACAGTTATCACATTTCTGGCTTTCCCGACGGATCTGTCGCAGGTACGCTTCTCGGGCTCGCTGTCGGATAAAATATGCAAGTCCGACGATATTTCATCGAAACAACTGCTCGACGCCTTCAGAAGGTGGTAGCTGCTGTTGCCACTGCTGCTAGACCGGACTAGTGATATTAGCCCTTACAGCAAGGAGGAGGGAAGTTGTGTTCTTGAGGTGACGTGGTCGCCCAGGTGTTTTTTGACAGAGCGGACCTGTTATGGGTAAATAAATTGAAAGTGACCTTGTTTAAGCATCCATATGGTATTTATTTGAAGTGACTACTGGGAACTACGGGAAACTTGGATCAGGATGGCCGTAGTGCTTTGTAGCCCGACTATTTCCGACACTAGGAGCTGTTGATAAAAGAGATGAACTGAATCATAATCGAAAAAAACTCCCGTGTTTCAACTCAACGATAAATCAACCAGCGTAAACACACAGACATTCTGTGTACTGTGCGTCGAATATCTCTTTCACAATATAGGAAAAATACACGTTCTCTCTCTCTCTCTCTCTCTCTCTCTCTCTCTCTCTCTCTCTCTCTCTCACACACACACACACACACACACACACACACACACACACACACACACACACGGGAGAAAACAGCACGGAATCTGCATAGGTTACGAAGCGTGGATCTAAAGAAATTCCCAGTCTCGAAATTCATCTGTTCAGTTACCTACTTTGTTACATGGCCCAAACGTATATAATTTCTTAAATCCTGGTAAAGGTGGGCTGGCGGTCGTGGAAAATATTGCAGTGTGGTGGTGACAACCATGTTGACAATTATAAGCCATCTAACGATTTTTAATTTAAAGTTCTTATACTGTCTCCGAATAAGCATCGTTCAACGATGACAAGGAAACAGCAGTTTAAATCATTTGAATGTGTTCCCCACCCTTACATTAAATGTACACTACCTGATCACATGTGTCCACCCTTCGCCTTTATGACGGCTTGAACTCTGGTAGAGACACTTTCAGTGAGGTATCTGAATGCCTGTGGAGGAATGACAACCAAATCTTCTTTAAGAGCCGAAACCAGAGAAGAGAGTGGTGGACACTCTGGTCTGGAGCCAAGTCAACGTTCAAAATTATCCCAATGGTGGTCAGTTTGGTTTAGTCCGGGACTCTAGGTAGGCTAATCTATTTCAGGAATATTATTGCCCACAAACCACTGACTCACAGATACTGGATTACAAGAGGGTTCATTGGCACGCCGATAAAAGTAATCTTATCCTCCGAAGTGTTTCCCTGCTGTACGCAGTACACAGTGCTGATTAAGGTCTTCATACCCTTCCGCATTTAGTCTTCTCTTGAGTGCAATTAGAGGACCACAACTTGACCACGAAAAATATCCCCGTACAGCAACAACATCGTCACTGCATACAATGGTAGTTACTGTTCACCCAAACCCTTCCTTCGCAGTGCCGTAGGGTATAGCGTGATTCTTCACTCCAGACACAGTCACTTGTCCCCAGTTGTACACTGTCCAGTGTCGTCGCTATTTACACTTTCCCAAGCTTCGATTAGCACTGACTACAGGAAAAAAAATTAAAAGAGCGTGTAGCATTGTTGGCCGGGAGGCCCCATCTGGGGAAATTCGGCCGCCGGGTATAAGTCTTATTTCTGTCGACGCCACGTTGGGCGACTTGCGTGCCGCTGATGGGGATGAAATGATGATGACAACACAACACCCAGTCCACTAGCGGAGAAATTCTCCAACCCGGGCGGGAATCGAACCCGGGCCCGCTGCATGGTAGATAAGCACGTTACCACACAGCTAAGCAGGCGGACTGACTGTGTGATTGTTTGGCTAATGAGGAGCCGCTAGAGTGCTGTACGTACCCTTTTTTAACTAATTGAGCACAGTCATTGTGCTAGATAGACTTCTGGTAGCACTAGTGATTCCTTCCTCTGTTTTCATGCCATTTTCTATTACTATCCTCTGCAGTGGTCGGTTCCCGTTCGCCAGTAAATGATGTCTGCCTGGTCTTGGTTTGCCGGGGCCGCTGTGGTCAAGCTGTTCTAGGCGCTTTAGTCTGGAAACGCGCGACTGATACGGTCGAAGGTTCGAGTTCTGCCTCGGGCATGGATGTGTGTGATGTTCTTAGGTTAGTTAGGTTTAAGTAGTTCTAAGTTATACGGGACTGATGACCTCAGTTGTTAAGTCCCATAGTGCTCAGAGCCATTTGGTCTTGGTTTAGTTGTGATTTTCTTCGCGTTTCCACTTCGGAACCATATCACCAATAGTCGACTTGGGCAGATTAACAAGGGTTGAAATGTCCCTGATGGATTTGTTACCCAGGTAATATCCAATGACTTGTCCACGTTCGAAGTCACTGAGCTCCCCCGACCGATCCATTCTGCTGTTTCTGCTACTATACTGACAACACTATCCAAGCCGCCTCCTTTTATACTGGTGGATCCGTCTTTCTTGGCACGTGGTGGTCAATTTCGCATTATATTGGGGTCTCTGGGTACTTTGGAAAAGATAGAGTAGACACACTGCTCCAAGCCGAGGAAAAGCTCTGTTGTACGAGAATTCCCGAATTTCAATGAAACAGATAAAATTAAAATATGCAGAAACTCAAAAGTATGTGAATGCCCACCCAATGATATTTCATGACAAAGCTAATACTGGGTAACATTTGAGGCTCTGCGTCCATAAGACAGCCAGTTTCTTGTATAACACTATCCACACTGTGGACATTAAATTTGTGACGTAAAAACGTATCAACTGTTGGTAGGACAGGATTCCTGTAAGCCAAATTAAGGGAAAAGTAGCATACGTATTACACACTCTACTTACCGCATATGACCTATCGTATTACTTCAAGGTGTAGTGATTACGTTTTTTACATGTCTCTTGATTATGCGATGTTGCGATTTTATGATGTCTGATACATTGAGCCCAGGTCATCAATGGATAGCAGATACCAAAGGAAACAGACAAGTAAATATGCTCATATATCTTGGATATTTGTACTTTCTGCACATCACTCAACAATAGGGTCGGCTGAAGTGACAATTACGTGATGATGTAATATTATGGTTCACGATAATGCATGTAAAATCAACTGCCCCTGAGACATCTACAGAAGAATGGGACACACGGTAAATCATCCTGGGCGCAGCCGGACTATTACTTGATTTGTCCCTGATGAAGAATGCGCGCGGACCTACATAACAACGTGCACTGTCCAAACCCAAGTGTCAGCGAAGTCTTGCAGGCAACGATTCGCGCCAGATAGAAGTGGTGATGATTAGATACGACTCCTGCTTTTGCACCTGGCAAACGACAGGAAAGGGGAAGCGCCATGGTCAACTACAAGTTTCACGGTCTTCTGCGAGCATTACGAAACGTACTAACCCGATATCATGGTGTGGGGCGTGACTGCCCACAGTGACGAACCATCCTGTTACAATCTAGGTATCTTAACAGTACCTTGGTAGTTTTAGTAAATCTACTCTAACTTTTGTGAAAATTTCAGTATCAAGAAAGAATATTGCGAATTAAAGCAACCGAGCGGGATAGTGCAATGGCTAGAACACTGGACTCGCATTCGGAACGAAGACGGTTCAAGCCCGCGTCCAGCCATCCTGACTTAGCTTTTCCGTGATATTCCTAAATCACTTAAGGCAAATGCCCGGATGGTTCCTACGAAACGGCTCAGCCGCTTTCCTTCTCCAACCTTCCATAATCCGAGCTTTTACTCCGTCTCCCACCTCATTGTCGGTGGGACGTTGAACACTAATATCCTCCTCCAACACGGTTGAAACCTGAAATAGGGGATGCGTAGAAGATTTTATCAGCAATAAATGACGAGTGAGATATCTGTATGGGGCCATACAGGTTGGATGAACCCGATGAAAACGAGAATATAAAATCCAACAGGCCTCCTCGACAGCAAAGGGCCCACGTAAGTTACAGTCGTAAAAAATGATAAGCTTCTGGAAAATGTGTTTGCCATTGCATAACATTTTGGCTCCTTCAAGTCAGGCTTCCATGGCAGCAGAGCACTTAGCAGTTTTTGTCGACCTGTCGTGCAGATGACCACATATGTGATGATAGTATCGCGGTGGTCGCAAGCAGAAGCAAGAGTTGCTGAGAGGAATAGCTGGCAGAAAGTAAGTATAATAAACTGAGATTTCTTTCGATGTGGTTGTTCTGGTCTTGATTCCGGAGACTGATTTGGTGCAGCTGTCCGTGCTAGTCTGTCCTCCTTTTGCATCTTTTCGTCTGATATAAAAAAATTTGATCAAAAGTGCAAACTACATCGACTTGAGCCTTCTTACCATGGTTCAGCCTTGATCTCCCATTTGCAGTTTTTATCCCCCTTCCCCCTTGCCCTCCTCCGCCACACACACTTTTCTCCATAACCAAACTGACTATTTCTTGACGTCTCGGGATATGTGTGCCATGCATCGTTTTACTGTATTCGACACACAGTACCTCTTCTGTCGTTACACATTCTACCCCTTTAATTTCCAGCTTTCTTCTATAACACCAAATTTTAAAATCTACTATTCTCTACTTGCCTGTTGTGTTTGTATTCCACGTTTCGCTTCCACATGGGACTGTTCTGCAAACAAATTCTTTCAGAAAATAATTAAA
Source organism: Schistocerca americana (assembly GCF_021461395.2). NCBI lineage: Eukaryota > Metazoa > Arthropoda > Insecta > Orthoptera > Acrididae > Schistocerca > Schistocerca americana. The sequence goes on from NC_060130.1 coordinate 252,543,672, forward strand.
TTGACATTCAGTCTTAACAAATTTCTGTTTCCCAAAAATTCTTTTCTTGTAGTTGCCAGTCTTCATTTTGTATCCTCTGTACTATGGCCGCCACGTAACCATGTTGCCATAATAGCAGAACTCATCTACCAGTTTCAGTGTCTAGTTTCTTAACGTAATTCCCTCACAACTGCCTGATTTAATTAGACCATATTCCATTACCCTTGTTTAACTTTCGTTGATTTTCATCTTATGCTCCCTTTTCCGGCTGGTCGCGGCGGAGATTAGAGTCCTCCCTGGGGCATGTGTTGTGTGTTTATCCTTAGGATAATTTAGTTTAAGTAGTGTGTAAGCTTAGGGACTGCTGACCTAAGTCCTATAAGATTTCACACACACACACGCTCTTTTCGGGACACTTTTCATTCCGTTCAACTGTTGTTCCAATTTCTTTGACGTCCCTAAGAGAATTGCTGTTCAATAACGATCATTAACGTTTCTTCTCCTTGCATCGTAATTCTCTTTCCCAATTCCCCTCGGTTTCTTCGCGTCTTGTTCCGTATATAGACTGAATAGTATCGGTGATAAATTACAATCCTGTCTCACTCCTTTGGCAGTCACTGCGTTCCTTTCGTGTCGTTCAAGTCTTACGACTGCAGTCTGATTTCTGTACATGTTATAGATAATCTTTGGATGCAACAGCCAATTACGACTCTTACCTAATGCGAAACTACTGTATCAGACGTGTTTCAGACCCTTTACTGCCACCTGCCTTTCAACCACCCATGATTGCCATATTTCAGGAGGACAATGACTGGCTATATGTTGCGACCAACGTGCAAGTTTTGTTCATAAACGACAGGCATCAGTTCAAATTTGATCTCCACGCTCACCCATGTCCTGCTAGAATATGTTTAGTATAGTATTGGTTCGTAACTTGCTCGTCACTATCCTCCACTCATTAATGTCGATGGTTATTATTGGGCACACCACTCAAACCGGCTGAAGGAATATTCCCTTCGAACATACTCAGCTCACGTCAAGACTTTTAGATTCTCTGACTGTAGTATGCGATGTGCACATCATACTGAATTATTAAAATAGGAGATATTGTACAGCGATTTCCTTAATCATGTTTCTTTCTATATTGTCATAAACTGTTCAGTATTTAGATGATTTTATACTGCCCGCCAGTGAAAAGTATCATGATAAACAGAAGGAAGGAGAAATCAGTCCGTTAACATTCTGTTAAAAGTTAAACACAATAACAACTCAGATACAGAAAGTAGTAGGAATAATAAAAAAAATTACTGTACCTAATTTCAGCGATGTCAAATTATGCTATAGTAGACTTTGCACATGTAATACTGGCCGCGCGGGGTAGCCGTGAGGTCTAGGGCGCCTTGCCACGGTTCGCGCGGTTACCTCCGTCGGAGGTTAGAGTCCTCCCTTGGCCATGGGTGTGTGTGTTGTCCTTAGCGTAAGTTAAAGTTAGATTAAGTATTGTGTAAGCCTAGGGACCGCTGACCTCAGCAGTTGGGTCCCATAGAACTTACCACAAATTTCCAAATTTACATGTAATACATGAATGACGTCCACTGTCATTATATTTGAGAGTGCCATTGTAGCAGTTGTTATAAAACTAAAATTGCTAGCACTCTGAGAACGAACACACGCCACATATTTATAACCACATTTATTTCCACGTACCATTGCACTCGATTACACATCATGAATGCTCAATCTTTAATGTGGGACATATATCACGAAGTGCTTATGCAAAACTACAAAGTGGACGTACAGAAACGATGTACTCGACATAGGAAGACGATGCACACCGGTGTCATCAATAGTCTGGGACTAGTTGTTTATACACTCCTGGAAATTGAAATAAGAACACCGTGAATTCATTGTCCCAGGAAGGGGAAACATTATTGACACATTCCTGGGGTCAGATACATCACATGATCACACTGACAGAACCACAGGCACATAGACACAGGCAACAGAGCATGCACAATGTCGGCACTAGTACAGTGTACATCCACCTTTCGCAGCAATGCAGGCTGCTATTCTCCCATGGAGACGATCGTAGAGATGCTGGATGTAGTCCTGTGGAACGGCTTGCCATGCCATTTCCACCTGGCGCCTCAGTTGGACCAGCGTTCGTGCTGGACGTGCAGACCGCGTGAGACGACGCTTCATCCAGTCCCAAACATGCTCAATGGGGGACAGATCCGGAGATCTTGCTGGCCAGGGTAGTTGACTTACACCTTCTAGAGCACGTTGGGTGGCACGGAATACATGCGGACGTGCATTGTCCTGTTGGAACAGCAAGTTCCCTTGCCGGTCTAGGAATGGTAGAACGATGGGTTCGATGACGGTTTGGATGTACCGTGCACTATTCAGTGTCCCCTCGACGATCACCAGTGGTGTACGGCCAGTGTAGGAGATCGCTCCCCACACCATGATGCCGGGTGTTGGCCCTGTGTGCCTCGGTCGTATGCAGTCCTGATTGTGGCGCTCACCTGCACGGCGCCAAACACGCATACGACCATCATTGGCACCAAGGCAGAAGCGACTCTCATCGCTGAAGACGACACGTCTCCATTCGTCCCTCCATTCACGCCTGTCGCGACACCACTGGAGGCGGGCTGCACGATGTTGGGGCGTGAGCGGAAGACGGCCTAACGGTGTGCGGGACCGTAGCCCAGCTTCATGGAGACGGTTGCGAATGGTCCTCGCCGATACACCAGGAGCAACAGAGTCCCTAATTTGCTGGGAAGTGGCGGTGCGGTCCCCTACGGCACTGCGTAGGATCCTACGGTCTTGGCGTGCATCAGTGCGTCGCTGCGGTCCGGTCCCAGGTCGACGGGCACGTGCACCTTCCGCCGACCACTGGCGACAACATCGATGTACTGTGGAGACCTCACGCCCCACGTGTTGAGCAATTCGGCGGTACGTCCACCCGGCCTCCCGCATGCCCACTATACGCCCTCGCTCAAAGTCCGTCAACTGCACATACGGTTCACGTCCACGCTGTCGCGGCATGCTACCAGTGTTAAAGACTGCGATGGAGCTCCGTATGCCACGGCAAACTGGCTGACGCTGACGGCGGCGGTGCACAAATGCTGCGCAGCTAGCGCCATTCGACGGCCAACACCGCGGTTCCTGGTGTGTCCGCTGTGCCGTGCGTGTGATCATTGCTTGTACAGCCCTCTCGCAGTGTCCGGAGCAAGTATGGTGGGTCTGACACACCGGTGTCAATGTGTTCTTTTTTCCATTTCCAGGAGTGTAGATGGTGGAAGAACAGGCAGGTTAATTAAAGTCAGTCACACAATTCAGTCACCGTTGCATGTTTGGGAAGGACAAGGAACTGATCGCATTACGATTTATTCATCTTCGGGGTCTTACTGGTGACAATGATTCTTCCTGGTCAAGATAATTTATGTCATAGAATTTGGCAGTAATGGAGAACTTTAAACTGGAGTCACAATTAAAGTGTACACATCTAACGTCTAAAATACGGCACAAAAATCGAATGGTTATTTCAGAAAAATAGTTGTAACCTAAGATAGGAGTAACTATGAGGGTGAGCAGTGCGATTGCTTTTTTATGTACCAGTGTAAAAAACCAACCATGTTTTTTTAGAAAGAATCTATGGAGCCGTGTATGCGTTGATGAAACTCTCTGGCACGTCAAAACTGACCGAGCAAGGCAAAGATCCCGAGTTCCAGTCCTTGCCTGACACAAAGGTTTACTCTGTAAGGGTGTTTCATATCAGCGCACACTCCACTGTAGAATGCAGATTTCGTTCTCGAAACATCCCACGAGCTGTGGCCATGTCTCCGCACTATTCTTTCCTCCTGTAGTGCTAGTCTTGCATGCTTGGCAGGAGAGCTTCTGTGAAGTTTATAAGTCAGGAGATGAGGCACTGGAAGAAGTAAAGCTGTGAGGACGGGTCTTGAGTCGTGCTTCGGTAATTCATTTGCTAGAGTACTTGCCCGCGAACGGCAAAGGTTTCGAGTTCAAGTTTCTGTTCGGCACACAGTTTTAATCTGTCAGGAAGTTTCATTGAATGTGAAATTTTCTGAGTGGAATCCTAGAGAATTATACTAATATGCTACTAGTTAAAGTCTACACTGAAACGTCTCGGAAGAGAGTTGAATAATGTAAACTATGTGAAGCTAAAGACTCTCAGGACAGTATTGGTTACGTCACATTGTCTACAATCGAAGCAAAGGACTCTGTTGTGCGTCCACTTTTTCAGTTTCCCTAAGGCCGTCAAAAAGTAATTACATCAGTTTAATAAAAGTCGCATTTTTGTACAATAACCAGTCTCTTAAAATCTTGAATCATTTGTAAAATATTGTTGATAGTTAGGTATCTGTATATCAGAGCTATAGATAGTCCTAGTATCAGGTGCTTGATCATGAATTCTGGTATAAAGCACATGGTAGGACCCAAGTTCTTTTCACTTATTGGTCATTTGGTTCAACGACATGCTCTGTCGCCAACCTCAAAGCTATACGATTTTCTTAAAATAGAATCGAATACATCCTACCTGTAATATAAAGAGCTGTAAGTATGGGCTTGAAGCAAATAAGGTACCGTAGATGGTATTGCTGTTCGCTTTGAGATCAATCTGCGCAATGATTCTGGTAAAAGTATATGAGAAGACCGATTGTGACGCTTGATTCGAGGTAATGTAATTACAAAAAGCTTGATGTAGGTCATATGGGAAGGTTGTACAGTTCCTTGGTTGTGTAGGAACCATCATTTAATATGCAGTTACAGTTAAATTCAGACTGTTTCTATGTGGGGTGGCCCGCATCTCGTGGTCGTGCGGTAGCGTTCTCGCTTCCCACGCCCGGGTTCCCGGGTTCGATTCCCGGCGGGGTCAGGGATTTTCTCTGCCTCGTGATGGCTGGGTGTTGTGTGCTGTCCTTAGGTTAGTTACGTTTAAGTAGTTCTAAGTTCTAGGGGACTGATGACCATAGCTGTTAAGTCCCATAGTGCTCAGAGCCATTTGAACCATTTTATGTAGGGTGATTCAGCTGCCCCTACCGAATCTTTTTATGCAACCAGCATTACATCTGTATCCGAAATGGTATCAAGACACACGACAGCCACATAATCGATGTAAGGTCCTTTTCAGAGCTTTGCGCGACTGTTAGCAAACGGAATCATACTGTAAAAAATACAAGTGAAGATTGACCGTGAATTATGCAGCACTTTTCAACCAATATACGACTTGCTTCTGCTGCACTTATCCAAGTGTCTCCAATCTTTCTTGTGTAATTAGTGGTACAGCCACACAGGTCCTGTGTGTGTCTGTAAGGCTATTCCATTTGTAGTAATTGATCTCTCGTAAATGATTCAGAGGTTATATACTGGAAAACTGTTACTTCCACACTTCCAAGTTTGATATATCCTATTAGGTTCGTTGTTTCTGATGGTGAAACACACTTCACAAGCCAACGTTCCTGAACCATACGCGAAAGATTGAGTACTATAAACGGAATAAACTGACAGGAAGGACTGAAGACGCTTTGATAAGTACGGTAGAAGTAAGGTGTATATTGGTCCAAAAGTGCCATGTAACTCACGGCCAAACCTCACATGTATTTTTATGGTATGATTCTGTTTGCAAACAGTCACCCAAAGCTTTGAGAGGGAACTTATCTGAGTTACGTTGCTGTCCTGACACAAACGTAGTGCGGATTGCATAAAATGAATCGGTAGGGGCAACTGAATCACGCTGTATAAAAGTGTAAGAAATATGTTGCCATTGTCCTCCCTTTGTCTCTGGTAACTGTAGTATCCTGCACTGCAGTAGTTCTGAGGGCTACTCTCTCTGTGTCTTGACATCGGTATATTGCTGCTCCACTGGCTGAGAAACTGGTCAGATCAAGTGATATTCCCTGCAGTCCGTAGACCTCAGGAGATGGTATACTGTAAAAAGAAATTTAAAGTATTTATTCTAAGAGTTGGTAATAAATTTCCTGGCAAACTATGGCCTGTCGTTGACATAAACGAAATGTCAATCCTTTGCTTTACTTTCAGAGCTAGGCTTGCAATGTGACGGGATGCTTACCGACTCTGGCGGTACGACACTGCTTATTCATCAGCATGTCCCTCTAGCGAGACGAGTGCCCATTACACGCTGCGCCCGGAACGGAGCCGAGGCAACGCAAATCGAGAGACGAGGAGCAACTCGTCCGATTACGTGGTCTTCGGCCCCCTGTGCATCGCTGCTCAGCCACCATGAAATGAGATTAACCGGCCTTCGCCGAAATATCTTAGTGTTAGCCGGATCTCCCAGTAGTCGGAGCATTTCCACGCTCTCAGACTGCCTATGTGTTTCGCTTTAATGAGATGGACCGCGTGTTGTTTCATTAGATCCCACAACGGAAAGTTGAAACTAGTCTTCTGCTACGCACGTCGTCACGAAACAATGCACAGCTACCGGGAATACAATCTCAAGAACTTTCATTACAGTCTCTCCCTGCGGCTTAGCAAACAATGCAAAACTGTTTGCGAACTGAATTTTTTCCTAGAAGCGGTTCAGGCAAATCCTCTCTCTTCTGCGTGTTGCACTGTAACTCTGGACGGTGAATTCAGGTCCTAGCCAGTTCGTATCACTTCCGAGAAGCAGTTGGCGGAGAGAGGAACAGCAAATGTACAAATGCATTTACATCTCGTCACGCACTAAGAGTCCAGCGACTCTTACAGGTTTAGTGGCACTTTCATCTGATAATACTCCTCGAACATTGCCACATTGCCGGCATTCATTCATTGTATAAGAAATGTAAGTCACATTCCATCTAAATAAACCACTGGTCCTTTGAATTCCAACATTCGGCGGCCCCGGTGGTCTTGCGGTTATAGGCGCTGCAGTCCGGAACCGCGGGACTGCTACGGTCGCAGGTTCGAATCCTGCCTCGGGCATGGATGTGTGTGATGTCCTTAGGTTAGTTAGTTTTAAGTAGTTCTAAGTTCTAGGGGACTGATGACCTAAGATGTTAAGTCCCATAGTGCTCAGAGCCAATTCCAACATTCTTTTCTCTCTCTCTATTTCTTTTCTTTTCTTTATAACTGTCTCTGAGAATTTCTTTGGCACACATACAGCTCAGTTTTGTACGACAAAAGGTTGAAATATGGTCAGAAATAGTATTTTCGTTTAGCCTTCATCTATTACAAAAATTGGTGCTCCTAATGGAATACTTACTGTGAGCACTTGGTTTCATTGCTTCTTAATTTCCGTAGATAGTTGAATTTCATGTCCCTTGGAGTCGTGTGCCATCGTCTGTAACTTGCATCTACATTTAGATGACTACTCTGTAATTCACAATTAAGTACAAAAATGGCTCTGAGCACTATGGGACTCAATTGCTGTGGTTATCAGTCCCCTAGAACTTAGAACTACTTAAACCTAACTAACCTAAGGACATCACACGCATCCATGCCCGAGGCAGGATTCGAACCTGCGACCGTACCAGTCCCACGGTTCCGGACTGCGCGTCTAGAACCGCGAGACTACCGCGGCCGGCACAATTAAGTGCCTTGCAGAGGATTCATCAAACCAATTGTGGGGCGGCGGTTAGAAAATTTTTCTGTTGTATAAATGTTTGAATGTTGAAACACTTCCCGGCCGATGCACCATATGTGGGGCGGCGGGTGGAAAATTTACTGTTGTATAAATGTTTGAATGTTGAAACGCTTCACGGCCGATTAACCATATGTGGGGCGACGGGTGGAATTAATTGTTATATAAGTGTTCCTATTATTTATGCTGTTGTTTTGCCGTTCTCAACACTGGCTCTCTAACTACAATATTGGCAACCAGAAAGTGATTAGCAAAACGTGAAGCCTGTAATTAGAATTCCTAGTGCCCACTTCATCTGAGAAATACACTTATAGCTACAGCTTATAGCTCTGAGAATTTAGGAGATTGTCTGGGATTCAGAATCAAAAACGATTTTGATTAAAAATAGTTCAGTATATTCTGAAAGTCACAGATAAAAAAAAAGAAGAGTCCACACAATCTGACTAACAGAGCAGTTCAGAGTCTAATGCGCTGATGCAACTATAACTGTCCAAATTAAATGTTTAAGTCAATGCTCGCCATATTTTGATGATAATGTACATCAAACGCCACGCTAAATAATGGTAGAATGTCTGTCCCGCGACGGCACGTGAAAATACGACATACACAAACTGAAGATAGATAATTAATGTCAACCCAGAATTAACACTTCACTCAAAATGATTTCACGGTTACGCGTATCCCGAGTAACTTAATACGGCATCCGAGGCTGTTCATAGCAATGATACCGACGCGACGCGACTCCCGACACACATGGTGTGCTCTTCAGCGTCTGGAGAGAACTGGGGCCTTGCTTCCTCGCGCAGCGTTCTTATATATAAAGCCGCGGTGCGGACGGCTAAGGGAACGCCTGATCAAATCGGCTCTCCCAAGTAGCCGCTGGGCTAGTAATGCAACACTTTAAGTTATTGAATAAATCATCGCTTCCTTTGCTGATGGCAGATGAAGCTCTCAATTTAAATGCGCAATCAGCACACACGTAAGTAATCATAATAAAAGGCTGATGTGGCTAAGTCAATTATTTTGGGCGAGAGAATTAATTTAATTACACTACACGCATTAGACGAGCTCTGAACCTGCCCTTTGGAGATACGCTATCGCTATAGTTTTATAGTTATTCAAATGAAACTTCCCACATCTTTATGGTTATAACGGATCTCCATTCTACTTAAATATAAACATCCTAGCCTTATTTATTAGTCTACTTAATCTATCTTGCTTCCTTAATTTTTAAGACAAAAACCAGAAAATCATGAATTTCAACTATAATCTTAATTTGTGAGATCCAGAAGACTGTTTCTATTAAATAATTATGAAAAAGGAATCTAAATATAAATTTTTAAGTCTCTAGCTCTTTTCTGTTGCGCCAATGATTTTTACAGAAAAACGTCCAAATTTCGAAAATGGTTAAAGTTATTGAACTGATATTCAACACATATTAATTTAGTATTACTCCTGACATGCTAGAAACATTTTAGGTTATTTACTTGATTTTTAAAGTATTGCACAACATTTATGACGTCAGAGCTAGTTACAGCGGACTGGCTGGCACACAATGGAAAGACTGATGTGAATTTATTACGGCGTGAGCTATTTCCATAGCGCTCTACTCTCGAATAGCGCGCGGGACAAACGAACACTTAAACCATTCTGTGCGAGCTCTGATTCCTCTTACTTTACTATGATGATCATTTTTCCTATGTAGACGGGTACCAACAAAATATTTTCACACATTGAGGGGAAAGTTGATGATTGAATTTTCATGAGAAGCTCCTGCCGCAGAGAGAAAGACCTTTGTTATCCCAGTTTACGCATCATATCTCTAGCGCTCTCTCTTCTATTTCGCGATAACGCAAAACGAGCGCCTTTCTTTAAACTTTTTCGATTTCCTCCGTCGATCCTATCTGATGCGTGTCCCACAGGGCACAGCAATGCTTCGGAAGAGGTCCTACATACGTAGTATGGGCAGTCTCTTTAGTAGACCTGTTGCATTTTCTCAATGTTCTACCAATAAACAGTGTTATCTGGTTTGCTTTACCCACAACATTATCTCTGTGATCGTTCCATTTTAATTTATTCGTAGTTGTAATCCATAAGTACTTAGCTGAATTTACAGCCTTTAGATTTGTGTGATTTTTATTTATCGTATTTCTTGCGCTACTCCTTTGAATGACTTCACACTTTTTATTATTTAGAGTCAACTGCCACTTTTCCTACCATACAGATGTCTTGTCTAAAGAGTTTTGCAAGTGGTTTTGATCATCTGATGTCTTTAAGACCATAAATGACAGCATAATCTGCAAAAAAAAAAAAAAAAAAAAAAAAAATCAAACAACGCTGCTGAGATTGTTTCCTAAATCGTTCATGAAGGTCAAGAACAGCAGAACTCCAGATATTACTTCTGTTTTACTCCATGACTTTCCGTCAATCGCACGCCTATAACTTACAATTCAGTTTTTCCATTTTTCATGATCGTTTTATCATCTTCTCAATCTCAACTATTGCTCTTTTCTCCTTTCCTTGTCATCTTCGATAAACTCAATGACGTGAATATCAAGCCGTAGCGGTCGTTCGCAATACCGTTTCCGCTGAAACTTTCCAAGCTTCTATTGCGCGGTGGAGATACCCACTGCTTTATACTCAAAGGCTGATATAAAATCACAATCCTGCTGATCATACAACTGTTCTTTGTGAATATCCTGCCTAAACTATGGTGACAGCGGGTCATCATACTGAATACGCAATAATGAAATAAAGGAGTCCTGTTTGACGCGATGTGATTCAAACAACGCATTATATACACATAATTCAAAAATCTGTTTTTCTCTCTAACTGATTTGAAGCTAATGATAGGATGTTTCTCAAAGCAAAGTCACAGCTGACAGATTCTTCGATTGCTTTTTAGTTTACACCGGTATAGGGTGTATACATCGCTAACAAACACAGTATGGCTTAGCGACGGGAGTTGAGTAACTTCTCACTCCAATGTTACTTCCTCATTTAATTTAACTCAACGGCCGTGTCGCGGAGGATACACATGTTTGCCTTCTATCACCGAAATTAAGCACCGTTGGGCATGGCCAGCACTTTGATGGGTACGCCGTTCGCTGTTGACAAGTTTTGCTTTGTCTTTGCGGCTTAGGAGACAGGAAGACTGGTTCCGCAAGGCCCCTGGTCACCAATCTTTGAGCCAATGTCATGGCCTAAACTCCAAACCTCGTGAAGTGAGGGCATGCGACACTGTTCCTGATGATCCGTCCGTCGAATGGGGACGTTAACCTCAGCGGCCCCTTTGGCGTTATTCTAGATGAGTATGTCATGTGTCGGCACCCGATTTAGTCTGCTCCTTTTCCTCATAATCATCCAACACATGCATTACACCACACTACACACAAACTCATTACATTGTTGTGTGCCTTCATCTGATTTTAGCAGGGTCATTTGTCAGCGCATTTTATCGCTGTGGCATGCCGATTGGTCTACACTTACTGAAAACAAGCTTCCGGCCTTGAAACCTCTCCCCACGGCTATGACGACCTCTTCACGCCCTTCTCGGCGGGAGGAGGTCGTTTTGGCCCGGTTACGGATTGGACACTGCCAGTTCAGCCATCGCAATCTGCTGACGGCTGCGCCGGCGCCGTTCTGCCCATGTTGGCAATTGCTGACGGTACGCCACATTTTAACGTCCAGTCCGAATTTTAATACACTGCGCATTGATCTTGGCCTGCCATGTACTCTGGATATCATTTTAGCGGATGACGCGGGAGCAGCTGCTCGCGTTCTTCGTTTTATCCACTTGACAAACCTGTCTAAGGACATTTGATTATGCTGTTTTCTTTTAATCCCTTGCCTGTTAATGTGCTTTTTATAGCGTTGTCCTTTTTAGTTGCTGTTTTAACCTTGTGCCTCGCAGTGCATTCATAACTTAGTCTGGACGCTAGTGACCACTATAGTTGTACACCCTAAAACCACAAAAAAACACTCATTACAGTCACCTTCACTTAAAAGCTACACTTAAACCACACAATGTGCTCAGACTTCGCCGACGGTTGCGAAGTCTAGAAAACCTCTTTTCAATACAGGCGGCCGAACCTGCCCTTTGGCATCTCTCAAACCAGTAATGCCGTAAGAGGTTACTTTACTATTTGATTTAAAAAATCCTCAGTTATTTGCTTAAGCGTTGCGTATTAAATTTTATTGAACCCAGTTGAACTCTGTGAGGACAAGATATTATGCAACCGAGATACTTCTAGAAACTCTTATACTACGTTTTAGGAACTTTCAGGGTAGCCCCAGAACCGTAAACAGATATATGTACTTCAACGATGCTAAGTTTTCCGCTGCCACCACATCTCTCATTTCATCACTAAACTGTGAAATACAAAATTTCTGGAAAACTTGGCTCCAATTTCATCTTTCATTTCATATCTCATTGGAAGCCAGTATTTTATGAATGAAGCCAAAATCGGTAGTTAAGCGTTTATTCTCGTTGTTCTTAGTACAGTGTACACACGAAAATTTATTCTTTGAGAAGATTCAGGAAATAAAATATTTATTTTTAGTAAAGGACGCTCAACCTCAGTGTAACTAAAATATGAAGAGCAGATGGTACAAAGTAACTCACAAACGACACAATTAGATTTGACCAACACAGACTGCAGGCTAAGTGACTGCTTATTTGTTTGACAGATATATTTTCCTTGTCACTTAAGTAACTTTTTTGAGAAGTGCACGTAATTAGACCCATACAATTAAAGAAATACTGCCAGAACCTTGATCGAATGTGAGACGCACTGAATTCAGTTTTGGGGTTGATGCAAAATTGGTATTAGATGGTTTATATTAGGTTAGGCAGGGCAGAACATGCTATACCAAACTATAAGCGAGCCGGATGTGCAGGCCGCGTGTAGACCGACGCTCGGGCTGTCTCATCTTTGCTCGAGCCATCTCGGAAGTACCTGGAGCAGTGCAACATTTCATTTAGTATAACGGTGCCGCATATTTCATTCGATTGATCTATCGTCTCAAGCAATTAACAATGAATGAGACTGACAGAAGAGAGGGATGTCAATTCTCCGTGTCTATTACGCCGTCGCATAATTGACGAGTACTGTAAATTTGCTGTAAAACGACATTACATTACCATGTGGAAAGAATTTAAATATTTAGTTGTCAATGAAAGAGGAAAAAATTTAACGATCAGCAAACGTTGTTCTACACATCAAGAAGCCCTTTTTGCTAAATTTGCAGGCATTGGACACATGAAGAAACTGATTGCACGAACAGTGAAATTTCTGAAGCTGTACGCATTGTCAGTTTGCAACAGTTTTCAGAGGAACTGAACGAAGAGTATGGAGACTTTATATGATACTGATAAGTGCGTTAGTCCCGTGGAGGAGCATACTTTGATCGAATTTTTTATTTAAAACCCGCTATTGTTGAATTTATGAAGGAGAAAGGAGTGCAAAAACGAAAATTCGAACATCCAGAATCGATTGGAAACCTCGAATTGTCAATGGACTTGACTGCACACTGCCCAGAGTAAGACACTTATTTCTGATTTGACGGAGATCAATTTGAAAAGAAAATCGCATTATATAAAGAACAAATTATAACAAACACAGCTCAGATCCCTAATCTCAGTGGTCGGAAAGAGAACGTAAGATGTGAAGGTCTACACCTTAAAAGAATTACAAGGTTAGTTTTCTAAACATTTTGAAAACACTGCCAATCGTACATCTGTTTTCAGGCTGTTTACTAGACGTTAGTAGTATCAGTTGAAAGCGATCCTTTGTCTCTGCAGATGTAACTGATCGATCTGCAGTGTTCCCTTTTTAATGGGAAATCGTCATACGTTAGAAATGTCCAGAACGTCTCCATTATTTTCTTCATAAGGTAGAGTTTGCACGTCTCCATAATGGGGTTGCAAAAGCGCTACAGTATTTATATCAACTTACAATTTGTGATCAAAAGCATCCGGACACCTCGCTGAAAATGACTTACAAGTTCTTGGCGCCCTACATCGGTAATATTCCAATTCAATACGGTGTTGTCCGACCCTTAGCCTTTATGACAGCTTCCACACTCGCTGGCATACGTTCAATCAGGTGTTGGAAGGTTTCTTGGGAGTGGCAGCCCATTTCTCACGGAATGCTGCACTGAGGAGAGGTATCTAAGTCGGTCGGTGAGGCCTGGCACGAAGTCGGCGTTCCGAAACATCCCAAAGGTGTTCTATGGGATTCAGGTCAGGACTCTGTGCAGGCCAGGGATGTTATTGTCGAGTAACCACTTCACAACAGGCCGTGCATTATGAACAGGTGCTCGATCGTGTTGAAAGATGCAATCGCTATCCCCGAATTGCTCTTCAACAGTGGGAAGCAATAAGATGCTTAAAATATCAATGTAGACCTGTGCTGTGATAGTTCCACGCAAAACAACAAGGGGTGCAAGCCCCCTCGACGAAAAACACGACCACACTATAACACCAGCGCCTCCGAGCTTTACTGTTGGCACTACACACGCTGGCACATGACGTTCACCGGGCATTCGCCATACCTACGCCCTGCCATCGGATGGCCACACAGTCTACCGTGATTCGACACTCCACACAACGTTTTTCCACCGTTCGCGCGTTTAATGTTTTCGTCTTTACATCAAGTGAGGTGTCGTTTAGCGTTTACCGGCGTGATGAGTGGCTTATGAGCAGCCGCTCGACCATGAAATCCACGTTTTCTCACCTCCCGCCTGTCATAGTACTTGCAGTGGATCCTGATGCAGTTTGGAATTCCTGTGTGATAATCTGGATAGATGTTTGCCTATTGCACATTACGAACCTCTTCAACTGTCTGCGGTCTGTGTCAGTCAACACACGACGTCGGCCTGTACGCTTTTGTCGTGTGCGTGTCACTTCACGTTTCCACTTCACTATCACATCGGAAACAGTGGACCTAGGGATGTTGAAGAGTGTCGAAATCTCGCGTACAGACGTATGATACAAGTGACACCCAATCACGTGACCACGTTCAATGTCCGTGAATTCCACAGAGCGCCCCATTCTGCTCTCTCACGATGTCTAATGACTACTGACGTCGCTAATATGGAGTACCTGGCAGTAGGTGGCAGCACAGTGCACCTAATATGAAAAAAGTATGTTTTTCAGGGTGTCCGGATACTTTTGATCACATAGTATATGTTTGTGAAACACCTTTTTTCGGATATGAAACTAAGTCACAGTTATACAGAAACTTGAGTACGAAACTGTTTGAAATATTCTGCATCTGTCCATATGCCGACTGTTTATACAGGATAAAAATTATATTACGTCTTCAGCACGGCAAAAATAATTTAACAGTACCGAAAATTTGTTTCTTTTATGATCTGTGTTATTGAAAAATATGAAATCAATTTATACGCATTGTGACTGCATTTCCATCTAAATGCGGCGCTTTCACAGTTATCCCTCTTCCCCCTCACACCGCTCAGACTGCGTGGGGTGGTGGTGGGTGAGGTGTGCAGTCAGACCGAGTGCTATGGCATGTGCGCCAACTCACGGCTTGTGGACGGAATTCTTGGCCACTCCTGACTTAAGCCACATGATTTATTGCGACGTTCTCGTATAA
Source organism: Schistocerca americana (assembly GCF_021461395.2). Taxonomy (NCBI): domain Eukaryota; kingdom Metazoa; phylum Arthropoda; class Insecta; order Orthoptera; family Acrididae; genus Schistocerca; species Schistocerca americana. The sequence goes on from NC_060130.1 coordinate 252,558,876, forward strand.
TAACGTCTGCTGTCATACTGTCGAACTATTGCACTAGCATACTGTAAAAGCTTGCTGTATTTCGGTATTTACTTCAGTATTTTATTTTATCTGGTGAAAGAAAGAAAATGCATTTCATAACTGGAAACAGTTGACAGTAGACAGGAAAATGAGAAGAAAGAGAGATTAGAGTTCTCTATTTCGTTAAAAGGGATACGTTCACTGATAGAGCACCACCTTATTCATGAAAGATATGGGTAAAGGGAGTGGCTTCACTTGTTTGTGATGTAATCCTAGCAGTCACTTTAAGTTTTTTTTCCGTAGACCGTAAAGAAAAACGCATGTAATGATGATCTGATAGTGATTTCGAACCTGCGCCTCCGGAATGTAAACAAGGAGAAAATAATAAAGCACGTCCAGCAGCTTTGTTTACTTATCATCATCATCATCCTCACCATTATCACCATCATCATAATCATTATCATTCGTTTTACTCAGTGTTATGTGTTAAGACTTAATTTCTTCACTCATTTCGTACTTAAATTAAACTTAGTCTAGACGCCTCCATTAATGGGGATCTTCAGCTCTTTTTCATATAATGTGAAGATGTAGCTTGGTAATTTATTTTTATCTCTGTAAAAATGCGTTTTGTTACTATTCAGAGGCGAAAGAACTCCATGCATAGTTTTAATCCATGAATACACAGATTATTAGACGTTTTGTGATTTATACGGGAAATCCTAAAATTCACGCTCGTACTCGATCTCAGTGCAAAACACGTTAGCAAATGTGTCATTATTTTAGAACGAGGACACGCAATAACATTGTAATTTTTGTATCTCGTACAAGATAAAATGTGCAACTGTTGAACTGTGCTTTGTGTTTAGATGTATGTAAGTCGTAGCTGTGCACTAAAATAAACAAGAAGCTTAGTTCGAGTTTTGAAAGTACGTGGAGAAAACAATGCGTTGCTGCAAGTTTTGGGAATTAGCAGCCGATTACCACGTAAAATTGCACTCCTGTGAAATGATAAAGGTAATACAAGAATCGAGGAGAACTTCAGGCGTTACAAAGTATGACAATGTATTACTGCTTAAGGGAAATCATCGCACTCTTTGGGTATAAAGTCGTATGTCGGATGGAAGAAGAGAGGTTGTGGGTGAGGAAAGCGAATGCTCAACCCTTGCGTTTCTCCTTTCAATGACAGGGACGAAGAACAGTGGAAATCACGCATTTAGATATAGGTTAATGTTCCATTATACAGGCATTGGTATTCCTGTGGGAGTAATGTGTGTTATTTTTACCTTCTTCTACCACGTGTGTTACTCATTACTTTTGTATTAACACTTACGACACGAAACTGAGTCCCTCAAAATCAAGTACTAGTAGTTGTTGTCGTTGGCGGCGTCGTCGTCGTCGTCAACATCGTCGATCATCTCCATAGCCTAACCTTCCTTCGTCCGAAATGAATTAAGATTTGATTTCAGTGTGTACTCCAAGTATTGATTTGCTGGGGAAAGTCGCATAAGTAAGAGAGGAAGGTGAAAATTTTTAGCTAAGTGTTGGAAGACTGTATTTTGCTCTCAAAACGATTTTTTTATTCGAAATACTCTATATTAAAGTCAGTGGACTTCATTGGACCCTAGACTTCTGCTTGGTACCAATTTCTTTACATGTGGAAATACGTGTAAATCAGGAGACGTGCAGTTCTGTGAAGTAAAATGCATAGTCCCATAGTTCTTATTACAAATCACTCTGGTTTCACATTGGCATAATACCCTTCACTTTCCATTCTTTTGTGACACAGGCTTATTCTCACCTATTTTCAATCCAGTTGGTGTTCAAGGCTTTCCCATTTTGTATACCATGAGCGACTGTTTGTAACGTTTCCGGGAAATGAAATCGATTTCATCCTCCTGCCTTCTTTGTTCATTCATTCCTGGCGTGGTGTGGTAGGTCTATGTTTTATAAATACTAATAAATCAGTTGATTTCCTTTTTAAAGAATCCAAACGTTGATGACAAATGGCTGTTCGCATTTACTTTTGCTCGACGTAGTCAAATGCGGCACGAATGTAACATAAATCTGGTGCATATTTTACAACAAATACATCATATCACTTATTATAATGTGCATCAGCAGTTTGATGCGTCATTAGTTCCAGTTCACCGAAAGTAATATTTAGCTCTTTTTCGACGGTTTTAAGTACAGTGTGGGTTTTTGAGCGTTCTTCAGGTACATCATTTTCAAGAGAAGTCGACCGCCTCTGGAATCGGCCGATAACTTTACTTCACTGTCGAGAATCAAGTGGCATATTCTACTATCAGCTTTCCATTAATTTCATTCGCCATAAACTATCCAGAACAAAGAATTTTGTATTTTTTGGCAATATCCATTCCAGCTCATACACACGCTCGAAACACCAACACCCAGCTTATTCCTAGGAGTGTACACCAGAGTTCCTCAGACTCTGGAAATTTTTATTTGTTACTGCTCATGCGTTACTGCAGATTCACAGACCGCTGCCATCAATGTAAATTCAGAATTGAGTGAGATCTAGTAGAGGGCGGACGTTCGAAGTTGTGGGACGTTGTTGTTTAATTAATTTTAGAGAAATATTTTTTGAAGAGCCACTGCGGTCCTGGTGTACACTTCGTGTGACAATTTCAGAGGTGTACAGAACGAGGTTTAAACAAAATGTTACTGCAGATTAGGTTGACATTTCATATAGACGCTGCTCCCCTGCCTTCAGCTTTCGCTCGCACAAGTGGCTCGCCACTGGCCACGATGACGGAAGCCTCGGAGCGACACCAGAGTAATGGCCGCAAAGAGCCTGTCAGCTCTGCTCTCTCGCCACCATCTATCGCTGCCTTTTACGTCCACTCTCCCGGAGAGAAGGCATTTGCAGCACCAGTTGTACAGTGTCCCAGATTTAAGCCGCCCGTCTTACAAATTGGCCACTCCCACTTTTTAGTAGCATTTCAGATTTGTCTCGAGCATAGCCCATTTCGTAGCTCGGAGTAGAACGATGTTGCAGTTACGTGCGACATTTTTATAAGGAGATATAACAATTGCCCTGATCAAGTACAACTCTGAGTATTTTATTATAATGCCACCAGTAGCTGCCATACCACCATTCTTTGGTTCTCATTCTGACAAACGAAATCTAAAATATTAATATCTAACAATCGGCAGAAGAACCGGTGTCGTTACATGAAGTTATCCTCCTTCTTCTCGTTGCGAAATCCGTGAATATCAAAGGTAGTATTTTATTTTCTCGTTAAGTAAAGGACACAGTTGCTATTCATCTTAACTGCGAGATCTAGATGATATCTCAAACTGATGACATTTAGAGCTCCTTCAAAGTTATGCAGATTGAGAGTAATATATTTTTTGCTATAGACTGGAGAGCTATTCGACATTCAGGTTACCAGTTTTTCCTCTTTAGATGCGTTTCACTTATCTAAACAATGAACTCTGAGATTAATGCGTTGGCTACGGTAAAGTAGATCAGTTCGGAAGGGACCTAGCCTTTTACACGTCTCCAATAGGTAAAAAGATGAACTTAATTTCGTTCGTCACATTAGATAATTCAGGAAAGGATGCAACTGTGTCATTCATGATTTAAATAATCAAAAATGCACCAGTTCCTTATTTTTTGGTGCTTGACGTAACACGTTCCGAGAATTTATTCTCATTTCCAAGTGCATTTGTGCATTTGTTTACATGAATGTGTTTGATGATATTTGAATGTGTAATTTTCTGCCTTCTTTGCGTCTTTTTTAAGTTAGATTGCAATCGGAAAACCGGACAAAATGAATCTTTGAGTGTTTTTAAACGCTACTGTTAGAAATGGTATTTTTGTTTGACTACTTACAGGTATTGTGCCTCCTACATTACACAGAACGTCGCACACATGCAAATCATCACTTACACTAAATGTAAATGTCGTGTGACTAGAACCTCCGTGGGGTAGACCGTCGCCGGGTGCAAGTCTTTTGATTTGACGCCACTTCGGCGACTTGCACGTCGATGGGGATGAGATGATGATGATTACGATAACACAACACTCAGTCCCTGAGCGGAGAAAATTTCTGACCCTGCCGGGAATCGAACCCGGGTCCTTAGGATTAATATTCTGTCGCGCAGACCACTTTTTTTTTTTTATTCGAACGTGCATTTCCCGCTCATCGTGAATGATCGCCGTACCATTAGTACCATTAGACTACCGGAGCACGACTCTTTTTTTACCACTTTTTTTATTGGTATTCTATTTGGATACAAAATTAGGCAGTTCACAAACACTAAATGAAATGCATCCTCTGCAAAAAAAAAAAAAAAAAAAAAAAAAAAAAATCATTTTAAAACAAATCACAAATTTGAAGGAACAGGGATGTTGTTTTGTTTTATTTATTTATTTATTTTCAATAAAGATCACTCTGTTAAAAGGAACATATAGTCATTGCATTGTATAGTATGTGCATTACGTATTGAGTGGTGAGAGAAGCGTGAGGTTCATTATCAGGTGTCAAGTGTGCACACCAACTGCACCCGGCACATCCCAACTGCGTGGGGGGTCAAGGAAGACTGCCTGAAGATAGTTGGCAAAGATTTTCCGATAGTGTGACCATCTATGAACCTCATTGTGGGCTTGCTGCAAGAACTACCAAAAGTCAAGTCGCGACTTGGCAGCATCCCCATAGAGGTACGCGATCGTCCAACCTTTGACCCAGATGATCGACTGTGATTTAGTCGCCGGAAAGTAGTCACTCTCGGGATGTAAGAAGGAAGCAGGTGTAATATGTTGCGGGGTCACACGGAGGTAGCAAGCCACCATCTGTCTTCCTAGGAGCCATACGTCCTCCACCGCGATACAAGTCAAGCGGTGATGGTCGTCATCCACTTGGCGACATGTCGGGCATAGTGGAGTGTCCACTAGTCCAATTGCATGGAGCCGTTGGTTGGTGTTGAACTTGCCACAGGCGACAGAGAACCACAGTGCCCGAACGAAGGTAGGAGGGAATTTTTGGTGCACATGTCTCCAAATCTTCGGCCAATGCAACCTGGGGTGTTTGAGTTCAATGACATTACGACTTATCCGTCGTAGCAGCCAAACATAAAATCCTTCGCGCATGGCGGTCTCGTGCGCGAAAGCTCGTCTCTGATATATCTAAGTTCCACTATAAATGTTGAGACATGCGCAAAATGTGGCGTAATGTTTCCCACCGCCACCGGAGGTGTGAGGGACGCTGGAACCAGGAGATCCAGTAGGCGGGATGTAAGGGAATCACGCCCGCTACGCCATTGCTTGTACATCGTGGCTAGAAGGAGCACCGTCGCTCGGCAGTGAACATTCGTAAGTCCGAGTCCCCCCTTGTCCGTAGGGAGCGTGAGCGTTTCGTATCGCATCACAAAATAGCCTAGTGCTGACTGAAGTCGATGTCCGAGAGTGAGTGGTAGGGGCAGGATCTGTGAAATATGCACCATTCTAGAAACCACATAAGTGTTCAGATACTCGACTCGCTGCAAAGGATCAAGGCGCCGTAGGAGATGATGTCGGACCATGGTACGTGTTGTCTGTAAAATACGTCGGTAGTTAACTGCCGCAGTATGTTTTACAGATGAGGTAAAGTCTATGCCGAGATAGCGGAATCGTTGCACATAAGGAAACGGACTGATTTCTTCCGGCGTAAGGCCCCTCCCAACCGGCATTGCCGCCAATTTGTTCATGTTCACTGCACTACCCGCCGTCACACTGTGGTCCAACAACAGTTCAAGGACCGTCTTCACGTCTTCCTCAGAACGAACGAGCAGCAGGAGGTCGTCCGCATAGGCACGACATTTGAGGGTGTAGCCCCGTAGTTCCATCCCAGAAAGAGAATTGGTTAGCCTCCCAATTAATGGTTCCAACGCTATCGCGAACAGCAGCATCGAAAGAGGGCAGCCCTGGCGAATGGATCGTCGAATTTGAATGGGCCCTGCTATACGCCCATTAACTTGTACCAAGGATTGTGCGCCCCCATAAAACCTTCTAATGAGACCAGTAAAACGGTCTGGAAATCCAATTTGTTCCAGTACAGCGTACAGATAGTTGTGGTGCACCTTATCAAAAGCACTGTCAAAATCAACCGCCACCATCGCCGCTTTAAGCCGGCAATCCTCCGCAAGCACTATCACATCACGGCATTCGCCAGTAGCTGTTTGCACATTCACCGATCCACCCGGTGTCGTCTGTTCTGGAGAGAGAACGCTACGAATTAACGTACATCTGGACGCTAGCATCCGTGCAAAGATCTTATAGTCGGCATTAAGCAGGGTGATGGGGGCGACAATGCGTGACCGTAATTTCTGGCTTCGGTTTATGTACTGGCACCAAGAGGCCTTCCATAAAAGCCGGTGGTGGTGGTGGTGGTGGTGGTGGTTAGTGTTTAACGTCCCGTTGACAACGAGGTCATTAGAGACGGAGCGCAAGCTCGGATTAGGGAAGGATTGGGAAGGAAATCGGCCGTGCCCTTTCAAAGGAACCATCCCGGCATTTGCCTGAAACGATTTAGGGAAATCACGGAAAACCTAAATCAGGATGGCTGGAGACGGGATTGAACCGTCGTCCTCCCGAATGCGAGTCCAGTGTGCTAACCACTGCGCCACCTCGCTCAAAGCCGGTGGAATAGGCGCATCGGAATTTAACATCTCGTTGTACATTTCTGTCCATCGCGGTGCCATTTCGTTGCGAAATTCTCGATTAAATTCAGCATGAAGCCCATCAATGCCTGGAGACCGATTCAACGCACCTTGTGCGATCGCATCATGTGCTTCCTCACAGCTAATGGCTTCCAGTAAGGTTCCCGCGGCTTCCACCGTCAGTGTACGGGAGACGTACGTGGCTATACGGTCGAGGTCATCGACATTGGCTGCTTCTTCCCGATAGATGTGTTGGTAATGGTCGACGAATGTAGAGACAATGTCCGCTTGACGCGTCGCTCTTCGGTCTTCGCGGGTAATTGATTCACGTACCAAAACGCGTCGTCGGTGCTTTCGTTCATTCACGACGTGGTGCATGGAAGGAATCTCGTGCCTTATCGTATCGTGACATCTGGCCCGCACCATGGTTCCCTGAAGATGTTTCCGAGCTAGAGCCACTAGTTTAGCTTTTATCCTTTTGCGTTCGATCCAGATGTCCTGTCCCGGCGGACCATCATCATGGTCGCGCAGTGCTGCAAAAAGAAGTCGGTCGTACGGCGGCGCCATTCTGCCATCTCCCTGCTATATGAGATAAACGTACGGCGAAGCGCCGGTTTAGCACAAGTCAGCCACCAGTCGAGCATCGTCGTATACCTTCCAACCCTTCGCTCGCACATCGTCCATGTCTCAAGGATCCGTTGACGGCATTCAGTATCATGTAGATGTTGAATGTTTAGTTTCCACGGGGCCTTACTGTTCCACACCTCCCTACGGGGAAGAAGCACCGTACAGATGTAAGCGCTGTGATCGGAAAATGCCAATGACCAGCGTTCCGCGTCCTTGACATCATTTGCACGAGCCCGTGAGATATAAATGCGATCTAATCTGCTCGCCGAATGACTTGTCACATAGGTGTATCCTGGTGCAGCTCCATGTCGTAATTCCCACGTGTCACTAAGTACAAGGTCGTTGACAACGATTCGCAACTCCTGGCTGATGTTTGCTTGCAGGCCATTGGTCTTTCTGGCTGAGAACACAGTTGAAACCTCCACCAATTATTACACATTCATAACGTCCATGGAATAGTGGAGCAATGTCTTCTGCATAAAATCGCGCCCTTTCCCGTCGCCGATTATTTCCCAACGGTGCATAAAGATTGATGATGCGTATCCCAAACGTCGTGAAAGCCATTCCCCTGGCCGACGGAAGATAACACACGTTTTCCACTGGGAAGCCATCTCGCACGTAAACTGCCACCCCACTCCCATTGTGATCTCCTTCTGACGAATAGGATTGGTAGCCTGCGATGTATGGGAGTGCAGCTATGTGGACTTCCTGCAACAAAGCAATATCCACATCAGATGCCCAAATCGTTTCCTTCAGTAGGTGTATTTTGGCCGGTGAGCGCACGTCATTTAAATTTAATGTCGCAATACGGTTCGCATGGCGTTGAATCCCACTCTGTCGAGGCGCAACATCATCTCCCTGCATCGGCGCTGGGGGCTGAGTTAGAAGACGTTCTCTCGCCCCTCTCCCTTCACCTTCAGCAATTATTAGGCCGTCTTCGTGAGTGCTGGCTGCCTCTGTATGACGTCCGGCGCCTCCTCAATATCGTCATACCACATCTTTTCAGGCTGTGACATATTCGTGTCCATAGCCACAGCATCTGCGTCTGGAGAGCCAACTGGCTGTGATTCCTCTTCAGCATCACCACGTCCCGGTACCGTCAATGTGACAGACCGCTGTGGGTCTGATCGAACAGTTCCCATTGCCTCATCTTGTTTCATAGAGGCTGTTGTGTCGTCTTGGTCCACAGGCACATCGTCGTCGGGGCAAGGGGAGTCATCCCGAGGAGATGTCGTGCGACGCCGCCGTTTCCTCCTTTTCGGGGAACGTTGTTTGCGTGATCTTCCTTCCGTGTCCTCAGATTGTAGGGAATCACGGCTACCCGACAGAAAAGCATCCGTAGGAACTGGAAGTGTTTCGAGTCCCATCGTTGTACTTGGCGGGAGTTCGGTCGAAACTAATGTTGTCGTCTCAGAGTGCGTTCCAGACGGAACAGCATCCGTAGTGGCTTGAACTGTTTCTAGTACTATCGGTGTGCTTGGTGGGAGTTCGGTCTCATCTGATGTTGTCGCCGTAGATTGTATGCTCGTTGGAGCAGCATCCTCTGTCATCCCGACGTCTGCGACAAGGTTTCGGAGAGCGCCATCTTGATCTTCCACCGGGGCTGTGTCCTTTCGGTCATCAGCGGACGCAGTGAGGGCTTTGGCATAGGTGATCGGTAGTACTGTCATCGCCGGCGACGGCTCCCGCACATCTGAAGGCAGTTGCGTAATCCGCCGTTGCATACAGTTCGACCTGAGGTGTCCCTCCTGGCCACAGCCAGAACATGTACGTGGTTGACCATCGTAAATCACCACCGCCCGACAACCACCAATTGTCAGATAGGACGGTACATGCTTCTGTAGATCAATAGTGATCTGTCGCACTCCGTTAAGAACGGGGTACGTGGCGAATTGTGTCCAGTGTTCTGCCGTGTGACCATGTACCGTGCCGCATGGCTTAAAAGCCTCGATAACTTCTACACCCGGGAGCTCAAATGGCAGCTCAAAAACACGTATTGTCCGTACACCCAGACCGGCATGTTCTACAGTTACCGTGCCGACATTCCCGTCACTATGGCAAAATCGGAGACCTGCTTTTGTCGCCTGTAGAATTCTCTCACACGCCGCATCATTTACCATCTTAACATACACCGTGGGACTAACGATGGACAGGTGAATTCCGACAATATCGTTTGGCGGTATCTTGACTTCCTCTCGAATGAATCGTTCCACTGCTAAAGCCTTTGGTCGTTCGTAGTCTTTGCAGAAATTGAATCGTAGTGTAGTTTTCCTGTACTTGTTCGCCATGATCGTTGTTACTAGCCCGCGCGCAGACAAAGTCCACAAGTAAACAAATACTCGCACAGGCGGAAGTATCGGACCTCCGCTTCGCACGGCCGCTAGCGCCGAACTGTCCACTCAGCTACCGGGGGCGGATATCACTTACACTGATTGTTTGCAAAACAGGCATTAAAGATATTACGATCTTACGGGTTAACAAAGATTTTGTACACAGTGAGAGTTGTTACAGTGTTATTGGATATATACACAAAACGTTTTCCATCATCCCGGTTCCCAGAACTCCTGAAGATAGACGCTAACTGTGGGTATTGTATCGCAGACATTGTCCCTTTGACTTTTCAGAGATGACACTAAACCTGCCCAAAGATGTAAACAACCATGCATGAGCAGCACCTATTAGACGGAGGGGGTCCGACAGTCGATTACTTCCATTCAGTCCACCAGGAAGGCGGTACATGGCTCGTGTTGTCTGTAGTTCCAACATGCCTAGACGGTCAATACCGCGATTCGATCGCGTCCGCATTGTTACTTTGTGCCAGGAAGGGCTCTCAACAAGGGAACTGTCCATATGTCTCGGATGTTGTTCGGAATCGAGGAGATACAGAGAGACAGGAACTGTCGATGACATGCCTCGCTCACGCCGCCCAAGGGCTGTACTAGTACAGTGGATGACCGCTACCTACGGATTAAGGCTCGGAGGAACCCTGACACCAACGCCACCATGTTGAATAATACTTTTCGTCCTTCCACAAGACGTCGTGTTACGACTCAGACTGTATGCAATAGACTGCATGATGCGCAACTTCACTCCAGACGTCCATGGTGAGTTCCATCTTTGCAACCACGACACCATACAGCGCGGTACATATGGGCCCAACAACATTCCGAATGGACCGCTGCGGATTGGCATCACGTTCTCTTCACAGACGAGTGTCGCATATGCCTTCAACCAGACAATCGTCAGAGATGTGTTTGGAGGCAACCCGGTCAGGCTGAACTCCTTAGACACACTGTCCAGCGAGTGCAGCAAGTTGGAGGTTCCCTGCTGTTCTGGAGTGGAATTATTTGAGGCCGATGTACGCCGCTGGTGGCCATAGAAGGCGACGTAACGGCTGTGTGATACGTGAATGCATCCTCCGACCGATAGTAAAATCATATAGGCAGCATATTGGCGAGGCATTCGTCTTCATGGACGATAATTCGCGCCCCATCGTGCATATCTTGTGAATGATTTCCTCCAGGTTAACGACATCTCTCGACTAGAGTGGCCAGCATGTTCTCCAGATATGAACCCTATCGAACAGGCCTGGGATAGATTGAAAAGGGCTGTTTATAGACGACGTGACCAACCAACCACTCTAAGGGATTTACGCCGAATCGTCGTTGAGGGGTGCGTCAACCTGGACGAAGAGTGCCTTGATGAACTTGTGGATAGTATGTCACGACGAGCACAGGCACGCATCAGTGGAAGAGGACGTGCTACTGGGTTTTAGAGGTACCGGTGTGTACAGCATCTGGACCACCACCTCTGAAGGTCTCGCTGTGTGGTGATAAAATATGCAATGTGTGGTTTCATGAGAAATAAAAAGGGCTTGAAATAATGTTTATGTTGATCTCCACTCCAATCTTCTACCGAGCGAGGTGGCGCAGTGGTTAGACACTGGACTCGCAATCGGGAGGACGACGGTTCAATCCCGCGTCCGGCCATCCTGATTTAGGTTTTCCGTGATTTCCCTAAATCGCTCCAGCCAAATGGCGGGATGGTTCCTTTCAAAGGGCACGGCCGACTTCCTTCCCCGTCCTTCCCTAATCCGATGAGACCGATGACCTCGCTGTCTGGTCTCCTTCCCCGAAACAACCAACCAACCATCCAATCTTCTGTACAGGTTCCGGAACCCTCGGAACCGAACTGACTGCTGAATTATTGATTACTTCCTATTTCTAACGACGAAATGTACATATGTATGGAAATTGTTACAGTTGTCATACACAGGAGAGACATTTCAAGAAATTAATTGCTTCACAATCTAATTAGTTTGACAGGGTTCAGCCAGCTGCAGGTGATGGTTCACGTCGGTACCAATGATGTCTGTCACTTTGGATCAGAAGCGATTCTCTATGGTTTCGAACGGCTAACAGAAGTGGTAAAGGCTGCCAGTCTTGCTTGCGAAATGAAAGCAGAGCTGACCATTTGCAACATTGTCGACAGGACCAATGGCGGACCTCTGGTAGAGAACCGAATGGAGGATCTGAATCAGAGGCTCAGACCGTTCTGCGACAGTGTAGGCTGCAGGCACCTTGACTTGTGCCAAAGGGTGGTTGGGTTTCGGGTTCCGCTGAATACGTCAGAAATCCACTATATGCATAAGGCGGCTACACGGGTAGCAGGGGCTGTGTGGCATGGAATGGGCTTCTTTTTTAGGTTAGAGGGTCTCGGGAAAACACGAAAAGTACTTTAGTCACGAAGAGTGCAGGCCGAACACAAGAAGAACGTAGATACAGGAACTGTGGGTATAACAGTTGTAAATTGTCGTAGCTGTGTTGGGAAAGTACCGGAGCTCCAAGCGCTAATAGAAAGCACTGATGCTCAAATCATTATAGGCACTGAAAGCTGGCTACAGCCAGAGATAGGCTGAGCTGAAATTTTTGGGAAGAACCTAACGGTGTTCCGAAAGGATTGGCTAAACACGGTTGGCGGTGGTGTGTTTGTTGCCGTTAGAGGTAGTTTACCTTGTCGCAAAATTGAAGTAGATAGTTCCTGTGAGTATGGGTAGAGGTCATTGTTGGCAACCAGAATAAAATAATAATTGGATCCTTTTACCGACCTCCCAATTCAGATGATACAATTGCAGAAAGGTTCAAAGAAAAATTGAGTTTGGTTTCAAACACATACCTCACTCATACGAGTATAGTTGGTGGTGACTTCAATTTACCATCATTATGTTGGCGAAAATACATGTTTAATTACGGGCGTATGCATAAAACATCATTTGAAATTGTGCTAATCGCATTCTCTGAAAAATTGTTTCGAGTAGTTAGCTCATGAGCGCACGCGGACAGAAAACGGTTGTGAAAACACACTTGACCTCTTGGCAACAAATAATCCTGGGTTAATAACGAGCATCAAAACGGATACAGGATTAGTGAACACAGTGTTGACGTAGCGAGACGGAATATCGTAACTCTAAAATCCTCCAAAAGTAAACGAAAAATATACCTATTCAAAAATGCAGATAAAAATTCACTTGACAATCTCCACTCCTTCCAAATTAACGATATCAGTGAAGACCAGATGTAGCTTGAATTCGGAGAAGTAATATCGGCAGCAATTGAGAGACATATACCAAATAAATTAACAAACGGTGGAGCTGATCCTCCTTGGTACACAAAACGGGTCAGAAAACTGTTGCAGAAATAACGAAACAAACATGCCAAATTTAAACAGACGCAAAATCCCCAAGATTAGCGGTCTTTTACAGAAGATCTAAATTTATCGCGAAATTCACTGCGAGATGCTTATAATACTTTCCACAACGAAACTTAGTATCGAAACCTGGCAGAAAATCCAAAGAGATTCTCGACGTGTGTTAAGTATGCTAGTGGCAAGAGGCAATCAATGCCTTCTGTGCGCGATAGCAATCGAGATACTGTCGAAGACAGTGGTGCCAAACTATAGTTACTAAACACAGCCTTCCGAAATGCCTTCACAAAAATGATGAAGTAAATATTCCAGAATTCGAATCAAGAACAGCTGTCAACATGAGTAACGTTGAAGTAAATATCCTCGGAGTAGTGAAGCAACTTAAGCCACTTAATAAAAGCAAGACTTCTGGTCCCGACTGTATACCAATTAGGTCCCTTTCAGAGTATGCTGATGCAATAGCTCCATACTTAACAATCATATACAACCGTTCGCTTGACAAAAGGTTCGTACCCGAAAACTGGAAATTTACACAGGTCACACCAATATTCAAGAAAGGTACTAAGAGTAATTCACTAAATTACAGGCCCATATCATTAACGTCGATATGCAACAGGAATTTGGAATATACATTGTGTTCGAACATTATGAATTACCTCGAGGAAAACGGTCTATTGACACACAGTCAACATGGATTTAGAAACATCGTTCTTGTGAAGCACAACGAGCTCTTTACTCGCATGAAGGATTGAGTGCTATTGACGAGGAATCTCAAATTGATTCCGCATTTCTGGATTTCCGGAAGGCTTTCGACACTGTGCCACACAAGCGGCTTCTAGTGAAAGTGCGTGCTTATGGAATATCGTCTCAGTTATGTGACTGGATTAGTGATTTCCTGTCAGGGAGATCACAGTTCGTAGTAACTGACGGTAAGTCATCGAGTCATCAGGAGTGATTTCTGCCGTTCCCCAAGGTAGTGTTATAGGCCCTTTGCTGTTCCTTATCTATATAAACGACTTGGGAGACAATCTGAGCAGCCCTCTTATGTTGTTTGCAGATGATGCTGTCGTTTGTCGCCTAATAAAGTCATCAGAAGATCAAAATAAATTGCAAAACGATTTAGAAAAGTTATCTGTATAGTGCGAAATTTGGCAATTGACCTCAGATAACGAAAAGAGTGAGGTCATCTACATGAGTGCTAAAGGGAATCCATTAAACTTCGGGTACCTGATAAGTCAGTCAAATCTAAAGTCTGGAAATTCACCTAAATACCTAGGAATTACAATTACGAACAGTGTAAATTGGAAGGAACACACAAAAGATGCTGTGGGGAAGGCTAACCAAAAACTGTGTTTTATTGGCAGGGCACTTAGAAAATGTAACAGATCTGGTAAGGAGACTGCCTACACTACGCTTGTCGATCCCCTTTTAGAATACTGCTGCGTGGTGTGGGCCTTACCAGATAGGATTGACAGAGTACATCGAAAAAGTTCAAAGAAGGGCAGCACGTGTTGTATTATCGCGAAACAGGGGAGAGAGTGTCACTGAAATGATATAGGATTTGGGGTGGACATCATTAAAAGGATAGGCGTTTTTCGTTGCGGCGGAATCTTCTCACGAAATTTCAATGACCAACTTTCTCCTCTGAATGCGAAAATATTTTGTTGACGCCGACCTACATAGGGAGAAACGGTCACCATGATAAAATAAGGGAAATCAGAGCTCATGCGGAACGATATAGGTGTTCGTCCTTTCCGCGCTCTGTACGAGATTGGAACAAAAGAGAATTGTGAAGGTGGTTCGCTGAACCCTCTACCAGGCACTTAAATGTGATTTGCAGAGTATCCATCTAGATGAAGATGTAGATGTACAGAATTTTTTCTCCTTGCTTTTTGTGGCGTACAATAATTTGATGCTCGCCCACTAAATCCATTGTATGATATGTTTGTAAGTAGTGACGTGTCTTGAGATCTCCGTCTACGTTTTCGTATGGGTGTGTAACTTCCTCTTTGTATGTAAGGAATAACTGTGCTGGTAAACTTCCACGTTGTTTGATACTGAAACAGCTGAGCAAAACTGAACGTACTCAGACAGTTCTCTCTTTACTTATTCTGATCATCACTAAACTGACACACAATATTTTTAGCGCAACGCAATCTGACTTTCAATAATATCTGCAAAACAAAGACCCTGACTAACTATAACCTTTACCTTTCATGAATCACTTACCTCACAAAAATCTTCGTTATTCGAACTACTGCAATACAGTGAGCGCCAACACTGCCAGCTAAATAAAAGTTTCTAACCACTGAAAGCACTAACTACTGATAGGCATAGTTAGCAAATGAAAGATATTGATATAGAACGAACAATGTATTTACCTTAATAGCGTTCAAAAGTCACAATACATATATCTGTTCATGACATCCAACCTTACAGATATCATTTTTCTGACGGACACACGCCCAGGTCGTCCGCTCATAGTAACCTCTCAAAACTCTGGCATCTCTCTCCCCACATCCACCACTGCTGGCGGCTCACCGCCAACTGCCCAACGCTACGCGCTGTTCACATCCAACTGCCCAACACTACACTGGCGAATATTCCACCAGTGAGTCCAACCAGCCACAGACTGCACACAGCGCAATCAGCGTTACCAACATAAAAACCTAAGCAGCCTACTTACAGGTGTTGAGAGTTAACGAGTATTTCGCTCTCATTTAAGTATATGGCCGAAATAGACAGCCTTCCAGGAATTGTGAAACGTATGCTGTTGTCCAGGACCGTGTGCCACAAAGAGCGCAGATTCGCCACGAGATGGGGAAATTCACAGGCGTCTATTGTGCTGATAGAGGCCAAGCTGATCAGGCCTAAGGGCTCTAGCGTGCGAGTGAGACAGATGAGAACCTACGTCATAGGGAAACCGCGTAGGAGTTGTTTGTGACCAGGGAGGCGTAGCAGTTTTAAATATGACGGACCTAAGATCAGACAAAAAGGGAAACAATTATGAAAACCATTTAATTCTGTAGTAACTCAGGGAATGAATCAACAGAAACTTTAATCTACCATCTTTCTTAAATTTTCATGGTGATCCCAATAAAACTTGAATATTGATTATATCTATAATAGTTTAGGATTTACTGTTAAAATGAAATTAATAAGTTTCGTAACAAAGACCTCGGCACTTCGCCAGAAGATGATGAGTATGTCACTCGTCGAAACGTCGCTGTTTGAAGACACCGCCACCCGGCTGGAAGCCCGAGAACTCTTCGCCAAAGACCTGAATGCTAAAAATCTAACGATCGACATTTCATATAAAAGCGCATAATTAAAATGACAGATGTTGTAAATATCAAATCTGTAACTTTATTTGTTTAAGAGATATAATAAATTTAAATTATCATTATTTTCATGTAAGCATATTTTTCTCCACACAAAACACATTGAACAGTGACAGCATGACACCTTATTAAATCATTTGGTAATAGAATACTTGTTGTAAAGTTTTGTGCATTTATTTATCATAGAGCACATTGGTGCAAGGCTACTGGCCATGACATTCAAAGTTAAGAAGGAAATTGTATTGGTTTTATGTAAAAGAATTTAATGTATATTATGTAATGGATATTATTGTGACTTTATTTAGAACGTGAAAGTTGTCAATCTTTGATTATTTAAATATGTTAAAATGTAAAATAATGTACAATAAGCTGTAGCCAGTCACATGGACGGCTTCAGGGAAGGGAACTGCACTAGTCAGTTGAGCGACGATGTTCGGCACGCGGGAGACGCGGCCGGAGACGGGCAGAGGTCAGTGCTGATTTGGACGCGAAAGCGGACAGTCGGTCTTTAGGTGGGTAGGATGTGTAACCACTGAGAAAATTTCGCGTTGTGTGATATCGCGGGACTTAGCTTCTGAGCGGTGAGCAGCCGCGCGCCTGGTTGAACTCTAACTTTCCGCGTAGATAACGAGGTGGAGTATTCGACTTCTATTTCGCGATGAGATTGTGAATGATCGAACTGTGTCAAATGGATATGCACTCGAGTGTAACTGTAACTCTACGTCAGCCAGACAATTTAACCGAAGGGTCACAAGTGTCTAATTTAGGGCGTGTAATGCGACACGTACGATTCAACCCCTAGACGAGTCTTAGCCAAGACATTTCGACGAAGAGGAACCGCATGTGAGCCCGAACATCTTTAGGATGTTATCTCGCAGTGTCCGATGGTTTTTTATGTGTGTTGCTATTGCTGATTTTGTAAACTGGTTATGTGTGTAACAGTTTATACGTTCATTGCATCTAATTTTGAAAATTACTTCCAGTTTGTCCTGTGTAGTAGGATGAGCAAGTTTTACGTATCATTTTGTATATTCCTGAGTCTGATAATTCCACGTTTAAGAAGTCGATCACGCAGGGGAATCGTACAAACGTACCGTCGTTTGAGCATCGCATAGAGTCTCGTATTGATGAAATAGAAATAAACATCCCTGGCGTAGAGAAAGTACTGAAAGAGCTGAAAACAAATAAGCCATCACGTGCGGATTGAATCCCAATTTGGTTTTACAGAATGTATTCTTCGTCATTTGCCCCTTTACTTAGCATTTATCGTGAATATCTTGACCAGTTCAAAATCACAAGTGACTGTAAAAAAAGCGCAAGTGACTCCTGTATTTAAGATGGGTACAAGAACGGATCCTTGAAATTACTGAACGATGTCTTTAACTTCGGTTTTCTTCACAGTTCTAGAGCATATTCTCGAGTTCGAATATAGTAAATTTCCTAGAGACTAAAAAGCTCATGTGCACGAATCAGCACGGCTTTAGAAAGCGTCGCTCATGCGAAACCCAGATTGCACTTTTCTCACAAGATATACTGCGAACTATGTATGAAGGGCAACAAGCTGATTCCACATTTCTAGATTTCCGAAAAGCATTCGGCACGGTACCTCACTGCAGACTGTAATCGAAGGTACATGCATACGGAATAGGCTCCCAGATATGTGACGGACGCGAAGACCCAGTATGTTGTACTCGACGGGGAGTGTTCATCTGAGACAGGGGTAACATCAAGAGTGCCCCAGGGAAGTGTGATACGATTTTCTATATACATAAATTATCTGGCAGATAGGATCGGAAACAGTCTGCGGTTGTTCGCTGATGATGCTGTGGTGTACAGGAAAGTGTTGAAGATAAGTGACTGTTGGTTCATACAAGATAACATAGACAAAATTGCTAATTGGTATCATGCATGGGAGCTGGCTCTTATTGCAGAGAAATGTTAGTTAATCCGGATAAGTAGGAAAAAACAAACCCATAATTTTCGAATACAGCATACGTAGTGTCCTACTTGACACAGTCACGTCGTTGAAATATCTGGGCACAACTTTGCGAAGCGATACGAGGTGGAAAGAGCATGTAAGGATTGTTGTAGGGAAGGGGAATGGTTGACTTCGGTTTACTGGGATAATTTTAGGAAAGTGTAATTCATTGTAAACGAGACCGCATATACAACGCTATTCTTGTGTACAGATCGAGTGTTTGGGATCTGTACCAGATTGGATTGAAAGATGACACTACTGAGAAAGTTTAGAGAATTGGCATTTGAAGCTGACTGCAGAACGATCCTTCTGCCGCCAACATACATTTCAAGTAGCCACAACGAAGATAAGATATGAGAAATTAGTGCTCACACGGAGGCATATAGACAGTCGTTTTTCCCTCGCTCTGTCTGCGAGTGGAACGTGAAAGGATACGACTAGGTGCAGTAAAGGGTACCATCCGCCACGCAGCGTACTGTAGTTTGCAGAGTATTATGTATATGTATCTTTTTTATTGTTTAAGGTGTGCACTAGTCTCTTTCTTCAGAAATAACAAACTACAACAGAAACTAGTCCACATCTTAAACAATGAAAAAGTTAAATTCTCAGTCTCAGGAATATACAAATTAACATGTAAAACTTGCTGAAGCCACTACATAGGACAAACTGGAGCACTAAATTTTCTGTTCTCAGTTGCAGAAACAAAATCGCAGGAGAGATAGTAAAATTTGTTGTTTATGTAAGGGAAGGCATTAATTTGGTTGGGTGAGCGTCTTCTAACGAAGGATTAAAATAAAATGCTGATGTGATACTTACCTGCTTCATATATCGTTGCAGTAAATCATACAGGGGAAACATTTTGCTTTAATATCACAGAAGGTACAGACAGTATGGGAATTTATACTCCCAGGCAGAACAGAGATCACAGACATCCGTTGTAGATGGGAATTTTAAATACGGTACTATCTGAAAGGTTTAATTTGGAATGTTTACCCCCTCCCCCATATTGGTAGAGTGTGTCTGATTTGTTTCCGACGTCTTAACACAGAACCATAACGTAGATTTCTCACACGACTCCCCACCCCATAATGTGTATTTGAAGAAGATGGTAGTATAAAGTACTTCTTGAGCCAGCTATAATGCCCTAATGCTCCCATCAATGATCTCTGTGTATCATTGTTTCATCTGATGTCGGTATAGTGGAGATGACGCTCAGTAAGTTGATGCTGAGTAAGTGTTAAATGAGATCAAACAGCTAAGTTTGTCAGTTTCCTATCCACCCTCCAGGACAGAAACAGTGTACCCAATCTGTCTACGTATAGAGTAAGTTTTGTGTGCAGTTGTGAGAAAGTGATTTAAATGTTTGCATGGCGTGTGCCTGAGATGAAACCTGGGAACCAGCCCTCTATTCACCTGGTGGCAGGTGGAAAACGGCCCAAACCACATGCAAGCTGGCCAGCAGACCGACCCTCGTCGTTAACGCGTCGGGCTGATTCGATGTTGGTTCAAATGGCTCTGAGCACTATGTGACTTAACTTCTGAGGTCATCAGTCGCCTAGAACTTAGAACTAATTAAACCTAACTAACCTAAGGACATCACACACATCCATGCCCGAGGCAGGATTCGAACCTGCGACCGTAGCGGTCACGCGGTTCCAGACTGAAGCGCCTTTAACCGCACGGCCACACCGGCCGGCGATTCGATGTTGGACCGCCATACTTCTTCATCCCGGAAGCGGCCGTGATATCACGGGCGTCTACCCGGGTGGGTCGAGGAATCATATGATATATTTATCACATCAGGAAAATGCACGTTTTCCAATCTTCCAGAAACACGTAAAGCCAGTATCAACCAAAGGGTTTTGGGCCCTCCCAGTTATAGGCGATACGACATTGTCTTACTTCGACTTACGAAGATTGTACCTATATACTTACGGGTTACCCTCTGCATAGTGTGAAATCTGATACACGGTGTAACATGGCATTTTTCATTCTTACAGCTTCGCCAAATGTTATACTGACAATATGTCAGATAAATGATGCATCAACCATGTACCAAAATACTGATTATGTGAAGTTAAAGCTTGTGTGTTCAGTCCCTATCCCCCTCTTTTAAGCCCGCATCTCGTGGTCGTGCGGTAGCGTTCTCGCTTCCCACGCCCGGGTTCCCGGGTTCGATTCCCGGCGGGGTCAGGGATTTTCTCTGCCTCGTGATGGCTGGGTGTTGTGTGCTGTCCTTAGGTTAGTTAGGTTTAAGTAGTTCTAAGTTCTAGGGGACTGATGATCATAGCTGTTAAGTCCCATAGTGCTCAGAGCCATTTTTTGAACCCCTCTTTTAAATGTATGGTGGTTTGGGTTTGATACCCCAGTTCGTAGTTTCGTTTGTTACGTCTTCATCTGTTAGCACGTTTATGGCATTGCGACAACTAACCAGTTACACACATTTCTTGTTTTCATGTTAAACAGGCTTATGTGCGTCTGTAGTTACGTACAACACATTACAAATATCTTGAAAATGAAATACTGATCTTGCCAGAATATATATATATATATATATATATATATATATATATATATATATATATATATATATATATATATATATGAGGAACTATCCCTTTTAGTACGACACAGTTCACTTATTTTTGTAGGTATCTTATTTTTTGTGAAGGTCATTATACGTATGTTTGTCATCGAGTAAATTCGATGCATGAAATGCTATTCTGGAAGGTCTACGAAATATCATGGTATAAGTTACACAAGCCTGTAACTAGACTGGTATCACTTTTCAGCCGTTTTTTAATTTCATTTCAGAATCCTCAGTTTTCCCATTGTCAAAGTATTTTCCACCATCTTCATGATCTCTTTGATTTGAAGTCCAGGCGTCCTTTTACGTAATCTTTTAACCCATTAGCCCAAAATCCAGTACTAATTCGCTCAGTTGTTCTTTTCTACTTCCAAAGATAATAAACGGTAAGGATAATCATTTATTTATTTAATTTAAATCTGATTGAACATATGAGTCTACGACAAGCATGGCAATACATTTCATACAATACACAAAAAATTACCGGTAGGGATGGTTCGGTATTTAAAACATTGCATTTTCATTCATGAGAAATGGCATTAGCCGGCCGGAGTGGCCGAGCGGTTAAAGGCGCTACAGTCTCGAACCGCACGGCCGCTACGGTCGCAGGTTCGGATCCTGTCTCGGGCATGGATGTGTGTGCTGTCCTTAGGTTAAAGTAGTTCTAAGTTCTAGGGGACTTATGACCACAGCAGTTGAGTCCCATAGTGCTCAGAGCCATTTGAACCATTTTTTAGAAATGGCATTAAAGCTACAGTCCAGCAATTAGCAGGAGTTTAGTATAAGTTTGTCCGTTGTTCCCTTATGTTACTTAAGGCAAATGCCAGATGGTTCCTATGAAAAGGTCATGCCCAATTTCCCCCCCTAGCTTCCCCTAATAAGAGCTTTTCCCCCACCTCAAATTCAAATTTTGTTTTTCTTTACTGATAAATCAATTTTCATGAATTTTCTCTGGTGTTCAGGAAAAAGAATTTCGTGGCGGAACAGAGTTCTATTTTACGAGACTGAATGAATGTCATGTAATTCGAGTACTTTAAAAAGCGGTGTAACCTAATACATCACACAGACCAAGTCCACAGCTGACATAAATTGCTGCGCAACACACATCAGCGTACTATAACTCTGTACCATGCAAAAAACTTTCATATGGCTCTCTTATGGAACTAACATGTTTTTTGTTTTGTCAACTTGCAGTTTCTTAAGCGCAAATTGATTGTGAATCTTTCCGATACATAGATGCTCAATCAGATTATTAGTATAGGAGAACAGCTATGTCACCGATTGCAGCTCTCAATGGTGATTATACGTGCATTAATATCCTAATGCAGGGGTCCCTAACAGATCGAAACAGATTGGCGGTTGCGGTTGAGTGTAAGCTCCTCGCGGAATGTCCTTAGCGATGAAACGCACACCGGCCGCCCATCTACTTAAGCGCTAATGAGCGTCTAGATTCGAGTTTCACTTAGGCGTTACACTGGCTGCAAGCAGAAACCACCAGCGGAGTCATCTCAGATTCTCTTATTACTATTACAAATTGGCAATCTGAAAATTAACTTCAAGCTTGTTAAGGATTTTGTAACATCTTGCGATCAGATGGAACCGATCTGTTTTACCAAAGAGTGCAGAGAGCGAGAATGAAGGAGAGTGAGGGAGATGCCACAGTCACCATATAATCTAGGAATTCATTGTCTCGTCGATCGATTAGCACTTTCCTAATAGTCATTACATCGGTTTGGTACATTATGTGATCAAAAGTATCCGCACACCCCCAAAAACATATGTTTTTCATATTAGGTGCATTGTGCTGACACCTACTGCCATGTCTCCATATCAGCGACCTCAGTAGTCATTAGACACCGTGAAAGAGCAGAATGGGGCATTCGGCGGAACTCACGGACTCTGAACGTGGTCAGGTGATTGGATGTCTCTTGTACCATACGTCCGTACGCGAGATTTCCACACTGCTAAACATCCCTAGGTCCACTGTTTCCGATGTGACAGTGAAGTGGAAACGTGAAGGGACTCGTACAGCACAAAAGCGTATAGGCCGACCTCGCCTGTTGACTGACAGAGACCGTCAACAGTTGAAGACGGTCGTAATGTGTAATAGGCAGACATCTGTACAGACCATCAGACAAGAATTCCAAACTACATCACCATCCACTGCAAGTACTTTGACAGTTAGGCGGGAGATGAGAAAACTGGGATTTCATGGTCGAGGGGCTGCTCACAAGCCACACATCACGCCGGTAAATGCCAAACGACGCCTCGCTTGGGGTAAGGAGCGTAACCATTGGCGGAGCTACTTTTTAAAATGCGTTATTTCCTAAAAAGTAAATTTTTCAGGAGAAGCGAAAAACGTATACCGCAAAAAATATTCGATTTATTTTTACGAATTTTACACCACATACTCAGGTAGGGCTGTACATCAAATGGGTTTAATACAAGGTAGTTGCTTTTTATACTTTCAAGCTATGAGCACTTTAGTGATGGACAAAATGCGTTTTTTTGGGTTCTGTTGGACAATCTGCCTTTTGATGTAAGCTATTTTGGATATAATGCGTTCTGATTACTTTTCAGTGACATAGAACTAGTAAAAATACTTTTTACTTCATTTATTTGTGAAAAGCTCTGGCTCTTAATTTATGTGACCCATGTCAATCATTAGCTTATTCTTGGTGTTGGTGTCTGCAGCAGTTTTTATTTGGTGACACATTATATGGCAGAAGTTACAGGTATCACTTGCCGGAGTTCAAAAATCTAAATTAAATTTTCTATTAAATATTTTCGTATAAAATGTTTTCTTCACTTTCAGATCGTATGTGAGTGAATTGTTATACAAGAGGAAAAGTTTGTTTATACTCAGGTCACTTGGCAGATAAAGGCGCTGGCTCTTACTTCTGCAGTAGTGACTCCCCCTTGCTTGTATGTGTGAAATGAATCCAGGTACCTTTTTCCTTTTTGCACAATACTTTCCAACTTTATGGTCTCCTCTCTTGTCAAGCACTCCTTCACCCGTTTTAAGGCCATAAGCAATGGCGAGCACTCTTCTTTGACCAACGCCAAAAAGCTTCCTGAAGAAAGCAGCACACACAGGAACTTTACCAACTTTTGAGTAAACCTGAAAAGCATTAAAGGTAACAATTACAATATTATTCCTCTAACATATTTTATCAGAGTGATAAATCATAATGGCTCTGAGCACTATGAGACTAAACTTCTGAGGTCATGAGTCCCCTAGAAGTTAGAACTACTTAAACCTAACTAACCTAAGGACATCACACACGCCCATGCTCGAGGCAGGATTCGAACCTGCGACCGTAGCGGTCGCGCGGTTCCAGACTGTAGCGCCTAGAATCGCTCGGCCACCCCGGCCGGCAATAAATCACAAATTTGAAATATTTTTTGCTTGCATGATACTGCACTGTTAGATCAGTTGGTTTATTTTTCGAATCATTCCGGACTCTCCTGCAGTTAGGAGTGCTCACGTTGAGGGGAAGGGAAAGCCTTTTATCTTGTCGCTTTTTATCTGGTTTAGCAAACACTACCCTTTTAGTTTTGTGTAGACTGTGTATAACAACAACAAAAGCCTCCTACTTTAAGCTGGCTAGGAGGTTCGAAGCTCATGAGATGAGGATCCTTAACCCGATATCTGACAATAAAAAATTACAAGAGAAATAAGTATATACGTAAAGTACAAATAGATTGATTTGCGTAGCTTTGCAAAATTTTATTACTCTTTGCTCTTACCTGTTTGCATAATTTAAATCACTTTTTGATTTGCTCTTCATTCGTTTCCTCGTTCCACGATTCATTTCCTCTCCAACTATCACACATTCACATGCTATAATACTCTCCGTCTTGGCACAACAACGTTTTTGCGTCTGACTGCTGTAAGTCTAACAGACAGAATAATAAACGTTTATACACAACAGTGCTGTAATACTGAAAACGAATATTAACTGGTCATTGTTGGTCACTTAAAGAGTTTCTCTTCAGTCCACAAGTCTTATATTGTAGCCAACGTAACTTAATAAAACAAAATAAAGGCAACTGTTTGACTTAATGTAGTTTTATTCAATCATACCAGATGACAAAATGATATTTGTTGCGTCTGTTACTTTTCAGTGCTCTTTTTAAAGGTGTTAAAATGCGTTTGGACACAATCTGATTCCAGAAGTGTGTAGAGCGGGTAATAAAATACTGGATTCCATATCAAACTCAATTTTGTCCACCAGTGGACATAATGCGTTTTGAAAAGTTGCTCTTCATTATTTCGACGATTTAACAGTGAAAAAACGTCATGTGGAGTGATGAATCACGGTACACTATGTGGCGTTCCGATGGCAGTGTGTAGATATGCCGAATGAACGTCATCTGCCAGCGTGTGTAGTGCCAACAGTAAAATTCGGAGGTGATGGTGTTATGATGTGATCATGTTTTTCATTGAGGGGTCTTACACCACTTGTTGTTCTGCGTGTCACTGTCACAGCATATGCCTACATTGATGTTTTAAGCACCTTCTTGCTTCCCACTGTCGAAGAGCAATTCGTTGCTTCCCACTGTCGAAGAGCAATTCGGGGATGGTGATTTCATCTTTCAACACGATCGAGCACCTGTTCATAATGCACGGTGTTTGTCGGAGTGATTACACGACAGTAACATCCCTGTAATTGACTGGCCTGCACAGAGTCCTCACCTGATTCCTACAGAACACCTTTGGGATGTTTCGGAACGCCGACTTCGTGCCAGGCGTCACCGACCGGCTTCAGTACCTCTCCTCAGTGCAGCACTCCGTGAAGAATGGACTGCCATTCCCCAAGAAACTTTCCAGCACCCGATTCAACGTATGCCTGCGAGAGTGAAAGCTGTAATCAAGTGTGGGCCAACACCACAGTGAATTCCAAGATTACCGATGGAGAGTGCCACGAACTTGTAAGTCATTTTCAGCTAGGTGTCTGAATACTTTTGATCACATAGTGTATATATGCGGTGCAACAGGTGTAAGTTCAGATATTTCTATTGGTAGCTGAGGACGGTGTACTGAACAACATTCCTTCAATATTTACGTCATTTTCAGACAAATAAATATAGTTACTACAAGTCGTATGTTTTTAGGTTGAGTAGTACTTCGAAGCGCATGTCGCAGGAGCAAGCCGTTAATGCTTATTTTACCCTGGGCAGAAAGTCAGGTGTTGAAGTGTGAATGCGTGATCGCAAAACGGTTAGTCTATACTGAAAGGCGTAGTCCACTCGATAGTGCAGTTACGACCATGCAGAAAACATGAGGTAGTAAATTATGTGAGTTGTTTGAGGGAAGGCTGTTCGAAGCAAAGAAAAAGCAGCCAACAGACTGATGTGTGTACATGTTAAGGTACCACATACAATATCCTAATGCAGGGGTACCTAATAGATCGAAACATATTGGCGGTTGCGACTCAGTGTAAGCTCCTCGTGAAGTGTCCTAATATATATATTTATTCTCAAAGCAGAACGCCTTGAACGACTAGAGATAGGATATTCGTATTCACAGAACATATAAATTAGTATGTTCTGCAGAAATGAGACTGGCATTTCGTCCACGACAGTTCAGCACGTGCTGTTGCCTAGTAGGCATAGGGCTGGCTCTGAGCACTATGGGACTTAACATCTGTGGTCATCAGTCCCCTAGAACTTAGAACTACTTAAAGCTAAATGACCTAACGACATCACACACATCCATGCCAGAGGCAGGATTCGAACCTGTGACCGTAGCGGTCACGCGGTTCCAGACTGAAGCGCCTAGAACCGCGCGAGTAGGCATAGGGTACGCCATGGGCCCAGGTAACTTGTTTCATGGGGGAAGGCATCGACTTTTAGAGGCGAAAATGGCGTTATGTGGTATAGAGATACATGCCACGTTCACCTGGTTCCAAAGTTCATCTGTGGTGGTTGGCATTGGTGACAATGCGGCACCCATCGTTTCACCATATCCCACACACTTTCGACTGGCGGCAAGTCTGGTGATCTGGCAGACCAGGAAAAAGTGCTGACATCCTTTGACACCAAGTAGGCATGTGTTCGCACACCAACATTTGGTCATGCATTGTCTTACTGAAAAACGGCGTCTGTGCTGTTGTGCAGAAAGAGCATGGCTGTGGGTCAAAGGATGCCATTCAGGTAGGTCACACTGGTCACAGTGCCCTCCGATTTGTGGTTGTACCCAATAGCACCCCATCTGGATATCAGTTCCATCTAGCATGTTTCTGCACATTCAACAAAGGTAGACAGAGAAGGGGACGACGCGGACATAAATGGTTCAAATGGCACTAAGCACTATGGAACTTAACATCTGAGGTCATCAGTCCCCTACACTTAGAACTACTTAAACCTAACTGACCTAAGGACATCACACACATCCATGCCAAGGCAGGAGTCGAACCTGTGGCCGTAGCTGCAGCACGGTTCCGGACTGTAGCGCCTGGAACCACTCGGTCATAGCCATTTCATAATAAACGGCGACGGACTGTCACACCTGATAGTGTACGATGTGTTACACCGTTCCACTGTCGCTCAAGAGCTGAGAAGGACGCAGATCTGTCATGCAATGCCATTCGGATGAGGAGATGTCGATCTTCCGGGAGATGGGGGACGGGTGCTGGGTGGTGCGAACTGACACATCTCGTCGTGTTCTACAGCCTTCATTGAACCATTCGGCACACATCCGTTGCGCTGCCCAAACACTTCATTCCACATGAGCAGCAACTTCCCAGATGGATGCATCACATTCTCTCATGTCAGTAATGCGAATTCTTTGAAACTCATTGACTTGATGGTACGGTTTGCGCATACGTCTGCGAGTCATCCTGGACGTCTGCTCAAGTCACACTGATCCATTACCGACGGCTTATAAGGATAACGAGAGCCGCAGGCACATTATACCGGTAAGTGGTGTTGCAATGCAGTATCGATGTTTACCTCCAACCCGCTGGCTTATAAGGTTCAAATGCTAATCATTCCTGCAGAACATACCGATTTACATCTCCTGTGAATATGAACGTCGCGTCTCTAGTCGTTAATGGTGATCTGTTTTTTTCTGAACATGAGTGTATATATACAGGGTGAATCATCTAACACCTGCACCGCAAATGTTGTGGAAATGGAAAGAGCTATTAATGACGGTTTTCGCAGAATGGATTGGTGGTCAGGGGCTAATTGTTAGCCCATCAACAGTCTGTAATAATACCTAGAATGTGTATTTTCTGCGCAAACATAAGCTTCTTAAATGGAACAATGCCTCTTGACATTAACAAACTAAATGTAGGATAAATTAAAATGTCAGTGGCGTTTGCTGCAGCATTCTAGTTCGAGTCGTGTGCGAGATATCGTATTGTGAAAGGTTTCAACACCGACGCTTGTACAATTCCTGTGATAGTACTTACAAAGGCACAACAGAAGTGCATATACTAATTATGGCGATTCTGACCAGTAACAAGACAATTAAGCATCACAGGTTGTGTTCAAAATGACTACCTGTACTGACAATACACGCTTCCAGTGTGGTCCGAAACGACTGCTGTACACGTGCAAGAATCTCAGCGGAGATGTCCGAGCAGGATGTAGTAATACGTCGTTGCATATCGTCGGGCGTAGTTGGTATGTCCTTGTAGACAGCGTCATTCAGCTTTCCCCACAGAAAAAATCCTACAGGCGTCAAATCCGGGGAACAAGCTGGCCAAGGTAAAGGTTTCTGCGTCCATTCCAACGATTTCGAAACAATTCGTAAAGACATGCTGTAGTACTTCGTGCACTATGGCGTGGACAGCCATCATCTTAATACCAGAGGTTCCTGCTAATCTGCAGAGGAACGTCTTCTAGCATCCGTGGAATATGGTCTGTTATGAAGCTGCAATACTTGTGGGTGTTTATGGTTCCGTCTTTGAAACAAGAGCTGATGGTTCACTATCTACATCTACATCCATTCTCCGCAAGCCACCTGACGGTGTGTGGCGGAGCGTACCCTGAGTACCTCTATCGGTTCTCTCTTCTATTCCAGTCTCGTATTGTTCGTGGAAAGAAAGAGTGTCCGTATGCCTCTGTGTGGGCTCTAATCTCTCTGATTTTATCCTCATGTCTATTCACGAGATATGCGTAGGAGGGAGCAATATACTGCTTGACTCCTCGGTGAAGGTGTGTTCTCGAAACTTCAACACAAACCCGTACCGAGCTACTGAGCGTCTCTCTTGCAGTCTTCCACTGCAGTTTATCTATCAACCCCGTAACGCTTTCGCGATTACTAAATGATCCTGTAACGAAGCGCGCTGCTCTCCGTTGGATCTCTTCTATCTCTTCTATCAACCCTATCTGGTACGGATCCCACACCGGCGAGCACTATACAAGTAGTGGGTGAACAAATGTTCTGTAACCTACTTCCTTTGTTTTCGGATTGCATTTCCTTAGGATTCTTCGAATGAATCTCAGTCTGGCATCTGCTTTACCGACGATTAATTCTACATAGTCATTCCATTTTAAATCACTCCTAATGCCTGCTTCCAGATAATTTACGGACTTAACTGCTTCTACTTGCTGACCTGCTATATTGTAGCTAAATGATAAGACGTGTACACTCCACGGACGCTGACGTTCCACCTGACGAAGAAATTGGGGATCGTCAACAGACCAATAGTGCATGTTTTGACGGTTTACCTGGCCATGATTAGTAAATGTGGCCACCTCACTAAACAAGGTACACAATACATCTGGAGTATCTTGCCTTAACGCCATGTAGAGACATTAACACGAGTCTCATATCTGTTTCCATTCAGTTCTTGATGGGGGAGAGATGTTTTAGGGATGGAACCTATTTCGATGTAGAGTGCGTAGGAGATTTGGCAGATTCATGCCGCCGGCCGGGGTGGTCGAGCGGTTCTAGGCGCTACAGTCTGGAACCGCGCGACCGCTACGGACACAGGTTCGAATCCTGCCTTGGGCATGTATGTGTGTGATGTCCTTAGGTTAGTTAGGTTTAAGTAGTTCTAAGTCTAGGGGTCTGATGACCTCAGAAGTTAAGTCCCATAGTGCTCAGAGCCGTTTTTTTTATTCATGCCACTCCCTCGTGCGACTGCGCTGGAGTTAACGTGTGATTCAGCTGCATAAGCAGCAATAACATTAACTTCCCTCTCTTCTGTCGTCACTTGTTTCTTTCTCTTACGTTGTCTAGGTGTTACACCACCACTTTCACGTAACTGGTAGAAGAGATTGATAGATAACTGCCGAGATGGTTGACGTTAACTGGGATGTCTTGCACATACACCGAACAAGAACGAACTGCACTGTTCCTACACTCTCCACACACCACGAGTATGTTGGCCGTTTGTACACTGGCAAATCACCTTGGACTGTCATGGAGTGACTGACTAGCAGGTCGCAGTGCAGTCAAGGAACACACAAGCACACTGTAAGCAAACCACAACAACATCGTACATAGCAACTATCAGGCTTTGTGGCACAAAAAAGTGTCGATGTGGGAACTTTCGAAAATGCGATACCCCATAAACGAGTTGTACTAGAATCTACAAAAAACACCACTGACATTCTTATTAACACTACTTATATCATTAGGCATTTTTCCATTTAAAAATGTGTCTGTCTGCACAAAAAATACACTTTCTAAGCATTACTGCAATCTGTTCATTGGCTGAAAATACGAGTCCCTTATTACCAATCCATTCTGTGTAAACGGCAAATTAATAGCACTTTCCATTATCACAATATCTATTGTGCAAGGTTTAGCTGGTACACCCTACATACACTACTGGCCATTAAAATTGCTACAGCAAGAAGAAATACAGATGAAAAACGGGTATTCATTGGACAGATATATTATACTAGACCTGACATGTGATTACATTTTCACGCAAATTGGGTGCATAGATCCTGAGAAATCAGTACCAAGAAAAACCACCTCTGGCCATAAAACGCCCTTGATACGCCTGGGCATTGAGTCAAACAGAGCTTGGATGGCGTTTACACGCACAGCTGCCCATGCAGCTTCAACACGATACCACAGTTCATCAAGAGTAGTGACTGGCGTATTGTGACGAGCCAGTTGCTCGGCCACCATTGACCAGACGTTTTCAGTTAGTGAGAGATCTGGAGAATGTGCTGGCCAGGGCAGCAGTCGAACATTTCCTGTATTCAGAAAGCCCGTACAGGACCTGCAACATGCGGTCGTGCATTATCCTGTTGAAATGAAGGGTTTCGCAGGGATCGAATGAAGGGTAGAGACACGGGTCTGAATGTAGCGTCCACTGTTCAAAGTGCCGTCCATGCGAACAAGAGGTGACCGAGACGTGCAACCAATGGCACCCCATCACGCCGGGTGATACGCCAGTATGGTGATGACGGATGCACGTTTCCAACGTGCGTTCACCGCGTTGTCGCCAAACACAGATGCGACCATCATGATGCTGTAAACAGAACCTGGATTCATCCGAAAAAATGACGGTTTGCCATTCGTGCACCAAGGTTCGTCGTCGAGTACACCATCGCAGGCGCTCCTGTCTGTGATGCAGCGTCAAGGGTAACCGCAGCCATGGTCTCCGAGCTGACAGTCCATGCTGCTGCAAACGTCGTCGAACTGTTCGTGCAGATGGTTGTTGTCTTGGAAACGTGTCCTCTTCTGTTGACTCAGGGATGGAGACTTGGCTGCACGATCCGTTACAGCCATGCGGATAAGATGCTTGTCATCTCGACAGCTAGTGATACGAGGCCGTTGGGATCCAGCACGGCGTTCCGTATTACCCTCCTGAACCAACAGATTCCATATTCTCCTAACAGTCATTGGATCTCGACCAACGCGAGCAGCAATGTCGCGATACGATTAATCGCAATCGCGGTAGGCTACAGTCCGACCATTATCAAAGTCGAAGACGTGATGGTACGCATTTCTCCTCCTTACACGAGGCATCACGACAACGTTTCACCAGGCAACGCCGGTCAACTGCTGTTTGTGTATGAGAAATGGCTTGGAACTTTCCTCATGTCAGCACGATGTAGGTGTCGCCACCGGCGCCAACCTTGTGTGAATGCTCTGAAAAACTAATCATTTGCATATCACAGCATCTTCTTCCTGTCGGTTGAATTTCGCGTCTGTAGCACGTCATCTTCGTGATGTAGCAATTTTAATGTCCAGTAGTGTATAATGTCTGTCAGTGAGTGAGAGAGAGGAGAGAGAGAGAGAGAGAGAGAGAGAGAGAGAGAGAGAGAGAGAGGGTCGGGTGGGGAGAGAAAGTGAGCGAGGAGAGGTGAGGGTGGGGGGGGGGGGGTCTACTGTAGACGAAAAAATGTCTCCCGTACGATAATGAAAGACGGTGAGACCAGAACGAGCCGCCTGGAGACCGGCGTTGCACGCCGAGAGTATAGATTTCCTTTCAGTTAGGAGAATCGTCTAAAGGAATCATTATTTGCTATGTCGGACGTAGCTGACATACAAATAGAAAAGCTAGTTTACTTTCCTTGTAGTCATCGCATAACGTCACATGGTTCTATTTCTGGTAATTTATCAAGCCCAGCTTAAGACTTCTAGAACTCAAAATAGGGCGAAACATAAATATTGGCAGTGTTCGCTGAACAACATTCTGCAGCGGATCTTTAAATGAATTTAGAATACTATCTACTGCTTCTCAGTATAATAATGTCTTAATGAGCTTGAACACTAAAAATACATCATTTTTTCATTAAATATTCCAGTCTATAATACAAATTGCTTGAAATAAAAAACAATGTAGATAATCTTTAGTCCAAAAAAGGTATCCGTTACGCAATACAACAATTTGAATATACTGCCAGTAACTATAACATATTTTCCTAGTAATAAAATATAGTTTTGAAGAACCCTTAAGGATTTATTGAGGATCAGCTCCTTTTACAGCATAAACGACTTTCGTAGCAATATATTCAAGTGGGAGGAATTTATTCTACCAAATGTGAGAGTTATGCAATGTTCGGACTCTCTGCTCACCTTCAGTGTACCGACGTGATAAACCGAAGCAATAATCGTAAATTTTTTTCATTTTACTATAAATCGATGCAGTAACCTAAGAACTATTTTCTGTGCAGAAGTAATGATATATTTGCGTTTGTACTTGTATGACGTACCTCTGTTGTATAATTTGTTACTGTAAGGAATTTGTCATTTTTGTCACTTATACTTACTTCCACACCACATCGCTAATGATCTCTGGGATGAACATGAAAGCTAAAGATATCATTTCTTACACTAAACCTGTATTCTGAATTATGCTTTTTAATGTTTTGCCTATCCTTGAACATCTCACTATGGTTTTATGGAAGAAATGGTGTGTATAATATACATTTTCTAGTTTTCGGTAGGAATTTCTAACATGTGATCTACTTCGATCCAGTTGTAGTAGTAGTAGTAGTAGTAGTAGTTGTTGTTGTTGTTGTTGTTGTTGTATGAGTTATTGACTCGTATACTAATCACAGACAATGAAACAGAACCCAGAAATAAGCACTAAACGTTGCTAACTATCGGAATGAAAGGAAGCGACAGCGTAGCACACCACTATTGACATGGTTTGAAAATAATTTTTTTTGTGTCTTACACAGATTGATAACTCTCATGCACTATATGCAGTTGCCTTAGTACGCTATGATTGTTATAGTATGTGTTTCAGGAATGGAAGACTCCTCAGTTCTAAAGAGAGAAATACACTCCTGGAAATTGAAATAAGAACACCGTGAATTCATTGTCCCAGGAAGGGGAAACTTTATTGACACATTCCTGGGGTCAGATACATCACATGATCACACTGACAGAACCACAGGCACATAGACACAGGCAACAGAGCATGCACAATGTCGGCACTAGTACAGTGTATATCCACCTTTCGCAGCAATGCAGGCTGCTATTCTCCCATGGAGACGATCGTAGAGATGCTGGATGTAGTCCTGTGGAACGGCTTGCCATGCCATTTCCACCTGGCGCCTCAGTTGGACCAGCGTTCGTGCTGGACGTGCAGACCGCGTGAGACGACGCTTCATCCAGTCCCAAACATGCTCAATGGGGGATAGATCCGGAGATCTTGCTGGCCAGGATAGTTGACTTACACCTTCTAGAGCACGTTGGGTGGCACGGGATACATGCGGACGTGCATTGTCCTGTTGGAACAGCAAGTTCCCTTGCCGGTCTAGGAATGGTAGAACGATGGGTTCGATGACGGTTTGGATGTACCGTGCACTATTCAGTGTCCCCTCGACGATCACCAGTGGTGTAAGGCCAGTGTAGGAGATCGCTCCCCACACCATGATGCCGGGTGTTGGCCCCGTGTGCCTCGGTCGTATGCAATCCTGATTGTGGCGCTCACCTGCACGGCGCCAAACACGCATACGACCATCATTGGCACCAAGGCAGAAGCGACTCTCATCGCTGAAGACGACACGTCTCCATTCGTCCCTCCATTCACGCCTGTCGCGACACCACTGGAGGCGGGCTGCACGATGTTGGGGCGTGAGCGGAAGACGGCCTAACGGTGTGCGGGACCGTAGCCCAGCTTCATGGAGACGGTTGCGAATGGTCCTCGCCGATACCCCAGGAGCAACAGTGTCCCTAATTTGCTGGGAAGTGGCGGTGCGGTCCCCTACGGCACTGCGTAGGATCCTACGGTCTTGGCGTGCATCCGTGCGTCGCTGCGGTCCGGTCCCAGGTCGACGGACACGTGCACCTTCCGCCGACCACTGGCGACAACATCGATGTACTGTGGAGACCTCACGCCCCACGTGTTGAGCAATTCGGCGGCACGTCCACCCGGCCTCCCGCGTGCCCACTATACGCCCTCGCTCAAAGTCCGTCAACTGCACATACGGTTCACGTCCACGCTGTCGCGGCATGCTACCAGTGTTAAAGACTGCGATGGAGCTCCGTATGCCACGGCAAACTGGCTGACACTGACGGCGGCGGTGCACAAATGCTGCGCAGCTAGCGCCATTCGACGGCCAACACCGCGGTTCCTGGTGTGTCCGCTGTGCCGTGCGTGTGATCATTGCTTGTACAGCCCTCTCGCAGTGTCCGGAGCAAGTATGGTGGGTCTGACACACCGGTGTCAATGTGTTCTTTTTTCCATTTCCAGGAGTGTAAGACAGTCTGATAAAATTTTCCGTTTCCAGCCTCAGATATTCCACGAATGTTGCACAATGAGGTTGCTCAAAGTAAATATGTTGTAGACAGCATTGCTTAAGTACTCGGTCGTACTCTTCAAATTATTCTTCTTTGTACTGCAGAATACAGTATGATTGTTTTTGCGTTCACTTTATTGCACACAAGTATTTAATATTGCTTGTCTTTATGGAACTAGTTTCTGAAATACGTTAGCACAGTTTCATAAGAGATTATCTTCCCCACAATCCTCTAACATCTAAGCGTATACTGATTGTTTTTGGAATTAATGATAGAAACTAAGATACTCTGAACAAAAGTAATTTATGCTTGAGAACAATGAACGCTATAAAATATCTGCTTCAGCTTTAGTGAAAAACTTTCAGCTATGTACTTCTTTGGTCCCTTCGATGCAAAATGCTGTCTTGAGAAAATGTGTACATCCCATACGGAAAGACTTTTCCTGGACACCTGTGGCAATGATTCGCCACTTGTCACGACTAGTGCACTCCTCATTTTCCAAGGCTTTTACAAGTAACCTCTAATTTTGAGCCTTTTCACCTTTAAGGGGCTCCGGAAAGTCTCAAAATCATGAAAAGTTCAATTTTTACTTTTTTGCGTTTTCTGAATCTGCAGTCTATTACCTTTTAATAGATATATAATTTATTCAATTCCGAATACTACAACCATTTTTAAATTTTTTTTGAAATGTGTTCTACATGGGCGTGACCCACTGTGGCGCTGTTAAACTGCTGTCAAATGGTGTTATTATTAACGTCCGTGTTCATCAGGTACATTTTAGTGATGTGAGATAAAGTATGTGTTGTGGCTAACCTGTGATGGTTCAATATATATCGCTGGTGTGATTGTCGATTGTTTCATGTTTATTTACTCTGTCGTTATCTCGAAAATATTCGTAATTAATTCTGTTTCTTGAGTCTCTGTTTTGTTGAAGTATAATAATGAGTAAAAGTAAAGTTATTAGAAATCCTCTGAAGGCTTTTAAGAAAAGGAGAAATGTTGGAAAGCCAAAGGTATGTGTTATTACTGTAAACAATAAAGACGATAACCAAGTGAGTGAACCTAACCTCTCAAGTACACCTGCCCATAGCACTCAAAGTGGGATAGAAAATACTTCACAGAAGAAGCTTGGTTCAATGAGTGAAAACTATGAATGTTTTATGGGCGAATCGGATGTGAATGAAATATTTAATATGTCGGTTCTCAAAGGAATTTTTTCAAACTGTGTAAGATGTATTCATTGTAGTGAAGTTGGTCTGGAACTCTCCATAATAAAGCACGTAGGACTTGCTAGTGAAATACAACTGAAATGTGATAAGTGTTCATACATGACCACCTTTTGGAACAGTGTTGCAGTAACTGCAACTGAAGAAAATGGTAGCAAAATCTACGAACACAACAACGAGCGATGCTTGCCTTAGACAAGGAACGCCTTCGGGCTGCAGACAGGGCTGTAAAGAGTCTAGAAATACAAGCAAGAGTTAACAGGAGGAGGAGTTTGCAGAGGATGAAGATAATCCATCCTATGGACCTGGAATGCACTAAAAAGTTAATCCAATCTTTGTCGCTCGATTCCCAAAACTTTTATTTTCTCATACTAATTACATGTTTTCTAAGGATCTTCCAAACATATTTGTTTCAAACTTTCAGTAAATGTTACACAGTACCTTCTGCATAATTTAACACAGTCTTTTTCGAAAAAACTGTATATTTTTGAATATATAAATAAAAAATTGCAAAAAAATGTTGTGAATTTTCATTACAATTGAAAAAAATCATCTTTAATAACTGAACTAAAATTTTGTAAAATCCCTGTGTTAAGTTGTAGCCCATATTCCAATAAATAATCTGTAAAAAGTTCAACTTCCTACCTCAAATACTTTGTGAGGAAAGATGTAATTTATAAGCGTTATTTTAACATTGCAAGTATAGGGCGTTCCGGAGCCCCTTGAAAGTGACGCAATTAGCAGATTGAATCCTTCTTCCCTGTACTACTTTACCTTTTTAGCCAATCTGTGAAATGAATGACATTTGAAGGTGTGTAGTTACATTTGAGGGTTTGTAGGTAGTTACGGTCTCGTGGTGTGTCTCTAACTCACACAATCTACGTATATTTAAGTACCTACGTTACAAATATCAGAAATCGAATCGTTCGTGTTGTTTTTAAAAAGACTATTTCCGTCACTCGCCTTAAATGACTTAAGGAACTACGGAGACCCTAAATGTAAATGACAGAACGGAAATTAGAATCCAGAATCCCCCTCCTCCCGAAAGCGAGTGAAGTTCCTTAACCACTGCTCCGTCCGACTCTGTAGAAAGTAAAACTTTGAATCGGGTTTGTTTCGTCCCCCCTCCCTTGGAAGAGAGAACGCTACGGCTCACTCACTTAAAAACTGCAGCCAAACATGCCTCGGAAGGCCCAATGGTACTGACCGACCCCCGTGCCATCCTTAACGGACAGGCGTCATTGGATGTGGATATGAAGGGGCGTGTGGTCAGCACACCGTTCTCCCGGTTATTGTCAGTTTCCGTGACCCGAGCCGCTACTTCTCAATCAAGTAGTTCCTCAGTTGGCCTCAGAAGGGGTTGAATGTATCCCGCTTGCCAACAGTGGTCGCGAGACACGAACGGTCACCCATCCAAATGCTAGCCAAGCCAAAGAGCGCTTAATTTTGGTGACTTGACGGGAACCGTTGCTATCACTGTGGCAAGGCCCCTGGTGACTTACTTAAGGCAGGTTTACAAACTTGATAGTGAACGTTGTATAGTTTCTGCCCTGTTTAAAATGTTGCTTACTAGTTCAAAGTAAACCCAACATGCTCTGATTTGAAGTAATGACCCATGTAATAAATTACAGAACACAGTCTGGATGTGACAAGATAAAGAAAAGTAAATTGAGGAGAACAATCACACATTAATCTCCCAACGTAAAAATAACAGGAATGTTGTTGTTGTGGTCTTCAGTCCAAAGACTGGTTTGATGCAGCTCTACATGATACTCTATACTGTGCAAGCTTCTTCATCTCCCAGTACCTACTGCAACCTACATCCTTCTGAATCTGCTTAGTGTATTCATCTCTTGGTCTCCCTCTACGATTTTTACCCTCCACGCTGCCATCCAGTACTAAATTGGTGATCCCTTGATGCCTCAGAACATGTCCTACCAACCGATCCCTCCTTCTAGTCAAGTTGTGCCACAAATTACTCTTCTCCCCCATTCTATTCAATACCCCTCATTAGTCATATGATCTACCCATCTAATCTTCAGCTTCCTTCTGTAGCACCACATTTCGAAAGCTTCTATTCTCTTCTTGTCCAAACTATTTATCGTCCATATTTCACTTCCATACATGGCTACACTCCATACAAATACTTTCACAAACAACTTCCTGACAAATCTATACTCGATGTTAACAAATTTCTCTTCTTCAGAAACGCTTTCCTTGCCATTGTCAGTTGACATTTAATATCCTCTCTACTCCGACTATCATCAGTTACTTTGCTCCGCAAATAGCAAAACTCCTTTACTACTTTAAGTGTCTCATTTCCTAATTTAATTCCCTCAGCATCACCCAACTTAATTCGACTACATTCCATTACCATCGTTTTGCTTTTGTTGATGTTCATCTTATATCCTCCTTTCAAGACACTGTCCATTCCGTTCAGCTGCTCTTCCAGGTCCTGTGCTGTCTCTGACAGAATTACAATGTCATCGGCCATCCTCAAAGTTTTAACTTCTTCTCCATGGATTTTAATTCCTACTCCGAATTTTTCTTTTGTTTCCTTTACTGCTTGCTCAATATACAGATTGAATAACATCGGGAATAGTCTACAACCCTGTCTCACTCCCTTCCCAACCACTGCTTCCCTTTCATGCCCCTCGACTATTATAACTGTCATCTGGTTTCTGTACAAATTGTAAATAACCTTTCGCTCCCTGTATTTTACCCCTGCCACCTTCAGAATTTGGAAGAGGGTATTCCAATCAACATTGTCAAAAGCTTTCTCTAAATCTACAAGTGCTAGAAACGTAGGTTTGCCTTTCCTTAATCTAGTTTCTAAGACATGTCGTAGGGTCAGTATTGCCTCACATGTTCCAACATTTCTACGGAATCACAACTGATCTTCCCCGAAGTCAGCTTCTATCAGTTCTTCCATTCGTCTGTAAAAAATTCGTGTTAGTATTTTGCAGCCATGGCTCATTAAACTGATAGTTCGGTAATTTTCACATCTATCAACACCTCCTTTCTTTGGGATTGGAATTAATGTATTCTTCTTGAAGTCTGAGGGTATTTCACCTGTCTCATACAACTTGCTCACCAGATGGTAGAGTTTTGTCAGAGTTGGCTCTCCTAAGGCTGTCAGTAGTTCTAATGGAATGTTGTCTACTCCCGGGGCCTTGCTTCGACTTAGATCTTTCACTGCTCTGCCAAACTCTTCACGCAGTATGATATCTCGCATTTCATCTTCATCTACATCCTCTTCAATTTCCATAACATTGTCCTCAAGTACGTCAGCCTTGTATAGACCCTCTATATACTCCATCCACTTTCCTGCTTTCCCTTCTTTGCTTAGAATTGGGTTTCCATCTGAGCTCTTGATATTCATGGAAGTGGTTCTCTTTTCTCCAAAGGTCTCTTTAATTTTCCTGTAGGCAGTACCTATCTTACCCCTAGAGATATACGCCTCTAAATCCTATCATTTGTCTTCTAGTTATCCCTGCTTAGCCATTTTGCACTTCCTGTCGATCTCATTTTTGAGACGTTTGTATTCCTTTTTGCCTGCTTCATTTACTGCATTTTTATATTTTCCCCTTTCATCAATTAAATTCAGTATCTCTTCTGTTACCCAAGGATTTCTATTAGCCCTCGTCATTTTACCTACTTGATCCTCGGCTGCCTTCACTATTTCCTCTCTCAAAGCTACCCATTCTTCTTCTACTGTATTTCTTTCCCCCATTCTTGTCAATCCTTTCCTAATGCTCTCCCTGAAACTCTCTACAACTTCTGGTTCTGTCAGTTTATCCAGGTCCCATCTCCTTAAATTCCCACCTTCTTGAAGATTCTTTAGTTTTGATCTACAGTTCATAACCAACAGATTGTGGTCAGAGTCCACATCTGTCCCTGGAAAAGTCTTACAATTTATAACCTGGTTCCTAAATCTGTCTTACCATCATATAATCTATCTGAAACCTGTCAGTATTTCCAGGCTTATTCCATGTATACAGTCTTCTTTTATGATTCTTGAACCACGTGTTAGCTATGATTAAGTTATGCTCTGTGCAAAACTCTACCAGGCGGCTTCCTCTTTCATTCCTTAGCCCCATTCCATATTCACCTACTACGTTTCCTTCTCTTCCTTTTCCTACTATCGAATTCCAGTCACCCATGACCATTAAATTTTCGTCTCCCTTCACTATCTGAATAATTTCATTTATCTCATCATACATTTCATCAATCTCTTCATCATATACGGCGGTAGTCGGCATATAAACTTGTAGTAGTGTGGTAGGCGTGTGCTTCGTATATTACCAATAAGTGAAATATAAATAAACCTAACAAATCATAAGCATAAAATGCTAGCAATAATGAATCTGTTCTAAGGACTTACCTCATATTTGGTAACAGTTTCATGGTAATGGAGACCCCATTTTGTTATTATAGCAATCAAATGTGAAACACTAAAAAAATATACTTCTGTAGAGGCACATGCTAGTCCTTGTTATTTTCTGCGAAATTCACGCAAAGCATGGATATATGTAATGTCTCAATAGGAGATGCTATTAGTTATGTAAAATATTAGACAAAATTTATCAAGGATGTCAGAGACAAAAGTTGTATCTCGAAACACGTGACCATGTAATGGCGCAAGATTAAAGACAATAGTAACTGCTACGTAAAAATCAAGTAAGCTGTTAGGGAAGTGGAAATGAGGAAGAATATTTAAGTTACACGTTATATAATTAATTCAAAAACGAAGTGAGCTGGAAACACATGAGCTCTTAACTGCACAAAGACACCTGGTATGTAAGCTAGGTATGCAATCACCATATGAATCCAGTTCTACACATGACAAAAAATAGTTAATAAATTACAATGATTGATAGTGTGATTGAGCTGACCGTATTACTCTTCGTTTTAAATGAATTATGTCGGATACTCTACCAAAGCTCATGGCTGCCGACCCCATATAACAAAATTTTGTAACTGAATGCGTATCATAGATCCCTTCGTGGCGATCATAGCAATTTCGCTAAGTTAATCAGTAAAGATTTGATGAAATATTACTGCATCAGGAAATAAATTTCCATATACACAATGCCTGTCGCTAACCCAATAACACGAACTTGTTCGCCAAACTGCAAACACAGGAAGCAGCAAGCGGCTCCATTTAACACAGCACATCTCACCTCTACCACGAGCAGCATACGAGAGCCAGCTCAAAACTACGAGGGTTATTTGAAAAGTAAGTTCCAGTCGATCGCGAAATGGAAACCACTGTGAAAATCAAAACTATTTGGTTTGGTATAGTTAGCCGCTCCTTACAGTTACTTCACGTAGTCGCGTTTCCGACTTAAGACATTTGTCGTAGCAAATAGCCCTCCGATAACCCGGTGTTCCTCGCTTGGCGGCAGCGGTGCGGCTAGCTGCCATAGAACTCTAGCCAAACCCATCACTTCCCGTAAGCTTCAGGGACGATACAATCTTATCACACTGTTTGCAATCGGTTCTTTGTGCAGAATACCATTTTTGAATTGCTTCAGGAATGCTCTGGTCGCGAAATATAGTAATAATATGACAAAAAATTGAAAGTTGCTGACAGGCAACTTTCCATCTAACTGGAAATTCCTGGCAGTCCCAGCAAAATCAACCTCCTCAACAACAGCTCTGCCGGTCATACCTATTAACCAAATGCATTGGCGGACATACCTGGTCCGTACTGGAATTAGGTACGAACTAAAATAACAGTGAATAGCTTGGCTTCCACGCAAAGATGGCAACACCATGTGGTAAACACTATACGAGGACCTTACTTAAGGTGATTTGCATGCATGAAATCGAGAGCATAAACGTGTACACACGGTTCCTCAGTACCGTAGACATGTTTACTGCCTGAATGTGTAAATATATAAAATTGATTCCGAAATGGACAGGGATGTAGGTTCCCACAAGTTAGAACATTCCATTATGAACTTTTCACAGGAGTCAGATACCATTTTGACAAGTGTTAGCTTTGCTTTTGCGAAGAAGAAAACCACAGAGAAGCAATAAACTTACATAATCACTACTCAGGCAGCGAAAGAAATTAAGTAATAGCAATCACCTAGCTCGAAAGCATTCCGTAGCAACCAATATTTGTGCATCCATCGTAGCTATTCCACAAATCTTCTACTGCATCTGAATTTACATGTGTACTCCGCAAACCAGACAGTCCACAAAAATCATTCCTTCCTGTATAATACTTTCGTTCCTTTTTTTTTTTTTTAAAAAAAAAGGAAAGGGGTTCGTTACTCCTCTCTATAGGCCCGAAGTTTATCTAAGTGATCGTTGAAGGACACAGTATTTTTCTTGGCATATATTGAAAACTGACTCTCAAAAGCCTGAGAGTGAGGTGCTACGCAATGTA
Source organism: Schistocerca americana (assembly GCF_021461395.2). Lineage (NCBI taxonomy): Eukaryota > Metazoa > Arthropoda > Insecta > Orthoptera > Acrididae > Schistocerca > Schistocerca americana. Next base: position 252,601,574 of record NC_060130.1, read on the forward strand.
CGAGTACAACGCTTCATTTGTAGGGCTCCCACTGGGATTTGCTATGCATTTTTATTACACACTCACTGTGACTAAACATCCCGTGATAAGTTTTCCTTCGATGCTTCCCTAACTCTTCCGTTAACCCAGCCTAGTTAGTGTTCCTGTGCTGCGGATAGAGTTAAAACGAACGCAGGCTACCGCAGACTATCGTAAGTAACCGCAGACTACGGCAGTTTTCCTAGTAGCCTTGGTCAGTTAAGATCGTAACCGTGTCACCTGTACGTTAGGTGTGTTGTATACCTGTCGGGTGTTACCTCATTTCGATCCCTTTTGTTTGCGTATGTGATTAGCGTCTTACTAGATTTCCCTAGAAACAGAAAACTATGAGCCGTCTAGAAACTGAGAATTTATAAGGGCCCGTGTGACCTACGAAACAGTTTCATTCCGCTTAATTAACCTCCTGTCTTTGCTTAAAATACACAGTACACGGTACTTACAGTAAAATTGAAATTGCCAGTGTTTAGCTCAGATTTTATTCGAAAATTGTTAATTTCTACTATATATATATATATATATATATATATATATATATATATATATATATATATATATATATATATATACACACAGGGTGAGTCACCTAACGTTACCGTTGGATATATTTCGTAAACCACATCAAATACTAACGAATCGATTCCACAGACCGAACGTGAGGAGAGGGGCTAGTGTAACTGGTTAATACAAACCATAAAAAAATGCACGGAAGTATGTTTTTTAACACAAATCTACGTTTTTTTAAATGGAACGCCGTTAGTTTTGTTAGCATATCTGAACATATAAACAAATACGTAATCAGTGCCGTTTGTTGCATTGAAAAATGTTAATTACATCCGGAGATATTGTAACTTAAAGTTGACTCTTGAGTACCACTCCTTCGCTGTTCGATCGTGTGTATCGGAGAGCACCGAATTACGTAGGGATCCAAAGGGAACGGTGATGGACCTTAGGTACAGAAGAGACTGGAACAGCACATTACGTCCACATGCTAACACCTTTTTATTGGTCTTTTTCACTGACGCACATGTACATTACCATGAGGGGTGAGGTAAACGTACACACGTGGTTTCCGCTTTCAATTACGAAGTGGAATAGAGTGTGTCCCACTGGAAACGCGTCGACGTATGTGGTATCAGCATGATGGTGCACCTGCACATTCCGCAATTAACACTAGGCTGACCCTTGACAGGATGTTCGACGGGCGTTTCATAGGACGTGGAGGACGCATAAATTGGCCAGCCCGTTCTCCTGATCTTACACCTCTAGACTTCTTTCCGTGGGGTACGTTAAAGGAGAATGTGTACCGTGATGTGCCTACAACCCCAGAGGATATGAAACAACGTATTGTGGCAGCCTGCGGCGACATTACACCACATGTACTGCGGCGTGTACAACATTCATTACGCCAGAGATTGCAGTTGTGTGCAGCAAATGATGGCCACCACATTGAACATCAGTTCGCCTGGCATGTCGGGACACACTCTATTCCACTCCGTAATTGAAAACGGAAACCACGTGTGTACGTGTACCTCACCCCTCATGGTAATGTACATGTGCCTCAGTGAGAAAGACCAATAAAAAAGTGTTAGCATGTGGACGTAATGTGCTGTTCCAGTCTCTTCTGTACCTAAGGTCCATCACCGTTCCCTTTGGATCCCTACGTAATTCGTTGCTCTCCGATACACACGATCGAACAGCGGAGGAGTGGTACTCAAGCGTCAACTTTGGGTTACAGTATCTCCGGATGTAATTAACAGTTTACAATGCAACAAACGGCACTGATTGCGTATTTGTTTATATGTTCAGATGTGCTAACGAAACTAACGGCGTTCCATTAAAAAAACGTAGATTTGTGTTAAAAAACATACTTCCGTGCATTTTTTTATGGTTTGTATTAACCAATTACACTAGCCCCTCTCCTCACGTTCGGTCTGTGGAATCGATTCGTCAGTATTTGATGTGGTTTCCTAAATACATCCAGCGGTAATGTTAGGTGACTCACCCTGTATATATATATATATGTGTGTGAGTGTGTTTTGCGGTTTCTTACATTTTACTTATATATAAATCGAGCTATTATATATACATTCATTTTTTTCCTCTAAAACTTCTACCAGTACCATCGGTAATGCTACCGTTTAATACGTCATTTGTGTTCTGTACGAAAACTACCGAACGGTAGTTTTGGTAGAGTGCAACTCTGGCTGTGGACTAGATTCAAAAATAGGCCGATCGAAGACTCTTGTAACTGGATTCCTTGTTTCTCAGTTACTCAAAGGTCTTCCCCACGACTCAGTGGCCATTTCACCTTAAATAACGAATTATACACTGCGTCGATAGTTATTTCCTTTCATAGCTACCAGTGATATAGGTTGTAGCCTTATTCTGCCTCTCAGACCTGCGAGGTATATAGGTATCAGTTGCTCATCATCCATCACCCGGTTGAACGAAGTCATATATAAAAGAGTACGTAATGAGATAATAATTCCTACATACGTAACGTAGTGAGATGAACAGAAATGACACTTTTCTTCAAATACCGTGATTACAGCGAAGTCTTGGCGATTCATGCTGCTTCCCTGGACAGTACGAAAGGCCGGACGTGGTTCGTAATACAATGTATGATCACCACAAGGCTGGTAAAGATCTCTTGTGTTAGGACTTTTCATTCCTCCACAACAGCGGTTTACAAAAGCTACATGGTCGTTTGCGCTTGTGGACGTGCTATTTTACGTCTCTCCAGTGTATCCCGTATGTGATCGTTGGTATTTAAGTCGGGAGAACGGGTAGGCCAGTCAACTCGCCGAATATCCTCCAGTTCCATGCGCTACTCCAACTGCATGCTTCCAAGCAGTTGCGCATTGACATCCATAGAAATGAAGTCGATGTCGAATGTACCCGTGATATGACACACATGGGGAAGGAGCACAGCGGCACAGTGACGTTGACCGGTGAGTGCACCCTGCCCAGACATATGGGCGTGTGGTAAGCGTTGGGGAAACGCACTGCTGCACTTCCATATACCGGGTGATCAGAAAGTCAGTATAAATTTGGAAACTGAATAAATCACGGAATAATGTAGATAGAGAGGTACAAATTGACACACATGCTTGGAATGACATGGGGTTTCATTAGAACCAAAAAATACAAACGTTCAAAATATGTCAGACAGGATCTGATCAGAATAGCAATAATTAGCATAACAAAGTAAGACAAGGAACAGGTGATGTTCTTTACAGGAAATGCTCGATGTCCACCATCACTCCTCAACAATAGCTATAGTCGAGGAATAATGTTGTGAACAGCACTGTAAACCACGTCCGGAGTTGCGGTGAGGCATTGGCGTCGGATGCTGTCTTTCAGCATCCCTAGCGATGTCGGTCGATCACGATACACTTGCGACTTCAGGTAACCCCAAAGTCAATAATCACACGGATTGAGGTCTGGGGACCTGGGAGGCTAAGCATGACGAAAGTGGCGGCTGAGCACACGATCATCACCAAACGACGCGCGCAAGAGATCTTTCACGCGTCTAACAATATGGGGTGGAGCGCCGTCCTGCATAAACATCGTACGTTCCAGCAGATGTTTATCAACCAGACTGGGGATGATGCGATTCTGTAACATATCGGCGTACCTCTCACCCGTCACGGTAGCAGTTACAAAACCAGAATCACGCATTTCCTCGAAGAAAAAAGGCCCGATAACGGTAGATGTGGTAAATCCAACCCATACCGTGAGTTTCTCGTCGTGCAATGGAGTTTCCACGACAGTTCTAGGATTTTCGGTAGCCCAAATTCTGCAGTTGTGGGCGTTGACAGATCCTCGGAGCGTGAAATGAGCTTCGTCGGTCCACAACACGTTACTCAACCAATCGTCATCTTCCGCCATCTTTTGAAACGCCCACACCGCAGGTGCCCTCCGCTTCACTAAATCGCCAGGTAACAGTTCATGATGCCGATGGATTTTGTACGGATAGCATCGGAGGGTACGCCTAAGTGCCAACCAAACAGTAGGGTATGCACTTCCCCGTGCATAGACGAAGCCGCTACAGTCTCCATTTCTTCCTGAACTGTTTCAGCAGCATTACACCTTGTGCTCGGTCGGCCACTACGGGGTATATCGTCTAAACAACCCGTGGCTTCCAACTTCGTAATCATTCTCGCCACAGCTACATTTGTCAACAGACCTTTACCCGTTCGAATCCCCTTCCTATGGCGATAGGATCGTAACGCTGAACTAGCACATTCCCCATTCTGATAATACAGCTTCACTAAAAGCGCCTTTTCAGGCAATGTCAACATGCTGGGACTGCTGGCGCATCTGATTCTCTCTCTTTTTTTTTTTTCCTTTATTGTAATTTTAAACACCTATACATGCGGGCTGTCAGCAGCATAGTACACTGCTCTTCAGCCTTAAGTGGAACAATAAACATGACAGAGAGGTGATATATACAATACAAAAAACGGCAATACATGGAGATACAAAAAAACAATAAACAAGAAGCCGTTCACGTTGGACGAAAAAACACTAACACTTGGAGACACGGCGCACAAAACACGGAGAACGGGGACGGCACATGTGAACAGTTGAGTTGTAACTGCACGAAACACAAAACGATGCACACACACTAAACACTGATGGCGATGATCTCCGGCGCGCGAATGTTCACTGAGCGTGTACGAGTCCGGGGACCTGCCAAGAGAGGAGGTGGAGGAGGAGGAAGGGGAAATGGGAGAGGGGAGAGCAGAGATGCCATGGGCAAAGGAGAGAGGGGGAGGGAGGAAGGGGGAAGGGAAGCCCGGGGGAGAGGGTAGGAGGGAGGGGGGAAAGGAAAGAGAAGGGAAGGGAAAGGGGGGGAGGGAGGGTGCCTAAAGGAAAGGACACAGGAGGTGGGGGGGGGGAGGATCAAAGTTGATAGGAGGGGTAGATGCAGGGGAGGAGGACATCATCAGGGAGGGGGAGCTGGCGGAAGCCACCTTGGGAGAGGGTAAGGAGGGTTGAGAGATGGAGACCGGGTGGGACATGGGAATACAGGCGCGGCAGTGGGCGGGGGTGGGTGAGGATCGGGGAGACGAGCGGGTGAGGAGGGTCGAGTTTACGGGAGGTGTACAGGATCCGTATCCTTGATTCTCTCTCTCATTACAGCTCCTTCTATACACGATTGTCATGAGTGGTCACTGACGTTTTGCTGTCCAGCGCCATCTGTCGGACATTTTTTGAACTTTTGTATTTTTTTGTTCTAATAAAACCCCATGTCATTCCAAGCATGTGTGTCAATTTTTACCCCTCTATCTACATTATTCCGTGGTTTATTAAGTTTTCAAATTTATACTGACTTTTTGATCACCCGGTACAATAACGGCGACCCAGCAATTTTCAAAAGCGCTTGTAGAGGAATAGAACGCCTTATTACGAAGATTCCTTACCAGTCTTTTGAGAGTGTGGGAGCACGCTCCACAGCATGCATTGCTGTCTGTGGTGACAACAGTCCATTTAAACACCACTGACCCGCCTGTTGTAATGTAGAGCGTACCATCATAAATCGCTGTGACTTGAATTTAATTAGTGCTTTTTAATAAAAGCTATTTCTTTGCGTCTCGTTCCGGATTTCTTTCAGTTATTTCCTGTACCATAATGCAGTTCTACCTACGTATGATCAAAGTTTCATCGAGTCATGTTACTTGGCTGTGACACATTATGCGAAAGTTACTTTCGTCCTTAAGTTTTACACGCCATTGTATATCATCCATTAAGAAACCGAGGGCAGAAGTAAAAAATGAGAGAAGTCCAGTTCAGTGGACTAGTGGCATCTTGATAGAGTGTAATTCAAACGTTCAAGCATTAGGATAACGTAGGTTTTTTGTTTAACCTGTCTCATATTTCCATTACACTTAATTTTTAGATCTTTCATACTTTATTATCACTGCTGCATTGCGCTGTGCGTAGTAAACTAGTTTACTCCAGAAATAGTCACATGTTACGTATCAGACATGAATAATGTCAGTTTGTTGTTGTCATCGTTAGCACTTAGAAAGTAAAAGTTACATGATCCACAGTAAAATTAATGTTTATGCTCTTCAGTTGTAACCTCTCTCGCTGTCGCTCTGTCATAAATTAACTCTTTTTATATATTTGTTTGCAGGTGAGTGAAAATGCCTACTCAAATGCAGCTCTCGTCATAATAAACTGAGGAAGAGTTTCGTACATGAGATCAAAGGTAAGAAGTAAACCGACACTTGTTAGTAAGCGACCTTCACAAGATTTAAATACAAGGAAAGTACACGCTTTATGTGTATACGCAAATTCACATCATAAATGCCATGCTTAATCAACGAGAAAATGAAATTAATATGTGCAGACCCTTATACACTATGTGTATCCGAACACCCCCATAAACATACGTTTTTCATATTAGGTGCATTATACTGCCACCTACTGCCAGTTACTCCACATCAGCGATATCAATAGTCATTAGACATTGTGAGAGAGCCGGTCGATGTGGCCGTGCGGTTCTAGGCGCTTCCGTCTGGAACCGCGTGACCGCTACGGTCGCAGGTTCGAATCCTGCCTCGGGCATGGATGTGTGTGGTGTCCTTAGGTTAGTTAGGTTTAAGTAGTTCTGAGTTCTAGGGCCTGATGACCACAGATGTTAAGTCCCATAGTGCTCAGAGCCATTTGAACCATTTTGAACATTGTGAGAGAGCAGAATGGGGCGCTCCACGGAACTCACGCACTTCGAACGTGGTCAGGTGATTGCGTGTCACTTGTATCATGCGTCTGTACGCGAGATTTCCACACTCCTAAACATTCCTAGGTCCACTATTTCCGATGTGATAGTGAAGTGAAAACGTGAAGGGACACGTACAGCACAAAAGCATATAGGTCGACCTCGTCTGTTGACTGACTGAGACCGCCGACAGTTGTAGAGGGTCGTAATGTGTAATAGCCAGACCATCATGCAGGAATTCAAAACTGCATTAGGATCCATTTCAAGTACTATGACAGTTAGGCAGGAGGTAAGAAAACTTGGATTTCATGGTCGAGCGGCTGCTCAATAAGCCACACATCACGCGGGTAAATGCCAAGCGACGCCTCGTGGGAACCCGTTGTGTGGCGTGACGAAACACCGTACACAATGTGGCGATCCGATGGCAGGATGTGGGTGTGGCGAATTCCCGGTGAACGTCATCTGCCAGCGTGTGTAGTGCCAACAGTAAAATTCGGATGCGGTGGTGTTATGACCTGGTCGTGTTTTTCATGGAAGGGGCTTGCACCCCTTGCTGTTGTGCGTGGCACTGTCACAGCACAGGCCTACATTGGTGTTTTAAGCACCTTCTGGCTTCCCATTGTTGAAGAGCAATTCTGGGATGGCGATTGCATCTTTCAACACGATCGAGCACCTGCTCATAATTCACGGTCTGCGGCGGAGTGGTTACACTACAATAACATCCCTGTAATGGACTGCCCTGCACAGAGTCCTGACCTGAACCCTACAGAACTCCTTTGGGAAGTTTTGGAACGCCAACTTCGTGCCAGGCCTCACCGACCGACATCGATACCTCTCAACAGTGCAGCACTCCGTGAAGGAGGAGGTGCCATTCCCCAAGAAACCTTCCAGCATCTGTCTGAACGTATGCCTGCGAGAGTGGAAGCTGTCATCAAGGCCAATGGTGGGCCTAGCCATATTAAATTCCTACATTACCGATGGAGGGCGCCACTATCTAGTAAGTCATTTTCATCACATAGTGTATCATATGGATCTTTCGTTATTACAGTTACTGTTAATTAAGCTACTGGACAGGCGTCACTCCTGCTCTTAATCCATTACAGAATGTGGACGGCTGGATGTGATACGTTAGGGCGTGAAAGTCGTTTCTAAATGCACCTACCGTGAATTTTTATGTTACAGAAGCTGTTGTCCCAAAACTTTGAAATACGTGGCTCATGATATCATTTGAAACAGGTCATAATCTACAGTCCAGAATTTTTCATTCGAACGTCTTAGAACCACGTTTCCACTTGACTTCATTGTGGAGGCAGCACGCAGCTCTTCAACTCTAAAGAGAACTCTCGCAATTGTGCATATGTGGTGTTTATGTATGCCACTTCAGTTAGCTAGAATTAGCTTCAGCGTTACAAAAACGTAAAACTCGCCTCCATAAAAGATAACTATGTATTCACAGAGCTTGTAATGTCCCCTTAATAAATTATTCTACAGATCTTTGCTGTTACCCGTAGGAAAATGCTGCTAATCACTGAATGAGTTACAATTTGCCTGAACCGTGTAATAAGTTAACAGTAATGTCAATCGATATCCGAAGACGACGACACAGTATGTACGTTGATAAACTACTAAAGTTGCTACATTATTCTACTTCAAGAGCGTTACAGTTTGTGGCAGTGCAGTACACACTGACGAAGACAGATAGTACTGACCATTAGACAATCGACGTAAACTTCACAATTTCGAAAATACCATGGAAGCTTCCCGTCGAAGAAGTTAACCCTTCCAGAACGTGCATGCTATTCATATGCATTAACTTACGAAATCAGACATTCTTCACACATCAGCAATTTTTAAGATGTTTGAACCAAAGTAATGTTCTTTTTAAATACTTGGATGAAAAACCAAGCCATAAATTTGGGAACATTAAAACTGTCTTTCTACAGGAAATTCCAGATAAAAGCTAAAGTAATTTATTTACTGACAAACTTAAAGACATGCCTACTTCAAAACAATCTATTTTCATATAATTCGGAAAAAAGTCGGTTACTGGCTGGTTTAAGGATGTGTGCACGCTAATACAGTATTTTCAACCGAACTTCGATAAAGCAAAAGTACTTCACAGGCTATCAGAGCAGATCGTAATTGCCTTGGAAACGATTCCTTCTAATTGATCAGGATTAAGCAAAGTTACTAGCACAGTGGAATGCTGAAGGCTCTTAACATTTAATCCAGTCTGCACATAGCCGCTCTAATGACGCATATTTACCATCGTAAATATGAGACAGTGCTAGTAATTTAACGGTTTCATATTCGTTAAAAAAAACTAATGTTAAAAATGTGCTATTCCTACATACAAAGTTACACTTAACGATTTAAATGACAAGAAACTGTACAGTCATCAACAGACCAAGCAGGACTTAGTGCGAATGGAAACTGCTGCTACTAAATTCTTGTCGTAACATCATTTGTAGAAACAAGCATCCTAAAGAATAAGAAACCTCACCACCATTTATTGACCTCACAGCAGCGTTTGATACAGTGGGGCAGGATAGATGAATGTGTGGTGTCACCGCCAGACACCACACTTGCTAGGTAGTAGCTTTTAAATCGGCCGCGGTCCATTAGTATACGACGGACCCGCGTGTCGCCACTATCAGTGATTGCAGACCGAGCGCCGCCACACGGCAGGTCTAGAGAGACTGACTAGCACTCGCCCAGTTGTACAGCCGACTTTGCTAGGAAAGGTTCACTGAGAATTACGCTCTCATTTGCCGAGACGATAGTTAGCATAGCCGTCAGCTAAGTCAATTGCTACGACCTAGCAAGGCGCCAATTATCCTTTGCTATGCATCTAATGAAGCATGTACTGTAACAAGACCAATGTTCACCAATTGTGGATTAAAGTTAAGTATTCCAGCAGCTACGTACTTTTCTTTATAGCATTCATTACGTATCCTGTTTCAGACCTCACGCCATCCTGCGTGAGGTTATAGCGTGCATTTCGGCTTCCTCAAACAACACGGTGTTGGCACTTCTGCCGACACTTCAGAATGTATAAGCTAAATCAAACCGTCCCAACCTCATAGATGATAGCAATACTGGAAAATATGCTTCAAATCGCTTTTTTAAAGTTAACTTTTGAGAAACCACGTGTAAATTCTGTACCACAAGGAATGGTCTGCCACAGGGCTCGTTTCTGTCCCCGCTTTTCTTTAACTTGTACACCAGCGACATAGTCACCACTAATTCTGTAAAGTTTAAATACTCCGACGAGCTAACGATAGCAGTTCAAAGCAACATATACGAAGAAGGTGAACAAACACTTACTAACGATCTAGAAAAGCTCGACCCCTATTGCAGTGGAGACTTCCCTCGATCCTACTAAAACAGAAGTCAGCTTATTCCATTTAACAGAATGACAACCGGTGAACTGAATAAAATCTTCCGCAACAAAACCTAACGAAACTGTCGACACCCCAAATCTTTGAGCCGGCCGCGGTGGTCTCGCGGTTCTAGGCGCGCAGTCCGGAACCGTGCGACTGCTACGGTCGCAAATTCGAATCCTGCCTCGGGCATGGATGTGTGTGATCTCCTTAGGTTAGTTAGGTTTAAGTAGTTGCTGATGACCACAGCATTTGAGTCCCATAGTGCTCAGAGCCATTTGAACCATTTTGAACCAAATCTTTGAGTGTGACTCTCGACAGATCCCTGTAGTTTAGGAACCACCTTGAACTAACGGGGCAGAAGCTAAAATCGATAAATACCATATTAAGGAAAGTGACTGGTGCTGGCAGGGTCTCTAATGCAAACACCTTAAGAGCGACAACAGGGAACTCCTGTATCCCGTCGAGAATAATGATCTCCGACTTGGAATAAAGGTAGCTATGTCAACGAAATAGATATCCATCTAAACGATGCCGTGAGAATCGTGAAAGGGACACTTAAATTCCACACCAACACCATGGACGCCAGTACTCGCCAATATTGCCCTTCCAAATTTCCGAAAACCACAAGCAGTAACCCATGAATGGATGATACTCAAAAGATCCAGAAACTTATCTATTTAAAAAACGTGTACAATTGACACACCAACCTCCTCCAAGCAAGATGAAATGTTGGAAAAGCTTTCTACAAAAACTCTGTCAAAGACAGTACTGCACCATGAATGGCACGACAAAAGCTGCGGACAATCAGAAACACAGATATTGCATCGTGGATCTCACCCTATGAGGCTCTCCCCCAGGAGAAACGCGGAAGTCCCTCAACAGAGTACCAAGTGGTGTGGGTAGAACAAAAGATAATACGGCCAAATGCAACTATCGTGGGGAGCCATCGACTTTATGCGAATGTGGAGCCGAACAAACCACCAAGCACCTGTACAGCTGTCCTCAGTGCCCAGTTTCTTGCACGCTGGAGGACCTGTTGTGAGTCAGGGGTAATGCCATCGAGGTCGCTAATTTTTGGTCTCACTGTATTTTGCGTTTGTAATCTGTTCATATATAACTGTTATTATATGGCTCTTTTAGCCTCACATTGCATCTATATTTCTTTCTATGCATTAATTTTAAAAATTTAGCTTGCTTTTATGTTTTTGTATATTTTGTATGCAACCTTTTGACACGAATAAATAAATAAATAACCTTGTATCAACATAACTGCATGTAGCTGTAAAATATTATTCTGCAAGCCATACGCCAAGTAAATAAATAAACACGCAATGAGTTTAAAACCTTTCGTATATTTTGAAATTCAGGAAAAACACGGATCTTCACAATTTTACCACCTTAAGTTTATACAAAGGTCAGATCTTGCTTATGATGATCGACGATGCTGAATCTTGTCCTCAGTTTAAAGGTGCTCGGAAATATTGCTCTATATTGTACGGCTCACGTATTATTTGCACGTCCTCCTTCTCTGCATACAGCATTACGTGTTTTTATTATTCTAATAGCTTTACGTGATACATAACATCCATCCGAGGCGGTAGTTGCAGTTAAGACCAGAAACAATCAACCTTTTATCTGCCATAAAACTGTTCTTGCCTCACTTTCATCACAGCATAGTCAGACCCTTGCATAAGCACACGACACTTTTAATGATCGAACTGCACACATAGGACAGGACTCATCTATTCGCTCGCACGCTAACGTGCAATGCCATAAGTGATTTTCCACCTCGAATGGGTAGAAAATGTTATCCTAACCAGAGTGAGAACCTACATAACGGCTGCCAGTCATAATTTTATTGAAATTACCTCTACACTTTTCTCGTACTATAATTACAAGTGAAAGAAGAGCAATAAAGAAATAGCGTTACAATAATTACGTAACTGGGTATACAGGATGTAACATAAAATTGCAGTACACATTCCTCGCACGCAGACGGAGAAATTATGCCATATGAACATCTGTCTAGAAATGCTTTATTTCTTTGTTACAGCTCATTTTCTCCAACTCGCTAACCATGGCAAACACACAAGAACAGAAAGTACCAGCATACTACATGCAACTCTTTCTCACAGGAAATATTCAATATACCCTCCATGGGCTCTGATACAGGAGTCGGCCCGCTGTCATAATGAATCTCGAATGCGCTGATGTACCGCTGGAGTATGGGGTATGGTTCGCAGCCTTCCATAATACGGGCACGGAGAATCTGAGCCGGCCGAAGTGGCCGTGCGGTTAAAGGCGCTGCAGTCTGGAACCGCAAGACCGCTACGGTCGCAGGTTCGAATCCTGCCTCGGGCATGGCTGTTTGTGATGTCCTTAGGTTAGTTAGGTTTAACTAGTTCTAAGTTCTAGGGGACTAATGACCTCAGCAGTTGAGTCCCATAGTGCTCAGAGCCATTTGACCCATTTTTGAGAATCTGAACATCTTATGCTGCGCTTCCATGCACAAGAGCTTACAGATGCCACCACAAATAAAAGCCCAGTGGACTTAGGTCCGTAAAGCGTAGAGGCCAGACAATTGGTCCATTTCTACCTATCCATCTTGTACTGACACTAGAGTCTCCGGTAAGTGCGTGAAGAGTTGTCGTCTCCCGCCTCCCACTGCAGAGTCCTCTAGTACTTCTAGGCCTCCCCCGGTCGCGAGTATCAGGCTTAGTAACGGATTTTGCTCCAAAAAATCGGTTTTCCAAAATGTTATCTTGATCTACACAATTTAATCTATGTTGTATGTGAATTTTATCGTGATAGCACCTTTAGAATTGCCTTTAAATTTTTAAACGATTAACTCTGCAATGGCGGCCACTCCCACCTTTTCCGACATTTGGGAAACTGCTTGCTGCAACGGAATTTTTGTCAATGCCAAGGCTATTTTCTTTCGATATCTTTGGCTGACATCTATATCTCTGGCTGACATCTATATCTGATTTTCTTGTATGTGGCTTATTTACGTTATGACAATACTAGCACATATTAGTAGGTGGAAGGCTGAATTCGCAAACCTTTAGGTGCAAGTCAAGCTTTATGCATAATGGGTAGTGGAAAAACTGTGTTTAAGAAACGGAGGTTTCATGGAAATCGGTTTACCAACAAAAACGTGGAAGCAGCTGGAAATGAAGAACATAAACTTTCAGCTTCAGCATCGAAACTTGGGACTGGGGAATTGTACAGGTGCGTGAATGATGTTGCTATGGATTCCTCTGGATTCAGACTTATTGACTGAGCTTCACTTCCAGGCTATAAGGTCATCATGTGGTAGCTGTAAAAATACGGAATGCATGATTGTTGTTGAAGAAAAATGGTTCAAATGGCTCTGAGCACTATGCGACTTAACCTCTGAGGTCATCAGTCGCCTAGAACTTAGAACTAATTAAATCTAACTAACCTAAGGACAGCACACACTTCCATGCCCGAGGCAGGATTCGAACCTGCGACCGTAGTGGTCGCTCGGTTCCAGAGTGTAGCGCCTAGAACCGCACGGCCACTCCGACCGGCTTGTTAAAGAAAAATTTTAAATTAATTTGTAATTAATGTGACTATGAATTTTCATTTTCCTCCTCCGAAAAAAAAAATCGACACTGGTACCTATGAAAGCAATTTTAGGTCAGAATATGCTCTGAGATGCCTTGGACAGGGCAGGGAAGGAGGTAATTTACTGTGTATGTTTTTTAACATACCTCCACGTTGTGCTAGGTTTGAAAACATAAATCAAGAAATGTCTGCTGCTGTATGCGGTACTGCCAAAGTTTCTAGGAAGAAAACAGTGGAGGAATTGGTGGAAATAAACCGAAACGAAATATATCCTGGGGTAGATATTCATGACAGTTAATCTCCTACAAATGTTACTGACGTGTGTGTGTCTGTTGATGGGACCTGTATGAAAAGGGGTCACACATCTCTGTATGAAGTTGCATTTGTTGTTGGTATTGACTCACGTAAGGTATTTGATGTAGAAATTATGTCTAAATACTAACACCAGCGTGCAACAAGGAAAATTTCCAACAATGAAGACAGCGAAAAACTGTGGCAAGGAACGTATGCAGTGGCATGCGCTAAAAATTGTAGTGGCTCCAGTGGAGGGATGGAGGCTGCTCCAGTTGTGAGGATGTTCTCCAGATCTGAGGACAACTATGGTGTTAGACGTACTAAATACCCTGGTGATGGGGAATCCTCTTCGTTCAAAGCTGTAACAGATAAAAATCCGTACAATACGACAATAGAAAATTTGGAATGTGTTGGCCACATCCAAAAGACGCTTGGTGGTACGCTTCGTCGCTTGCTGAAAAAGAAGATAGCTGAAGTACTTGATGGTGGGAAACCACTAGGAAGAAAAGGCAGGCTTACTCTGAAAGAAATTAATTCACTTCACTTATTTTATGGAAGAGCTATCAGGAAAATCACACATAATTTAAAGGCAATGAGGCGTGCAGTGTTGCAATTTTTTTGCACAAACTATCCACTGACCAAATACTAATGCACAATCTGCGTCCGAAAGACGATTGGTGTAAGTTCAACAACAGAAATGAGACGTATTCACATAAACATTCATTACCAGAAACTTTTACGGATGAAATTAAGCCCACATTCAGATATCTTGCAAACCCTGATTTATTGAGGAAGTGTCTTCACGGAAAAACACAAAATGCAAATGAAAGCCTCAATAACTTAATTTCGATTACATGCTCAAAAATGACATTCTGTGGACTTCAAGTACTCAAAATATTTGTCTATGGTGCAGCTTTATGCTACAATAATGGAAGTAATTTAAGTGCTGAAGAGAGTTGGTATAGATCCTGGTGTTTTTACAACAAAAGCAGTTTACACCATCGACGAGAGCAGGGTCAAAAGAGCTAACAGATCAGTGTTTTACCTGCAAATACAGGCCAGGCAGATTCGAAAAGAGAAACCTGGAGGATGAGGAGTATCAGTATGGATGATTTTAAAGTTGAAGTAATCTTATTACATGTAGAAGCATGAGAAGAAATTCTTTGAACCTCATTTTCTCTGTTTTACATATTTTACGTTATTAGAAGGTCAAATGTTCAAATGTGTGTGAAATCTTATGGGACTTAACTGCTAAGGTCATCAGTCACTAAGCTTACACACCACTTAACCTAAATTATCCTAAGGACAAACACACACACACACACACCCATTCCCGAGGGAGGACTCGAACCTCCGCCGGGACCAGCCGCACGGTCCGTGACTGCAGCACCCTAGACCGCTCGTCTAATCCCGCGCGGCGTTATTAGAAGTCTTTTCTTAAAAAGTATAAGCGCTAACGCTACGAAATTTTCAGAACCTGTTCACAACGTGTTGCTGTTTCCCTGTAACTAATAAATACAAGATCCTGCAATTATAGTCTGAGTTTTAGATGACTGTATGTAGAAAGAAGTTAATTTTGGATGTGCAAAATTATAAACGCTGTTAATGATACAATTTTTACCATAAACTAATAACTGTAGTTCAGTGGTGTTATAACTTTCTCAGGACACAACAATAAATTTTTCAGATAAATTACTTGGTTAGAATTTGAGTTACGGCTTTTTATAAAAAAGGCAATAAAAAATTAATAATTCAAATTTCTGGCAAAATAATAATCCTGCATATTTTATTATATTTTCCGTTAAAACACAGCTGTTTTGTTTTAAATTTGCAAAATTTAAGATTTCCACATTAATATATATAGCTGTAATAATTTTTTAAATAAATGTTTACATTTTCCGTTACATCCACCCTTAAATCCTCCATGTTCCCTAAGTCGAAGATCGATGGCTTCAAACGTTTTCCTTCGTCCTGGAAATCTCTCATTGTACAAACGGTGAGCTCGAGAACCATTGCCGCCAGCTAATTCATACATCAAATGGGCATCTACCATCTGTGCATTTGTGTACACTGCCTTTGCACGAGCCAAGTCTGTGATTAACTCTACACAGTAACCCCTGTAATTGCAACGGTCATACTGAACACTGGAACAGTTGATGTTACCTGTAAATAAGCAATGACGTACGTCGCATGGCAACAGGGGCATGTAAAACAAAAAGCTAGTGGTGCACAACGTATTCAGACGTCATCAAGAGTGCATACTCCCCACGATTCTAGGGTTATGTTCTTGTATGTTTCCTATGATTAACGAGTTGGAGAAAATGAGTTGTAACCTGGAAACAAAGCGTTTCCAGACCAATCTTACTAGAATTTAATTTCTTCGTCTACTTGTGAGGAATATGTCGCGCTGTTTTGTGCCGTACGTTTTTTTACACCTTGTATACATTAAGCAGGTTTAACAAAAAATAGTAAAAAGGCATATGATAAACCACATACACATATATGTGTGTTATATACGTATATGCAGTTACGTTACAAGTTTACTTACATCAATATACAATTATTTTATTCTAGAATGATATTTACTGATGGGAAAGTTTAACGTACAGTATCTCTTCTGCTTACTGGGACTGAACCTATTTATCTTTAAGACGTGTATTACTTATGCAAATTTTCCTGTTTGATTTAGCTGGGAAAAATGGCCCGGAGCAGTATGGGACTCAACTTCTGAGGTCATTAGTCCCCTAGAACTTAGAACTAGTTAAACCTAACTAACCTAAGGACATCACACACATCCATGCCCGAGGCAGGATTCGAACCTGCGACCGTAGCGTTCTCGCGGTTCCAGACTGCAGCACCTAGAACCGCATGGCCACTTAGGCCGGCTTTAGCTGGGAAACCCTGAGTACTTTCACTCTACTTCATTCGAGCCATGATAAAAGTTGGGACCACCTATGAAAAACTAACGGCTTTGTTGTTCACTACTGCTCGAGTGGACGATTGTCGGAAAAATCTATAACTCGTAGAGAATCTATAGATCATAGAGAACGCAAGAGGTGTCACACTAATTTCGGGCGGAACACGTGAGTCACGTGAAACATACATATATTCGTGCCGGCCGCTGTGGCCGAGTGGTTCTAGGTGCTTCAGTCCTTAACCGCGCAGCTGCGACGGTCGCAGGTTTGAATCCTGCCACAGGCATGGATGTGTGTGATGTCCTTAGGTTAGTCAGGTTTAAGTAGTTCTAAGTCTAGGAGACTGATGACCTCAGATGTTAAGTCCCATAGTGCTTAGAGCCATTTGAACCATGTCTTCGTTCTAAACAGTGTGTTTTCCTAAAGCGAGTCATAACTGCTTTCATGAACTTTGGCTCTGAGGAAAGATTTGATGCATCCGGTTTAACTAGTCCCTTCAGTTACTTACCAGTGTACACTTAGAGAGTGTGGGAAGTCAAAGGGGAAATCTTGTGGAAGTTAAGAAAGAGCACATCGAAGGAAGGGAATGTTTAAACTAAATGGGACATACGAAAATCAGCCATCAATATAACCACGGAAGATGAGCTTTGAGGATAGTACACCTAAAAACATTGAAATGGTTCAACGAGGGGTGCTCACTGGTAATCCGAGAGAGAAAGGAAGCGATAAAAAATATGGCAAAAGGAAACAACACTATAGTCCGATTAAAATTACCTCCTAATTGACACTTCATGCTTTGTAGTTGGTTTCGTCTCATCAGATCGCTGAACGTCACCCCCGAAACGTTCGTCGTTGCCAAACTGCCACAACAATTACTTCACTTCCTATTCCTTGTCTGGCTTTCTTTCCTGCTGATCCCGAGTCCTGGGTTTGGCCCTTTTATTTCGTATTTAATCAGACATGATAACCAAACCAAAAACAACACACACATACGCGGGCGCAATGATACTAACGAAATACGCACGTTTCATACACGACACTAATCAAACACTACGTAGTCATTTCGCACAAGTTGCGATTCGACTCATTTATACAGTTATTATAGTCACATACATCGCCTTACATTACTTCAGCTTCGAACGGCATTGCGTGACGTCGAATTTTTTAAGGCTGTCAGTTAACTTTTGCGACTGGGATAATAGCGTCATAAACGGAGAGTTTCGTGATGTAACGGAATAGCGTAATGGTTAGTGCATAAAACTACCCGAAGAAGGTCGATGGTTCGAATTTCGTGTTGCAGAGAAAATTTTAGTTTTTCTAAATATAATCAAAAGGCTTTGATCATCAATTTTATTTGGTTAACTGGTTCCCTTTTTTTATTTCTATTACTTTCTCGCGTCATTTTCATCATCTTATTGGCAGTTTTATTTGCTCCTTTTTTGCTTTCTATCTATAATCTGCAGCCAGGTGCCAGCCAGGATTGCTGATTGATTGATAACATGGAGTCCCGTGTAACCAGTGTGAGGATAGTATCAGGTAACCAACGACAGAGAGAAACTACAGTTTGCTTTTACCACTAAAACTGAAATGTTGCTGCGGAAAATGTCTACGAAAACAAACACAATATGAAATTTTGCTGTCTTGTGTTTGCTCGTAGAAGTTAGTATTAAACGCCGTCAATCAAGCGATCATGATTTTGGCTCTGCTGCAGATCACTGATCATCGTTTTCTCGTAAACATTGCACATCACGACGTTGTGGTTAGGTTAGGACATGAGTTTAGTTCAGGGCTACAAAACCCGTCGTCTGCCGCAGTTCACTCAATGGTCATTTAAAATCAGCTGCCGACAGAGCATTTACCATTTACTTGAAAATCTCGCAGCGGCTGCTTCCAACATCGCTCCGCATTACACGTTAACAGGATTTGTTAGGTGACTCGTCGTGTTCGTGTGTTGTCTATAACTGAAGGGTGGCCGGCAGTAGATGTGGCAACTCTGTAGCGACAAATGATATATCTCAACTATCAAGTAATTTTTGTCGGATTATAGCTGCGGAATCCTATAGAGAGAAAAGAAAAAGAGCATATAAATTATCTAGAGAGAAAACGCAGTATGAAAGTAGGAAGATAGAACAGTTGACGAAATGAGGGATAGTAATGAATACGAAAATTCTATTAAAGATCTAGGGAAAGAAGAGAGGATTACAACCAAGAGCGGTCTTCTACAAGGGTAAATGTGGCAACCTAATTGGAGATCAAATCAAAGCATTGGGAAGATGGAAGGAGTATTTTTCCCAATTACTTGACGCAAACGGGGAGGTGGGGGTGGGGGAAGTGAGAAGAGAGAGGAAACCTTGAATCAGGACGAGGAAGAACTGGATATTGAACTGAAATTAGAATCAGAAACGGAGGTACAGGTAGTCGAACCGCCGGACTTAGAGGAAACGAAGGATGCAATTAAAAACTTAAAGAATAGTAAATCAGCTAGAGAAGATGGTATAGAGGCCAAATTACAAAAAAATGGGGTAAAGAAAATATGGAAAACTGGAAAGAATACCTAAGGATTTGAGCATGAGAATAATCTGCCCATTACATAAGGAAGGTGATAAGGCAGAATGCACCATTTACTCTCTTAGATACAACGTATAAGATGTTTGGTAAGATTTCAGCCTCTAGGTTAGAATACCAGGTGGAAATGATACTGGGGAATTATCAGGCTGGATTTAGGAGAGGTAGTCTAAAATGAACCAGATATTTCTATTGAGGTAAATGCTGGACAAATCTTGCGAAAACGAGAAGCAACTCCATCAGCTGTGCGTTTATTTCAAACACACATACAGCACACTAGACAGAGATAAGATTCTCCAAAGTATGAAATATTTTAGAATTTCGCTAAAATTAGAGACGCTGACGGAAATGATAACGAAAGAAATAGATTGCTAAGTCGAAACAGATAAAGAGTTATCACACAATTGTATGTAGAGAGGGTGCTCCGACAGGAAGATGTGATCTCTGTGCTGCTCTTTAACTTAGCACTATAAAAGGTAATTCCGTGAATACCAAAAGTCCGACGGGGAACAATGTTTAACCGACAGATCCAGATAGTCGCAACGTTGATGATGTATCGTTAATTACAAGGAATGTTACAGCTCTGAAAGTTAGTTATGCTGCAATGGAAAGAGCAGCGCGGAAATTATCACTGGAAGTGAACATAGATAAAACAAAGTGTATGATGTGGGAAGATCCTAATGGCGATATACGAGAGACTTCAGTAAAATAAATGGGAAATTATACCTGAGAGTGGAAAAGTACACATGTTAAGGTTCGATAATAACAAAAGATAATAGGACAGCAGTAGTACGTCAAGAAAGTATGGCGAGTGGAAACCAATGTTATTATTCCTTGAAGAATGTATTAAAGTCCAGAAATGTTTGTAGGAATACAAAAACCCAAATACATTTGGCTATAGGAGCTACAGTAATGCATGAATGTTGTTTATTGATGTGCGAAATGAAGACTTTGAGATAGATATTTGGTGCAGTAAGATAGGAAGAAAGCTGGAGAATAAGGACAAACGCACAACTACAGACACTTTGAGAGAGATTGTAGTGAAAATCAATCAAGCAACGAAAAGTAAGATGGTCTGGACATGTACAGAGAATGCCAGAAACTCGAAGTGTTGATAGGGTGATTATACGCAAGCCTGAGGGGAGAAGGAGAAGAAGACGACCCAGGAAGGAGAACGTGGCTTCAAGATATGGAGGAGAATCTCAAAGCAACTGAAGCCAGGAAATTGGGAAGGAAAGCAATGAACAGAGAAGAATAGAGGCAGGTGACGAAGGAATCCGAGGTTCTATAGCGACTGTAGCACCGGTCAGTAAGTATATCATCTTATTTGTCGGTTGCAGAAGGTGTTAATTTCTGTTAGTGTTGATTTTTTATGGGGAATCTTCTCCTTCCAAAATTTGTCATTGGCTTTCTCTCTGCCTGAAGGAACGGCTACTGTCTCCTTTCAGAAGCTGACGTAACAAGTAATGTAACCCATAATTTTGAACAGATTGAAGTCCATCTGTTAATCAGTTTAGGATCCGAATTGGTCCACTGTAATGGCATCATTATTTTGGAATGACCCTTGGGTCCACTATAATATGATACGCGCATCATTTGCCTAATGACATAAGTGGACTAGTAGGTCTGTAGAGACATCTTCAACACATAAGTTAATTCTAATCTATTGAAGCATACTATGAAAGGTAGATAGATAAATTTTCTACTTACTGTCGTAAATATTACCCACAACATTCTTTATTTCTCGGTTCGTATACTGTCCGTGTACTCGGAATTTTCTTCGAAGACTCCATTCAGAGGACAGCATTCTTTGACCGAATTCGTGGTATTGCTTCGAACAGACGTTTCGATTCGTAAACAGATCTGTGATCTCTTCAGTGTAAAAATTGTTTAGAACTGAATTGACTCCAGACTATTAATATGTTAATCTCGCTGACATTTTGTTTATTGAATGTAGTAGCTGTTGATTTTTGATTGGACTTCTCATTATATCTTGGACTTCTCAATATATCATTTTGTACATTCGTAATGAATTTTTCAGCATATTAGCAAATCGGCTCCGAAATGAAAGTGTTGTCATAACTTACGTAACTCAACACCATCTTTAGTACTACTCTTCTACCTAGGATAGTAAACACTCCAATTTCATCTTGAATCTTGACCTGAACTATTAATTACGATCTTCGAGTGTCTTTAGATTGTACAATTTCACCAGGAATTTTATTCTGCATGATGAAAATAGCACAGAAATGGAAGCTTAAAAAGAACTGATACTTAATGCCGTTTAATTCATGTATAGTCCACGGCAAAATGTGAATACCTCCACTAGAAGCGTCTTACAAATCACTGTGGCGTTGAAACCATCATTAGGTTGAGAAATGTTTTATTTTTTCATTTAGTTGTAAGAATATTAAAAAAGAAATGGACATAAAGTAAGAAACCTATTGATTTCAAACGGAACAGAAATTGAAAGAAATAACTGTCAAGTCCTGTCCAGAAGAAGCGTTGAGGTAAGGTCAGTCTACGAAGCACGTAATCTTAGGTGTTTTGTTAATGACGTATACCGTATGAGACAGAATACAAAAATTGTAAACCTGTGTTTCACACTGAGACCTCTAAGATAATTTTATTCAACAAATTTTCTTCCACAGACCAACTGGTTATCAGTTATTGTTCTCCAAGAGTTTAAAGGAAATCACTAAAGCTGCTACTAATTTGCAGTAAGTAATTACACTACAAGTCATTTAACAGACATTCTTTAGTTAGTAGCGTTGCGTCACGGACCGGTGACAGTTTTCTGAATAACGTACCAGAAAATAATTTCATTAGAGAATTTTTTCTAGTAGGAGAAACGAAGCCTACATTGTATAATACATACAGTTCACAGTTTGGGCTAGTTATGTGAAGGAAATTGTAGGCGTCTCCTCAGGTTATCTTGTTTCAGTTTTCTTGGTTATTTGGGACGCTCTCAAACATAGACTACTTGGATGACTGCGCTGTAGCCTCAGTGTAAGGTTTTCCCTCAGGTATGTTTCTAAGAACCAGGGTTTCTGACACGATAGGTTGGGTCTCCTTCTCAGGCTATGGATTCCTTTTGATTGCTCCCTGTCTGTATTTGTACCTAATTCATCGGATCTTCACCACTTTTATTGCTGGGCCTGTATTTACCCTTAGGTGATGAGGGTCAATTTCGATCGTGGTCATGTCGCTAGGAGCACTGTCGACAAGTCAGTAGCCTCTAGGACAGTTCTTTCATGAATATCTAGCATAATGCTACACCCTGCCGCTCTCTTTGACATTCTCCGACAATCACCACGAGTATGCACCGGAGAGAGGCAATGAAAGTTACCATGCCTTTCGCACCATTTTAACTTAGGCTTTTCTGGAGTCAAATAAGCGAGACAGATTATTGAAGCTATTAGTCATAGTAAACATAGATTATTGAAAATGGAGCCATGCAAGAAGAAATACACGACACTATCAATCTGTCAAAAGAGAGATTTAAAAGAAAAGTGAAAAACTGATCAGTTATTGGTAGATGTCAAAGAATAATGAAAAGTACAATTTCACATAAAGTGCAAATTTATTATCAAACTTTCTTTGCTGCAGCGTAACGTATGTCTAAGAAAAATTGTAGTGTGCCAAAAAAAAAAAAAAAAAAGACTTTTATTCTTAAAATCGCTATTTAAGAGAAAAAGGTGCGATAACTCTAAGAGCGTAGCAGTGGGCATACAGGAACAGCAAAGTCAGCACTTTTCCGAATGTCAGATTTCTTTTGATGTTATTGTTCTTGTTATATTCTAGGTCACCACTCCCCCCTCCTCTCATACCCCTATCGTTCCCCATATCCTTCGCTCCCCTCAGTTCCCCAGCTTCGCTCTTGGCCAGTTGCATTATGGTGCTCTTGATGGACAACCAAAGGACCCCTACTGCTCTCAGCTTATAGGTATCATTCGAGGTCTGTGCTCCATAGTGGGAGGACTAGAATTCGTTTGGAGCTCAATGTATCTGAATGGCATGAAAACTGACAGTGGGTCGGTGGTCATAAGATTCTGTCTGATCAAAGTATGTCTGCAATGTAGAGAAGGTGCGTGTATCATAATGGTAATTTCCACATACACACATAATCGTCAAATTAGTGTCCAACACCCTAAAATAAGTACTCCAATGCTATTTTTCCATACCTAATAACATTTTACATTTTAGAAGGCAGGTCTAAGGAATTTATCTCGTAAAAATAACCTGACCAGGATGATAACTGCAGAAAAACACGTGTTACCTAAAGTACTACGCTAAGCAGGTAAGCACGCAAGCAGATTCACACTGTGAATGTAATTAATTACGCATACTCTAATCTAAAGTCACAGTACAGCTTCAAATGAAATATTTCCCCATTTAAACAGTTGTCAGGCGCCATTTCAGAGTGTTTAAGGTAATGTATCATTTTGTGCACTAGAAAATTGTAGTGGAATGATGCTGATTGATAGATATTGATATAATTACAAATGGCAGAGCCCTACTGGAAGTTATGTGCAACAATATATCTTGACAGAGTTTGCTATAAGAATTAGGCTGTCATGAGTCTCTACAAGCATTATTGGCTGCATTTCCTACAATCAGCCATTAAATAATATCACGTGACAAAACATATGCAACACACACAACATAGTCAAAAGAGAAACAAACATGATATTAGAATAGATGAAGGAAGAAAGAATGTGTTTTATTTTAGGAAGGAAGATATTTTTTATTACAACAAATCACTTTGACTGCAGAGCGACATGCAATGTTTATACAGATGCATGACACGAACAAAGATAGTAACACAGAGACGTGTCAAATCCCCAAAGGCGATGATAGGTACGATATCTCGACCATAAATAAAATTATTTATCAGATATAGTATAATATGTATGGTACAACATTTGCAAGCTCTATGGAGCATAAAATTAATTTTTTGTCTCATCTAAAGCGTCTGTACAACTAATTTAGAAAGCACACAGCTTGACTACTGATTGTATTATATGAGTACAGCACCTGTATGATAATTTGAACAAAAAAAATAAAGTTGTAATAAATGTAACGTTTCTCACACTTTGCAGGAACAATGAGGCATCAAATTAATTATTTCTGCACCTAAATTGTCTATATTATTCAAATAAATTATAAATTACCAGAACACTGAAGTCCGATTGCGGTAAATTCTTCTAAATACGTAAAAATTTACTGCAAATAAGCACGTGATCTTATCACCATTCCAACTTGTCATTTACTGTGAGATAACAGATTATAAAATATGTGAAATCCATGTAGCTCAATGAGTAAGGTTACTGAAAAATAAACACAAGTTTATTGTGAGGTTTTTCTGAACCATCGACATATCTCTGTGGTTGTCAGAGAGAGTTGTAGTGGGTGACCTTCCTGATAATCAGCTCAATCTCCAGAGAATCACGTGAGTTTAATAACAGTGTCACACGACGGATAACTAAATGGACTGAATTTCCTATGCAGAGATGACCCTAGCGTATGTGAAACATTGGTCCTGTAACGCACAATATTGTAAAATAGAGAGTTCATCAAAGCAGAGAGTGAAACAATCAATATTATAAAACCCTATTTATTACAATTTGCTGTAGACTTCTGGTTAAGCAAAAGAACACAAGGACATGAACTCTTTGCATTGATTATATACTAGAACCAGTTGCAATGGAATTAAAACTAAAGCACTTTCACAAAGGTCATATAATTAGATTGAGGTCAGTACATCTGAGTCAACACAGTGTTTGGGGTAACGATTAAGCTCACGGGAGTCGCACAGTGATTACCAAATTTTAATCAGAGAGGAAAGAAAGAACCACAGAAAGAATCATGTATGAACCCTCTGTCTTAATTGAGTGCATGTTAGGTTCGATCTTTCTAATATAAGTACTTGAAATAGAAATATAAACACGCCAACGTCATTCTGAATACTCCCTTTACATCCTGTCTCATAGTTCGCTACCACTGTAGAGGCTCAAAATACTTAGTTTCCAGTGGCAACTGTGGTGACTAAAAATGCTAAGTCTTCTGGCCCTGCACCGAAGATTGTCCTCCCACAAAGCTCAGAATCAATGTCCCTTTCTCGGCTGGAACCTCGAGTGAAAGTAAAAATCGTCAGTGCGCTCCTAGGAAGACGCAAGATTTTTTGTTGCATTTTTTTAGGTATGAGGTTAGTGCATGATTTTAGTACCAATGACAGTGATTATTCGAAGTGACCGCCAATCAGATACGTTAAAATAATGCAACAACCTCCCCTGCATACTCAGTTTAAGCATAATTAACCAGTATTGCGAATTTTGAGTGCTGGAGTTCAGAAACAAGCAGGTTTTGCTTACCACCATCTGTCCTGCCTTGTGTCTTGGTCAACCAGGATTTCCCCACATACACACAGCGACTTCTGTTCTCCCACTTTTTGAAATTTATTCGTACTATCCAACGGTAGCAGCTGTTATTATTGCTTAATAAAGTCAACAACAAAGCTATTAACTTGGCGGGTGGCCCATGTTATGAAACACAAAATCGCCAGACGACTTCCCATCTCACACCATTTAAGATTTTTTATCATTTTATTACTTCAGATCTAAAGTTTCACAAAATATTGGTTTCCTGCTGAGGGAAGTGTTCTGGAAAACTGATCTCCCTCGTTGTATGCTCACAGCGCTTCCTGCACACTTTAAATACACTGTACAATGAATTTCCGTCATCTGTAACACAAAATAGAAGGTGCCTCTTTGACAGAATGCAACCCACACGTAATTTGTTTATTTAATATACTGCTTCAAACTTTACACCTGATTTTGTTCCTTCCCCTGGCAAAGCTTTTCATTTGAAAAGGCCGACAGTCCCTCTTAGTGGCCAAATACTGGCTGTCTTCTCTGCTCATCTGGCCTCCGCTCAATAAGAAGAATTTAATGTGTAAATATAGCAATTAGCTGTGGCACTCATTGACATTAACTTAAATAATACTAGTAGTCTCTTTTCTAGCTTGGTGTTGATTTAGATTGGATGGACTTACTGATTTGTAGGAATTTAATTTTACTACTTCTCGATCCTGAAAAAAATTGTACCATAACATCACTCCTTCCTAGTTTTCAAAATAAGTGCAGATGCAGTTATTTGTAGACCTTTCACAGCGCAAGTACGCCAAGGAAATTTTCATTAGTTTAGCATTTTGCCTGTGTGCTCATTAGGGCATAAATAATCAGGTAAGAGAAAGGATCTTTGCCGAGGGTACATTTACCATCTAATTCATTAACAATTATTGTAAGCCACCAAGTTTTCGCACTAACTGCTGGAGTAAGGATAAATTTTATTAAATGTGACATCGTATTCAATGGTTTTCAGTTCAAAGATTTTCATTCGTCCTTTATCTCATGTTAACAGTTCTCTGGTCTTTGTTTAAATTTCTCATTGAAGTCATTTACTTCATAAAATGGCAGTGTCTCAGTACTATTACTTACTCACTGACGGCTTAGAAGCTAATTCAGGCACACTCCTTATTGCTTGCGGGAATGTTAAATCACATTCAGTCTTACTTTATACCATTCAATATTCACAGTCATTCACACTTTTCGAGAACATAAATGTATAGCAACACAAATAATGTCACGTAGAAGAAGGTGTAATTAGGTGAATGACGAACAATAAGTTCGCTTAACGAAGGTTTATTCAGCACTTGCACATACATGACCGCGGAGCGAACTGCCTCCAGCCAGAACACATACAGTATATATACAGCTACAGAACATTTCAGTACATTGATTTTTGACACTTGTGGATACTTCTAGAATGAACTCGAACTGAATGTTGAAATTAAAATTGTACAGTCAATGTGAGTCTTGAACTCATGACCCTCCATGCAACAGTTTAGTATCATAAGCACTACACGACAGTGCAACTTAGCCTTTTCTGCAATAATGGTGTATATCTATCAACACACAAATCATGCAGTTATGTACATATACGGGTAATCAAAAGTCATTCTCGTTCCTTTTTCATGTGTCTAATAAAAATTATATACTTATCTGTAAATCTGGCACATAAATATGGTATATGAATTATGCTAAAGGTCTGTTTACATCAAAACAAATAATAAATGTGGGTGTGCTAGAGGGTAATGGCCGGCCGTTGTGACCGAGCGGTTCTAGGCGGTTCAGTCTGGCACCGCGCTACCGCTACGGTCGCAGGTTTGAATCCTCCTTCGGGCATGGATGTGTGTGATGTCTTTAGGTTAGTTAGGTTTAAGTAGTTCTTTCAGTACATAAATTCTCTGTGTTACTGGATTCTTCACAAAGATTACATTACAAAATCTGGATTGGACAATTTGAAGAAGCATTGCATAAATTTTGTTTGTGGGAATTTTGGTGAAGAAGCAGCTGCACAAATGTAAGTGGTCGCAGGATAGTGCAAAACAGAGGATTTTAAGCACACGACCATGAATAAGTACTGGTCGAAGGCTAAAGAAGATCAAGTAAAGTTAAGAACAGTGATAAATTTGTATGTTTCATTTTTCTTACAGGACTGATTGATAAGCTTTAAAGTGTTATAGGTGTTGCTCAATTTTGTTTCACGATGCCTTAATAACGACTTAATGGCGAACAACAGGTAATACCAAAATATAAAGTAACTGTTAGCCAGACGGTAAATAAATATCAATACCATCAGTGGTGTAAATGCAGTAATCATTGAAAATTTGTAATAAAGTATTACACAAATCAGTAATGTTATGTAACCTTGAGCTCAATGTGGAGGTTACAAACTTTATATAATGCATAGTAAACTCTGTTTTATTTATAAAACTGTATGAGTTTTCATATAAGAAATTTGGAGGCATTTCTTTTTAAAAATGGCTCTGAGCACTATGGGACATAACATCTGAGGTCATCAGTCCCTTAGAACTTAGACCTACTTAAACCTAACTAACCTAAGGACATCACACTCATCCATGCCCGAGGCAGGACTCAAACCTGCGACCATAGCGGTCTCGCGGTTCCAGACTGAAGAGCCTAGAACCTCTCGGCCACATCGGCCGGCCATTAACATACCCATATTGATGTCACAAAGAACTGTACCGGGTAACCTTACTATTAAACAGCTCACTCCCCATAGAATCACGTGAGATTAATTGCAGGTGTCACACTATGGATAACTGAATTTACTATACAGGGATGGCCCTAGCATAAGTGAGATAGTGGTCCTGTAGCTCACACTATGATAAAGTAGAGAGGTCATCAAAACAGTGAGTGAAACGATCATTGTTATAAAACCCTGTTTATTGATATTTTCTGAACGCTTCTGCTTAAACCCAAGTGCACACGGACATGAACTTTTTACAGTGATTATATACTGGTACTAGTTACAATGAATTTAAAGAAAGCACCTTCACAGAGGTCCGGTAATTACACAGAAGTCAATACATCTGAGTCAAAAAAACATTTAGGGGAAACGATTAAGTTCATGGGAGTCACACAGTGATTGCCAAGTGTTAATCAGGCAGCGAGGAAAGGAAGAACTACAGAAAGAATAATGTATGTGCCCTCTGTCTTGATTGAGCAGATGTTAGGTTCGATATTGCTAATAAAAGTAATTGAGTTAGAAACGTAAAGGCGCCAACGTCAGTCTGAAACCATTCTCTACATCCTGTCTCTTCATTTGTGACCTCTGTAGTGGCTAACTATACTTAGTTTCCAGTGCCTGCAGGTGGCAAATTCTTTCTTCTGGTCCTGCACCGAAAGCTGCAACTGGGGGCTATCCTACTTAAAATTAATAGCCATCATTACCATAATTACTGCCCACCTTCAAGTTGCTCATCTTAATTAACACATTAGCGGTAAAGTCTCGGAAATTTTACTGTGAGCACTCCACCTCCCATTTCTTCTCAATATGTGACTCTGGAGCAAATAAACTACTGCTGCGAGGAAAAACATCCCTTGAATTTTTTCACTGCCTGCTCTCGTCCTTCTGTGCGCATTTACATTAAACATTTGAGTGATCTGAATGTGGGTGATCTATATTATGCATTAACGACCGCGACAAACAGAGTGAGCCACTGGTGTCTGTGTGGTGTCACCGCCAGACACCACACTTGCTAGGTGGTAGCCTTTAAATCGGCCGCGGTCCGGTAGTATACGTCGGACCCGCGTGTCGCCACTATCAGTGATTGCAGACCGAGCGCCGCCACACGGCAGGTCTAGAGAGACTTCCTAGCACTCGCCGCAGTTGTACAGCCCAGGGGGGGGGGCCATAATGCGTGCGCAGAACTGAGATTTTTCGTCGTACTGCGCATGACGTCAGCGTCGAGAAACTCCGCTCAGTTCGCGCGCTTTCTTACGTGTTGAAGCAAGTAAGTTTTGTGTTGTTGCTGTTTGTTATCGTGTTGAATCGTGTTTATTCTTTTTGCGACACTTTAACAATGCCGAATTGTGCCGTGGCTATGTGTGAAAACTATAATCAGAAGACTAAAGGGAATAGTATTTCCTATCATAAGTTTCCGAAAGATCCTGAAACATGTGCTCGGTGGGTTCAGCTCTGTAGAAGAAGTGATAGTATTAACATTAAAAATGCTACTATCTGTAGTGTACATTTTAAAGAAGACGATTATTTACGGGATCTCCAAGCTGAATTAATGAAACTTCAGCCGGCCGCGGTGGTCTAGCGGTTCTAGGCGCGCAGTCCGGAACCGCGCGACTGCTACGGTCGCAGGTTCGAATCCTGCCTCGGGCATGGATGTGTGTGATGTCCTTAGGTTAGTTAGGTTTAAGTAGTTCTAAGTTCTAGGGGACTGATGACCACAGATGTTAAGTCCCATAGTGCTCAGAGCCATTTTTTGAATGAAACTTCCGCCAAAGAAGATCTTAAAGCAGACTGCAGTTCCTTCTTTGCACCCCATTAAATCCACATCTGCAGCTGCTGCTGCTGCTTCGTCTTCTGTCCAAGAAAGAAGTGACAGAAGGAAAGATCGTGAAACACGTAAACGTGCACTTAACAGACTAACTTCACTGTCACCGAAGAAAAAAAAAGTGGATCAAAGCACAGAAACTGAAAAAGGCCGCATCGAGGATGAAATGAAGAGGCTTTATAAGGAATTATCGCTACAGACAGAAGAAAATAAGCGTTTGATAGCTGAAAACAACACGCTGAGAACGAGAAACAAATTACTGGCTCATGCATTAAGCAGACAGGGAAAGCTATGCCAAAGCCTTCAGTATCAACGAAGTACTAAAGTACACCAAGTTTTAAAAAAAGTGTTTACGAACGCACAAATTGAATGTCTTCATAAATCAAAGAAGAGCACCCATTGGACCCAGGAAGATATAAGCAAAGCCTTGCTTCTGCGCTCTCTGTCCAGAAAAACTTATATTTATTTAAGAAATATAGTGGGAATACCATTACCTGGACTTTCTACGTTAAAACGATGGATATCCAATTCTTTTCGTTGTGTTCCCGGAATTTTGACTGATGTATTGTACTTAATGAATAAGCAAGCAACAAACTTAAGTCAAGCAGAGAAGCTGTGTGTGTTAAGCTTTGACGAAATGAATGTGGACAGTCGCATATCCTACGACCAAGAAACTGACACCATATACGGACCACATAGCCAGGTACAGGTTGTTATGGCACGTGGTCTGTGTGGAACCTGGAAGCAGCCTGTATATTATAACTTGGATACTACGATGAATCGGGATTTACTGATCAGTATCGTCAGAGAGATGCAGAAAGTGGGATTTGTCGTAGTTGGTATAGTGTCTGATTTGGGGGGTAAAAATGGGAAAGTGTGGAAGAAATTCCACATCGACTACACAAACACGTGCTTCACCAATCCAGATGATGAAACGAAACGTGTTTGGGTATTTGCTGATGTACCACATATGGTGAAACTTCTCAGAAACCACTTTTTAGATGATGGTTTCTCATTAAGTGACGGAAGAACGATAACAAAGGGCGTAATCGAGCAGCTATTGTCGAAAGATAATGGAGAACTGAAACTGTGCCCTAAGCTTACTGCTCATCATCTGACTGTTTGTGGAAGAGATCGACAGAGCGTTCAACTTGCTTGCCAACTCTTTTCTAACACTGTATCAGAAGCAATTTCTTTTGTAATGCCTGAAGAAAAAGACACGGCAGAATTCTTCAAATTGGTGAACGACACTTTTGATGTTATGAATTCGAGGGTACCTGTCGGCAAACGACCAATTTCAAGTGCTTTTGGATTGTGCAAGGAGACGCAGGAGGAAGTTCTTCGCAGATTCTGTTCCGTCTGTGAAAAAATGAGAGTGGGAAATCGTAAAACTTTACTTCCTTTCCAAAAGGGATTAGGCTAC
The DNA here is from genome assembly GCF_021461395.2 of Schistocerca americana. Taxonomy (NCBI): domain Eukaryota; kingdom Metazoa; phylum Arthropoda; class Insecta; order Orthoptera; family Acrididae; genus Schistocerca; species Schistocerca americana. Next base: position 252,633,453 of record NC_060130.1, read on the forward strand.
TCACCTCGATTCGGTCACTGCTGGGTTGTTTTTCGGATTTAAAACATGGCTACGGTTTGAAGTATGTATTGACCTCGAGGTTCAACCAAGACTGCCTTAAAAACTTATTTTCCCAGATAAGAGCAATTGGCAGAGCCTATGATCATCCCTTACCAGTGGAATTTAAAAGCCGTTTGCGTATTTTAGTTATGAACAAAAGCATCGCTGACATTCAGTTACGCAGTTCTTGTCCAGTCTCAGCGGAAACTGATACAAATTATTTGACTTCCAACCTGTTTGCAGGACTTGTGCCGGGCATTGAAGAAGCGTTGTCAATGATAGAAGGTGACCAACAAATGAGGGACATTACACTACATGACTTAATTGTACCACCTTTGATAGAAGATTCAGAGTGTTCTCTAGAAGGTCTCCGCTACATCGCTGGATATATTGCCTCCAGGTGTGTCTCCATTGACAAATCACTTGGTCATCCTAGTGGTAAGACACTCGAAGTGTCGAAAGACCATGCAAGTTCTGGGTGGATTGAGAAACTGTCTCGTGGTGGCTTAATCATCCCTTCAGATGAGTGGTTTGATGTTGTCAAGCAGTTAGAGGTGCTTTTTTTAAATTTTCATGGCAGCAGTCTGTGTAAAGACGGCAATGTGATCAGAAACCTGACGAGACTTTTAATTGGGAAGTTTCCAACTATTCCTCAAGAGGTCATCACAGTGTACGCTAAAACCAGAACCTTCATCCGGTTAAGGCACTTCAACACATCGGCAAAGGCACAGAGGGCCAAACAGCAGCAGCAGAAAGCAGCACACAGGTGGAGAGCTTCTGCAGTCCCCTCCAGATCTGATTAAGGTATTTAAATTCTTCTTAAAATTTTTGAATGTGAATTCATTAAACCAGGCTTCTGTATCATTATGTGTAGTAATGTCTCATCTAACTAGACGTACGGTTGTTGCTTAATACCTGCATAAAAAGATGGTACAAACTATTGCCGACTGTGATGCACAAAATGTGTTTAGTAAACTGAAAGCTCTTGTTGTAATTGTTGCGTTTCCAGTACTATTAAAAATTGTAAAATATATAAAAAGGGACTGAAGTATACCAGATCGTTGTTATCTAACAAAAAATATATTGAGTAATAGAATATAAATTGAGGGGGAGCCACAAAACTTGTAGTTTTACTTTTGTCATTACCAGAGAGACAATATAACAGTTTCACAGTCGTAGCAGGTATTAACATTCAGTCCCTGTATTGGTAAGCTTCGATCGAATCCATAATTCATTATATTGCCCTTCACTTTTCGTAAATTAATGTTAGTTTAAGCGCAATAGCGCCGTATGCGAACGTCTCGCGCTGCTGACACTTCTCGACAGTGACGTCACACGGAAACGCCCGATCGCTGCCGAACACATTGACCCAACCTTCTATGTAGCAACCTTGGTATAGCCGACTTTGCTAGCGATGGTTCACTGACAAATTACGCTCTCATTTGCCGAGACGATAGTTAGCATAGCCTTTAGCTACGTCATTTGCTACGACCTAGCAAGGCGCCATTACCAGTTACTATTGATGCTGTAAAACATGTACTGTAAAGAGCGATGTTCACCAATTATGGATTAAAGTTAAGTATTCCAGAGGATACGTACGTTTTTTGCTAGTCTCAATTACTTTACCTGTTCCAGACCTCACGCCAGCCTGCGTGAGCTTAAACGCTTTCCTTTCGGCTTCCTCATAGTGGATTGGCTGTCTTGCCAGTCCACAACAGTCTGTATGTAAGAGACGCATACCTTTTAGATTACTTATATGTCGTAATGTGACACACATGTCGATTAGGCGGCAGCAAGCCTGAACTCGCAGTCTAAACATTTTTGCAACCCTCAGTCTGTCCTGAGAAAAGCCCACAAGCATCTCTGTCGAGTCAGTGTTGCAAATGGGTGACCGTGTAAGTACTGGGTCGTTGATGAAGTACTACTGCAACCCCTAACTTGTCGGGATTTTTCTAGACCGTGACATATGAAACTGCAGACGGACGTTAGTATGAGATGCGTCTACTACTCTGATCGAAAGTAGTGCGTGAACCAGGAAATGGCGAGAATGCCATTTACATTGTGCTCCACGTCATGCATTGTTGTATTGAAAGAATTACAATAATATAATATCGTCATGGCGTTGCCTAAACATCTATAGAACAAGACCACCTCGCAGTATTCCAAAAACACATACGTAAACAGGAGAATTTATAAGAAACTACACATTTTACTTTTTAACAAAAACTACATATCAAGTCTACACTATCCTCACATTGTTACTGTGACGTCGCTATAAGGTCACCCTAGTATACTCGTAAAAAATATAAACAGCGGAAAATATCCGAGCATGTCCACCCACAGTACATCGATGTTTATGCTGTTTTGTCCAACTTACTTCCTCAATAGTTTTCCGAAGACACAAAACTAGGCTGGACAACTATACACTACAGCATTTAAAATGGCTGCTCCAAATAATTTAACCGTGCATTACTAAAAATAGCGCCATACCCAAACCAGTGTACGAATACAGCAATCCAAAGACAAGTATAAATACATACTGAGTGGATGCTTATGCCCCGAACCTAGAATAACTGCCTCAGGAATGTATAAGATCAAACGTGCAGACGTCACAGCGCTGCAGATGAAAGAGGGTGAGACCGCCCCCCCCCCCCCCCCCACACACACACACACACATCACAACAAATATTTACCTTCAACTAAACACAATCTATAGGCAAATAAACCTTGTTGTGTCATCTCTGTGTTACCACTGTATGTGTTAAAATAACACAACATTTCTATAATTAGTACCCGGTATTTACAGTATGAATGACGTATTGATATTCTCTCTGTAATCACTCCATCGCATATAACAACCTCCTATTGCTATAAATGTTAAGCAAATGGCACTGTGTTCTTTAAACATCTAATTCTTTAAATGTACTAAGTGTACTACCCTTTGACGCAAACACAGGGTGGTAAAAAAGGTCGACAGAACATCACGTCAGTAATGGGTTAAAGCTATGATCACAAGCCGTCGACCATCGCGCATGAGACATCAACGGTAAGGGGAACCGTTGACAGCAAACAAAAATGTAATGCTAGAACATCGTATCTGTGTGATCACCCAGCAGACGATACAGTATGTGGGCGATGTAAAAACTTCGGTATTTCACGTCTCTCTAAATACCGATATAATTTCCAGCTAAGAATTTGTATTATCGTGCCTTGACCACGCCTGCCAGTAGTATTAAGCGTCCCACTCTACTTAGCAGCATGGAAAAGCAAAGTGGGTCTTACCATGGGCAAACTGTGACACATTTCCACATATACTATTATCTGTCCATAGCGTTACAACAGTAAGTTAGCAGACCACACACACACACACACACACACACACACACATCAAAAATATCACGAACGAAACAATTAATTAAGGCGATTTTTAGCACTAGTGTCAACACAGCTCCCAACACCTCATTAAATCTGCTCATTTTGATGTTGAAGATCTTATGTCTGTGTTTGCTTTAACAATAACATATGTTTTTGTGCGGGGTCCACCTTTACCAAAATACGATTTTGTTTTTTGTCCCAGACATGTTTCACTGCAGTTGCAGAATCATCAGTGTTTTTTTTATTGTTATGGCTGTTAAACATAAGGAATGTTCTTTACTGTTTAAATATACACAAATATTAGTTTCTAAATCGTAATTACAGGTTTTTGAGGAGCACATAAAATTGTCTTTTCATACCTTCTTACCACATGGCGTGGTTTTTCTGCTGTACTACGTTTTTATAGTGTCTGTTTTTCTTTACAGTTTGTCACCTCCAACTGTATACAACTTAATGTAGGCAAAACATTTACGCAAAAATTACGATTTACAAACTGTTGTGGCTATGCCCGAGATTAATAATTTATGTCAAATGTTGCGCGCGCGTGTGTGTGTGTGTGTGTGTGTGTGTGTGTGTGTGTGTGTGTGTGTGAGAGAGAGAGAGAGAGAGAGAGAGAGAGAGAGAGAGAGAGAGGGAGGGAGAGAGTAGGTTTGAGGATTTATCATTGTAATTACACTCCTGGAAATGGAAAAAAGAACACATTGACACCGGTGTGTCAGACCCACCATACTTGCTGCGGACACTGCGAGAGGGCTGTACAAGCAATGATCACACGCACGGCACAGCGGACACACCAGGAACCGCGGTGTTGGCCGTCGAATGGCGCTAGCTACGCAGCATTTGTGCACCGCCGCCGTCAGTGTCAGCCAGTTTGCCGTGGCATACGGAGCTCCATCGCAGTCTTTAACACTGGTAGCATGCCGCGACAGCGTGGACGTGAACCGTATGTGCAGTTGACGGACTTTGAGCGAGGGCGTATAGTGGGCATGCGGGAGGCCGGGTGGACGTACCGCCGAATTGCTCAACACGTGGGGCGTGACGTCTCCACAGTACATCGATATTGTCGCCAGTGGTCGGCGGAAGGTGCACGTGCCCGTCGACCTGGGACCGGACCGCAGCGACGCACGGATGCACGCCAAGACCGTAGGATCCTACGCAGTGCCGTAGGGGACCGCACCGCCACTTCCCACCAAATTAGGGACACTGTTGCTCCTGGGGTATCGGCGAGGACCATTCGCAACCGTCTCCATGAAGCTGGGCTACGGTCCCGCACACCGTTAGGCCGTCTTCCGCTCACGCCCCAACATCGTGCAGCCCGCCTCCAGTGGTGTCGCGACAGGCGTGAATGGAGGGACGAATGGAGACGTGTCGCCTTCAGCGATGAGAGTCGCTTCTGCCTTGGTGCCAATGATGGTCGTATGCGTGTTTGGCGCCGTGCAGGTGAGCGCCACAATCAGGACTGCATACGACCGAGGCACACAGGGCCAACACCCGGCATCATGGTGTGGGGAGCGATCTCCTACACTGGCCGTACACCACTGGTGATCGTCGAGGGGACACTGAATAGTGCACGGTACATCCAAACCGTCATCGAACCCATCGTTCTACCATTCCTAGACCGGCAAGGGAACTTGCTGTTCCAACAGGACAATGCACGTCCGCATGTATCCCGTGCCACCCAACGTGCTCTAGAAGGTGTAAGTCAACTACCCTGGCCAGCAAGATCTCCGGATCTGTCCCCCATTGAGCATGTTTGTGACTGGATGAAGCGTCGTCTCACGCGGTCTGCACGTCCAGCACGAACGCTGGTCCATCTGAGGCGCCAGGTGGAAATGGCATGGCAAGCCGTTCCACAGGACTACATCCAGCATCTCTACGATCGTCTCCATGGGAGAATAGCAGCCTGCATTGCTGCGAAAGGTGGATATACACTGTACTAGTGCCGACATTGTGCATGCTCTGTTGCCTGTGTCTATGTGCCTGTGGTTCTGTCAGTGTGATCATGTGATGTATCTGACCCCAGGAATGTGTCAATAAAGTTTCCCCTTCCTGGGACAATGAATTCACGGTGTTCTTATTTCAGTTTCCAGGAGTGTATATATATTAATTTATTTTTAGTTTTATGTGTCTGTGTGTGCATGTGGGGGGGGGGGGGGGGGGAGTCCTATAGGTTGGTATTATCTACTAGTTCTTCGAGGGCAGAGAACAGAGTTCCATTGCACAGAGCTGTGTATTAATTTATTGTTTGCTTTCCTTAAACTATGCTTTTTGTATTTGATAATTTTCTTCAATTATTAGTTTTTGTGGGGGGGCTGTTGCTGCATTTGAGAATTTTGAAACCAGTGTTGATGTCTGTCGGGATATGTTTACTGGTGTTCAGCGAATGGAGTGACAGCTGTTACTTTTTAATGCTCTCCGGTGTTCAGTGTATCTGGTATTAAAGTTTCTACTTGTCTGTCCTATATAAAATGATTTGCAGTCCTGACATGTCAGTTGATAAATACCAGATGTGTTGTGTTTGTATGTGCTTGTGGATGCAGGTGCATCATCAGGTGACTGTGTAAGGCAGTTAACCTATTAGTCCATCTGTATTAGTGAAAATTCTGGAAACAGTGCAGCAGCGTAACCCATGTTACAACTAAGGGCGGATACATCCCGTATTAATGTGTACTAGTAGGTGCGTTTGATTAGATACTTTACTGTATGTGTCATAAAGTGACGTGAGGTATCAACTACTGAATATTAAAACAGTGTTGTACCACCAGGGGCTAACACCATGTATCAGCTACCATAACACAAATAGTATTCTCAGTTACAGATAAGCAACAAACAAAATTGTTACATTTTACCTCATGGTTTCTTGCTTCAATTTTTTGTAAGCTGAAGTTATAGTTTACAGGTGTTGAAGGAGAAAATGGATGAAAAAAACAGTTTATATGGAATTTTTATTCTCCAAATACTGTCTTATCATTACTCTGAACATTTTTCAGTGTCAAATGATGGTCTTCAGGGCTATTGAAACATTTGATATGTTTTTTGAGTAATGGAGAGTCATGACAGCGCATGTTTACGGTTTTGACAGGCTGCACACCTACTAGAAAACGATATCCATTTTGAAACTTCCTGTCAGATTAAAACTGTGTGCCGGACCGAGACTCGAACTCGGGACCTTTGCCTTTCGCGGGCAAGTGCTCTACCAACACAGCTACCCAAGCACGACTCACGGCCCGTCCTCACACCTTTACTTCCGCCAGTACCTCGCCTCCTACCTTGGTAGAGCACTTGCCCGCGAAAGGCAAAGGTCCTGAGTTCGAGTCTCGGTCCGGCACACAGTTTTAATCTGCCAGGAAGTTTCATATCAGCGCACACTCCGCTGCAGAGTGAAAATCTCATTCTGATATCCATTTTACTTTCTCACCACCAGTTACCACAATGTAATCTCCACATGTACACAGCTCCCAAGAGTATTTCTTGTAGTTTGTAGCTGCACTCCACCCATTGTCCACTGCTGAAGGAGGTGATATCGTGGCAACAAAGAGTTTGTCTCCTGCGTTTTGTCTAGCAGAATACAGAATGCTGCATCCTGTGCTTTTGCGAGACAAACCTCAGCAAGAACTTGCATGCAGTCAACGACGTTAGCAGCTGCTTGTCTTAGCTCAAAACTACTTGCACCATCTTTGAATCCTTTCAGGCCTACAAATGCCATCTTCATTCTCAAAGGTTGATGATGATACCACATAATCTTGTAATGTTGTTGACTACACAATGAAACATCAAATGAGATGTTTGATATAGTTGTTCCCCTTACGCACGAAGTATTTGCAGAGCACATCTTCTTACAAATGCATACCCAGGGAAAAACTTCCGTTAATATTACGGCAGCTCTCAAAGCCAACCCTTATATGCACTGTAAGGCGTAGGTTGTGCTCGGCGCAGTGGCGAATACAGAGAAACCTCAAGGAGGGGGCGCTAAAGATATCTTGAGCTACCCTTACTTTTACCGTAATAAAAAATAATCAAGTTACTTGCAAAGTTTAAGAAATTCTTATTGAAACTGATCATACACATAGACAAGACAATGCCATCTTATCATATAAAAAAGTTACACTTATGGTTCTCTGCCTTAAATGATGAATTCTATGCTCCTATTCTTCCTGGCAAATTGGTTAATTACGCCGTCAATAGGAGAATGATGTCAGGGTGAGTGTTCAACAGAGGTAAGCCATTAAGTCGATCCTACTTCATTGTCGACCTCAGCCATGTCTTTGTACGCCATGTCTTTCTACTGTAACAATAGATGCAGGTAGACAAGCAAATGTTTTGTACAGGGTGCGTGAAGTGGGATAGTAAGGTCTAGGACAAACAGACAACGCTTGAATGACAGAAAACGATCATTAAGGGCGTTTACGTTCGTCTGCTTGTATTGAAGAATATTTCCCATTAGTCTCTTTTTAATATGTACTTAGAAGGAGAGACAGCATTGGTCGTATTTTTTTGTTTTATTAACCGCAAAATCGATTTTCGGTCACTTAGTGACCATCCTCAGTGCTGTAATATACAATTTAAATTGGTAGGCACTGGTGTCAACAAGCTTAGAGTGATCACATAAACTCATATGTGATCGCTCTAAGCTTGTTGACACCAGTGCCTACCAATTTAAATTGTATATTACAGCACTGAGGATGGTCATTAAGTGACCGAAAATCGATTTTGCGGTTAATAAAATAAAAAAATACGACCAATGCTGTCTCTCCTTCTAAGTATATCCATTATCTGGTCGTGGTGCACAGGACACTCCATGGAGTCGCCAATCAATCTCTTTCTAATCACAAAGAGCGATTCTTCTTCAAAGAGTTAGGCGCTGATTCCATTTATGTGCCATATCATTACGATTGGTGTCCATATGTGATCGTCGACTGCTTGTGGACACTGCTCTCAACCACTGCCGGTGCGCTGTTCTGTCGACTGCTTTTACTAGTGTGTGGCTGTGTGCGAGGGTAGTAGACTTGGTGCAAATAAATAATTTAATTCTTTAAGCAACAGAGTGCTATTTTTTGAACACTTTACATGCAATGGATTGCTTGTAGAAAGAATGCCATGATGTCAGTGAATCGGTGGATCCTGGGTAGTGATTGCACAAATGTCGTGACATCGATAGGAGACATGTATGTTTTAACATGTACTAGTAATGCAGGGACGATGCAACTATGTTCATTTGTCTATATATTGTGTTGTGTTGAGGGTAAATGAAAACATAGCTGTGTTGTGTGTGTGTGTGTGTGTGTGTGTGTGTGTGTGTGTGTGTGTGTGTGTGTGTCGATGTTCTGTAGATTAGCATAATCGGAGTTTTTTCACTGAGTGTGGCGTTATATCGACTTCGCACTAATGATGTGGGGATGATGTTGACATGATGTGTCTTTCTTGTTAAAGAATCTATTGTACGGTTTGTTAAACATTAAAGTTCCTCGAATTAACATAGGTGTTACAGAATACTGCGTGGTGGTCATGCTTTATAGTGCTAAGACAACGCCATGACATCATTAAATGACACTAATTCTGTTGAAGGACAATGCATTCATTTTAATACACTGTATGGCATCATACAATAATAATGTATAGACAACATTGACAGGGGCTCAGCAATAGTCTCTTGTAAGTCATCACATCAAACCATGTCCTCCAGGCTAGTATTACGAAGGTGGTGGACACAGAAGGACGGGCATGTTGCTACTGGCTGATAGCCCACATTCGCAGGTTCAGATCCGCTAGGACTGAAAAGTTATGTCCTGGAGAATAGTATAGTTCTGGCAGCGTTTAAGTGAGGCTTCAACCACAATAGTATTGGCATACTCATCATTTCCTGGTTTACACACAACATCTGATTCGACTAGTACACAGATCATGTATTAATATCCGTCTGTAATTTCAAATTTGACAATTTCTGACAAGTCATGGCTTGCAGAAGTGGGTCAAACCTTCCACCACCTCCCATATATATCGCCAACTCGACAGAAACGAATGTGTGCTTTTCTCGAAACGGGATGATTCTTGCTAAATTACTTAAGCGGTGAGCTCAGGCTTGCTGTTGCCTAATCGATAAGTGTGTGATTTTTTTATAAACAAATACTCTAGAAAGACATAATATGCCCTCTAATGTAAGAATACCAGTGACTCAGTTTGTCTGTCGAGATTGTTAATGCATGGCGTAGATCTCGCATATTCAGCACACTCAAACATATAATGTAAATACGCAAAAATGAGTGGAGGCAGTCCATGAATTCAGGGTATGTGTTTACCTACACCAAAAGTTTATTTGTTTCACAGTCACATATTGAGAAGCAGTGGAAAGTGGAGAGCTTACAGAATAACGTCCAAAACTCTGCTGCCAATGGTGTTGATCAAGATATGTAACTTGAAGGTGGGCAATAACTACGGTAATGTTGGGTACTGATTTTAGCAGGATAGCTCCCAGTTACTCACAATTTCTGCAGAGGGGTAGATAGTCTATCTACTAACTCACAAGAGGCAAATTTCTACAGTAAAATCTAGTCATTGTATTTGAGCAAGTTATTGGAATAATGTTAATAGTATTATAAGCATGCGTTTTGAATCCGCTTTGTTATACACTGAGCTTCATTAACCATACATATCTTGTATCCATTTAGCTCACATTAGATGACAATACAGGATGGTAATGATCTTGAATCCTCATGTGCAATCAATTTTTACATGTTTTAAGGAATTTGATGTGAGTGAACTATTGTTGTCTGGTAACCTGTTATTAATTTATGTACCACATACAATTTAGGTGCAGAAATATTTAACTTGATGCCTCGTTTTCCTTGCATAGCATGCGAAGTCTTACATATACAGTAATAAAACTTAATTATTGTCCTCGAATTTTCCTTGAGGTTCTACATGTTGCGATAAACTTGCAAGCTGCGTGTTTTTTAATAATTTATGCGGACACCTTAGAATCGGAAATATTCAGCTCCATAATACAATAATTGATAAATGACTTTACTTATTTTTGGGAAATCGACTCTGTCATCGTCTTTGGAGATACCACATCTCTCTTTGTTACCCTCTCTGGTGATGTCATAAATATGTATAAACATAGCATGTGATTCTGCAGTTTAATTGATATAATATAATTAAAAAAACCTTCTTCCTTCCTGAAAATCAAACATTTTCTTCTTTTCTTCATTCCTTTCTTCCTAATATGTTCTTTCTTTGTCTTTTGTGTGTTGCACGTTTTTGTATTAGAAGAATGTGTTATTTAATTGTTAATTGCAGGAAATATAACCTATAAACATTCTAGAGAGACTTGCACCATAGTTCTGATAGCAAACTTAGTCGAAATTACTTGTTGTACATAGCCTCCAGTAGGGCTCTGCCGTTTGTAATAATATCAATACCTGTCAATCAGTATCATAGATTATATTTTGTAGTGTATAAAATGATACATTCTCTTAATCCCTCCTATAATGGTACTTGAGAACTGTTTAAATGTGGAAATATTTACTGTGACTATCTACTGTGACTTTAAACAAAAGTATGCTGATTAATTGCATTCAGGTAGTGCATCTGCTTCTGTGCTTGTCTTCTGCATAGCGAAGTATTTTAGCTATCACGTATTTTTCTGCAGTTATCAGCCTGGTCAGCTTAGTTTCATGACATCGATTCTGTAGGCATCCTTTTAAATTGTCAACTGTTATTAGGCACGGAAAAATAGCTTGGAGTACTTTAGGCTTTTAGACACTAGTTTAGGAAGTATGCGTGTATGATAAAATTAACATTACGATATTTGCTCTTCCTTTATATTGCAGGCGTATTTTCGCAAACACCTATGAATATTGTGACATCTAAAAAGTATCATTGACGTAGAGGACTGTCGGAGAGAATATTGGGACATTTGAAAAGTATCAAAAATGTGAAAAAGACCTAATTTAAGACTCTGTCGTGCCTTAAATCATTCGTTGTACACAGAATGAACAATTATCGTTTTCAATCAGTACAGACAACTGTAGGCGACAGTAAGGAACTCGTGGTCTAAAGGTCGAAGTGAGTTCGTTTTCTACAGTGCAGCCAACTGTTGCTGACAGTAAGACTCTTGCAATACAATAAATGAATAACCCACATTTTCTGCAGTGCAGCCATCCATTGGTGACAGTAAGAAACTGGGACATGAGACAACAGTTGACTTCATTTCTTTTTTTACATTTTTGAGGGTTCATTGGATAGTATTTAAAGTAAAACTAATATCTGACAACAATATATTACTTACTCGTTACATAAATTTTACAAGGAAGTTTTGGTATTTAATTATTTATAGAGTATATCCTATATAAACGTTACAATATTTCACAATGCGTGGTTTATACCATCAGATGAAATTTATGGATGTGAATGGTGAGTCAGTATATGAACCATTCTTGGAATTCAGCAAGGCAAACATATTTTCTCATTTTTGTACAATTCAGATAATTTGAGCGCCAACATAATGATGAAGCTCTCTCTACAAAGTATAGACCTCAAGTGATCTCTATTGACTGAAATCTGTGTGTGCGTGGTATCATCCAGAGAGTGCAGTGCCACCTCAAAGTCAGCAATGTGAATCGATACCCTAGACATTATCGAGGGCTCGCTGCAATGAGCAACAACCAGTGGGAGGCACTCCCTCTCAGTATAACAGCACCCTGCTTGTGGTGTCAATACAGTGTTGAGGATGGAAGAGTTCAGCAATGAAATAGGATGTATGAGTAGTTAAAGTTTCAGAGGAAATGAATTTTCGTAAACGTTATGTTTTGTATTGCAAGAGAAATGTTTGTTAATCTGTACATCGAGTGGTGCTTTCGTAGTCAATGGCAGCTGTCAGCTATCAAGTAATCCAAAGGAAAGAACTACGTTATGTGTTGTAGCTTGATGAGCCTTCTCCCAAACCAATCAAAGCACTCACACGTATGGCCAGACGAAAGTAGTTCTGTCTCGTCGTAGCAGTGGGGTCCTATGATTGTCCGGTGAGAGCATCTTAAAGCAATCAGCGGAGAGCGAATCGGGGATGGAGAGCGGTTGGTCAGGGTAGGGAGGGGAGGGGAGTGTAGAGGGAGGTTTGACCTTGGCTTTGACCAGAACCCTGTTGTAATCTGGCATTGGAGAAAGCAGTCGACATTCCTGTTCCAATATGCCCGCTACTACACTACTAACTTCTTCCAAACGAAAAAGCACTCCGTCTGCAGGCCACAAGTGGCCCATCGGTACCATCCGACCGCCGTGTCATCCTCAGTTGAGCATGCGGAAAGGAGGGGCGTGTGGTCAGCACACCGCTCTCCCGGTCGTTATGATGGTTTTCTTTGACCGGAGCCGCTACTATTCGGTCGAGTAGCTCCTCAAATGGCATCACGAGGCTGAGTGCACCCCGAAAAATGGCAACAGCGCATGGCGGCTGAACGGTCACCCATCCAAGTGCCGGTCACTCCCGACAGCGCTTAACTTCGGTGATCTCACGGGAACCGGTGTATCCACTGCGGTAAGGCCATTGCCTTTCTTCCAAACGAGCCTTGTAAATATTAACAGATGAAATGCCTGAAAAATTTTATTTTTGCCGTCTATCAATAATGTTCAATTGTGCGCCTTTCTTTCAGACAAACATTTGCCTGGAACACGACATATATTCACGAACTTGATTCCGAGTGTGCTGAAGATAGCTGTGTCGTAGTTAAATAGCAAATTGTCCGTATATTTCCGCCCTTTCACGCTCCATGCATATTCCAGGGTATTTCTCTAAGTGACGCACCCCACCATGTGCACTCATTTGTATTCTGGCAGAGTGCGCACGTGGTGGTGGTGGGTAGTGTTTAACGTCCCGTCGACAACGAGGTCATTAGAGACGGAGCGCAAGCTCGGGTTAGGGAAGGATCGGGAAGGAAATCGGCCGTGCCCTTTCAAAGGAACCATCCCGGCATTTGCCTGAAACAATTTAGGGAAATCACGGAAAACCTAAATCAGGATGGCCGGAGACGGGATTGAACCGTCGTCCTCCCGAATGCGAGTCCAGTGTGCTAACCACTGCGCCACCTCGCTCGGTTGTGCACGTGGAGCAGGCTGTTATTTTGCTGTTTTCCGAGACAGGTGGGAGCGGCGCAAAGGGTATGTGCTGTTGTGGAGTGTCCAATAAAGCAGTCAGCGCGGACGGTCTCTTAATTGGCAGAGAGCGGTGAGGCCGGCCACACGAAAACAGCAGGCGGTGCGCTTGCAGCTGTCGCCTTTTTATTAGGTTTGCTCTCGACTTGATATAGTAGGGAAGCGCATCTGGTGGAAAAGCGCGGTGAATTACTTGCGCCTGTAAGTGAGAAGGCTGCCTCTTCCCACATTCAATATATTTATTTGGTGATGTGTTCAGAGAATTTCAGAACCACATTGCGCAATATGATACAACCTGTTAACCTTCATTGTTACTGGTAGATTCAGTAGAAGCATACTTGGATTTCACTAATTAAAGAAAACAGTTCGAATCATGAATGACTGAAAACTAGACGTTCATAAACTACGTTTGTCGGCATTGGAGGTTTATTCTAACCCAATTTTGATACACACACAGAAAACAGGCTAGCAGTTAATTCAACATATGATAGATTATCACCAGGTCAACATAAGCAAAACACCAATAACGAAATTAATGTCACACTTTTAGGTGAATTTTGCGCTGTTTTGGAACATCCTGGCAGATTAGAAATGTGTGCCGGGCTGGGTATTGAACCCAGAACCTTGCCTTTTGCTTGCATTATTCCTACAGAGCTCTTGCTTTAGAGCCTCCACCCTCCTCTACAGACCTTTCCCCCGCTCAGCAACATTTGCCTTCGTGGGTATGGACTTGACTTCGTCTGCCATGTACAATAAATTGTCGATTTTTTGTGAATATCATTTTGGAAAATGAAATTCTTCTTCGTACTGAATGTAAAAGTTGAAATGTATTTGAGTGGCTACAATGAAATGAATACCCCTAGCTGAAATGAATATAGTTAAGGCCTCACCGGCCATTTGACCATCTTCTTCTGTGTGGATGCTCAAACAGTGCCCCAACGTTTACGGGAATCGGCAACTAGCCGCGAGTAATGAATATAATGGGCAGGGGCACTATGAATATAGTGCTGGACAATCAGTTGGGAATGTGGGTCTCACGGGGGGCCCTGCAGTCGCACTATTAAGCTGCGTGGTTGCCGATGGTATCTGTTGTTTCGGACATGTCCGAAAGAACAGGTACCATCTTCATATATATTTGAGTGGTTCTGTAGTCACAGGTCGACATAATTTTTTTTTCACGCAATCACCCGGTCCCTGGCCGAAGAAAATCTTCGACCAGTAATGATACCTATCCAGGAGCGACTTAAGAACCGCCTTCACAGCTATAGTTCCATCAGTACTCTGTCATGTCTTCCAAGCTTCTCTGGTGTATTATATATGTTGTTAGACCAGTACGGAAGAAAGGATAATGTAGAGAAGTGTGCGTCGTGCCTGGATAGCTCAGTCGATAAGAGAATTGTTGCGAAAGGCAACGTTCTGGGTTCGCGTCTCATTCTGGAACGCAGCTATAATATGCCACGAGGTTGCAAAACAGCACACCCTCCTCTGGAGAGTGAAGGATTCAGTCCGGAAACAATCGCCTTGGATGTGGCTAATCGAGTTTCGCCAAAGCATCCCTTCTTTCAAAGGGGGAACTCCAGGAAGGTATTGTACCTGGGTCTCGATGGTCGCCGAGTGTTGTTGACCTCCTTAGAAGCCACAGCGTTGGTGCGGAATGGAAGACAGGACAGCAGGTACGATGAAACAGCTCTTTGGCCGTTAATGAACCACACAGGCAGTGAGAGTAACAAGTTTATTGAACAGAATTCACGCAGCAGCCAAAGACGTCGTCTCAGTTGTGTGGGATGTCTTCAGCCAATCGAGCCCGCCTCAGCACAATACTAGTTGGTGTTACTTGCATCAGTTGCCATATGGCTCAAGCAGTTCCAACAGCTCGCCGACATCCTAAGGCGCAGTAGTCCTGAACGCCAACAGCCGATGACAATAGATCAGGAATGAGATGCTCCCGGGTACAGTCGGTGAACCGAGGACCACTGGATGGTGTTCTCGAGTCACCTGAAGTCAGTCAGAAGTAGGTCCCCGGCTGCAAGGCACCAGCTCAACCCCCGGCACCATCAGGACTAGTCGCAGCCCACAGGCCTGTGGCAAGCCGAAACAGAATCGAGTAGTAGTTGAGGCTGGAAGTCACTCGCCGTATAGACGACTGGCGTAAAGTACGACGGTTGGAACTTTAATAGTGGCAACCATTTATTTACAGCTCGTACTAAATGGATACGTGTTTCAAAGTTTTACTGACCTCCAAAGTAGTTACCAGCATTATGTACAACCCGTTGCCAGCGATGTGGAAGTCGTAGGATACTCTTAGCAATACCAGCTGTGTTGACAGTTCAAGCGGCGCGGTCTACTGTCCGACGAATTTTTAGCAGTTCTGAAGCGAATGCCGTGAAGTGTTTCCTTCAGTTCAGAAATCCAATTGATCTCACGAGGGCTTAAGTCAGGGGAGTGCAGTAGGTGGTACAGCACTTAGCAGCTCCATCAGTCAAACAAATCAGTAACAGCTTGCACTGTACGTGCGTTGAGCATTGTCCTGAAAAATGATGGTCAGGTCCTGCAGAAAGTGTCATCACTTCTGTCTCTATACTGTTCATTTTTGGAACACAACCTACGACCAGCTTAGAGGCAGAAGCGATGACACTTTCAGCAGGACCTGACAATCATTTTGCAGGACAGCAGGACAATGCAGGACAGAGCAAACTGTTACTGATTTGTTTGACTGATGAGGCAGCTAGGTGCTGTACCACCTACTGCACTCCCCTGACTTAAGCCCTCGTGAGTTCAACTCTATTTCTAAACTGAAGGAAACACTTCACGGCATTCGCTTCAGAACTGCTGCAAACTCGACGGACAACAGACCACGCCACTCGAACTGTCAACACAGCTGGCACTGCTAAGAGTATCCTACGAATTCCACATCGCTGGCAACGGGTTATACACAATGCTGGTGACAACATTGAAGGTCAGTAAACCTTTGAAACACGTATCTATTTTGTACGAGCTGTAAATAAATAGTTGCCACTGTCAAAGTTCCAGCCCTCGTACTTCTCAGAACAGGCTGCTGTCGTCGACAGGATAGTGCATAACCGTAGCGGACATTGACCCAGCCCTATTGTGACAGGGCGCCTCTTTTGATGACGTAGGGTGTGGAAGTGTCGCAGCAGCTGGCACAGGAGTGTTGTCACCCAGGTAACCCTTATGGCGGCCTGGCTCTCTTATCATGCTGCTTCGGTATGTTCCAGTACCGGTGGCAGTAGCCGGGTTAGACGTGTGGTAAGTGGCTCGCTTCAGTGCTCCAACGCAGAGTTTAGTAATGTCGGTTCAGCACCTTTCCTGCCCTTCAGAGTGAATCACGGTGGCAGCCTTCTGGCTCGCAAACACGACGGTGGCGTAACAATAAACAGAAGAGATTTTGTGAAGTCTTGAATGTAGGAGAGAGAGATACTGACGGAACTGTACCTATGAGGACGTTTTGTATGTCGAACATGTAGAGCCGGCCGTTGTGGCCGAGCGGTTCTAGGCGCTTCAGTCCGGAACCGCGCTGTTTCTACGATCGCAGGTTCGAATCCTGCCTCGGGCATGGATGTGTGTGATGTCCTTAGGTTAGATAGCTTTAAGTAGTTCTAAGTCTAGGGGAGTGATGATCTCAGATGTTAAGTCCCATACTGCTTAGATCCATTTGAACCATTCTAACATGTAGAGATCAGTAGGTAAGAACACGCAAAAGTTAAGGTTCCAAATTCCAGTCCAGGTCCAGCAGGAAGTTTCAAACATCAGTAGTTCTGAAACACGGTCCTAAGTTCAGGAAGTAAGCATGCTATAGTAGTTATTACAAACTTGTTGAAAAACCTGGCATTGCCAGGATCATTCATTTGGCAGTTTTCTGTTAGGAACGAAAACAAAAGATTAGCTGCATTTGTAATGGAACATCAGAAAACTTTCACTTCCACGTATTGGTGAAAACATCTTTGAAATTGTTAAACAGCTTCTGTACGTTAGGCGCAGCTGCCACGAGTGTCTACAACGCGATTTTGTAAACGTGTCCATGACAGCGCGTCTTCATACCTCTCTAGACGGCTATTGTTTCCGCCTACATCCGTTTGCGCTTCGCAATTGAAAGCTGGGAAAAGCGCTGTCAGGTGTCCGGCATTTCCTTAAGCTGAGTCGACTGTTGCACTGTTTTACCAGTAAGGAATAAATGTATTAAAAGTTCATGCATGGCGCGGCATTTTTTACGTATCTCAGTGTCTATGCCATCATATTCATTGAAATACACTACTGGCCATTAAAATTGCTGCACCACGAAGATGACGTGTTACAGACGCGAAGATGATGCTGTGATACGCAAATGATTCGCTTTTCAGAGCATTAACACAAGGTTGCCGCCGGTGGTGACACCTACAACCTACTGAAATGAGGAAAGTTTCCAACCGATTTCTCATAAACAAACAGCGGTTGACCGGGGTTGCCTGATGAAACGTTGTTGTGATGCCTCGTGTAAGGAGGAGAAATGCGTACCATCATGTTTCCGACTTTGATAAAGGTCGGATTGTAGCCTATCACGATTGCGGTTTATCGTATCGCGACATTGCTGCTGGCGTTGGTCGAGATCCAATGACTGTTAGCAGAATATGGAATCGGTGGGTTCGGGAGGGTAATACGGCACGCCGTGCTTGATCCCAACGGCCTCGTATCACTAGCAGTCCAGATGAGAGGCATCTTATCTGCATGGCTGTAACGGATCGTGCAGCCACGTCTCGATCCCTGAGTCAACAGATGGGGACGTTTGCAAGACAACAACCATCTGCAAGAACAGTTCGACGCCGTTTGCACCAGCATGGACTATCAGCTTGGAGACCGCTGCTGCAGTTACCCTTGACGCTGCATCACAGACGGGAGCGCCTGCGATGGTGTACTCAACGTCGAACCTGGGTGCACGAATGGCAAAACGTCATTTTTTCGGATGAATCCAGGTTCTGTTTACAGCATCACGATGGTCGCATCCGTGTTTGGCGACATCGTGGTAAACGGACACTGGAAGCGTGTATTCGTCATCGCCATACTGGCGTATCACCAGGCATGGTGGTATCGGGTGCCATTGGTTACACGTTTCTGTCACCTCTTGTTCGCATTGACGGCACTTTGAACAGTGGACGTTACATTTCAGATGTGTTAGGACCCTTCATTCGATCCCTGCGAAACCCTACATTTTAGCAGGATAATGCACGTCCGCATGTTGCAGATCCTGTACGGGCCTTTCTGGATACAGAAAATGTTCGACTACTGCCCTGGCCAGCACATTCTCCAGATCTCTAGCCAATTGAAAACGGCTGGTCAGTGGTCGCTGAGCAACTGGCTCCTCACAATACGCCAGTCACTACTCTTGATGAACTGTGGTATTGTGTTGGAGCCTCATGGGCAGCTGTACCTGTACACGCCATCCAAGCTCTGCTTGACTCAATGCCCAGGCTTATCAATGCCGTTATTATTGCCAGAGGTGGTTGTTCTGGTTACTGATTTCTCATAATCTATGCACCCAAATTGAGTGAAAATGTAATCACGTGTCAGTTCTAGAATAATATATTTGTTCAATGAATATCCGTTTGTCATCTGCATTTCTTCTTGGTGTAGCAATTTTAAAGGCCAGTAGCGTATATATCGCATAGTGATATATCTGTGTAGGTATATTCAGCAGCATATGTAGATACTGGCTTCGAAACGTCTTCCGAAAAGTGTTAGCAGCAAAGAAGTATTAAATTTAAACGTCATGCATGATGTGGCAGGATTTTACGCATCTCCAAGGAGCTCCTTGAGTGCGAGATCGCAAATTCAGTCTGTAATAAAGCTCATCTAAAAGTGTTGTGTTAACAATTATGACAGAAATAATATTAGCTGCTAATGACTGACCATGTGCGTCAGGTGGGCGACGGAAAATGAGTGTCCGGTAGGTACAGGGATCAGCCTTCTATGGGATTATGCATTACACTTCACAGAATGGCAATCGTCGACATTCAAGAAATGCTCGAAACAAACCATTAATTTGCATCAAGAACACCGATCGATAAATGGTGATCCACATTGATCACAAGGGTTCGCACCATCAAGGTCGTAGGCGAACTACTCCAGAGTTACAAACCGTGCAGAACGTTCAGCTAGGTATGCCTTCTTAAAGAATGCATATATAATCATGTTAGTGTAATGGGATGATGAGAACTGGGAACTGTGATGGCATACAACCGAATGCGAAACAGTCTGTGGTGGAGCTTATCGTGAAACGGACTATCCTTCAAGGCGTAGCTGCAGATAATGGGATAATATATCTTAGGCATCCAGAGTCTGAGTATGTCCAGTGGTTGCAGATGGCATGAATTTCACTGCCACTTTTGCAGGAGAGATAGTTTCCTCTAAAGGAGTATGATTTTTGTACTCGGACCAGGAATCAAGCCAAAGTAAATTATTTTGACCAGCCACAGACTAAAAGCAGTGCTCATACCATAGTTGTAGCTCTATTACGGCCATTTTCCCACTATTTGCTTGCTCGGGGGTAAATATTCCCTACTGCCCTCGCAAGATCACGCACACGAGAAAGAATCATGCGGGGTCGAACACCTCCAACTTCTCGCGGCACGATAAATAACTTTCTAGGCAATTTACCATCAAGCGTAACAGTCGGCATAATTGTATACGAAGGCTTTAAGCCATTGATGTTAGTTGATCTTGATGCGACATTCTTGGAATCTTTAATTTCAGGGTTCCTTTCATATGAATTTCCTCTTCAAATACCAATTGGTATGAGTTGAAAGCAAATCCCTTACTGAACGATGGGATAAGGTTACTTATATGACCTACAAATTTTCTGGCCAATTCCGCAGTTGGATGTGCATCGTCAAGTTGAGGTTTTGTTTCAGTTCTTCGTTATCTTACGTTTTCCAGTCGCGTATTTCTGTATAGTATGCAACCATACACTGCTTCCCTTGAAATCGCCGTAATCTATATCGCCTGCAATCTGATGTGTATAATGTAGCAGCTCACTATCGTGCACCTCCTGTAAATTGTATCAAGCATCCTTGAAACGCACAAACACCAGTTTTTGTGAAAAGTGCGCCTTGTCCTCCTCTGAATATCCGTAGTTTTTCTCATGCAGAGGACTTTTTGGAACTCCGTTCATAGTTTTTTTTTCTATATTGTGAATCATCCTCCATGTACGTAACCACGTTTAGTACCAGCCAATTGGACAACGATTGTCCTTTACTACATTTCACTGTAGACGAGGTTTGTAGCCTCCTGTCCGACAAGGATGATGAACTACATGGCTACATACCGGCTTCAGTATCACTGTCATTTGTTAAGCACGTATCGTCATCATTGTACTCCTCATGTACATTGAACGCACAGTCGAGCGTATAAGACACCACATATTCCACTGATGCATCTTGCAGGAACTCTAATATTTCGTCGGCAACTTCCTTCTCATTCTGCGGTACCTTGAACAACTCAAAATCTACTTGTCTCAATGTTTTTGAGCCTGTTTTCAGTTTTAGTATTATGTAACAACAAATGGTTCAAATGGCTCTGAGCACTATGGGAGTTAACTGCTGAGGACATCACTCCCCTAGAACGTAGAACTACTTAAACCTAACTAACCTAAGGACATCACACACATTAATGCCCGATGCAGGATTCGAACCTGCGACCGTAGCGGTCGCGCGGTACCAGACCGTATCGCCTAGAACCGCTAGGCCACACAAGCCGGCCATGTAACAACATCTCCGTTTCCTATATCAGTGTGAGCAAGCTGTTAGAGTGTATTTTTTTTAAATGTTACTTATCTAACCCTGTGGTTATGTGGTGCTCAGATAGACACAGTACGTCTTTCTTTTCAGGGCTCTCTAAATTTTCCAAACAGACAAGAAACTCTTCTACCTCATTACGCAATCCTCTTATATTTTTCTGAAATAAGCTAACCTTACATTTCTGTGCGTTGTTAGGCATTTTGTGGGGCTCTTCTATTATTCTGACTTTTTTCAAAATATGTTTCCTGAATGCCAACGGCCTTGCCACAATGGTAACTCCGGTTCCAGTCAGATCACCGAGGTTAAGCGCTGACTGGTTGGGTTAGCACTTGGATGGGTGACCATCCGGTCTGCCGAGCGCTGCTGGCAAGCGGAGTGCACTCAGCCCTTATGGGATAATCTGAGAAGCTACTTGATTGCGAAGTTACGGCTCCGGTGTCGGAAACTGACATACAGCCGGGAGAGCGGTGTGCTGACCACATGCACCTCCATATACGCATCCAGTGACGCCTGTGGGCTCAGGACGATACGGCGGCCGGTCGGCACCGTTGAGCCATCCAAGGAGTTTATTGTTCCTGAATTCTGTTTCTAACCTAAAAAGGTACCTCTATGACGCCAGTAACCTGACGGATTTTGCTTTGTGTGATGGTAGCCCCCGCACATGTTCTACATCTACATATCTACATCTACATATATACTCCGCTAGCCACCAAGTGGTGTGTGGCGGAGGGCACAAGTCGCGCCAAAGTCATATTCCCCCCCTCTGTTCCACTCGCGGATCGCACGAGGGAAAAACGACTGCCTGAACGCCTCAGTACGAGCTCTTATTTCCCTTATCTTTGAATGATGATCATTACGCTATTTGAAAGTTGGTGGTAATAATATATGATCTACATCCTCGGTGAATATTGTATTTCGGAATTTAGTGAGCAGCCCCTTCTGTTTAGCGCGTCGTCTATCTCCAAGTGTGTCCACTTCAAACTTTCTATGAGATTTGTAACGCTCTCGCGATGGCTAAATGTACCAGTCACGAATCTTGACGCTCTTCTTTGGACCTTCTCAATTTCTTGAATCAGACCCAACTGGTAAGGGTCCCACACAGACGAAAAATACTCAAAGACTGGACGAACTAACGTATTGTAAGCTATTTCCTTCATTGAAGGACTACATCGCTTCAGGATTCTACCAATAAACCGCAATCTTGAGTTCGCCTTAACCATTACTTGTGTAATCTGATCATTCCATTTGAGATGATTTCGAATAGTCACACCCAGACACTTGACTGATGTTACCGCTTCCAGAGACTGATCATTTATTTTGTACTCATACATTAATGGGGATTTTCACCTTGTTATACGCAGTAGATTACACTTACTAATATTGAGAGATAACTGCCAGTCATTACACCACGCATTTACTTTCTGCACATCCTCATTGATTTGTTCACAACTTTCGTGTGATACTTCTTTCCTGTAGACTACAGCATCATCGGCAACAGACTAAGGCCACTGTCAATACCATCAACCACATCGTTTATGTAAATCGTAAAAAGCAGAGGACCTATGACGCTGCCCTGTGGCACAGCTGAAGTTACTCTTGTTTCTGTTGAATTTACCCTGTTCAGGACGACATACTGCTCCCTGTCTGTTAGAAAACTTTCTATCCAACCGCATATGTCATTGTATAGACCGTAAGCGAGCACTTCTTGTAGCAAGCGACAGTGCGGAACTGAGTCGAACGCCTTTCGAAAGTCGATAAATATGACATCAACCTAGGAGCCGGTATCTAGAGCCTGTTATATATCCTGCACAAAGAGGGCTAGCTGTGTCTCGCATGACCTCTGTTTCCTAAAACCGTTTTGGTTTCTGCAGATGAGCTTCCCAGAGTCTGAAAAGGGTCATTATGTCTGAACACAAAATATGTTCCATGATTCTACAACAAATCGATGTCAGTCAAATTAGCCGGTAATTATGTGCATCCTATTTTGTACTCTTTTTATAGATTGCTATGACCTGGGCCTTCTTCAAGTCCCGTGGAACTTTACGCCGTTCCAATGATCTCTGATAGATTACGGATGAGAATGGTGCTATATTTGTAGCATAGTCAACTTAAAATCTTACGGGGATACCGTCTGGGCCAGATGCCTTTCTGGCATCTAAGGATCTTAACTGTTTTACAATCCCAGATACACTAAACACTATGTAAGTCATCCTTGCGTTTGTTCGATTGTTGAAAGGGGGAATGGTGCTGCAGTCCTCTATCGTAAATGATTTTTAAAAGCTAGGTTTAGAATTTCGGCCTTCTGTTTATCATCATCAGTTACATTACCCATACTGTCAGCAAGAGAAGGTATTGAATTATTTGTAGCGTTCATAGGTTTTACGTACGACCAAAATTTTTTGGGGTTATTTTTAGAATCTGCAGATAAAATACTGCTTTCAAATTCGTTAAAAGAGTCTCTTTGTACTTCTGACAGTTGCTTTCATTTCGCATAATTTCTGTTTGTCAGCGGGGGAGTGACTACGTTTAAAACGACTGTGCAAGATTCTCTGCTTTCTCAGCAACTTCCTAATATGTTTGTTGCACCAAGGTGGATCCTTTCCCTCCCCTATACTTTTGTTAGGCACGTACTTCTCTAGCACATGGCGGACAATACCTTTAAATTCCGACCAAAGATGCTCAATATCTTTGTGTCCCGCGGTGAATGCTTGAAGCTGACTATGAAGATATTCATTAATGACACTTTTATTTGCTTTCCCAAACAAGAAAACTCTACGCTGTTTTTTTTTCTTCATCGACATAGAAGCCACAACAACTTTATGGTCACTAATACCTTCTTCTAGATTAACTTCCTCAAAAAGATCAGGTCTGTTGGTCGCCAAGATATCTGGTGTGTTCCCATCTCGAGTTGGTTTTCTAACCAATTGCTCAAAGTTGTATGTTGAGAGCGCTCCTAGAATAACTTCACACGAATCTTTGCTTCTGCGCCCTGTGAAAAACGTGTAATTTTCCCTGTCAATGGATGATAGATTAAAGTCTCCACCTATAACTAATGGATAATTTGGATATGTACTTCCTATGTACGCAAAAATTCCCCTGAAACGTTCTGAGACGTTTGTTGCGAATGCTGGTGGTCTATAATAACATCCTAATACAATGGTCAATCCTTGTCTGATTGATAGCTTTATCCAGACTGTTTCACAGTCTGACGCAGTATCGATCTTAACTGCGTTTGAACAGCTTTTAACTGCAGTGAACACACCACCTCTCATAGCATCAGTCCTAGCCCTCCTAAACATTGTCCAATCAGAGTTCAAAATTTCACTGCTTTTATGTCTCGTTTCAACCACCTTTCGGTACCTGATACAATATTGGCATTGCTACTGTTTATTCAGGTATAGGCCTCGTCTAGTTGTTCTGTTAGAGTTCCCTCAATAACTACCAGCCGTGACCTAATGCCATACAGGTTGGCTCCCCCTACCATGACGCTAGGAGTAATACCTCTGTGGTTCTCCAAAACATTGGATCAATGGGACCTCTTCCCAGGTCATCTCCATACTAGTCGACATTCGTCACCCGGGATACCGCAGAGCCACAATTCATCGTTGCACATGATGCGAAGCTATTCGTCAGCAGTCCATATCTCCTGACCACAGTACCATTTCAAACGCATCCGTATGTGTTGTAGTGTTAACGGCAGTCTACGTACAGGATTCTATCTCTCTAGTCCTGCTGCCGCTAGTCTCCGACCAATGGTGCAGCCTTGCACAGTGTTGCAGGGAAGCCATTACTTGTTCTCGGACGGCAGGCGCTGATGTGTCCACTGGAACGTAGACGACGAGTATGTCTGCCTTCACGCTACCATGCCGTCCAACATCGAGTCACTGTCACATCCAAAAGCCTCTAAAATCTGGATATTGCTCGATTTGATAAGCTGGCCAAACGGCAGGCACAGATGAGAAGTGGTTATGATGTACTTGGTGCACAAAATGGACGGCTTAGACGTTGTCCACTGATATGTTGATGACGAGTATGTCTACCTTCACACTCCCATGCCGTCCAACATCAGTCACTGTCACATCCAAATGCCTCGAAAATCTGGATATTGCTTGATTTGACAAGTTGGCCAAACGGAGACCGACAATGAGGTCCCTTTCAAACTCTGCTGGGTTCTGTGTTTAACACAAGGACGCGTCATTTCCATGTCATTCATAGTAATCATTCAATATCTGACGATGTTCATGCCCATTATATACCCTACCAGCTCTGGCAAAAACACTAAACATGAACAACACCGATGCAGTGTGATGATCGTTCTACCAGTCACAGAGCATTGCTACTCCAGTCATTTACATACCCGCTGGCGGTGTCTGTGTGTACGAAGATAGACTGGCATCCCACCATGTCTTCTGGGTGCTTCATACCTACTGCGATACAATGCATGCAGAACAACTCCCAACTAAGCTCTGGATCTAGAAAGTCAAAAGAGATTTAGTAAAGGCTCATGTAACTACAACAAACATATTCAACGGAACGCAATGTCCTGCGGTTGACAGGAAAGAACTAACGATCATGTATGAACGCACTTTATTATAATTGAAACACCTTCTTGGCGTGCACTAATCTCCAAGCGCAAGAACAAGGAAAACAATTCTTGTGGTGGCAAAAACCAGATAAGAGTACAAGACAGTTAAAAGAAAATAATAACCAAAATACTACAAAGATACAACTTTCTATTGAAGGCTATGGCGAGTGTCTACTATGCTAAAGCCAGCGTAGGTATAGGCCGGGGCTGTCCTACCTGTAGGTACACACTGCCCCTCTGACTCTGCTGGCGTGCTTATAACGCCGATTCGGTGGAGTGCTACACGTGGCCACATTAGTTCTAATTGGTGGATCTCTGTCACGTGGCTTTCACGAAGTAGTTCAGTGTTTATGCGGAAAGTCGGTTGTTGTTTACATCCACTGGCGATGTTTCGATCTGAGCTCTTGAAGGGAAGTCGGCAGCCCACCATGCTCGTCTGTTGTGTGGGCCCTCTAACTAATGGGCCGCTACGCCAAGAAAAATATAGTCGCACAGTTGACACCATACTGCATAGGCACACAATTTGATTAGAGGCCGCTTGTGAAGAACGGTGCCGACAGCCTTCTGGAAACCAAAAGTTAAAAGTGCAAGAACGTTATGATGTCGTCGTATTACAGTTCGTCCATTTGAAAGTAACTCACGCGACGACTACATTAATTAGCAGGTTAAAGTAAACTATTTCGGAAATGAAGTTAATATTAAATCAGTGCTGCAGCATCACAAATAAAACTCTCAATAAACTGACACTGCTTGTGTGATGGACCGAGAACGCTTCACTTTTTCCGGTCGCTGTGGCCGAGCGGTTGTAGGCGCTACAGCCCGGAACCGCGCTGCTGCTACGGTCACGGGTTCGAATCCTGCTTTGGGCATAGATGTGTGTGATGTTCCTAGATTAGTTAGGTTTACGTAGTATAGGAGACTGATGACCTCATATGTTAGGTCCCAAAGTGCTTAGAGCCATTTGAAACATTTTTTGCTTCACTTTTCTCTCGTATGTACCAAATATTAATAGTAGTAGATATGGCACAATGTTGAATTCATATTCAGTAGAAGTAGCTTTAAAATCCAAAAGCGGTCATAATGCTTTCCCAATGGTTCTCTAAATACGTCACGATAACCTCCAAATGAGTGAATTTCGTTTGTGTAAAAGCTACAGTCCCGACACGAAGTTAAATTCTATTTATTCGCAAAATTATTTCAGAGCCAGTTCGATTTTTGGTAGAGAGCAGTTGTTTGTTCTTCTCGTAATCCCATTCTCCTCGTGGATGTACCGTCTGTTGACATATAACAGTCATTCTTCTGCATCTCTTCTCATAGAAGGTGCAGTCATAGCCTGCTAAGCAGATACTGTTGTTGTGCTGACTGTCTAATCGTGTTTTACCTGTTGAGAATGTTCCATACTTCCACTGTGTTTCCTCAGAGTCTCTGCTGCACTGTCATATCGTTAACATACTGTTTTGTACCGTAGTCATGTAAATTATTGTAAGTGTTAGGCTTAATATACCAGATACAGCTGATGGTATAAATGTGGACGTCTCAATACGAAGGTATAACTATTTAATTTCATGTGGTAAAATTTATGTATTTTTCCAAAACTCTTGACAACATGAGACACTGGTACGAGGGGCGTTCAATAAGTGATGCAACGCTTTTCTTTTCTCGGCCAGTTTCGGTTAAAAAAAAGCAGAATTTGTTGTGAGACATTGTGGAATATTGTCGCTTCAACACCTATAGTTTCATGAAGTTTCGATAGGTGGCAATAATTAACCTCAAAAATGGCGTCTGTAACGGAGCTACGTTCCAGCAGAGATGAGTTTCTATTGGCGGAAAACAGGAGCTTCGCAGATGGTAACAGCCGCTTGCAGAATGTCTCTGGAGACCTGTCAGTGAATAAAAGCACGGTGAGCCATTGGGCGAGGCATTTGTCATCATCGTAGCAACGTCGCAAACCAGTCCGATCTGCAGCATGCCAGTCGGCCACCCATAGCTGTGACTCCTACGATGTTGGAACGTACGGACACTCTCATTCGAGATGATCAACGTATCACAACCAAACATCTCGCTGCTCAACCGGACGTCTTGTTGGTAGTGCTGACACACTATTCCAACTGTTGGGATACTCAAAGGTGTGTGAGTGTGCCCGTTGGGTTACGAGGCTAATAGTGAAAAATTTTTGGCGAACATCATCAGAGGCGATGAAATTTGGGTTCATTACTTCGAACCGGAAATAAAACGGCAATCTATGGGGTGGCGCCACACCATCTCTCAAAAAAAAAAAAAAGAAAATGTTTCAAATGGCTTTGAGCACTACGGGACTTAACATCTGAGGTCATCAGTCCCCTAGAACTTAGAACTACTTAAACCTAACTAACCTAAGGACATCACACACATACATACCCGAGGCAGGATTCGAACCTGCGACCGTAGCGGTCGCGTGGTTCCAGACTGTAGCGCCTAGAACCACTCGGCCACCCCTGCCGGTCCGAGCAGGAAAAGAAAGGTCAGACAAAGAGATGGTCAGACTAATGTCGAGGATGAAAGTCGTAAAGACAGCGAGCCATATGAGGCACTGAGTTCGAATCTAGTGCAGATCTCCTTGGGCACGGGAAACAGCGTCGACATGTCGTGGCATGGAAACAGTGAGGCTTGGTAGGTCGCTAGAGGGAGTTGGCACAACAATGGCGCACACAAGTCGTCTGATTTCCATAAATTTTGGGGAAGGGGCGAAGAGCTCTGACGGCATGTTCAATCACATCAAATGTGTGTTCGAACGGGTTTTGCATTGCTTATTGAACGCCCTTCGTACATAGGGCTCGTAGCCTTTCAGACAGTGGTGAGTTGGTGGGCCAGCACATCAAGTGGAACTCGCCACCGTTTTCCTCGAACCACTCAATCACACCCCTGGCTATGTGACATGGTGCATCATCTTGTTCATTATTGACACTGCCGTCGAGAAACATGTTCGTCATGAAAGAGTGTACGTGGTCTGCAACCAGTGTACGATACTCCTTGGCCGTCATGGTGCCCTGTAAGAACTCCACTGGACTCGTGGTTATCCACGTGAATGTTCCCTAGAGCATAATGGAGCCGTCGCCAGCTTGTCTCCGTCAGGCAGTACAGGTGTCGAGGAGCTGTTCTCCTGGAAGACAACGGATTCGTGCCTTCCCACCGGCATGATCAGATCATGCAACGCTCTGCTACAGCGCTGAAGTCCAGTGCTGGACCATTCACGTGCCCATTTCAGTCATAGTTGCCGATGTAGCAGCGTTTACGTTAGTACATGTATAGGTCCTCGGCTGCAGAGGCCCATCGTTGGGAATTTTCGGTGCACTGTGTGTTCAGACACACTTGTACTATGCACAACAATAAAGTCTGATGTTAGTTCCGCCACAGTTGACCGCCAGTCCTTTTATACCAGTCTGCCCAACCTACGACATCCGACATCTGTAACCAGGGGTGGCCGCCCAACCGCACAAAGTCTGGACGTGGTTTCACGTTGGTTTCGCTAAGTGTTGAAGACACTCACCACAGGACTTTTGGAACATCCGAAAAGTCAAATGGTTCAAATGGCTCTGAGCACTATGGGACTTAACATCTATGGTCATCAGTCCCCTAGAACTTAGAACTACTTAAACCTAACTAACCTAAGGACATCACACAACACCCAGTCATCACGAGGCAGAGAAAATCCCTGACCCAGCCGGGAATCGAACCCGGGAACCCGGGCGCGGGAAGCGAGAACGCTACCGCACGACCACGAGCTGCGGACTCCGAAAAGTCGTGCAGTTCCCAAAATGCTTGTGACGAGCGCTATTTGACTCCTGTCAAACAAAGATAGATGACGCGCCTTCCCCATTCTACGCACGGAGAACACGCTCACTGATACTGCATGCTCCGTGCAAGTGTCTGACTGGCAGTCATTCCTCGCCAGGTGACGATATCACTTCTTTCGACTGAACGAGTTTATTTCGATTGTAGATTGGTGGTCATAATTTTCTGTATGATCAGTGTAAACTGTAGCCTCTCTAGCCTTATCCAACTGCGCCCTGCTGAAAACCCGTTCTATCGTCGAGATATTCTACATCTATGTTACCACTGTTTGGCTGTTCTTTCGAGAACGTTTCCTTTATAATAAACACCAAGAAAATCGTAACAATCAAGGGCTATATTTTCATCGCTCTTAAGTTTTTAAAGGCTGTGCTGCAGTTCGTTGATTTTTAGATAGAATAATCACTGATTAGCTTCTTAATTTTTTGTATCCATTGTGAACAACGAACTGCAATTGTGATTTAAGTTGGCGGTTGATTTAGGATGAAAGACATGTCTCTTGTTTGAAAGTAGTTGTAACAGTAAAGGTGAGAAACCTCCGAATTTTGCAAAATATATAACTGTTATGTTAAGTAAATTATTTGGAGACGCTAGCTGACACATAAAATTTAATAGAAACAAACACACAAAAACGAACTCTCATAAACATGCACAAATAATAAAAGGGCTCCCGAAGCTAGTATCGGAATATTATTTAGTGGGCACTGATTAGTAATGGCAATGAAACTACTTGATCGAGTGCTATATTTCTGCTCATAGCATCCAGCTGTGCAATGAGAACGTGTCCTCAGATGTGTAATACCTGATTTTGACTATTATGAATCGGTAAATCATCGGAATTAACATGTAAGTCGTAGATATCACGGTTATGTAACATCGTAGTAACGTGCAAGACCAGTCCGCACGATGTGTAAGAAACACCAATCGTCGAAACAGCATCCATCGACCTGCTTTGTCTGCACCTGGAACGTTATAGCGTTCAAAGTGGAGCTACTTATTACTATTGTCTTTTGTAATCAGCGGAACTCAATAATTTATGGATCGTTAACTTAGTCCACAATATCCAACAATATGGTGGCAGTACAACGTGGTATGATGATACACATTTATAACAAAGAATTACTGGATTCAAATCGAAATAATTCAGTAAGAAATAGTATTCGAATAGTGGCTGGCACTGAGCACTATGGGACTTAACATCTATGGTCATCAGTCCCCTAGAACTTAGAACTACTTAAACCTAACTAACCTAAGGACATCACACAACATCCAGCCATCACGAGGCAGAGAAAATCCCTGACCCCGCCGGGAATCGAACCCGGGAACCCGGGCGTGGGAAGCGAGAACGCTACCGCACGACCACGAGATGCGGGCCATTCGAATAGTATTCGAATCGTATTCGAATATATTGTTACTAAACACAGATAAATGAATTTCAAGCCCACATGGTATTTGAAACAACAGGTACATGAATAAAACCCACAATACGTAATTGTAGCATTGCGTTCCCAGTACACTGTTTTGAACAAAGAAAAACTATTTCATAATTCAGGAGATGGTGGCGACTTCGAATTTACAGCATTAGGAAGTGAAAAGATAACATAGAGCGCTATAATCAGCTTCCATTCACTCAAATGTGAGAAGCCTAAAGGTTTCCATTTTACTATGCGCAAGTACTCTGCCCCACTCCTACATGCAGAGTAATAGCGACCAAGGAATGCCAAATAACCTAACCACTTCAACTAATTACAACCACGTCCGCTAACTGAAATGGCCTCACCCAGTTCCTTATTCATTGCTGAATCTCCACAGCAGCATAGGTTACTACATGATTAATGCAATCTTCTCTCCAATAACGGAACACAGAGCTGAACTCCTAAGCATTAGAACACAGGAAACAGAATGGCGAATAGCCTATCAAATCATTCCAGCCTCGTAGTTTGCAGCCCGCGAAAGCCTCCCATTGGTTGAAAAACAGACTGACCCTCAAAGATGTTAAATTAAAGTATTTCCGAGAGCAGGCAAAGGGGATGTTCGCAGTTATTATATCGATTAATCTAAACTGGTCACATTGGATGCTCGTAAAGTAATGTAAAGATAAATGTCGCGATCCATTAACAGCAAAATATAATGGTAAGAAATGAAAGTGCAGATTGAACAGTTAACTTTCAAAGTATAACAATCGCTTTCTGATTCAGATAATTTTTACTTGCATATTTGGATGAACAGACATAATTGACGATTGAGAACAATCCGAAATTAATTCGAAATAAATTCGCTAAATGCGACTACCTTGGCATGAGCTATGTTAAGTATAGATCTATTAGTGAAGTACGTAAATTTGTCCTGGGTTTGAGTCCCTGTCCGGCACCAATTTTCATATTTCACAAAAAAATGGCTCTGAGCACTATGGGACTTAACATCTATGGTCATCAGTCACCTAGAACTTAGAACGACTTAAACCTAACTAACCTAAGGACATCACACAACACCCAGTCATCACGAGGCAGAGAAAATCCCTGACCCCGCCGGGAATCGAACCCGGGAACCCGGGCGTGGGAAGCGAGAACGCTACCGCACGACCACGAGATGCGGGCCATTCGAATAGTATTCGAATCGTATTCGAATATATTGTTACTAAACACAGATAAATGAATTTCAAGCCCACATGGTATTTGAAACAACAGGTACATGAATAAAACCCACAATACGTAATTGTAGCATTGCGTTCCCAGTACACTGTTTTGAACAAAGAAAAACTATTTCATAATTCAGGAGATGGTGGCGACTTCGAATTTACAGCATTAGGAAGTGAAAAGATAACATAGTGCGCTATAATCAGCTTCCATTCACTCAAATGTGAGAAGCCTAAAGGTTTCCATTTTACTATGCGCAAGTACTCTGCCCCACTCCTACATGCAGAGTAATAGCGACCAAGGAATGCCAAATAACCTAACCACTTTAACTAATTACAACCACGTCCGCTAACTGAAATGGCCTCACCCAGTTCCTTATTCATTGCTGAATCTCCACAGCAGCATAGGTTACTACATGATTAATGCAATCTTCTCTCCAATAACGGAACACAGAGCTGAACTCCTAAGCATTAGAACACAGGAAACAGAATGGCGAATAGCCTATCAAATCATTCCAGCCTCGTAGTTTGCAGCCCGCGAAAGCCTCCCATTGGTTGAAAAACAGACTGACCCTCAAAGATGTTAAATTAAAGTATTTCCGAGAGCAGGCAAAGGGGATGTTCGCAGTTATTATATCGATTAATCTAAACTGGTCACATTGGATGCTCGTAAAGTAATGTAAAGATAAATGTCGCGATCCATTAACAGCAAAATATAATGGTAAGAAATGAAAGTGCAGATTGAACAGTTAACTTTCAAAGTATAACAATCGCTTTCTGATTCAGATAATTTTTACTTGCATATTTGGATGAACAGACATAATTGACGATTGAGAACAATCCGAAATTAATTCGAAATAAATTCGCTAAATGCGACTACCTTGGCATGAGCTATGTTAAGTATAGATCTATTAGTGAAGTACGTAAATTTGTCCTGGGTTTGAGTCCCTGTCCGGCACCAATTTTCATATTTCACAAAAAAATGGCTCTGAGCACTATGGGACTTAACATCTATGGTCATCAGTCACCTAGAACTTAGAACGACTTAAACCTAACTAACCTAAGGACATCACACAACACCCAGTCATCACGAGGCAGAGAAAATCCCTGACCCCGCCGGGAATCGAACCCGGGAACCCGGGCGTGGGATGCGAGAACGCTACCGCACGACCACGAGCTGCGGACCATATTTCGCAGTTAGTTAGTTCATCTATAACTACAACAGCTGATGCCAAGATATTCGCATTTGACGAAATGATAATTTTTATTGATCAATTAAGTCGTCTTTCAGCCACTGTAGATTCATTATTAGATGGAGGTATCAAAGGACCTTTATTTTCTGGACCATTTGCAGCTGGCGCCAATGACGGAAATTCAGGCGTAAGTTAATGAAACGTTTGCGGAAATGCAACGGAAGTATCCTAAAACATAATTGTACTTTGACTTCGCAAGAATTATGCCTAAATTTCCATTATTTACAGCAGATACACGACCCTGCAGTAGCAACAAATGGTCCAGAAAATAGTGCTTTTCTCATACTGCCATCTGATGATGAGCCTGCAGTAGCTCGAAAACTAGTTAAGGATGCAATAAATCGTAACACATTCAAAAAGTGACTGGTTGCATGTTACACCTATATAAACTACCAACTTACTAATGTGGTTCCTAGCTAAGTTCACTTCGTCTCTTTTTGGACTTATAGTCATTTCTTCTACGTTGCAATCTATTTGCAATCAAGTCCACTGTAATTATCTGCTTCATCAAAAGTTGTACATGTTGGATAAGTATATTTCAATGTATTCACATTATGATTTAATTTAATCGTCGTTACCTTGAATCGATTAAGGATAATGCCCGGGGGAGGGGGTAGATTTGAAGATGACACAGCTGGCTTCATTCCCTATCGTCGCGTTGTTAGAGCTTGTGCTTCGTCTCTTATGACGTCACCGACGACGGCAAGCTAAATCTTAACATTTCTTCCCTTTTTCTTTGTCCTCATCACGGCTTCTTCAAGGGGTAATATTTCTCGCCCCAAGGGGCCAGTCATCCTGAAGCAAAATCAGTATCTAGCTCATCAGCAGAGTATTATCTTGTACGGCGCTGCCGATGGGACATTGACCACTTTAGTTAGCAATGCTGTAGCCTCTTTCTAAGGCGTGGTGGAAAGGCAGTACGGGAAAGGAATTAGGTAAGTACACTTCTTTTCTGGCTACTGCTCTCTCTGTAGCCGCTGTTGCTCTTTCAAGTGGCACCTCAGTTGTCATGAAAGTGAACGGAGTGCACTACAATCCTTCCATCAAGGAATCAGTATCTGAGACCAAACACTGGTCATCCACGTGACGCTAGGATTAATTTAGAGCTCAGATGCGGAGGCGGATCAGTAAAGCCGTCGGCTACATAGTCGTTCGTATGTGCAAGCTGATATCTGCGATAACAGAAATCGACGATGGAACTTGTAGACTGGTTCACAGAAATAACGTATCTTCTCGGTACTTGAATGACCACATTTTGGGAATTAACATGCCTTTTATATATATTTAGTTCTATTCAGCTGTAACAAAAAAGAAATTGACTAAATTATCTCTTTAAAAAATTTTTGACTATTGCGTAAGTTGATGGAGAGCGATTATTTTTACTTCCATTTAATATTGTTTTTCGTTTGTTTATTAGGGAAGCTGAAGTGTAAATAATGGTGTTCAATTTTATTTCCACTAGTTGATCTATAAATACTAACGTTTTCTAATTTTGATCATTTCTTAATGACAGACTTCATGACATAATAAATTTATGGACTGATCAGTGACTAAGAAGTATTTAAGTTGATATGAATGTGATGTCTCATTGTAGGATGCGGCAGCAGGTATGACAAAGGTTTTTATGATACATGAATCCCACTTACGAAAAAGAAAGAAGACTGCTGTATGATTTTACGGTAGGGAAACAAGATTAATAGCCACAATTGTATGACAGCCGAGATCCGATCATTATAATCCTTAAATTACTTTAAGGCAATTAGAAAACACTCAAGCGTGCACTATGTATTCTTCGTGCATTAGACTGTTATCTAGAAAGAATTTGATAGTCGACCTGTTGCCGCGATTACCAGCATTTGTATGTAATAACTTGCTGATAATAGCTGTTTGCCTTTGTTCATACTGTCGTCAATTCAATCGGACATACATACACTCATATAATTACATAGTCCCTGTTATGTTTTAATGTGTCCTGATTAGTTTTGTTTGTATTTCTACGTATACGTCGTGCCAAATGCAGAAAGTTATGTCAGAAATGAAGACATTAACTTTATTTCTTCTGAGCACGCATGGCACCTATTAACGTCGGTTTATCCACAGTACAGCCTTTGCCTACGCTTCACCTAAATATATAGGTCATTTTCCCTTTCTACTTGTTGTCGTCTTGGATATCCCATTCTGTCTTTATTATCACTGCTTTTACTTTCAGATCAGATTTCTCAAACAGTTCAAGCCATAAGTTGGACTCGTTTATGGGATGACTTTTCGTTTTCTTCCACACAGCGAGATGTCTTTCTCAATTACTAGGATCTGTAGCAGTCTTAGAGTATTCCTTCATGTCTGTAATACACTCCTGGAAATTGAAATAAGAACACCGTGAATTCATTGTCCCAGGAAGGGGAAACTTTATTGACACATTCCTGGGGTCAGATACATCACATGATCACACTGACAGAACCACAGGCACATAGACACAGGCAACAGAGCATGCACAATGTCGGCACTAGTACAGTGTATATCCACCTTTCACAGCAATGCAGGCTGCTATTCTTCCATGGAGACGATCGTAGAGATGCTGGATGTAGTCCTGTGGAACGGCTTGCCATGCCATTTCCACCTGGCGCCTCAGTTGGACCAGCGTTCGTGCTGGACGTGCAGACCGCGTGAGACGACGCTTCATCCAGTCCCAAACATGCTCAATGGGGGACAGATCCGGAGATCTTGCTGGCCAGGGTAATTGACTTACACCTTCTAGAGCACGTTGGGTGGCACGGGATACATGCGGACGTGCATTGTCCTGTTGGAACAGCAAGTTCACTTGCCGGTCTAGGAATGGTAGAACGATGGGTTCGATGACGGTTTGGATGTACCGTGCACTATTCAGTGTCCCCTCGACGATCACCAGTGGTGTACGGCCAGTGTAGGAGATCGCTCCCCACACCATGATGCCGGGTGTTGGCCCTGTGTGCCTCGGTCGTATGCAGTCCTGATTGTGGCGCTCACCTGCACGGCGCCAAACACGCATACGACCGTCATTGGCACCAAGGCAGAAGCGACTCTCATCGCTGAAGACGACACGTCTCCATTCGTCCCTCCATTCACGCCTGTCGCGACACCACTGGAGGCGGGCTGCACGATGTTGGGGCGTGAGCGGAAGACGGCCTAACGGTGTGCGGGACCGTAGCCCAGCTTCATGGAGACGGTTGCGAATGGTCCTCGCCGATACCCCAGGAGCAACAGTGTCCCTAATTTGCTTGGAAGTGGCGGTGCGGTCCCCTACGGCACTGCGTAGGATTCTACGGTCTTGACGTGCATCCGTGCGTCGCTGCGGTCCGGTCCCAGGTCGACGGGCACGTGCACCTTCCCCCAACCACTGGCGACAACATCGATGTACTGTGGAGACCTCACGCCCCACGTGTTGAGCAATTCGGCGGTACGTCCACCCGGCCTCCCGCATGCCCACTATACGCCCTCGCTCAAAGTCCGTCAACTGCACATACGGTTCACGTCCACGCTGTCGCGGCATGCTACCAGTGTTAAAGACTGCGATGGAGCTCCGTATGCCACGGAAAACTGGCTGACACTGACGGCGGCGGTACACAAATGCTGCGCAGCTAGCGCCATTCGACGGCCAACACCGCGGTTCCTGGTGTGTCCGCTGTGCCGTGCGTGTGATCATTGCTTGTACAGCCCTCTCGCAGTGTCCGGAGCAAGTATGGTGGGTCTGACACACCGGTGTCAATGTGTTCTTTTTTCCATTTCCAGGAGTGTAATTCACGACGTCGCGAGGTGTACTGAACAAATATGTAGCATCGCTGAGGGAATCACTCATTTTTTTGGTGGTAGATCACCAACTGTCGCTGACATAGGGGTCGTTGGAAGTAATTCTCCTTCTTTCACGTGGAGTGCTTCTGTAACAATGAAAATGTAACTACTGCGGTCCAAGATAAGAAATGAGATGGGTACGCGACATCGTTGCTACTTCAACGAGGCTAAATACACACATGTGCACTGTAGTTAAAGTGTAACAATTCGGCGCCATTTAAACTACAAAGTTCGAAAGATTGCTTACAATTTTCAGTCTGAAATTTCGATACATGTACTAGGAAACATAATTATGTTATTACGTAAGTTTTGTTTGCTGCATTTACCTTCTGCAATATTGTAAAGAAATGTTGTCACTGTGATGCTGAATGTTAAACTGAGACATTGTATTAGTAAGAGGGCTCCCAAGTATAAAAACGACTAAAGATTATTTGATTCATTGTGCATATTCAGAAGAATAATGCATTAAATGACACATGGACCGCTAGTTTCATGCTCACAAAATCTGCGAGACACATCAGAACATTAGTAAAACATTTAAGCTGATGCTGTACGTAAGGACCATGAATAAGAAACCAACGCGTATTAGCGCAGCCCTAGTTTCATGAAAAGCTGAGAGACTACTCAAGAGGAAAAAATAGGTACAGGACGACGAGGTGAGATTTCCTCTGCGCTGAGGAGTGTATTTCTCGCGTCACGTCCGCACACACAGGCTAATGAGCTTGCGCCGGGCTCATGTGTCTCGATTTAAGCCACATTACACGCAGAAAGCAGGGGTGTGCAGGCACTACCAGCTATTTTTCTCCTCTTATTGTGGACCTGGTTCCCTTTGACTGTGTCTAGCGCAGACACCGTTAATCAGTGTTAAGACCCGCGTACACTCTTTAGTACTCATTTACGGTCGTGCAGAGGTCAGACGTGTGTATAACAACGACTTATATTCGAGGAGGAGATAACAGAAATTTGTCTAGATGCTACTTTACTTACAGATAATTATCTAATGATTTTTCTCTGAGTTAACGTCCGCGGGATTGAAAATCAATGGGGCTGGGTGCCTCTGCTTCAGTTGTAAGGCATCAGCAAAGCTAAATAGCCCTGTGGAAGATCGCGAAACTCAGTATACTTATGTTGAGAGCCATTACGATTATCTTAGAATGACAGCAAAACACGTAATATTCGACAAATCCGACTCCATTGCAGAGGAGTCACATTTCATGACAAATGATCTATAATAACGGATATTGGCACCATATCTTTGATCGGTTTCTATGTGTTGGCATGTGAGATGTGACTATAATATTCGAAAATACAGAAATACGTATGTAAAATTACAGAAAAATACATACCTCTGAGATACGTACGTAGTAAAGAAAACCAATATTTTCTGCAACATACTTGCAGGCAACTTTGAAATCGTTGTACGTATAGCAAACTCTACTAAATCACGTATTAAAATGGGATCAGATTGTTCCGTAACATTCAGAGAAAATTTCACTCAGCATCAAAGGACAAAAATGATGACAGAATTACAAATTATACTGTAAAATTCTAAGCAAAGTTATTAAACAATGATACATATATTCTTTCAACAAAAATTTACCTCCTCCGTCAATAAGATAAGACCAATGTAGAACATAGTAAAATAAACGCGAGAAACCAATAATGAAATAAGAAAATTCCTTTAAATTTAAATAATGAACTCATCAAAGATGACACCAAAAGTTCAAGCACTTTCGAGGATTCTTTTTCTGTCATTAGCAGTTAATATAGATATTGACACTACCTTAGCAGACTGCCTACAGTCTTCGATAAAACATTCCTTAACAACTTCTATAAAATTCAGATTCATATAGCATCTCCAAAAGATGCTTTTAATGTTCTGAACCTTCATAAAACAAACTTTAAAGTTATTGTAGTCTCGCTGACGTTTGTAATACATTTACTTAGTTACACAATTAATCTTTTTGTAATGAAATTTTTCCAAGGCACACTTAAAGATGCTCTTCCACAGTCATTTCAGAAAAAAATTTAAAAAAAAGCAATAATAGAAAATAACTTCCTGTGTATCTTATTTTGGGTAGTATTTACAAAAATTATCCAAAAGAGGCACCATCGAGTTTATAAACTCTGAGGAAAACAAAATATAGTTGGTAACAAACTGTTTGGATTTAAAAAAAGGAATGTCAGTAATCCATATTTATCTTAACAGATGATTTACTGGAATCGATAAATTGTAAATTATTGCACTTTGAATACATTGCAACTCGAAAAGGACATTTTATTGAAAGAACCATGAATGTCTTCATGCAAATGTTAAAATATTATGCAACAGTAATCTGAAAGGTTTCAAGGTTTATATCTCTTCTGCGTGTCGAAATGCAGACTGTAGCAGTTCTATGGTTTACTGTAAGGTTATGTTTGTGATTGTCTGTTGTTTCTGATATATACAAATAATCTGCCACTTGGGTTGTCAGAGTATATTAACTTTCTCCCGTTGGAGATGACATGAGTCATTAACATGACACAAGCCTTCTCGCTTAAAATGCAAAGAAAGAAATATTTGAAGGCAAATTGATAAGCATTAAATTTTGAAAAGAGTCAGTGCATACAGTTCAGTGCATTTTATAAAACACCACGATCTCTAAAAATAGTGTACTTTGCAACGAAATACAAGAAGAACGTGAAGTTTTTTCCACCAGAGATAGATCGCAACGTTCATTGGATAACTCGTACCCTAGAATTAAAGAAACGCCTTAGTTTTTCAATGGTGTGGGATAATAATGAAGAAAGTAGTTAATTATGTATATTTCCATTCTGTAACTTTTTATAGCATCATTTTTTGGAGAGGAGGAAAATTCATCTTCTGGGACAGTGTTATCAGAATACAGAAGTAAGTTAATAGATGAAAATCCTCTTCGAAAAACTCGGTATTTTGACAACTGTTGCGCAAAACATGCGAGTATGTTTATTAATTTTCTTTACCGTTGTCCTTATATTTCTCTTGTAATAGTGCAAAGCATGAACGTTGTACTATAATCAAAAGAAACCACTAAAGAGATTTCAAGGATTTACCATCAGTACAGAAGGGACACATACACCTTCTTATAAATGGATCCACCAACCAGCCGGACCATAAAATTGTGGGTGGGTGAGATAGCGATAGCCAGAGCTATGAAATCGCATTCAGTATGACGTAATTTCAAATCCCTGGCTGCCATCAACTTTTAGGTTTCCATTGATTTTCCCTAAATCGCTGAAAGCCAATGGCAATATTTTTTCTCGTCCTTCCACAACTCGAGATTGTACTCCGTCTCTAATGACGTCGTCATCGACAGGACGATAAACTTTTATCTTCCTCCCTACCTTCATACCAAATGCAGCACAGGTGATGAGGGAGAGCTGAAGACAGACTGTCCTCCTCCTCATTGAGAGCATCTTCACAGAAACTGTCAGAATTTAAAATTTTCGATTTTTAATTATTAATGTTAACAATTTCAACCAATAACATTATTATCAATATTAACACTTTAAAATAAACATTTTGTTATTGTTTTGTTTTTACATTATACTGCGCTTAAACATAACGTCCATACTTCACTTCTTTACACATTCCTGAGACCCCTCTAGGAGGTATCCCTGGAATACGACCGAAATAATGTAATTTCCCATGGTACACTGCCTGTATGAGCTAGAACATTCCCATGGGTAAAGGCTCCAGGAACTCTGCTGAACGACACTACACGATGATTCAATTATTCGGCCTTAGTTATCGCACCGTCGATTAGTGACAGGCACAGTACTTCCCCATTACTTAATAAAATTAGTTTTTGTGATAACCACAGCAACGAAGGATAGACAAACTAGAAAAATAATAAATAAAATCGACAATCGTATTTAGATTCTCCCGGGATGCACAGTTCTAGAACAGAGATACATTATTTTAAATTCACAGCAAAAATTAAGTGAACGCTTCAACTGGATAAAAGAATGTTATTGAATCAATCTGATAGATAAAATAATCGGGTTGAGGACATATTCGAGCTATTATGTTTACAAAATTAGAACATGACGGTGATATACTGTGTGGTCCACTTATTCTCCAATGTGGCCATAAGTGTGGCTCTGAAGTATAATTTCCCCAGAGGAAAGCTAAACTTGACAAGAGATAAGTCTGGCTAGCACGTGATGCGACAATAACGTACTTTCAGACAATAGCAAAGAATGTTAGGTAACCTCTTCATGTTTTCTCATCCGGAAAATTCTTTTGAAAAGACTGTATCCATTCAAACAATTACTCCGAAATTAAGGGTTGCCCACCATCACACACACACACACACACACACACACACACACACACACACACACACAGAGACAAACAATATTCACTGATAATACTTCTTTTCAAAGATTAAATGAAAACCTGTATTATTATATTTACACCCACAGATATCAAGAAGTACTACTGCTGTTCAGTAGTTTATTCCTTGCAAGGCTGTAACCGTGTTTAAAGCGAATGATACAAGCAACAATGAACAGTGAATATGAGCAAAATCTTCAAATGCTGCATGACGCCCGCTGTTTCAATCCTTCATTCAGCATAACATACGCCGTGCTCTATCCCTCAATTATTTATTTCTTGTTAAATTTCGGTACTTTGAACTGAGTGTATCAGAAAATTAATGTAATGTTGACCCAACACGCAGATTTATCAAAAACCAGAAAAGATACGATATTTGCATCACAATATATTCCTCAAAATAAGCTATAAAATTTCTGCCGTTTGCGTCAGTATTGCAAAACCAATTGAAATTGTGGCAGCTGATGCTGTAAACACATGAAATACACTAATAAGCCAAAACATGACTATCTCTGCCCACAACGACGTTGGGCGCCGTCTGTTGGCACTGTGGACACGTGACAGGTTAACAAAGGTATGTAAGCGGAGCAAACATGGGCGGGGGATCACCCTAGCGAAGATATGGGCTGCAAACGGGGACATACATTGAGATAAGCGATTTTGACAAAGCGCAGATTATTATTACGCAGAGTCTGTGAACGAGTATCCCGAAAACGGTGAAACTATTCTAATATTGAAGTGCTACGGTCGTGAGCGTGGGTATCTATGGAAAGAGAGAGAAGGACAGTGAATCTATTACTGGGCACTAAATGGTTGAACGTCCACGACTCTTCAGAGAATCTGTGTGGATGAGGAGGAAGAAGAGGAGGAGAAGGAGGAGGAGGAGGATGAGATTCGGTTAAACGTCCCGTAGACAACGAGGTCATTAGAGATGGAGCACAAGATCGGATTATGGAAGGATGGGAGAGGAAAGCCCCCGTACCCTTTCGAAGGAACCATCCCAGCATTTGCCTTAAGCGATTTAGAAAAATCACGGAGAACCTAAATCGGGATGGTCAGACGCATGTCTGAGCCGTCGTATGCTAACCACTGCGCTACCTCGCTCGATACCAGACATGGGGTTCGGGGCCTTGTCTGCTTTGTTAAGTAGGATAGATGGTGATCTGCGGCATCTCTGCCGAAAGAGCACAATTCTGTCACACGCACAAGTGTATCTGAGAACACCATTCACCGTGCATTGTCGAACACGGAGCTCCACAGTAGACCACCCGTAAGCGTTCACATGTTGACCCAACGACATCGACAATTACGATTGCAGCAGGTCCCTTACGACTGCAGCGGGCACGGGACCGTAGGGATTCGACCGTCGGTCAGTGGAAACGTTTTGACTTTTTGGGCGAATCTCATATTTGTTACACTAGAATAAATGATAATTAACTTAAACCCTCAGCTGCCGACAGGTGTTGTTGATATACCTCGATGGGGACAGCTGAAAATTGTGTTCCCCGACCGGGATCCGAACCCGGGATCTCCTGCTTACATG
Organism: Schistocerca americana; assembly: GCF_021461395.2. Lineage (NCBI taxonomy): Eukaryota > Metazoa > Arthropoda > Insecta > Orthoptera > Acrididae > Schistocerca > Schistocerca americana. The sequence continues at coordinate 252,676,823 of NC_060130.1, forward strand.
GCAGACGCTATATCCGTCTGAGCCACCGAGGGCACAGATGAATAAAGTGTGCGCGAGTAATGAGTGGATGGGCAAATATTTATTAGATACATTACATTTGTAGAATTGTGGACAGTTGGGAAAGTGGGTCTCATGGGAAGCGTGCAAGGGATAAGTTCCTGCAGTCGTGCTATTCATCTGTGTCCGCGGTGGCTCAGATGGATAGAGCGTCTGCCATGTAAGTAGGAGATCCCGGGTTTGGGTCCCGGTCGGGGCACACGTTTTCAGCTGTCCCCATCGAGGTATATCAACAACACCTGTCGGCAGCTGAGTGTTTCAATTAATTATCATTTATTCTAGAGTAGCTGCGCGGTCATCAATGGTATCTGTTCTTTCGAGAACAGTTACTATCTTCATACACAATGTTACACTAGGTCGATGGTTCTCTCCATAAACGCTGTCATCGTGGTAAACACCGGCTCGAAATGTGCAGCGCGCCACGAACGAAGGCTGGTGGGATCAGTATTATGCAATGGGAGATATTCTCTTGCGCTTGCATGGGACTTGTGGGAGTACTGGAGGACATGCTGACAGCTTCGAACCACTTGCATCCTTTCACGTTTGATGTCTTCCCCGACAATGATGTCATCTTCCAGCAGTATAATTGTTCGTGTTGTAAGTAGGCCGTTTAGGTTTTTATGTTGGTAACGCCACGTAGGGCTCTGTATGAAAATCACTGACTGTGCTGTGTGCAGTCTGTGGCTGATTGGCATTGTTGAAATATTCTCTATTGTAGTGTTGGGCAGTTGGCTGTTAACAGCGCGTAGCGTTGCGCCGTTGGAGGTGAGCCGCCAGCAGTGGTGGATGTGGGGAGTGAGATGGCGGAGTTTTGAGAGCGGATGATCTGGACGTGTGTCCATCAGAGAGAGTAAATTTGTAAGACTGGATGTCATGAACTGATATATATATATTATGACTTTTGAACACTATTAAGGTAAATACATTGTTTGTTCTCTATCAAAATCTTTCATTTGCTAACTATGCCTATCAGTAGTGCCTTCAGTAGTTTGACTCTTTTATTTAGCTGGCAGTATTGGCGGAAGATGTATTGCAGTAGTTTGAGTAACGAAGATTTTTGTGAGGTAAGTGATTTGTGAAAGGTATAGGTTAATGTTAGTCAGGGCCATTCTTTTGTAGGGATTTTTGAAAGTCAGACTGCGTTGCGCTAAAAATATTGTATGTCAGTTTAGTGATGATCAGAATAAGTAAAGAGAGAAATGTCTGTGTACGTTCAGTTTTGCCCAGCTATTTGAAAATCAAATAACGTAAGGAGCTTATCACCACAGTAATTCACTAATTTTTCTAAGAGGACGTTTCATAGTGTCTCGGAGCCAGAACCGTGCTGCAATGGTTCGAGGATCTCCCGATGATGCCTCGCCAAGCAAATCCGCCTGACGTAGATTGTATGGAGCCCATTTGGGTCGCTAACGTGCACCATCACTGCGTACACAAGTCAGTAGTCCGTTATTTACACGAAATACATGTTCTGTGTGATGATCTAAAGCCACATACTTCCACGACCCTACCAACAAACTGTGGGATCCCCGATACGCAAAATCATTGCTATATGATGACTAACTGACAACCTCAGCTGCCGACAAGTGTTGTTGTTATACCTCGATGTGGACAGCTGAAAATGTGTGCCCCGACCGGGACTCGAACCCGGGATCTCCTGCTTACATGGCAGACGCTCTGAGCCACCGAGGACACAAATGAATAGCGCGACTGCAGGGACTTATCCATTGCACGCTTCCCGTGAGACTCACATTCCCAACTGTCCACAATTCTACATATGTATTGTGCCTTATAGACATTTGTCCACCATTTGCAAGATCACAGGTTAATATGAGCGCGAGATAAGACAATGCAAATGGGAAATGCTGATACATTAATAGCCATTGTACCCGACAGAATGTTGCATGCAAGCGTGCAGACGTACATGCATTTTCTTGCACAAGTGCCGGGTGTTAGTTTGCAGCATGGAGTTCCATTCCTTTTAAACTTGGTCGGGCAATACAGGGACGGTTAATAACGGCTGTAGATGACGCTGGAGTTGTCGTCCGATTAAACGCAATATGTGCTCGATTGGAAACAGATCTGGTGATCGAGCAGACCAAGGCAACACGTCGACACTCCGCAGAGAATGAGGAGTTACAACAGCGGAGTGTGGGCGAGCATTATCCTGTTGGAAAACACCCCCTAGAATGCCATTCACAAATGGTAGCACAAGACGTCGAATCACCAGACTGGCGTACAGATTTGCAGTCAGGGTGCGTGGGATAACCACGAGAGTTCTTGTGTTGTCATGAGAAATCGCACCCTAGACCGTAACTCCCGGCTTAGGTCCAGTGTGTCTAGCAAGCATACAGGTTGGTTGCAGGCCCTCAAGTGGCCTCCTAACCAGCACCGAGTCGGAACACAGCAGACCTGTACCCTGCCCTCCAGTGAGCTCTCGCTTGACGCCATTTAATTCACAAGTGGCAGTGGTTTGTCAGTGGAATGCACTCTACAGGGCGCCTGGTTCGGAACTGTCCTTGAAGTAACCGATTTGTAACAGTTCATTGAGTAACTGTGGTGCCAACTGCTGCTCAGATTGCTGCTGCAGATGAAGTACGATACGCCAGAGCCACAGAGACACATGCCGAACACCATGGTGTGCCCTCTCGGTAGTGCCATGTGCCCGTCCGTAGCACGGTCTTCTTGTGACCGTAACATCCCCGTGACCACCGTTACCAGTAACCACGTACACTACCCGTATTACACAACCTCATAAAATCAGTGAGGTGCTGATAATGACGTCCTTGTCGCCAGTTTTGACTAACATCAACTCACCACGTCCATTCATAAAGGCAACTAACGCTTATGGTCGTTACAGCGTGCATTTAAAACAAACCTGATTTGCATCCTCAGAGTGATGGTACTAATGCCACTCTATATCTACATCTACATACATACTCCGCAATTCACCATACAGTGCGTGGCGGAGGGTACCTCGTACCACAACTAGCATCTTCTCTCCCTGTTCCACTCCCAAACAGAACGAGGGAAAATGACTGCCTATATGCCTCTGTACGAGCCCTAATCTCTCTTATCTCATCATTGTGGTCATTCCGCGAAATGTAAGTTGGCGGCAGTAAAATTGTACTGCAGTCAGCCTCAAATGCTGGTTCTCTAAATTTCCTCAGTAGCGATTCACGAAAAGGACGCCTCCTTTCCTCTAGAGACTCCCACCCGAGTTCCTGAAGCATTTCCGTAACACTCGCGTGATGATCAAACCTACCAGTAACAAATCTAGCAGCCCGCCTCTGAATTGCTTCTATGTCCTCCCTCAATCCGACCTGATAGGGATCCCAAACGCTCGAGCAGTACTCAAGAATAGGTCGTATTAGTGTTTTATAAGCGGTCTCCTTTACAGATGAACCACATCTTCCCAAAATTCTACCAATGAACCGAAGACGACTATCCGCCTTTCCCACAACTGCCATTACATGCTTGTCTCACTTCATATCGCTCTAAAATGTTAGGCCCAAATATTTAATCGACGTGACTGTGTAAAGCGCTACACTACTATTGGAGTATTCAAACATTACGGGATTCTTTTTCCTATTCATCTGCATTAATTTACGTTTATCTATATTTAGAGTTAGCTGCCATTCTTACGTTACCGGCGCGAAATTTGAATAGACATCATCATTAAGATGTAGAAACAGGCCTACCAACTTTCGTTTATGTCGCCCAACTCCTCCTTGTGTTGCCAGTTTTTCTCCGTCAATGTGTATTGGACAGTTTGTAACAACCTGCAATAAACAGTCATCTCTTGAAAGTAGGTCAGATATATGTTGGTTGAAAAATGATTGTTGTACTACAGGAATTGTGTGGATATTGTGAAATAGCTAGCAATTTCTAGCTGGTACTCTTATTTCCACATAGCTAGTCAATTCCGTGGCGAAAAAGCCTTCAGCATTCTAACTGCGTGTCGGCATGTGAATATCAAAATATAACTGTCTTACATGTATCTAATGGAAATTAGTTACATAATTTATCTTGCGTTAATTTAAGTTCTGCAATACGCTACTCCAAAATATTGCATTATTTATGGAAAGTTCAATTAAATCTTTAAGCCCCTCCGGGTTTGTCCCTGGCAGTTCTCCGTGTTTTGCCTCACAAGATGAGATGTTAATACGATAATTCCAGTATTCTAATTAGAAGGGACAGTCAAAAGGAATTGGTTCCTGTTTTTTCTTCTTAAATAATGTTTTAGATGGTAATTTTCAATTTGGCTCTGTTTCACAATGCTTCTTCTCAAATACATTGCAGCCGTGCGGAGTGGCCGTACGGTTCGAGGCGTCATGTCACGGACCGCGCGGCCCCTCCCACCGGAGGTTCGAGACCTCCCTCGGGCATGGGTATGTGTGTTGTTCTTAGTGTAAGTTAGTTTAAGTAGTGTGTAAGTCTAGGAACCAATGACCTTAGCAGTTTCGTCCCTTAGGAACTCACACACACACACACACACACACACACACACACACACACACACACCAATACATTGCAGTAGTAACTTTTTGCGTCAATAAATGCCAGTACTGCATTCGCTTGCAAAATAGCCGACATCGATGTTCGTATTAGACAGCGTCCTGTGACAGAATTCTTGAATGTAGAATTTGGAACGCCAAGTGACATTCATGAAAACCTCAAAAATGATTACGGTGAGGGAACAGTGAATGTCAGATTTGTTAGAGGACGGGCTCGTCGCTGTGATGAAACTGAAGGGCAAACACTGCAGCTGAAGAATCGCGGAGCGGCAGACTGGTGACTGCAGTGACTCCACACAATCTTCAGTCATCAATAACTGGGATACTCAAAGCTCCGACCAACTTGCGTACAAAATATGACAACCGAACAAAATAGAGAGACAAGAAAAACAGTTGCCTCCCAACTCTTGTTGCGCTTCCGTTTGGAGGGATAGGAGTTTGTGGAAAATATTGTGACTGGAGACGAACCATGGGATCATTTTATCAACTAGAATTAAAGGGGCTGTCAGTGGAAAAACGCCGGCCGTGGTGGCCGAGCGGTTCTAGGCGCTACAGTCTGGGACCGCGCGACCACTACGGTCGCAGGTTCGAATCCTGCATCGGGCATGGATGTGTGTGATATCCTTAGGTTAGTTAGGTTTAAGTGGTTATAAGTTCTAGGGGACTGATGACCTCAGAAGTTAAGTCCCATAGTGCTCAGAGCCATTTTGAAGTGGAAAAGCATCACAGCAACTCACCGTAGAAGAGAAAGTTCAAAACTGTGCGGTCGGCAGGAAAAGTTACGTCCACAGTATTCCGGGATGCAGAGGGTGACACTGTGGTTGATTGAATGGAGCAGAGACGCACGAAAAATTCCGTCCAGTACGGCAAAACCATTAAGCACCTTAAGGAACGTCTTCAGCGATTTCGCCCAACAAAATCTATGGCTGATGTTCTTCTTTTGTATGACAATGCAAGACCACACATCAATCGTCACACCACTGAAGAGACCGTGAAAACTGTGTGGGAAGTCTTGTCTCATCCCCAATACTGCCCTGATCCGGCACCATCAGACTTCTATCTGTTTGGGCCGCTAAAAGAATCTCATCGTTTGTTTCACTTTGCAAATAAGGCGGCCGTGAGAACGTTCGAGCTTCAATGGATTCGGGACCAGTAATGTGCGTTTTACCACACTGAAATACATGCCCTTGTTAAATGATATACCATAACTGTGGAAATGATCGTAAATTATACAGAAAAGTAAAAATTTTGGAGTTATTGTTGTGGTTTTCAACCTATGCAGTAGCATTTGACGTTTATGACAAATAAAAAATGGAAAGTATTACTTTTTTATTGATTCTCGGACATTGGAGACAGTTGTCTGTGTGTGTTGACTGCACATGCGAACACTAAAAATATAAGGTTACAGTGAAAGTCTCATCACGGTTTCATGGGCTGGTAACTTAACAAAAACGATAAACCAGTACTCTTGAAATAGCTTCGTTCATTTGTAATGTTGAACTTTTAGCATGAGCTCTCTCAGTTATTTGAAATTCTGTGGTTCCTCATTATTTCTGGTACGAGTTTTCTCGCTGCTTCGAGAGCTCTAGATACTTGTTACCTGTGAGTATGGCCAGCTGGAGGCGGCTCCGCTGCTTGTTAGCAGCTGGCATCGCTTTTTTAGTTGCAGCACCCTCGCAGGTTCCGACCACATCCGTCTAAATATCACTGTAAAGTACCCGTATACGTCGACTGCAAGTTCATGATCAAAAGTGAGCATTTTTGTCAAAGCAGAAGCTCTTTCGGTTTTTTCTAATCTCAGTTCGCCCAAAATAGAAAATAGTACGACATTATCTTGTAGCTGTAGCATATTGCTTGTACGAGAGCCGTTTAAAAGCAAAGGTCCGCAATTTTCGTTTTCACAAAATAGTCACAAATAACTTCTATCATTTGCTAACGTAATCTATCTGCAGCTATACACACTGTTCACATATTCGACGTAACAAGTCCATAGGAGACTCTTTTAAGCATGGAAAATCGCTGATGCATTAGTGACACAATTACATAATGCCCGGCCAGAGAGTATCTCTCTATCCACAGAAAAATCTAAAAAAAATCGCTAGGAGCTAGTACGACCGAGGAAGGAGAATGAGAAACCACTTCAAAATATTTTTTCACGAAGAAATTCTTGCGTCACTTTTGTTCGATGTGCTGGTGCACTGTCTTGGTGAAAGAGTACACTTGAGACCTTTTTCGGCCATTTTTCACGCAATGCTGAGAGCATATTGTTCAACAAAAGTTGGTAGCTCACGCCTGCCCCCGTAGTTCCAGTTGGGAACCGTTCGGAGCAATTTTCTTCAGTCGCCTGACTACGTCGTCAGACCGGTTGGTGCGAGAAAGCGATTGCTTTCGTTCGTTCTCACATGATGCTAGGACTTCTTTGAACTGTCACGTCCATGAACGCACATTCAAAAAAATGTTCAAATGTCTGTGAAATCTTATGGGACTTAACTGCTAAGGTTATCAGTCCCTAAGCTTACACAGTACTTAACCTAAATTATCCTAAGGACAAACACACACACACCCATGCCCGAGGGAGGACTCGAACCTTCGCCGGGACCAGCCGCACAGTCCGAGACTGCAGCGCCTGGGACCGCTCGGCTAATCCCGCGCGGCCATGAACGCACATTCTTCATATTCATGACACCACCACCATACGTCTCACTATGGAAAACCGATTTCAGTGGGTTACATACGCCCCACGAAAATGGAGAAAACGAATGATTGCTCGCACTTCTTGTAAAAAAAAACGTCGCTATTTCTAGAGTGTGGTGCACCAGACAGGGATGCTATTTTGTGTCATACCTGCAAAACGAAAGGCCGCGGGTTGCTGGCAGTTTCCTGTATAATCCCATTCCTGAGAAAACACTCGGAGGCCTTAAAACTAGAACGAACACAGCAATTGGCTGTGTGTGTTTATTTGTGTGATGCCAAACTCGTTATCTGTATTTACTGGGTCTAATACCGAAAAAACAAAACGGTTTTCTCTTTTTGCTTTATCTTTAGATATCACGTCTGAAAGTCAGTGCTGTCTTTTATTCACAATGAGTCGTTTTCTGGCAGCAGATTCTATAAATTAATTCCACTATGCCTGAAATACAAAAATACTGCGTAACATGGTGGCTGTTACTTATTGTAAACAGCCTTTTGAAGTTATTGAGCTATGCCAGTCAAAGCTAGATGTCATAAAAATCTGTTCAGAATCTTAGTTTCACCAAAACGCTACTATTTTAATTAAGTTACCTTCACCCAATCATTAATTTCAATTCATGACGGGAGTTTTCACAGACGTTATGGGCAGTGTCTGTAGTATGCCTGTCGATCACATCAAGACGCTCTTTTTCAGTTGTGAGCACACTGTGAGCGAGTAAAGGTGCCTAGAATAACAATGTCTCTCGCCATGTAGGAGGGCCCCCTGAGAGGCTTCGCCTTAATGTATGCAGCCCACCTAACTTAACTGCCACGCACTTCCTTTTTCATGGCAATACTCAGCCGCACTCTGCAGGAGCAGTGAAGGCGCTCCTGCAGCCTTTTCGATGGGAAGTGTCTGATCACCCACAATACAGCCTAATTGGCACATTCTGAGTATAATCTCTGTTCACATGAAACGCTGGATACGAAGACAACACTTGGGTGCAGGCTACCAGTGTAGAGAATTACCGGAAAGCACAGGCGGCTGCCTTCTATGACGATGGTGTTGGAAATTTGGCAAACGCTCCGGCAAATGTCTAAGTCGGAGCGGCGACTGTGTAGAGAAGTATCTGGAAGGTGTAGTTAAATTTGCAAAGAAAACAGTTTTTATTTTCACTGTAGTTTCCATTTTGCGACCGATCGTTCCTTACTTCCCGAACAACCCTCGTATGTTAATCTTTAGCTAGATCAAATAAAAGCATTTTTCTCTTTTGCCATCAAAAACTTACACTGCAATCGTAATCCGTCAAAAATATGAGGAACTACTGTAAGGACTTTGATATGATTTTCAGTAATAGGTAGAGTGATTCACTAGGAAGGGTTGGGTGAATAATTTACAAATATTTAGTGCGAACTGGCTGAGCTACGATGAAGTGATGTCCGGTGCCGCCGTGAAAGCGATACCTTGGCCATCTAGCGGTGACAGGTGTAAGGACGCCAGACTAGCGCAGACGTCGGCGCTAGCATCGCAGTTCTTGTACTAACTGTTCGTACTACATATTAACACTCCCTGACAGTTTATGGCTACGACACATGCAGCATCTTTAGCATTTCAGATCAAAGTAATACTGGTAAATGATGCAGGATTGCACTTCATTGGTTTGGAACGAGGTTCCGATATACCACAAATCATCCATTAAAGCATTTCACAGAACAATTCGATATTTGCATCCCAACAACAGCCATATGGCTGGCTGTACCATATTGGTCTCTGGTGACTTTCGTCATATCTTACCAGTAATTACAACGCTAGAAAATTTTAGAATTCCCAGGACCAATATCTTCCCAGTATCGATCGATAACGGGCAAATATCGTCGGGATTCTCGATTCCTGGCGTGGATGAAGTATCTACAGTTTCCGTTAAGAGCGTGCAAGAATGTATCAGGACACAGAAAATGCTCCATTGAACAATTTGAGATAGGGAACCTGGGGTCGTAGAAACCAGTTTACGGAGATAGGGAAGTAAGCGTGACTACAGGTTTGTCTAGCGTTACTGTTTTCCAGCATAGTTACAACTAACATGCGTGTCAGTTTACAGCCGGCCGGAGTGGCCGTGCGGTTCTAGGCGCTACAGTCTGGAGCCAAGCGACCGCTCCGGTCGCAGGTTCGAATCCTGCTTCGGGCATGGATGTGTGTGATGTCGTTAGGTTAGTTAGGTTTAATTAGTTCTAAGTTCTAGGCGACTGATGACCTCAGAAGTTAAGTCGCATAGTGCTCAGAGCCATTTGAACCATTTTTTTTTGTACGTTTACACGTACTGTGATGTTTACTTACATGGACATTCTTTATTTCTTGCAAGGAAACAAGGAAGTCGAGCCCGATTACTAGGAAGTCAAGATGCAGGTTTTGTTTACTCTGCTTGTCCATAAGATGGTTCTGTTGCATCGTTTTTACATTTTCCCATGACGGAACGTGCTATGAATCAACGACAGACCCACTCATTCCACAGTGCTGTTCAGAGACGTACAATGCAATACGATGGAGCAGTACCGGTACAGTTTCGCAAAAATCACTGTAATGCACCTTGTGTATGGGGAAGAATCTTGCAATGTTCTCGCTGTTGAAAGGCTGTACAGGGAACGATTTCCATTTGTCTCGATCGACGAATGTGCGACGCTGGTTCACTGGAAAGAAGAAACGAGGGATGTGCCAACATGACGACCACACCAGCGGCATTTGTCAGGGTGCGTCAGAATCTTATCGCCGTTGTCATACTTCCATTCAGGTTGATGGCCGTCAGTTTCAGCATGTTTTGTAAGATGCAGTACAAAAGGTACGCTCATTGTGTCAGTGATGGTATTTGCAGTTAGCTGTAACTATTGTAAATAAAAAAAAGGTACACAGTGATTTTATTCCTATTATCTCCTTAAGCTGACTTCTCCGTCCCCAGCTTTCCTACCTCATATTGTTGAGTGGAGCATCCTCTATGTCCCGTGAAATTCTTGCCCGCTTTTACGGAAACATCCTGTATATGTGTAATTATGTTTCTGGGGAAGCCTCGGAGCACGAGTCCTACTTGCGCTTGTCCGGTGTTTTTACATCCACATTATTCTAATCACTAACGCTCACTTGGCACGTTTCACTTCATACGGTATCATATAGTCCTGTTTCTTCCCGCCCAATATACATATGCAGCTTTTGTAGAGGTTTGCTCATGTGTTTTCGCGTGGCAGTAATGGCTGGAAGACTCCCGTCTAGGGTTGTCCTGCCACTTGGTGCAAGTCTTTCTGTTTGACTCCGTTTCAGCAACTTGCGCGTCCATGTAGGTGAGATGAAACGATGAGGACATTACAAACATCGAGTCCCCGAGCCAAGGAAATCTCCGACCTGGTCGGAAATCGAAACTGTATGTTATGATCTACAGAAAGCGACGATCACCACGATGTGTGAATGTATGTCTCCGTGCCAGCTACTGATAGTCTAATACTATGCTCAGTCTCTACAAGAGAGCTGGCCATTGTGGCAGAGCGATTCTAGGCGCTTCAGTCCGGAACCACGCTGCTGCTACGGTCGCAGGTTCGAATCCTGCGTCGGACATGGACGTGTGTGATGTATTTAGGTTAGTCAGGTTTAAGAAGTTCTAAGTCTAGGGGACTGATGACCTCAGATGTTAAGTCCCATAGTGCTTAGAGCCATTTGAACCATTTCTCTATGAGAGAGGTATCTGGGAGGCTGAGAAACATTCGAAAATTCTGCTGTGAAAACCTATTCCCGTAAATTTCTCCAAGTTTCTACTACTTTCGAGTTTTCAACATTTCTGTTACACTCTCGGCCAAGTCAATTAAGTCAGTCAATTCGGGCTACTTTTCGTTCTATACCTTCCATGTTCTCGCCTACAAAATGAAATTTACGCAGTACAATTGATTTGTGAGGGGTCTCATTTGTGGCTCTCTATGGCCCTCTGAGTCTCGTGGAGTAATATAGCGAGCTAGGTTTCACACGATCGTCATTTTCGAAACCCATGCTGATTCCTACAGAGTAGATTTCTAGTCTCCAGAAAAGTCATTATAGTCAAACATAATACGTGTTACAAAATTCTACAACTGATCGACGTTACAGATATATGTCTATATAGTTGTGCACATCTGCTCGACGTCCCTTCTTGAGGACGGGGATGACCTGTGCCCTTTTCCAATTTTTGGAACGCTACGCTCTTCTAGAGACCTACGGTACACCGCTTCAAGAAAGGGGGCAAGTTCCTTCGCGTACTCTATGTAAAATCGAACTGGTATCCCATCAAGTCCAGCGTCCAATTGTGAGCTACTCCCCGTATTCCGTAATGTTCCAACTTCTGGAGCAATATTTTGTGATCAACACAATCAGACGCCTTGGTTAAATCAAAAATATGCCTAGCATTCGAAACCTTTTGTTTAACCCATCCAGTACCTCACAGAGAAAAGAGAATATAGCATTTTCAGCATTTTCAGTTGTTAAACGACTTCTAAAGCCGAACTCTACTTTTGATAGCAAATCGTGTGATATAAAATGATCAATTATCCTTACATACACAGCCTTTTCAATAACTTTAGCAAACACCGATGGCTTAGAAATAGGTCTAAAATTGTGTACATTATCCCTTTCTCCCTTTTTATAAAGCGGCTTTACTACTGGGTACTTTAATCGTTTAGGAAACTGGCCATTCCTCATGGAAAATTGACAAATATGGCTAAATACAGAGCTAACGCGCGGAACACAGTACTTTAATATTTTACTAGGCACTCCATCATATCCATGAGAGTCCTTAGTCTTCAGTGATCTAATTATTGACTCAACATCTCCTTTGTCTGTATCACAGAAGAGTATTTCAGACTTCAGTCTCGGAAAGGCATTTGCCAAGATATTTATATGATTCCCTGAAGAAACTAAATTTTTATTTAATTCACCAGCAATGCTGTAGACGGATATATTTATTGTTGTACTCCAGGTTAGTGATAGCCCATTTCCTTATAGTATGGTAACTGTATTTATGCAACTGCCAAGATTACCACTGAAGTGGCGGGAAACATGAGTACCGATATTACCTCGATATGTTACTCGTAAGAACAAGTTTAAACAGCGCTTTAGAACTGTGAACCCTTATTTTGTGTATCTCAGCGGCACTCAACTGCTGTCATGCTATTCAACTATGGAAAGTATTTACACCTAGATGAATGGCTAACAAAATTTCTTGTCAGCGAAGTTTATCTGTGGAATGACAAAAAAACTGAGGCACGTTTCACATAAACAGTCCAACAAATTCCCCCAACATTGTTTTTACTAACACCTTTCATAAGCTCCTCCGTCCATCCAAAATGTTAGACTAATTTTATTCCTGGCCTACAAGCGGCGCTAACTCAGCTCAAACTACCAGTTGTAAAAAACAGATTTGCATTCGGCGAATCACTTTAAAGTAGAGGACATGAGACCTTACTGTGTCAAAACTCACAGTGGAAACACATTTTTAAATCAAATATGCGAGACATTCTCTAAAATGTTTTGAACAAGAGAGAAGAGTGTGCGAAGCTGTCACGCACACGTTGACTCCCGATCGAAAACAACGACTCGTGGACACATGTCACGTTCTGATTGCCCTGCAAACACCGGCCAATTCGTTTTTGGTAAATATCATCACGGGTGATGTGACTTGTTATCAGCACGAAATTACTAGCAAATGACAAAACACTCAAATTTACGCGAAGGGTCAACGCTCTGACGACGTAATCGGCATTGAAGCCAATGTGACGCACGAAATGAACAGCATCCCAAATAAGTTGTATGAACGTTCTGTGCGTTTTACTCAAGTGAGTGGAGACTATGTAGACACTTGAAGCATTGAAACGACCATTCTAAGGCTTCTCTACTTTTGATTAATCTTTTCATGAAACTTTTTGAACTGATGGGATATTCTAGTAGCGTTGCCACGAAAACTGGGTGAATCCTAGAGAATCCCTAATATCTGAGAAGTACTTTCTGAAGTATGATCGTCAATGCATCTCTCATAATAGTGGAATCGCTGATACTGTCATGCAAGCACTTAGAATGTGAACAAATCCGTGAACTTCGAGAAGACGTTACAGGACACAATGACGATTTTAATACACTGACTTTTGAAGAAAAAAAAAATCTAATAAAGGTGGCACGAATGAAACAAAACACGGCGGCTGTTTACTGCCAGCAAAGAGTACTTAAAATGGCACTTAATGTCACGCACATACACCCAGTGCTATTTATGTGACCGAGAACGTCAGTGCTGAACTGTGAAACTATATGAGACATTAACCCCAAAGCGTATTCAATGTTGAAGGGTAGTACAATATCGGCATTTGAGAACATTTTATAAGGGCAGAGTAATAGGATCCAGAGGAATGGGTTTGTGAGACATGTCATTTAGACTCATACAGGTCGTGCTCACACAAGATTTAAGTATACAGGGTGTTACAAAAAGGTACGGCCAAACTTTCAGGAAACATTCCTCACACACAAAGAAAGAAAATATGTTATGTGGACATGTGTCCAGAAACGCTTACTTTCCATGTTAGAGCTCATTTTATTACTTCTCTTCAAATCACATTAATCATGGAATGGAAACACACAGCAACAGAACGTACCAGCGTGACTTCAAACACTTTGTTACAGGAAATGTTCAAAATGTCCTCCGTTAGCGAGGATACATACATCCACCCTCCGTCGCATTGAATCCCTGATGCGCTGATGCAGCCCTGGAGAATGGCGTATTGTATCACAGCCGTCCACAATACGAGCACGAAGAGTCTCTACATTTGGTACCGGGGTTGCGTAGACAAGAACTTTCAAATGCCCCCATAAATGAGAGTCAAGAGGGTTGAGGTCAGGAGAGCGTGGAGGCCATGGAATTGGTCCGCCTCTACCAATCCATCGGTCACCGAATCTGTTGTTGAGAAACGTACGAACACTTCGACTGAAATGTGCAGGAGCTCCATCGTGCATGAACCACATGTTGTGTCGTACTTGTAAAGGCACATGTTCTAGCAGCACAGGTAGAGTATCCCGTATGAAATCATGATAACGTGCTCCATTGAGCGTAGGTGGAAGAACATGGGGCCCAATCAAGACATCACCAACAATGCTTGCCCAAACGTTCACAGAAAATCTGTGTTGATGACATGATTGCACAATTGCGTGCGGATTCTCGTCAGCCCACACATGTTCATTGTGAAAATTTACAATTTGATCACGTTGGAATGAAGCCTCATCCGTAAAGATAACATTGGCACTGAAATGAGGATTGACACATTGTTGGACGAACCATTCGCAGAAGTGTACCCGTGGAGGCCAATCAGCTGCTGATAGTGCCTGCACACGCTTTACATGGTACGGAAACAACTGGTTCTCCCGTAGCACTCTCCATGCAGTGACGTGGTCAACGTTACCTTGTACAGAAGCAACTTCTCTGACGCTGACATTAGGGTTATCGTCAACTGCACGAAGAATTGCCTCGTCCATTGCAGGTGTCCTCGTCGTTCTACGTCTTCCCCAGTCGCGAGTCATAGGCTGGAATGTTCCGTGCTCCCTAAGACGCCGATTAATATCTTCGAACGTCTTCCTGTCGGGACACCTTCGTTCTGGAAATCTGTCTCGATACAAACGTACCGCGCCACGGCTTTTGCCCCGTGCTAATCCATACATCAAATGGGAATCTGCCAACTCTGCATTTGTAAACATTGCACTGACTGCAAAACCACGTTGGTGATGAACACTAACCTGTTGGTGCTACGTACTGATATGCTTGATGATAGTGCTGTAGAGCAATGAGTCGTATGTCAACACAAGCACCGAAGTCAATATTACCTTCCTTCAATTGGGCCAACTGGCGGTGAATCGGGTACAGTTCATACTGACGAAACTAAAATGAGCTCTATCATGGAAATTAAGCGTTTCCGGACACATGTCCACATAACAACTTTTCTTTATTTGTGTGTGAGGAATGTTTCCTGAAAGTTTGGCCGTACCTTTTTGTAACACCCTGTATATATAGCAGTGGCTATAAATTGGTCATAGATACCGATGAGCATATGCTAGTCACTGCAGCGTGACTGCAGCACGGGAATATCACCATCTTGCGCCCACGTCGTTAGCGAGTCGTGCAACCTCATCCAAAATTTCGTTTCGATGCTACCTGTGTGCGTTGATAGTTCGTTTCTACATGTCACAGTCTGTATTGGTGACATGCAAGTCAAAGCCTTAATTCCCGTATGGCCTCCCACTTTGAGAGTTTACCTGCTTTCCATGAACCAAACTACAACGATGATCATCTGTACAAGGTCTCCGTCTAGTGTTTTCACCGTCAGTTCCGAATCTGCGGCAGTGGTTCTTAATGACATTGATGTAAGCTACATGCTAAATTCCATCTTTCCTTCCCTCCAGTACTAAATTGGTGATCACTTGATGTCTCAGAATCTGTCCTATCAACCGATCTCTTCTTCTAGTCAGATTAAGCCACAGACTTATTTTCTTCCCAATTCTATTCAGCACCTCCTCATTAGTTACGTGCTCTACCCATTTAACGCTCAGCATTCTTCTATCGATTTCAAAAGCTTCCCGTCTCTTCTTGTGCAAGCTGTTCATTGTCCATGTTCCACTTCCATACATGGCTACACTCCAAACAAATATTTTCGGAATATTCGATATTAACAAATTTCTTTTCTTCAGAAACATTTTCCTTACCATTGCCAACCTACATTTCATATCCTCTCTCTTTCGGCCATCATTAGTTATTTTTCTACCCAAATAGTAAAACTCATCTACTGCTTTAAGTGTCTCGTTTCCTGATCTACTTCCCAATTCGACTACATTCCATTATTCCTCTTTTGCTTTTGTTGATGTTCATCTTATGTCCTCTTTTCAAGGTTCTGTCCATTCCGTTCAACTGCTCTTCCAAGTTCCTTGCTGTCTCTGAAGGATCTACATTACCAACGACAAACCTCAAGGTTTTTATTTTTCCCCCTGAACTCTAATTCTTACTCCAAATTTTTCTTTGGTTTACTTTGCTGCTTGCTCAATGTACAGATTGAATAATACCGGCGAGAGGCTAAAACACTGTCTCATTCTCTTCTCAACTACTGCTTCTTTTCCAGGCCCCTTGACTCTTAACAAACACCTTCTGGTTTCTGTGCAAGTTGTAAATAGCTTTTCGATCGCTGTATTTTACCTCTGTTAGCTTCAGAATTTCAAAGAGAGTATTCCAGTTAACATTGCCAAGAGCTTTCTCTAAATCTACAAATTCGACTTAAATGTTCCAGTGCTCTATCGAATTCTTCTTGCAATGTCGTACCTCCCACGTCATTATCATGTATGCCCTCTTCCATTTCTGTAATATTGCCGTCATTTCATCTTCCTTGTATAGGCGCTTTATACACTCCTATCAGCTTTCCCTTCTTTGCTTAGGACTGGCTTTCCACTTGAGCTCTTAATATTCATACAGCTGGTTCTCTTTTCTGCAAAGGCCTCTCACTTTCCTGTAGGCGGTATCTATCTTTCCCCTAGTGAAATATGCTTCTAAATCCTTACATCTGTCCTCTAGTTATTGCTGTTTAGCCATTTTGAAATTACTGTCAATCTTATTTCTTCAACGTTTGTATCCCCTTTCGACTGTTTCAGTTGCTGCATTTTTATAGTTTCCTTTCCACCAGTTAAATTCAGTATCTCCTGTGTTATCTAATAATTTCTTCTAAGCCATTTCTTTTTTCCTATTTGACATTCTGCTGCCTTCACTATTTCGTCTGTAAAAGCTGCCCATTCGTCAGCTACCGTATTCCTTTTCCCTTGTTCGAGTCAACCATTGCCTAATGGTCCCTCTGAAACTCTCAACAGATTCTTTCAATCTACCCACATGCATCTCTTTAGTATTCTACCTTTTTGCAATTTGTTTAGTTTCAACCTGTAGTTCACAACTTGTGGTCAGAGTCCACATCTGCCCCGGAAATGTCTTAGAATTTAAAATCTGGTTCCTAAATAGCTGTCCTACCATTATATAATCAGTCCAAAACATTGTGGTGTCTCCAGGCCTCTTTCACGCATACGTCCTTCTTTCAAGAGGCTAATTGTGCTCTGTTCAGAATTCTAAAAGGCCGCTTCCTGTTTCATTCCCTTGCCCCAGTCCATGTTCACCAGCAATTTTTCCGTCTCTTCTTTTTCCTGCTATCGAATTCCAGTCCCCCGCCGAAAATAAATTTTCGTATCCCTCATCCATCAGAATAATTTCTTTTATCTCACCATATATTTCTTCAATCTGTTCATCAGTTGCCGAGCTTCTTGTCATATAAACTTGTACTGTTGTCGCGTGTGTTCACTTTGTGTCTATCTTGGCTATTATAATGTGGAGCGCAGCTCGTGGTCTAGTGGCTAACATTGCTGCCTCTGGATCTTGGAATCCCGGGTTCGATTCCCGGCCGGGTTAGGGAATTTCTCTGTCCAGGGACTGGGTATTTGTGTTGTCCTCATAATTTCTTCATCAACATCATCATCATCATCATTCGTGACAGTGGCTAGATTGGACTGTGTATGAAAATTAGACTGTGTAAAAATTGGGACTTTGTACTGGCGCTGATGACCGCGTAATTGAGCGCCCCACAAACCAAACATCATACTACAATGCGTTAACTATGCTATTCACAGCAGCTTACCTGCGTTCCTACTTTCTTATTCATTGTTAAGCTTACTCCTGCATTAACCCCGTTTGACGTTAGCAGTTTCCCCTTGCTTTCAGCCGTTCACAGTACCATCTCAGCAAGGCCCTTTTCGGTTGATGTTACAAGGCCAGATCAGCCAATGATCCAGACTGTTACCCCCGCAAGCACTGAAAAGGCTAGTGCCCCTCTTCAGGAACCACACATTCGTGTGGTCTCCCAGCAAGTACCCCGCCATTGTTGTTGTACCTGCGGTGCAGGTATTTGTATCCCTGGGGCAAGCAAGCCGCCTCACCAAAGGCATGGTCCATGATTCATGGTAGACGAAAATTATAGCCGCTATATTCTTACCAATTTATCAGCCTGCCAACTTTAAATTTTTCACGTGATACTGGAAGCTGGAAATAAAGGCATTGTACTA
Organism: Schistocerca americana; assembly: GCF_021461395.2. Classification (NCBI taxonomy): domain Eukaryota; kingdom Metazoa; phylum Arthropoda; class Insecta; order Orthoptera; family Acrididae; genus Schistocerca; species Schistocerca americana. The sequence goes on from NC_060130.1 coordinate 252,695,189, forward strand.
CATGACCAAGGCGTACTGAATTGAATATTTTAACTTAGGTGTCATTCTGTAAACAATAAATGGAAACAAATAAGGCTTTAAAATCTTTCTTGCGATGGACGTTTTTATGCCTTTCTCTTAAGCAGCTGTCACCGTTAAAACATGATTGTGTTGCTGGAATCTTACTGCAATTTGTAACTAGACAGTCCTCCCACGTAGCTCCTAAGATATGTCAGAGAGGCTAGGCATTAGGATTCTGCGGAATGGTTTTCCTATGATGCGTAGAACGGGTGCCGCGAGCAGCCAGGGGCGCTACTTGTAGGTCAAAGAGGTAGCGTACTCTCGGAAATGTCCACAGTTTAGATCAGAACAGCGGCGAAAGTCGGTTTTCATGAGCAGCAAGGATATCTAACGGTTTTCCTAGTGGGTGGAAAGCAACAGCTGCCCTCTAACTATAGCCTCATCAAATCGGAGGACAAAGATAATTAGAGTAACACAATCATAAATAAAACTAGCGTTTAGAGAAGTGAAACAGTAGCTTGCGATAGAGATCAGTTAGATATTAAAAAGTATAGCAATAGTCAGAGTGGGGCTGGAATCCGTTTCGTCCACAAAACACAGGACAAATTTGTGTTTCAGTGACAACTGTAAGATTTTTGTGAACAGAATTACTATGAATCACGTGATAAAACCAGTAACATATCAGATGTTCTGACATTCGCAGCGCTGTTGAGATACTTTTATAAAGGTGCTGGTAATATAAATGTAACAAACTTTAATGTATGAGGACGCGCTGAAAAGTAACGCCTTCGAATTTTTCGTGTGAGAACTCTCAAAGCTTTTTAATTAAGACAAACGTTACTAACATTCTACATCTTTATTCTTCATGTCTACATATTTATTGCTAAACATGGTCACCCTGGCGACGAACACAATTCTCTCAAGGTAAGACCAGTTTGTTGACACCGTCACTGAAAAACTTTACTATTGACCGAGTCACAACCACACCTCTGTTTGTACCGCTTCGTCACCTATCAAAGTGAAGTCCTCGAAGGTTTATTTAAGTATTGGAAGCAGATAAAAATTGGTTGGGGCCAAGTCGGGTCTGTGTGGAGGATAATCGATGACAGTGAACCCAAGGCGTCGGATTGTTGCAGATGTCATTGCTTTCGTCTGTGGTCTGGAAATGTCATGCTGAAGGAGAGAGTGCTCCATGTGTGGACGAACTCTTTGAATTTCTCATTCACCGACATAGTTAAGTTAGACACCACCACGTTACACGCTAAAATTCGAAGCTCTCTAGCGGTAGAGGGCTGCAAATAAGTAGACATGATGAATAATCATGTATAATGTTAATAAAATTTATTTTGTTGAAAAAGCTTTAAGAGTTTTCATATAAAAAGTTCGAAGACATCACTTTTCAGCTCGTTCTCATGTATAATCACTGGTTTTATTGAAGTCGTCACACTCTTAGCGACCAGGTGATAACCGAATTTTAATGTCATTATTATACACTACTGGACATTAAAATTGCTACATCACGAAGATGACGTGCTACAGAAGTGAAATTTAACCGACAGGAAGAAGATGCTGTGATATGCAAATGATTAGCTTTTCAGAGCATTCACACAAGGTTGACGCCGGTGGCGACACCTACAACGTGCTGACATGAGGGAAGTTTCCAACCGATTTCTCATACACAAACAGCAGTTGACCGGCGTTGCCTGGTGAGACGTTGTTGTGATGCCTCGTGTAAGGAGGAGAAATGCGTACCATCACGTTTCCATCTTTGATAAAGGTCGGATTATAGCCTATAGCGATTGCGGTTTATCGTATGGCGACATTGCTGCTCGCGTTGGTCGAGATCCCATGACTGTTAGCAGAATATGGGTTCAGGAGGGTAATACGGAGCGCAGTGGTGGATCTCATCGGCCTCGTATCACTAGCATTCGAGATGACAGGCATCTTATCCGCATGGCTGTAACGGATCGTGCAGCCACGTCTCGATCCCTGAGTCAACAGATGGGGACGTTTGCAATACAACCACCATCTTCACGAACAGTTCGACGACGTTTGCAGCAGCATGGACTATCATCTCGGAGACCATGGCTGCGGTTAACCTTGATGCAGCATCACAGACAGAAGCACCTGCGATGGCGTACTCAACGACGAACCTGGTTGCACGAATGGCAAAACGTTTTTCGGATGAATCCAGGTTCTGTTTACAGCATCATGATGGTCCCATCCGTGTTTAGCGACATCGCGGCGAACGCACATTGGAAGCGTGTATTCGTCATCGCCATACTGGCGTATCACCCGGAGTGATGGTATGGGGTGCCATTGGTTACATGTCTCGGTCACCTCTTGTTCGCATTGACGGCACTTTGAACAGTGGCCGTTACATTTCAGATGTGTTACGACCCGTGGCTCTACCCTTCATTCGATACCTGCGAAACCCTGCATTTCGGCAGGATAATGAACGACCGCAAGTTGCAGGTTCTGTACGGACCTTTCCGGATACAGAAAATGTTCGACTGCTGTCCTGGCCAGCACATTCTCCAGATCTCTCACCAATTGGTCAATGGTGGCCGAGCAACTGGCTCGTCACAATACGCCAGTCACTACTCTTGATGAACTGTGGTATCGTGTTGAAGCTGCATGGGCAGCTGTACCTGTACACTCTATCCAAACTCTGTCTGACTCAATGCCCAGGCGTATCAAGGCCGTTATTACGGCCAGAGGTGGTTGTTCTGGGTACTGATTTCTCAGGATCTATGCACCCAAATTGCGTGAAAATGTAATGACATGTCAGTTCAAGTATAATATATTTGGCCATTGAACACCCGTTTATCATCCTTATTTCTTCTTGGTGTAGCAATTTTAATGGCCAGTAGTGCAATTTTAATCAACTTCCCCTCGTTGCGTATAGGCCGATGGATACAGGGGCCAACCTAGATATAAGCACATATACTAAGGTTTTTCTGAACCAAATGACTATTTTATAGAGGAACACAGATCTAATTCTTTTCGTGAAACATGATTTGGGAGAAATTGGGAGGAGGGACAATGTTGTACAGTTCCTGAACACCACATTCTTCTCCAAAGTCTTGAATTACATTCCAAATCACTCCGGTATGGTAGAATAAAGACGAGTGATACTGTTGACTACAGTGTGGTCTGTGCATCTGGTAGGCGTTGAGAGCGACAGCCTCTTTACCTCACCATCGTTAACATCAGAAACGCAATGCTATATTAAATACATAGTCATTAAAATCATCTAAATGAAGCAGTCACACTTACAATAACTAACATGCATATCCGAAAGTCATCAGTCACGAACGCTTCTACGCCGTTAGCCAAACGAGTTCGCCGTACGCCTGCTGATCTCCACGATTGTAATTGTTTTGTGTGTTACAGAATGTCGGTCATAGTTACTAGCTTCATACGTAGTGGATGTTCTCATTTCCATTTGTAGAAATTCCCCCGTATTGCCAGTCTGAACAATCTCTTTCGCACCATAATTTACGAGAGGATGTTGCTTCTGGATTCAATTTACCTTGCTTTGTGGTGACGCGATATTTCTCAATGAACAGTAGCTTCTAATTGGCTTTACTCCCCATTAATCACGCGAAGTCCTCCTACCGGGAGTGTCTTTGCAACGTAATGGCTCCCCCACCGATCCACAGGCACTTGGCTGGAACCAGAAAATAATCTTCCAGTTGCTTAGGACTACACAGAATTTTGTCGACCCTTAGCTATTTCCTAAATAACAGAAGCAAGTCGTATTGCTATAAAAAGAGCAAGACACATACTTCGTTTTGCACCACGTGTAAGTATTGACGGAATATTTAACATTTCGTTACTTAATACATATTGGCTTACAGTAGAACTGACTAGTGTATGCCATGCTGTTTGTATACAGATATAAAATGCTGCCGCAATTAATTTGATATTTCAGGTTCAGTAGCTCTTTAGAATAACAGACAACATAACCCGGTGATGTGTTTCTCCCCGATACCTACGGCTTTCGTTAACGCGAACACGAGTTATCTTTCCATTGGACAATCTCCTGGAAATTAGAATACTTAAGACTGACGTAAGTAAGAGAATTACGAACGAATTCTAGGAAAACTTGAATCTCCATAATTTGCATGTAAATTTTAGTTTGCCCATAACTAAAAGTTAAACGTGGGTTTAGAGAAGCAAATTATTTTATTTTCGCTATGTCATGGTTGAAGCTATGAATTGTATTATTCGTATATTAAGCTTGAGAACAAGAAAAATGAAATACTATACATCGTAATAATGTAACCTGTCTTCCATTACTTCCCGTTAACAACTTAAATAATAACGATTAGGACGTCGTATTGCTGGTGTTACAGCATATAATCTTCAGGGGAGGCTTTCAGTTAAATTGTGATACGCTAAAGGTGGACTTCTTTGCTATTCTTCTTGAAGGATGGTGAAGATCATGCTAGCCGAGTTTTGGAACGAATTGATCTGACACGTAGCCGATGCCCTTAGTCCTTACAACGGTTTTCGGTGGGATTCTGATAATATACTGGTTCAGCGAATTCACATTGTTTCTATTATACATTGAATAATAGTCCTTCATTATGGACTAGAGCACTGACCAAAACTTGCTGTCCAACCCAAAACCAGGAAGAATAATACCAAACTTCACCATCAAGTTCACCGAATTTCCTATTTTCGCCCTGAGAGTTCCCTATAGGCTCAATTAGTTCGATTCACTATACCTTGAGTCATGAGTCAAAGAACTCTTTTTCACTATGCTCTAGAGACAGAAGGTGGTACTGTTTCTACCATTATAAACGACGACGCGAATTTTATTCTCCTTTGAAGTGGTTTCCGGGCTCGTCTGTCCCTAAACTGCAAGAGAAGAATGTGTTATCCTCTGCATTCACTACAAACTTATAATGGTTTTAGATTTCCTATACGTACCTGCAATAAAATACGACTGTCAAAGACTGCATCTTCATCTACATCTACATAAATATTCTGCAATCCACAGACTGGTACATCTACTTTGATATTACATATTCTTTAAACTCGATGTGCATAAGCGTGAAATCTCCGCAGTACTTGCAGTTAAATGAGTGGAACACAAAAAAATCTATGTTAGTGTCTTTAGAACTTTCTTATTATCAGTTTTTTTAACGTGAGGTCATTAGTCTGTTGCCATATACGTAAGTAAGATTTGAAGACCTTATGTCGACTATGCGAAGAACATTAATGGTGGGAAAGCCTGCCACATTGACAGGTATCGGTATTAAATAAATATTGATCTTACACGAGAAAAAATGGTTATATCGTTTCTAAATTTATTAAGGGGGTATGCAGGTTCAACGTCAGAACCACAGAACGAGAGTTCCATTTTCCCGCTCCCGACAGATCTCCGTGAATTTAATTGCAAGGAACATGAATGCAGTTCCTAGGATGTAGCTCTTCCTTGTACCTCTGACGACTTAGTGAGTAAAATCATAGATATGAGAACAATAACATCAGCATTTCCCATAACCGTAATAAAACTGTCTTTAACAAAGCATACAACTTTTCGTACATGTCGTCTTGGTACCTGATTATTACAGAATATTTCTCATATTCTATAGCATTGTACCTCTTAGTGTCAAATTTTTACGTTTGCATTTGTGCCGCCTAGGTACCAGCACGAGGACACACAGTGCACCACTATCGTTCAGCTCTCCAACCTTGCCCCTCCTTTTACTGTTCCACTCGCATATCGTGCAGGGAAAGATCGACAGTCGATAAGACGTTCCACAAACTGGAATTTCTCTGAATCTATCGTCAGGAGCGTTTCGTAATATAAACGTAGGAAGAAATGATATGTTTCTTGACGCGCATTCACGCCATTTGAGAAACAAGAGCCACCATTATGCGCAAAGACATCTCTTGCAACGTCTGCTTCTGGAGCTTCTACTTGCCACATCCTATTTATTTATTGCTGAATGATAAACCAGTTCACATTGTCACATAATCCTGCTGTGAATGCTTTCAAATAAAATAAACTTTGAATGTGAGGAACAGTTAGAACTAATAACGGATGTTTTTATCTAGATAAGTGAGAAAGTTTGCTACGTGCCTGAAAAGTTTCGATTCATCCTTCTTCAGTGGTTGTTTGTGATGTTTTAGATATCAGGGGATTTTTTACTTACTGACCGAGGTTCATTGGATTCTTTACATGATAACATGGTGGCATAAATGAAACTACTCAGGTTTTCTACTCACATTATCCTCAAATTTTATTCGTTTCCTCAATATGCAACACTTAAGAACATTGTCTCCTTCATATAATTTCTTCCTTTTACAACATACGTGACCTAAGCGTCTTGTCTGCACAGAGTCCAGAATGGAAATGCGCAAAAGAAATTACATGTGGCGAGTGTTCACGACAAGTAATCAACAGTATTTAAGTGTTTTGCAACATTTCAGTTTCTTATGTAAATTTGTTTCATTCATAAGTATCACATTAACGTAGTCCATTTACTCTGTAATTAGTTTTGGTACAATCAGATAATCTGATTATAAGTAACGTACAACATATAAGTAGTAACTTAGACTTGGTTGACGCTAATGCCAACTTTCTCCCAAGTAGTTTATGAAAATACTGGGATATTAATTATGTTACATACTGACAGTGACCAGTGGTAATTACATCATCAACAAAAATGACATCTATAACGTGATTCTTCATACATTATCAAAATATTCCATTTTGAACTTTTGTAAGATATACAGTGAAGAGACAATTTTTGAATAATACATAACTTTAAATATAAAATGCGATCAGACCTCGTGATGATGATGATGATGATGATGATATAATGGTCATATAATTGTACTGCGGATGTTAGTTTTTATTCGAGTTTACATTAAAAAAATTGCGAAACGTAATACATATGCACTGCAAACGAAGCTTGTAATGATATCTGTGAATGATAATACGAAGTGTAGATAAAAAACGTCAGAGTATACAGAAAAATCAAATACACTACCATAGTGCAAATTATTCGCCATGACTTCTGTTAAAAATCTCTTTTGAGGTATGTCTTCTAAGTCAAAACAAACTTAACTAATGTCCTGTGTCAATGCATTCGGGATGGTCGATTTGAATCATTTCACATAGTTAACCGACAGTTAACAATTCATTTACTCGCTGTTTTGTACCTACAAATTTTTTTACCAGAAATTTTAGAATCCTTTATAAACGTGTCTTATTATTAAGTATTCAGAGTAGGAGCTCCTTAGATTTGAGAAGGAATGTTTTCCTGATTAAAAATCACGGATTCCAAACGGTTATTTTGGAATCATAATGCTAGGGTAACTGAATCCACAATCAAGGTAGTGAAACTGAAGGAGTAGACTACATCACATCTACCGGAGACGCTGGAAACCTTCTTGCTCCATACCACCAATACAAAAGCAAAGCTCTTTTCCAAACATCCTCTGCGTGGCAAAGACACTGTGCTAGAGATTCAAAACTGGTTCAAATGGCTCTGAGCACTATGGGACTTAACATCTATGGTCATCAGTCCCCTAGAACTTAGAACTGCTTAAACCTAACTAACCTAAGGACATCACACAACACCCAGTCATCACGAGGCAGAGAAAATCCCTGACCCCGCCGGGAATCGAACCCGGGAACCCGGGCGCGGGAAGCGTGCTAGAGATTGATCGGTGACCTATGTAGAGAGGACGTTTTCAAAATCTGGAGCTGAAAAGGGTGCTACAAAAACTGCATGGGGCTATAGTTCTGTTTAACGTTATTTTGAACGTTCAGTAGATTACCAGTAAACGTTGCATAAGTAAAATAGATATAAAGTAAATCGTGTAAAATTGATTTATAGTAGATACGTGTAATTGTCATTACTCACTGTGACTACAGCCTCGGGAAATATAACGAAGCATTAACGTTTTATTAAGAGTAAAATCGCTTATAACACTATTCTAATCACATCTGAGTGCATAAATATGTTATAATATGTGCAGGAGAACGTGGAATTTTGTGTCTGCATGGCTTTGGTAAGGATATGGGTGGCTACAGTGTCAGTCAAGGTCTGGTGGAGGAAGAGAGTGGTTCGGGAGATGGCATCAGGAAATTGTAGGTTATGGTTGTGGCATTCGACCAGGGTGTGTACGGAGTCCCAATAGGCATCCCAGTTGGTGCAGGGGTAATAGTGGACAAGTTTAAGAGGGATGTCAGGTCGAGGAATGAGACGGGGATGGCGACCATCAGAGATAGTAGGAGGACGGGGATGTGGTTGCTACCAATGACGTCAAGGACTGCCGCAGTGATGGCCCCAAGGATGTTGGGAGAAGCTAGGATCGCATCAGGAGTTTTGTTGGATTCGGGTCAGGTGTGCTGGAGGAGGAGAACCAGGTCTCCCTGGAGAGTGGTGATACACCAGTGCCACCACTGGAGATTGGCAGCACCACAGCTGTCGATACTGAGGTCTGCAGCAATCACATAGGTGGAGAAGGTGCGATCAATGTGGGCCAGGATATCGTATGGGATGGGGATGTGAGAGCAGATGAAGATGGTGGCACATGTGACAGTAAGGATGGGGAAGAAGAGACTGAGGGTGAGATGCTCGGCGGAATTGTTCAAGAGAGGTTGAGGTTGAACAGGTAGGTGTTTAAAGTGGCCTATAATAGCCCCACCACACGCTAGGGGGTACGGCTTCGCAGTGTGGTGGAGGGTGTAAGCGGCTGTGGAGATGGAAAGACAGGGTTGGAGGAAGATTTCATTTAGGATGAAGGCATCCACGAGGTGTTGATTGAGTGTTAGGGGAGATTTAGACGAGGGTGGTGAGGGGGGTGAAAGCGTAGTGGGCTCGGTTGCGGGAGTAGGTGGCATAGGTGGTGAGGTGAAAGACTGAACGGGCAGTGAGGGCGATTTGGGAAAGGTTGTGGGGGCGTTGGAAAGGGTGAATGTTTTTTTAGGAAAATGGAGATCTCCTCTGTCACTGTCAAGTGGTTGACAGTCAACCGGTTGACAATGGCAGAGGAGATCTCTGCTGAAAGCTTGTGGGCAGTTAACCCGCTTGACGCAACTTGAAACCCGAGAATATTTTATTAATGGATTCATGGAGTGAGAGCATGCATTGATACAACTTCTCTTGCAATTGAAGATATGAGCGGAAAAACGGGCTAACACTCAAATGTAAAAACTTACAGTTAAGGGTTGCCATCTGTCGCTGGGTACCGGAACTACCAAATTTGACATTAGTCTCACCCCTGAATACCACTTAGGGATGAGACCAATGTCTGAAAATTTTTACTTTTCAGGGTTAGCCCATTTTTCTGCGCGTGTCTTCAATTTCACTTACAAACCTTATCACAGTTTGCTCTGCGGGAAAGGAAACACTACAAAAGCTGCACACGGAAATAACGCAAAACAAATTCATCTCCGGTATGTCTCTTCCGCGTTTGTCGACTATGCAACGAATTTAACACCCTGTCCCCTTCTAACCCCCCACCCTCAATCCTTTAAAGCCTTTCCTGATTGTCTTTACAAATATTGATTCCTGCAAATAAATTCGTTGCTTGGAAATATTATTTATTCCATTATCGGCGGACATGTTACGGTAAAATTTCACCTTACCTGTTTCTAACATTCTGCCTTTATATGCTCTGTTTTTAGTACATCGTAATAGCGTGACAATGTAATTGCATTTAGGAGACACAGGAAGCACAGGAAGCCACTTCATAATGAGAAGTTTTGTTGTGTTTCTTTCGTTTTCAGAAATAAATTTTTGTATTAATCCGAAAGTGTACGTACAGATCATTTTGCATTCCTGCCACCGGCAATCGCAACTTATTTCCTTCCTTGCTTGTGTCGATGCTGACTCCCCACAGTAGCCGACACAATACTAATTGCCGTGGCAATACTTTGATTAAAATAACGCTGTTATTGATGTTTCAGTGACACGTGTGGCATGCCAGTCAATTGTAGTTTTTTCTCGAGAGCTACGTACTGTCTGCGCTGCCAGTTTAGCCTCGTATATGCAGGCCTAGCAAAGAGTGTCCGATATCACTGCCCACCCGCCACTGTAGTCCCAAGTTATTTTATTTTATCTATAGGTGACTTTGTTAGACTAGAACGGCGAGAGAATCTAATGCTAAAACCAGTCGTCAGCCGGCCACGACCTGAATTGTTACAGGTGGTGTGGTGCTGTGGGAACTGTATCACCTGTTTGGCGCTCAAAACGACGATGCACTGCTAATTCACGCAGTAATTGGCTAACCTTTAACTGTCAGTTACTTTTATTAGTGCTTTCTAAATGTAACTAAAAACTCTGTTCTTGTTTTTTTCGAATTAGTCAGTAGTAAATGTTTACTTACTTTCTCAGTTGGAATCATGAGAGCCGAAATTGTGTCGTCTGTACTTTATTTGGAAAGAGGAATTTACAGGTGACAAATAACAATCGTTTTGGGAATACTGTCGAAGAGTCAGTTACTGTACGAGAGGACGACAACTTCGGCTTCATCGAAGTGAATCGGAGGCACCGATACAGAGTGAAATTTCGTTATTAGTAATCACCTCTGTATGTTGCTAGTATAATATCCTAAATATTTAAATTTGTAGTACTCAGTTCAGTGACTCCTAACTTCCAGTCTGCTTATAAATACAAAAAGTAAATAAGTGTAGAAGAGTGAGTATAGATTTTCTCGATGTATAGTATCGGTGAAAAGTTCTCGATTTTCCAGCCAAGTGGCAGAGTTAAGAGGCCATGACGTCTCTAAGAGTGTCATGTTCACCACTTTCTGGTAAATTTTATGCGGATGTCGTAGTATTTATAGTGGGCGCCTGTGTACTGCGTGGCCGGCACGTATGGAGGGGGATGTTGTTGCAGTGGTGGGCGTATCGCGTGCGCAGGAAGCTGTGCTCGAATCACTGTCCGTGAATTCTGTATGCCTCTTGCATGCTGGACGGTGCTGAGAGCGCACTCATAGTATAGCCCCTAGCGCGAGATTCCACGCTGAACTAAGGTTGTTTTCATAGCACGATATTTCAACATCGAACCTTTCCATTACTTTCAGGTGATACCTTAGAATGAGCGTCTTTGCTACATCCCGCCTCCTTTACACTCTTTATCGCCCCCGCCCTCCTTCCACCACAGCCGACTGTACGCCGTGCTGTCTGGGAGCGAACTCAGGTCACTCAGTACATTTGTGCCCTGCGTCGGGAGCGGAAGTAGCTCTCGACCAACGCTGTGATTTTATCCGGTTGAGTGCTGGGTCCCAGGCTTTGCTGGGAGTGGAACCAGCGTCTCTGTTTGTAAGCCCGTGAGCTACTCGTATTTCAGAAGCCTCCTTCAGAACGCAGTCCAAAAACGACGAGGTATGTCTTAGCACTGCTGTTCCTTCACACTTCATGGAATGCCCTGTATACATACAGTGTTCTGTAGCCGCAGATTTTGTTGGTTACTTGAATTTGGTGTATCTCCTGTGTGAATCATTCTTAGACTGTTCGTACAGCCACCCCTATACAGGGTGATTTTTTCCACCGTGTTCAAACTTTAGGGATTGATCGATGAGATGGTACGGAAGAAAAAGGGTCTAATGAACTTATGTCGGGAAATTCGTGGTTTCCATGCTAGAGACTGAACACCGAATTTCGACCTTTTTGTATCTGTGTCGACATTTTTATGACAATTCGTAGTGTTGCTTATGCAGAGTGTAGTATCTGTCATGGAAATTCTTTGACTATGTATACGTATTTCAGTTATGTGATCTTTTGAATGTTGCTGTTTAAACTGTACTTGTGGATTTGAATAATTACTGGAATGATTGTTACACTCCTGGAAATTGAAATAAGAACACCGTGAATTCATTGTCCCAGGAAGGGGAAACGTTATTGACACATTCCTGGGGTCAGATACATCACATGATCACACTGACAGAACCACAGGCACATAGACACAGGCAACAGAGCATGCACAATGTCGGCACTAGTACAGTGTATATCCACCTTTCGCAGCAATGCAGGCTGCTATTCTCCCATGGAGACGATCGTAGAGATGCTGGATGTAGTCCTGTGGAACGGCTTGCCATGCCATTTCCACCTGGCGCCTCAGTTGGACCAGCGTTCGTGCTGGACGTGCAGACCGCGTGAGACGACGCTTCATCCAGTCCCAAACATGCTCAATGGGGGACAGATCCGGAGATCTTGCTGGCCAGGGTAGTTGACTTGCACCTTCTAGAGCACGTTGGGTGGCACGGGATACATGCGGACGTGCATTGTCCTGTTGGAACAGCAAGTTCCCTTTCCGGTCTAGGAATGGTAGAACGATGGGTTCGATGACGGTTTGGATGTACCGTGCACTATTCAGTGTCCCCTCGACGATCACCAGTGGTGTACGGCCAGTGTAGGAGATCGCTCCCCACACCATGATGCCGGGTGTTGGCCCTGTGTGCCTCGGTCGTATGCAGTCCTGATTGTGGCGCTCACCTGCACGGCGCCAAACACGCATACGACCATCATTGGCACCAAGGCAGAAGCGACTCTCATCGCTGAAGGCGACACGTCTCCATTCGTCCCTCCATTCACACCTGTCGCGACACCACTGGAGGCGGGCTGCACGATGTTGGGGCGTGAGCGGAAGACGGCCTAACGGTGTGCGGGACCGTAGCCCAGCTTCATGGAGACGGTTGCGAATGGTCCTCGCCGATACCCCAGGAGCAACAGTGTCCCTAATTTGCTGGGAAGTGGCGGTGCGGTCCCCTACGGCACTGCGTAGGATCCTACGGTCTTGGCGTGCATCCGTGCGTCGCTGCGGTCCGGTCCCAGGTCGACGGGCACGTGCACCTTCCGCCGACCACTGGCGACAACATCGATGTACTGTGGAGACCTCACGCCCCATGTGTTGAGCAATTCGGCGGTACGTCCACCCGGCCTCCCGCATGTCCACTATACGCCCTCGCTCAAAGTCCGTCAACTGCACATACGGTTCACGTCCACGCTGTCGCGGCGTGCTACCAGTGTTAAAGACTGCGATGGAGCTCCGTATGCCACGGCAAACTGGCTGACACTGACGGCGGCGGTGCACAAATGCTGCGCAGCTAGCGCCATTCGACTGCCAACACCGCGGTTCCTGGTGTGTCCGCTGTGCCGTGCGTGTGATCATTGCTTGTACAGCCCTCTCGCAGTGTCCGGAGCAAGTATGGTGGGCCTGACACACCGGTGTTAATGTGTTCCTTTTTCCATTTCCAGGAGTGTATATAATGTAGTCTAAATGACTTGGTCCATAGTTAAGGAACGTAGGGCTAAATCTAAAATATATGGGGAAGCCCTGCAGCTACGTAAGTAGCCTAGCTGAGTGGAAAAGGTGTCGTTGGCGCGCAAGTGGCAACTCTTCGGATTAGATTAGATTAGTACTTGTTCCATAGATCATTAATACGACACTTCGTAATGATGTGGAACGTGGCAGGTTAATAATAGGTGTCTATACAAGATATTACATTACACAAATATTACATGAAACTTAAAATTTTTTTGGTGGGGGTTGGGGAAATTACCCACTTACCATATCCAAAAATTCATCTAATGCGTAGAAGGAGTTGCCATTAAGAAATTCTTTTAATTTCCTTTTAAATGCTATATGGCTATCTGTCAGACTTTTGATGCTATTAGGTAAGTGACCAAAGTCTTTTGTGGCAGCATAATTTACCCCCTTCTGAGCCAAACTTAGATTTAACCTTGAATAGTGAAGATCATCCTTTCTCCTAGTGTTGTACCCAAGTACATTGCTATTACTTTTGAATTCGTTCGGATTGTTAATAACAAAGTTCATAAGTGAATATATATATTGTGAGGCTACAGTGAAGATCTCTAGCTCTTTAAATAAGTGTCCGCAGGATGATCTTGGAAGAGCTCCAGCAATTATTCTGATTACACGCTTTTGTGCAATGAACACTCTTTTACTCAATGATGAGTTACCCCAGAATATGATGCCATACGAAAGCAGAGAATGAAAATAGGCGTGGTAAGCTAATTTACTGAGATGTATATCGTGAAAATTTGCAATGACCCTAATAGCGTAAGTAGCTGGACTCAAACGTTTCAGCAGATCTTCAATGTGCTTTTTCCAGTTGAACCCCTCATCAATGCATACACCTAGAAAGTTTGAATATTCATTTTTTCGGTTGTGACGGGTAAGGAGGCTGCGCTGAGCAGTGCTGTGGCTAACATCTCGCTAGCAGTAACGGATCATTGTGGCTCATTTTCTTGGGGTTTTGACGCCAGAGAAGCTTAAGAGCAGTATTTATGGGCCTCGGATGCTGCATTTGGTGATACTATTATCATGGCGTGGTTTTTGGCCCTATAAAATACAATTCAGACGCCAAGAAGATCCGTAACAGGGCGAGGCCAACAGTACTGCCATGACTGCATCGCCGCCATGTTAACAGCCACTGCCAAATACGCCACCAGTGCCACCAGCCTTCCACTAAATTGTTTACATTTGGCACTATGTAAATGGACGAGATATTTCTGAAATTTGTTTGATTTTAGTAACAATCGTGGTGTTGCTAAAAACTCTATCCTACACGCATGATTATCCCAAATCACAAACCTGGACAGAAATTCTATCGTAGAGAATTTAATTCCCAGTGTCCTAATTTATTATGGAAAGACTTATTCGGCAGTCATTTTCTTAAGGGGATACGGAATCACCTATCCCCGCAATGTTAATATATGCCTACTATAGGGAACATTTTCTCCCAAACTACTGGAGACAGAGAGGTAAAAATTTTACTGTATGTGCATTCATATGTTACAACAATACTGAAACAACAGTTTATTGTCAAAGTATTTTCTTACAGAGATATTGTACATTTATTTTTAAGTAAATTTTTTCCATCGCTTTTTACTAGACTATCACCCCTAAGTCTTTTGTAAATCAAGTAATTAAAAAATCGTTGTTTCAGTATGTAATAGGGACCTATGTCACTACGTCATAAAAATTTCAGACTTCTAGGTTGACCAGTACCTGAGATAATGTTCCTAGATGAAGTAAAAAGTAAACTTACGGGAAACGGAGAAAGAAGATTAAAACATTCCTGATCCGTAGCTAATACCCCCTTCACAGTCTTCATAATCATCTTCAAGTCTTCTTTTGGCACCCCTCTGCACCTGTCTTGCTTTTTTCACTAATGTCTTGATTATATTATCAGCATGCCTTAGTCTGTGCTGATCTAAAAAGAACATAGCACGTACCGTACGGGAACCAACACACATACCCAACTTTTGAAGGACCTGGCATTTAGTTATATTTCCAAGATTGAAGGTTGCCACAGCATCATACACACCAAAATGTGGTGTATTAATTCCGACAAACACTGTTTTTGGGAGACGATGCCATATCACACTATTCAAGCACTCGTTGGGGTTCTGCGTTTTTCCGTGAAGACATTTCATCAGAAGACTTCTGTCAGCCAGATCTCTGAAAATGGGCTTTATTTCTGCCATGATGGCTGATGGTAGACTGTGGTGGTGAATGTATTTCTCTCCTGTTGTTAGTCCCCTATTGTATTTACACCAGCTGTTTTCACCTTTGGGGCACAAACCATGTTGTGGATGCTCATCCGTGGATGCGGTGTGGAAATATAAAGCCCATATAGCTCTCCTCATTTCTTCAAGATTGCCTGTATTTTGCCTGATTGCAAGGCCATAGCAGTTCTGAATGTGGTCTATTATGGAATCAGTCAATCTTCCTCTGCCATCCAAGGTTTTCCCATCATCTAGTTTTTTCCCTTTCATAACTGATTTTAACCTTCTCAGCCTGGCACCCATTCTCTTCTGCACATGTCCTATACATTCAAGTTTGCTTATATTTACACTGTTCCCATATGGTTTGCTTTCCAAAACTTCTTTGAATGCTTTAGAGTCACCATCTCCCAGATATTTGACATAGCGAACATTATACCACTGTGAAGAGCGATGAAAAATTTTCTTCACCCCAGCAACCTCCATGCCACCACTACTACCATAATAATTAGCAATACAGTCATCACTGTGTTCATTTTTCAGCCTGCCTGTGCACCTACAGTATTTAGACATTATTGCAACATCAATAACCTTGCCAGTATCAACACCAGTTGCTGTTACAACACCATTGTTGGAGGTGTGGCCCCTTTTCTGCCACGTGCCATCAAACGCCACTGTGAGGTCACGACTGCCGTCATTTTCTTCCACTGCTTCTTCCACAGCAACCTGTATTGACTTCTGTGCTACATCTTCAACTGCAGATCCTAGTACATAATTGTAAGCTTCAAACTTTGAAGGTGCACTTGGAAGATTTAGAACACCACATAGCATATCACCAGCTGCTTTGCCCTTACCAATTGCTCGCAATCCATAAACTAACCTAATATTTACACTATAAAGTTCAGTTTTCTTGTATCCATTATTTACAGTTACTGAAACCGAACTTGGAAACTTACAGCTGTATTTACAAACACTGCATATTAAATTAAACTGGGCAGCCAGGCCAACATGGGATTCTACTTTCAGAGAAACGTTTCCATGACATTTTTTGCAGCACAAACTGTTTTCAAGAGCTTCACACAATATATTCGTATCAATGAGTTCAAAAACTTCATTCCCTCTATCAAGTAAATTATATTTCTCTTCCAAATCTCTTAGTTTTTTATGAGAAGCACTGTTTTCATTTGGTGTAAGTTCGTTCGGCAAATCAGTAATAAGTGGATTCACATTTTCCAACAGTGATGATGATGAACTGCTTTGCTTTGCTAATGAATCATTATTTCTTTTCTTTTGCCAGTTCACACGCTTTTTAAATACTTTTGCTTTAGCTCTAGGCATTTTCACTGCGAAAAATGAAGCACTAAATACGAAATAACTCAACAACAACTACTTTCTTATATCACACTGTTTACAAAACAGTCCCGCCACAAAGTCAAAGAGTAACTTGAGGAAACCAGAGAGAAACATTTTCGGGCAACTAGTGTATAAATAGTCGCTGGAAACCGGGATATTTGAATTCATGTCACTTTAAAGGTACTGCCAAAAAGTTCATGGTCAGCCACGAGAGACGTGTATAACTAAAGCGCAATACCCGATCTCACAAATATATAAAAATAAAATAGTTATAATTGTAGTAGAGCTATGTATGATATGTCATTTTAAAGAGGAAACATGGCAGAATATAATACGCCAATAAAAAAAAATTCGATTTTTTAACCCAAAATCCGATTCCGTATCCCCTTAAATAACTTGCCTTACATGAAAAGCTGCCTCAAAATAGTAAAGTTGATGTGAAGTGAAAAAGATTATTAATTTATGCACTTTGATCAGAATGACAAAGTTTTATCAGTGTTCATTTCACGAGAAAGTGTTTGAACTTGAATTTAATGTTGAGTTAGCATTTGCACAGCCAACTATATTTCGAGTAGGTTAATAGATTGCTTATCAAAGCACATTTAGTACTTAAATTGTTATAGTCTGCTGTGCTTTACTTAATTAATAATTATCGATGAAAGAGTTCTCGAGTGTCTTCTACAAAGGCAATCGTCACTAAGATTTGTCAAGAATAATTTGATCGTGCTTTGGGTCGTAGGTTCATGACTAATAGTCGACAATCTTGTTATAATGTTTTGAGCGAGTTTAACGATGTTGCAGGGAGCAGGGAAAATAATGTCCGTCGTTGCACATATCGCCGCTCTAAATGGGTGGATCATAAACACATCAACTTTCGCAAGGTTTCCACTATCAGCATTCGCAAAATTCCTTTCTGTTATTACTTAAAAGTTGCAATTGCGTTTGACATCACAAAATAGGCAAACTGTTTGCAGAAAAAGTACGTGAAAGCATCTTAACGTCGACTAACACTACTACAACGCACGTAGGCTTCGTTTTACTCCTAATCTCTGACGTCACCAGAACTTCTGCCAATAACAGAGCATTTTCGATGATACGACAAAATCTTGATATTTAATGATTTATAATCTTTAAGCACATAAAGATGACCTATTTTATGAGAATATTGACCGTAAATGCTATTTGAATGTAATAATCAATAAGAATAACAACAACCTGAACCAAATTTTAACGTAGAAAAATAGCCTATTATGCCGTGGGGGACATTCACCTCGCCTTCTATGGAATCTGCGGCAGTAATTGAAGCCACTGTGACTGCTGAGGGCTACGCGAACATTATTGCGGGACTGCTGCATCCCTTCGTATTCGATGTCTTCCCTGACTGCGATGGAATCTTCCAGGAGGAAAGCTGCCTTTGTCATAAGCCCAATATTGTGGTATAGTGGTCTGAGAGGCACGAGAGTGTAGTCAAGGTGAAGTCTTGGACACCAAATTCGCCTGATATAAACCCATCGGAACACAACAGGTGTGCTAGTGACCACCAGCTCCACGCTCAAAAATCACCGGCCCATACTGTGCGGGCAGTGGGTAACCTGTGCGTAGACATCCAGTGCTACTGACATCAACCGATGACTTGTGGAATCCATGCCACGCAGAATCGCTGCTGTACTGCTTTCCAAAGTCGTAGCAACACGCTATCAGTCATGTGGCCACAATCTGTTGACTCATAAGTCTACATCTACATTTACACAGATACTTCGCAGCGTGGCGGAGGGTACCCTGTACCACTACTAGTCACTTCCTTTCCTGTCTCACTTGCAAATAGAGCGAGGGGAAAACGACTATCTGTGCGGTAACAAATCTAGGAGTCCGCCTCTGAATGGATTCGGTGTCTTCCTTCATTCAGACCTGGTACGCATCCCCAACACTCAAGCAGACTGAAGAACAGGTCGCACCATCGTCCTATATGAGGTCTCCTTTACAGGTGAACCACTCTTTCCTAAAATCCTCCCAATAAACCGAAGTCGACTATTCGCGTTCCCTACAACATTCCTCACATTCTCGTTCCATCTCATATAGCTTTGCAACGTTACGCCCAGATGTTTAAACGACTGTCACAAGCAGGACACTAATAATACTGTATCCGAACCTTACAGGTTTGTATTTCCTACTCATCCGCATTAACTTACATTTTTCCACATTTAGGGCAAGCTGTCAGTCATCCCACCAACTGGAAATTTTGTCTAAGTCGTCTTGCATGCCGGCCGGTGTGGCCGATGGGTTCTAGGCGCTTCAGTCTGGAACCGCGCGACCGCTACGGCCGCAGGTTCGAATCCTGCCTCGGGCATGGATGTGTGTGATGTCCTTAGGTTAGTTAGGTTTAAGTAGCTCTAAGTTCTAGGGGACTGATGACCTCAGATGTTAAGTCCCATAGTGCTCAGAGCCATTTGAACCATTTCGTCTTATATCTTCCTACAGTCACTCGACTTCGACACCTTACCGTACACCACGACATCATCAGCAAACAACCGCAGATTGCTGCCATCCTGTCTGCCAAATCATTTGTGTATATAGAGAACAACAGCTGTCGTGTCACACTTCCCTGGGGCACTGCTGACGGTATCCTTGTCCCCGATGAACACTCGCTGTCGAGGACAACATACTGGGTTCTGTTACTTCAGAGGTCTTCGACGCACTCGCATATCTGTGAACTTACTACATATGCTCGTACCTTCGTTAACAGCCTGCAGTGGGACACCGTGTCAAATACTTTCCGGAAATCTAGAAATACGGAATCTGCCTACTGCCCTTCATCCATAGTTCGCATTAAGTCATGTGAGAAAAGAGCAAGCTGAGTTTTGCAGGAGCGATGCCTCTAAAACTATGCTGATTCGTAGACATAAGCTTCTCAGTCTCAAGAAAATTTATTATATTCGAACTGAGACTATCTGCAAGGATTCTGCAACAAACAGAATTTAGAGATATTGGTCTGTAATTTTGCGGGTCCGTTCTTTCACTCTTCTAATATACTGTAGCTACTTGCGCCTTTTTCCAGTCTTTTGAGACTTTGTGTCGTTGTCATTTTTAATGTAGAGTGATTGTTCTAACTCTTACAAATTTAGGAAATGAAAAGTCTAACAGTTATGTGACAAGAACCCTGCCTTTCTATTGTATAAGAGGAGGTTTCATGTCGTGGAATCTGCGAAGGTTTCTGTGGTCAAAACGTAGTCATGGAACGAAGAGAGGTTTCTGTTGAGTAGATTTTGTCATTAAATGGACGCTTAGTTTCGAGAAGAATCTTTGTTTTCGAATTTTAGTTACTAAGAAATTCTTTTCTTCGGTGTGCAGCGGCATTTTTGTTTAATGGGGGAGTGTCCACAAAGCTTTGGTGCTCCAAAAAAGCAATGTTAGAAAGAACTGTGTTAAGGAGGGTATGAGGTCAAGACAGGCTGCAGATTAAGTGAATTTCTCTGTTCTGCATAGTTTCAGAGGGTATCTCCGTTTCAGAAATTTATTTATCAAGTAGAAATTACACAGTAAGGTTTGCGAGATTATTGCCTTCAAGAAGATTTGAGTTCCCTGTTTAAGAGGATTCTAATTTTCCTCCATATTTCTGATTATTAAGAAGCTTTGTAGATGAATTAGTGCGTTTTACAGTTATGTTACGCCAGTAAAAATAAGTTTTTCTACTAAAACGTTAGTCGATTGTTGGTAATGCCTTTCTTCTGCTCCTTTTCTGTGGAGAAAGACTGCAAAGTCTGGAACTGTAGGGTAAAGAGGCGGCTGTTGAAAGCAATCTCTCACCTACGGACTAGGCTTGAAGTCCGCCTCCCAGCACTGACGCAAATTTTTTCTTGGCTTAAAATTTGATATTCTATTAATATGATTTCCAATTTACAGCACTTTGTGATGTACAGACATACGTGTTTGCTGTTTTCACGTTAATCTCCGTCGGAACGCTTGCAGAATGCAGGACGTACAAGCTAAAATTAGATTAATGTTACCGGGAAATGCAATTTATTGTCACTCACAAATTCAGCTGTAATTAATATATGATGATTAAATGACATAAATATTAACAGTTAATGAAGTAAATGAACGTAGTTTATTAATATTCACCATCTCTCTCATATGATATTAATAAAACAATTCTAACATAAGTATGCTGTTTTTTTGGGCGGGGGTGGGAAGGGCAAGAAACACATTTTACGTAAGAAATGTTTTCTCCAAGATCTGTAGATGGTCTTGAACCCGAGTTTGTAAATCAGGAGCAGAGCACGCTCGCCACAGACTGCTATGACCCACGTGTCAAGTTAATATAATCATTAGTTAACACGGAAAACGCAGAAGTTGATTTTCTCGATATCTACGAGCAGCTGATGCAAAAGAGGAAGCGATGTTGATTAGTTTTTTAACGTCAAACATCTGTTTGAAATTTCCTCCGAATCTGTGAACTAAGATAAACGACCTCCCACATAAGAAAAAAATTGAGTATTGGAGTGAATATAGCAGAACTTTCTAAGTGTTTGTTATCATGCCACTAGTCGTATTGTTAATTTAAACGGTGAAACTAAAATTATATTGGTCTTACTAGATGTGATTACTTTGCGGAGGAGCACTGAATCTGTCTGAATGTGAGAAAGCCATTGCCCGATATTGAATAATGTAAATAGGAACCTTCGAATCACTGAACGAATAGGATTAAGCAACCATACTTCCAGAGCATTTAAATACAGAATGCAACATATGTACTGAGCATCACTGCACAATGGAATGTTTTATCTCCTCTTTATGAATCACATTGTTTAAATATAAAACGAAATTGGTCACATGCATACAACGGCCTATATAAGGAGCTACTGGTATTGCATGCGTCGTATGACCTACCAAGAATTTAGTTCAGTTGTTTTGCAGTCGATATTCACAAAAACTAAACAGACTATTGTAATCTCCTGCGAGCAATCGTAGCTACTAGTAGCTCATTCTTTCTAACGTTGAGCAAATAATATTAATGTGACCTCTGGCAAGTTATAGTAACGATACGTCTACATAATATGTAGCAGATGGATTTATTAACAACTAATGCCCAAACGTATAGTGACAAACAATGAAATTTGGTGAATGAGGAACACGCGACATACCTCTGTGCTTTAGGTAAATACGAAAACCGTAGCAAATTTTTAGGAAAATCACGTATTTCCCTGAGGCAGTTTTAATCGCGAAATATTTATACGAACATGTTCTCCCTTCACATCAGCTTTTATGGCCAGTCGGCAGTTTGCTGAACTAAAAAATTCCGTATGATCAGCACATTCACAACAACAGATTGACAGCGCAGGACATGAAAGCTCAGCGACCAATCGCAACATTGCAAATTTTTTACGGATCATCACGAAGTGGTAGAAACGACTTTGCGAGTAGTATCCCCTACAGGGCGGGGAAATTATGCGCAGAGGTTGCAGTCAAGGGAAACCCAGAGAATATAAAAAAATAAAAATGCACCAAAAACACATTTAACGTGTGATTGGAGTGATGTAAGTAGCGTTGATGAAATACAGCGTGATTTTATCATTTCTCAACTTTTATATTGTTGGGAGAATGAAATTTTCACTCGTCAGTGGCGTATGCGCTGATATGAAACTTCATGGCAGCTTAAAACTATTTGCCGGACCTAGACTCGAAATCGGAACCTTCACCTTTCGCGGGAAAGTGCTCTAACAGACTTTTTTTCATTTTGGTCGTCATTGTTCTCCTCATTTGATCTGAGCGGACGCCACATGACGACACTCCTTTGAACTTTGTTGAATACTTCACTCATTTCTTTTATTACAGAGGACAGCCAACCCTCTGACCCAACAAGCTGAGCTACCGTGTCCTCCTACTACTTACTTACCGAAACGATCCTTGACCCGCCTTGACATCTTTACTTCCGCTAGTACCTTTTACACTGATAATTGTAGCGCGCGCTAGTGCTGGCCGAAGGAAATATTCTTAAGCGCGCAAACAAAGGAAACCTATTTTTTCGGGATTTCCCTGATAATACTGCCAATATCTCAACGTCGCAGTTACTGTCTCCTTTAGTTCATACGTTTTCTGGTGACTAAAGAAGTAAATGAGTTCGTCGACCTACAATCCTATGCTATCTGTGTCACTACGGCAAGTTAACATAGTGGAAAGGTATCTAGCCAAGTTCGTGAACAATACGAAACATTAGAGTCCTTGAAGCTAGAACTGTGTCCTAAATGTCGATCCTGCAAGTTAAAACCCAAAGGCGTTGACATGGTGACAGATAATTTGAGTCTTTAATTAGCTTAGGCAACATCAGTTTTTGGTGATTCACTATTGTCAGGCCTCTGTATCATAATTCAATAATTACCAGAGGCATAACGTACTCACCTGCTTCCAAAACTTGAGGTCCGCTTCTTCTCTGGCTACATTTTCTGCGTTCTAGAGTAATTCTGTACAGCCATTTATTAATTAGAATGGTTCAAATGGCTCTGAGCACTATGGGACTTAACAGCTCAGGTCATCAGTTCCCTAGACTTAGAACTACTTAAACCTAACTAATCTAAGGACATCACACACATTCATGCACGAAGCAGGATTCGAACCTGCCACCGTAGCAGCAGCGCGGTTCCCGACTGAATCGCATAGAGCCGCTTGGCCACAACGACCGGCTATTCATTAGAAAATACTGTACATCATAACGTACATATGCCCTTCTGATTTGAGCAATAAAATAGTTTGAAACACACACTGCCGAAAATAATCTTTCGGTGCCTGTAATATATATTCATACATAAAAGTTTAATACTAAAGTACATAGAGGATCATCCACACGGTTATCAGTGCGCTCTAACACACGGCTTTCCGGGTTGGGAAGAAGCCCCTTGTCCCCGGCACGAATCCGCCAGGTGGACTTGAGTCGAGGTCCAATTAGCCGACCATGGTTCCCCTCACTCCGCCTCAGTTACACTATGTCGGCGATTGCTGCGCAAACAAGTTCTCCAGGTTCGCGTACACCACCATTAATGTACCACGCAAACATAGGGGTTATACTCGTCTGGTGTGAGACGTTTCCTGAGGGGGTCCACCGGGGGCCGAACCGCACAATAACCCTGAAAGAGGGGTTCAGTGTGGGGCGGCGGAGGGGTGAACTGGACTGCGGTGTCTTCGTGGGGTGGTGGACCACTGCGGCTGCGGCGGGGACGGAGCCTTCCCGTCGATTCTAGGCCCCTGGTTAACATACAGTACAATACATAGAGTATAATATTCTGGTATCATATATTTCCTGATAATCTGAAACATCAAATAGCATTTATTTTCGAGACTCCATCTGTACAATGCATCTGTTACGTACTTATAATTTTTCTTATTCTGTCAATGGTGTAGCGGTCACTCCTGGGGTCAGAATTTTCAGTAGGCACGGAAGCTGAGCAGTTTAGGTGGTGATGCTACGGGTGCAGGACGCCGATTCCAGGGGCTGATGTGGGTGGCTGTCATCTTCCTTTAGGCGTCAGTAAAACAGTGTTTTCTGGAATCATATTTATTACTTATAATTGGTTCAAAAGGCTCTGAGCACTATGGGACTTAAAATCTAAGATCATCAATCCCCTAGAACTTAGAACAACTTAAACCTAACTAACCTAAGGACATCACACACATCCATGCCCGAGGCAGGATTCGAACCTGCGACCGTAGCAGTCGCGCGGTTCCGGACTGAAGCGCCTAGAACCGCACGGCCACCGCGGCCGGCTACTTATAATTCACGGTATGGAATGTCTTCTCCAGCATGGCAGATGACTCGCTGATTCACACGATCGGATGAGACCAGGAATGCAGAGACAGCGCTTCGTCCGCTGCAGCCGTTGTGCAGTTTCGGACACGCTGTTTGGCTTCATGCAGGCAGCGGGGGCAGAAGTTCGTAGGTGCAAGCCGATGGCGGCTAACCTTCTGCTACTACGGCTGGGGCGTTCTCTAAGACGGACGTGTGCTTGAGCGGGCGCCAACTTATCACTAATGGCCGGGAGCCTTTAGGCAGAAGCCCAGGACACATATCAGTAACACAGCATACAGCCAAGAAGGCAGTGTTACATACAGTCAGGGAGGCAATACTGTGTTGTCTCGCCCGACAGGTTGCAGACGGTAGTTTGCAGTCACTCGGTACTGCCCTTCACCACGGAAATACCTTGACTCTTCCACATTTTCTTCAAAAGTGGCAGTTGCCAAACAGCAAGGGCAGCCTGCGTTGGCTACATCCAAATACAACCGTCTGGCCATGGTCTTCGAGGCGAAGTCTTCTCTTTGCCACAGGCAGCATATCGCAATCTGCCATTCAAATAATGCTTCTACTAGCAAGACTGTCATTCCATCAGAATCAGAGATGCAGTTAGAATGACCAGGGACTGAGAATGAGTCTTTGGTTACGAGATATATAAGCTGGTCCTAACGTCATCGCAGCCGGCGGTACGGTCATTTTCCCTCACCATGCATGCATGCCACCGCGATGTCATAGTTATTGTCAGTTCCCCTTGCCTTCACGCTTCCCATCAGTGCTAGGATGCTATGGAGCGGCTGAGCTCGTTCTGGCTTCGTAAGGCATGGCTTGCAGAATGACACATCAGGTGTTGTCAAACTGCAGTGTTTGTGCTTCTTGACTACGGTTCAGCTCTGTATGGAAACTTATTACGAGCGGCGCCTTGCAATTCTTGCGTGTCCCATATACCAGGTACAGCACGCGGTATGAGGCGGATAAGATTCTCTGCTTTCTGTACCAAGTTTACATGCGCAGCTGGGAATTGAATTACATCACAGTAAGACACCATGAAAACAGCGGACAATGTAGTTTGTTTGAATTAATTGGCTGTCGTGATTGAGGTTCACCCTGCACCAACTGCAGATGGTTATCTCAAAGTATTGACTGTCAACATGAAGAAATAAAGTAACGTGATTTATTTGCAGCTGATTTGAAGATACATACTTGCAGATACAAAATTATACTTTGTCGTGTTGGACGTCAGATCTGTAAGCTGGAGAGATCTGTAGAGACTGAATAAGAGTCCCTAACCGTTCTTTCCACCAACCTGTCGTCTTCTAAAGTAGTGTCCCCAGGCAGAAGACAGCTCATCGGTCGTGGGATCTTCTTCGGCGGAGGCTGCTATGCTGTCATCTCGAACTTGAACCTGTGTTTGTGCATTTTTTTGTAGGATACCACTTTCCCAGGTTAGTCTCTGTATCTGCAGAGGCAAGATCTGTTATACTCACAATGATGGTAGGCGAAACCTCTCAGTAAAGTATCCCGTCTGTTTATATTTTAAAATATCACTTTTTACACTGTCTTCAACAACACTCGACACAGATTTCTTAATAGTGCAATAACTTTTCCGGTATGTTCCGGTATAGAGTACGAAATGTCCATCCGGAACAGAGATACATGTCCGGCTCAGAACACTCGAAACAGAGTGAGTAGCGCAGCCGAAGTACTTCGTCTCCCAGGCGCGCCAAATCGACCCGAAGGTGTCCGAAGCACTTCGGTTGTGATATCGATACTCTTACGTTTTTCAAAACTAGTGAAATTTAATAAACAAAAACGGTAGACTCGTAGGGTAACCATGAGAAACTGTCATACTGAAAACTGGGTTAAATACAATGAAAAGTATGTATGTAATTAACAATAGAAGTTCGGCGTTTTGGCGCCCAACACCCGAATGCGCCGACCAATCAGAAGCAAGTTCAGTACAATTGACGTATTCTCCCACGGGAATGGTACATACTGTACCAACTGCTGCGTGCACCTCACTCCTCTTTTGTGCCATATGCTACTTCATCTGCTACAGCATCACCAGTAAGATGATGATGATGATGATGAGCGTTTGGCGTCATTGGCCGGGAGGCCCCTCGCGGGGCAGGTCCGGCCGCCATATCGCAGGTCTTATTACATTCGGCGCCACATTGGGCGACCTGCACGCCGGATGGGGATGAAATGATGATGAACACAACACAACACCCAGTCCCTGAGCGGAGAAAATCTCCGACCCAGCCGGGAATCGAACCCGGGCCCAGAGGACGGCAATCCGTCACGCTGACCACTCAGCTACTGGGGCGGACCAGTAAGATAAAATATTGGCAGCCACAGCCAGGAACTTCACACAGTCGTTGTACACATTGAATTACCTAGACTGCAATGCCGTAGCTTGCTACTAGAGCAGCCAAAACAAAAAGGCGAAGCCTATTAAGAAGGTGGAGTGCCGAGCGGTAATTACTTCTCAGCAACAGCAGAAGTGTTTTAGCTGTGTCGGGCTTACCCAGATAGCTGCAGAAGCAATCCCAATTGGCTTGACACAGTTGAAACTATTTCGCTGCCGCCGAAAACTCCTCTTTACGAGTGGGCTACGCCATTTTATTTGGGCCTCTGTTGCACCGTCCTACGGTACTGTGGTGCCGGATTACAGTATGTACCAGGATTGCATGAATGTACCTGCGAAAAAACAAAAATTATTTTGTTCTCTTCATCTATTCCATATGGTAAATAAAGCTTAAAAATTCTAAAACAACTTGGTGGGACAATGCAGAGACCCTTCCTCATGCAAACTACATAGCAGGCGCTTGCTTTTAAGCACATCACGAGCAAGACTCGGCCGCCGTCAGCCTGACTAACTACAGCCGTCTTCAGGATCCCGTCGTCCACAATTCATTAACTATTTCTTAAGGAAAACTAATTTCGTAAGTGGATACAGCTCATTGAGGAACAAATTGAATTCAGAGCTTTCGTTAGGTTCATTGTAAACATCAACCCGTCACTCGTACGCAAGTCGCCCATTGTGGCGTCGACTGAAATAAGACATGCACTCGGCGGCCGAAGTTCCCCCGTTGGGGCCTTCCGGCCAACAATGTCATACACTCATTGCATTTCATTTACCGTACTGTGTGATAAAATCGAGCATATCAAAATGTTGCGAAAGAGTTGCTCAGAAGAGAGATTTAGCTCTTCTGGTGTTTCTCGAAGGAACAAACGCAAATGAATGGATGATGGTTTTTTGATGCTTGAAAAACATTGAGACCGACTGAGGAATTACAGAAAGGAAGCCCTTTTTGACCGTTGGTTTTACGCATTTCACTGTGGTCCACGTAAGTTGCGAATATCTATAGATGTAGAGTATAATACGAGGAGGAGAGGCGGATGTAATGCCGCTTCTAATGGAGGAGAGTTTTGCAGTAAATTCACTCCACAAGGGTCCGAAAAGAAGCTTCTGATGTTAAGTCAATATCTGTTGCACATTCGTCTGGTGAGGCTTATTTTTGGTTTTAACCTCTCAAATGCCGTGTTAAGTGTTCTACGATTGTAAGATGCTGTGAATGCCAGGAGCTCTCATTTAGATACTGGAAATTGTAAGTTGTGATGTACAAAGGCCGGCCGAAGTGGCCGTGCGGTTAAAGGCGCTGCAGTCTGGAACCGCGAGACCGCTACGGTCGCAGGTTCGAATCCTGCCTCGGGCATGGATGTTTGTGATGTCCTTAGGTTAGTTAGGTTTAACTAGTTCTAAGTTCTAGGGGACTAATGACCTCAGCAGTTGAGTCCCATAGTGCTCAGAGCCATTTGAACCATTTTTTGATGTACAAAGTATACCACAAACCACTCTTCATCGTCAGCTAGAAAGATATTATATAACTCTCAGAAATATTCATGCTTCGAAAATGTTTGTTTTCCGCTCGCGTGTTCCTTATTGAATTTTTATTTGAAATGAATTGTTTCTGAGTACGTCACCTCACTCCTCGAAAGCCCTTTACCATAAAAACAAAACAAAATAAATATATTTTCGAAGGTCTTAACTGAAAGTTACTATATTTTTAAGTGTGAACTATGGCCAAACTAGCAAGAATTTAAATTACCTTATTTCCGCATCGAATGTGACGAAACGTTATGTGTCATATATCGTGATGCGTAGATCCGTAGGATTTTCATCCAGTGAGAACTCAGATAACTTAGTATTTTTACCTGATTTATACATCTCATGGTTAAAAATTTTGCGCTTTATTTTAACTACACTACCAAATAACTAGCCTATCCTGAATTACACGGGAGACTGTTATACCAGTGGTAGTTAATTTAAAATAAATGTGTAAGAAGTATGTAAAACAGGCATTACTGCTACTACTAGTGCCTGTTGTTTTTATTTCAACGCTGTTTGCAGTATTTATGATCTTTCACCTGTTATTTTAAATGCCTTATGCAAATCGTAAATCATATTTAGATCTTCACGTACTTCTAATAACATATCCGTACTGACATGTATCAGAATGTAAGCGGATAATTCAGAAAGACGAAAAAGTAAAGCAAACAATATTTTTCCTCTTCAAAAAATATGAAGAACATTTTCGTTCTGTTGATCAGAATGATTTTAATTAGCAGATGATATAAGGGGCAGTCAAATCAAAATGAGACAGATGGAAAAAGTAAATGAACTGTTTATTACTGCAAAAGTAATCGCCGTAACTGCTAATACATTTACCCCACTGTAAGACAAGATGGTCAGTGTCTTCATGGAAAAATGTTTGCGATTGCCTACGGAACCATGGCAGTTCCCAGCTATGCACCTCGTCATCTGAAGCAAAACGATGGCCACAACTGTCTTCCTTCAGGGCTCCAAAATTATGGAAATCGCATGGGGGTATCGGTATTGTATGGAGAATGTGTAAGAGCTTTCCAGCGAAACTTCTGCAGCGTACTCGAAACAATCTTGGCAACTTGTGGGTCCGCCCTGAGGAAAAACATTTGTGATCGTCGATTTGCTTCTGACGAAGAGATCCACGCCCGGGATCAGTCACGGTGCCGTAGGAAACAGCATACATTTTTCTGTGGAGGCATTGGCCGTCTTGTCTCACACTGGGATACGCGTCTTAAGAGTTGTGGAGATTACTTTTAAAATAATAAACAGTTTACTTATTTTTTAGTACCCGTCTCGGTTTCATTTGATTGCACCTTATAACGATCAAATGCAACGTTTTAGCAGACACTGTATGTCAAATCTGCACATACGGGAAGGGTACCATTGTGCATATAGGGACAAATTCCACTGATAACGGCAGCAGAATTGACACAGCATTCGGCACAAAACGAACCTTAAGATCTTTAGAGATTTACCTACATGTTTTGCAACTATGTTCATAAAATAAATTGCGCAAAATGTTTGTAAACGTGCTGAAGAAACTACCAGATATACTGTAGTAAATATTTTAGTGTCACCGAATATTGAACACTACAGTCGTAGACTCGAATGTTTGTCAACAGCACAGTGTAGATACCGGGACCACAAAGCAGCAGTTCATTTACCTTTATTCTATTACGCCTATCGTCACGCGCTATGCAATACGTAGTGGAATGAACTCGGATTTGAATTGGACTGTTACTAGCCATTACGTAGATGACTTTGGCTTGTCCACTGGTATTCGTTTCAGAACGATAATTGCATGGTGGATCCTTTCTTTTGCGTATTAACTGATACATGTCATCGTAATTCCACTGCATAGACCGCGACCTATAAACAGTGTTAATTGGGTTCTAGACGCAATACCAAACGTATTAAACATGACACCTGACGAGGTGAACAGCAAAATGTGATAATTACTTCAGTACTTGAGACCTATCACGATTGCTATCTGTGCAGAGAAGAAATGGATACCATCCTTGAGACCTGATTTCTTAAATACTTTTCTCCCAGCGTGGGACCTCATTTATTAAAGCACTCCGTCTTCAGGCCGCAAGTGACCCATCGGGACCATCCGACATCCTCAACTGAGGATGCAGATAGGTGGGGCGTGTGGTCAGCACCCCGTTCTCCCAGTCGTTATGATGTTTTTATTTGACCGGAGCCTCTACTATTTGGTCGAATAGCTCCGCAGTTGGCATCAGGAGGCTGAGTGCACCCACGGCCGCCTGTATTAGAGGCCGGAGTCGTCAAGCTGACAACGTCTTAGCCTGTGACGTCAGTAGGCCTGCTAGCGTGACCAGCTAGGCCGAGACTAAAGTTTAGATTTCGTCGAATGGAGAAGACGTGTCAGATATAAATACGCAATCACTTTTTTTTTTGTAGATTTGGTCCCTATAAATAAGACAGTAATCTAGAAAAGCTAATTTGTCGCAGTATTACGCCGACTTTATGTCGGAATTACGCATTTTATTCTCGTTTCCTTGCAACGATGAACTTTTCAATAACTCACATGTTCTTCATATTATGACGTTTCTTACCCGAGATTTGGATATACAAGTTCAGCAAACAATTTTGTGAGTTGCCTACTAACATTATTTGCAGACTTGCAATTATTTCAGTCTGTTATTTGGAATGTATTATGATATTCCTTCCTATATAAATGACAAACACCTTCTTGGATGCTGCACCTTACTTAAATACGATAGTAACCCAGGGAATATTTTTGGCACAGCTTCTGGTAAAAGCTGGCCTTTGACGAGGAAACTCGTGACAGTTCCCATCACAATCCTTGTAAATCTCCACTCTTGATACGCCACTTTCTTCAAAATGTTTAATGCAAACAACACTTCCATTTGATGGAGTCGAGTCCTTTCTGGGGATATTTCTTGTCCATCGTTTTCTGTTTTCCTCTTCAGTAGGGAATCTGAACACTGAGATGCAACCCTCTTCCTTGCTGGATTTGTAATTACTGTTGCAATCAGGAACACAACATTTTTCTGGCATCTGCAAATAGAATGATGCATTAATTGCTAACATCTCAAATCAAAATACTATTATGTAAAAATAGCAAATGAGAATTTGAGTGGACTGGTTTTTTCTACTGCTTGGACATCACGAAACACAAGTCTACAATAGAATCAAATGTGTAGAAATATTCATAATATTAACACAAATCACTTAGGAGAAGATTCTGATACTAACCTTATGAATTCAAAACTTTATTTTCGAATTGTATCTAGAATATAGTAGAACATTTGTTGCAATTGTGTAGACGAAAGTCGTTCACGTAGCACACTTGCACATATACATGTAAAAACACTACAAACTTCACAGAATTATATACTTACATTGTGTTATATCTTCTACTGTAGTCACGACTACCTGCTATAATTTTTGCAGAGTCCAGTATAGCATAATTACACTGTAATGTCGGATAAAACAGACACCGCGAAAGTACGTAAACAACTGCTTCCGTTCGCTACCTTATAGCCACAGCCATGCGGTAGGCCTTAACGTAACGTTGGCACATTTCAGTCCTCCGGCCTCTAATACAGGCGGCCGTGGTGCACCCCGAAAAATGGCAACAGCGCATGACGGTCCGGATGGTCACCCTTCCAAGTACCGACCACGCCCGACAGCGCTTAACTTCGGTGATCTGACGGGAACCGGTCTATCCACTGCGGCAAGGCCGTTGACTTTCATTTATTAGGTAACAGAATATTTTAATTAGGTACTTATTACCTACAGAAGAATGCTGAAGATTAGATGGGTAGATCACGTAACTAGTGAGGAGGTCTTGAATAGAATAAGTGAGAAGAGGAGTTTGCGGCACAACTTGACAAGAAGAAGGGACCGGTTGGTAGGGCATGTTCTGAGGCATCAAGGAATCGCACATTTAGCATTGGAGGGCAGCGTGGAGGGTAAAAATCGTAGAGGGAGACCAAGAGATGAATACACTAAGCAGATTCAGAAGGATGTAGGTTGCAGTAAGTACTGGGAGATGAAGAAGGTTGCATAGGATAGAGTAGCATGGAGAGCTGCATCAAACCAATCTCAGGACTGAAGACCACAACAACAACTTATTACCTGACTCGACAAGTATCGCTGCAGGGACGGACTTGCGCGCGTATTATTTGTCATGAAATGTCACGACAGAAGTAACCAATCGCAAAAGTCACGTAGTTGTATGCAACAAAGCAGCTCAGGTGAAACCAGAACTTTTGCCGTATTGGACTTAAAACTAAGGTTTACAACTAAAATTTTTAAATTATCTGTGTGAAGTTCATCTGCAATCAAGAATTAAACATCGAAAGGCCTGAAAGTATTTGCTTCGGAACAGAGTAGGAACATCTTATATAAGGGGACAGGGTGAACAGACACCGATGTGCAACCAAATTAAAGAAAACTTCAATGTAGGAATGATGACGCTCCTACCGCCTATGCTGACAGAATAATTACATGTAGTTGAGTCCCATAGTGCTCAGAACCATTTGAGCCAATAATTACATGTGTTATGTGATCGGTGTCCGCTCCGATAGCTGAGTGGTCAACGCGACAGTCTGTCCCGGCGAGGGGCCCAGGTTCGATTCCCGGTTGGGTTGGAGATTTTATCCCCTCAGGGACCGCGGGTTGTGTTGTCCTCATTATCATTTCATCATCATCAGTGGAAGGCAACGGGAAACCACTACTGGATTCAGTTCCCTAGATGCTCATCCGGTGGACCTCTCTGACGAGGCTTGCCCCATGACAAGACCTGCCGTAAGGCAGAACACGTAGCTAAGTTTATGTGATCGCTGTGGCGTTAGGCAGTGGGCGTGCGAGTAACAGGTGCATACAGGGTCGACAAGACATAAGGTATCTACACATTGCCAGAGTCCATATCATACGAAGCTCAAGCGTAGGCCCCAAAATTCATGAGGTGGGCAGATACTCGAATAGTAACGGTCTGCCAAAAGTACTTCGTCAGATTCGATTAAAAAGACTGAAGCAAGGGCCAGTCACCGTGGTCGACAGTAGGTGGATGACAAGTGTAATCGTTGGACACTTCCAATATAATGGTTCAGTGGATGGGCTGCTGTGCGACAGATTGATGGACAGTTCAATCACAGTCTAATGTCGAACAATTATGAAGTAACTAGCATGACTATCTAGAACCATATCCGAACATGTGGCGTTAATCAGTCCCAATCGATCACAGGTACATCAGTAAAATGCACAACAAAAGACGCGCAAATTATTATTACCGCAGAAAGATTGTAATTTTACTTTCATATCGCATACTAGTCTACGCTGTTCAGACCCGCCAGGTTAGCCGAGAGCGCTAATGCTTTGCTTCCTGAACTCAGGTAGGCGCGCCGGCCATAAATCGAATCCGCCCTGCGGATTACCGACGTCGGTCAGTGTGCTGGCCAGCCTGGATGTTGTTTTTAGGTGGTTTTCCACATCCTGCTAGGTGAATACCGGGCTGGTGCCCACGTTCCGCCTCAGTTCCACGACTCGCAGATATCTGAACACATTCGCACTATTCCATGGATTATACTAGATGCAGGCACTGTGATACACTACTTCCGTCCTTGGGGGTATGGGGTGGCGACAGGAAGGGCATCCGGCCACCCCAAAATTATCCTGGCCTAAATCCAATCCTCACCATGCCGACCCTGTGAAACCGCGGGACAACGCCACCAGCAGTAAGTCTAGGCCATTCAGCTGAATGTAGACTGTCGGTGAAATGAATTACATACTCAGTACTTCATCGGTAAGGGAAACGGCGTAAATGTACCGAGTTATTGCAAAAGATCTACTAAATGGTGTGTTACTTTTTTTTCAACCACTTAAATTTTCTATCTGTATTTCGGGAATAAACAAACATAAAACAAAAGTAAATTAATGTTGTATTATTCTCATTTTACGAATGTGGTTTCGTATCCCTGGCAGATGTAGCAGTTTCCTGTTTCAGCTACGGTATTTTCTGAGAAAACGAGCAATTAATAGAAAAAAATTATTTCTGAAGTAATTAGATTCAAATTTTTCTTATAAGGGAACCTCCCCATCGCACCCCACTCAGATTTAGTTATAAGTTGGCACAGTGGATAGGCCTTGAAAAACTGAACAAATATCAATCAAGAAAACAGGAAGAAATTGCGTGGAACTATGAAAAAATAAGCAAAATGTACCAACTGAGTAGTCCATGGGCAACATAAGTAGCATCAAGGATGACGTGAGCACAGGAGTGCCGTGGTTCCGTGGTTAGCGTGAGCAGCTGCGTAGCGAGAGGTCCTTGGTTCAAGTCTTCCCTCGAGCGAAAAGTTTAATTACTTTATTTTTGCAAAGTTATGATCTGTCCGTTCGTTCATTGACGTCTCTGTTCACTGTAATAAGTTTAGTGTCTGTGTGTTGCGACCGCACCGCAAAACCGTGCGATTAGTAGACGAACGGACGTGCCTCTCCAATGGGAACTGAAAACATTTGATCGCAAGGTCATAGGTCAACCGATTCCTCCACAGGAAAGCACGTCTGATATATTCTATACGACACTGGTGGCGGCATGTGCGTCACATGACAGGAATATGTTGTCGACCCACCTAACTTGCACACTTGGCGAATGGGTAAAAAGATTCTTCTACCTTGCCCGATTTAGGTTTTCTTGTTGATGTGATAATCACTTCCAAAAAAGTGATGAAAACATAAGAGTGTGTCACATAAACTGCAACAAATGAATGCAACAGTTTCACAGTCGCACAGTTTTCTCTGTGCTCTGTCAAAACATATGTTTTTAACGTTTTCAAATTTTTCCGTGTGTAGACCGTCAAATCCTGCATATGTCGAAGCAAATCTGAACATGTCCTGGAATTTTGGAGAGTGAATTTGGTTATGTGTGAGTGCCTGAACTCTGATAATTGTCTGAAAATAAAAAATTAAACTTTTCACTCGAGGGAAGACTTAAACCAAGGACCTCTCGTTCCGCAGCTGCTCACGCTAACCACGGGACCACGGCGCTCCTGTGCTGAGATCGTCCTTGATGTTACCTTTGTTTCCCATGGACTACTCAGTTTGTATATTTTGCTTATTTTTTCATAGTTCCACACAACTTCTTCCTGTTTTCTCGATTGATCTGTGTTCAGTTTTTCAAGGCCTATCCACTGTGCCAACTTATAACTAAATCTGGGGGGGGGGGGGGGGGGGGGGGGTGAGATGGGGAGTTTCCCTTGTTAGTGTCAAACGTAGTAGAAATAGTAGCAGTAGTAGAGTTATTCAGCAGTGGATGAGTTTTACGAAGGTTCTGGACATATCATGGTGTTACAGTTTAAAAACAAGAAGCATAAATCATACATACAGCCTTTTATATACTTGCAGATTTAGTTTGAGTGGGATGGAAGAGGCATTGGGCCGTGTCCTTACGGCACGAATTATTCAGGCATTTGCCTGAAGAAATTTGGCGAAACCACGGAAAATCTAAATCAGGCTGGCCGGATGAAGAATGGAGCGTCCTTCCTCGCGATTACTACGCCAATCTGTTTACATCAGCACAACCTCTTTCGCTTTATCCCTGTTGTACAATACTGTTTTGCAAAGACGCTATTTAACTATAGAAAAAGCCACTGCTACATTATTCGTTCTTTTCTCAGCACTGATCACCTCAGGCAACACACACACTTTACTTCGTATTGCAGCTCTACACACACCATCAGCTGACGTGAAGAACATAGTGACGACGTTTAGTTTCCATTTTCTGTACCGCCATCCCTCCATAACGAGTTGGATTTTGAGCTCACAGAGAGGATAAGATGTTTGTATTATCCATTACAGGGCATTTCAGAAGAGAAAAGAAAAACGTTATAGTGTGGAAGTATTTGTGAAATGACAAAGATGTTTCATTATAATTACTAGCTGAGAAACCTGGCTTTTGTTTATTCTATCTTCTATTAGTCCTCACCCCCTCTCTGTGTCCACCTCCTCTTGCCCCTCTATCTGTCCATTTCCTCCTGCTCCACTGCCTGGCTAACTCCTTCTCCTCCTCTCTGTCTGTCAGTCACTTCCTCCCACACTCTGTTTGTCCATCTCTTAACCCACTCTCTGTCTGTTCATCTCCTATCTCTCTGTCTGTCCATCTTCTATCCCCTCTGTCTCTGTCTACTTTCTTCTCACCTCCTTCTCTGTCCTTCACCTGTTATCTTCCCCACCACCACCCCAATGAGAGGTTTGTTGTTTCTACCCCCACAGCGTTTTCTTTTTTTTCAGATAGTAAATAATATATGTGCACTGTTTGGTTCATATCGATCCAAGAGCATAGGAGGAGATATTGAACATATGCGTATGTGACGTATGTTTCACACATATATGTCTGATTGTCTGCAGGTTATCTATGGTATTCAGCCATGTGGCTTGTCCGAAATACGTTGACAAAATTGTAGCCTCGCTTTAGTGCTCATTCTTGTGACCTGTTTGACACATGTAACAGCACATATGAGAGGCAAATTGCAATTAATACTTTGAAAGTATTGCAAGACAACTAAATACAGGAAATAAATAACAACCGGTCGTTTTCGAACATACTTATGTCACCCATTCTCATCCTGACCCCCACCCATAGTTGTAGTAGGGGATCTTACTCCCACGGTATTTTCATACAAATAATAATTCATGTACCTTACAAATTTGGTTGAAATTTCTCCAGGTGTTCGTGAGTTATGCTCCAGTTTCACGCCCTTTTACCCCTCGCGCCTGTGGGATGCAGCAGGTTCTTACCCCACACGGATAGTAGCTAATGAGTACATCTCCGAGCATTCAAACAACCGAACTCCCACGTATAAAACAGCAAATTGAGTTAATACTCCAAATATTTTACGTCAACCACGTAACCCAGAAGAAATCCAGAAAAGCTAAGCGCTCTCATTATCAAACACTACGTGAGTATAGTGTCTGTAATTTGTGTTCCGATTTAAGAAGAGCTGGGTTTACAACCAGCTAAGTGTTTATGACGTCATGTCTCTTGAACTATGTCTCGTACAATGATATCGAACATTTGCCGGCATGTGTGGATACAGTCTGCGAAGTGTGTTCCGAACATATTTAGTAGTAAAAAGTTAAAACGTCATGCCTGATGCGGTAGTTTTACTACATGCAGTAAGAGATTAACTGTTTTCCTTTCATCCCCTTGTGGAGGATCTAAGTGAGAAAAGTTTTCTAAAAGTTTAAAGATATGTGTAAAATTAGTTGCTAGCCGCTAAGTGCTTTTATTCCAAATACTAGATGAATATGATCTGGGTCTTACGCTTCTTTTTCACACCCACTTCCAGACCTTTGAGAGACAGGTGGTTCTTACTCCCACAGCGCTTCTTTACACATAGCAAGTGATACACTATGTGATCAAAAGTATCCGGACACCCCCAAAAAGATACGTTTTTCATATTAGGTGCATTGTGATGACACCTACTGCCAGGTACTCCATATCAGCGACCTCAATAGCCATTAGACATCGTGAGAGAGCAGAATGGGGTGTTCCGCGGAACTCACGGACTTCGAACGTGGTCAGGTGATAAGGTGTCGCTTGTGTCATACGTCCATATGCGAGATTTACACACTCTTAAACATCCCTAGGGCCACTGTCTCCGATGCGGTAGTGAAGTGGAAACCTGAAGGGACACGTACGGCACAAAAGCGTACACGCCGACTTCGTTTGTTGACTGATAGACCGTCAACAGTAGAAGATAGAATAGCCAGCCACTGTGACCAAGCGGTTCTAGGCGCTTCAGTCCGGAACTGTAGGGCTGCTACGGTCGCAGGTTCGAATCCTGCCTCGGGCATGGGTGTTTGTGATGTCCTTAGGTTAGTTTGGTTTACTTAGTTCTAAGTTCTAGGGGACTGATGACCTCCGATGTTAAGCCCCATAGTGCTCAGAGCCAATTGAACCATTCGAACCTACGTACAGTAGACCGTGCTGGAGGTTCAAAAATTCAAATGGCTCTGAGCACAATGGGACTTAACATCTGTGGTCATCAGTCCCCTAGAACTTAGAACTACTTCAACCTAACTAACCTAACGACATCACACACATCCATGCACGAGGCAGGATTCGAACCTGCGACCGTAGCAGTCGCGCGGTTCCGGACTGCGCGCCTAGAACCGCTAGACCACCGCGGCCGGCGTGCTGGAGGAAGCATCATGATTTGGCAAGAGGGTTTTTCATTCGACCACAAAGCCATGATCTTAATCCGATAGAGAATCTTCGGGCGCACGTGAATATAAAAGTTCGAAAACGTCGTTCTACTGGGAAGCAGGAGTTTTAGACGGTGTTGTTAGAAGAGTGGTTGAAGATCTCACCAGATATTGTTCACAACTTAGTTCTCTCCATGCAAAGACGTGTACAAGCTGTCATCAGTACCAAGGGTAATCACACAGGCTACTAGATTTGAGTTACGTGAATTAGAGAGACTTTAACTTCATTTTTGTGTAGCTGTGCCAATACGTTTTTGACGTATAGCGCAACGAATTCGTTTTTGTAAACAAAGGTTTTTGTTTGAGAAACCAATTATGCTAGAAGAATTTTATCTTTATTTTAAAGCACATTTACATCATTATAACACTGTCTTGATATCGCTTATTAGTCTGTAATGTATATACGATGGTAGGTGTGTCAATACTGTGTGGTGCCACTGTAATGACGCCCGACAGCCACATTTTACCGCTAGCGCTGCCTTCTCAGCCGGCGAGCGACTGTGAGCCCTCTGCTCGCTCAGCCCCCTCCCGAAAAAGGCCTGACTTAGATGACACTCAACATGTGGAAAAAATTCTACAGACATTTAAATAAATAAATACTAATGTATGTAAGATAATTCAACACTATTATTATCAGGAATTGTTAAAACACAGCTACTATACTACACTTAATTATACAGATCGCATTAATGCACTGAAACTGTGCCAACGCCATGTTTTGCATGGCACTCTCGTTATGTGATACACAATATAGAAGGTGAATCTGCACTCCACCGACGAAAGTTCGCAGAATATTCAAGTATATTTTCTGAATAGTTTAGTATGACTAGAGTTATACAAATACCGCATGGTACGGCAGGCCATCGAAATAAGCGTACACTACGGTATTTATAATTGTAGTTTTGGTCAGTCAAGATCGTAACCGCTTTAACTGTGCGTCAGGTGTGTTGCATACCCATCGGCGTTACCTCATTTCGATCTCTCTGTTTACGTATGCTTTCCTTAGAAGCCAGCAGCGGTGAACCGACTAGAAACTGAGTGATGATATATAAATGGCCTCGTAACCAACGAAACATGTTTGTTCTACGTAGTTATGCTCCTGTCTGATGATTAAAAAAAGCAGTATTTGTTCTACTACAAAATTGACACTTCATTGTTTGATTGAGGTATTATTCGAAAATTGTTGATATGTAACTTGAAACTGGAGGCTGTTGCACTAAAAAAAAAAAATACAGATTTTTCATATAACACTCGAAACCCAGTTCCCGGAAAACTAATTGCTTTCGTTAAATAAATGAGCAGAAGTTATTAACTAATTTGTGTCACTTACAAACTGCAGTTTATATTCTGACACTGAATGATGTGCGCGGTTCGAATTATGAGCGAAACAAAACAAATGTAAAGAAAGACAAGTCATCGGTTGCCAGTTTTTGTCACGCATTCATTCATGTTTCTTTCCCTAGTAATGCTACAAATACTGCCGGTAATCCTACCATTTACCGAGTCATTTATGTAGCGCAACTGTAGGTATGACAGATCTGTGGGCTCTAGTCTCTCGCTACACGATGATAATGTAATGATGATTTATATGCTTTGTTACCCCACTTAACTTTGGTACTGTCCAGTTACCTCCATAACAGTGAAACATACTGTAATATGCAATCACCGAAAGGTACAACACAAAAAGCACAATACTGTAACTACCCTCAGATGTAGAAGTACTGTGACATGTTTGTCGTCACTGTGGGAACAGCTCAGAATTGCGTCATTGTACCACTTTTCAGTAACGCACTAGCAAGGCCTGTTGGACAACTCTTTACTACCTGACCTAAACACACTACTGTCTACCACCGTTAACGTACGACTAACACTATCAGGAGAACAAATCAGAGACATAACTGGGAAGTACTGAATGCAAAATTTAAGAGTCCAGAGGAAAGTGAGTATTACTGTTGTCAACAGTAAGAAGTACGAGTGAATGGAACAAGTTTGTTTCCACAAGACACACAACTACAGCTGTACAACTACCGTTCGTTACCGTAGACCACCAAGCGTAGGCTACGGTATTTTTCCGAGTAGCTTTGGTCAGGTAAGAGTGTACCGGCGTTACGTGTGTGTTATGTGTGTTGCATACCTATTAGGCGTAACTTCATTACGACCAGTTTCTTTACACTATATGATCAAAAGTACCCGGACACCTGGCTGAAAATGACTTACAAGTTCGTGGCAACCTCTATCGGTAATACTGGAATTCAATGTGGTGTTGGCCCAGTCTTAGCCATGATGACAGCTTCCACTCGCATAGGCATATACGTTCAATCAGGTGCTGAAGGTTTCTTGGGGATTGGCAGCCCATTCTTCACTGCACTGAGGAGAGGTATCGATGCCGGTCGGTGAGGCCTGGCACGAAGTCGGAGATCCAAAACATCTCAAAGTTGTTCTATAGCGTTCAGGTCAGGACCCTGTGCAAGCCAGTCCATTATTGTCATGTAACCACTCCGCCACAGGCCGTGCATTATGAACAGGTGCTCGATCGTGTTGAAAGATGCAATCGCCATCCCCGAATTGCTCTTCAACAGTGGGAAGCAAGAAGGTGCTTAAAACATCAGTGTAGGCCTGTGCCGTGATATTGCCACGCAAAAACAACGAGGGGTGCAAGCCTCCTCCATGAAAAACACGACCGCACCACAACACCACCGCCTTCGAATTTTACTGTTTGCACTACACACGCTGGCCGATGACGTACACCTGACATTTGCCATACCCATAACCTGCCATCGGACCGCCACATTGTGTACTGTGATTCGTCACTCCACACAACGTTTTCCCACAGTTCAATAGTCCAATGTTGACGCTCCTTTCACCAAGCGAGGCGTCGTTTGTCGTTTACCGACCTGATGTGTGGCTTATGAGCAGCCGTTCGACCATTAAATCCAAGTTTTCTCACCTCCCGCCTAACTGTCATAGTACTTGCAGTGGATCCTGATGCAGTTTTGAATTACTGTGTGATGGTCTGGACAGATGACTGCCTATTACACATCACAACCCTCTTCAAATATCGACAGTCTCTGCCAGTCAACAGACCAGGCCGGCCTGTACGCTTTTGTGCTGTACGTGTCCCTTCACCTTTCCATTTCACTATCACATCGGAAACAGTAGACCTAGGGATGTTTAGGAGTGTGGAAATCTCGCATACGGACGAATGACACAAGTGACACCCAATCACCTGAACACGTTTGAGGTCCGTGAGTTGCATGGGGCGCCCCATTCTGCTCTCTGACGATGTCTAATGACTTCTGAGGTCACTGATATGGAGTACCTGCCAGTAGGTGTCAGTACAATGCACCTAATGTGAAAAACGTATGTGTTTAGGGGTGTCCAGATACTTTTGATTTATAGAGTACGCATGCTGTTCCAGTCACCCGACCACGTTTTTAAGTCCGTGAGTTCCGCGGGGCGCCCCATTCTGCTCTCTCGCGATGTCTAATGACTACTGAGGTCGCTGATATGGAGTACCTGGCAGTAGGTGTCTGCTCAATGCACCTAATATGTTTTTGGGGGTGTCCAGATACTTTTGGTCACGTAGTGTATGTATGCAGTCTGTGTCTTAATAAATTCACCTAAAAACCAAAGCCATTGAATTGCCTAGAAACTGAGGGAGGACATATGAAGGGCCGAGGAAGCTATGGAATATTTTTGTTTTACTTAGTTATCCTCCTGTCCGTTACTTAAAAGTAAACTATATTTATAGCAAAACTG
The DNA here is from genome assembly GCF_021461395.2 of Schistocerca americana. NCBI lineage: Eukaryota > Metazoa > Arthropoda > Insecta > Orthoptera > Acrididae > Schistocerca > Schistocerca americana. The sequence continues at coordinate 252,737,732 of NC_060130.1, forward strand.
AAATTGTCAGTCTTTAATTCAGGTTTCATTCGAAAGTTGTAGCTTGATACAAAAGGTTGTTGTAGTAAAAAGAAAGACAACAATACAGATTTATCATACAACGCTAGGAAACATAATTTCCTCAACAAAAAGGTAAAAAAATGCCAAACAAAAATATATCAAATATCGCTTCATTACTTTGTCAAACTTACGTAAACATGTTTCCGTTATTTATGAGAAACTTTCACATTAATCATTAATAAAGGGAAACTCTTGCCGTTGACCATGATAATGAACATTTTATTGAGTACAAAATAAAAGTAATAAGTATACGCATATATGTTTTATGTTTGCGCAAGTAAACTACAGTTGCAGCAAAAGTAATTGCTTTGCTTCAATAAATTCGCATAGGTTATGCGATCAACTAATTTGTATTGCGTAAAAAAACGCAAGTTACATTCTGCAAAGACATAAAATACACAATACACTAACACTGAATTATGAGCAGTTTTAATTATGTTGAAAAATATATAATCAAACAAACAAAAAACAAAGACAAGTCGTCGCCTCCCAGTGTCTCCCTTAGACATTCATTTAAGTTTTTTTCCCTACCACAGATACTAACAGGACCGGGACTCAGCTATTTACTACGTTATTTATGTAGTGTACCAAAACTACCAGACCGCAGTTTTGGTAGAGCGCATCTCTGCCCACAGCGTAGTGTTTTGCAGATATTTTAAGTACAATAGAGATACAAAGATAAATGAGAGTAAGAAATCATTTGAGATGCAATTATTCTGTAACGGCACATGGGAGCCCACGAGTCTCTTGCTTGAAAATGCTCAGGAAATATCCCAGGACAAACAAAACGAAGTTTTGAATTTCAGAAAAAGGAGGGCTGCATTACTGCTAAGTTATGTTCAGACAGGGCATTCACTAGATAGTGATAAATAAAGTGATTTTTAGAAATTTGCATAATCACCAATTTGCATTACAGAATCGCATACAAATAAATGTAGTTAAAAACAAATTTAAAACCATATGTCATTTGAATGGTGTTGTGAAGAGCACATTTCAAATTTCTTATATAATTTGTGCCATAAAAGTACTGACTACAGCGAAAACATACAGTGTTATGTGATTAGTAACTTAATACACAAATAGGTGTAGAAGCTTTATATTGGAGTTCGGAAAGTATGTTCTGGAAGCTTTTTAGAAAAGAATTATTAGCCAGCCTAATCTGCTCGTTGAGGACGTAGTCTGCGAAAGACTAGACTGCTAATATTGTAAGAAACAATCTGCTTCGATATGAGGAAGTTAGTAGCGCAGAGAGCTATGTGCGTATAGGACAAATACGTAGTCTGAGAAACGGTACTTACGTTAAAAACTTTGGATAGGCCCCTGCAGAGAGTTCTCGATTTCTCGTCATAAATAAACCGCATTACACTCATTTGGACACGGAAAGGCTTAGCTTAACTTCATGAGTTACTCTAAAATATGTTACCGTAGAGCATTACAGACTCAAAACAATTAAATAATACCAGCTACCGTATTTGTAAATCACCTGTGACTGGCGACATTCGCACTGCACTTTTATTTCGTCCCATAAGGATGATTAATTCCGACTTCTCAACTGCCAGGGACTATGTGCAGTTCTTTAATCTTAAGTATTTGTTCTTTCATATAAGTGATGGTCATTTCTGTCATGTTAAAATTTCACTGATGTTAGTGTACTTTTTATACAGCACCGGGATTTTCAAACATTATGAGTGCAACAAATGACAATACCCTTTTGTTTTCCTACCGCGAGGCTCTGTTTTATTCTAAAGCGTAACATTCTAGTTACATAGACATAGGCATTCAAATAAACGCCATTTATCTATATCAATAGAAGCATCACTTGTACCAAAAGGTAGTTTAGGATTCTACAAGGAGGAGTGCGCTATGCATTTTGAAATGCATCCCCAGTTTGCACTCCTGGATGTCGACACTTTCGTTCAGGAAGTAGCTGCTGCGCGGCGCTCGCGTACGGCAGACTAGGCGGCGCCATTTAGTTACGGACGCGTCCGCCAGATGTCCTCCCACATACAGTTACTACGTCGGTATTGATTCAGGCAACGTCCATGGATTCGCGTTACCTTCGTTTTATGTCAAGGACAGATTCTCTGTCTTTCGATTCCCTCATCTGCAGCCTGTAAATATCGTTGAGAAAGAAATCCGTTTTGTCAGCTTCTTGCAGTCCTCCTCCCGAGTCTCCTATGGTGCTGTGAACAGCTTAGTGGGAAAGATTAACACTGGCGTGCCGTTGAGCTATCGGACGTCGTTACTAGAATCACCCATTGTTAAAAATTTTGTATTCCAGTTCAGTATTATCAAACCTCTGTGCTACAGCTACTTCTGCATTATGTAACTAATCCCTTTTGGATGTTTTTCACGTTTTATAATTATATGAAGCAGGTGGTATTCCTAAGTAAAAAAGTAAAATACGGACGTCAAGAAGCTGCAACCTGGTTATTTAGGTTACGGTTACTAACACTACGTCTAGAATAAAACAGAATTCAAAAACAAGATGACTGACGCTATCTTATCAAAGAGAAAACTTCAATTGCCATAGCCTATTTTCCGAGAAACTTCACTCAGTGGAATAGGAGTCATAATAAGCGAACACATGTCTCGCTTATCCATAGATACTCGACCGCTTGTTAGAAAACCACAGTAAAATTTTTCAAGGTACTGTATATGTCTTTTAGCAGGAACCGCGTCCAAGTAAAATGATGGTGCAGTGGTTAACATCGATGCTTCACACTTTCACACCCCGTGTTCGAAACCCGATTAGTACTTTTATTTTTTTTTAAAGGTGGTTCTAAGCACAATGGGACTTAATATCAGAGGCCATCAGTCCCCTAGACTTAGAACTACTTAAACCTAACTAACCTAAGGACATGACACACATCCATGTCCGAGGCAGGATTCAAACCTGCGACCGTAGCAGCAATGCGGTTCCGGACTAAAGCGCCTAGACCCGCTCGGTCACAGCGGCTCCCCCTAAGAAGATTTCTAAATGAATGTCTCGCAATAAATATTGAAATGACGTTGCCAGTATTCGTCTGCTAAATGTATGTATGGTGACTGAATTAAAAAAAAAAATTAAAATAAATCAATGAGAGAGCTATTAGAAAATTTTTTCGGCGAAGTTCTTGTGGTCTGCGCGTATCTCGACTCATAATCAGTTACAAGCGTCACTTTTCGCTAAAGTGATCCGTTATGTGTGGTTTGCCGTGAAATTACAGTCAACAAGTGAAATCATCAGCAATTTTGACGACGCTTCTTTCCCGAGTGAGATTCGGTCCAGGAAGTATCACTGTACTAACCTTCCTTCGCACGATACTTGTTTTGTTCGGGATTTCTATATTTCGAATGTTTCTGCGATCGATATCATCCACAGAAATGCTCCAAATATTGTTGAAGAATAAACATAAGTATAAAATATAAAAATTGATATAAGGAGGAAATATAAAAATGGGATAATTTTGAAAGACTGTAACCCGTGAAAATACCATACAATCATATAATATATAGTAATGTATGACACCTATTCTGCATTCCATTGGTGATTTTACAATTCATATAACGCCCTTGTATTCCCTAAATTGATAAGAAACATTCGTGTAGCAAACTTCTAAGGACTTGCGTACATAATTGAAAAAAATAAATTAAAACAATGTCGGGTTCGAACATGGGGCGCGAAAGTGAGAGGCTACGACATTAGCTACTGTGCCATCATTTCAGATGATATTATTGCGCGCTAAAACCATTGAAATTACATCGGAAACTGTGACCGTCTTTTTCTCAGAAATTGTCGAATTCTACGGATAAACCGAGACACATGTTCACTTACTTTGACTCCTCTTCCTCTGAGATATGTTTCTGGGAAATCGTGTTATGGCACTTGCCGTGTTCTCCTCATAAGTCTTGAAGGCATGTCTTGCGTAATAAAGTCTTACTGGCTTTCCAGGGTGAGACATTTTCATCACATACTGGGAAGCATTAATCCTTGTACAGAGCTCTTGTAAACGTACCTACGTGCAAAAACCGTATAGCTTAATAATTACAACAAGTGTTGGAAATATTTGTGTCAAGTATATCATACTGACACGCATAACTGGCATATTCCAATAATTTAATGAGACTGGTGAGCTTTACAATAACCAAATATACGACTGTATTACAGAAGAATGCTGAAGATTAGGTGGGTAGATCACATAACTAATGAGGAGGTTTTGAATAGAATTGCGGAGAAGAGGAGTTTGTGGCACATCTTGACAAGAAAAAGGGACCGGTTGGTAGGACATGTTCTGAGACATGGAGGGATCACAAATTTAGCATTGGAGGGCAGCGTGGAGGGTAAAAATCGTAGAGGGAGACCAAGAGATGAATACACTAAGCAGATTCACAAGGATGTAGGTTGCAGTAAGTACTGGCAGATGAAGAAGGTTGCACAGGATAGAGTAGTATGGAGAGCTGCATCAAACCAGTCTCAGGACTGAAGACAACAACAACAACAACAACAACAACAACCACTGTATAATCAGAATACATTCGAATACCACAGTGCAAATACGAATGTAAACACTGTTTAAGACCACGCGATTAGTCATGTGCACTATATTAATACTAAGGTTCTCAAAACAGCAAAATCCTAAAAAAAACATCAAATATTGTCAAAAACGGTTCAAATGGCTCTGAGCACTATGGGACTCAACATCTTGGGTCATAAGTCCCCTAGAACGTAGAACTACTTAAACCTAACTAACCTAAGGACATCACACACACCCATGCCCGAGGCAGGATTCGAACCTGCGACCGTAGCAGCCTCGCGGTTCCGGACTGCAGCGCCAGAACCGCACGGCCACCGCGGCCGGCATCAAATATTGTCACAATATTGAGGAAACTGGAAATCGTTTTTCATTTCTTTTCATTTTTTCGGTCTCAGCTACTTTAATATACAGAGTTTCTGGTGTAATTCAGCGCTTGTCGCCGGCAGGAGTGGTCGTGCGGTTCTAGGCGCTACAGTCTGGAGCCGAGCGACCGCTGCGGTCGCAGGTTCGATTCCTGCCTCGGGCATGGATGTGTGTGATGTCCTTAGGTTAGTTAGGTTTAAGTAGTTCTAAGTTCTAGGCGACTGTTAAACCTCAGAAGTTAAGTCCCATAGTGCTCAGAGCCATTTCAGCGCTTGTCAGTCCGAAACCGCTAACCACTGCAGCAAAAGTTATACATTAATGCAACTGTGGTGGACGAAATAAAAAAGACATTATCTTGCTAAAAACATTCAACAGCCTAGATGGCATAAAGTATTTCGTTATTTAAGAAAACTTGTTTCGACAAACTTTGCTGTCGTCTTCACGTCTTAAAAATCTGATTTGTATCCATATGATATGGCATGTGGTCCAACGAAAAAAGAGCACGTTTCACAACCAAAGGATTTTAAAGACCTGAAGATCACAGCAAAGTCTGTCGAAACCAGTTGTTTTAAATACAGAAATATTATGCGAAGTATTATGCTGAATGAAATTAAAACAGGTCGCTCCTTCAGCACTCTCTAAATGAGAAAATTCAGTCAGAAAATATATCCAATTTCCTCAGTACTGAACAGTTGCGGACCTACCATTCCGTGGCAGCATACCTCGAATTAGCAAAAATTATTACTGTAGGCTGCCAACTTCCTAGGTCACGAAATTTCTATCAGAAATTTGTTAAAATTACCTAATTGAAACATAAATTATGTAAATACTTGAGAATTTGATATTAAAAAAGTTTAAAGCTATCGTAAAGCATAAAAACTAATGGACCACTATTCCCAAAATATCTCAGTTACTTCGTATATAATATTGGTGAAAAACGCCAGAGAATAAAAGGTGACAAATGAAGAGACTCAAACATAAGTGAATTTATGATCCGATGATCGAGGCGTTCAGCTGGGAAATACTAGGGCATGCGACTTGGCTCCATTTACACAAAACACTTCCAATACAAATGACACGTGGTGAGAAAGTGTGTGTGGCCAGGCGTGTAGGGAGTGAAAGAGTGGCGGTGAGGGAGGGGGGAGGAGGCGGTACACGGATTGGAATTAGGGAAAGAGGGAACTGGAGATTGGGAGGAGGGGAGAGTGACATAAATGACAGGAGACATCTAATAGGGAATCTGGAAGTGTGAGGGTAGGGAGAAGGAAAACAGGGGGAAAGTAAAAATAAAATTAAATTGCATGAAAGCATTGATTAACTGTATCATAATTCATACGTATGACCAACACATACCGACCTCTATAACAAAGAAAGACTGAAATCTATTGCATAACCTAGATTTTTCTTTATTTTCCCTACCATGAGGCCTAATGTAGCGCTCGCAATCATTACTCTGTTTTAATTTTAGCACTTGTGTGTTGTAACATAGTGTAACGAAATAGGACAATAACTAAGCTCGAGCCAAATCAAAATGTGAATCATTTAAGGTACAAAAGAGCAAGAAACGCAGAATAATGCTGTGCACATGTGAAGAAGTGGTGACACAATCGGTATGGTGAAGGATGGGTCTCGGGAGGGAGTTGTTTCGAAATGAAAGAATGAAATGAATCGAATTTTGGTTACATTTTGAAAGCACACATGGGCTCACCTAGGACGGAAGTGGATGACGGCTGCCAATCCAGATGGTCGAGTAAAATAAAGGTAATAGGAAGCTTCAAAAGAGGCGGTTCACGTACGAGTTAGCTGGCGGCTGGTCCCGAAGAACAGAGGAGGAGGCTGGTTATCTAAGCAAACCACCTTGTAGAAAACTAGCAGTCAAGAGAAATGGAGACAGACGGAATAAGACATCTGTTCTGCAGAAAGCTGGAACGCAAGAGAACATCAAGGCTGCGTTCTGTCTCGAAAACTCGGCTATCAGTCACACACGAGACTCATTTCCTACGTTACTTGTTGGTCACCTGCTTGGCATGTGTTTCTAGTTTTCTCCGCAATGGAAGATAGTGTGGCGTGACGCTGGTGCCACAGGTTCTGTCAGCCACGTAGGAACTGTATGGGCACAAAACGTGGAGCTGATAGAGTGTTTGAAAGACGCGACAGTCACACTCGAAATTTTTTTTTTTTTATAAAAATCTTAAAATATGCTCAGACTGCCTGGCCATCCAGGACAGTCGCACATTTGTCACCTTTTAACGCGATCATACAATTTACAATGAGTCAAATGGCCCTTTGCATTATGATAGCAGTTGTATTACGTATCCATTATTCGTGTGCATCTGTTATTATAACCAGGAAAAACTACAGCGACCATGATTTTAAAGGTCTCTTGGATCGCTGAAAACTCCACATCTCCGACTGACGCAACCTTACAAGGCAGACCATGTCAGAATATTTTCACCGTTAATTACAACTTCATGATTTGATATAACAGAGTATTTTGGACATGTTTCTTACTCATCATCAGCGTCCACAAGCGATGTGGTAGTACGTCATCTCAGGAATAGCCAACAGCATCTCTGCTCAACACAGATTTCGTTCTCACTGTGTTTTCTGCCTCAATCTTAGCTGACAATTTGCCAGCAAGCAACTTGCAAGATTCTTCGTGGAACGCACAGGTATAACGTGTACATAATAATCAGTATAAAAAACCGGATGTAACAAAAAAGTATGGCTAAACTTTAAGGAAATATTCCTCACGCGTAGAACAAGTATCAGGTGTAGAAGTATGAAACCGGAATTGCCCTATAGATGACGGTAGCCGTCAGTGTAAGGCCAGTGAGACCGCGCCTACAGCGTCACCTGCTTCCTGTAACGGCTGACGACGAATGTCAACACACAGTAACCCAAGTTCCATACATCGGTATCTGTTTCAACCCGTAAACATGTTGAGTTTTGTGCCTACGAACTACGATTTGAGGACAGCATTGGTTTTCTGTTATCATTTGAAGAAAATTGCTGCAAAATCGCATCGAATGCTTGTCGAAGCCTTCGGCGAACATGCTATTGGGAAAACGGTGTTTCGAGTGATTCAACAAATTCAAAAGTGGTCATTTTGACGTTTGAAGTGACGAGCCCGGGAAACCACCGAAAAAGTTCGAAGACAACGAATTGCAGGCCTTATTGGATGAAGATGATTCTCAAGCTCAACAGGAACTCGAGGAACAATTGGATGTGATGCAAAAAGCCGTTTCTCTTCGGTTGAAAGCTATGGGAAGGGTGCAGAAAGTGAGATAATGGGTTCTGCATGAACTGAATTAAAGGCAGCAAGCAAATCGAAAGACCGCTTGTGAAATGCTGCTCGCCAGATACAAAAGAAAGTCGTTTCTCCATCGAATAGTGACAGGTGATGATAAAAGGATATGTTTTGGGAATCCTAAGCGTCGCAAATCATGGGTGAATCCAGGCAAACCATCGACATCCACTGCAAGACCAAATCACTTTGGAAAGAAGATAATGCTCTGTGCTTGGTGGGATCAGAAGGGTGTCATCTATTATGAGCTGCTAAAACCTGGTGAATCCGTTAACACTGATCGGTACCAATAACGTGAAAAACGACCAGAATATGAAAAAAAAAACGCAACAGAAAGTCAGACTTCTCCACAATAACGCCCCATCACACACACAGCTAAACGGGTCAGGAAAACGATCGAGGCTTTCAGCTGGGAAACACTAGGGCATGCGACTTATTCTCCATACTTGGCTCCGTCCGATTACCATCTATTTGCATCGCTGGAACACGCTCTCGCTGAACAACGCTTCAATTCGTACGAAAATGTACGAAAATGGCTCGGTGACTGGTTCGCTTAAAAGATGAAGGGATTTTAGCGTGGCATTCATGTTCTGCTAGAGAGGTGGGAGAAATGTACAAATAGCAATAGAGATTGTTTTGAATAAAATATTGTTTATTAGTTTCAAACAACAAACGAATAATTATTGCAACCAAATTCCGGTTTCGTACTTCTATACCTGGTAAATACGTTATATAGACATGGATCCGGAACCATTTATTTCTATGTCAGAACTCAGTTTACACAACTCCTCAACACAACAACCGTGGGAACTACACATGTGCCGGCCGGTGTGACCGAGCGGTTATAGGCGCTTCAGTCTGGAACCGCGCGACCGCTACGGCCGCAGGTTCGAATCCTACCTCGGGCATGGATGTGTGTGATGTCCTTAGGTTAGTTAGGTTTAAGTTGTTCTAAGTTATAGGGGACTGATGACCTCAGATGTTAAGTCCCATAGTGCTCAGAGCCATTTGAACTATTTGAAATACACAGGTTAAAACTGTACCTGCACAGTATGAGATACTTTCCTAAATGAAATCATCAAAATTTCCTCCGTTAGCAAGGATAGACGCATCAACCCGACGTCCTATTGAATCCCAGACGCGCTGATGTATCGCTGCATCGTTGTGCACTGTTTCACTGCCTTCCACAACACGGACATGAAGCCTCTGTACGTCCTGCACCGGGTTTCCGTACAGGATATCTTTCAAATACTCCCACAACTAAAAGCCTACTTTGTTTAGTACGGAGCGCGTGGTGTTCAACGAATTTGTCCACCTCTACCAATCCATCTGCCACGGAAGCCCACGAACATTAACTCTGAAATTAGAAAGACCTCCAGTATGCATGTAGCACATGTTCTGACGTACGTCGTTCAGAGCAGGGAAAGTAAGCTACATCTACATAGCTACTCTGAAAATCACACTTAAGTGCCTGGCAGATGGTTTCACTCTCGACAAGCGCGCGGAACAAAAGAACGCCTATATCCCTCCGTGAGAGCCCTGATTTGCCTTATTTTGTTATTATGATCGTTTCTTCCTATGTAGGTGGGTGTCTGCAAAATGTTTTTGGTTTCTGAGGAGAATGTTGGTGTCCAAATTTGGTGAGAAGATCCTGCCCCCGCCCCCTCCCCCCACCCTTTCACCAAATCCTATATCATGTCCGTGACACTCTCTCCCCCATTTCTCGATAATACAAAACGAGCTGCCCTTCTTTCAACTTTCTCGATATGCTACGTTAATCCTATCTGGTACGGATCCCACATCGCGCAGCAGTACTCCAAAACGGGTAGGACAAGCATAGCGTAGGCAGTCTCTTAAGTAGATCTGTCGCATCTTCTACGTGCTCTGCCAGTAAAACGAAGACGTTGTTTCACCTTCCCTACAACATTTTTTGTGTGTTCTTTCCAATTTCACTTGTTAGTAATTGTAATTCCTAGGTATCTGGTTGAATTTACGGCCTTTAGATTTGACTGACTCCTTGTGTAACCGAAACTAACTTACTCCTTTTAGCACTAATGTGGATCACCCCACATTTTTTGTTATTTTGGGTCAATCACCAATTTTTGCACTATACGAATATCTTAAGACGGCTGATCAAATTTTCTCCTGAGTTGTTTATAAAAATAAGGAACAGCAGAGGGCCTATAGCACTATCTAGGGGAACGCCAGAAATCAATTTTGGTTTACTCGATGGCTTTCCGTCAACTACTACGAACTGTGACCTCTCTGATAGGAAATCACGAATCCAATTGCATAACTGAGACGGTATTCCACAAGCGAACAACTTGTTTACAATCCACTTGGGTGATACGGAGAGAAAAGCCTTCTGAAAATCTACAAACAATAATAACAGTATCCCCTAAGGAAGTCGTAATTTTCTCCTTTGAGAATGAGTGGAAGAAAATCAGGCTTTACCGAAGTATCACCAACAATACCGGCCCAAACGTTGACAGATAATCTTTTTTGATGATGTGATTGGATTATTTCATCATTATTCTCGACATACTATTCGTTTTGACTGTGAAAAGTTAGAAGCTGATCACGTTGAACGAAGCGTCATCCGTCAAGAGCACATTTACTCTAAAGTGACGCTTGACACATTGGTAAATGAAACATTCGCAGAAGTGTATCCGTGCTGCTGATAGTGTATGAACGCACTGTACGTGGTACGGATACAGCAGGTTCTAATTTTGCACTGACCAGGAGCTTCAGTCCAGAACCGCCCTGCTGCTCCGGTCGCAGGTTCGAATCATGCCTCGGGCATGGATGTGTGTGATGTCCTTAGGTTACTTAGGTTTAAATAGTTCTAAGTCTGGGGAACTGATGACCTCAGATGTTAAGTCCCATATTGCTCAGAGCCATTTGAACCATTTTTTGCACTCTCCAGGCAATTATGTAGACAACATTACTTCTGACACTAGGGCTGTCGCCAACTGCACGAAGTAGTTCTTTCTCCAGCTGCGGTGTCCTCGTCCTAGGCCTCCACCAGTCGCGCGTAGTAGGCTCAAATGTCACATGTTCCTAAGACAATGATCAACTGCTTCAAAAGTCCTCCTATCAGGGCACCATCGTTCTGCAAATCTCTCCCGATTTAAACGTTTATCACCAGGGCTGTCATCATCTGCCTATCAGTACCGTTAATGGCATCTGCTAACTCCGCACTGGAGTACAATTACATTGCACCGGATAGGAAATCAAGTTCGTGATGAACACTAAACAGATGATGCTACATGCTTGATTCTAGTTGAGCAATGAAATTAGTCGCTTGTCGACACAGGCAATGAACTTAGTTTCACGTGAACACAATCTATGAAGTGAGTCATATTTCAACATTGCTTTAGTTCAATTCGACAACAAACACTGGTTCAAATGGCTCTAAGCACTGTGGGACTTAACATCTGAGGTCATCAATCCCCTAGACTTACAAGTACTTAAACCTAACTAACCTAAGGACATCACACACATCCATGCCCGAGACAGGGTTCAAACCTGCGACAGTAGCAGCCGCGTGATTCCGGACTGAAGCGCCTAGAACCGCTCTGTCACAGCGGCCGGATAAACACTGGTGGTCAACCTTAGAATTATATCTTACTGTATATAATAACGAAACCTAACCAAGAATATGTTTTAACATTTCGATTAAAATAACGCTTCACGTAGTTCTTGTATGTTTTGTTGCTGTGTGTTTCGCATGATTAATGTGACTATGAAGAGAAGCAGAAAATGAGATCTAACATGGAGATAAAGCGTTTCCGGACCCACGTCCATACAACACATGTTATTCCCCTGTGTGCAGCGAGGAATGATTCCTGAAACTTTGGCCATACGTTTTTGTTTCTCCTGTATTGACTGCAGCTTCCAATGTTTAAATCGACACATAAAACTTATCGATAAAAGTACAAATTTTTTAAGGTAATACAGACTTAACAATTACAGTACTCTAAAAAACCTAAAGATGAGAAAGATAAAGTAACATGACGTATTAACAGCTCGATGGAAATTAATGAAAGTGCGGGTGCATGCTGCCAGAAGTCTCCCACTCGTGCACAGAAAGCTGGTAATCACATGGCATGAAGTCAGAGTGGCTAGAGCGCCAAATGAGGCTGGCCCAGCAACATGAGGCACTTGAGGGAACGGGGAAAGACAATGTGTGTCAATCTACCAGCAATTTCGGTGTACTTGTGGTGGTATTCTTCATTACATTATAGCTCGGAGACAACATTTGGTTGGGAAATTTAAAATTTTCCCGACTAATTAAATGTTCGGAGAGATTTCGTAATTGCAGCCAGTCGTCGTTAACTTCACTCCAAGATATTTCGACTGGGCACCTGCCAGGCATCTTTGGTGAGCCATCGAATGCACGATGATGTTCTCCATTCCGCCTTACACAGGGTGTCCCATTTATCTTGACCACCCTAAATAACTGTTTGTCCAGATGCAAATTAAAAAATGTTTCAAGCAAATGTTCTTCAGCCGTCAGGGGGACATCAATCAGCACGACTGCATTCGTTGTAGCTTTGTTTTTTTTACAAAGATGTGAACAGCGGTATGACTCTTTTAAATGGCACCCTGTGTTTTTTATTCGGTAATTCATTTCCTCTCCTAAACACCTATTCAAAAATGTATCACAGTGTACCATTCACTGAAACACAACGTTATTAATTACATAACACACCATTGACATTGACGCTCCCAGCGCTTAGTGCAGGTTCTCGGGGTAATGGAACACATCCACGTGCTGACGTTGACAGAGGACAAATGAAAACATAAATAGAATGCCTGTTGTATGTAACTTTTGCCATAGTGACAAGGAATTTCATAAAGACTCGTGTTTTGGTAAAAACAGATCATCTTTCAAATATGAAAGAATTTCTGCCGTCCTGGCCGATAGGCGGAAGAACACACCATATTTATGTTTCTTCATTATTCTGACAATTCGTAAAGAAACAGCCCACCCACTGCAGGAAGGCTGTTGGCTCTACGTCTCTTTCTTGTTGGCCTGGCATTTTCGCTCTGTATCTGATATTTTGTTTATCCAGTTTTACTAAATACCTCTTCCAAGTGTATCAGTTCGTCCTGTAGGCTGTCATTGTCGGACACTACATCGAAAGGAAGTCAAGTGGATTTTAATTCAGTTACCGACCACCTTGAAGATGGCTCGATGGTTATCATCCGAAATCTCTCAAAAAGTTCTAGTTTTGTCCTGGATGCAAGTCGGCAAGATAATGAAGAAACTATCATTATAGGTCTAAGCAAATATGTGGTCCCTATATGGCTGACTTGCGAAATAAACAAATAAATCTGTATGTTCAGAGTGAAGCGGCGAATGAAAATTTGTACCAAGCCCGGGATTCGAAACCAGGCCTCGTGTTCACAAGGAACACTGACACAGTGGCTTTGCACAACTGCACATTGTACCCTAGCACGCTTCCATCCTCAATAGAATCACCATTCACGCATCAGCCTAATTGGTATTTCCTCTAAGCTCAAACAGCAAATAAATTATTTACAGCTTCTGTTTTCTGTGAATTTTGTGAAGGGTAGTCCTGCGACTTTTTTCAACGAGTGCTACATGACTTTCAAGCCCCGAATACCGGTAGACCTGCTCTTCCAGAAAGCTAAGTAGCGACGGGCCTTCAATTTCGCTGAAGTTATCTGTCCATCGGCGCCAATATGGTGGCAAGTAACGAATTTTGTAACGGCTCTGACGCTTTCAGTCTGCTGTAATGGAAACCTCAGCTCCCCCGTCCCCCCACATCGCCCCCTGCCCCCAAGGTAAAAGAATCGCTGGGCCTTTTCAGGGCAGCTGCTATTAGGACAGACAATTTATGCTGCAGCCGAGCAGGAGCTTGGAAGGCCCGGTATTAAAGCCATCCCGCCCATCTCCAGATATGAATGGATTCGTCAGACCGTAAATGAGCCGCTTTCAGGTCATTCACGTGCCATCGTAGCAGCCACTGACATTATCCGCTAGCTTAATGGTTCAACCCCTTGATTCTCTTTGTGTGTAACTTCCCTTGTCCCTTAAAGACTTACGTTGATAATTGATACATTATTGAGATTTTGAGCCTTTATAAATCGCAGACAACGTTGTTTTTTCTCTTCATTTCATTACTTTAAAAAGTCCACTAAATACTGTCTTAAGTTAAATTTTTGCTGTAGCTCGTAAACGAGTATTCGGCATATGAAACGATTTTATCGAATCGATAACTCGCATTTGGAAACAATTACATCATGAGTAATGACAGTTACCAACAATAAGAGAAAAAGATACCCGAGGGTAGGTGCATATTTTACGTCTGAGTCTCTGTGCTGAAATGTTTTCTGCTTTGAATGCACTTTTTCATTTACGTTTATCTAATGTCAGTTTTGTCAGATAATAGGCCTGGCCATGAGGATAAAATCAGAGAGATTAGAGCCCACACAGAAGCATGCCGACAATCCATCTTTCCACGAACAA